>NW_027411644.1:295967356-297251371 GCF_047663935.1 Musca autumnalis | reverse complement strand
TCTAATGGATGGTGTTCGGTCAATTACAATTAAATCATCCAAAAAAAACATTTATTTAATGAACAGCATCTGTGTTAAAAAAACTACAACAACATATCGTCGGTGTCATGCTTAAGTGTTCCATACGCCATTTGCCAGTTTTGAGATAATAGCATTTTAATGTTTTGCGTCACAACTGCGTGGAGCTGACTAAAGAAAATATTCATATTTTTGACTTTAAATATTAATAATAGTATATAGAACATATATAGAACATATTTGGAAATTAGAGGAATATGTATTGAAATATAAAAGTTATAGAGATTTGTTTAAAAAAAGAATTTTTGTTGATTTGTTCCATATCCGCACTTATGACACAAATGCGAAACATTGTAAATCACATGGAACAAAGTGACAAAAAAATTTTCCATCTTTGCCTCAATAAATTAAATACTTCTAAATCAAAAATTAAAATTCTGATTTTTGAAATGTGTTTTTAAACTTGTAAGTTTTTAAAATATTAATTTCATAACTGAAAAAAGTTTATGCTTTCACGTCGAGGCGTGGATATCTCGGAAACTAGAGCAGGTAGGAGAAAGCCGACTAGATATTCAGAAAGAGCATACCGGAAAACCCTAGAAACGACCTGTATCTCAAAAAGTCAAAAATGGCGTATGGAACACTTAAGCATGACACCGACGATATGATGACATGAGTTTGTTTTAAATTTATGTTACAATAATTTCAAGTTTAATGACCCACCGGTTCATGAAAATTAAATTTGGTTGAAATTTAACATCATAAAATTAACAACAACAATAACAGCAGTGCGGAAATCTAATTTGTTTTAACAATTAAATTAAAACTAAGTGAAAACAAGCTGACAAAAGACTAGAATCGGTGTGGTTGATCATTTTATACCCTATACAGAAATGCTCCAATGACCTTTAAAGTTAAAAAAGGGGGATTTTTTGTAAAGTTACGCAGGTCTACAATGGCCAACAATAATGTAGAAAAAATTTTCTTTTGTTATTACAACAATAATAAAAATAACAGATGCATTTTACATATCTGCATTCTTTTAAATATATTTTCATCCACAATAAATCCCCTAAAAATAAATACAAAACTAGGTATTCTGTGTTTTTTTTTTTGTTTTTCTTATTTATTCCATGCAAAATTGTATTCCACTTGCATATAATTTTTTGCCAAATAAATACCCCCAAATAATAGTACACCAACTCTGTAGTGTAGGGTATAATTAAGCGAGACATTAGACATCTAAATGTTTAAACAAAATAAATACAAATTATCCAAACACAACAAAAAAAAATCTTAACAAATTCCATTTAAATAATAAACATTTTTTTGTTTATTTAAATTGTAGCAGTGGAATTTACAACAACAATAACATCAACAGAGCAACAGAACAACAGTAGCAGCAACAACACACAAAAATCATCTTTAAAACAGCCTAAACAACAGTCATCCCAAAAAATTAATTAAAACGTGTATTTTGCTTTGTGAAGTGATTTAAAAGTACATATTATTATAACAACAGCAACAACAACGAGTGTGAACCAAAAAAATACAAAACAAATCATCCGCTTAGAAAGAAAATCAATATTTTTATTGTGCAAAAAAAAAAAAAAAAAATAAATAAACCAAGCAAAATAAAACAAATTCGTTTCGTTATACTGGCTACGATAAAAGAATTCGAAATATTCCACAATGAAATTGAATCCGGCCTCGGATCACGTTTATTTCAACGATGGCTTTAAATGCTCTTCGATTAGCATTACCACCAATTTGAATGAAGCGACGTCGAATGGCGATGTAAACGGCGTTGATAGCGGCAATGGATCACAGGGCTCCAATGAATTTATATGTAAGTATTGACAATTCTTATATAAACATACATATATATGTACATACATATATTATTTATCTTTCTCTCAATGGAGAGAGGAAGGGAAGTTAAAATTGCAGAAATAATTTTTGCAGGAAGTATTTTTTCTGATGGCTAATAAAATCACGGTGCGCCTCAACCAAGTTTGAATGAAAGGTGCTAACACCTGGGAAGTTTTTGCGGATTCTGAAACTACAATGTTCATAGAAAAGAAAAATCAAAAAGCGCTTGGAAACAAAAAGTCCTATCGAAATGGGATTTGAGACAATGTTGTAGCTGTGAAAATTCTGTACAAGGTTGAGCTTTATAATATTTTCGTAGGTTTTAACATTTTTGAGATATAGAAATTAAAATTGGGACAATGCATTCACTAACTGTATCGCCTCCTTATAAAACTATGTCATGCACGGTACGCCTAACTAACTTTAAATGAAAACAGCTTACACCTGGGAAGTTTTTACGGATTATAAGGAGGCGTTTCAGTCAGTGCACTGTCCCAATTTTAACTTCTAACGGGTGATCCAACTAGAGGTACTTTTTTCAATAGCTTTTTTTATGACAGATCACGTGTGAGTCGTTTCATTCTGTCACGTCATTATACCCTCAGCCTTTAGGCTAAAGAGGGTATTTACACTTTGATACGACCAAAAATGTGCCTCATCGAAATAATGGTTTTAGACCCAGAGTATGTTTGTACGATATCCGTTTCAGACAATATTGAGTAGATCTAGCAATGTCCGTCCGCCTGTCTGTCTGGCTGGCTGGTGCGCACGATAACTCTCGAACGGATCAATCCATTCGGTTCAAATTTTGGGTGTCGAAATATTTTGTCCAGATTCGATTTAAGTTCGAAGATGGGCCATATAGGTCCACTCCTTCAGGTACCTCCCCCACAAATGTTCAAAAATTGTCGCAAAACTTATGCGCACGATAACTCTTGTAGGGAATAACCGATTTGGTCCATACTTTGCACATCGTGTAATTTCTACCAAACTTAGATTAGGTTCCAATATGGACTCAATCTGTCCACTCTTTCGGGTACCTCCCACACAAAATTTCGGAAAAGTTCAGTTTAGGACCTGGTCTCGAATCGCTTTGATTTTTGTTTACGCAATTTGTATTCGCTATCCTCTATACGACGCTGTAAGTTTCATTAGGGGCAAGTCCATACTTCCTGAGAAAATAGCCTGAAAGTTACAAAAAACCCTATGACACCGTGTGTAGTGGTTGCAGCGCAAGATAACTCTCGAACGGATCTGCCGATTCGGTCCAAAATTTGGTTTTCGTAATATTTTGTCCAAACTTAGTTCAAGTTCAAAGATGGATTATATCGGTCCACTCCTTCCGGTACCTCCCCCACAGAAGTTCGAAAATGTTCGGAAAATTTGTGCGTACGATAACTCTTGAAGGGAGTAACCGATTTGGTCCATACACATTATGAAATTTCTACCAGACTTAGATGAGGTTCCAATATGGACTCAATTGGTAAACTCCTTCGAGTACCTCCCACACAAAATTTCGGAAAAGTTCAGTTTAGGACCTGCTCTCGAATCGCCTTGGTTTTTGTTGTACCATCTTGTATTCACTGTCCCCTATACGAAGGTACAAGTTTCCTTAGGGGTAAGTCCATACTTCCTGAAAAAATAGACTGATGACACCATGTTTGTGGGTGGAAGCGCAAGATAATTCTCGAACGGAAATGCCGGTTCCGGTCAAAATTTGGCCTTCGTAATATTGTTTCCAAACTTAGTTTAAGTTCGTAGATAAGCCATATCGGTCCACTCCTTCAGGTACCTACGCCACAAAAGTTCAAAAATATTCGGAAAAATTGTGGGCACGATAACTCTTGATGGGAGTGACCGATTTGGTCCATACTTTACACATTCTCATAATATCTACCAGATATAGATAAGGTTCGAATATGGACTATATTTGTCCACTCCATCCCGTACCTCCCACACAAAATTTTGGATAAGTTCACTTTAAGACCTGCTATTGAATCACTTTGATTTCTGTTGAAGCAACTTACATTCGCTGCCTCAATTACGATGGTAAAAGATGTTTCAGGGGCAAGTCCATACTTCTTGAGAAAACAGCCCGAAGGGTGTAAAAACCCCCTATGGCACCCCCATGGTCTATGCCGGTCTATTCCTTTAAGTACCTTTTCAGCAAAATTTTTTAACTTTAATCCTAATCAACATTTTTGTCGGTTCATACGAGACCAAAATTTTGAAACCCCCTAAATACATAAGTTTATTGTGAAAAAAAGTGTTTCAATTTGCACAGGCTGAGGGTATATCTCTGTCGGCAAAGCCGACTGATACTTTTTTACTTGTTTTTGTTTAGTATTGTTTGGCATTTTATCGTGGAAAGACTTACGACTGAACAGTGTTTCCTAATCGTTCAATTTTATTCCGAAAATCCACGTTCTTTGAGGAGGGTGTTTCGAGCTAAATTTTGTTCAGCTATGAGGCCAATTTCTGACTTTATGGGTATTTAAACAATTAAAGTAGCCACGTTTGTTTTAAGAGCAACCTAAAAATATTCAAGAGGTGTCACTTTATACAGAAGAAACAACGGTTTCATGTGGTTTATTCGCTGGTAGAATCAACAGCCCACATTTCTTCAAAAATCATGTCGGAGAGAACGTAACCGTCAATGGCGACTATGATAGCCGACTATTTGATGCCTGAAAATGAAGCTCGTGATCTCGGCGACATTTTGGTTTCAACAAGACAACGCTACTTCCCCACATGGCATCATTCAATGGATTGATTAAGAGAACACTTCGATGAGCAGACAGGTTTTGGGACGTTCCATTGGCCACCAAGATCGTATGATATCACACCGCTAGACTTTTTCCTGTGGCGATATGTAAAGTCTAAAGTGTATGCGGACAACCCCGCTTCGATTCAGGCCCTAGGTCAAAACATCACGCATGTCATAAATTAGTTACCCGTCGAAATGTTCGAATGATTCAGCGAAAATTTTACTCTACGCACAGACCGTCTAAGACGTAGACGCGGCCAACATTTGATAGCCATGGGGCCGTTATTATATGTGTTCTTTGACTATCTGATGGATTTGAAAACGTAAAATACACCAATTTGGAGGCATTAAAATATACTTTTTGCATTGAAAGGTTATACCAAGAAGCTCCTCCTTGAAATTCAATCATCACTTTTAACTTTAAGTTAAGCGGAACGCTCTTTATCTGTTCGTAAATCCAAAATATAACAAAAGAAGACTTGTAATAATGGGGTATAAACTTAAAAAAATAAATGCCAAAGAATGTTCTTTCAAATGCGTTTTTTTTTTTTGTGTTTTTTCTTTAAAAAATTTGGGAACCTCTAGTTGGATCACCCTTTATATCTCAACCAGTAAAAAAGTATCAGATGGCTTTGCCGACAGAGATATACCCTCAGCCTATGTGAATTGAATCTTTCATCTACAGACAGATCGAATGTATTTCGGGGCTTTTAAGAATTTTGTGGACCTTTTTGGACTAGGATAAACTTTCAAAAGTGTTGCGGAGGAGGTACTTAAATGAATGGATAGACATAGTCCTTTATAGAAGTGGATATTATTTTGGGAGTCATATCTTTTCAATGGATATCGCGATCAATAGTCATTTCAGTGGGTCATTGTATAACTTTTGGACCGTTATGCCAGGAAGAATGGTCTTGTCCACGTAAAACATAATGTCGCTGTAAACAGGACCGATCTTTCAAAGGATCTTCGAAGAGACCCTAAACTGCACTTAGACACTAGTGTTGAACTTTTGTGGGGGAGATACTCTAAGGAGACGACTGATATGGGCCATTTTAGAAGTTAAACTAAATTTGGACAAAATATTAGGAGATCCAATGTTTGGAACAAATTAGTTGCCCCGTTCAAGAGATATCCTGCATATAATTTTAGTGATATTTTTTAAATATAGGGGGGAAGTACCGGAAGTTGTTTACCGTGCTTTCCAGCCACTACATATGGTGTCATAAGGAACTTTTACACCTTTCGGGCTGTTTTCCAAAGAAATATGGACGTGTCCCTGAAAAAAACGTTTCCCGTTGTAATTGAGGCAGCGAATGAAAGTTGCTTCAACAAAAATCAAAGTCATTAGAGAGCAGGTCTTAAAGTGAACTTATCCGAAATTTTGTGTGGCAGGTACCCGAAGGAGTGGACAAATATAGTGCATATTCGAACCTTATATATCTGGTAGATATATTAGTGTGTAAAATGTAGACTAAATCGGTCACTCCCTTCAAGTGTTATCATAAGCACAATTTTACCGAACATTTTTTAACTTTTGTGGGGGAGGTACCCGAAGGAGTGCACCCGTCTTCGATATTCAAATAAGTTTGGACAAAATATTACGAAGGTCCAATTTTGGACCGAATCGGCGGCTCCGTTCAAAGCGAATCGAGAGCAGGTCCTAAACTGAAATTTTCCGAAATGTTGTGTTGGAGGTACCCGAAGAAGTGGATCGATTGAGTGTTGCTGTACTGAAAGAATCTTTGTCTGTTCATGTAGATGGTCCACTGAAGACATGAGGAGGCATTTTTCAGGGCGGCACTCTGGTAGGTTTGAATATTTTTCCTTTACATTGCACCTTTATTCGTGGACAACAGTGGCACCGCACAGCTTACCACAAACCGACCTTTCGCGTTACATGAGGTAAACAAGGTTTCTTTGTCTGCACCCAAGTGCTGCTGGCTAGGGACTTGAGCACCTGGTTCCTACACCTCAGCTTGTCGCAGATAGCTGTGACATGCGGGGACATTACTTGAACATGCTGTCGAATGTGACCCCTTGAATTTTGGGGTAGTTTGTGGTAGGAATTCTTCTACCATCGACTATGACATTCTACTTAGTGCTCACTTACTGCTCTGCAGTCCGTGTGACTGTAGATTTATTGCCTGATATTTGCATGTTCCTCGCATGGAAAAAAGTGGTAAGATCAGTCAAATAGAAGTCCAGCCTTTCACAAATGACATCAGGGAAGCTACCCGACACCATGATCGTACAATCATCAGCATACGTTACAAATCACTGCCGTCTGGAGGGGTGGAATACAGGAGAGGTAGAGGTTAAACAGATCCGGACCCCACCTTGGGGAACCCACTGTTTCGCTCTACATGGCTTCGACTTCCAGTTTCTGAATTCCACGTACGACTTGCGTCCTTACAGCAGGTTAGTCTGATCAATGTCCTCAAACAGCGTGGAGTGCTTGACAGTATCAAAGGCTTTTGATAAGTCGAACGCCACCATCAGCGTTATGTCGCACGGTTTGCTCTGGTTGAATCCTCGACTAAAATGTGAGCGTGCAGCGCTGTTTTTGTGCTGTGGGCGACAAAGGCGAAATCGGTCTGTACGATCCACCGTTGCTGGCATCCTTGCCTGGCTTCTGTATCGGGATCACCCTGCCCATTTTCCAGACTTCGGGAAAGATCGTAACTTTGATGAGGTACTGAACTCCCAGCTCATCCAGCTGTTTCAGCATTACCGCATTACCATTGAGATGAAAGCGCGGCGTTCAGAGGCGGTGAAATCGGTCGGTCTGCTGACGGTGACAATTATGAGGAGACGTCAATGGTTATGTCTGGCGAACTGCTTCTGGTAGGAGCGTCATCATTAATCGTACAAAATGTAGAGCTATACATTTTCTCGGCCAGCACTGAACTCCTCGGGTCGTTTCCTAGGACCGAATGCCATAAGTCATGCTGACCACATGGTCAGTTCATTAGAGCCAGGCTCAAGTGAGAACAGATTCATGCACTAGGGAAGCTAATTCCCCACCTCCATTGCTGGTGCAATCCATCCTTAATATGCTCTAACCATCACAACGCTTTAAGCTACAGTTGTTGTTGGGCTTGGTTTCTTGCACTGCCATCCGGCTCATGAAATGAGGGGATTGGAACAACGACTGGGTTAGGTGCTGCTCCTTTTTTCTTGCATCTTCCTTTTTTCATTTGCATCTTCCCGATTCTCGACTGTGGTGGATGGGGTGTAACAAACCAAGCACACACATATTGGTCCTGGGGTTTCATCCGTCCCGGCACGACCCAAAAGAATCCAGAGCAGGCATTCTGGGTATGCTGCTCCCAACACAGTAAAACTATACAAACACAAACATGTGTACCCAGAGGTAGCAGCCGCTGGTCGGAACACAGGTGTTTTGTGGTTCCGGTCAATTTTGAACGGCATCGGCTGATCCGTTCGAAAGTTATCTTGCGCTCCAGCCAGACGGACGGGCATGGCTAAATCGACTCCAAATTGTCAGAAACGGATTTCGTTCAAACATACTTGGGGTCTAAAACCATTTATTTAAGAAAAGCATAGAAGAGTCTCGGACAACGCAACATGCCCGATTCGTAGTCGTAACCTTTTGTATATTTCATAAATAAAAATATTGAACCAAAAACAAGATTTAGAACGCCACATGCCCGTTTTATATTTTATAATAAAACAAAAACGGATTTCAAAACGGAATGGAATGTTTTGGGTAAATATACACATATTTTTTGTGCTGAGCTGTTCACCTGTATCCAATTAATTAAGGGTTATTAGCAATGAACAAACAAACGAATGAACTTTAAAAAGTGCATTCCAAATTAGTTAAAATTCCATTATTAATATTTTTCGAAATATTTTTTTATACCCTCCACCATACATATATGGAGGGTATAATTATATTTGTCATTCCGTTTGTAACACATCGAAATATTAATTGGAGACCCTATAAAGTATATTTTTGATCAGGGTAAAATTCTAAGTCGATATAACCACCCAGCAAAAAAATCTCCCCAAAGTAATGGGTTTTTGGTATTTGGTCTTCATTTGGGTTACTAAACGTTCCATATAAAATTTTTCGGTAAAGACCCATGGCTTCACATAGCCCCCATAGAACGGTACCACCCGATTTTAGGTATTTTAAAGGTTTTAGCCTCATTATCACACCGAAAAGGCTGCAATTTGGTACTTAGTCTTTGTTGGGGGTATAAAACTTTCTCTCAGAAATTTGTCGGTATAGCCGCCATAGAAAGGTACCTCCCGATTTTCGGTATTTTGAAGGTTGTGGCCACAGCAACCCACCGAAATGGCTGAAATTTGGTATTTAGTCTTTGTTTGAAGTAAAAGCCTTTCGGACTGAAATTCGCCGGTATAGGTCCACGTTTCGATATAGGCCCCATAGAACGGTACCTCCCAGATTTCGTAATTATGAAGGTTGTGACGTCAATATCCCACCGAAAGACAGGATTTTGTTATTTAGCCTTCCATGTGGTTATAAAATATTCCAGAAGAGAAATATCAGTATACGTGCGCGGGTTCCTATATCTCCCATATATGTAGGTCTACGCCTTCATATAGCCCCCATAAAACATTACCTCTTGATTTTCGGTATTTTGAAGGTTTCACCGAAATATCGTAAATTTGGTATTCAGGCTTCTTTGAGTCTAAAAACTTTCCGCCAGAAATTGTAGGTACAGATCGACGTTTCGATATAGCCCCATGGAACAGTACCTCCCGAATTTCGCTATTTTGTTTTATTGTTTAACCGAACTTTCGGAAATTTGATATTTAGTCTGCTTCGTAAACGAAAGGAAACTAATTGTTCAATTTTCCTTAAATATATCTCGTGGTGGAGGGTATAATAAGTTCGGCCTGGCCAAACTTAACGCCGTTCTTACTTGTTTTGTTTTTTTTACTTTTAATTGTTAATTTGATTTATGGGGAACCGGAATTGTTGTCTGCGATTTTATCCCGGATAACATCTACGACAGACAACATCATAATTGAGTTGTCGTCAATTGGGATGATGACGTTATATAGCCAGAACTTGCCACTAAAAACTGTCTATAAAATGTTACTTTTTTATAATTAGTCCCAAACACACAAATTATTCTTTTCACATAATTATTTTGCAACTGTTTTTTTTTTTCTATATTTCGTTTCGTTTCCGACTTTTGATGTTGTTATTATGGGAAAATATTTAAATGGGCAAGCATTGTTTCGGAGGAGGATAGTAGTGCATACAACTAAAAAACATTTATTCGAAACAGTTGTTTAATATTGTTGATATTAAATTCATAAGAAAAGTTTTGATTGTTAGATATAAATTTGAGTGTTTGCGACACGTGATTCATCATTAAAATAATGAAAGTTGAATTATTTGAATATTTGCTTATAAAGCAGTCACTACTGAGTAGCCCAAAGTCCTCTTCATTATCTCGATCATTAAATATTTGTTATAGTTCCATAAATTTAATTTTTGTTTCAAAACCACCAAATTTATACAGTAGACAGTAGATATTTTGAAAGTATATACCAGTTTTGCATTTTTCGAGAAACCTTTTCAAAACAAAAACGAAGTAGTTTTTTTTTGGAACAACGTTATTTTTTGGAATAATAAATTAGATTTACAAAATCAATAAATATTTTTATTTGTTTGTGATATATTAGGTGTAGCACGTAGTAGAGTGAGTCACTGGTTAAATGATTATAAATGCAAATAAGGCATACATGGGCTAACGCCCATCGAACATACAACTTGATGAATGCCCAATAAAAGGCTCTTCGTTCATTTGAACAAAGCCGCGGTAGCATAAATGCAACATATTCCAACATTGCCAGCTGTGATGAATTGTGAATATGTATGAATGAATATAAACCCAAATCAAAAGGTAATTTTGTATAATCCAGAATAAACTGGTTTACTAGATTGTTGACATTTTAGATACATATGTATAAGAGGAATATTCTCTTTGGATCTCGTGAATGAAATTACCTGTATTTGAAATGAAAAATGTGTTTAAATTAAATTAATATACCGTGGTACAAAGCTTAAAATTCCTGACTTGCATACAGAAGAAGGTCGTTGTTTCAAACTCCTGCCAAACTAGACTTCACATTTTTTTCAGCGGTTTCAGGTTGTTTCGGTGATGTTGAAACTTCATTAAATCTAGCTAAATAAGTAAAAACAAGTAAAAAAGTACCTGTCGGCTTTTCCTCAGCCTGCGTGAAATCAAACATTCATCTATTGACAATATCAAATTGACTACCGGCTACGTAAACGAAATACTTTTCACCAATAATTATATATTAAGGGGGTTACAGATTTTGTGGACCTTTTTGGACGTATCAACTAGCTGACAAAAATATATTTGAATTGTAGCTCAAAAGTGGAGGTATCTGAAGGAATGGATCTATATAGTCCAATTTGGAAGTGGATCTTGTTTTTGGCAGCCGCTTATTTTCGATACACACAGAAAAAAATGGCCTCTCTAACATATGTCCCAAACATATTTTGCAGCAAACATATATTTGTTTGCAAGCAGTTCCAAACATAACATATGTTTGGGTCATGCAAACAAATTATATGTTTGGGTGCAACAATTACAAACCCAAAAGCCACAAAAAACACAAACACATGAACCAGTGGGCGCTTTCTGAGAGCAAGGGAGCGTAAATGTCAATGTGAAACAGATTGAAATAAATGCTCACTTGCTTTCAGCAAGCGCTCACTGGCTATTTCTAACATATATACACATTTATAAATGGTGGTGTTTTTTATTGAAGGGCATAGAAAAAAAGGTAAAACAACAAAGACACATAGGTACAAATAAAATTCCATAGAAATACATAACACACTTTAATAAAAGAAAAATTGAATGAAATAATTTATAAAAAGTCACACTTTTAAAAAGAAACAAGTGAGCCAAGGCTATAGTCGGCTCGGGGCCGACTATGTGATACCCTACACCACTACCCCTGTTCATAAGCTTTTGACTAATAAAATTCAAAATATTAAAATTGGGATAGCTTAGCGCCTTTGCTCTGAATGTCTACATTAACACAGGTACAACCCAAATAAAAAATGGAAAAGTGGGATGTATGCCAACCATCAATAGGCTTCTTTCTGTGTTAGATCCCCATCAACTCCCAAAATTTCGTGAGGATCCGATCAAAATTTCGTAGTGTGATTGCACAAAAATGGAAAAAGGGATGCATTACCGACTATTGCGATATCTCTGTTGTTTGACCACCTATGACAACCTACTTCACATCGTTGTAAAGGTGATATTTTCTACTTTCCTTGCCAGGTTTTGCTTTCGATATACCTCCTACAGAAGGGAGCTATTAACTTTGAAATAAAACGTTGGCCTTTTTCCAAATATTTTGTTTGTCACATTCCGACCCCTGAATAATATCCGACCATTATCAAAAATCAAAAGGTTTTTTTCCTCTGTGGGACCCCCAATAACACCCAAAATTTCGTGACGATCCAATTAAAATTGCGACCTGTAGCGTGATTTCCAAAAAAGTGGAAAAATGGGATGTATTACCGACTATTGCGATATCTCCGTTATTTGGATACCTACGCCAACCTGCTTTACATCATTGTAATGATGGGATTTTTTATTTTCATTGTCAGACTTTGCTTTTGGAAGGTCCGGAACCAAAGCTGTGATATTCGTCATTATTATTAAAATCGCAAAAATGAAAAGTTGTGTTCTATTAGCGGCTTTTGCGATATCTTCATTGTTTGACCACCTACGACAACCTACGTAACATCGTTGCAAAGGTGATATTTTCTTCTTTCATCAGCAGGTTTCACCATTCCGACCTCTGAATATTATCCGACCATCACCAAAATCAATAGGCTTCTTTCTCTGTAGGATCCCCATTAGCCCACAAAATTTCGTGACGATCCGATTAAAATTGCGACCTGTAGCGTGATTACAAAAAAATGAAAAAATGGGATGTATCGCCGACTATTGTGATATCTCCGTTATGTGGCCACCTACGCCAACCTACTTTGCATCACTGTAAAGATGGGATTTTCTACTTTCATAGTCAGACTTTGTTTTTGGAAGATCCCCAACCGAAGCTGTGATATTCGTCATTATTATTAAAATCGCAAAAATAAAAAGTTGGGTTCTATTAGCTGCTATTGCGATATATTCGTTGTTTGATCACCTGCGAGAACCAATAAAATATTTCCATTCACCTTTTTGATTCAATTATAAAATTTCCAATTATAAAATGTATTGGGCATTTAATTTACTAAAAAGCACCATTTCTTTAAGAAAACACAAAACACTGATTTATTCACTCACTTTACCGTCTTTACTCAACGATTGCATTTAGAAAACTAAAGAAAAAAGAACAACATAATTAATACCATTTTGTTCTTTTCCTCTTCGCTTGCTACTTTGGCTAACAACAACAAAGCACAAAACACACGTGTTTGGCCAAAGCTTCTGCTTCTCCTATTACACCATACACACAGCTCTTTACTAAAAACAGCCACGAGAGCCCTGTTGTTACTCTCCTCTCCTCCATAAAAAATATATGTTCCAACACAAATATGTTGGTACCCAAAGAAATAAAATTGAGATATTTTGTTTTTCAAAATAGTCAGGCTTAATCCCATAGTCGTTGTTTTAATATTTTATTAAAACAACTTTCGATTCTCGACGAACGCATAGCAGTGGGAAAAATTTGGTTTTGTTTGCAAGTGAAGTTGCTAGAGTTTAGGTAGTGCCAAAGAAATTCTCGATCAGAGTGTTTCTTTGCGCACGTATCTATTTGAGCTAGCAATTGACACTTGGGTATAAAAAGTTTCTTGTTGAAAAACAAGAAATAAGGGAACTGATGAAGATCTGTGGCGAGATCTGAAACTATAGTATTCCCTGCCTTACCCCTTGGAAAACACCGCCAATTTTTTTCCCACTAATAAATTAAAGTTGTTTTAATAAAATATTAAAACAACGACTATGGGATTAAGCCTGACTATTTTGAAAAACAAAATAGAAGTCGTCATCCCAAACAAAAAACGCCAACCCTCCTAAAATTGAGATATGTTACAAAATGTTGCAAACATATATTTGTTTGGACACAAACAAATTATGTTTGGATCAAAACATATATTGTTTGCAACCAGTCCCAAAAAAATATTAGTTTGGATCCAAACATATTTCTAACATATATTTTTCTGAGTGTAGGAATCTATGAAATGGTCACGTTACAACTGTTCGAGAATTGTTTTGAAATTGTCATCGAAGTTAGTCCTTGTAATTCAGATTACAATGATATACATAATTTATCCGTGGGAAAGTCCATGCTTCGTGACACAATGGGTCAAAAAATCCTACGGTAACTATCTTTTTAGTTAGGGTTGTCACGATAATTAGCGAAAGAAATGGTAATTAGCGAATTAAATGAAATCAGGTAGCTTCCCTGCAAAAGTTTGGTGCTTTAATCCAGTAAAAAGCAACCTCTCGTATGGGAATGAAATGTTAATAGCGGATAGTGATCATGACTACTGAGTTATTTCATGAGTTAAGAACTCCGAATTTTCCCACCCCTTCTAATGTAAGTATAGCATTAGCCCTCCCACACATAGTGTACATCCTTAGAGTGAACACAAATATGGTAAGTGTCGATCGGCATCTCTTGATTCTATTGGAGAATTTGACGTAAGATGAGGATTTAGTCGATGGTGGATTGGCCAGATCTACACGCAGAGAAAAAAATATGTTTGATCCAACAATATTCCAAGAGCAAAATATGTATTGTTAACATATTGTTGGATTCCTTATGTAGTATTGTGAATCCAACAATCGTTTTTATTAAATCCAAAAATAGTTTGTGTCAACTGAACAATATTTCTCTCTTTTCTTCGAAAACTTTTTTCTCTTCTCTCGCTATTCGATGCCGTGTTGAAAAAACAATTTTGGTGAGTTGTGGTGTTTGTATGACATGCCGCCTTTATCTTTGTTTTTGTGACTCTTGTTTTTATTTGTTTCTGTTTTGTTTCATTCTTCTTTCCTTTTCGTGTTTGTTATGGTGTTTAATTATTCCTTATGTTGTGGTGGCTGCTTGTGGCTTTTTGTTTGTCTTTGTTATCAGCTAAAGTAGCAAACAATGTATTGCGTTCATCAATGCTCGTAATATTATACGCGATATTTATATCAAAGTTGTGTGGAAAGTGTATATGAGAAGTATATACACTCAAATCAAAAAAATTAGTATCTGGATTTCAGGGCTGACAATATGTTTTGTAAAAAATTTAGATTATGATTGTTCCTACAATCGGTATTGTTAACGATTTTTACAATATTGCGGAACATCGAAAGTTGTTTTTGTTATCTATGTTCGGAACAAAAGATGGTATTTTTGGATTTGGATTACAATGTTTGTACAAAACAAACACATTTTTGGAACCAAAATAGATATTTTTGTTCCAACAAAACCGAAAAATATTTTTTCTCTGAGTGTAGATCTGCATTGGTATGGCTAAATTATTGACTATAGACTTTAGTCGATCACATAATACTCTATATAGAATATGGTAAGCAATGGTGAGCGGATTTATGCCTTTATCTTCTTTTTTTGGGAACGGAACGTAGAGTTTATTCTTTCCAATCATAAACATTGATATCCTATTGTCACATGGTGCTAACCAACTGATTAATACAGCTTATCAGTTTATTTTGCATCTTGTTTTCAACAACTAGGCTGTTTACCATTCGGCACCTGCTGCCTAATTATACCCTCAGCATTTATGCTAACGAGGGTATATACACTTTCATACGGGCAAAATGTGCCTCATCGAAATAATGGTTTTAGACCCCAAGTATGTTTGGACGAAATGTGTTTCAGACAAATTGGAGTCGATTTAGCAATGTCCGTCCGTATGTCTGTCTGGCTGGTGCGCACGATAACTCTCGGAAGGAAGAACCGATTTTGTCCAAAATTTAGTTTTCGCAATATTTTGTCCAAACATAGATTAAGTTCGAAGATGGGCCATATCGGTCCACTCCTTCCGGTACCTCCCACACAAAATTTGGAAAAAGTTCAGTTTAGGACCTGCTCTCGAATCACTTTGATTTTTGATGCAGCAACTTGTATTCACTGCCCCCATACGACGGTACGAGTTTCATCAGGGGCAAGTCCATACTTCCTGAGAAAATAGACTGAAGGGTACAAATAACCCCTATGACACCGGGTGTAGTGGTTGGTGCGCAAGATAAGTCTCGAACGGATCTGCTGATTCGGTCCAAAATGTTGCCTTCGTAATATTTTGTGCACACTTAGCTTAAGTTCGAAGATAAGCCATATAGGTCCACTCCTTCAGGTACCTCCCCCACAAAAGTTCAAAAATGTTCGGAAAATTTGTGCGCACGATAGTTCTTGATGGGAGTGACCGATTCGGTCCATAATGTACACACCCTAATAAATCTACCAGGTATAGATCCGTTTCGAATATGGACTATAGTTGCTCACTCCTTCGGGTACCTCCCACACAAAATTATGGATAAATTCACTTTAAGAACTGCTCTCGAATCACTTTGATTTTTATTGCAGCAACTTGTATTCGTTGCCTCAATTACGATAGTAAAAGTTTTTTAGGGGCAAGTCCATACTTTTTGAAAAAATAGCCCGAAAGTTGTAAAAATCCCCTACGGCACCATACGTTGTGGCTGGAGAGTTCAAACCGAATACTGCGTTCGTCCACACTTTGGATATTGTAATATTTCTTTGAATATTAGATGAAATTCGAAGGTGGTGCTAATAGGTCTAGTCCTTCCTGTAAAATGGTACGCACGATGTCTCATAGACTTTGCAACCGATATGGTCCAAACTTTGAATCTCTAAATATTGTCAAAACTTAGTTTACGTTCAAATGTTGGGCCCTATCTGCCCACATAAATGTTCAAGATTTTTGTGTGGTTAAGGGTCTGTTCGAGGATCCTCTGGACATTTTTACCAAAGGTTATCCTAGTGGCTCTGTCATAAAAAAGCCCTATCTATCGATATCCCCCAAATGTTTGAGCTTTAATCATATTTGTACTTTTGTCGGTTCATACGCCCAAAAATTTTGAAAACCGCCCTAAATACTTAAGATTTTTGGGAAAAAAGTACTTCCATCCACACAGGCTGAGGGTATATCTCTGTCGGCAAAGCCGACTGATACTTTTTTACTTGTTATCATCTTTAACCTACTTTCTGTTTGCTGTTTTCACCTCGTTATGGCAACGCGGTATACATTCAATAACACGATACTACACTGTGGAATTGGCGCTGTGACGATGCTTCATCATCGCCACTGCTGGATACCAACAATTTGAAATTGTTTTTTTTTTCATATCCTGAGCAGCAGCACATTATCGGTATTTGTGACCAAATAAAGGGGGATGGGGTGATACCAAAGTCATCGGTTTTTTGTTTCACTCTTTTTTAGAATTTTCTGATATTTTGATTGTTGGTACACCTCGACCATTTCACACTTAATATCTCCCTTTATACAACTTTCTCCTCCCTCCTTCCGGTACTGCTCTAGGCCCATGATTTTTATCGTTCAAAAAGGTGACGTAATATTTTATGTTTCATGGGCGCCAAAGACTACCTATTTCGTTCTAGAGATCATAGGCACACGGAGATTGAATCGGAGACTGTGCATACGGATCCGCTCAATTTGCCGGAACTGTTTTTTTTTTTTTTTTGCTTTCGATTCGCAGCTATTTAACATCACTATGCTTCCACGAGTAAACCAAAGGGTTTTAGAAGATATGAGTCTGACAAATTGATCCCTTTCGAAATCAAGGACTCAAGTCTTTGTGGACCCATAACCGCGAAAGTACAAGTGATGGGGAAAACGTTTGGACATGTGTCTTCTTTTTTTTTTTGCCTTCATCATGCTGCGGTGTCAGAATATGGTTACTTTTGTTTAACGCGTGCGGTAGCTCTGAGTTATACGGTCCGAAAGGCAGTCAAAATGTTTGCTTTTTTTCTTTATTTTTTCCCTTGCTTGCATGGTTGAACAAATAAGGTAAAGTAGGGGATGGAAGATACCAAACAACGGTCCTGACCGGTTTTAACATGGCAAAGCCCAGGATTTATCTTGGCCCCTCTTTTATCCCAAGTGGACACTGACCTCCCCGTGGTGTCACCTGGGGAACTGCCTTTAACACCCGTTAAAGGTAGTGAGCTAACATGTGCCGCGCGTTCACCCATAAGAACGTTAAAAACTTGGGTTTGGGCGTCGGGTTAGTAACCCTCCCCTAGAAAAAACATCCTACTATGAAAAAACGAAAGAAAAGAAAAACAAACCCCTCTAAAGTTGACGAACCCCGCAAACGTTTTAAGGACCATGATCTGCGAATCTGCACCTGGAATGTTCGCACTCTTTATAGAGAAGGTGCAGTCTTCGCATTGGCAGACGTACTTGAAAAGTTCAAGACCGATATTACTGCCATACAGGAAATACGATGGATTGGGAAAGGCGTCACAACAACACCTAAAGGTGACGCAATGTATTATAGCTGCCATGACGTAAAGCATGAGTTTGGTTGTGGATTCGTAGTTAGTCGGAGACTAAAACATCTGGTATCCAGCTTCACCCCAGTGAATGAAAGACTTGCTGCAATCCGAATAAAAGCTAAATTCTTCAACATCAGCTTTATTTGCGCTCATGCTCCCACTGAAGAAAAGGACGAACAGACCAAAGATATATTTTTCGAGCGCTTAGAAGAAACATATGACCGTTGCCCTGCCCATGACATTAAAATCATTCTAGGCGATTTTAATGCCAAAATTGGAAAGGAGAATATCTTTGGCCCAACAGTCGGGAAATTCAGTCTCCACAGTGAAACATCTGACAATGGTATGAGGCTGATAGACTTTGCAGCTGCAAAAAACATGGTAGTTAGCAGTACCAGATTTAATCATCTCGATATTCATAAGGGCACCTGGCTGTCTCTAGATCAGAAAACAAGAAACCAGATTGATCATGTTGTGATAGATGGAAGGCATTCTTCGAGCGTGTTGGATGTACGATCGTTCCGAGGCGCAAACATTGATTCGGACCACTACCTTGTTGCAGCAAAGGTACGCACCCGCTTAAACGTAGCAAACAAAGTATGAACAGACACAACACGAAAGTTAGACATCGGTAAGCTGCAATCACAACAGATAGCCACAGCATATTCCACTCAACTAGCCCAATTGCTTAATCAAAGCACTCCTTATCCCGATAACATATCAGCGCAATGGCAAAGCATTGCCCACTCCATGCAAACAGCCGCAAAATCCATACTTGGATACCAGAGACCTCCACCAAGGAATCCATGGTATGATGAGGAGTGTCGTGCTGCCACCGAAGAGAAAATGCGGCATATAGGGCTACTTTACAATCCGTAGCAACGCGTAGCGCACGCGAGAGATACAGGGAGAAAAGGAGAGAGGAGAAACGTCTTTTCCGCAGGAAAAAGAGAGAGATGGAAAAGCGGGAGTGTGAAAAAATCGAGATGTACAGGAGCCAGAATGAAGTCCGAAAATTCTACCAAAGAGTCAAGCATCAAACTGATGGCTTTGGTACAGGCACATCCTCCTTTAGAGACCAGCAAGGTAATTTGGTAACTGATACAGATAGTGTACTCAGGATATGGAAAGAACATTTTTCAAATCTGTTGGTATCCAATAGCAGCGAAGACGACAAAGATACCACAGTCCCAATCCCAGAAGATGGTATTGAATGTATACCGCCCAGCCAAGATGAGTTAAAGACAGCAATAAATCGGCTGAAGAATAATAAGGCAGCAGGGGCCGAGGGCTTACCAGCCGAGCTGTTATAAACCGGAGGCGACACGCTGATAAGGCGTATTCATCAGCTAGTTAGCACCATCTGGCAGGAAGAACGAGTTCCCGACGATTGGAATCTGAGTATCCTGTGCCCCGTCCACAAGAAGGGAGATAAGACTGTATGCTCTAACTATAGGGGCATAATTCTACTCCCTATTGCCTACAAGATCGTGTCAGGGATATTGTGCGAACGACTAAAGCCTATGGTCAACGAGATAATTGGGCCATACCAATGCGGCTTTAGACCTGGCAAGTCCACCATTGACCAGATATTTACCCTGCGGCAATTCCTGGAGAAGACCCAAGAGATGCAGATCGACACCTACCACCTTTTTGTCGATTATAAAGCAGCCTTCGAGAGCCCGCTGCGTTCAAAGGTATTCCAAGCCATGTCTGAATTTGGTATCCCCGCAAAGCTCATCCGGCTTTGTAAAATGCCTGTAACTGACACGAGATCCTCAGTTAAAATAGGAAAGAACATCTCCGAAGAATTTTGTACCAAAAGAGGTTTCAGGCAAGGAGACAGCCTCTTGTGTGATCTCTTCAACATCCTGCTGGAAAAGGTTATTCGAGAGGCAAACGTCAAAAGAAGTGGCACAATCTACACCAATAGCCACATGTTACTTGCTTATGCTGATGATATGGGCATCATGGGACGATCAGTAAAAGAAGTAATAGATACCTTTATGAAGGTCGAAGGAGAATCTGCTAAAGTGGGTCTGGCGGTAAACGGTGAGAAGACCAAGTTGATGATGTCGACGCGCAATGCGTCCATTGAGATCGGACCAACTGTTGAAGTTGGTTCCTATAATTTTGAGGTAGTAAAAGACTTCGTCTACTTCGACACCTCCGTAAACACAACAAACGACATCAGTTGTGAAATAAAAAGAAGAATTGTATTGGCCAACAGATGCTACTTTGGTTTAAGTAAGCAGTTTAAAAACAAAGCCACATCTCGTCAAACAAAAATAACGCTCTACAAAACACTGATACTACCCGTGCTGATGTATGGCTCCGAAGCCTGGGTACTTGCGCAAGCAGACATGGCAGTGTTTGGTGTGTTTGAGAGAAAAATTCTTCGAAAGATCTACGGACCAATCTGCGTTGACGGTGAATATCGACGTCGCATGAACCACGAGCTGTATCTGTTATACAACGACATCAATATAGTTAAACGTATCGAGATGCAGCGATTGCGTTGGCTAGGCCATATCATAAGAATGAGCGATGATGAACCCGCTAAAAAGGCGTATGAATACATGCCACATGGCGGTGCACGCAGAATTGGCAGGCCAAGGAATAGATGGCGCAAATAAGTGGATGATGAGATGAAAAGGCGCGGTATTCCAGAGTGCCAAGCAACAAATAGAGAGGAATGGAGATCTCTTCTTAGTTCGGCCTATAGAACAAATGTTCTGTAATGGGCCAGCTAAGTAAGTAAGTAAGTTAGTAAATACTACAACAAATACAACTCAACAACAACCACATAGAAATTTGTTTTTGTTTGTAACGTTAGTGTCACCAGTATTTGTAAACAAAACAAGGAAATGTCTATAAATTATTGGAATTTAAAAAATTAATACTTTTCACTTTTTTTTGAAAAACATGAATGAAAATTCATTTTCAATTTGAATGTTTCCGTATCATTGCGCTAAATGCAGAAAGTAGAATTCTTGCAAAAATGTGCGGGGTCGCTAAAAATTCATAGAAAAATATTTTTGTTTTGAAATCAAAAAAGCACATGTTTATTAGGGCTTTATTTTTTCAAAATACCACACATATTAACAAATGTTTTACCGCCTCTATAAGTGGTTAGTGTGCGACACGTTGTTCGGACTTGGAGGGGGTTACAAGTCATTGATATGTAGAAGGCTTTATGGGAAGTAGTTGTTTCTTTCAGAATGATATATTTTTTCCTCAAAAATATATATCCCTGAAGTAAATCGAAAATAGAAATAAATACATATATTAAATGTTGTATGGAATTTCAGTTCAGTCAGCTGGGTATTGCTGTTACCTTATATTGTTCTACCATGCCTTGCTTGGTACTTCTGTTTGCTTTTTTTGGCTTTGTTTTGCTATCAATATCTATTATATCTATTCTTTTGTAATATAATAATTTTGTTCGCTTAAGTTAAAAAATAGTAAAAGACTACAACGCTATATTCTTTAAAAGTGAGTCACGGGTAAAAGGGAAAACTTAAACCATTAGATAAATAATTGTAGTTTTATGAAAAAAAACTAACGAGCGCGTGCCAAAACTACATGAGGTAAATAAATAAATACACACATATGTATGTACATTTATTTTCTATATAGATAATAATCATGCTGTCGATAAATCAAAAGTTGTGTTTATTTGCAGTTATAATAAAGTTTTTTATATATATTTGTGTATATACTTTAGTCCAAAACCCAATGAATGGCACGTGGAACCATTTAATTTGATCAGAACGATAAATTAAATTAATCGAAATTGTCCATTAAAAACACGTAATAAAATTTCATGTTAGAATATAAATTATATGGATCATTAAATTGGCCACCCATTTGTAATGTAATCAAGAAGTCGTATTTTTTGTAAGCTAACTTGTTGTCTTTTCTGATTGTTCTTCCCTAGGTAACTGTTTTTAAGGCCAGAGTTGAATAAACTTTATTAACGCCAAATATAACTTACCTTCACAGTTAGTCGTCGATATTTTTGTATCTAATTTTAAACTTCACAGTTCTTTTTTTATAAACACCATCGCTAATGTGTTCAAATTGGGCCAACTTCCGTAAAATTCAAATGTAATCAAATGGTAATTAGCACATTTATAACGTTGTTGGATGTAACTATAATTACGATTGGAGTCGTAAATAAATAAATTATTTATCACGTGTATTAAATAAAAAAAACAAATGTGGTTCCCCATTAGAGAAAGAATTTGATTTTTTAATTATTACAAAAAATACATATAACTATTAAACTACACATATACATACATGTCATTCATTTAATCAAAGAGTGTGCCCGGACTCAAATAAATCCAGAAAATAGATTTTTTTCTGAAAATGAGTTTGATCAAAGCATGATGGTGGATACAATACCGCTTTATTAGGTCAAAATATGAATGTAGGAAATTGATTAATTTTCTCAGTAAAGCTAAGTGTTCAAAAGATCATCATGTAGTTTTGATACAATACATACATTGAAAGACACGGAAAAAGTTGTCCCTTCTGGGATGTTCGTGGCAACATATTTATTTTATTTTTTATTTATTTTACATACTCCATAAGCGTGTCTTGCATGCCATCAGATCGCTCCATTTTTGTTGCATTGTTATGGAATCTCCTTCTAGATCATTACCGTTTTTGATCCATCTTATCATTGGACATGTTTGACTGTTTACCTGTTGATGTTTTTAAAGAGAGAAGAGCAATTGCTTTATCTGAAAAAAAAAAACAAACTCGTTCAATATTTATTTAAAAAAACGGTGACAATTTCTTTGGGTTAATAACCCATAACATGCAGGCACGCATTCCTTAAGGAGCAATATACGCTAAAAAATTTAGGCCGGTATGAGAATCGGGTTAATATCAAGCTGTTCTGTTTGATATGGAAATTATGTGCAAATATTTTTGATGCAGAAACATCTGCTTCCAGAAATTGTTTTATTTGTTGTTTCTGTGATAGAGCAAAGATGCAGTTCAATTGCCAGTACAATTGACTGCACATTACGTCTTTTTGTATGAATCACTAATTAAATAGTATATATTTATTTGTTAAATTAATATACATTTATTTGTTATATTAATATACATCAAATTATACATTTTAATTTGAATTATTTGCTTAATTAAAAATATTTTTTACAGCAGGCCCCTATTACAATGGTATAATTTTTTAGGGGCAAGTTTATACTTTCTAGGGTAATTAACCTGAAGATAAATAAAAAAGATATAATTAAAAAAAATAAGCTACAGTGTTTTATTTATAAATGCACCAAAAGCCACAAAATAATTTTTTCTTAGCCTCAATAATTATATTCTTCTGCAAACTTGGTGACAAAATTAAATGAAAATAAACTGCAAGCGTTTTATTTGAGATATCCCATAATGCAGAAGAACGTAATTATTGAGGCTAAGAGAATAATTTTTTGTAGTTTCTAGTGCAATTTTACTTTTGTTTTTTTTCGAAATAGTCTGGCTCAATCCCATTGTTGTTGTTTTAATATTTTAAAACATCTAATTCATTAGTGGAGAAAATTTAGCATTGTTCGCCGAGAGGTAAGGCAGGGAAGACTACATGCGTAACAGTGGAGAAGGTTTGTCTTGTGTTGCAAACACTTCCGTCATACAACGTTGCCAAGGAAAAACTTCTCATTGAAGTTATTTCTTTGGTCACGCTTATACTTTGAGCTGACAATTGATGTTTGAGTATAAAAAGTTTTTTGTTGAAGTTGTTGAAAAATAACTTCGATGGAGAATATCCACAAACACGAAACAAGGGAACTGATGAGATTCTGTGGCGAGAATATAGTCTTCCCTATGACCTCTGAGAGCAAGTGAGCGAAAACTTCAATGTAAAATACGTTGAAATTTATGCTCACTTGCTCTCCGTAAGCGTACGTCGCCTATTGCTGATTTAGACGATTTTAGCTACGTTTGCTGACGGAACTAGGTAAAATTTTACATTTGAGGTTCCCAATGGCCAAGAAATTTCTCCACTATAAATTGTCAAGATAGGCTCACGTTTTGTTATAGGCCCCATACAACGGTATTTTTAAAGTATTTTGAGGCTTTTAGCTAAATTTTTTACCTAATTAGCTGAAAATTGGCATTTGAGGTTCCAAAAAAACTTCTCCGTAAATATTTAAAGATAGGTCCACGTTTGGGTATAGCCCCCATATACCGGTACCTCCCGATTTAAGGTATTTTGGGGATTATTTGACCGAACTAGCTGTAATTAGACACATGAGGTTCTCAGGGGTCCCGAAACCTCTCTAGAGGTCCCGAAACAACGTCTCGACAATGTAGGTTGGTAACGGTAACCCCCGATTTTCAGTATTTTGAAGATTTTAGCTAAAATTTTTAATCGAACTAGCTGAAATTTGACCCTTGAGGTTTTCAGTGCTAACGACACTTATCCAGCAAAAATCGTTACCATGTTTTGGTATAGCCCCCATATAACTGTACCCCCAGATTTTCGGTATTTTGAGGAATTTAGCTAAAAATTTTAAACGAACTAGCTGTAATTTGACACATAAGGTTTTATGCGGTCACAAAAAAAAACGTTAAAATAGGTCTACGTTTGGGTATAGCCGCCATATAACGGTACCTTCCGATTTTCGATATTTTGAGGATTTTAGCTACAATTTTTAAGCGAACTAGCCTTATAAAGGTATGTATCACTGCGCTCTGGAAGCAACTTTGAATGGCAGGTGCTTACACCTGGGAAATTCTTTCGGATTCTAAAACTACAATGTTCATAGATGAAAAAATCAAAAAACAAACGAAAAACCGCCGGAGCGCTTTTTAAACAAATCGCGATCCAAGTTGACACTTTTAGGGGTTTTTTTACATTTTCACAATTTTTCTTGGAAACCGCACGTCCTATCGAAATGGCACTAAAAAAATGTTGCAGCTATGAAAACAGATATAGAAGTTATTGAGATATAGAAGTTCAAATTGGGACAATGCATCGTACTGTAGACTGACTAGATCGACTCAGATTTTTACCCTGAATCAATTTTACAACAACAACTACTCTCTCTCATATTTGTTTTGTATCATTCACTTTTAGCTTTTTTATATATCTACATCAGGCATGACCAAAAAGAGAACGGAGAAAATGTGAATGTATTCAAAATATTGGCAACTTATAACAGTGTGTTAGTAAGTTTGTATCCACGCAACCTATAAAACAATAACAAATCAAAACATTTGTTCTCTTTTGTACGCTCTTTCTGTGCATTTGGGTCGTGTGTGTGTAAATTGCCGAAAATCATCGGCACCGCCGTGCCAAATGTAACCATGCTTGATCTACATTAGGTGGTGCTCAAAATATTTTGTGCATTATTCTCTCTGAGCGAGTTCTTCCTTTGCTAAACAGAGAACATATGTTGTTGTTGCAGTCACGTTAACGTATATGGGTGATCTTGGCTGATCTACATCAGGGACGCGCTTCTTTGCAAACACAGTATAGTGAGGGCGCCCCCTGAGTTGTTTTTGCATTTGCTTCTCCCTCTCACTTTCAGTGTAAGTGAATGAAAACAAACAATAAACATCATGTGGTTGTTGTTTTCTTCACTCATACATACACACATACTAAAACATTGATGGAAATTCTTAGGCGACGCTGATCTACATTGTGATGTCATTCATTATTACCCATTCTACCCTCTGGTGCCATGTTATTGTTTACATTTCATCCGTCTGTTTGGATGTGTATTTGCGAATCGATTGTCATTTCGCTTGCTCACTGTAGAATATCCTAGATTGAGGATTCTAGAACAGGCAAAGCTTCAGCGAGCGAGTATAAATATGGGAGAATAACAGGTGAGTGGGTGAGTTGTAATTCAGGCCGCTAATTAAACCCGTCAGTTAATACAGAAGTAAAGAGTAACCTAAGTATAGTATAGCTGTCTGCTTAAGGCTATATTATACAAGCCATCAGTGTCGTATGTGCTGAAAATGTTCGGAAAATTTGTGCTCACGATAACTCGTGAAGAGAGTATCCGATTTGAACCATACTTTTCACTTCGTGAAATTTCTACCAGACTTAGAAGAGGTTCCAATATGGACTCAATCGATCTACTCTTTCACTTCAGTTTAGGACCTACTCTCGAATCGCTTTGGTTTTTGTGGTAACAACTTGTATTCACTGCCCTCCATACCATGGTACACTTTTCATCAGGGACAAGTTCATACTTCCTGAGAAAATAGCCTGAAAGTTGCAAAAACCCCCAATGACCCTCACGAAAGTTCGAAAATGTTCGGAAAATTTGTGCTCACGATAACTCTTAAAGAGACTAACCAATTTGGTCTATACTTTGCACGTCGTGAAGTTTCTACCAGGCTTAGATGAGGTTCCCATATGGACTCAATCGATCCACTACTTCGGGTAGATCCTACACAAAATTTCGAAAAAATTCAGTTTAGGACCTGCTCTCGAATAGCTTCGATTTTTGTTGTAACAACTTATATTCACTGCCCTCTATACGACGGTACAAGTTTCATCAGGGGAAAGTTCATACTTCCTGAGAAAATAGCCTGAAAGTTGCAAAAACCCCCAATGACCCCGTGTGTGGTGGCTGGAGCGCAAGACAACTGTCGAACGGATCTGCCGAATATTTTGTCCAAGCTTAGTTAAAGTTCTATGATAAGTCATATCGGTCCACTCCATCGGGTACCTCCCTCACAAAAGTTCGAAAATGTTCGGAAAATTTGTGCTCACGATAACTCTTAAAGAGACTAACCAATTTGGTCTATACTTTGGACATCGTGAAGTTTCTACCAGGCTTAGATGAGGTTCCCATATGGGATCGATCGATCCACTACTTCGGGTAGATCCCACACAAAATTTCGAAAAAAATTCAGTTTAGGACCTGCTCTCGAATCGCTTCGATTTTTGTTGTAACAACTTATATTCACTGCCCTCTATACGACGGTACAAGTTTCATCAGGGGCCTGAAAGTTGCAAAAAACCCGCTATGACACCATGTGTTGTGGTTGGAGCGCAAGATAACTGTCGAATGGATCTGCCTATTCGGTCAAAAATTTGGCCTTTGTAATAGCTTGTCCAAACTTAGTTTAAGTTTGAAGATAAGCCATATCGGTCCACTGCTTCTGGCACCTCTTCCACAAAAGTTCTAAAATATTCGAAAAAATTGTGCGCACGATAACTCAAGAAGGTAGTGGCCGATTTGGTCCATACTTTACACATCCTAATATATCTACCAGATATAGATCAGTTTTGAATATGGATTATATTTGTCCACTCCTTCTGGTACCTCCCACACAAAATTTCGGATAAGTTCACTTTAAGACCTGCTCTCGAATTACTTTGATTTTTGTTGAAGCAACTTGCATTTGCTGCCTCTGTTACGGCGGTAAGATTTTTTTCATGGGGAAAATCCAAACTTCTTCAGAAAAACAGCCCGAAAGATGTAAAAACCCATATGACACCGTGTGTAGTGGCTGATCAACCGATTTGGTCCAAAAGTTAGTCTTTGTCATATTTTGTCCAAACTTAGCTTCAGTTCGATACGGTATTGTATTTGAAAATTTGCAATGGTATGCACACCCGCCGTGTACGCAGAAGGTCGTGGTTTCGATTTCCCGGCCAGGCATCATCACAAATTTTCAACGGTGGCAAAATACCCCTCAGTAATGTTGGCGACATTTACTGAGTATTTCAGTCATGTAAAACTTTTCTACATGTGGTGTCGTAGGACACGCCGTTCGGACTCGGCGATAAACTGTAGGTCCCATATCATTGAGCTAATATGAATCGGGGTACACTCTTTGATATGAGAGAAGTCTCCCTTGTCCCGTATCGGATGTTGTGGAACAATGTTTTTTTTTTTTTTTTTTTTTTTTTGTATTCACAATATCTCTTGAACGGGGCAACCAATTTGGTCCAAACTTCGGATTTTGTCAAAATTTTGTTTAACCTCTAAAATGGTCCATATCGGTCCTCTCCTTAGGGTACCTCCCCCGCAAAAGTTCAATAATTGTGTCTAAGTGCAGTTTAGGATTTGTTAGAAGATCCTTTGGAAATGTATACCGATGCTGTTCGTTGTGGTCCTGTTTACAGCGCTATGATGTTTTCCGTGGACAAGTCCATGCTTTATGACATACTGGTCCAAAAGTTATACGATGACCCACTGAAATGACTAGTGATCGCGATATCTATCGAAAAGATATAACTCCCAAAATAGGATCCACTTCTACTATGTCGGTCCATTCTTTCAAGTACCTCCACCGCAAAACTTTTGAACTTTAATCCTCATCCACATTTTTGTCGGCAAGTTCAAATGTCCAAAAAAAGGCCACAAAATTCTGCTAAATCCCTAAATACATTCGATCAGTCCGTAGATGAAAGTTTCAATGCACATAGGCTGAGGGTATATCTCTGTCGGTAAAGCCGACTGATACTTTTTAACTTGTTATCTGTATATCATTATACCCTCAGCATTTATGCTAACGAGGGTATATACACTTTCATACGGGCAAAATGTGCCTCATCGAAATAATGGTTTTAGACCCCAAGTATGTTTGGACGAAATGTGTTTCAGACAATTTGGAGTCGATTGAGCAATGTCCGTCCGTCTGTCTGTCTGTCTGGCTGGCTGGAGCGCACGATAACTCTCGAACGGATAAACCGATTCGGTTCAAATTTTGGCTTTCGTAATATTTTACCCAAACTTAGTTTAAGTTCGAAGATGGGCTATATCGGTCCACTCCTTCCGGTACCTCCCCCACAAAAGTTCGAAAATGTTCGGAAAATTTGTGCGCACGATAACTCTTGAAGGGAGTAACCGATTTGGTCCATACTTTGCACATCCTGAAATGTGTACAAGACTTAAATAAGGTTTCAATATGGACTCGATCGGTCCAATCCTTCCGGTACATCCTACACAAAATTTCGGAAAAGTTCAGTTTAGGGCCATCTCTCGAATCGCTTTGATTTGTGTTTTAGCAACTTGTATTCACTGCACTCCATACAACGGTACAAGTTTCATCAGGGGCAAGTCCATACTTCCTGAGAAAATAGCCTGAAAGTTGCAAAAAAAACCCCTATGACACCGTGTGAGGTGTTGGAGCGCAAGATAACTCTCGAACGGATCTGCCGATTCGGTCCAAAATTTGGCTTTAGTAACATCTTGCCCAAACATAGTTTAATTTTGAAGATAACCCATATCGGTCCACTTCTTCAGGTACCTCCCCCACAAAAGTTCAAAAATGTTCGGAAAAATTGTTAGTACAGTAACTCTTGAAAATTGTGGCCGAATTGGTCTATACTTTACACATCCTAATATATCTACCAAAAATAGATCAGGATCAAATATGGACTATATTTGTCCACTCCATCCGGTACCTCCCACACAAAATTTCGGATAAGTTCACTTTAAAACCTGATATCGAATCACTTTGATTTTTGTTGAAGCAACTTGCATTCGCTGCCTCAATTACGATGGTAAAAGTTTTTTTAGGGGCAACTCCATACTTCTTGAGCAAACAGCCCGAAGAGTGTAAAAACCCCCTATGGCACCATATGTTGTGGCTGGAGATCCACTTCCATAACGGTCAATGTCGATCCATTCCTTTTAGTATCTCCTCCGCAAAACTTTTGATCTTTAATCCTAATCAACATTTTTGTCGGTTCAAACGCCCAACATTTTTAAAACCCCCTAAATACGTACGTATTTTGCGAAAAAATTGCTTCAATATACACAGGCTGAGGGTATATCTCAGTCGGCAAAGCCGACTGATACTTTTTTACTTGTTCGCACTCATTTTTTATTTATTCTTAATGAACATTAATATAATAACAATATGTTTGGCCTGAGCACCATAAGGCTCTGTAGGGGCAGTCGTCAAAAAAAAGCTCCTTGCTGATCCTATATAAAGACTCCCTTCGGGTGATGATCTGTTATTCTAGAAGAATTAGAAATATTTCTGAAGAGTTCCCCTTTACGTAGTCCATAAACTCTTAACTCATTTCATCTCGTCACCCAATAATCTTTTCTTAATTACATTTTTTTTCACGTTAAATTAAAAAAAATATATGTATTTATATACATATTCTGCTATATTGGCAAACGTAATAACAAATCATTAGAAGGGAAAACGAACGGACAGATTCCATAATAAACTGACTCTTAAATAATTCCATCATGATAGAACAGAAAAAAAACGATCTGTGCCAGACACACAATTCATTGATCCATGACGAATGTGATTTGTTTTATTTAAAACAAAAAACACACAGATTTCAATTGTTTTTGTAATAATGCAAAACAAACAAAAAATTCCCGTCTACAAAAAATCACAAAATTTCAAAATCCAACCCCAACAACATGTAGCAGCAAAATGGAACGTTTGAATTCTTAAATAACGGTTTTCAAATATCGCAAGTCCGATAATTACACGCCTGATCGTTTTGTCGGTTTTAAGGGAAACGACACCCGCGCCGCCTTAAGCGGTAAGCTGGCGGTAGCCGCCAGGCAGCCAGCTAGTACTGTTGTCACCGCCAGCTACCCACCCTCCTCGTCTGTAGCTGTCGCTTACGATGAACAACATGAATTCACATTTTTTTCGTTTTCATTGTTGCGGAATAATTACCTGACAATTTTTGTTGAAGAGTTTTAATTGTATTTTTATTATAAGGTTTTTGTTGTTGTAACTGTTGCTGTTGTTAGTTATCTAAATTCGTCAAATGTAGCAACTTGCGAATATTTTTTTTATTTATTTCTGCCATTTAAATATTGAAAAGTAGCAGCAGCAGTGAATTTTAAAACGCTTAAGAATGTCTGCAAGAATAATAATAGTAACAATACGCATGCTTTGAAGTTTTGTTGTTATTGTTTTTTTGTATGAAACTTAATAAGATTAGCAAAACACACACTTCGTTTCGATTATTAATGAGCCATTTTAAGAAGTACTTTTTAAAGTGCCACGGCAAAGATTTATCTCGCTTAATTTAAAATCCATTGTGAAGAAAATAAGTACTTTTGGTATCTACATGAACTACTTATGTGACAACTTGTTAGTTAATATCTACTTGAAAATCTGGTGATAACAATTGTTATCTGATCGATTGTGAAATTTAATCCTGTTATCCATTAAATAATCTCAATTGTCCGGTTTCCTTGGTTGTCTATAACGACTTGTTCATACTTATGTACATATCTACTTCTAGAGATACAAAAAAACCCTATTTTGATCTATAACATGTAAAACAGTATCACTCGGCTTTGCCGACAGAGATATACCCTCAGCCTATGTGAATTGAAACTTTCATCTACGGACAGATAGAATGAATTTAGGGTCTTTTTAGATGGCTTTTATACTAAACAGAACATCTTGTTCCATAAGCCGAGCTAAGAATAGATTTCAAAACGCACCTATATTTTACTTTACTTCTCCAATTTTGGATGCCATGTTTTGTGATATCATCTTCAACTTGGTCTTTCCATCGGAATTTTGGCCTTCCCTTGGGGCGTATACCGTCGAGTGGCTCGTATTCAAATGCCCCTTTCAAATGCGGGGGCATCACTATCCATCCTGCTGACGTGGCCCAGCCAACGCAATTGTTGTAGTTCGATACGTTTTACAACATCGATGTCGGTCCGTTGGTACAGCTCTTTGTTCATACGAAGCCGGTATTCACCGTCAACGCATATTGGTCCATACATCTTCCGAAGAATTTTTCTCTTAAACACGCTAAGTTCTGCCCCATCTGTTTTCGAAAGTACCCATACTTGAGATCCATACATAAGTACGGGTAGTATCAACGTCTGGTAGAGTATAAGTTTGCTCTGACTAGAGGTGGTTTTGCTTTTGAACTGTTTACTTAGACCAAAATAGCATCTGTTGGCCAATATTATTCTTCTTTTGATTTCAAAACTGATGTTGTTCGTTTTATTTATGGCGAAGCCGAGGTAAGTAATGTCATTTTAATTGTAATTCTGAACATCAACAGCTGGTCCGAGTCTATCGGACATCTTGCGTGTTGATATCATAAATTTGGTCTTATCGCCGTTGACTGCCAGACCCACTTTGTCAGGCTCTTTTTCAATTTTCGCAAAGGTGGCTGTTACGGATCGAGTTGATCGAACTATTATATCAATATCGTCTGCGTAGGCCAGTAAAATTATATTCTTCTTGTATATAGTGTTATTTTTATCTATATCGGTATATACATTCGCTTCTCGAATAACCTTTTCCAATAGAATATTAAATAGGTGACACGATAGACTGTCACCTTGTCTGAAACCTCGTTTTGTTTCAAAAGATTCCGAGAGGCTCTTTCCTACTTTAACAGCTGATCTTGTATTAGCCAATGTCATCCTGCATAATCTTATAAGTTTTGCAGGGATACCAAACTCAGACATGGCTTGGAACACTTTTGATCGAATTGGGCTGTCGAAGGCGGCCTTATAGTCGAGGAACAGGTGGTATGTGTCGATCTGTCTTTCGTGGGTCTTCTCCAGTATTTGGCGCAGTGTGAATATTTGGTCAATTGTCGATTTACCAGGTCTAAAAGCGTTCACACAGCACACTCGACAGCACTTTATATGCGATTGGGAGCAGACTTATGCCTCTGTAGTTTGTACACACCGTCTTGTCTCCTTTCTTGTGTACGGGACATAGGAGGCTGAGGTTCCTATCATTGGGTTTGCTCTCTTCCTGCCAAATTTCGGTAATTAACTGATGCATACTCCTTATCAGCATTTCGCCACCGGTCTTGAACAGTTCGGCGGGCAGCCCCTCAGCTCCTGCTGCTTTATTGTTTTTCAGCCGATTAATTGCTGTCATGACCTCGTTTTTTCTAGGTGGAAGACATTCAACGTCGTCGTTTGCGATTGTTTCTGGTGTACTTCATCGCCGCCCATATTCGATACTATGAGCTTCATAAAATGCTAATTCCAGATCCTCAGTACACTATCTGTATCGGTTACCAGATTCCCTTCATGATCTTTGCATACCCTTCAGTGTGGTGTAAAATTTTCGGACTTCATTCTGACTCCTGAACATCTCTAGTTTCTCACGATCACGTTTTTCTTGTTCTCTCTTTTTTCTTCTGAAAATACGTTTCTCCTCTTCTCCGTATATTTTTCTTTAACGCCTCGTGTTGATCTGTATTCCGCGTTCTTTTCAGTAGCCTTACGACACTCCTGATCGTACCATAGATTTTTAGGTGGTTGTTTTTGGTACCCAAGCGCAGATTTTGAGGCAGTTTGAAGTGAGTGGACTATTAGGATTAAAGTTCAAAAATTTAGTGGAGGAGGTACTTAATCGACATAGTCCATTATGGAAATATATCTTATTTTGGGAGTCATATCTTTTCAATAGATATCGCGCCCACTAGTCATTTCAGTGGTTCTTCGTGTAACTTTTGGACTAGTATGCCAGGAAGCAAGGACTTGTACCGGGATTGTGGACCGGTATTGTCCATTTTCGAACTAAAAATAAGTTTAGACAAAATATGATGAAGGTCAAATTTTGGACCTAATCGGTCAATCAGTTCGAGAGTTATCGTGCTCTCCAGCCACTTTATATGGTGCCATAGGGGTTTTTTACAATTTTCGGGCTGTCTTCTCAGGAAGTATGGTTTTGCCCCTGAAAAAAACCTTTACCGTTGTAATTGAGGCAGCGACTGCAAGTTGCTTCAACAAAAATCAAAGTGATTCGAGAGCAGGTCTTAAAGTGAACTTATCCGAACCTGATCTACATATATCTGATAGATATATTAGGATGTGTAAAGTATGGACCAAATCGGTCACTCCCTTCATGAGTTATTGTGCTCACAATTGTTCCCCAAATTTTTGAACTTTTATGGGGGAGATATCTGAGGGAGTGGACCGATATGGCTTATCTTCCAACTTAAACTAAGTTTTGACAAAATATTACAAATACCAAATTTAGGACCGAAACGGCACAACCGTTCGAGAGTTATCTTGCGATCCAACAACAACACTCGGTGTCATACGAATTTTTTACAGCTTTCAGGCTATTTTGTCAGGAAGTATGGGCTTGCCCCTGATGAAACTTGTACCGTCGTACGGGGGTCAGTGAATAAAAGTTGCTAAAACAAAAATCAAAGCGATTCGAGAGCTGGCCGTAAACTAAACTTTTCCGAAATTGTGTGTGGGAAGTACCCGAAGGAGTCGACCGATTGAGTCCATATTGGAACCATATCTAAGTCTGGTAGAAACTTTACGATGTGGACCAAATCGGTTACTCTCTTCAAGAAATTTCAACCGGAATAATTGAAATTTGTATTTAGTCTTCGCTAAAGGTACAAGACATTTATACGGGTTCAAAACATCCCTTGCAAAATTCAGACATTGTAGGTTAACGTTTTGGTGTTTGAAGAATGTGAAGCTGTTAAGGTTTTCTACCGAAATTGGTGGTACTCCCAAAAGATAGAAAACTTAGTCGCAAAGGTTTAAGTCAGCCGGTATTGCCCAATTGTATGTTTTTCGTGGGTTTTTTTTGTCAAATTGTTAAACCGAGATTGCTGTAATTTGTTCTTGTGTGTTGCCGGAGGATACAAAATCTCAGTTCGGAAAGTTGTAAATATTGGTCGATGTTTTCAAAATAATAATGACGTCACACGATGACAATTTTAAGGGGATCATTTATTGTCAGTTAAGATATTTTGCTACTTTCCTTTGATAAACGAAAGGAAGCTAATTGTTCATATTTACTTTAATACACAGGTGGAGGGTATAAAAAGTTCGGGCCGATTTAACGCCGTTCTTGCTTGTTTTATTATACCCTCAGCATTTATGCTAACGAGGGTATATACACTTTCATACGGGCAAAATGTGCCTCATCGAAATAATGGTTTTAGACCCCAAGTATGTTTGGACGAAATGTGTTTCAGACAATTTGGAGTCGATTGAGCAATGTCCGTCCGTCTGTCGGTCTGTCTGTCTGTCTGTCTGGCTGGCTGGAGCGCACGATAACTCTCGAACGGATGAACCGATTCGGTTCAAATTTTGGCTTTCGTAATATTTTGCCCAAACTTAGTTCAAGTTCGAAGATGAGCTATATCGGTCCACTCCTTCCGGTACCTCCCCCACAAAAGTTCGAAAATGTTCGGAAAATTTGTACGCACGATAACTCTTGAATGGAGTAACCGATTTGGTCCATACTTTGCCCATCGTGGAGCGTGTACCAGACATAGATCGGGTTTTAATATGGACTCAATCTGTCCACTCCGTCGGGTACCTCCCACACAAAAATTTGGAAAAGTTCAGTTTAGGAACATTTCTCGAATCGCTTTGATTTTTGCTTTAGCAACTTGTATTCACTGCCCTCCATACGATGGTATAAGTTTCATCAGGGGCAAGTCGATACTTCCTGAGAAAATAGCCTGAAAATTGCAAAAAATCCCTTATGACACCGTGTGAGGAGGTTGGAGGGCAAAATAACTCTCGAACAGGTCTGCCGATTCGGTCCAAAGTTTGGCCTTAGTAATATTTTGTCCAAACATAGTTTAAGTTCGAAGATAAGCCATATCGGTCCACTCCTTCAGGTACCTCCCCCACAAAAGTTTAAAAATGTTCGGAAAAATTGTGCGTACGATGACTCTTGAAGAGAGTGGCCGAATTGGTCCATACTTTACACATCCTAATATATCTACCAGATATAGATCAGGTTCAAATATGGACTATATTTGTCCACTCCATCCGGTACCACCCACACAAAATTTCGGATACATGTTCACTTTAAGACCTGCTTTCGAATCACTTTGATTTTTGTTGAAGCAACTTGCATTCGCTGCCTCAATTGCGATGGTAAAAGTTGTTTCAGGGGCAAGTCCATACTTTTTGAGCAAACATCCCTGAAGTTGTAAAAACCCCTAGTATATCCTCCGCAAAACTTTTGATCTTTAATCCTAATCAACATTTTTGTCAGTTCAAACGCCAAAAATTTTTAAAACTCCCTAAATACATGCGTTTTTTGGAAAAAAATTGTTTCAATATACACAGGCTGAGGGTATATCTCTGTCGGCAAAGCCGACTGATACTTTTTTACTTGTTGTTTCTAAACAGACAATCTGCCAATTCTCGATGTTGACCATATTTTATGGTTGCATTACCGTTGATTCTATAAAACCTTCTATGGTCCCTATAAGAAAGCACTTGTTGGCATTTTTAAATTCATTTTCCATACGGATACACTTTTCTGTATTATTTGTTTCTTAAAGAATAACAATTTTGTCTGGCACTACACTATTTTGGTCTTCTACAAATCCGTGCCTGAATCACAATATACCCACCAAATATATAAAATAATAAAATATTCCTTACACGTAATACCGAAGATGTGCTAAATTGCAAATTTTTAAACATGTTTTTTCTGCGGTGCCAACAAAATTTAAGGAAATGTCAAATTGAGACATTTATTTTTGTGGCTACAACATAATCTCAATTAGATACCGATACTCATCTATTAGAACATTTGTATTCCCACATATAATAATTTAAAGTATAATGACTTATTTGTTGTTATTTTAAATAAAATACCAAATGTTTCATTCAACTTGTTGATTGCAAATATTTTGTTTTTGTTAAGTGAAGAAGAGTTTGCGGCGCTGAATTATTTCAGTTATGCAAATTCCAGTCTGCTATTTATTTAAACTTCCTTCCTTCATTAAAATGCGACTTTTTTTGGTTACCTAAAATCTCCAACATGTGACTAGGTTTAATGCACGTTTGGTTTGTAAATAATACATGTGAATGTTTTTTTGTTTTAATTATAAAAAATATATTTTAAAGATATAAGGTGTAAATTTTACCCATGAAAATAAGTTGTTTATATTTTTTGATATATTTATTGAAAAAAAAATGAATGAATCAGTTTTAACAATTTTCATGATGAAAGTGAATATTTTTAAAACAATTGAAATTGAAACTACTACAGCGTAGACAATATATGATTTGGAAACTGTAGATTTTTTTCTATAAAATTCCAAATAGCGTTCATTATAGATGTCTTCAATGTAGACTTCATAAAGGAATATAAGTGAGTCATTGCAGACAATCAGAATGGACGAATAGATTACCATACGACAGGCAATCTTTAGATACAATGACAACAAGTAACAAGTGAGAACGGAGCACAATGCTTCAGAAATCGATTTTCCTGGCCAAAACCCCAAATTTGTTAATTAATTTCTAGAATAATTTATATATGGAATTCGATAGTAAACATAGAAAACCAAAAAAAGGTCAAAATATTGGAAGATGTGGGCGCGGCGTACTCCTAAAGACGACAATTTTCCCCCAATTTTTCCAAATACGTAATTTTTGCCAATTTCTGGAGAAAGAAATATGTAGCCTTTTTCTCAGAAACAATAACAGATATTGTATTCATTTTTTTTTGTTAGGTAGGTAGGAACTTTGAGGGAACAACATAGCACAAAGTTTCGTTTCCGTATAATGATGCCTTGTAAACCGTCCCGTTCGGTCCGTTTTTTTTTAAATTTATTGAAATTATATGGGTAAAAATTTGTGTTTTCTTACCGTTTTCCCATTTTTTAACCCAAATTTACTTTTTTTAAATAAACGAGTTTTTATATGATTTATACAAGTTTTATGAAAACCCAAGGAGTATTTTTTTACAAATTTTGAACTTTTTGAAAAATGTTTGAATTTTTTTAGTTTTTTTTTTTTTTTTGTATTTTTATAGTTTTTTTATTGTGATTTGACCATTTTTAATACAAAGGAAAATATAAAAAATACAAAAAGACTCATATTTTTATAAAAATAGTAAAAACTCAAAAGATTAATTTTGACCTTGAATTCCTCTGCATTTACAACACTGAATTTGACCGTAATTCACAATAATCGGCTAAAAGTTACAGAATTTTGACAAGGAACCACTGTGCAACGGTAAGAGACTTCTTTTTAAAAGACCACAAAGGAGGGAATATCAGGGAAGGAAGAAGGGCATATCAGGGAATAGAGTTTTAGACGACCAAAAGGAAGTCTTTATGGACGACCAGTCTTTATAGGCGGCCAGAAATCAGTCTTTATAAATGATCATTTGGAAGCTAAATAGCCCCTTTATATGTGAGCTCAAGAGACTCCTTTCCTTAGGCGACCAGAAAGAATCCTTTATAGACAACTACAAAAGAGACAACCAAAAAGAACACTTTATAGATGGCTGGAAGGAAGTCGTTAGAGACTCCAAAAGTGAGTCTTTATAGACGACCATAAGGAAGATTTTTTTAACGATCAGAAGGAAGTCTTTCTAGACGACCAAAAATAATTCCTTATAGTTTAATTTAATTTATAATTTAATATACAGCCCGAAGAAAGACTTTACAGACAACCAGAAAGGGGTATTTATAAACGAAAAGACGGGAGACTTTATAGATGACCACAGGGGAGTATTTATTGACGGTCAGAAGAGAGTCTTTATAGACGACAACAAGGGAGTCCTTTTAGACAACCAGAAAGGAGTCTTTATATGCGACCACAATGGACTCTATACAAAAGATCAGAAGATGGTCATTATTGACGACCACAAGGGGATCTTCATGGTGGACCACAAGGAAATTTTTGTAGATGGCCAAACGAAAGACGACTAAATCAAGGGAGTCTTTATAGATGTCCGTTTATAAAGGACCAAAAGGGAATCTTTATAGACGATCTTACAACCTGAAAAAAGGAATATAATAGATGAGCTGCCTTTGGGGTAATGCGGGTATATACACTAATTCGAACAAAAATCCGATTAATAGAAATAATGGTTTTGAACTCCAAGTTTGTTTGGACGAAATCCCTTTCACACAATTTGGAGTCGATTTTGCGCTATCCGTCTGGTTGGTGCGCACGATCAAGCGTTGATTCAAAAGTTGTTCCTTATAATATGTTGTCCAAAATTACATCAAGTTGGAAGATGGTCCACATTAGCGCAGTCCTTCGGGCACCTCTTCCAAAAAAATCAAAATGTTTTTTTTTTTAACATTTTTTTAGACATCGAACTGGTTGGAATATACACTATACCATTCCACTCCTTTAGGTTCCTTCCTCACTCTCGAAGGCAGTAACCGATTTGGTCCATACGTTGCACATCGTAATATTTCTGCGAGACATACATATGTCAGGTTCGAATATTGACTATATCGGTTCACAACTTTGGAGTACCTTCCACACAAAATTTCAACAATTTTCGCATAAGTGGGGTTTAAGGAAATTCTCTGATCGTGTCCATACATATTTGTAGCAGGTTATGCTAGCGGTCCCTTATGAAGACACACTTTTTTCAGGGGGCAAATGCTGAAATAAACCTTGACACAATTGCGAATTGAGTATCCGATTTGGCCCACATTTAACACATTGCAAAATTTCTTCCAAACAAGCACATCTGTATCGTACGACTACGTCCGGTATCTCTTCACAAAAGTTCAATTTTGTCACTGTATTGCAGTTCATCGAAGGCAGTCCTTGTGATTCTGATTACAGCAACATATTTATTTTGTTCGCAAGTTCATGGTTCCTGACATAATGAGTCAAAAGATCTAAAAAATCTGTCAAAAGATCTAAAGACTGTGATAAACTAAAATGGCTGTTGGGCACGATAACAATCGAAAGGAATGGCTCTCGGTCTCCGGAAAAGATCAATACTTTTACGATTCAATCCACTTCTCTGATCATGTTAAAATTTTAATTGCGGGTAGTCAATTACAACATTTCATTTATTTATATTTTGCTAGGGAAATATTCTTCCTGAAAAATTGTACAGCCATTGTCTGAGACTATTTAACTGTCGACAAAGTATACTGATTCTTTTTATACCCTCAGCCTTTAGGCTAAAGAGGGTATATACACTTTGATACGACCAAAAATGTGCCTCATCGAAATAATGGTTTTAGACCCCAAGTATGTTTGTACGATATTCGTTTCAGACAAGTTTGAGGCGATCTAACAATGTCCGTCCGTCCGTCTGTCTGTCTGCCTGTCTGGCTGGTGCGCACCATAACTCTCGAACGGATTAATCGATTCGGTTCAAATTTTGGGTATCGAACTATTTTGTCCAGATTTGATTTAAGTTCGAAGATGGGCCATATTGGTCCACTCCTTCAGGAACCTCCCCCACAAAAGGTCAAAAATGTTCGGAAAAATTGTCCGCACGATAACTCTTGAAGGGAGTAACCGAATTAGTCCATACTTTGCACATCGTGATAATTCTACCAGACATAGATGAGGTTCCAATATGGACCCTATTGGTCCACTCCTTCGGGTACCTCCCACACAAAATTTAGCATAAGTGCAGTTTAAGGCCTGCTCTCTAATAGCTTTGATTTTTGTTGCGGCCACTTGTATTCACTACCCCCATTACGACGATATAATTTTTTCCAGGAGCAAGTCCATACTTCCTCAGAAATCAGCACGAAAACTGCAAACAACCCATATAATACCAAGTTCGAAGATAGACCATATCGGTCCACTCCTTCCGGTACCTCCCCCACAAAGGTTCAAAATTTTTCGCCAAGATTGTGGGCGTGATAACTCTAGGAGGGAGTAACCGAATTGAGCCAAACTTTGCTATTGGTAATATTACTTTTAGGCATAGATCGGGTTCTAATATGGACTATATCGGTCCACTCATTTGGGTACCTCCCACACAAAATTTGGAAAAAGTATAGTTTAACAACTCTCTCCTCTCATCTTATTATTTGTGATGCAACAGGTTGCACTTGCGGCCCCTGTTACGACGTTGTAATTTTTTTCGTGGGCACGCCCATACTTCCTGAGATAATGACCCAAAAAGGTCCAGAAAATCCTACCGGCACCACCTAAACTGGCTAATGTGTAAAATAACCGTTTAAGAGAGGAATCGATTTAGCTCAAACTTTGTAAATCGTATTATTTCCTACAGATTTGTATTAGGTCCGAATATGTACTACATCGGATCACTCCTACGGGTACACCCTACCCAAAGTTTGGAAAAAATTCAGTTTAAGGACTCGTATTGGATCATTCTGAATTTTGTTGCAACATGTAGTTTTTTGCGGCCATTTCCTTCCTGGAAAATGTTGTGTTAACTTTTTTTCTTCGGGTACGTGGCTGAGGGTATATCTCTGTCGGCCCAGCTGACTGATACTTTCTTACTTGTTACTTTCTCTTTTAAATATTGAAAGACGTTGAAACTGTTTTCATTCAGAGAATATATGTTCTTGAATAATGTCATAATGGATTGGCATCTGTTTGTATTTTAATACGATATCATATTTATCATTTTCTTTTACGTTGCACTATTATTTCATTCAGTTGTAGCCTACGATAAGAAAGCAAGATATTGTAAATATTTTTAAAACGCATGCACCACAAACCGCGTTATTCCCTCTCTCAAAAAAAAGATACCACAAAATACAAATATTATAAGATTTGTCTCATTGTGCATAAAGTCGTAGCTTCTGTTTAATTAGTAATTATCACACTTATTAATAATAAAAATAAGACTTATATAAGTATATAAAAATCTACCTTATATATAAAAAGTGAATGTCTGCATATGCTCCCTGATATTCTTAAGTAATAAGTGATGGATGACCGAAACATTCTTAAGTAATAATGTTTTTAATTATTGTTGTTTGTTAACTGACTAAAACAAAAAAACTGTTATTATTATATCATACAAAAACTATATATAAAAGTACATTTAATTGCTTAAAGATGCAGTAATGCGAGGGAAGTATTTGGGAGTGTTTATAGACGGCTAGGAGAAATCTATTATCTATAGACGACCAGAAGGGAATCTTTATAGATGAGCTAAAGGGTGTCTTACGGCTAGGACTAACCTTACTCTTCTTTTTAAATGTTTTTTTTTTTTAATTACATACTTGCATATATCACTCAAATGACTTAAAAGATAAAACTGCATCCTATTAGAATTACATAAATCTACTTTAAATGACAAGACTAATTTAAATGGAATTCCTTTTTATAAATCTAAAAAACAACAATCTAAAGATTTTCATTTGTGTTATCTCGAAACACACCTTTCGTTCCATTTTCCAAATCATCAACGAATGTGTTCAATCTCATCTCATTTAAATGAGGCTACAAACGTTATAATATAATTTTTACGCTTGGTTACATTTTCAATTTCCATTTTCATTTCACAAACAAAAGAATTTTCTAGTCACCTTTCATTCCAAACTGTTTTTTTTTTGGTTTTGTTTTTGGGTGGGGAAAGAAGATGCTCCACGTCATTAACTAACTACGATTGTGTTGTATTTAAAGCTGTTGCTGGGCATTTAGCATCCACACGACACACGAAGAGAGCTAACGAATGTATCGTAGATTTTTCTCAAACTATTCACAAAAATAAAGAACCTCTGTCAATCACTGCCCTTAATCAGCATTTGTAATGTGACGAAGATAAAATGGTAAAAACCTACCTTAGCGGTAAAATTTTAATTTTAAACTGTTTGTGGTTAAAGCAGCAAAGATTTTGTACAAAGAATTTATTTAAATAATTAAAATTTGTATTTTATAGTTGTTTTATTATCAACTGCTTGTCGAAAATAAACCTTGTAGAATCCTGTTATTTGGGTTAAGTTTAACATTTGAATGTCAAAAATTCGTGTTTTTTTAAGATTAAAGCGCCTCACCCATTTATTCAGAAGCTTTACTTACGTTTAACAATCGACAGCAGTTAAGTGATGCCCTTAAGTGCTGCGTTACTTACAGATTATGTACCTATGTATGTACTACATACAATTCATACGTGTTATCTGTATGAGAATATTTTTTTTTAATTATATATTAAGATGGGTAAGGTTTAAAAGTGAATTTACAAACATTGGCCCAAGAATGTCTTGTAGTCGAGCCAAAGGCAAGGAGACTTTATAGTAGAGTTAAAGGGAATCTTTATAGGGAATATTTATGGACTAGTCGAAGGCAGAAAATGAGCTTCAAAAGAAAGTATTTTCTTAATAAAGAAAGTATATTTAGATAAACAATTTTGTATAGACGAGCCGAAGTGAGTCTTTATAGAAAGAGAGGTTTTATAGACGAATACCAGGTAGTCCTTATAGACGACCAGAAGGTAGTCTTTTAGGACGTTGTTTACTTACATAGCTGACCCATTACAGAACATTTGTTCCATAAGCCGAACTAAGAAAAGATCTCGAACTCTCTCTGTTTACTGCTTCGCTTTCTGGAATACCGCGCCTTTTCATCTCTTCTTCCACTTGTTTGCTCCATCGAAGCTTAGGCCTGCCGATTCTGCGTGCACCGCCATGTGGCATGTATTCATACGCCTTTTTAGCGGGTTCATCATCGCTCAGTCTTATGATATGGCCTAGCCAACGCAATCATTGCATCTCGATACGTTTATCTATACTGATGTCGTTGTATAGCAGATACAGCTCGTGGTTCATGCGACGTCGATATTCACCGTCAACGCAGATTGGTCCGTAGATCTTTCGAAGAATTTTTCTCTCAAACACACCAAGCACTGCCTTGTCAGCTTGCGCAAGTACCCAGGCTTCTGAACCATACATCAGCACGGGTAGTATCAGTGTTTTGTGGAGAGTTGTTTTTGTTTGACGAGATGTCTCTTTATTCCTAAACTGCTTACTTAGAGGTAGTTTACACTATCTATCAATGTCACGAAATAAAAACATTTCATATTTACTCACTGAGGCAATGTGGAGACGTAGTTTTTTACATTTTTGTTGGTGTGGACGCACAGAGTAAATGGCGTAAGGAAAATCTCCAATATTACACATATTAGCGAATATATAACAATGGAAAATTTCATGTCATATGACATTTACATATAGTGTAAAGTACCCCTTAGCCCGAAGTAGCATCTGTTGGACAACACTATTTTTCTTCGTATTTCACAACTGATGTTGTTGGTTGTGTTTACGGCGGTGACGAGGTAGACGAAGTTCCTTACTACCTCAAAATTATAGGAACCAACGTCAACAGTTGGCCCGATCTCTATGGACGCATTGCGCGACGACACCATTAACGTTGTCTTCTAGCCGTTTACCGCCAGACCGACTTTTGCAGATTCTGCTTCGACCTTCCTAAAGGTATCACTTACTTCCTTTACTGATCGTCCCATGATGTCAATGACATCGACATAAGCAAGTAACATATGGTTGTTTGTATATATTGTGCCACTTCTTTTCACCTTCGCATCTCGTATAACCTTTTCCAGCAGAATGTTGAAAAGATCACAGGAGAGGCCATCACCTTGTCTGAAACCTTATTGGTACCAAACCCTTCAGATAAGTTCTTTCCTATTTTAACTGACGATCGGGTATCAGTTAATGTCATTCTACAAAGCCGGATGAGCTTTGCAGGGCTACCAAATTCAGACATGGCTTGGAATATCAATGAACGTAGGGGGCTGTCGAAGACTGCTTTGTAATCAACAAAAAGGTGGTAAGTGTCGATCTGCATCTCTTGGGTCTTCTTCAGGATTTGCCGCAGGGTAAATATCTGGTCAATGGTGGATTTGCCAGGTTTAAAGCCGCATTGGTATGGCCCAATTATTTCATTGACCATAGGCTTTAGCCGTTCGCACAATATCCCTGACATTATATTGTAGGCAATAGGGAGTAGACTTATGCCCCTATAGTTAGAGCATACAGTCGTATATCCTTTCTTGTGGTCAGGACACAGGATGCTCAGATTCCAACCATCGGGTACTCGTTCTTCCTGCCAGATGGTGCTAACTAGCTGACGAATATACCTTATCAGCGTGTCGCCTCCGGTTTTGAACAGCTCGGCTGGTAAGCCATCGGCTCCTGCTGCCTTATTATTCTTCAGCCGATTTATTGCTGTCTTTACCTCACCTTTGCTGGACGGCAATCATTCAATACCATCTTCTGGGATTGCGTCTGTGGTATCTTCGTCGTCTTCGCTGATATTGGATACCAACAGTTTTGAAAAATGTTCTTTCCATATCCTTAGCACACTATCTGTATCAGTTACCAGATTACCTTGTTGGTCACTACAGTAGGATGTGTCTGTACCAAAGCCATCAGTTTGATGTTTCACTCTTTGGTAGATCATTTCGATTTCTTCACACTCCCGCCTTTCCATTTCTCTCTTTTTTCCTGCGGAAAAGACGTTTCTCCTCTATCCTTTTCTCCCGATACCTCTCTCGTGCGCCACGCGTTGCTACGGATTGTAAAGTAGCTCTATATGCCGCATTTTTCTCTTCGGTAGCAGCACGACACTCCTGATCATACCATGGATTCCTTGGTGGAGGTCTCTGGTATCCAAGTATGGATTTTGCGGCTGTTTGCATGGAGTTAGCAATATTTTGCCATTGTGTTGTTATGTTATCGGGACAAGGAGTGCTCTCATTAAGCAATCGGGCTAGTTGAGTGGAATATGCTGTAGCTATCTGTTGTGTTTGCAGCCTATCGATGTCCAATTTCCGCGTTGTGTCTGTTCTCACTTTGTTTGCTACATTTAATCTGGTACGTACCTTTGCTGCAACAAGATAGTTGTCCGAGTCTTCGTTTGCACCTCGGAACGATCGTACATCGAACACGCTTGATGCATGTCTTCCATCTATCACAACGTGATCAATTTGATTTTTTGTTCTTTGATCTGGCGACAGCCAGGTGCCCTTATGGATATCGAAACATAGATAAAATTCCAAGAAGGAATCGTTCTCTGGAGGCAGATTTTTTTTGAGAATTTTTGAATCTGAATTCAGAGAAACCAGAACCAAATACCTCAAAATATTTGCGCACAAACATATTTGCATTGCTACAACAACTCCAAAAATTATATCCAGTTCCAAGTTCAACCCTTTTGCGCTTTAATCCAGACTAAGTCCACCGTGGTACAGTGATAAACAGGTCCGCCTTGCATTCAGAAGATTTGCAGTTTAAACCCTGAGCAGAACATCAAAATTGTTGGCGGCGGTACATCCCCTCAGCGAAATGTTGGCTTACATTTCCTGAGTATATCAGCCCTAGGACGTACATGGAATGTATGGGGTGGGGGTAGGTGGGGAACTGCCGATGTAGAGTTGCTTGACATATATATCCCGCCGATAAATAGTTGTGATCCAGGTTATAGGCCCAATATTATCCCGCTTTTGGAGGGTCATAACCGTCTGGTCTTGGAGGACTTTAACGGTCATCGCGAGTTGTGGCATTCGGTCCTCGGAAATGACCAGAGGGGTATACACAAGAATTAGCATGGAATGTTACAGTTCGCCAGATATAACCATCGTGTCAAATCGTAAGACAAATGACGTCACCTGGCAGCCCGTCGTTTCTCTTGAGTCAAACCTTATCGCCATAATTGTCTCCATCAGCAGATCTCCCAATGATATCACCTCTGAACGCCTCACTTTCATTAATCATGGAAAGCTAATTGGCCTAGTTTCAGAGAGTTTTTCGATTCTTTTTCCCATCATTGTCTCCATCAGCAGACCGCCACTTACATCAATTATGGGAAAGCTAATTGGCCTAGTTTCATAGAGTTCAGTAATCACCGCTTTAGAGATCTGACCAACTCTTCTGATGTTTGAGTAGCAGTAAGGACGTTTGGAAACAGCATCACTGCCGTAGCCGCTCGCCATCTACCTGCTGGTTGAATACACAAAGTGATAAGTTTCGTCGTGATAACCTCAGTGATCCCAGTGTCAGGTTGCTGACACTGGAAGTTAACAGGTTGGTCAGTGAGCATAAGCGGAACAAGTGGTTAAATCATTGTAGAGTTGCAATTTGCAAACATTGGACCCGGAATAAGTGAATTGTGGATATATTCCAGCCAAGGAGGAACCACCTCAATGAACACCTATTTGACTGATCTTACCATCATTTTCCACGCAAGGAATATGCAAATATCCGCCACTAAATCTACGACTACTCTGTTCACCACATGCACTGCAGAGATGAGCACTGAGTTGAATGTCATGGCCGATGGTAGCAGAATTTCGACCACAAATTAGGGGTCACATTCATGTTCACGTCGTCGGCGCATTCAACAACTATCTGTGGTAAGCTGAGATGGATGAACAAGGTCTTCAGGACCCTTGCCGGCAACACTTGGTGTTCAGATACAGAAACCTTGTTGTCCACATATAAGCCGATAGGCCGGTCTGTGGTAAGCTTTGCGTCGCCAGTGTGAGAACTGCAACATAGTGCCTTCTCATATTTTCAGTGGAACAGATACATGAGGAGTCGAAGATTCTTCCAGTACGGCAACAACATGATATGATCTCGTTACAGTATTGGTTACGGTGAGAGTCATACTAATCACCATATGGTGCATAGGACAGCCCACATAGGCATGTCAGGAGGGATATTCATGATATAGAAATAGAGGACCAGCGTTACAGGAGAGAACCCCAAGATCAGCAAACCTATCAAGCAGGTTTGAATAGTATTCACACAGATGCAGTCGCAGATGGCATAAACAACTATCGTGTGAATGCGGTCCCCAGAAAACATTCCCCATCTATTGCAACTGAGAAGCGTCAGCTGCCACGACAAACCCGAGTAGTTTTGGCTCAACTACGCTCGGGATAGTGCAGCCGTCCAAATTCTAATAGGGTAAGCATCGATGACACCGTACAAAACATCTGGCCAGCATGCGGCACAGACCGGTACGATGCACTGCAACTTTTCAACTGTTCCTGTGGCTTTGTGATTACCTCCCAACGAATGAGTCACATTCCTAGAACTGGAGACAGACACAGAGCCAGATTAAGCAGAAAAATGAACATGCAAACATACACAATAATGTTACAACAACAACCTATAAGCTTTATGCCATTATCCCATGTTACCTTTTGAAGACCGAATTACGGTTGCACTATAGGTAAATTGGCCTGTTTTTGAGGCAAAAATTAATAGCGGTGGATATGTGGGCTTTTTATACATTTTTATTGCTTTATATGCAAAAGTAAGATAAAACAAAGAATTACAACGTAAAATTCGGATATAGCGAACATCGGTTATAAGAAACTGCGTTTATAGCGAACAAAGTTTTATGTTTCCAAAGAATTTTTCTTAATATTTGTACACACATTCAACTTCTTAAAACGACCACGACTATAACAAACAAAAGCTGTTACCCCGCGAATAGAATTTTTTACAATTTGTTACGATTTTCAGGCCCGCTTTAAAGCAGAAGCGGATAGCGACGAATTTAAGCTCTGTTTCAAATAATTAAATATATGATATTTAAAAGTAGGCTTTAATAAAAATTTTACAGACGAATACGTCTATAACGAACGCAGGATATAACGAACAACTTTTCTTTTTCCTACCCCCTATTCTCATTTTACCTATTTTATCCGTTCCAACCCAATAAAAGCGGTTACAATAAAAGAAAAACGGTTACAATGAACTAAAGTACTGATCCGCCAAAAGATTTTTATAAACATTGATATGTTTAAAATATTTATTCGCGAAAAGATCTGTATAAATATTATATTTTTAAAGGACCAAATAAATCACGCAATCATGATCCCTAGTTAGAACTTATTACAGCTATAATTAACAAAAATGTTGACCACAACACGTATGTACATTTTTAGAACACATGGTGAATATTTCTTTAGAGAAAATGTCTTTTTAGGTCAAATCGGATGCTTTTTCGTATTTAATATTTCCTTCACCAAACAAAACATTAAAAAAATATATATTTTTCTGCAAGGAGGGCACCTTCAAAAAAGTGATATAACTCAAAAAACGCAAAAAATCGCACCTTGGTAATTATGTAGTTGATTCAGAACCCTTTGCTGAAGATATTCCCAATAGCAGAATCACGGCCAAACACGGCCAATTTAGTATAAGTCTATATGAAGTGAGTTTAAGAAAAATAAAATATTTTCTTTTGACTTTTTGTGTTTTTTGGTCGCTACCCATAATGTTTAAGCTATATTATATATTAAATAAATTCCTCTCGCAATTACCAATCTATTCCATTTTACATATATTTACATTTGGTTTATTTTTCCGCGGTTTTAAATACATTGAAATATGTCTTACAATATATATATTTTTTAGTTCTTCTTCGAAATTCTCACTTTGACTGCAATTTAAACCGCGATAATGACGCTATTTTGAAAAATATCATTCATATTAATAAATTTTGACATGTTCGTTTTTCAATGCCAACTAAAAAATTATTATTATTAAAAGTAGCAAAATCGACTTTTTGCCTCAAAAACTGGGCAAATTACCTATAGTGGGTTGTACAGAATTAGACGTGGATTGAAAATCAAAAGAACAAAATCAAGTATTTTCCATTCATATTTTCAAAATATTCCTCAATTGGCCTTTGTTTAAATCCATTCTCGGTTCTTTGAAAATGAAATTTCCAAACTCAAATCGCTTTAAGCGCCCTCCACATTAAATCCTCTTTTGAAACCTACCTCCACAAACGGCCCTGCTTTTCTTCATTAGTTGTAAATCTGTTCAAACGTTTTTTGAAACAAAAAACCAAATCTTTTACATGGGTTATCTAATTGCCTGCCATACTGGAACTAATGTTTCTTCTACTCATCCCCTTGATTACAAGCGGTTTTAATCTCCTCTTCTACACAAATGTTGAAAAGAAAGAAGTGATTTAGTACCTGCTTACTGCACTCCGAAATACGAAAGATATTTTTAAATGACTTGTTGATGAGGGCGAACTGGAAACAAAATTATAAAAGAAAGAATTTCACTGCACTGCAAACCAAAATTTCAAAGGCAGAATTTCTGGTCGTCTATTGTTTCAATTTCTTTGTGTGGGTCAGGTGGCTGTCTGGCTACCTGTTATGTTAGCAGTTCATCTGTGTCCCATCAACAAATCATTGCGTTGGTCTTCAGAAATAAAAGAAGATTTTTAGTTACCCAAAAACATTGAGGCGAAGTAGAGGACATCTGGGTCCTCTTGAAGTTTTTGAAAATTATTTTAAAATATAAAAAATTATAATGATGAATTGTTGTGCCCAAACTAATGGTATTTTATTTTAATTATTTTGAATATACTTTTTAAATAATATTATTTTCTTTCTCTTTACAGTGACGGATGATGGCAAAAAGATCATTCCACCAACCAAACCAATGTCATGCGCAAAATCTTGGCTGCAAGAGAAAACGCGAAAAACATTTAAAAAGAAAATTCTGCACAAACGAATACCCATCTTAAGGTGGCTGCCCAAATATAATAGCGAGGATGCGGTTGGTGATTTAGTGGCTGGCATAACAGTTGGTTTAACTGTTATACCACAAGCCTTGGCCTACTCAGGCATAGCCGGTTTACCAGCAGCGGTAAGTTTTCGTTAACAATAACTATAAAAATGTAATTATAATGGGATGCAGTTTAGTGGCTAAAATGCATAGGACAATTATTTTCTTGCTTAAGTTATTTATGGCAAAAGAAATGCAATCAATTCAGTCATACTAGCCTCTTACCCTTTGACTTTAAGCAAAAAGACCATGCCTCTTCTGTGCCTTACTTCATCATTAATATATTTCTTCTTAAGCTCCTCTAATAATATCTTTTTTTCATCTTTTCCTTCCAGTACGGTCTCTATGGTTCCTTTTTGGGTTGTTTTGTCTACATCTTCTTGGGCAGCTGTAAAGATGTTCCCGTTGGCCCATCGGCCATTGTTGCCCTACTCACCTTTCAAGTTGCCCACGGCTCATGGCAAAAATCCGTACTCCTCTGCTTAATGTGTGGCATTGTCGAAATGCTAATGGGTCTATTTGGTCTTGGATTTCTAATAGATTTTGTCTCTGGTCCTGTCTCATCGGGATTTACATCGGCTGTATCGCTTATCATTTTAACGTCACAAGTTAAGAATATTTTGGGCATATCAGCAAAGGGTACAACATTTGTGGAAATATGGACAGAAATAATACATAACATTAAAGATATTCGAGCATCGGATACGATATTGGGCATAACTTGCATCGTCGTGTTGCTGATCATGAGGGTAAGTAGAACGAACAAAAATTAGTAAAAAAAAAACAACTTATTCAAACATACATATAAAGGTTATTATGCGATGGCAATTGACATATGGTTAGAAGCGTGTCGAGAAAATATGTGAAAACGGCGTTAAGTTCGGCCGTATCGAACTTTTTATACCCTCCACCATAAAATATTCTGAATTCAAATAGTTGCCACACATTTGCATTTGAAAAACGAAAAGGTTTAGGACAGAGAAGCCATTCGACAGTCGATACGTCTGAAGAGCTGCTTAACCAACAGCGAAACCAGGTAGCGTAATTTGGTGACTGTGTGGGAAAATTTCCGATCATCAAGCTTAACTCTAAACGAGAAAATTAATAAAAATAGTTTCCTTTACTGTATGTAATTTAAGGTGTAGAAATGTTTCGAACCTATGTAGGTCAGAAAAATATATCTAAAACTGTCTTCAATCGGCCGGTAACCTTATATGGGGGCTATATCAAAGTATGGACCTATATTCAAAATTTTTGCTGAAGAAGTTTTGTGATCCCTAAGAACCTCAAATGTCAAATTACGTCTAGCTCAGTCAACAAATGTTGCTAAAATCCTCAAAATACAGAAAATCCGGACCGCTGCCATCATATGGGAGCTATACCATAAGATGCACCTATGTTGAAAATTATTGGTGCAGAAAGTTCGTGAATGCAGAGAACCTCAAATGACAAATAACAGGTAGTTCGGTCAAAAAATATAGCTGAAATCCTCAACATACCTAAAATCCAGAGGTACCGTTATATGGGAGCTATGCCAAAACATGGACCTATGTTGAAAATTTTTGGTGGAGAAGTTTTGTGATCCCTGAGAATCTCAAATTACAGGTAGTTCGGTCAAAAATGTAGCTAAAATCTTCAAAATACCGAGATTCGGGAGGTACCATTGTATGGAGCCTATACCAAAACATGGACCTATGTTGACAATTTTTGGCGGAGAAGTTTTGTGATCCCTGAGAACCTCAAATTACAGGTAGTTCCGTCAAAAATTTAGCTAAAATCTTCCAAATACCGAGATTCGGTAGGTACCTTGGTATGGGGGCTATACCAAAACATGGACCTATGTTGACAATTTTTGGTGAAGAAGTTTTGTGACCCCTGAGAACCTCAAATGTCAAATTACAAGTAATTCCGTCAAAAAATTTAGCAAAAATCCTGAAAATACCGATATTCGGTAGGTGCCTTTGTATGGGGGCTATACCAAAACATGGACCTATGTTGAAAATTTTTGGTGGAGAAGTTTTGTGACCCTTGAAAATTTCAAATGTCAAATTACAGGTAATTCCGTAAAAAATGTAGCTAAAATCCTGAAAATACCGATATTCGGCAGGTACCTTTGTAATGGGGGCTATATCAAAATATGGACCTATGTTGACAATTTTTGGTGGAGAAGTTTTATGACCCCTGAGAACCCCAAATATCAAATTACTGGTAGTTCCGTCAATAAAATTTAGCTAAAATCCTAAAAACACCGATATTCGGTAGGTACCTTTGTTGGGGGCTATACCAAAAAATGGACCTATGTTGACATTATTTGGTGGAGAAGTTTTGTGACCCCTGAGAACCTCAAATGTCAAATTACAGGAAGTTCGATCAAAAATTGTAGCTAAAATCTTCAAAATACCGCGATACGGGAGGTACCTTTGTATTGGGGCTATACCAAAACATTGGCCTATATTGACAATTTTTGGTGTAGAAGTTTTGTGACCTCTGAGAACCTCAAATCTTAAATTACAGGTAGGTCCGCCAAAAATTGTAGCTAAAATCCTGAAAATACCGATATTCGGTAGTTACCTTTGTATGGGTGCTACACCAAAACATGGACCTATGTTGACAATATTTGGTGAAGAAGTTTTGTGACCCTTGACAACTTCAAATGTCAAATTACAGGTAATTCCGTAAAAAATGTAGCTAAAATCCTGAAATTACCGATATTCGGCAGGTAACTTTGTAATGGGGGCTATACCACAACATGGACCTATGTTGACAATTTTTGGTGGAGACGTTTTGTGATCCCTGAGATCCTCAAACTAAAGGTAATTCCGTCAAAAATGTAGCTAAAATCTTGAAAATACCGAGATTCGGGAGGTACCTTTGTATGGGGGCTATACCAAAACATGGACCTATGTTGACAATTTTTGGTGGAGAAGTTTTGTGACCCCTGAGAACCTCAAATGTCAAATTACAGGTAGTTACCTTAAGAAATGTAGCTAAAATCCTGAAAATACCGATATTCGGTAGGTACCTTTGTATAGGGGCTACACCAAAACATGGACCTATGTATGTTGACAATATTTGGTGAAGAAGTTTTGTGACTGCAGAGAACCTCAAATGTCAAATAAAAGGTAGTTCGGTCAAAAAATAGTAGCTAAAATCTACAATATACTTAGATTTAGGAGGTAACTTTGTATGGGGGATATACATCATGGACCTATTTTCACAATTTTTGGCGGAGAAGTTTTGTGACCCCTGAGAACCCCAAATGTCAAATTACAGGTAGTTTAGTAAACACATTTAGCTAAAACCCTCAAAATATCGAAAATCGGAAGGTGCCTTTGTATGGGGGATATACCAAACATGGATCTATGTTGACAATTTTTGGTGGAGAAGTTGATATTTTACTGCAGGGAACCTTAAATATCAAATAACAGCTAGTGCGGACAAAAAATGCAGCTACAATCCTCAATGTACCTAAAATCCGGAGGTACCCTCAGGCCATGACTGTACAAAACAATAACAGGAGTGGTGGACCTGAGTAAACTATGAACAGATCCCCTCAGATAGCATATTCGCGGGTGAAAAATTAAGTTTTGGATGCTGATCCCTTAAAACTGTAGACGTTTGTCACTTGGGTGTGGTCAAAAGCCCACTAATCCTACTAAAAACTTTAGTGCAAAGGAGGTTCATGAAGGTGTGGCCCTATATATTGGTACACTTCAGAGCCCACATCTCAGTATGTATTGGTTTGATTAGCACGCGCAGCTGTTCCAATCCTGGAAATGCATCATTTTTGCAATTAAATTATTATGACCTTCGTGGTAGGGTCGAGGAAATAGTGGACTTTATGCGTCGGAGGAATATCATAGTCGCCGATGTGCAGGAAATCAAAACCAATTGCAGCTTACTGCCATAGTTAGCCAGCTATAACCATCGTGTCAGCTGGTCTGATAAATGACGTCGTTTTTCTTACGTCAGACCATTTCCCTACAATCGTCTCCATCAGCAGACCGCTCGACTTCATCACCCCTAAACGCCGCACATTCATCAATTATGGGGAAAGCTTTTTAGCATAGCTTCAGAATGTTCACCAATCACCGCTTCAAAGAACTGTCCAACCCTTCTGATGTTTGGCTAGCAGAAATGGTGCTCCGGCACATCATCACTGCTGCAGTCGCTCGAAATATACCACCTGCTTGTAGAATGCCCTAAAACTGAGATAAAATTTTCCAGTAGAGGCAACGGTATTAGCAAATGAGCGTTGTTGTTGTAGCAGTATTTTATATGTTCCTCTTTCTGCCTAATCTGACTCTGAGTTTATCTACAGTTCTAGGAATGTGGCTGCTTCGATGGTATGTAACCACAGATATACTGAAGATGAGTTTGAAAAGATGCAGCGCGTCGCAAGGGCCTGTGCCGTATGCCGGGCATATGTTTTGCACGGTGTCATCGATTCTTTCCCTATATGAATTTACCATCCCGAGCTTAGTTGAGCCAAAATTACTCTGGTCTGTCGTGACTGACGTTCTTCAGATGCGATAGATGGGGGGGGGCCGCATTCACACGATAGTTGTTTTTGGCACCTGCGACTGCATCCGTGTGAATGCTGGTTGATCTAGGGGTTCTCTTTTGTAACGTTGGACCTTTCCTTTTAGATCATGAAAATTCCTCCTGACATACCTTGGTGGGTGAGCCCTATCCAGAATACGGGTATTAGGATGACTCTCACAGTAACACTTCAGGAAGTACTGCATCGGGAGCATGCCATTGTGTTGCCATACTTGAACAATCTTCGTTTCCTCATACTGATGGTTCACTGATGAAATGATGAGGCAACATGGAAGCAGTTCTCGGGGCTGCATTCTGAGAGGTTTGAATATTTTTTACGTCGTGTTGCAGTTATATTCGCGAACCACACTGGCGCCGCATAGCTTACCACAGATCGACCTATCGGGTTATATGTGCTCAACAAGGTGTCTTTATCTGCACCCCAAGTTCTGCCTGCTAACGACTTGAGGACCTTGTTCCTACATCTCAGCTTGTCGCAGATGGCTGTGGCATGTGCGGACGACATGAACATGCTGTCAAATGTGACCCCTAGAATCTTGAGGTAGTTTGTGGTCGGAATTCATGTACCATCGACCATGGCATTCAAATCACTGCTCACCCCTGCCGTCATGAGGTGAACAGAGTGACCGAAGATTTAGTGGCGAATATTTGCATACTTCACGCTCGGGTGAAGGTGATAAGATCGGTTAAATAGGAGTTCAGTCTTTCACAAATAACATGAGGCAAGGTACCTGATGTCAAGATCGTACAATCATCCGCATACGTAGCGATTTCAATGTCTTCTGGGGTACTGGTACGAAGATATTACCCCATCTTGGGGAACTCCATGTCTCACTCTACGGTGCGTGGACTGGGGTCCACACATATAATTGACTATATAACGTTTAAAGCTTGGCCGCAGGATTGTCTGCTCGATGATCAAAGACTTTTGATTAGTTAAGCGCCACCAATACTGTCCTATCGCATATCGCTTATTCTGTTTAAATCCTCGGCTAATATGTGTAGAAATGTCATGCAGCGCTGTAGTCGTGTTGTGCTGCTAACGGACCCATGCTAATGATCGGCAACTGGATAACTATTTCTGACGCTGGGAAGAAGTAAAGCCTCAGAAGTCTTTGCTACGGGTGACAAAAACGAAATTGGTATGTAAGATTCACCTTTGCTGGCTCCAAAGTTACAACTCCTCAGATGATTTAGCCACTTGTTCCGCTTATGTTCACCAAACAATCTGCTAACTTCCAGTGTCAGCTCCCTGACTCTGTGGTCACTGGGTTGACACAACGACGAAGCTTGATAAGTCAAGCGCCACCAATACTGCCCTATCGCACGGCTTATTCTGTTTAAGTCCTCGGCTAATATGTGTAGAGATGTCGTGCAGCGCTGTAGTCGTGTTGTGCTGCTAACGGACCCATGCTAATGATCGGCAACTGGATAGCTATTTCTGACGCTGGGAAGAAGTAAAGCCTCAGAAGTCTTTGCTACGGGTGACAAAAACAAAATTGGTATGTAAGATTCATCTTTGCTGGCTCCAATGTTACAACTCCTCAGATGATTTAGCAACTGGTTTCGCTTATGTTCACCAACCAATCTGCTCAATCCCACGGCAGCGGGTTCTTACATACCGGATTGACCCGAACCCATTTTGTTTCGGCTAGCGGCTGCCAACCCAGTATTAAACCTATGCTTCTACGTTGGTTTCATGCTGCTACAACAACAACCAATCTGCTAACTTCCAGTGTCAGCTCCCCGTCTCTGTGGTAACTGGGTTGGCACAACGACGAAGCTTATCACGCTCATTTGCTAACCCTGAGCAGGCGTTCCAGAATATGCTGTTCCCAACACAGAAAAACAATGCAAATACAAACATGTGTACACTGAGGTGGCATCCACTGGGCGGAACGCAGATGTAGTGTGGTTCCGTGTCATTCCGGTATCAAAGAACTCGCCGCCGTGGGATTAGATCTTGCTTGGTGGGCCTAAGTGCTCATAACGCATGTCGATGGAAGACAGAAATAAGTGGTCTGTTGCGTCTTCCATCCATTCTGGCTGTTGTGGAGTCAAATCTCCTATAAGAGTAAGGTTCCTGGGCTAGGGCGATATCGATATTTGATTTGGTGGGGCTTATCAGCAGCAGCTTTGGAATGATGTAGATTTATCTGTCTAATATTAACGGCCTATTGGTACTTCGAAGGGATTCGGAAACATATTCTTAATAGTCCAAGGTATATTTCCCCCCTCGGCTTTCTAGGCATTCGTTAGCAAACTGCAATTAGGTAAAAGGATTAGGTTTAGATTATTTTTGGTAATTATACACGTTCTCACCTTGTTCCCATTTGAGGCAAAAAAAACACAATGTAGGTCTTTCCGCTTAGCCCACTCATCATATTTTTATAGAGGCAAGGTTCCGAAATCGATATTTGAGGTGTAGAGGGTTCAGCAACAGTAGCTTTGCAATGACGCAGATTTGTCTGCACAAATGTAATTACGGCTCGAAGTAAATCATATCCTTTCAAGTTCAGAGTTTTAGCACCACCTCGACTTATTTAAAGTTTATGACAAGTTCGTTATTCTTCGGAAAGGAATTTAGAATTCGCCAATTCCCTACAACTAGACCAACTTTATGCTTTTTGACCAACTTCAGCAGTATCAGTATATTGTCCAGCTCCATAAAAGATGAAGGTTCCCGTACTAATTTTGTCATCTCAAAACTACTTCGTACAAATAACAAATTTTAAGGTTTGTACATCCTATTCCGAGCGGGATAGCTGCTATGGTGGTGCAAGTGTAAGCTCACCCGCCTTGCACACTGTATGCCCAGCAGGGGCAAAAATACCTCTCAGCGTAAGTTTGGCGACATTTCCAGCGTATTTCTCTACAAGTGATGTCGTAAAACACGCTCGGACTCGGCTACAACAAGTTGGTACCATATGTTTGAGCTCATATGAATCGTAGTCCACACATTGGTATGGGATAAGTCTCCCTTGACCCTTCGGGGATGCCTGTGGGAAAATATGCAGGTATTCTCAACGGAATTTTGCTGGAGCTCATTCATCCGATCTCAGAACATGACACTCTCTTAATATTTTTATCTATTATAGCAAATACTTCGCGAATTAATAATGTTATTATATCTTCTTCTTCTCCTTTCAGCTATTGCCATCCTGCAAAATTGGCCCCAAGGAACCGCATTTACGCAGCAAGACCCAAAACGTTATCAACAAAATAATTTGGATTGTCGGAACATCACGTAATGCTATTTTGGTTATATTGTGTTGTATTATGGGTGTCCTGCTGCATTCGTATCATGAAGGAACCCCGTTTAAGGTTATTGGCTATATACCACAAGGTTTACCCAGTTTCGCTTTGCCTCCTACCCACTTGAGTGTCAATGACACCCTGACAGGCAAGGAGGAAAGTTTTGTAGATATGATGCGCAGCATGGGTTCCGGCTTAATTGTGATACCGTTGATATCGCTGATGGAAAATATTGCCATATGCAAGGCTTTTGGTAAGTTTTGAAGATTTTGAATTTTCAAATTAAAATTTTGAAATAATTTCAATTTTTTTAATTGCAGCTAATGGCAAACCCGTTGATGCTTCACAAGAATTAATTGCCATTGGCGCTGCCAATATTGCCAATTCATTTGTGCAAGGTTTTCCCGGTACGGGGGCCTTAAGCCGTGGTGCTGTGAATAATGCCAGTGGTGTGCGGACTCCTCTTAGCAATATTTATTCTGGGGCCTTGGTTATTATATCCTTGATCTTTTTCACTCCCTACTTCTATTATATACCCAATGCCACTCTGGCGGCCATTATTATTGCAGCTGTGGTATTTATGGTGGAGGTTAGGGTTGTCAAACCCATGTGGAGAGCAAAAAGTAAGTGACAAAACAGTTTTCAATATTGGAAATAATTTCTAATTATTATTCTTTATCTCTTTAGAAAGCGATCTCCTGCCCGGCTTGGTTACCTTTATTGCCTGTCTGGTATTACCTCTGGAAATGGGTATTCTAATTGGTGTGGGCATAAATGTAATTTTCATTCTACACAGTGCTGCTCGTCCCAAGTTGTCGACGGAAATCTTAAACACCCCCGGTGGCACAGAATATCTGATGATTACCCCCGATCGTTGCCTCATCTTCCCCTCAGTGGATTATGTACGCAACTTGGTGAACAAACAATCGTTGCGCAACAATGTCCCAGTGGTGATAGATGCTTCCCACATATATGGTGCTGATTTTACTGCAGCCACCGTTATTGAATCTCTGCTGCGGGATTTCGCCTCAAGACAACAGCTGATATTTTTCTATAACTTAAAGCCAAGTATTTGTGCAATTTTTGAAAGTTTATCGCCCACCGAATTTGTGGTCTACTATCAGGAACAGCAATTGGATGAACTGCTCAAGGAACGAGACTACACTCAGGATAAACTACAGTCTGTGGTGGGAATTTAAGTGATAATAGGCTTAAGGCTTTAGTGTTAAACACTAGATTAAGGCACAGCGTATATAACATAAGGCACACACTTTCCAGAAAAGTGAAAATGAAAAATGCCCCAACTGGAGATAATCGTATTGTAAGGCCACGCTAATTCTAAAGCAACAGAGATATTTTCCACAGAAATATTCTTAAACCTGAAACTTGTGATGTATTCCAATCCAAAATTTCTATATTAGCAAATTTATCCCAGACAGGATGTTAATTTTAAGATGTATTGAATATTATAAGGATTTTATAGACCTACAGATGACCTACCAACAGCAACAACAACACAAGTTGTTGCAATGAATTTTTTTATAGTGATTAGTGACTCAGGTTACAACATAAAATATATGTATGTATGTTAAATTGTGTATGTATGTTACAATTGTCCGGTCCGTATACTGCACCGTTAGACAATTCTATCCAAGAAGCTATTTTAGTGATATATTTGAAAAAAGTGTTTTTTTCTGTTTTTGTTACTTTCAAAAAAAACTTAACAAGAATTTTCTGTTTGAATTTTTAACCTAAAAAAACATAGTATTAATTATGTGTAATATACCAACTTGTAATTATTAAAACCCTCCTAGTTAGTATTATTAGTTTGTATAAGAAGTAAAGCAGATACGCACAACTAAAACAAGACAATAAGTATCTCGTCGTGTTAATATTAGTTCTTAAACGAGCAAAGAAAAACAAAAATAAACGAAATAAAACAATAGAAGAATTTAAATATGGCATTGTTTTTTTATCAAGCTAATATGTATGTGAGGTTATGTCCAACGTCATTGTAAGGGTTGGGTGTCAAAGTTGTGCAATGATCGGCTCACCCGCCATGCATACTGAATGTCGGTGTTCAATTTTCAAGCCAAATAACATCATATTTTTCAGCAGAGGCAAAACCCACCTCAGCTTATTATAGGTGACATTTCGCTAATAATTTCAACCATACAGAACTTCTCTACTATGCATTGGCAAACTAAATTCCAGTTTGAATTCATTCACATTTTCAAAATTTCATTAAAATTAAGCAGAATTTGTTGTGGTGCACCAAATACCTCAAATCGGGCGAACATTTATATGAGAGCTATTACCAAATCTGAAGCGATTTTAAAATCATTTTGTAATCTTGTTATACATTTTACCTCTGTTCCTTTACGTGCAAGAATTTTCAAGTTTTACCACTTTTTACTCGAAAGGCGTTCCTTTACTTCAGACACCATACAATTCATATGGCAGCAGTTTACAACTTTTACTACTTTTGCCGGTTTTACCATTTTCAATAGTAAAGGAACAGACCATTTATTGAATTTAGACATAAAGGGTTTTTTTAAGCCCGATAGAACTTGAAATTGTAAAAAATAACACAAAAAAATAAATTGTAATCAAAATTTTTTTTTATTCGAAAGATCAATACGTGACATTAACATTTGAAAATGATTTCGGGCATATGGGCACCGCCGCTGTTCTTGACGAAGTTCATTCTGGACGTCCAATTTTTGGCCACTTTTTCGAGCACTGCTGGCCGTATGTCACGAATAACACGAACAATGCTGGCTTCCAAGGTATCCATTGTTGCTGGTTTATCAGCATAAACCAGTGACTTCACGTAGCCCCACAGGAAATAATCGAGAGGTGTCAAATCGCACGACCTTGGAGGCCAATTGACAGGTCCACTTCTCGAAATCAACTTATCGCCAAATTTTGATTTCAATAAGTCGATGGTTGCGTTCGCCGTATGACACGTAGCGCCATCCTGTTGAAACCACATCTCCTCCGGATCAATGTCATCCATATTTTCAAACAAAAAATCATTGATCATGGCGCGGTAACGATCTCCATTGACCGTAACGCGAGCTCCGGCCTCATTTTTGAAGAAATAAGGTCCGATGATGCCACCAGCGTGAAAACCGCACCATACGGTGCATTTTTCTGGATGTAATGGAGTCTGTAGGGTCTCTTGTGGATTGGTCTCACTCCATATGCGGCAATTTTGCGATAAAACAACGGGTCATTTGCCAACTGCTCTAGAGCCCAATCGGCCCAATTTTCAAAGTAAATTTGGATAATTTCGTAGCGTTGTTCAAGCGTGAGTCTATTCATGATGATTTGTCAGAGTATACTGAAACAAATAAAAAAAAAAAGTTTCATCAAAATTTAATTTTTTGTGTTACTTTTTACAATTTAAAGTTCTATCTAGCTTAAAAAAACACCCTTTACATAGCGTGTTTGGAGTAGAGGTGGGCGCGTGTCGTGCCGTGTGTAGTGCGTGTTCGTGCCTTCCCGAAAATCGCCGTGTTTGTGCGTGTCGTGCCGTAATACATTTTTGGCCGTGCGTGATCGTGTTTTTTTGTTCGACACGATTTTGCACGACACGACTAAACACGACCTGCACTATGTGTCACGATCGTGCTAAATTTTTAGGCTCCCTTTAGAAGTCGTGCAATAGACCATACTAAACAAGAAAATCGAACAAGAATATAAAACCGACCAAAAAGTTCACCAACTGTAGTTTTCCCAAATTTATTTGCTTTGTTTTTGTATTTCTTGCTTGTTTTGTAAAGTAGAGGAAAGAGAGTATTTTCATAGCTAAACAGGGACAAGTGGAAAAAGAAATCACATGGTTTTGCTTTTACTTTATTGAAGTAAGAACACATTGTGCAAAAAAAAAAACTGTTATATCTACTCCCTTTTTATACCCTCAGCATTTATGCTAACGAGGGTATATAACTTTCATACGGGCAAAATGTGCCTCATCGAAATAATGGTTTTAGACCCCAGTATGTTTGGACGAAATGTGTTTCAGACAATTTGGAGTCGATTGAGCAATGTCCGTCCGTCTGTCTGGCCGATTCGGTTCAAATTTTGGCTTTCGTAAAATTTTTGAATAAATTCACTTTAAGACCTGCTCTCGAATCACTTTGATTTTTATTGAAGCATCTTGCATTCTCTGCCTCAATTACGACAGTAAAGTTTTTTCAGGCGCAAGTCCATACTTCTTGAGAAAGCAGCCCGAAAGTTGTAAAAAAGTACTATGGCACCATATGTAGTGGCTGGAGAGCTCGAACCGAATACTGCGTTCATCCACACTTTGGATATTGCAATATTTCTTCGAATACTAGATGAAATTCGAAGGTATGCTTTTTACCTTTAATCCTATCCATACTTTTGTCGGTTCATACTCCCAAAATTTTTGAAAACCCCCTTTTTTTTTTTTTTTTTTTTTTTTGGAAAAAAATTATTTCAATTCACACAGGCTGAGGGTATATCTCTGTCGGCAAAGCCGACTGATACTTTTTTACTTGTTGTAGTTGCCTTTTCATGAATAACACATCAAGCATTAGTTCTATTTGCGTTTCTAACCAAAGCTGGAGTTACACACTGCTTATATTTGATTCAGTTGATTTTTAAATTCTTAAGTGTTTGGTCAAATAAAATACGAAAGTGATGATAATGATAATTTTGAACTAAATGTAGCACTTTTAGGAGTAAGAGAATTTTTGGACGAGAAGAAAACGGGAGAAAACATTCTTGCTAACATAACTACCATTCTTAAGGAATTTGATATTGAAGACAAGTGGGGGAATTCTGTATGTATTTGTAACCGACAATGGTTCCAACGTTATCTCGGCTCTTAAAAGATTTAAACGTGTATCTTGCGCTTGTCACAATTTGAATTTAGTTATGGATGATGTTACTGTAAAACACCCTCTTCCCGAATTGGGAAAACTGATTGACTGCTCAAAAAAGCTTGTAAAATATTTTAAACACTCGGAGCTAAACAAGGAATTGTTGAAAACATTAAAACAAGATATAAGAACACGTTGGAATTCAACAAATATTATGCTTGAGAGCATATACCAAGTCCAGAATGAGATTAAGAGTATTTTGCTAGAAAAGAATGAGTTGAATCGTATATCTGACTTAAAGTTTTCATTGTTAGAACCTCTTTTTGCTTTTCTCAACATTTTCAAAGAGTGTTCCGAAAAATTATGCTCGGAAAAATACCCTACTATGCATATTTTTACCCTTTGATCTGAAAAGCTATTGAAAGTTTGCTCAATTGATACCATTGACTCTCAATTCATGAAAGATTTGAAAGTTAAAACTAAACAATCATTGCTTAAACGCTTTGTGCCAACAATGGCACATCTTATAGGGACCTTTTTATTTCCGCCGTTTACTTGATATACAAGGTGAGAACATAGAGTGTTCTAATGATGAGGAGGAAATTACAATGCCACATTTATACGAATTTTCAGAGTTTTTGGATCAAAATTTGGCAAAAAGACGAAAAACTGAAAAGTCTCCAATTGATACAGAAATTGATACATATTTAGGGAGTGCCGTATCTAGCCAGACTGATGTCTTAAACTTTTGGAAACAGTCGAACCTAACATATTTAAAACAATTAGCCAGGAAAATTTTGGCTATACCCGTCACCTCAGCAACGAGCGAGAGATTTTTTTCCAGATCTGGAAATATTCTCAACGAAAGACGAACTAGACTTTTGAGCTCTAACTTGGACAAAATAACGTTTTTAAATAAGAATATGTAAATGTGTGTTTATAAGTAATTTTGCAATATGTATATTTTAGAACATATGAATTTTTTGAACAAATAAATGTACAACTATATCCATATATCTTTTCTTTAATTTCGTGCGTGAGTGTGCGTGTTCGTGCTTCTCGAAAAACGCCGTGTTTGTGCGTGAAAGTGCATAAAAATTTTGGTCCGTGTTCGTGCATGTTCGTGCCTAATTTTTTATGCACGCGCCCATCTCTAGTTTGGAGCATGTAGTCGGCCGAAAATAATCGATTAACGTAACTTGCGCATCTCTTTGGATAAGTCAGTGTAAAGTCGCCAAACATGACCTATCTTCCTTCTTTCCAGGGTTCGAGAGTGACTGAACAATTCATTTATTCCGGCTCCAATGTTGCTCTTTCTTCTAATTTCCAGTGTCAGCTTGCTGACTCTCAGGTCACTGGGGTTGGCACGACGAAGCTTATCACGCTCAATTGTTTATCCCGCCGCAACTGCCGAGAAATTTGGTCTCACTTCGAGTATTCGACTAACAGGTATATAGCGGGCGGCTGCAGCAATGGAACATAATATAAAGATGTTTTCATATTTTTATACCCTCAGTATTTATGCTAACGAGGGTATATACACTTTCATAGGGTAAAATGTGCCTCATCGAAATAATGGTTTTAGACCCCAAGTATGTTTGGACGAAATGTGCTTCAGACAATTTGGAGTCGATTTAGCCATGTCCGTCTGTCTGGCTGGCTGGAGCGCACGATAACTCTCGAACGGAGCAACCGATTCGGTCCAAAATTTAGCTTTCGTAATATTATTTACAAACTTAGTTTAAGTTCGAAGATGGGTTATATCGGTCCACTCCTTCCGGTACCTTCTCCTCAAAAGTTCGGAAATGTTCGGAAAATTTGTGCGCACGATAACTCTTGACGAAATTAACCGATTTGGTCCATACATTGCACATCGTGAAACTTCTACCAGACTTAGATGAGGTTCCAATATGGAATCAATCGGTTCACTCCTTCGGGTACCTTCCTTACAAAATTTCGGAAAAGTTCACTTTAGGACCTGCTCTCGAGTCGGTCTAATTTTTGCTGTAGCAACATGTATTCACTGCCCCCCATACGACGGTATATGTTTCATCAGGGGCAAGTCCATACTTCCTGAGAAAATAGCCTGAAAGGTACAAAAAAACCCTATGACACCGTGTGTAGTGGTTGGAGCGCAAGATAACTCTCGAACGGATCTGCCGATTCGGTCCAGATTCGGGCCTTCGTAATATTTTGTGCAAACTTAGTTTAAGTTCGAAGATAAGCCATATCGGTCCTCTCCTTCAGGTACATCCCCCACAAAAGTTCAAAAATATTCGGAAAAATTGTGGGAACGATAACTCTTGATGGGAGTGAACGATTTGGTCCATACTTTACACATCCTAATATATCTACCAGATATAGATCAGGTTCGAATATGGACTATATTTGTCCACTCCTTCGGGTACCTCCCACACAAAATTTCGGATAAATTCACTTTAAGACCTGCTCTCGAATCACTTTGATTTTTGTTGAAGGCACTTGCATTCGTTGCCTCAATTACGACAGTAAAAGTTTTTTTCAGGGGCAAGTCCATACTTCTTGAGAAAACAGCCCGAAAGTTGTAAAAAACCCCTATGACACCATAGGTAGTGGCTGGACAGCTCGTACCGAATACTGCGTTCGTCCACACTTTGGATATTGTAATATTTCTTCGAATATTAGATGAAATTCGAAGGTGGTGCTTATAGGTCCACTCCTTGCGGTACCTCTTCCACAAAAGTTCGAAAATATTCGCTAAAATAGTACGCGCGATTTCTCATAGACGTAGCAACCGATTTGATGCAAACATTGGATCTCTAAATATTGTTAAAACTTAGTTTATGTTCAAATTTGGGCTCTATCGGTGCAATCCATGTGGCACCACCCACACAAATGTTCAACATTTTTGTGTGGTTAATTCTGTTCGAGGATCCTTTAGGCACTTTTACCGAAGGTTTTCCTAGTGTGATAAAAAAGCCTATCTATCGATATCCCCGCAAATTTTAGAGCTTTAATCCTATCCACACTTTTGTCGGTTCATACGCGCCAAAATTTTGAAAATCCCCCTAAATACATGTTTTTGTTTTTGGGAAAAAGTATTTCAAACCACACAGGCTGAGGGTATATCTCTGTCGGTAAAGCCGACTGATACTTTTTTACTTGTTCTATGTTCCAATCCATTAAACATATAAAAATCTAACAGTCGGCCATGTCGACAGAGATGTACCCTCAGCCTGTGTGAAGCACTTCTTTCACAAAAACGTATGTATTGTACTTGTCGACAAAAATATGGATTTGGATTAAAGTTCAAAAGTTTTAAGGGGGAGGTACCTAAAGAAATTGACCGACATAGTTCATTTTGGAAGTGGGTCTTCTTTCGGGAGTCATTCCTCTCTATAGATATCGCGCCCGCCAGTCATTTCATTTGGTCACCATATAATTTAGACCTTTGGACTCTTGTATCAGCAAACATGAACTTGCTCACGAAAAACATATTATCGATGTAAACAGTCACACTAGGAGTACCTTCGGTAAAAATTTCCAAAGGATCCTCGAACAGACCCCTAACCGCACTTAAACAATCACACATAAACTACGTTTGTACACAATATTTCGAGATCCAAATTTAAGAAGATGGGGTATCTCGCTTACCATTTCAGCGAATATGTTCGAACTTTTGTGGGGGACCTATAAGCACCACCTCGAATTTTATCTAATATTCGATATGCAAAGTATGGAAAAACGCAATATTCGCATCGAGAGTTGTCGTCTGCACCAATCACTACACATGCCGGCCGTAGGGGTTTTTTAAAGCTTACGGGTCATTTTCTCAAGAAGTATGGACTTGCCACCAAAAAAACTTGCACCGTCGTAATATGGGCCTTGAGTGCAACCTGTTGCAAGAAAAATCAAAACGATTTGAGAGGAGGTCGTAAACTATACTTTTCCGAAAATTTTCCATATTCTAACCTGATCTATGTCTCGTAGAAATATTACGATTTGCAAAATCGGTTATGGTTTCAGTATTACCATGGAGATTCCATCAGGGCCCAACGCTTTGAATGATTTAGAGTTCCTGACGACATTTGCGACACATCTACCCAGCAAAATAAATTGGAACTAGTGCAATGTGGACTAGTTCTGTCAGGGCATGGTTTGATGCAGTTCAAACGGAGTCGTGAAAAAGGCACTCCGTTCGCTACATTTTATTAGCAGTTGTTAGAGATCCCTACATGTACATAAATCAGTTTGTACATCTCTAGAGGCAGCGGTATACATTTTACAAAAAGAGATAAGCGTGTTAACATTTCCAAACTAAATAATATTTAATTTGTGAACATTTTTCCGGTAACTCACGAGAAGAAAATTTCCGAATGGAGTGCTGTTGGAGTACATGTCGAAAACTTAACTGGTGATGGGAAGACAACCCATTTAGGAAATGAAACAAAAACAGTTCAGCTTGGATTAAATGGAGAGCGGAGGAAACACGCATGTTTGCGATTGAATTCAATGGAGAATTTTCATAATTTGTGTTAATGTAATAAAGTCAAAATGACTGATAAACGCCATAACTTGCGAATAGGGTATCCGATTTAGCCGAAAATGTTCCCAGCAAAATTTGAAGGAAGGGGTTCCACGCGATGACGTGATTTCATGACATCTTTTGCATTGGTTCAAAGGGTTTGCTGGGTTTCCATTAAACCTATGTCGATGGTCAGACTAGCAAGGTTTCATGAAACCAATTTCGTTAAAGTTTCTTTTCAAATTTCGTTAATGTCCACACACGTTAACGTGAAATTTAAGATCTTTGCGTGTCCTCTTTATTTTAGCATTCGCGTTTGTTGTGTTTCTTATACCAATAAAAACAAAAAAGGACATAAATAAACCAAAAAACAACACAAAATAATTAACATTAATAATTAAATTAATATTAATAGTTAAATTTTCACTATTTAATTAATTAAATGTTTTTATTAAATATATTTATGTTTGTTTTGTTGTTAACGTTTGCTTGAGAAAATAAAAATGAAAGAAAATTGAAGAAAAAATCTTGCAACGAAGAACAAGAAGAGGCAACACAACAAACACAGAAAACCATGTACATGGGTTTCACTACTTCATACCCCTCGCCTATAAACTTGACGTCGCCATGTTGAAATCGTGCTAGTCTGACCATCGACTAAGTTGCACAACACCTTCGGTTACCTCCCCCACAAAAGTCCAAAATTATCACTTAAATGCAGATTAATGACTGTTCTGGGATCACCTATAGACTGATTCAAAAAACAAGTAAAAAAGTATCAGTCGGCTTTGCCGGCAGAGATATACCCTCAGCCTGTGTATATTGAAACAATTTTTTCCCAAAAAACGCATTTATTTAGGGAGTTTTAAAAATGTTGGGCGTTTGAACTGACAAAAATGTTGATTAGGATTAAAGATCAAAAGTTTTGCGGAGGAGATACTAAAAAGAATGGATCTCCAGCCACTACATATGGTACCATAGGGGTTTTTTACAACTTCAGGGATGTTTGCTCAAGAAGTATGGACTTGCCCCTGAAACAACTTTTACCATCTCAATTGAGGCAGCGAATGCAAGTTGCTCCAACAAAAATCAAAGTGATTCGATATTAGGTCTTAAAGTGAACATGTATCCGAAATTTTGTGTGGGAGGTACCCGAAGGAGTGGACAAATATAGTCCATATTTGAACCTGATCTTTATCTGGTAGATATATTAGGATGTGTAAAGTATGGACCAATTCGGCCACTCTCTTCAAGAGTTATCGTACGCACAATTTTTCCGAACATTTTTGAACTTTTGTGGGGGAGGTACCTGAAGGAGTGGACCGATATGGCTTATCTTCGAACTTAAACTATGTTTGGACAAAATATTACTAAGGCCAAACTTTGGACCGAATCGGCAGTCCTGTTCGAGAGTTATTTTGCGCTCCAACCTTCTCACACGGTGTCATAGGGGTTTTTTGCAACTTTCAGGCTATTTTCTCAGGAAGTATGGACTTGCCCCTGATGAAACTTATACCGTCGTATGAAGGGCAGTGAATACAAGTTGCTAAAGCAAAAATCAAAGCGATTCGAGAGATGGTCCTAAACTGAACTTTTCCAAATGTTTGTGTGGGAGGTACCCGACGGAGTGGACCGATTGAGTCCATATTAAAACCTGATCTAAGTCTGGTACACGCTCCACGATGGGTAAAGTATGGACCAAATCGGTTACTCCCTTTAAGAGTTATCGTGCGCACAAATTTTCCGAACATTTTCGAACTTTTGTGGGGGAGGTACCGGAAGGAGTGGACCGATATAGCTCATCTTCGAACTTAAACTAAGTTTGGGCAAAATATTAGGAAAGCCAAAATTTGAAACGAATCGGTTCATCCGTTCGAGAGTTATCGTGCGCTCCAGCCAGACAGACAGACAGACGGACGGACATTGCTCAATCGACTCCAAATTGTCTGAAACACATTTCGTCCAAACATACTTGGGGTCTAAAACTATTATTTCGATGAGGCACATTTTGCCCGTATGAAAGTGTATATACCCTCGTTAGCATAAATGCTGAGGGTATAATAATATATCATTCATTCAGCGTGTAAGGCGCTGATTGCAGTTTTTCGACTTCCCGTTTCATGTTCCGCTGTATTACGCGGTTGCGAAAGTTGGCTGCTACAGAGAAACTATACAAAATATTCATTCATAAGAACAATCTGATGAAATCTTAATGCGTCCCGATTGAATGTAACGAATAATGTGAAGGAAAATATGATCCACTCAACTTACCCAACATATATGTATCTTGGTTTAACGATTCAGAATTTGGAGCTATCCGTGAAGTTTTTGTTATCGTATTTTTGGAATCGTGGGACCACATTTTACGGATAATTTTTAATAATTAAGATCATTTGAATTGTTCCAAATTTGATTTTGATATTGTCATCTTTTTCGTTTAAATTCAGCATATTTCATTGACAACAGCATTATCGACAATTACTTCACTGCTTTATCATTGCCAGCATATCATTGCCAGCACTAAATTTAACTACTTCAACATGTTAAGAACTATTCCGTAATACCCTAGACAGACGGCAGCGTTAATTTGAATTAGGAACTGCATTTATTTTTACCCTGACAGACGACAAATTCTGCATTTACGAAACAGCTGATTGCTGGTTAACATGTATTTTGTTGTTGTTTGAACTGCAAAATTTTGGTTGCACTGCATTATCTGTTTTTGCACTGCAATATCGGCCTTCGTTCTCTGTGCAAATCAATAGAATTTCCTACAGTATTGCCATATTAAAATTTAGTAAATGCAGATTAAATACTGTTCTATCTTCTGCATTAAGAATGTGGATAATGCACGAATTAATGTGCATTAAGGGAGTTAATGCAAATTAACGCTGCCGTCTGTCTAGGGTATAATACCCTAGACAGACGGCAGCGTTATACCCTAGACAGACGGCAGCGTTAATTTGAATTAGGAACTGCATTTATTTTTACCCTGACAGACGGCAAATTCTGCATTTACGAAACAGCTGATTGCTGGTTAACATGTATTTTGTTGTTGTTTGAACTGCAAAATGTTGGTTGCTCTGCATTATCTGTTTTTGCACTGCAATATCGGCCTTTGTTCTCTGTGCAAATCAATAGAATTTCCTACAGTATTGCCATATTAAAATTTAGTAAATGCAGATTAAATACTGTTCTATCTTCTGCATTAAGAATGTGGATAATGCACGAATTAATGTGCATTAAGGGAGTTAATGCAAATTAACGCTGCCGTCTGTCTAGGGTATTAATTTGAATTAGGAACTGCATTTATTTTTACCCTGACAGACGACAAATTCTGCATTTACGAAACAGCTGATTGCTGGTTAACATGTATTTTGTTGTTGTTTGAACTGCAAAATTTTGGTTGCACTGCATTATCTGTTTTTGCACTGCAATATCGGCCTTCGTTCTCTGTGCAAATCAATAGAATTTCCTACAGTATTGCCATATTAAAATTTAGTAAATGCAGATTAAATACTGTTCTATCTTCTGCATTAAGAATGTGGATAATGCACGAATTAATGTGCATTAAGGGAGTTAATGCAAATTAACGCTGCCGTCTGTCTAGGGTATAAATTCATGATTTATCAAAAACATAGCAAATATATGTACAGTCGGACCTCGATTATCCGTAATGGTCGGGACCGAAGGCATTACGGATAATCGATTTTCCCGGTTAATGGAGTCAATGTTTTTATGCAGTTTTCGAAAACATTTTTAGGGAAAAATAGCACAGATTGTACAGATTTGTATATATTTATCTATGCTCTTTTAATTATATTTGATAAAGGAAAGAAATGAAGTAAAATTAAGAATTCAAGTATTTTCATCTGCAGAAAAATATTTCGAGAAAATAAAGCAATTTATTAATCCCTATTATTGTTTACATAAGTAATATTTAAAAATTTTCTTTCGACGTCAATTGTTTAATATTAGGCAGTTCGTCCTTTTAGTTACTCCATTTTTATACCCTCAGCCTTTATACGGCGTTTAGATTATAGTTTTTTGCAGGGTTAACCTTCTTTAAGAGGATTTATTTGAAGTATACACAATGGAAATGACATTTGAAACCCTGACCCATTGGGTTAACCCGGTTATATGTAAACGGCCTATTAGGCTAAGGAGGGTATATACACTTTGATACGATGAAAATGTGCCTCATCGAAATAATGGTTTTAGACCCTAAGTATGTTTGGACGAAATGTGTTTCAGGCAATTTCGAGTCGATCTAGCCATGTCCGTCCGTCTGTCTGTCCTGCTGGCTGGAGCGCACGATAACTCTCGAACGGATGAACCGATTCGGTTCAAATTTTGGCTTTCAAAATATTTTGCCCAAACTTAGTTTAAGTTTGAAGATGAGCTACATCGGTCCACTCCTTCCGGTACCTCACCCACAAAAGTTCGAAAATGTTCGGAAAGTTTGTGCGCACGATAACTCTGAAGGGAGTGACCGATTTGGTCCATACTTTGTATAGCGTAAACTTTCTACCAGAGTAATATGAGGTTCCAATATGGTCTCAATAGGTCCACTCCTTCGGGTACCTCCCACACAAAATTTCGAAAAAGTTTAGTTTAGGGCCATCTCTCGAATCGCTTTGATTTTTGTTTTAGCAACTTGTATTCACTGCCCTCCATATGACGGTACATGTTTAATCAGGGGCAAGTCCATACTTCCTGAGAATATAGCATGAAAGTTGCAAAAAACCCCTATGACACCGTGTGAGTTGGCTGGAGCGCAAGATAACTCTCGAACGGATCTGCCGATTCGGTCCAAAATATGGCCTTAGTAATATATTGTCCAAACATAGTTTAAGTTTGAAGATAGGCCATATCGGTCCACTCCTTCTGGTACCTCCCCCACAAAAGTTCAAAAATGTTCAGAAAAATTGTTCGTACTCATGAAGGGAGTGGCCGAATTGGTCTATACTTTACACATCCTAATATATCTACCAGATATAGATCATGTTCAAATATGGACTATATTTGTCCACTCCATCCGGTACCTCCCACACAAAATTTCGGATAAGGTCACTTTATGACCTAATATCGAATCACTTTGATTGTTGTTGAAGTTTTTTAGGGGCAAGTCCAACTTCTTGAGCAAACAGCCCGTATAGTGTAAAAACCCCCTATGGCACCACATGTTGTGGCTGGAGATCCTCTTCCATCCATTCCTTTAAGTATCTCCTCCACAAAACTTTTGATCTTTAATCCTAATCAACATTTTTGTCGGTTCAAACGCCCAAAATTTTTATAACCCCCTAAATACATACGTATTTTGGGGAAAAATTGTTGCAATATACACAGGCTGAGGGTATATCTCTGTCGGCAAAGCCGACTGATACTTTTTACTTGTTTGTTTCCATTTTGTTTCGAATAATAGAGGTATTGGAAAGAAAACCAACATTTCTTTCCTATCCCGGATATTGGAGGTTCCCGGTTAATCGAGTTTCGACTGTATTTTGAAATAATTAAAACACAATTAAGGGATAGTTTACACTATATGTAAATGCCATATGACACGAAATTTTCCATTGTTAAATATTCACTAATATGTGGAATATTGGAGATTTTCCTTACGCCATTTATTCTGTGCGTCCACCCCAGCAAAAATATAATAAAATTACGTCTCCACATTGCCTCCGTGGGTAGATATGGAAAGTTTTTATTTCGTGTCATATGACATTGATAGATAGTGTAAACTACCTCTAACCTGCGTTCGCACATGGCAGAACAGTTTATTACATGTATCGATTGGCAAAAACCCAAAACTTGCCTGTGTGACGTAGGCGCCCAGACAACTGCAAAAACAGTTGTAAAATTATGAATGAAAATCATCGATTTCTTTTTGTTTTCCTTTTACATATTTAAATATTTTGTACATATTTTGTTTTTGTTCATGATCTTGATGAAGTAGGGTAATACTGTTTCTCTTTCTCATATAACTTTTTTCTCAGTGTGGTTCTGTGTGTACAGTCCCTCGGCAAGAAATAATGGAAAAGGAAAAATCATGATGAAAATATTAACAAAGAGTGAAAGAAAAAACGTGGTTGGCTGTCAAAAATAAAAACAATATTGACATTTCATTTGTTGCCGTAGTTTTTTAAACGTTGTGTCTCTTGGAAATATATTAAAAAATAAATTAAATTCTGTATTTTTTACACAAATTGGCTTAAATTTATTAAAACACATATACCATGAAGCGTTTAAGTGATGAAAGAGCAAAAATTCTCTTTGAAAAACTATCAAAATAGTATGTTTTTTATCTGACAATATTCGCTCTTGTAGATTGTTAATACATCGTGGTGTTTGTTTTTTTTTCTATTTGCAGCATTGGAACCAATGTTAAACAACTGATTGATCGTCCAGATGGAACCTATTGTTTCCGTGAACACTTGGATCGTGTCTATTATGTTTCGGAGAAAATATTGAAACTTTCGGAATGTTTTGGTCACAAAAAGCTTATCTCTGTTGGTACATGCTTTGGTAAATTCTCCAAGACGAATAAATTGAAATTCCACATTACTGCCTTGTATTATTTGGCCCCCTATGCCCAATATAAAGTGTGGGTGAAACAATCATTTGAACAACAATTTTTATACGGCAATCATATACCAAAATCTGGATTGGGACGTATCACAGAAAATGCCGGTCAATATCAAGGTGTCATAGTTTATAATATGAATGATTTGCCATTGGGTTTTGGTGTATTGGCAAGATCAACGATGGATTGTAAGACAGCAGACCCCCTGACGACAGTGTGTTTCCATCAATCCGATATTGGTGAATATATTCGTTCCGAGGATACTTTGTTTTAGGTGAAAAGAAATTACTAATTTAGGTTGTATTTTTTTAATATGAGAAACGAGAAAGAATAAAATAAAGTAAGTTTAAGCTATAAACGATGAATTTTTATGCATAGGTACTAAAAAAATGCACTCTTCGGGCCATTATTATATGTTTGTTTACTATTGGATGGATTTGAAAAATCATTAAAAAATGATTAAAAGTATAGTTTTCACATGATGCCAAGGAAGATGCCCTCCTTATAATTTAATGATAATTTTTAAGTTAGCAGGAACGCTATAAATCATTGTAGAACGTAACCGAGAACTAGAAATATGCCTCATTGAAATAATGGTTTTAGATCCCAAGTATATTTGGACGTTTCTGACAATTTGGCGTTTAATTGGCCCAGTCCTTCTTTTCGGCTGACTAGAACGAATCGATTGTTCCTAAGAGTGCAGTCTATGGACATCTAGCGGATCGCTTTGATTATTATTCCTGTTGTACTACCAATTGCGACGATTCAGTTTTTCGGGGACAAGTCCATACATACTTCCTGAGATAAAGGCACAAAAGCTATAAAAAAAACCCGAAGCCTCCGATTTGATGGAAACTTTGGACATCGTAAAATGTCTTCAAAACATACATTTAGTTCCAAGAAGGTCTATATCGAAAAATACCTAGTTTCTGCCTCACATTAGTTTACAAATTTAGTTTATGTAGTTTGAGGTCTGTTCGATGATCGTTTTGAAAATCTTACTCCTTGAGGTACTATTTACAGCGATATAATATTTTTCGCGAGCAAGTCCATGCTTTCTGAGATAATGGTCCGGAAGCTTAAAAAACCCATGACGGCACCTACTAAAATGACTGATGAGGACGATAACTTGCGAGGGTACATAAAGTTCAAAGTTCTGGTTCCTCCCACCATACTTACTGACATAACGGAACAACCGCTATAAAAATTGCCGCCACCGATTTGACGGAAACTCTGCACCTCTAAATGACTTCCAAACATACATCAAGTTCCAAGAAGGTCCTCGAATAACAACTTCGAGCACCTCCTTCGCATTAGTTTACAATTTTCTCGAGGATAGTTTTAAAAATCTCACCGAAGGTTCTCCTTGTCGGGTTTGCGTTCGACCTGTTGTTTTTTGTTTGTATTTTCAAGGACCATATCTCGCGAAGTATGGACTTCCCTCACATAAAGAATATATTTTTGAGTTCAGGACAATCACCCCTATCTGTAGTAAAAATGTCACTTGATCCCAAAATTTTCTTATAAATACAGTCGAAATTATAATCATCCCTAGGGCTTAAAATTGCATTCACTGAAAGAAATAAATAAATCGCTTATAACGTCGTATCGGTTATAACGACGACATCCAAAAGTCCAAAATCTCTGGGGCCCTTTATAGCCCTATCGCTTATAACGACATATCGGTTATAGCGACCAATTCCGTCGGTCCCTTGACCGACGTTATAAGTGATTTCGACTGTATTAATATTTTCCGAATATCTTGATGATATGTATACCACAGATAGCCTTTGCGGTCCTCAGTATAACGATATACATTTTGTCTTCCACAAGTCCATATTTCCCGAAATATAGGCCTTTAAACTTCTGAAAATACCAATCATTTCCCATATTTTTAACGCCGACCATTGTAAACCTTTAAAATAAAAATTAAAAGTTTAAGGGGGTGGCCGGCCTTCGGTCTGTAATCAAGTTACAATCAAGACCTCCTGAGCTTTACAATGATACCCATATTGTTCAGCTGTAAAAATATAAGAGAAGTATAGAGTTGTGCAAGACAAAATTTATATCGTTACATTCTGGACCCCAAGGGCTATATGTGGTATATATATCAACCTAATCCGAGACCGGGTCCTAAACTATACTTATGCTTGGTTTATATTTATGAAATCCACTCGATTTCAACTTTCAATTCCGGAACAAACTTCCTTTAAATGCACCTGGCGGAAAAAATATAGCCCATTCTATTCTGATTCCAACGATGTATAATTTTTTCCCCTCAATTTTCAAATTTTTCCCTAAATAGCCGGCCTTTGGCCGGCGATTTAAGACTTTCTCCTATGGACAGGTGCAATCCTCGGGAACGGGAACAAAATTTTCCTCTAAATTTTACATTTTTTCCAAATAACCGGCCTTCGGCCGGGTATTTAAGACCTTCTCCTATGGACAGGTGCAAATCTCGGGAACGGGAACAAAGTTTTCTCCTCAATTTTCAATTTTTTCCCTAAATAGCCGGCCTTCGGCCGGGGATTTAAGACTTTCTCCTATGGACAGGTGCAAATCTCGGGAACGGGACAAAGTTTTCTCCTCAATTTTCAATTTTTTCCCTAAATAGCCGGCCTTCGGCCGGGGATTTATGACTATCTCCTATGGACAGGTGCAAATCTCGGGAACGGGAACAAAATTTTCTCCTAAATTTTCAATTTTCTCCTATGGACAGATGCAAATTTCGGAAACAAAAGTTCTTTTAAATTTATCTCGGGTAGTATGGACTTCCCCATATACATATATTATTTACTGTTATGTTCGGAGAGACAAGACTTACCTGTAATAACAAAATTTAGCACTAATTGAGTTTAATAAATGCGTTTTAACAAAATTTTAACACGAATTGAGTTTAATAAATGTCTCTAACTTAAGTCCAACTTGGGGTTTTGGTGGAACTTTCGAGGCGTATACATTTCCGGGACAAAAGTTATACACCGTTGGAATCAGAATAGAAAGGACTACCTATGGTGCAAATATGGTCTTCCTACCTTAGGTGCTTCTAAAGGAAATTTAAGCCTCAATTCCTTTGAGTATACGTCAAATAAAAATATACTGTTATGCCGACGACGTACAGTGAGTGTCGAAAATATTCGGTTTTCAATTTCACCAATAATAACACCTCTGTATTTTAGAAGCCCATGCCCAATATCCAAAAAACCAAATACCTAAAAAAATCTTGGTCCTGTGGCAATTAAAAAGTGTAGGTAACATGGATCCATGGCAACCCTATAAGCGAGAATAACGAAGAAAACGTTGTTAACCCTGTTTTCTATGCGTCAACAATATTCGGTTTTTGTAACTTTTGTTAAATATTTTGCCAAAAAACCTGCCATTATCGAACTTTTTCTGCAATATTAGTATACATTTTAATGGTAATGTGCAAAAGTCACGAAAATATAGAAATAATCGATTTCGTGAAACACATAAGCTAGCCAAAACCAAGATCTGGGAGGGAAGGTAGAGGAATCTCCTGAAAAATTACGGCTAAACCGCCCTTAATTTTTTTGAAATTGGTCACTGAGTCCTCAATAACTTTCAGAAGATAGAAAATATGCACTTACTTTCCAAAAAAATCATAAGGATAAAGCCGTTCATGGCCTTGTAACACACCATAAGTCATTGATAAATACATGTTTCCTGGAAGCTACTTCGTACTTTTTGTGTTGGAGTACACAGAAAGGTCGGAAACTTGGTGATATACTGTTTTTCCTGCTTAGGCATTCAAAACTAACTTCATTTCACAAAGTTTCTGATGTACATCAAATTTTGAAGGTACATCAAGGCGAAATTTGAACTAGATTTTTGGTTACGTAAATAAGCCGATGGTTTGTGATGTGTTACAAGGCCATGAACGGCTTTATCCTTATGATTTTTTTGGAAAGTAAGTGCATATTTTCTATCTTCTGAAAGTTATTGAGGACTCAGTGACCAATTTCAAAAAAATTAAGGGCGGTTTAGCCGTAATTTTTCAGGAGATTCCTCTACCTTCCCTCCCAGATCTTGGTTTTAGCTAGCTTATGTGTTTCACGAAATCGATTATTTCTATATTTTCGTGACTTTTGCACATTATTTCAACTATATTTGACTAAATATTCAAAAATAAGCAAGATTTCCTTTTATTTCTGTTGTTTTTATAATGAAATATGACCAGTTTTCCCATTTCTGGGATAGCGTTTTTCCTTAGCCCTAAATTTTAATAATTTGCTATAAAATATAATAGTTTTGCACACAGGAATAAAGATTCTGTTCGCAATTATTAAAATGTATACTAAAGTGGGGTTCAGACGATCAGTTTTGACTGACAGCTTTGCTCAAATAATCGGTTGCTTGCCAGTGTGGTCGTTCATTTTTGTCAGTCATCAGGCAACCACAAAATTTTTTGTGGATGTTGGACAGTCAGCTGTTGGTTGTTTGTTTGTTTGACCGTGTGAACGAAACAACGTCAGTCAAGGAATAAATTAGCAGAGTAAATATCAAATAAAAGTTAAAAAAGTCGTGTGTTTTTATTAATTTGATTGATTATTTTTGCAAAAAAGAGATAAAAATAGCATAGAGAAAATAAAACAAAAGCATATGGAGAACTACTAAATGTTATGAAGAAATACAAGAAGGATTGTTCTATTGACGACGTCAAGAAGAAAATAAACGTAATCCGCTCATCGTACAGAAGGAAATTGAAAAAAATAAAGCAATCTGAATCTACTGGAGCTGGAGTGGACAGCGTTTGGCTCAGAATCTCGAATTTCTTTTAAAATATTCACATGTGAATATTGTTTTCGGGAGGCTATCCATTCTTTTACCCATTTCCTTCTTCTTGTCACTTTATTTTCTTCCTCTAAAAGCGAAATAATCAAAAATGCACATCCAATCTTTTTGTCATCCATATTTATTAATAAAAGTTGTTATTTATATGATTTTATAGCTATGTGAACACAGTAATTTTTCAACTTGACTGTTGGTTTGTCATCCAACTTGAATGACTGTTTGGCCGCTACGAACAGCACAACAAAACTGAAGCAATCGATATTTGACCAAAAGCTGTCAGTCAAAACTGATCGTCTGAACCCCACTTAATATTGCAGAAAAAGTTCGATAATGGCAGGATTTTGGCAAAATATTTAACAAAAGTTACAAAAACCGAATATTTTTGACGCATAGAAAACAGGGTTAACAACGTTTTCTTCGTTATTCTCGCTTATAGGGTTGCCATGGATTCATGTTACCTACACTTTTTAATTGCCACAGGACCAACATTTTTTTAGGTATTTGGTTTTTTGGATATTGGGCATGGGCTTCTAAAATACTGAGGTGTTATTATTGGTGAAATTGAAAACCGAATATTTTCGACACTCACTGTATGTATATTTGTTCAGGAAAATGCGACTTACAATGAGACCTTATACCCCGTTTATATATAACCGGATTTAACAAACCGGCTGGGTTTTAAATGTCAATTCCATTGCTTATATTTCAAACAAATCCTCTCAAAGAAGGTTATCCCTGCAAAAAGCTCTAATATAAACAGCGTATTATAGTATGGTTACATTAGAGTTTTGCCGGGTTAACCCACTTCATGGGGATTTATTTGACGTTTGCGCTATAGAATTGACATTTGAAACCCAAACCCACTAGGTTAATCTAGTTAAGTCTAACCAGGGAATTAATTGATTGTTCGTAACTCCATTTTGATCGAAAATTGCCTATCTCCTCTACAATTGCGACATCTGTTTATTCAAGAAATAAAATACCTCGATTTATAGATCTCTCCGATTCATTTGTTATCGATGCAAAGTGAATATTTTTCTTCTTCTTTTAACTTCAATACTGCTTTGTTGTGTTATTCTTATCACATTGTTGTTGTTTGTCTGTCTTATTTTTAGTTAATTTTTTGCGGATTTTGTTTTCGTACGAATTAAAATCATACAAAATATAAAGCTATTCTGGAGGTGTAGCCATGGAGCTACATTGGACTCAGGTTACTTTATTCGTCTATCTTTTGCTGGGACTTTCAACAAGTGAAGGTGGGTGGATAGATGGTTTACTCATTGGAAATACGGCTTTGACGTAGCGCAACCAAAGGAGTATATATTGGACCAATATTTTATATCCCATTTATAAAACAATCTATTAGCTTGAAATCAATCTTTATTTCCACATCTCAGTTGGAAAAAGTGACTCATAAAGACAAGCCTTTGTTTGTTTTGTTTACTTGCCTTATTGACCTTTTCTAATCGATATCCGTATCATATGTTTTTGTTGTTGCAATTTTCTTGGCACTCAAATCTAGTTTCCGGCAAAAGGCTTCATGAGAAAATTTACGAGTCATTCTTTGGAGGCTCTTGTTTCCGTCGTCTTAACGGTACCCACCAAACTGGATGTTCCTGTAAGTAAAAAATGTGCAATGTAACATGAATAAGTCTATAATCGTCCTTATCGTTATTTTACAGCTGCTGAATCAGGCTCTGTAGGAGCTTTACACTATGTGGACGATAATAATCAGCTAGAATTCCTTCTTACTTCACCACCGGCTCCACCGTATGCTGCCATTCTAAAATCAGACTTCTTTACACGACAAACTATGTTGCGTTTGAAAAATGAAGGTGGACGTAACATAACCGCAGTTATTGTCTTAAATGCCTTCAATAATAACTCTACTAAAGAAACTATAAGTTTCTCACATGAACTCCAATGTCCCAATCAATTTAGTGGCATTTTAAAAGCCAACAGCCAAGAGACTGCAACCTGTTCGGCCTCACATCCCGAGGAAACCTGGAATCCTTGGGGTTCAGGATTGTTACATGAAGACTTCCCCTTTCCCATTATTATAATACCAGACAATGAAACTGTGGTTCGTCTCATTGAGTGCTTTAAGCAATTCAATAGTTTCGATTATGAAAATCAGCATCTACGTAGTCTCTGTGCGGTGGAAATTAAAAGTTTTATGAGCGCTGCTGTTAGCACGGAAGTGTGTTGGAGACGTTCAAATTTCATAAATAATTTAGCTCAGACCAGATATTGTGACCCCTTGGAGGGTAAAAATATCTATGCTACTCTATTTCCGCGTAAAATTGTTGAGGTACAAGAAGATGATGATAAGAGAGCTGCACAAATTGATCGTAATGAGAAATTTATAATGGTGACGACACGCATGGATACAACGGGAATGTTTGAAGGTGTTTACGGTAAGTGAGATTTTTTTTATTATATTTTGATTAGTTCAGGCTTTTAAACCTCAGTAATGTTGGCGACATTTCCTGAGTATTTCAGCCTTGAAAAACTTCTCCACAAGTGGTGTCTTAAGACACGCCGTTCGGACTCGGCGATAAACAGTAGGTCCCATATCATTGAGCTAAATATGAATCGGGGTGCACTCATTGATATGAGAGAAGTCTCCCTTGTCCCGTATGGGATGTTGTGGAACAATGTTTGTTTTTTTTTGTTTTGTTTCAGGCTTTTAAACTACTTATGAAGAAAATTGATTCAAGATTTGAACAAATGCAACTACTATATATGGGAAATGGGTAATTGGTAAATACTCATTAAATGGGTAAATTGGGTACAAATGTGAAAATATCCAGAAATTTACCCAATATTTGGGTATAAACTATGTAAACAAAATTCTTCCAATTAGTTTTGCAATCGCGGTGCTTTTTGAATATGGGTCAAGTTAAAATATGACCAATTTTGATACATGTTTTGGTAAATCCTCTCATATATTGTGACAGCTTAATTTTTGTTATGTATATGACGGTTTTTCGAGCGGTTGGTTAAAGTCTTCCTTGCGAAAAAATTTATGCTGGACCGAGATTCAAATTTGTTCATATATCCGATGGCTTAACTCTCAATTTTCGTTGATGATCTTGCGATTTGGGTCCTCTTCAACAAAACCATAATTTGTACAGTGTTTATTTAACTTGCTTGCTTTATTTAACTTGTCTGTTAAATTCAAATTTTATAACTCCAAAATGCTTTGTGTTTCATCAACTAGCTTTTCTAAGTTGACTACTTCCTTACTTTCATTAAGATGCCTTAATAAACGGATTCTGATGTCACTGTCTTGTGATGATTTAAGACCAAGTATGAAAATTAAACACTTGAACTGGTCTGTAGTTAAGCCATCCAGTTTAAAAAGTTCGCGCTGAAGATAGACACGACTGGCGTATTCTTTAAAATCTTCATTTTCCATCTTTGTGATTTGGAGACACTTATAACGTAGACTTACTTGTGTTTCTGTTCGGCCAAATAGTCTTGTAAGATGCTTGATTGTGTCTGCCAATGAAAGTTCTCATTCATGAATGTGATTGGACATTTTTCTCCACAAAAGTCCTACTTTGTCTGCATCGTCCAGTGCACTTGCTTCCCTTTCGAAGATGTGTTTGAACCGATTGTACCACGATTCAAATAATAAACCACTGTCCGGCTCATAGTGAAAATCCGTCATGGAATTAGCTAAAGATTCCATGAGGTGGGCTTTTGCCACTGATGATTCACCTGGAATTGATGATGAAACTGTGTTTGCACCTTCTTGTCCAGCGATAATTTGTGTGAGTTTGTTGAGCAAATCCTGTTGTTTCGCAAGTATTTGTAAAATATTCGCTTGTTCCGACATGTATAGATTGTTCTAGTGTCTGTGGTTTTCAGCCGTTACAATTTTGTTAGAGACGCTGCCGTTGTATGTCTGTATGTGTGAGCTGCAAAAATGATGAAATTCCAACGTTGTAGTGGTGTGTGTGTTGAGCTGAAAAAATTTATGTATATGTGAGACTGCAAACTGTTGTTTGTGTGAGTGTTGATCGCTGAAGATTTCTTGAAAATTCTTGTTAGAATATTCCTGATGAACTTGCGCCTGTGCGTTTTGATGTTTTCCTTGAAAATCTTCATGCCACAACTTTTATTGTGTGCGATGTCTTGATGTTATTACGCAGCCTTGTTGAAAGTTCTGATGAAATTGTGAAATTCCTTTTGTTACTGTTTGAGCGGTTTTTGATTCACAATCCTCGTCGCCAAATTGTTAGCGAGAATGATACATACAGTGAGTGTCAAAAATATTCGGTTTTAAATTTCACCAATAATAACACCTCAGTATTTTAGAAGCCCATACCGAATATTCAAAAAACCAAATACTTAAAAAAATGTTGATCCTGTGGCAATTAAAAAATGTAGGTAACATGGATCCGTGGCAACCCTATAAGCGAGAATAACAAAGAAAATGTTGTTAACCCTGTTTTCTATGCGTCAAAAATATTCGGTTTTTGTAACTTTTGTTAAATATTTTGACAAAAAACCGGTCAATATCGAGCTTTTTCTGCAATATTAGTATAAATTTCAATAATTGCGAACAGAATCTTTGTTCCTGTGTGCAACAATATCAGATTTCATAGCAAATTATCAAAATTTAGGGCTAAGGAAAAACGCTATCCTAGAAAAGAGAAAACTGTTTGTATTTTATTATAAAAACGGCAGAAATAAAGGGAATTTTTGCTTATTTTTGAATAATCAGTCGAATATAGTTGAAATAATGTGCAAAAGTTACGAAAATACAGAAATAATCGATTTCGTGAAGCACATAAGCCAGCCAAACCAAGGACTGGGAGTTAGGGTAGAGGAATCTCCTGAAAAATTACGGCTAAGCCACCCTTAATTTTCTTGCAATTAGTCAACGAGCCCTAAATGACTTTCAGAAGACAGAAAATATGCACTTACTTTCCACAAAAATCGTAATGATAAAGCCTTTCATGGCCTTGTAACACATCATAAGTCATTGATAAACACATGCCTCTTAGAAGCTCCTTCGTACTTTTTTTGTTGGAGTATACAGAAAGGCCGGAAACTTGGTGGTATACTGATTTCCCTGCTTAGACATTCAAAACTAACTCCTTTTCACCAATTTTCTGATGTACATGAAGTTTTGAAGGCACATCAAGGCGAAATTTTTACAACATTATTGATTATGTAAGTAAGCCGATGGTGGGTGATCTGTTACAAGGCCATGAAAGGCTTTATCCTTACGATTTTTTTGGAATGTAAGTGCATATTTTCTATCTTCTGAAAGTCATTTAGGGCTCGGTGACTAATTTCAAGAAAATTAAAGGTGGTTTAGCTGTAATTTTTCAGGAGATTCCTCTACCTTCCCTCCCAGTCCTTGGTTTGGTTGGCTTATGTGTTTCACGAAATCTATTATTTCTGTATTTTCGTGACTTTTGCACATTATTTCAACTATATTCGACTAATTATTCAAAAATTAGCAAAAATTCCCTTCATTTCTGCCGTTTTTATAATAAAATATAAACAGTTTTCTCTTTTCTAGGATAGCGTTTTTCCTTAGCCCTAAATTTTGATAATTTGCTAAGAAATCTGATATTTTTGCACACAGGAACAAAGATTCTGTTCGCAATTATTGAAATTTATACTAATATTGCAGAAAAAGTTCGATATTGACCGGTTTTTTGTCAAAATATTTAACAAAAGTTACAAAAACCGAATATTTTTGACGCATAGAAAACAGGGTTAACAACATTTTCTTTGTTATTCTCGCTTATAGGGTTGCCACGGATCCATGTTACCTACATTTTTTAATTGCCACAGGACCAACATTTTTTTAAGTATTTGGTTTTTTGAATATTCGGTATGGGCTTCTAAAATACTGAGGTGTTATTATTGGTGAAATTTAAAACCGAATATTTTTGACACTCACTGTACATATTTGTTCCAAAATCCTCGTCGCCAAATTGTTAGCGAGAATGATACATATTTGGGCTTAACTCTAGTTTAGTAAAAACTCTCTGATTTTTTTGAGATTTTTACCAGAGGTAGATATTGTTACGCTGATCACGGAAATGTATAATTTTCTTGGGGGACGGACCCGGTTACCCGGTTATTGGATCCGAAAGTCCGGGTACAAAACCCGGGTTGGACTCGGCTCTACTGAACCGGATGCTACAAAATGGGTATCATTGGAAAGCTTATGGAAATACCTATCCAACAAGTGGACATATGATATCTCTGGATCCAGAGAAGGTATTACAACATATAGCACCATTTTGGAAAGGTTAAAGTGCGACCTATAATCTGACATACATTAAGCGGGCTCCCATAATGGACCCATTTTCGACTTTTTGAGGGTTTTATGGAAAAATCCGGGTCCAAAAACCAGTTTTTGGGTTATATCACCTGACCACCTGAAAATAACCCCATCATATGACCACTTGTTGGATAGGTATTTCCATAAGCAAGATGCCCATTTTGTAGCAGTCGGTTCAGTAGAGCCGGGTCCAACCCGGGTTTTGTACCCGGACTTTCGGGTTCAATAACCGGGTCCGTCCCCCAAGAAAATTATACATTTCCGTGATCAGCGCAACAATATCTACCTCTGGAAAAAATTTCAAAAAAAATCGGAGAGTTTTTACTAAACTAGAGTTGTTCCCATATTTGTTCCAAAATCCTCGTCGCCAAATTGTTATGTTCTTACGGAGGTGGTCGATTGAATGAAAGACGATGTTTAAACATAACAATCAATTCATTTATTGAATAAAACTTTAAGTTGTTTTATGAGTTGAAATAAAGTATTAATTATGAAGAACAATGAAATATGACGAAATATGTACAGATGAGATGTCTATTAATTGGTGGTTGCAAAGTAACTAACTGACTGTGTACTGACAATGAGTAGAGAGAGATAATAACTTAAAACTACTGATGCATGCAACACTGCTATGATGCTGCCAGATTGTTGCATTTTATGTGGTAGTACTAGGGTTACCCTAATAATTATTATGTTTGCATGTTCGTTCTCCTGTTCAATCTGGCTCTGGGTCTATCTCCAGTTCCAGGAAGGTGGCTACTTCGATGGGATGTAACCACAGATACACTGGAGTCAGATGAGTAGGCTTGGCGGGGCAGTTGAATAGGTGTTAGTATCGTGCGGGCCCATGCCGCATACGGGGCAGATGTCTTGCACTGTGCGATCGATTCCCGCCCAATAGGAATTTAGGCGATTGAAATATCCCGAGCGCAATTGAGCCAAAACTACTCTGGTTTGTCGTGGCAGCTGACGCTCTTCAGCTGCGATAGATGGGGGATGTACTCCAATGACTGCATTCACACAATAATTGCTTATGGTCTTAGCAACTATGTCCGTGTGAATGCTGTTCAAACCTGACTGATATGCCTGTTGATCTAGAGGTTATCTCCTATATTGTTGGACCGCCGTCTATAGAGCATGAATATCCTTCTTGATATGCCTGGGTGTATCGGTGGCCAGCTGATGGTGATTGGGATGGCTCTCACGGTAACACCCGAGCAAGTACTGCAACGATAGCATCTCATTATGTTGTTGTACTGGAAGAATCTTTGCCTCCTCATGTAGATGGTCCACCGTAAATTTGAATCTTATCCCACTGCGTGTCACATAAATTCGGGGACAGACCGACCTATCGCTTTATACCTTGTTAACAAGGTTTCATTATCTGCACCCCAAGTGCTGCCGGCTATGGACTTGAGGACCTTGTTCCTACATTTCAGTTTATCACAGATAGCTGTGGCATGCGCGGGCGACGTGAAAGTGGTGTCGAATGTAACCCCTAGAATTTTGAGGCAGTTTGTGGTCGGAATTCTGCTACCATCGACCCTGATATTCAACTCTCTTCTATACTGCGCCGTTCATGTGGTGAACAGAGTGGCCGTCGATTTAGTGGCGGATATCTACATTTACCTCGCGTGGAAATAGGTGGTAAGATCGGTTAAATATCAGTCTCACACAGATGTCATCAGGGTAGGTACCTGACGCCAGGATCGTACAATCATCCGCATACGTTACGATCTCAATGCCGTCTGGAGGGGGCGGAATACAGGAAAGGTAGAGGTTAAACAGTTCCGGAGATATCACCCCTCCTTGGGGAACTGCCTGTTTCACTCTACGGGGCTTGGAACTCTTGTTCCTGAATTCCACATACGACTGGCTTGGAACTCTTGTTTCTGAATTCCACATACGACTGGCGACCACACATATAATTGGTTATCCAACGTTTCACCATCACTGTTCTATCACACGGCCGCTCCTGGTTGAGTCCTCGACAAATATGTGTGGAGATGGCGTGCAGCGCTGTTGTCGTGCTGTGCTGCTTACGGAATCCATGCTGATGATCGGCAACTTGATAGCTATTTCTAATGCTGGGGAGGAGGACTAAGGCATCAAGGGTCTTCGCTACAGGTGACAAAAGCGAAATCGGCCTGTACGATTCACCTTTGCTGGCATCCTTGCCTGGCTTCTGTAGCGGGACCACCCTGCCCATTTTCCAGACTTCGGGAACAATAAGGGTGGCTAGCGACAGGTTGAGAACTTTAGTGAGATACTCCACTCCCGGCTCATCCAGCTGTTTCAACATTACCATGGAAATTCCGTCAGAGCCCAATGCTTTGGATGATTTAGCGTTCCTGATGGCATTCGCAACATCATCCATTGTAAACTGTGGTGGTTCATCCTCGGCAGGAAGAGATCTAATGCGACGTAACACTCTTCTCTTCGCCCTGTCACTCTCGGGGTGCTCGACAAACAGTCGATTGAAGTAACTTGCACACCTCTTCGGGTCAGTCAACGTAACGTCGCCAAACGTGACTGAGGTCCTGTCATCCCTTCTTCCGGGGTTCAAAAGTGACTTAACCGTTGTTCACAATTTACTTATACAGGCTCCAATGTTGCAACTCTTCAGATGATTTAATCACTTGTTCCGCTTATGTTCGCCGACCAGCCTGTTAACTTCCAGTGTCAGCTCTCTGACTCTGGGGTCGTCGGGGTTGGTTCGACGAAGCTCATTACGCTCATTTGCTAATCCCGTCCCTCTGCTGGGAAATTTTGTCTTACTTCGGGTATTCGACCAGCAGGTATATGGCGAGCGGCTGCAGCATTGATGATGTCTCGGAACGTCCTTTCCGCTACCCGAACATCAGAAGGATGGGCAATTCTCCGATTGGTGAACACTCTGAAACTCGGCCAATCAGCTTTCCCATGATTGACGAATGTGCGGCGTCCAGAGGTGATGAAATCGGGTGGTCTGCTGATGGAGACAATTATGGGGAGATGGTCTGATCCAAGGGAAATGATGGGTTGCCAGCGCTATACCTCTCTGGTCGTTTACGAGGGCCGAATGCCACATCTCATGATGCGCATTAAAGTCCCCCATGACCAGACGATTATGACCTTCCAAAAGCGGGCTAATGTCAGGCTTATAATCTGAGATACAGCTATTTCTCGGCGGGATGTATACGTTCACAACTCTATCTCGGCAGTTCCACACCTGACTGCTACCCCCATACATTCCATGTACGGGTCGTTAGAGGCAGGCTCAAGCGAGATAGGTATGTATTGAACAGACTGGTGCAAAAGGAAAGCTACCCACCTCCACATCTGGTGCGATCCTTCCTTATTACGTGTTGTAACCATCACAACGTACTGAGCTGTGGTCGTTCAGCATGGTTTCCTGCACTGCCGCGACCTTGATCTTCTTCCGATTCATAAAGTCCACTATTTCATCGATCTTACCTCGGAACCCAATTAAATTGCAAAAAAGATGAATTTTCTGGGATTGGAACAACAACGCCTGGTGTTAAATGCTGCGCGTGCGGCTGGTGTTGGGGGGACTGCGGGGGAGTTTTGTAATCCGACAACGAAAGAGTTTCGTAATCTGACGACGACGACTCACTGGGGGCAGTGTTCGCGCAGCATGCAGCAACATAGTCCCTATCGTAGTACCTCGCGTGGGCAAGTCCATAGCAACCCCTTAAATGCACCCACTCCTGACATCTATTGCATCTCACCGAAGATTGGACATGGGTGAAGATGCGGATGTGACAAACCGAGCACAAATATATTGGTCCTGGGTTTTCCTCCGTCCCGGCACGGACCAAAAGAATCCGGAGCAGACATTCCGGGATATGCTGCTCCCAGCACAGAAAAACGAAACAAATACAAACACATGTACACTGAGGTGGCACCCGCTGCCCGGAACGGTGATGTTGTGTGGTCCCGGGTCAATCCGGTACAGAGAACCCGCTGCCGTGGGATTGTAATGTTGTTGTTGTAACAGTGTTTTTAATATGTTTGTATGTTCGTTCATCTGTTCAATCTGGCTCTGGGTCTATCTCCAGTTCCAGAAAAATGGCTGCTTCGATGGGATGTAGCCACAGATCCACTGGAGTTAGATCTGTAGGTTTGGCAGGGCAGTTGAAAAGGTGTTCTGTGTCGTAATGTTGTAGTTTCTTAATACTGTACCAATGTTGCATTGCTTCAGGTGGTCTAGCCACTTATTTCGCTTATGTTCGCCTACTACCCTGTTGACTTCTTACTCTTAAGCTTCCTAACTCTTGGGTCTTCAGGGTTCGTACGACGAAGCTCATCACGCTCATTCGCTAGTCCCGTCTCCTCTGCTGGGAAATTTGGTCTTATTTCGGGTATTCGACCACACTTAACTGTTACCCCCATACATTCCATGTATGATTCACTAAAGACAAGCTCAAGCGGGATATGTCTGTAATGGACAGACTGGTCTAATAGGAAGGCAAGTCCACCTCCTCCGCTTCTTGTGTGATCCTTCTGCAAAATGTTGTAACCATCACAACGTAAGCTACAGGTGGTGGTGAGCTCCGTTTCCTGGATCGCGGGGACCATGATGTTTTTCCGACTCATAAAGTCCACATTTTCATTGACCTTATTGCGGAGACCGTTGCATTTGAATTGCAGAAATGATACATTTCCGGGCCGTTAAACAAAAACTTGCGGTGTTAGGTGCTGCGTTTGTTGTTGTTGGGGAGACTGCGGGGGCGTCTCGCATTCCGACGACGACGAAATGTCAGACTAACGCCAGAGCACCCACGAAAATGCATCCATTCCATACGTCCATTAGATCTCACCATTGTTGACATGTGGTAGATGCGGATCTGGCAAACGGAACAGATTCATACTGGTCAGGGGTTCATCTCTATCCCGGCACGGACCAAAAAAGCTTGGAGCAGGCATTCCGGAATAAGTTGCCGCTCCCATGGTGAAAAAATACACGAACACAAACACAACTGTTGAGGTGACGGCCCCTGGTCGAAGATACCTCCGAGTCAATCCGGTGCATAGAACTGGGCGCCGTACGATGGTTCAGAAATGGATATTCCTGTCCAAAAATCAAGATGTTGTTTTGTCAAAGATATTTAATTTCTATATGGGATTCGATATGGGAAACCAAAAAATTAGGTCAAAATATTGGAAGGTGTGGGCGTGGAGTGTCCCTAAAGACGAAAATTTTCCCCATTTTGGGGAAATATGTAATTTTTGCAAATATCTGGAGAAAGAAGTAGCTATTTCTCGGAAACTAGTAGTAGTTGTAGTTTTTTTTATTGAATTCATAAGCTTTTATAAAATTGACAGCAATATAAATAATAATAAAGAAAAGTTAAATGTTTTTATGACATTGGCCAAAGGCCGTCTGTCCAATTCATATGTAAAGTGTATGATAGAGATATTTTAGATTATTTTATACATTATATTCTGATATCAGTTGGCTTCTATATTGTACACAATTCTTTAAAAAGCTTGCTAAGGTTTTCCATAAAATTACATTTCCACTTAGAATATTTATTAATTCAGATTCATTTATTGAATTTTTATGGAATAGCGCTATGCGAAAGTGCTGGGAACCGAACTAGAAAATGCTGTAAGTCCTCTGTTTCTCCTGTATTGCACATTGATCATATCGGGTTAGCGTTTACTTGGAATCTGTTTGAATATAATGCGAATAGATCACTTCTAGCTTTAAGTATATAGGTAATTTCGTCTTGATTTAAGTGTTCGACGAGATATGATGTACCAAGGTAAGGTTGTAACTTGCTGTAGAAACGGCTAGTGTTGTTTGCCATTGATAGTGCATGATTCCTTTGTCTTGGGCGTACTCTTTCTAGGAGTTGCCGAGTATTTTGTATCCAACACTGTTTCGTTAGATTAGTAGTAAAGGTTGTCAAATCATGTTGCATAGTTAATATATTCATGTTTTCTTTCCAAAATATTTCACACCTCATAATTTTTTTGGCGAGGATGTTTGGCAGTCTTTCGTCAGCGTAATCGTATAGAATTCGTGTTATGTAGTTAAGGTGATTGTTTAAAGAAAAAACATGACCATTTTCAACTCCTGTTTCTAACATCAGTATATATGTCGGTGTAAAACTGGGCATTTTTAGTATCTTTTTTAGGAAGTAAAGTGTTAGGTGGTCAATTTCATCGAAGTGAGAGAAGCCCCATATTTGTGACCCATATGATTGAATTGATCTGCATATTGCTAGAAAGATTTTCCATTTTGTTGCAATGGACACATTTGGTTTTGAAAGGAAACATTTCCACGTTGTGTTGATAATATTTTTTGCTAGTTGTTTTCTCTCTAGTATCTGCTTTCTTAGTGACAGTTTAGGTGTGAATATTAGACCCAGGTAGGAATACTCTGGGGTTATTGAAATTTCATTACCCCAATAATACCATCTTTCTTTTCTTGATACCCTACCGCCTTTACGAAATATCATTATTTTCGACTTTTCCATGTTGACTTCCATATTCCATGTTTTGCAATATATCTCCAGCCTTTGTATCATGTTTTGCAGTACGTCTATTTTATCGGCTAAAATGACGATATCATCGGCATACATTAGTATTCGAACATTCTGTTCGTCAATATTGGTGCCACCACCAATAAATTCGTGAAGATCGTTAAGGTATGTACAACGCAAAGAGAAGTGGAGATAGTAAACGACCCTGTTTTACGCCTGAGTTTGTATCGAAATCTTCCGAAAGTTCATTACCAGTCCATACAGCAAAGTTAGTTTTTTCATATATTTTTTGAATAATGTTCACCATTTTTGTTGAGACACCTATGGTATGAAGTTTATAAATCAGCGACTTCCTTGCAACGCGATCAAATGCTGCTCTAAAATCTACGAAAAACGCATACGTTTTCTTGTTTTTGTACCAATTTAAGTGTATGATAGACGATAGGTTGGAAATATTGTCTGCGGTAGAGTAGTTTTTTTCGGAATCCAGCTTGGTACTCGTTTATTTTCCCATATTTTTCTGACCAATTTGAAAGCCGACCTGTGATTACACCCATCATTATTTTTGGTAAGGAATTCATGAAGGATATTCCGCGGTAGTTTTGTGGTTGTGTTCTGTCTCCTTTCTTGTATATAGGGTAAATTATGCTTTTGACAAACGCATCGTCTATTTCAGCTTTATCGAATATAACGTTACAGGTTTTTACTATTTCAAGGAGCAAGTCGTTTGGGGCATACTTGTAAAATTCATAAGGTATACGATCCTCACCAGGCGCTTTATTTATTTTGGAGTTGTTTAACGCACTTTTTACCTCCACCAGGCTTATTTCCTTATCCAAATCGTCATCTTTCCAGATCATGTAGGCATATTGTACATCTGGAGAGATTTGTGGTTGTTTTAGGAGCTGTTGAAAATATTTCTTTAGTTCTGAGGATTGCACCAGTATAGTATCGCTTTTTTCTTCGTTTCTCAATTCTCTCACAATCTTCCACCAATCCCTAGCGTCTTTCACAGTGTCTATCCTTGTTTCCAGGTCTCTATTATATTGGGCTTTTGCATGTTGACAGATCTCTTTATATCTTTTGTTTGATTGTAAATATTTGTTTCTATTCTCAACACTTGATTTTTTTCTGAATTTCTTTAAGTTTTCAAACGATTTTTTTCTTGCATTGAAACATGATATATTGAACCATTTTTCCGATTTTATAAATGGCAATGTTCTTGTGGGAATGGACCGGTGTGCTTCTTTTATTACGCCAACGATTTCAGCAAAGGTGAGAGGGGCTTGATATCTGCAGTTTGCAATAGTCTCTATAACTCTGTTTTGATATTCGATACAGTTACGATTATTCCATATCAGTTTTGGTAATAGGGTATTATTAATTGTTGGTTTTTTGTTCATTTTGCATCTAATGGATAATGTAATTGGCATATGGTCAGACCAATTTTTATTTAAGACGTTGAATTCATCTATATACGACAACAATTCCTATGAAACCATACAAATGTCATTTACGGATGTTCCAACGGTGCTAACAAATGTGTAATCCCCCATTTCATCGCCTTTTGTCATTCCATTTGTAATTAACAAACCATAGTCGTAGCAGAAGTTCAATAATTCTCGCCCTCTTGTGTTTATCTCTTTATCTTTAGATTTCCTTTCTTCCAGACCGGAATAAAATGTTGCCTTGAAAATGTCATCGATATTCCTTTGCATAGTTCCAATTCTAACATTCAAGTCTCCGATTATTATTATTATTATTATTTCTCTAAGCAAAGCATCAAGTCTCATTAAATCTTCCTTCCACGTTGGTACGCTCATATACATTGGTATGCTATTAAATTGTATTCTATTTATGGCCAAACTGATTATGCTTATTTCTCGTTCTATTGCATGGTTATATTTAATTCCAATATTTCGTAGGCTTTTTCTAATCCCGATTAGACATCCGTCGATTGCTCTACCAAACCGATTTTTCCTTACAGCATAATGCCAAAGTAGTTCGAAGTCGCCGAAATATTTACTGAATTGCTCTGTTTTATGTGAGCAGATATGTGTTTCCAAAAGAAAGAATATGTCGAAACTGTTTACAAATTTAAAAAAATCAGCATAACGCATTTTGTTTTCTAGGCCGTGCACATTATATGATAAAATATTTAAAAAATAATCCTCAGTGTCTATCTTAGTTTTAGTTATATTGCTGACATTTAGTTTTTGATTAATTTTTGTTAATAGAGAACTATATCTAAAATCTAAATTATTTATTTTTTCTCCATATAACTCCTTGAGTTCCTTATCAGCTTTGTTTTTGCCACACATCAATTCTTCCTTTTTCGACCAAGCCGTCCACTTCGAACCAATCTCTAACCAAACCTCTAACAAATCTTGTTTCAACTGGAGCAAAACCTTCTTGTCCTGTTGCCTTCTTTCACTCAAATCCTTCTCTATTATGATATTCGTGTCACTTAGCTTATTAGCATTCCTTAAAACATTCCTGGCCATATCTTCGTCTTGCATCGCAACAATTGCGTTTCTCGGAAACTAAAACAGATATTGTGTTCATTGTGTTTTTGTAAGGTAGATAGGATTGTGGCCTTTAAAATCGTTTTAACAAATTACCGTAGCGTAACAAATTACACAATATGAGCTATTTTACTTTTCATCAGGTTCTAAATTTTATGAAATTCCAAATTTAGTGGACTAGAACATTTGTGGACCAACATGGAACAATGTTCTGTTTTTGAGTATATGAATTTTTATACGAGTTATATAAGTTTTATGAAAACCCAAGGAGTATTTTTTTTAATTTTGAAAAAATCTAAGGGCCTGTTTATGTATGTCGATAGAAAACGAATGCGGAAGAAAAACTACCAAATTTGAGTGTGTATTTCAAACTTGTTTTTTGTTTTGAAGCAAAAGCAAATGAAATAATATTTCAAAAAATAAAGTTTGGGTGTCTTTCATGCGCACACATGTTCGTTTCAAAATACATAAACTGGGGGTAAATTTTTTGGATTTTTTAAATTTTGAGAAAAATGTTGAATTTTTTTTAATTTGTTGTTATTTTTTTGTAGTTTATTTATGGGTTTTTGAACATCTTTAATATATAGGAAGAAATAAAAAACACAAAAACAGTCATATTTTGATGAAAAATAGTAAAAAACTCAAAAAAGTTTAACTTTGATTTTGAATTTCTCCGCAACTAACAGACCTAATTTGACCGTTTATAATTCATCTGAAAGCTGATTGTGTTATCTGTCTAACAAAAACGAATTTTGAAAATATCTCTAACCGTTCAAAAGTTACAGAATTTTGACCAGGAAAAAACGATTCTGAGCCACTGTGCGTCGTGGGATTTCATTGCATAAAGAGCAGAAAAATCTTCGACTTGTTTGAAACGTATAATTCGACCCTTTTAATAAAAGAAAAAATAATGTAAATCCGTGATGAAATATAGAAGTTATCCCCGTTTAAAGTTGAAAATTCAATAAATTATAATAATAATTGTTCCACAAACATCCCAGATGGGACAGGGGAGACTTCTCTCATATCAATGAGTGCACCCCGATTCATATTAGCTCAATGATATGGGACCTACTGTTTATTGCCGAGTCCGAACGGCGTGTCTTAAGACACCTCTTGTAGAGAAGTTTTACATGGCTGAAATACTCAGGAAATGTCGCCAACATTGCTGAGGGGTATTTTGCCACCGTTGAAAATTGATTGATGTTGATTGGCCGGGGAGTCGAACCCACGACCTTCAGCGTGCAAGGCGGGTGTGCATACCATTGCACACGGTGGCACCCATATTCAATAAATTAATATTCACTAAAGTTACCATTATAAACAAAATGATCTGGAAAAACCATATGTATTTCGTTTTCCATGGACTGCGACAAAGGCGAATTGGCGCATTTTTTCCTCGACATTTGTAGCATAGTGTAATGATGCCACCACTAGAAAGGCATATGTATGTGATAAGTGATGGATCATATCTTATATTTGAATTATAATAACAAATCGGAGCGATTGGTAATCTATAGTTAGTAAGGTTCTATACATATCCACTTAGTCATCCTTATTGTATGTAAAATAATCTAAAATATAGAATATTGATTAACCCTTGTTGTATTGAATTCTATCTCGATAAAAATATTAACAAATTCAAATATTTATAATGCAATTTCTGATAGTACTACAAACATCATTTTATAATAATTCAAATATCATGCAGGTAAGTGAATGTGTTTCAAAAATGCAATTTTAAACTGCAATTCATATTAGCCACTCATTGAGTACGAACATCTAAACTACACAACTATCACAGATGTACATGAACAATAAAGTAAAAGGAATGAAAATAATAGCAGCACGTGCTACTTTAACAGAAAGACAAGTCTAATATTGAGATAGAACAAAATATGTTCAAAACGATCAAAGTAGGAAGGGGACACCTCACTCACAAATGGTTTTGCTTTATGCGTTCTACCTGTTATTTTGTGAAACAACCCCTTTTTCAACTCACAACATAAGGTGCAAACACCGGAAATAACAATAGTTCCGAATACTGCAACATACAAATAAATAATTCTTCTGTTTTTGGTTTTTATCTAATGGCAAACGATTAATGTTATTTATACGAGGGAGGCAGAGGAAGTTTTGTAATTTGGGTACATATTCCTGTAAAGCGTTTTTCATTTTTTATTGGATAAAAATTCTACCTACCACGGTCATAAACCGTTTAATGGGATTGCGGTTCGATTTTTATGGAAAGGTATTTTTAGGAAAACGTGAAAAGGATCAGATCTTAGCTTAAGACTAAACAAAATAAGTAAAAATAACATGAGTGGTATCCCACTCACCACCATTAAGTTGAGTCGGAACATATCCCTAATCTTTAAGAAAATAGTAAAAAAGAAGGTTTGTGGGGTATGTACCATAGACAGTGAATCTAATTATTTCCCTGATAGACCCAATAAACACAACCCACATCAATAAAAAAATCATAATTTTCCTGGTTTTTTTAACATTCGGCCTATCATCGAATTAACTTCGATGAATATTTCAAAACTATCTTCAAAAAGCCCATAAACTGCACTTAATTAAAATTTTCGAACGTTTATAAGGGGTTTAAGTTTGAGAGAAATATTACCATGTGCAAAGCTTGGGCGAATGTCAGTCACTTCTTTCTATTGTTACCGCCACCACCAATCATTTTAGTTGATCACAGATTTTTTAGACCTTTTTGACCATTTCCAAATTCTGCAACCTGGACTGGTTGCGTCCATAAATAACACTGTGCAGCAAAATGGATGTGAAAGTCTGGGGCACGGAAAATTCTTGGGGAAGAAAGGCCTTGGTGAGTATATTAAGAACCCCGAAGGACAGATCCGCCGTGAGTCGAACTTCCGCGTTATGACGTGATGAAGTTTTTGCTAGAGACCCTGTAAGCCGTCAGGAATTAGCGTTATATCTTTGTTCACTGTTGCTTTGGCTTATTTTTGAGATGACATGTCTTCAGTGGAATCGAATGAGGATTATTTTCGTAGAGCACTTCGACCTTGTAACTCGCTTCCTTCAATGTCCTTTTCGTCCTTTATTTTAAGAGATGACGTTTTTCAGCTTCGAAATGTTCGCTCAGAAAATTTTAGGTACGGCTCTCATTGACAACTAATCGATTTTGTTGCATCGTCCGGATCTTACATACATACATACATATGTTCCCACAACATCCCTAAAGGGACAAGGGAGATCTTAACTGGGCTAAAACCACTCGTGTGATGTTCTTCTGCTGTGTGAATGGGGTGGTTTCCGCGAACGGCACTCACGCTGCACCGTTGTACTGCACTGCGCAAATGCATAAGTGTGAATGTTATTCAGGCTTGCCTGATAGGGTCGTTATCGAGTGTTCTTTTGGACCTCTCTCTAGGTCGTGAAAATCTTTCCTGTCGTGCCTGGATGGGGGAAGCCTGTCCACAAGATTGTGGAAGGGATGCTGATGGCCGTAATATCCAAGGAGGTACGGCACCATCTTGTTGTGCTGATGTACCTTTAAAATCTTCGTCTCCTCAGGATGATGGTCCACTGGTGTCATGCGGAGGCACCCTGTTGCAGTCCTCATTTGTATTTGCATATCACATTGGCGCCGCATGGTTTACCACAGACCGCTTATTCCTTTATTACAAGGTTTCTATGTCAGCACCCCAAATACTACCCGCCAGCTACTTGAGAACCTTGTTCATACTCCTAATCTTATCTCAAATAGTTGTGGCTTGGGCGGATGACTTAAACAAGCTGTCGAATGTTACACCCAATATCATGGGGTGGTTAGCAGCATTACACTTTAGGCGTCCAGGTTGTGTGGCAGTGGATTTAACGGCGAATTTTTTCATATTCCTCAGATGAAATAACTGCTCTAGGTCAGTTATATAGACATTTAACCTTTCTATGATGTCTTCAACGATAGGATCAGACACCAAGATCGTACAATCACCCGTATACATTACGATCTCTGTGGCGTCCGGATTGTGTGGAATTTCAGAAAGGTAGAACTTAAACAGTTACGGAGATATCACACCGCCTTGCGGAACTTCTCGTTTCACTTCACGTGCCTTAGACTTCTTATTTCAGTTGAATGAACTGCACTAAGTCAGCTATGTAGGATCGTACAAACATCCATATACATTACGATCTCTATGGAGTTTCAGAAAGGTAGAGGTCAAACAGTTCCGGAGATATCACACCACCTTGGGTAATTCCCCGTTTCGCTCTACGGGTCTTAGACTTCTTATTTCTGAATTCCCCAATGGCGTCCACACCTATAGTTGATTATCCAACGTTTCAAATACGGCTGGAGGGAAGACTTCACTATATTCTCGAAAAGCTTGGCATATATGACGGTTTCAAAGACCTTCGATTGTTCAAGAGCCACCGTAACTGTTCGTTCGCCCGGCCTGTTCTGGTTCAGTCCTTGATACCAGTCATGGCAGTGTGGATATGGTATGTAGTGCTGTTACGGTACTTTGCATTTTCCGGAATACATGCAGATGTTGGGCAACTGGGAAACTGCTTCTCATCATGGAGAATCTTCGCCAATGGCGACGGGCGGGAGATCGGCCTGTAGGATTATCCTCTGCTGGCATCGCACAATGGCTTCAGTAACGGAACCACCCTGTCAACTTTGAGGACCCTTGTCAAATGCTCAACTCCGGGTTCATCCAGTTGCTTGAGCTTACCTTTGAGATTTAGTGTGGAGTCTAAGGCTTTGGATGATTTCGCGTTTCCGATGACATCTGTAACATCGCTCATCGTAAATTGTGGTGGTACCTCCTGGGCTGAGAGGGTTCTTATAAGACGTATCACAATCCTCTTCATCCGATCACTCTAGGGCTGCTTTATAAATTGCCGTTTAAAATAACACGATCACCTCTTCGGATCTGTCACTGTCACACCGTTGAAATTCACATACATTCTTCTATCATCCTTTTTTTCGGATTCGTGAGTGATTTAACCGTTTGCCACCAATTACTTAATCCTGTACCAAAGTTGCATTGCTTCAGGTATTCTAGCCACTTTCCCCTGTTGACTTTAAGAGTAGGTTCCCTAAATTTTGGGTCTTCAGGGTTCGCAAGATAAAGCTCATCACGCTTGTATGTTAGTCCCGTCGCCTCTGACATTTTATCATCCTTCTTTCTCGGATTCGAGAGTGATTTAACTGTTTTCCCCCAATTTACTTAATCTTGTACCAATGTTGCATTGCTTCAGGTGTTCTAGCCACTTTCCCCTAACTATTGGGTCTCCAGGGTTCGCTAGACAAAGATCATCACGCTTGTATGTTAGTCCTGTCGCCTCTGCTGGGAAATTTGTTTCATCTTAGGGTATTCGACCCGCAGTTATGTAGCGAGCGGTTTCAACTGTGATGATGTTCCAGAAAATTCTCTCAACTACCGGAGGATCTGAGCGAATGGGCAGCTCTCCGAAGCGGTGTTTAGTAAATTCTCTGGACCCTTATCATCATATCTTAAGCGAAAATGTTGAATGTTTGAGAGGTATTTTCAGAATTTTGTGGCCCTTTTTGGACATTTGAACTTGCCGACAAAATGTGGATTAGGGTTAAATTGTTGCGGAGGAGGTACTTGAAGGAATGGGCTGACATAGTCCATTATGGAAGTGGATCTTATTTTGGGAGTCATATCTTTTCGATAGATATCGCGCCCACCAGTCATTTCGGTGAGTCATCGCATAACTTTTGCAGGAAGCATTGACTTGTCAACTTCTCTACAAGTGGTGTCGTAAGACACGCCGTTCGGACTCGGCAATAAAAAGTAGGTCCCATATCATTGAGCTAATATGAATCGGCGTGCACTCATTGATATGAGAGAAGTCTCCCTTGTCCCATCTGGGATGTTTGTGGAACAATTATATATATAATTATTATTGACTTGTCCACGGAAAACATAATACCGCTGTAAACAGGACCACAACGAACAGCATCGGTATGCATTTCCAAAGGATCTTCGAACAGACCCTAAACTGTACCTAGACATAAATGTCCCTAAGGAGAGGACCGATATGGGTCATTTTAGAAACTAAATTTGTCCAAAATATTAGGAGATCCAAAGTTTGGACCAAATTGGTTGACCCGTTCAAGAGACATCGTGCATACCATTTTAGTTAAATTTTGTTAAATATTGGGGGGAAGTACCGGATATTGTGGACCGGTATTGCTCATCTTCGAACTGAAACTAAGTTTGGACAAAATATGACGAAGGCCAAATTTTGGACCAAATCGGTTGATCAGTTCGTGAGTTATCGTGGTGGCTGGAGCGTACATAGGGGTTTTTACACCCAGGGCTCCGAAATACTCTCTCGAATTCTACTGTATTTATTTTTTTACCGTTTGTGTGTTCGTGTGTTTGGTAGGGAACAGTTTCTAATGTTGCTGTGGACTGAAGGTAGAAAGAGCAAGTTGTTCGAAAGTTCGAAGGAGATTGTCGGAAGTTCGGAGGATGGTGGTAGGAGGTTCGGAGAAGGGTGGTCGGAGGTTCGGATGTTCCGAGGAGGGTGATCGGAGGTTCAGAGGTGGGTTGTAAGATGTTCGGAGGAGATCGTACGGGACCTCCGACCACCCTCCTCCGAACTTTCGAACAACTTGCCCTTTCTACCTTCAGTCCACAGCAACATCAAAAACTGTTCCATACCACACACGAACACACAAACGGTAAAAAATAAATACATTTTACTTACTCGATTTTACTCTTCGCGTAAACTCGTACTCTATTTCGAGCATTTTCACTCCCACTCTTTTCTTCGTGCAAAACTCATAATCATCAAAAACGAGCAAATCTGAAATATTCTTCGTGTAAACTCGTATTTCGAGTATTTTCACTCCCACTCTTATTTTTAAACCAGGAGTACTCGCGACTGCTCGCAAATAAAACAAAAGAGTGGAGAGTAAACTTCTTTTAAAACTCGAACTCTTCGAGTACTCCCACTCGCAGGTACTTTTCACTCGCGAGTAAAAACGAGCAAATCGGAGCTCTGTTTATACCTTTCGGGCAGTTTTCTCAAGAAGTATGGATTTGCCCCTGAAAAAACTTTTACCGTCGTAATGGAGGCAGCGAATGCAATTTGCCTCAACAAAAATCAAGGTGATTCGAGAGCAGTTCTTAAAGTGAACTTATCCGAAATTTTGTGTGGGAGGTACACTAAGGAGTGGACAAATATAATCGAAATTCAAACGATGTATTAGGATGGGTAAAGTATGGACCAAATCGGTTGTTTCTTTCAAGAGTTATAGTGCACACAATTTTTCCAAACATTTTTCAACTTTAGTGGGGGAGGTACCTGAAGGAGTGGACCGATATGGTCTATCTTCGAACTCAAATTAAATTTGGACAAAATATTACGAAAGTCAAATTTTGTACCGAATCGTCAGATCCGTTCAAGAGTTATTTTGCGATCCAACCACTACAGACGGTGTCATAGGGTTTTTTTTTGCAACTTTCAGGCTATTTTCTCAGGAGGTATGGACTTGCCCCTGAAGAAACTTGTACCGTCGTATGGAGGGCAGTGAATACAAGTTGTTGCAACAAAAATCAAAGCGATGCGACAGCAAGTCCTAATCTGAACTTTTCCGAAATTTCGTGTGGAAGGTACCCGAAGAAGTAGAGCGATTTGAGTCCAATGTGTAAAGTATGGATCAAATATACCCTTCAAGAGTTATCATGCGCACAAATTTTCTGAACATTTTCGAACTATTGTGGGGGGGAGGTACCGTAAGGAGTGGACCGGTATTATCTCGATGAGGCACTTCATCGTATCCTCGTTAGCCTAAAGTCTGAGGGTATAAAAACGTTGTGTGTTACACAAAGGCTTCAACAAATTGCTAAGCAGGTAACACCGAGGGAGTTGCATGCCCACTTCAGTTGAAAGAGGTGCCAACATAAGCTCTGGACTTGCCATGTTTAACCCGACTTGGACCCTCCCCTCATCCTATCCTACCTTACCCAAATGGAATGTTTTGGTCTGACAAAATCTTATATCATGACTTTATTTAGCTTTGTTGTTGTGCTTCGCGAAAGTCCTTTATTCACACATTAAAATCAAAATTCTCATTACCCCTCGTATTCAAATGAAGTATTTAAATGAGTGGTGAAAATTTGGAAAAAAATAACAATAAATAACAACATCGGCAGCAATGCCACCACCACCTCCACTCACCATCAACAACATGGCTTAATCGTCACTTTTATTGCCACTGGCAAAAGCAACAAAAAAACTAAAAATCGCCAACTGCAACACGCAATAGACCTGGCTAAAATAACCCAAACACCAACAACCAAAAAGGGATATTCATGTGAATGATAGGGGACGATAAAAAATGAAATAAACAACTGCTAAAAAACCACCAACAAATGAAAATGAAAATTAGTTTCTTTTTTGAATTATTATAAGTCGACAACAATAACAAAAACAACAAAGACAACTGCGACAATAACAAGTGGAGGAGGAGGAAAAGGGGAAGGAGAAAATAAACAATCACTCAAACCAAACACAACAAAGGAAAGGAGAGGAGGGAGGGAGTTTTTGAGCCACCATAAAACGTAGCTATGCCTGGTGAACACCAAACACACTTGTCGTTTTTGCCATCTGGCTTGTTGGCTGTCCGTCCGTTTGTCTGACTGCTTGATCCTTGCTCAAAACTAGCGGCGGACAAGTGCATTTTTTTTGGATAATGCCATTGTTGATGTTAGCCGAACGACTGCGCGAATGAGCCAAGTTAACCGTGGCACCAGCAAAACAACCCCCAGACAATGAGCCTGAAAATAAGAACGACTTCAATCGATTCACTTGGCCTGTATCTGCAACACAACCAGCCAGCTAGCTAGTTGTGTACCTGCTGCTGCACACTAATACACAGTCAGTCTAATTTAGTTTATATAAATATTCTTTCGGTTGATATACTATATTTGCTATATAGCAACGGCAAGCAGGTTGAGTTGGTTACCTTGGTAGCGCCCACTTTTTAGGGAAGTTAACAACGGTCGCAGCAGCGGCGGCAAAAGCGGTGACGGTGGAAAAACTCCAAACTCACATACATATATCCTAATGGAAAACATATCCTTAAAACGATTTGTAAACGTATACAGAACACCAAAGGAATAACGTCATACTGCTGGCTCGTTTTTTCGTCCTCCTACGTCGCAGGATAATTTTGGAATAAAAAAAAAATTTTTTGAAAAACAAAAAAATATTTTGAGAATTTTGCTTTCGTAACACCACACACTTTGGGAAACTGGTTTTTGAACTGGTCCACACAGCCACACTCTTTTGCAACGGGCAAACTGGCCTCCTCCGCTTTTGGATTACGCGTAGATTTTTCGCAAAGATTCGTTTGTTCGCGTCCATACTGTTGGATAATTAGCTCGGTATTAATCACAGTTTGCCAATATGACCACGAGATTAGCTGCGGCACCTAGAAATTTTGTATTAACAACTGCGGGTAATAATACAACAACGGCCGCAACGGGAATCATAGATACCACATCGGCGTCTCCTACACTGACAGTGGTGTCAACAGAAACAACAGCGGTGGATACTATAACAACCGAATCAAGTGTTTTGCCCACCATTATTAATGCCACAACAAACGATATAACAGCCGTGCCGATAGAAACCCTGGTAACTAGGGACTCGACGACATCGTTGTGCTTCAATGGCGAGGAGTATCAGTTTATTACCACCGAACAATTGCAGGATATTATGACGCAGAAAACATTGGTTACAACAACAACAGCAACAGCGGCCGCAACAACCGGAACATCAACGGATTTGCAACAGCAAAGCAATCAGCAATCCAATCATCATCATCATCACCTTCATCATCAGGACCTTGGCGAGGGCGGTCATCAGTCCCCATCACCATTATCATTGACCACAACGGAGGGTGGTGGTACAAGTGGCCAACAGGACGAGGTGGCTGTAATTAATGTGGTATTGCCCATGGATAATGCTGCTGATGGCTCCAGTAATGAGGCTCATCAAGCCACAATGGTGGACACCTTGGCTGCCATCAAGGAAGGTGTTGTTGACTTGGCTGCCCACCACCACCATCATCATCATCACCCTGATCCAGATGAATCGGCTTGTCCCCAATTTATAACCGTCACAGTATCAGCCCAGGATGCGGGTCAAAATTATCAGGTGCAATATGTTGATGCGGATCAATTGTATCATGCCAACTCCACACAAACTCAAATCTCCTATCCCTTTTGTCCCCTGCAAGAATATCAAACCCATCAACAGACATTTTACACCACAACAACGGCTGACTTCAATGGCATTGCAGATCTTTCCATTAACGGAGGTGGGGGAGGAGCAGCCGGCGGCGGTGAACACAACACAGCCTCTATTATGCCTTACTTGGTTCCCGTGGAAGAAAATATGCTGCTCAACACCTCCTCCGAGGAGATACACAGTTCACCCCAAACACCCAATTCCACATCCACCTCAGCCATGGGATCCCAATGCCTAAATTTAATCACCGACCATGATGAGAATTCCATGGAAAATGATCACAACCATTTGATGGCCGGAGGTGGTAGCAACAAAATTGCCTCAGCCACAGTGAAATGGCTGTCGCAGAACTATGAAACCGCCGAGGGAGTTAGTTTGCCCAGATCCACACTCTACAGCCACTACATGCAACATTGCCAGGAGTGTAACATAGAACCGGTTAATGCTGCCAGTTTTGGTAAACTAATACGTTCCGTTTTTGCTGGGCTAAGAACACGACGCCTGGGTACTCGTGGCAATTCCAAATATCACTACTATGGCATACGGATCAAATCCGATTCTCTTCTAAAAAATCATGAGGAAGAAAAGTCACCCAATTCCCAAAAGATGTTGCAAAATGCCAAGCACTCTGCGGTGGTCAGTAGTTCCATGTCACAGCATCACAGCTCTAACCACACCTCACCAGGAAAACTACACAGCGGCCATACCAGTGACTCTTCGCCCACTTCATCCTCCTCCACCATGTCACACAATTCAACAAAGAAAATTTCCAAGAAAATCATTTTCAAACCTGAAACATTTGCCACCTGTTCTCAGCTATTGGGTGATGGCACGGGGGCGGTACCCTGTTTTCCTCTCATTGATTTGGATCACACATTCCCCCCCGAGATAACCATTCAAGATGTTGATCTCTTTCGTTTACGTTATCAGGAGCATTGTGAAAAATTCCTCGAGGCCATATTAAACTTGGAATTCAACACCATTGAATATCTGTGGCGTGACTTTTGGCAACAGGCCTCAGAACATCATCATTTGGATAAATATTTGTCCAAAAGAAAATGGGATTTCCTTTGCCTTTCAACGACCATACAAAAATTTGTACAAGACATTGATTATCAATTTTTCCAAAACATGGTTGATGTCATAATACCCGATGTCCTGAGATCCATGCCCAATGCCTTGACCCAGGCCATACGCAATTTTGCCTCCAACATGGAAATATGGTTAAGCGACTGCATGTCCGGAGTGCCCGAGCAAATGATACAAATCAAGACTGCCACGGTGTCGGCTTTCTGTCAAACCTTACGGCGCTACACATCCCTCAATCATTTGGCCCAGGCGGCCAAAGCTGTGCTACAAAATAGTGCCCAAATATCACAAATGCTAAAGGATCTCTCACGTGTTGATTTCCACAATGTCCAGGAACAGGCGGCCTGGGTGTGCCAATGTGATCCCCACATAGTGCAGCAATTTGAAAATGACTTCAAAACGACACTTCAACAGAAAAGTTCCCTCGAACAATGGGCTTCCTGGTTGCAAATGGTTGTCGACACCGCCCTCCAGGAGTATCAAGGTAAACCCTCATATCCCAAAGCGGCCAGACAATTCCTTCTGAAATGGTGCCTCTACAGTTCAATGGTTATACGCGACTTGACTCTGCGGTCGGCGCCCAGTTTTGGTAGTTTCCATCTGATACGCCTACTCTACGATGAATATATGTTCTATTTGGTGGAACATAAAATTGCCCAGGCTCAACAGAAAACAACCATTGCTGTCATCTGTGATCGCAACGAGAAAAATGTCAACATTGAATTGGATTATCAGTTGGAGTTTATAACCTCTGGTGATACGTCGTCTATGCATTCACCGGAAGAACCGGAAGCAAAACGTATGAAACATAATTAGAAAGGCAGCGAAGGTAACTGGAAGGGAGCGTTTTGTGGATGCCGCTCCATGATTCATATGGATTACTGAGTAAGAAAATGGAACTAAAGGTTCTCCTAACAAATTAATTGTGAAAGAAATATCGCTCATGGCATTTCAATGAGAGAGTGAGAATATGATATTTGTTCTCTTTATCAAGAGAAAGAAAATCAGCGCAGTGCCTTAAATCAGAGTAAAAAGAAATTAGATAACAAGTGACATTCCATGCCAATTTGGGTAAAATCAGATCTGCAATTTTTTTGAAATTTAAAGTAGAGGGTAGATCAACATTCGATTCAAAATAATGGTAACTTGTGAATACGTGTTCATCGAAAATCAAAATATTTGATATCTTTGTTACAATTTTTTCCATCGGGTCGTATGTGTGTAAACTGCCGAAAAACTTCGTAACCTCGGGTGGGGACATATGTCTTTAACCCACTTACCGCCGAGATTTTTTTCGAGAAAACTTAAAATTTTATATGAAAATTATATTTTTGATTCATTTTTTGCACCGGGCCTTCTTTTAAAAGTGCCGAAAACTTTGAAGGGTAATATAGGTGTATTCTTACATGACAATCCCTTGGTTTTTGATTGACATCCTACGACATTCCTAACAAATCCCTGACTTTAGATGAATGTAACATTTATGATTAAATTTTTATCGCATTCCTTAAAAGTCGAAAATTACAAAAAAGTCGATTTTTTTAATTGCTTGCGTTTTAGGCCAATTGCGTGGAAATACATAGGCCAAATAAAGCGTTATAAGCATGGAATGATAGATAACAGACAATACTATAACAAAATGCAAAAACGGCCCCAAAAATGTGCGACAATTTTGCAACCATTTTTGGTGGCATTTAAACGGCCAGTGGGTTAAATTGGGGAAGCAAGCATGATTAAAAGAGAAAGGCAAATTAAAATCAAGAAATAAGCGAATACTTATGTATGTAACTATAGCAGAAACTTTGTTCATGAAGTCAAAGTCAGTATAGACTTTCAGGAGACTCGGTTCGACTTCGAAGACTCCTTCTGTGTTAGTATATGCATTTTTAGCTGGAGCACTAAACTTTCAATATCCTTGGTTTTCAGAGTTACACTAACATTTAACCATTTTTCGAGATTTCGTCCTTCGAATATTTTGGGAGAATATTCATCTGGGACACATTCATCCATTTTCACAGCCTTAAGTCTAAGCAGGATATATAAAATTTGTTGATACGATCCAAAATTTGATTTATTTGGACACCAAAGTATGTTTGGACGAAGTGCTTTTCAGACAATTTGAGAACGATTTAACCCTTTCCGCCCATCTGACCGTCGTGCTGGTGTGCACGAGAACTCTCAAACTTATCATCCGATTTAGCCTAAACTTTGCACCTAGCAATATTTAATTCAAACTAGGAACAAGTTTGAAGATGGACCATATTAATCCTCCCCCTCGAGTATCTCACCCACGATTTGATCCGAATTTTACTCATCGTATTATTTCTTCGGTAATCACGAAATGTCAAAATCTTTCGCAAATGTGCAATTTATGGATATTTCAAGGATCATTTTGAAATTTGTGGAGTAGGTAGTCCTCTGGGCTCCTATTACGACTGTACTACACCTTTTTATACCCTCAGCCTTTAGGCTAAAGAGGGTATTTACACTTTGATACGACCAAAAATGTGCCTCATCGAAATAATGGTTTTAGACCCCAAGTATGTTTGTACGATATCCGTTTCAGACAATTTTGAGTAGATCTACCAATGTCCGTCCGTCTGTCTGTCTGTCTGTCCGTCTGTCTGGCTGGTGCGCACGATAACTCTCGAACGGATCAATCGATTCGGTTCAAATTTTGGGTATCGAAATATTTTGTCCAGATTTGATTTAAGTTCGAAGATGGGCCATATAGGTCCACTCCTTCCGGTACCTCCCCCACAAAAGTTCGAAAATGTTCGGAAAATTTGTGCGCACGATAACTCTTGATGGGAGTAACCGATTTGATCCATACTTTCCACATCGTGAAATTTCTACCAGGCTTAGATGGGGTTTCAATATGGACTCAATCGGTCCACTGTTTCAGGTACCTCCTTCAGTTTAGGACGTGCTCTCGAATCACTCTGATTTTTGTTGCAACAACTTGTATTCATTGCCCCCCACACGGCGGTACAAGTATCATCAGGGGCAAAACCATACTTCCTGAGAAAATAGCCTGAAAGGTTCAAAAACCCCTATGACACCGTGTGTAGTGGTTGGAGCGCAAGATAACTCTCGAACGGATTTGCCGATTCGATCCAAAATTTGGCCTTGATAATATTTTCTTCAAACTTAGTTTAAGTCGAACATAAGCCTTATCGGTTCACTCCTTCAGGTACCTCCCTCACAAAAGTTCAAAAATGTTCGGAAAAATTGTGCGCACGATAACTCTTGAAGGGAAGGACCGATTTGGTCCATACCTTAAGCATCCTAATATATCTACCAGATATACACCAGATTCGAATAGGGGCTATATTTGTACACTCCTTCGGGTACCTCCCACACAAAACTTCGGATAGGTTCACTTTAAGACCTGCTCTCGAATCACTTTGATTTTTGTTGAAGCGATTTGCATTCGCTACCTCCATTACGACGGTAAAAGTTTTTTCAGGGGCAAGTCCATATTTCTTGGGAAAACAGCCCGAAAGGTGTAAAAAACCCTATGTCACCATATGTGGCGGTCGGAGGGCACGATAACTCTCGAACTGTTCAACCGATTTGGTCCAACATTTGGTCTTCGTCATATTACACGGTACATCTCCCCAATATTTAAAAAATGTCACTAAAATGCTAGGACGATATCACTTGAATGGGCAACCAATTTGGTCCAAACTTTGGATCTCCTAATATTTTATCAAAATTCCGTTTAACTTCTAAAATTGCCCTGCCCTACAAAAGTTCAACATTTGTGTCTTAGTGCAGTTAATTCCTAATCCACATTTTTGTCGGCAAGTTCAAATGTCCAAAAAGGGCCACAAAATTCTGAAGAGATCTTAAATACATTCGATCTGTCCGGAGGTGAAAGTTTCACTTCACATTGGCTGAGGGTATATATCTGTCGGCAAAGCCGACTGACTCTTTTTTACTTGTTTGGGGTCAAGTCCATATTCCCTGAGGTAATGGTCCAAAAGCTCTACAAAACCAATCAAAATGATGACCACCTTCGAGTTTCTCCCTCGCAATAGTTCAAAATTTTAGCCCTAGTGCAGTTTAAGGCCTGTTCGAGGATCGATTCAGATTAAAATAATATATTTTTTCTGTAGGAAGTCCATTCTTCGTGAAGATAGTGGCCTAAAAGCACTAAAAAACGTGCCGGCAGCAATTAAAATGACTGAGGACCACCATAATTTACGACTTAAGTTTCTGTATTGACAACAATTTTGGTAACTCCTTCGAATACAGCGATATAATGTTTTTCGTGCCCAAGTCCATGTTTCCTGCCGTTGTTCGAAAGAAATGACTCACAATTAGATCATAGCCGACCAAGAAGAGCGAGCGCTTAAATTGTTTATGTGTGGGTAAAATTACACTGACAGAACAGAGTGATGATGAAAAATATATTGTTGGCGTGTTCGCTTTGTATGACTTAAATTGCATGACATTCAGTACAAGAGTGAAGTAAAAAAATCAAAACATTTAACGAACAGGTTTGAATTAGATAAAGTTTCAAGTCCATCCAGTCGTTCCATTTATAGAGTCCCAGAAGTAGATACGATCCCAAGACCAGTCTGTCGAAATCTTCAGGTACCTGTCCTGTACATGCCCCAATAGTTGCCATAACAATATGTAAGTTATCATATCTCAAAATATTGTTAAAGTGAAAACAATATTTAATATTTCGTTGGCATTCGCGGTTAATAAATAGCGGAAATTTCAAAATTTTTCCCATTTGACATGGAATGTCTCACATTATTCTGAGTGAGATTATAATTTTGTTACATCTCATTTATTTTAATTGTCACTTAAATATATTTTTGATATTTTTTATCAGCTGCATTTTATGGTTGCTGATACATCAACAAGAAAAGAAAACAAACAGCAATATTTATATTTTTTAATGAAACAAAAAACAATGTTACTAATTAAGATATCCTTAGAAACAACAACAAACAAAAAAAAAAACGCAACAACAATATGGGATCGGATTGATAAAAGAAGTTCAATAAAAATAAATAAAAAATTAAACAAATTACATTAAATGCTAACAATGTATTTTCTTAAAAAAAATGTAACCAAATTACTTAATATTATTAAAATGTAATGGAAAAAATCTAGTAAACGAAAATTTTAAGAGAAGAAGAATTTACTACTTTTAATTTTTTTTGACAAAATTTTAAAGGAAAACAATGGAGACTAGCTAACATTGTAGGTTCTGGAACAGAACCATCATTATAAAAAATAATATTTATTTTGAGCTCTCCCGGCCACATTCGGTGTTAATTTAATTTTTCTTAGTTAACATTTATTGTTTTATAAAAGTATTCATTTCACATATTCATAGATCCCATGATAAAATTACCTACCAATATTTGCCTCCAATGACAAACAACAAAGTACTTGTACTTTATCCGTTCCCATTATTTTGAACAAATGACACATTATTGATGGCCATAAGTGCAATACGGTTAAATTCAATACTCAACCAAAATAAATAAAATTCAAATAAAGTGCCTTCAATATTTATATTTTGCTCAAAATATACATATATTACATAAATGTTACAAACACGAAATACTCAAATTTATAACGCTCAACTTTATTATAATTAATTATATATAGTTTTAGAGAAAAAAATATGAATTTCAGATTACCATACCCAGATCAACGGAACTTATTCTAGTCGAATAATTTATAAGTAAGTAATTTATAATTATTTAAGATTAAAAAACAATGTATGAATTTTCATATTGAAGTTTAATAATAATAAATCAAATAGAAATACAAAATTTAATATTTTTTTGTTAGGGACATTTCATTTTAATTTTTTCTTGACAAATTTATACAGAAAAAAAAAAATACAGAAATTTGTAGACAATATTAAAACTTTAAAGGCCTGCGTACATAAGCTGCCTTTCCTGATTCATTTCTGACATAATAACAATAAAAGCATGGTGTAAGAAAGAAGGTGATACAATAATACCAACTGATGTCTCCATTTGCTGTCAAAACATATTTTTAATCAAAAATAAATAACAAATATTTCGCTTCTATAAAAAATATCTGTGTACAACATCTTTGTTTAAGCTTCGCGAATAATATTTTAACGCTTCCTTCTAACATTTGTGGATATTTCGCGCAAAAAAAATTGACAGCAAATGAAGACTACAACCTAACGTCAACTATTGGATCACCTTGTTAAATTCGCCTTGAATAAAAGAATAAAGAAGGCCGAGCAAATTTCGAACTGGGTTGCCCTTTTCTATTTTATTCTTTTATCAGAAGCAAGCAAGGCAGCTTATGTACACACCCCTTTAGGGCCTGTTTCACTATGTCGAAAGAAAATGATTGCGAACGAAAAACTCCTAAACCTTGCTTTTTTCATTGTAATATACACTTTGTTTTTCCTTCGAAACAACTACAAAATTTGAAAATCATACACGAGTTAAGTAGTTTTTCTTTCGTTTTCATTTTCGTTCGACATAGCGAAACAGACTGTTAAATTATCCGCCAACTGGTCTCAATCTGTACATAGACCAACATTTTTGAACTTTTGTGGGAGGGGTACCAATTTAGTCCATTTTCGAATTTAATATACAGCTGTGTTCAAAATAATAGGAGTGCTCATACACACCAAGGGAATTGTCAAATAAACATGGTTATAATTATCCATTTTGACCTATTTTGTATTTGTTTCACATTGTGACGTGGTGACGTAGGGAATGGAAGATACCAAGGAACGGTCCTGATCGGCTTTAACATGGCAAAGACCAGGATTTATCTTGGTCCTTCTTTCTTCTCAAGTGGACACCGACCTCCCCGTGGTGTCACCTGGAGAACTGCCTTTAACACCCGTTAAAGGAAGGGAGCTAACATGTGCCGCGCGTTCACCCATAAGAACGTTAAAAACTTGGGTTTGGGCGTCGAGTTGGTAAACCTCCACTAGAAAAACAGCCTACAATGAAAAAACGAAAGAAAAGAAAAACAAATCCCTCAAAAGTGGACGACCCCCGCAAAAATTTTAAGGACCATGTTCTGTGAATCTGCACCTGAAATGTTGGCACTCTTTATAGAGAAGGTGCAGTTTACGCACTTGAAAAGTACAAGGCCGACATTACTGCCATACAGGAAATACGATGGATTGGGAGAGGCGTCACAACAACACCTAAAGGTGACGCACTGTATTATAGCTGCCATGACGTAAAGCATGAGTTTGGTTGCGGATTCGTAGTTAGTCGGAGACTAAAACATCTGGTATCCAGCTTCACCCCAGTGAATGAAAGACTTGCTGCAATTCGATTAAAAGCAAAATTCTTCAACATCAGCTTTATTTGCGCTCATCCTCCCACTGAAGACAAGGACGAACAGACCAAAGATATATTTTACGAGCGCTTAGAAGAAACTTATGACCGCTGCCCTGCCTAGGCGATTTTAATGCCAACATTGGAAAGGAGAATATCTTTGGCCCAACAGTCGGGAAATTCCGTCTCCACAGTGAAACATCTGACAATGGTATGAGACTGAAGTCGAGGGGGTTTTACATGATTCTCGCCTTGACGGCTCTAACCATGGTGCACCATTGCACCGGGGGTCGCGATACAATGCGTCGGCCAGCGCTCCTTTGGAACTACCCAGGGTACTCTTAGAGAGTGGTAGCTCTCCACAGAGTCCTCAAGTCTATCCCGCAGGTACCAATTCGTAGACCCACAATTATGGGCTTCACTTCCCTCTTGGTAAGGGGTTAAGGACTATCTTACACCTCTGATGTTCTATGGGTCGCAGCACCCGGTTGATAATGCAACTCCACATCGAGCCGAAGCTCTACCCGCGATTTGGGTCCAAACCACAACCACCGCGTTGAGACTGATAGACTTTGCAGCTGCAAGAAACATGGTAGTTAGCAGTACCAGATTTAAGCATCTCGACATTCATAAGGGCTCCTGGCTGTCGCCGGATCAGAAAACAAGAAACCAAATTGATCTCGTTGTGATAGATGGAAGACATGCATCAAGCGTGTTGGATGTACGATCGTTCCGAGGTGCAACCATAGACTCGAACCATTACCTTGCTGCAGCAAAGGTAAACAGACACAGCAAAGTGCGAACAGACACAACACGGAAGTTGGGCATCGGTAAGCTGCAATCACAACATATAGCCACAGCATATTCCACTCAACTGGCCCAACTGCTTAATCAAATCACTCCTCGTCGCGATAACATATCAGGACAATGACAAAACATTGCCCACTCCATGCAAACAGCCGCAAAATCCATACTTGGATACCAGAGACCTCTACAAAGGAATCCATGGTATGACCAGGAGTGTCGTGCTGCTACCGAAGAGAAAATGCGGCATATAGGACTACTTTACAATCAGCAGCAACGCGTAGCGCACGAGAGAGGTATCGCGAGAAAAGGAGAGAGGAGAAACGTCTTTTCCGCAGGAAAAAGAGAGAGATGGAAAATCGGGAGCGTGAACAAATCGAGATGTACAGGAGACAGAATGAAGTCCGAAAATTCTACCAAAGAGTGAAACATCAGACTGATGGCTTTGGAAGTGGCACATCCTCCTGTAGAGATTAGGAAGGTAATCTGGTAATTGATACAGATAGTGTGCTAAGGATATGGAAAGAGCATTTTTCCAAACTGTTGGTATCCAATAGTAGCGAAGTCGACGAAGATACCACGGATCCAATCACAGAAGATGGTATTAAATGTATACCACCCGGCCAAGATGAGGTAAAGACAGCAGTAAACCGGCTGAAGAATAATAAGGCAGCAGGAGCTGATGGCCTACCAGCCGAGCTGTTTAAGACCGGAGGCGACACGCTGATAAGGAGTATGCATCAGCTAGTTAGCTCCATGTGGCAGGAAGAACGCGTACCCAACAATTGGAGGCATAAGCCTTCTCCCTATCGCCTACAGGATAGTGCCAGGGATATTGTGCGCACGACTTAAGCCCACGGTCAACGAAATAATTGGACCATACCAATGCGGCTTTAGACCTGGCAAGTCCAGGTCCCTGTGGCAAATCCTGGAGAAGACCCAAGATATGCAGATCGACATCTACCACCTTTTTGTCGATTATAAAGCAACCTTCGACAGCCCGCTACGTTCAAACGTATTCCAAGCAATGTCTGAATTTTGTATCCCCGCAAAGTTCAATTGGCTTTGTAAAATGACTCTAACTGAAACGAGATCTTCAGTTAAAGTAGGAAAGAACCTCTCCGAAGAGTTTTGTACCAAAAGAGGTTTCAGACAAGGAGACAGCCTTTCGTGTGATCTTTTCAACATCCTGCTAGAAAAGGTTATACGAGAGGCAAACGTCAAAAGTAGTGGTACAATCTACACCAATAGCCACATGTTACTTGCTTATGCTGATGATATAGACATCATGGGACGATCAGTAAACGAAGCAACTGATACCTTTATGAAGGTCGAAGGAGAATCTGCTAAAGTGGGTCTGGCGGTAAACGGTGTCGACGCGCAATGCGTCCATTGAAGTTGAAGTTGGTTCCTATAATTTTGAGGTAGTAAAAGACTTCGTATACCTCGGCACCGCCGTAAACACAACAAACGACATCAGTTGTGAAATAAGAAGAAGAATTGTATTGGCCAATAGAAGCTACTTTGGCTTAAGTAAGCACTTTAAAAACAAAGCCACAACTCGTCAAACAAAAATAACGCTTTACAAAACACTGTAACTACCCGTGCTGATGTATGGTTCCGAAGCCTGGGTACTTGCGCAAGCAGATAATGCAGTGCTTGGCGTGTTTGAGAGAAAAATTCTTCGAAAGATCTACGGACCGATCTGCGTTGACGGTGAATATCGACGTCGTATGAACCACGAGCGACATCAATATAGTTAAACGTATCGAGATGCAGCGATTGCGTTGACTAGGCCATATAATAAGAATGAGCGATGATGAACCCGCTAAAAAGATGTATAGAATTGGAGATCTTTTCATAGTTCGGTCTATGGAACAAATGTTCTGTAATGGGCCAGCTAAGTAAGTAAGTTAACATTGTGAACACCTCAACTGTTAATTCATTAACACAAATGTGGCGATTGGTTTTAAATTATTTACTGTTTACACCAACATTATGAATCGTCTTTAAATTTTTTGTTAAAAAAATTAGGAGCGTGGAAGAAGAAGGACAATAAAAATATTTTTATTTGAGTTTAGGATCAAAATTATCAATATTTTAGTTGTTAGTAGTAAATCCAGTAAATTTGAAGCCTGTTTTAATACAAAATTCCTTTGGATGTGGCCACAAAACAGGCTATTGTCCTTGCAGCACTTATTGGGAAATTCAATGGATTTTATAAACAAAACCTTTATAGATTAGAGTTGTTGAACACCCTGGCTGTTACCTCGAACAATATATGGTGATTGGTACTCCATAAATTTGTGTATTTTGATCCTTGAGCCAAGATGTTGTCCAATATAGACCTTCTTGGAACTAGATGTAGGTTTGGAAGACATTTTACAACGTGCAAAGTTTCGACCAAATCGGAGACTCATCTGTTATTTTTGCTGGAGCCGGCAGGGGTTTTTAGAATTTTAGGGTAATTATGGTCCATTCTATTGCAGCTTTCTCTTGGGGATTTTGTGCTATTCCAAGAGGCACCTTGTTTTGTGGCGATCACCTTAGAAATGAAAAATGTTCTGCTAACAGTGATCAGATAATAAACTATTGTTAATCACCGTGGTGCAGTGGAAAGCACTTGCACTCTGAACATGTGTATGTATGTATCTGAACATGTGTATGTATGTAATCATATTGACGATTCAACACACAAAACGTTCAGTAGACTAACAGCCAGTTTCTGTATGTCGAAAGAAGAATGTGTGCGAATGAAACACGCCTGAACTTTAGTTTTCGAAATAATTTTAACTTTGCTTTTGCTTCAAAACAAAAAACAAATTTGAAAAACACACAAGAGTTTGGACGTGTTTCTTTCGCACACATTCTTCTTTCGACATACAGAAACAGGCTGTAAATCAACTGTGAAAGTTGATAACTTCAATTTTGTCTTTATTTGTCTCGCCATAAAAAAAAACAATATTAGTTTGTTGGTGTTTGATACTGGAACCTGTGTAAGGCCGAGACTTCGAAAAGAATCTCCCAAACTTGAAGATTGAGTCATTCAGACATTTTTTGATGTTGGTGCGTAGTACCACCATATAAGATTGGTACCAAGCCACAACATTATTATTAAATTTCATTGCAGAGCCTAATACAGTCGCGAACTTCGCCATAACGAACTTCCCTGTATCGAATACTTCTCTATGACGAAGTTGTTTTTAAGGCACAAGTGGAAGTTCTGACGCAAAAATAATCCCTTTATAACGTAGTAATTTGTCGGTCGCAAAGTGCTACGCTATAGAGAAGATAGGTTGTATTTCTGATGTTTTAGCAAAAATGTTCTCACGATTAAGCCACAGAGACGATCAAATGATAACAATGACACCCTTTTAAGATAATATTTTAAAAAACAATACTCAACACAAAAAAACTCACTCATTTCAATTTTAAAACATGAGAAGAAACAAAAAAAACACCCTCTTTTCCATGTATTTGATCCTCAATTTTCTTCCTCTTAAGCAAATAATTTGTGTAATTATTCAGCATTTACAAAACGCTCTCCAGTTGTGCACATTTCCCTTTCCCCTATCAATAAATGGACAACTTGTAACTGCCACTAAAATTTAGTTCCGTCTTTTTAAGTTTGTGCGGCGGCAGGTGTGTGTCCCCTGTGGCAGCGGCACCATTGACATAACCTGTCAGCTAATTCTATCTTTCTGTGGGTGTGAGTGTGCACCATATGGCAAATTACGCTGCAGTTATATTTCATGTTTGAATGCCTTTGATGCAACATTTTCACAGTGCATTCGTGGTGGTGGTGTTACTATTTGAGATGATATACGATGGGAATTTTTAGTATTTGTGGATTGGTGGCAGAGAGCCAGCCAGAGATCATCAATGAGTTACTTGCCCCCGTAAGCCAATTGTGCACGTACAAGTTTTTCGGGCCTTTTGCTTTTTAATGTGTGTGTTTTCTTGCACTCTGTATTTTTTCCACCACCACAAAAAATACTTGCGACGCATCAAGACCGTTGCTTGTGCGTAATAAGTAAAACAAGTATTCATCATATTTTGCACTGTTACAAAACTTGCAATCGTAGATGGTTTGCCAAGTGACTTATCAAGTGGAAGCACACACACAACATTACAAAAAATTAACAATTCTAATTTTATTTGTTGTTGTTTCGTTTGTGTGTGATTTTCTTTATTTGCTTGGAATGTTATGCGTTCTTTTGCATGTTCTTCTAACGTTTGAAAATCAGTGTTAGAAAATGATTTTTGCTCTCACTCTCTGGGAGAACGTAAGACAAACGGTTGAATTTCAAGGGTTGAAAACAACACTTGATGTGCGATGAGCAAGAAAGTAAAAGAGAAAATGTAATTGCGTATTTAAAACTACTTGGCAAAGCATACACAAGTGTGAAAAAATATCCATTTTTAAATAACTTATATTTGTGAGTGGCTAGCCACACTCGTACATATTTTGAGAATGGCAAGCAACACTTCCATTTATTTTTTAGAGTAGCAAGCCGCACATATGCTTGTTTTTTAGCATGTGGCTTATGAGTGTCAAAATCAGCTACTTACGCATTTCTCTGGAGCCAGCTCTGCCTTTACACTGCCATATGGTGACACAATTGAGTGTGCGTGAGGTAATTATTGGTCACATTGTAATGGAAGAATTAAACTCATGACAATAGTTTGTTTTAATTTAATTTTACATAAAACAATTACAATTATATTTACAATACTGCTCGGCACATGTAATGGAATACGGCGTACAGTGGTTCAAACATCAATTTTTTTTGTCATCTTCTATTGACTAAAGGCCTCGACACATAAGAAGCATGGCATTCTTGCTTAATTCATATCTGGTAAATGACTAAAGACCAAGTTCGACCTAATAAAAAGATTTCAGAATCACATTTGAATTAGGTCGAACTTGGTCTTTAGTCATTTACCAGATATGACTTAAGCCAGAATGCCATGCTTCTTATGTGTCGAGGCCTTAAATATTACAGACAATCCATAAATTCTTTACATAAACTAAGACACACATTTTTGGTTTGGGTTGGGAAGGATAAAAGCATCTATGTATATATTTTTCCATCTTGTCTTGAGTCCGAAGCCCATATCAAAGGAAGTATAAGAAAAATTATAATATTGCTGTTGTCATGACCAACACAACTACCCGCTATAAAATATCAACAAGATCCAAGAAGTTGATTTAAACTTGAGTAAGCTCAAAAGTGTTTAATATTTGCAGATGTCCACCTTGGAACTTGATCTAATTTTGGGAGTTACCCTTTTCGACCACGAAAAAACGTAAAAAGTAATTCGTTGTAATCAGTGGGAAATATTTTAAAGTTATCCACATAATAGCTTTGTTCCTTTACGTCAACGTTTCTTACAATTTCACCACTTTTAAACTTTTTATCTCGGATAGCGTCCTTTAACCCCAAAAATTAGTAAAACTTGAAGCAAAATTTAAGAGAGAGCATGCCAAAATGGCTTTCTCCAAGGCAAATTTATATAAGGTAAATGCATGAATTGCAAAAACTAACCAATTTACAAAACAACATTGTTGTTATTGAAAATTTTATGTCAAAGAAAATATTGAATAATAGAGTCGTTTTAAAAACTTTCTCAAGAAAAAGATTAATACATTTTGAAAATCCTCTAAAATAGAACAAATTTGAATCAAAACGCAAGTATAAAGCATTCAGAACTGTCGTAGATCATTGTTATTACACGTTCATGATGAAAAGAAGTATATTATAGTAGCAACTTTCGAAGTTACAAATTACATGAGTAGACCCTATTACATTTTGAAAACCAAATTTACAAAAAAAATTAAAAATACAGATGATTGTCACTTCTACCTTATATAAATGTGTCTGGACTTTCTCTTTTACAACTCTCTGCTCGACAAATTTCGTGGTGTAAAAAGTGGAAAATCTGTCAAACTGCCGATTTGACAATTAAGGCAAAAGAAAAATAGAAAAATGCGCACTGTCAAAGCAAAACAAAAAAATATAATATTTGAAAATTAATTCCTCAACGTGGATAACTTTTTAAAATTATTCCCTTGACGTGGATAATGTTTTAAACTTATCCACATAATGTGAAAATATTTTAAAATTGTCCACATGACGTGGATAATGCTATAATATTATCCACATGATGTGGATAATGCTATAAAATTATCCACATCACTTGGATAATGTTCTAAAATTATTCACATGAATAATGTTTTCAAATTATCCAGATGATGCGGATATTGTTTTAAAATTATCCACATGACGTGGATAATGTTTTAAAATTATGCGCATGATGTGGATAATGCTTTACAGTTATCCACACGACGGGAATAATGTTTTAAAATTATCTACGTAACGTGTATAATGTTTTAAAATTATCCGCATGATGTGGATAATGTTTTAAACTTATCCACATAATGTGAAATATTTTAAAATTGTCCGCATGACGAAGATAACGTTTTAAAATTATCCTCAAAATTTGGATAATGTTTTTAAATTATCCACATGACGTATTTATTTAAATTATCACATGACGTGGATAATGTTTTAAAATTATCCACATGGTGTGGATAATGCTTTACAGTTATCCGCATGACGGGGATAATGTTTTTAAATTATCCACATGACGTATTTATTTAAATTATCCAGATGATGCGGATATTGTTTAAAAATTATCCACATGACGTGGATAATGTTTTGAAATTATCCACATTGTGTGGATAATGCTTTACAGTTATCCGCATGACAGGGATAATGTTTTAAAATTATCCACAAAATTTGGATAATGTTTTTAAATTATCCACATGACGTGTTTAATGTTTTTAAATTATGCGCACGACGTTGATAATGCTATAAAATTATCCACATAGTGACGTGAATAATGTTTTAAATTATCAACATGTTGTGGATATTGTTTTAAAATTATACACATGAAGTGGATAATGTTCTAAAATTATCCGCATTATGTGGATAATGCTTTACAGTTATCCACATGACGTATATAATGTTTTAAAATTAGTCTCATAACGTGGATAATGTTATCCACATAACAAGAATAATGCTATAAAATTATCCACATGACATGGATAATGTGTTAAAATTATCCACATGACCTGGGTTAAAGTTTTAAAATTATCCACATGACGTGGATAATGCTATAAAATTATCCACATGACGTGGATAATGCTATAAAAATATCCACATGACGTGGATAATGCTTTACAGTAATCCGCATGACGGGAATAATGTTTTAAAATTATCCACAAAATTTGGATAATGTTTTTAATTTATCCACATGACGTATTTATTTAAATTATCCAGATGATGCGGATATTGTTTTAAAATTATCCACATGATGTGGATAATGCTTTACAGTTATCCGCATGACGGGGATAATGTTTTAAAATTATCCACAAAATTTGGATAATGTTTTTAATTTATCCACATGACGTATTTATTTAAATTATCCAGATGATGCGGATATTGTTTAAAAATTATCCACATGACGTGGATAATGCTATAAAATTATCCACATGACGTGGATAATGCTATAAAATTATCCACATGACGTGGATAATGTTTCATTATCCATTGTCCCCATGACGTGGATAATGTTTCATTATCCATTGTCCACATGACGTTTTAAAATTATCCACATGACGTGGATATTTTTTTAAAATTATCCACATGACGTGGATAATGTTTTATAACTATCCACATGCCGTGGATAATGTTTTAAAATTATCCACATGATGGAGATAATGTTTTAAAATTAGCCACATTAAGTGGATAATGCTATAAAATTATCCACATCACGTGGATAATGTTTTAAAATTATTCACATGGTGACGTGGATAATTTTTTCAAGTTATCCAGATGATGCGGATATTGTTTTAAAGTTATCCACATGATGTGGATAATGCTTTACAGTTATCCACATGACAGTGACGTTTTAAAATTATCCAAATAGCGTGTATGTTGTTTTGAAATTATCCACATGACGTGGACAATCTTTTATAATTATCCATATGACGTGGATAATGTTTTTTAACTATCCACATGCAGTGGATAATGTTTTAAAATTATCCACATGATGGAGATAATGTTTTAAAATTATCCACATTAAGTGGATAATGCTATGAAATTATCCACATCACGTGGATAATGTTTTAAAATTATTCACATGGTGACGTGGATAATGTTTTCAAATTATCCAGATGATGATATTGTTTTAAAATTATCCACATGATGTGGATAATGTTTTACAGTTATCCGCATGACGGGGATAATGTTTAAAATTATCCACAAAATTTGGATAATGTTTTTAATTTATCCACATGACGTATTTATTTAAATTATCCAGATGATGCGGATATTGTTTAAAAATTATCCACATGACGTGGATAATGTTTTAAAATTATCCACATGGTGTGGGTAATGCGTTACAGTTATCCGCATGACCTGGGGATAATGTTTTAAAATTATCCACATGGTGTGGGTAATGCTTTACAGTTATCCGCATGACCTGGGTTAAAGTTTTAAAATTATCCACATGACGTGGATAATGCTATAAAATTATCCACATGACGTGGATAATGTTTTAAAATTATCCACATGATGTGGATAATGCTCACAGTTATCCACATGACGGGGATAATGTTTTAAAGTTATCCAAATGTCGTGGATAATTATTATCCACGGAAAATAATATTATCCACGTGATCTGGATAATGTTTAAAAAGTATTCACATGACCTGGATAATGTTTTAAAGTTATCTACATGACGTGGATAATGTTTAAAAATTATCCATATGACGAGGATAATATTTTAAAGTTATTCAGATTACGTGGATAATGTTTTAGAATTATCCACATGATATGGAAAGTGTTTAAAACTCATCCGCATCGATGTAAATTTCAAAAAAAAATCCTCGAACAGCCCCAAAGCAGCACTTCTGCGAAAATGTTGAACGTTTGTGAGTGAGGCACCGGTAGAAGTTGTCCGAGATAGTCCATCTTCGGACTTGATTTAAATTTTAGAGAAATATTACATTGTGCAAAAGTTGAACGAATGTCAGCCTCTCTCTTCGGTATCTATCGTGCCCACATACCTGTCATTTTAGTAGGTCACCGTAGGATTTTTTAAGGATATCAGAAGGCATGACTTGCTTACGTAAACAATTACATCGTAGTAATCGGAATCTCAAGGACTATCTCCGAACAGCACTTAAACTGCATTTAAGTTACAATTTTGAAAATTTGTGAGGGAGGTACTGGTTGGTGCTGTTCGATACAGATCTACGACGTTTGGAAGAATTTTTACGATGCCAAAAATGGATACTCAATATTAGTTGGTGTTGGTAGGAGTTTTTAGAGCTTTTAGGCCATTATATCCAGAAGTATTGGCTTGCCCCCGATAAAATACTACAAACGTGGATCCGAGGACAACATGCTGCAAAAAATTCAAAACTGACTAAGAAATTCCCTTAAACTGTAATTCTGAGAAAAAATGCCATTATCGAGTCTGTTATACATGTCTGGAAAAAATATTGCGATCTTTAGTTTGTAACGATATGTCGGAAGTATGGAGTTGACCCCGAAAAAAATATACCCGTAGTAGGGGCCGCGGTAACAACGATCAGAAAGCTGGTCTTACATTTTTTGAAATTAAGTGTAGAATGTACCCTTAGAAGTGGTCGGATATAGTCCATATTGCGATATGCAGTTTGGAGCAACCTGTTACTATCTTCCAGAACAACCATGCGCACCATTTTGGCGAAAAATGTTTTGAATGTACCCACAGAAGTGAACTAATATGGGTCATCTTCGATTTTGATTACAAAGTTTAGACCAAGCCGATTAATCCTCTCGAGAGTTATCGTACGCTTCAGCCAGACAGATAGCCGGGCAGGGCTAAATCGACTCCAAATTGTCTGAAACGGATTTCGTCCCAACATATTTCGTGCCTAAAACCAATATTTCGGTGAGGTACATTTTTTTATCGTATCAGTATGTGCCCAAGGACAGCCTAACAGCGTTGGATGTTATGATATCTAGGTCACCGATTACAAAAACAGCTCTCTACTTTGATATCTCTTGGTGCTTATATTATTTATTTTTATATCAATTGATATTACAATATTCATTAAAATTGTTTTATAATGTTTCTCTCTTTCTTCTTCAGGTGTTGGTGCAATGGATTCCCTTACCGGTTATACAATACTAGTCAGTGTGGCCCATACCCTGTCACGTTTGCTAAGCGATAAACAACAATTGAAAAATTCCAAGCTAAACATCCTTTTTATGATATTCAATGGTGAATCGTATGATTATATTGGATCTCAGAGATTTGTATACGATTTGGAGCATTTATATTTCCCCAAACCTTCAACACATACGGCACCCATAACATTTGATAATATTGAATTCATTTTGGATTTGGGTACATTTGATGAAATTGAAAATATTAAATTGCACACCATTTCTGAATTCCCTCAGTCAAAGGCGCTGCTAACAAAATTGCAAAAATATGGCAATACACCAAAATATGATTTCAATATTAACTTCCAAAGTTCGGTGGGTTATCAAATGCCACCAACATCGGCACAATCATTTCTAAGGAAAAATAATTCATTTCCTGCTGCCATATTAAATGCTACACCCAAAAATCGTTTCTATCACTCGGTTTATGATGATGGAGCAAATGTCAAATATAATTATACAAATTCAACATTGGATTATACCAAATTAATGGGACAAAATGATGCTTTGAAATATTTCAACACGGAAAGTGTGCAAATGAAAATACGTAATGTATCCGCGGTGGTGGCTATGGCTTTGTATGATATGTTGACGGGGAAAGAGTATATTGGTGAAGAGCTACCCAGTCCGGTGTTGATTGATGAGATACTCTATTGTTTTATAAAATCGCAAAATTGCCCGCTGTTCTTTGCTGTCTCAAAACCAAATAGTTTTACAAAGTTGCCTTTGATTGCACCAAATCGGTAGGTAGAGAATCGAAGTGTTTATAAAAGCTTTAACGTTAATTTGTATTATATTCCACAGTTACATAAGTGTTAACAGAGATGGCCAGGAGGCCACCATTTGGACTTATCGCATAATGGGTTATTTGTTGTCTCAAAAAGTGCCCAATGCCAGCCAGGAGAATTGTACTCAATTGCCAAAATATTGGTTTGCTGGCTATAACAAACAGGGAGAATGTGGTATAACCACACAGAACTTTTCATTAGCTTTAAGTCCTGCATTTATTATAGAGAGTAAGTTCTCATCTATAATTAATATATAAATTATTTACATAATTTATAATATGAATTATTTATATAATTTATAATATAAATTATTTATATAATTTATTTTTCTTCTTCCCTTTAGATTACAACTGGAGTTCCGGAGAATATTCCACCTGGTCTGAATCAACATGGAGTTCATTAAGTTCTCGCATATTTTTGCGTCCGTCCCGTACCCATGAAATTGTTACCTTAACCACCGGTGTTGTTGTGTTTTTCATTTCGTTTTGTCTGATCTATATTATCAGCACCAGATCCGAAGTGTTATTTGAAGATCCTGGGCCAACTGCTAGCACGGATGCGTAAGATATTTTTTAATTTTCTTTTTTACAATTTTTTAATATTTGTATATGTATTAGAGTGAGTGTTTTTTCCTTTATCTAGTGTTTCTAGGTACAACATAATATTTACTTACATTTTTTGTTATTTTCTTTCTTTTTTTTTGTGTTTCTATATGTGTTTTCCTTCCCTTCCCCGATATTTTGGAACATAGGTTAAACCCACCAACAGCTTGTTAATATGACCACCACCACCACAACAACAACAGTTACTCCATATCACCAATTCTAAAGAACACAAATTTTAGCACCTCTACTCTCTAACACAGACAACAGCAAAAATAACAACTAAGCCAATTTTAGTATATAGTAAAAAAACGACTCTAGTTTTGCTAAGTATGTCCATCTTTACATTAGGCAGTTTTCCTTGCGGCAATTGTCAGTTTGATGGAGAGAGAGGTGAGGCATATGGTAACCCTTTGGCTCTCAACACCCTCTCTCACCTATAAACTGACAATTGCCGCAAGCAAAATTGCCTAATGTAAATATGAACTATGTGTTGTGTTTAATATTTAGATTTTATTTACTTTCTAATTGTAAAGTTTCATTTCAATTCATTATCACAAATTTAGATATTAGATTAGTTTCAATTTTTCTAAACAAAATTGGGTTTTTGTGATTTGTCTTACAAACTCAGAAACTGGGAAACATCAAATTAAACGAAAGGGAAATTGAATTAATGGCTATAAAGGGTTACACCTTGGTAAAATGGCATGCACACTAGGGTTATGACTTTATTACAACCTTGTATCCCTGTATGATATTTTGATGAGTTTTTACCTAAGATTATTTTAGTCATTAATAGGCAAAAGGTCATTTATTCGTGCAACAGGAAATAATGTTTAGAGATAAAACACTTTTTTTTTCATTTCATAGAATTTTTTCAAAATGTTATTTTTTCAAAGTGGTTTGTGCGGATCCTTTTTTATACCCTCAGCATTTATGCTAACGAGGGTATATACACTTTCATACGGGCAAAATGTGCCGCATCGAAATAATGGTTTTAGACCCCAAAGTATGTTTGGACGAAATGTGTTTCAGACAATTTGGAGTCGATTGAGCAATGTCCGCCCGTCCGTCTGGCTGCAGCGCACGATAACTCTCGAACGGATACACCGGTTCGGTTCAAATTTTGGCTTTCGTAATATTTTACCCAAACTTAGTTTAGTACCTCCCCCACAAAAGTTCGAAAATGTTCGCATTCGCTGCCTCAATTACGATGGTAAAAGTTTTTTTTAGGGGCAAGTCCATACTTCTTGAGCAAACAGCCCGAAGAGTATAAAAAACCCTTTTGGCATCATATGTTGTGGCTGGAGATCCACTTCCATAACTGTCAATGTCGATCCATTCCTTTTAGTATCTCCTCCGCAAAACTTGTGATCTTTAATCCTAATCAAAATTTTTGTCAGTTTGAACCCAACATTTTTAAAACCCCCTAAATACATACGTATTTTGGGGAAAAAATTGTCAATATACACAGGCTGAGGGTATATGTCTGTCGGCAAAGCCGACTGATACTTTTTTTTGTTTTATAAGGAGGCGGTACAGGCAGTGCATTGTCTCAATTTAAACTTCTATATCTCAAAAACGGTAAAACCTACGAAAATATCATAAAGGTCAATCTTGTGGAGATTTTTCACAGCTAAAACATTTTCTTTAGGGCCATCTACATAGTGAACTTAAATCGCGATTTATTTGAAAATCCCTCCGGCGATTTTTATACCCTACACCACTATGTGGTAAGGGGTATTATGTCTTTGTGCATTTGTATGTAACGTGCAAAAGGAAGCGAGATAGACATATAGTTCCTTTGAGGGATATACATAGAATCACTTTCTGAGTCGATTTATGCATGTCCGTCCGTCCGTCTGTCCATGTATTTTTGTTCGCAGCCTAGAGGTCGCATTTTTTGTCCGATTCAGCTGAAAATTGGGGACTACAATTTTTTTAGCAATAGGAAGGACGCTATTGCTTTTGGTGAAAATCAGTTCAGATTTGGATGTAGCTCTCGTATATATTTTCGCCCGATTTGGCGTATTTGATGCACCAAACACGCTATATACGTCCAATTTTGATTTTGCTTGTGTGACTGAATTCGGTCTACAAATAAGTGTGCCAAATTATATCGAAATCGGTTCAGATTTGGATATAGGTCCCATATATGTTTTCGGCCGATTTCACGTATCTTTTGTACCACATACGCTATATATGTCCGATTTCGATGAAATTTGGAATGTGTGACTAAATTCGGTCTAGAAATAAATGTGCCAACTTATATCGAAATCGGTTCTGATTTAGATATATCTCCCACATATATTTTCGCCCGATTTCACGTTTTTGCTGCACCAAACACGCTATATACGTCCGATTTTGATGAAATTTGGAATGTTTGACTGAATTCGGTCTAGAAATAAGTGTCCCAAATAATATCGAAATCGGTTCAGATTTGGATATAGCTTCCATATGGTAAATTTCAAATTTCCTTTACAATTCCATCGAAAAAAATTAAAAAAATTTTTTACAAGCACATTCACGATTTTTGGTACATGGGTTAAGAAAAAAATCGTGGTTTCAAATCTGTTCGCGTTCACAAAATTGGATGCTGCGCCCCAAAGTTATGGGGGGTTTTATTCCCTTATAAAGAAAATATATTTAAAAATTCCCTTTGTGTTGTAATACCAACATGTATATACATATAAATCGGTAACAACATTTAATATCTATCCGTAGACGCCTAAATATTTGTTAAATTTATTTTCATTTTCGCGGAAAATCAAAAAATAATGAAGGAATCTTGGAGTAAATGTTATTTACTCTAACTCAGAGTCCATAAAAATCTCTAAAAAAATAAATTAAAAATATCTAGACAATGCCCAGAAAAATGTGAGACCAAAATTTTAAAGATTGGGTTTATAACTTGCATATTGCAACAACAACAAAAGACAAAAACTTATTGTTGGAATATTATTTCAAAAATATATTTTTTGGTTTAATACGAAAAATTTGAGAACATTTTTTGGGAGTTATTCTACTATTTCGCTAAATTTCCAAACAAAACCTGAATTATTTTGCTAAAACCTCTTCAAGGAGAATAGTTTATCATCTTGAAAGTATATTTGGTTAGTGTGATAAGCAATAGAATTAGGAAATAAAGAGTGATATTGATATTACAATCAAAGAGAAAACATAAAAGTTAAAAACCGTATAACACGCGAAATAGTTAAAATCAGTTGAGGCGCATGTGCTTTTCGCATAGAGCGAGTGCATCTCTGCCAATATGTTTGCATTTTTCCATGTTTCATTCAGCGACCAAAGTGTGCCATCAAAAATAACGCGATGTTCATATGATTATAAGGCGCATCCGATTTCAGTGACCCACTGTTAAAAATACGTCAATAAGACAAATTTTATACAGATTCGTCAAGAACCTTGGATGTGCTACCTGATTCTATATTTGGTTAAATACGAATACTACTCCCGAATCTCTGTAATTTATGACACACCTTTTTGACAAATATTATAATCGCGTATAAAGGATTCCATTTATGTAAAAAATTTTAAGGGAAATCTCGGTTAAGTATGCGGATTAGTCAAAATAAAATTTTGCTTATTTTCCTATTTTCAGGGTATCTATATCAGCGGTTTTAGTGGATGGATTCGATCGCGGTAGGGCTCATTAAATCCGGCGCGGAAAAAACTAAAATCACGCGGGTTTAAAGTGTACCTGAGTCACAGTTGTAAATTTTGAAGCCAAAAAATAGGTTTTTAAAGAAAATTTACGCACCAAAAATTCGACTTTGGACTCCTATTACTAGGGAGCTGTACGGAGCACACTCATGAGATATACATCAAACGAAGTGGAACCACGAGTTCTACAATACATAAAATAGGTTAGGTCATTATCTGGTTGCGCCCTTCAATTATAAGAAAAATTCAAAAAACCCCGATTTCAAAACTTCAAAATGTCAGCATCGTTTTAAGGGGGACGCACTGTATATATCGAGAAGTCATACATTAGAACCATGTTGCCCAAGGGGTATTCTTCAATTCTTTCTTTGAGCTCAGGTCTGAATTTTCCCTGGTTTGACCAGAAATCAAGAAAAAACACAAAAAAACTTGCTAACTTCAACACATTTTTACCCATTTTTTTATATTACCACCAACACAGCTTCCACGTAATTTATTTATATGGTCTATATTATGAGACCTCGGCTAAAACACTTCAATTAATATAAATATATTCATATTATATAAAATATATTGACAGTTCGCGACTTATTAAATGGTGAACCTCAACTTCAACGATAGTAAAACACTTTTGAATATTACCATATATATTTTCGGCCGATTTCACGTATTTTCTGTACCAAACACGCTATATAGTTCCGATTTCGATGAAATTAGGAATGTATGACTGAATTCGGTCTGGGAATAAATGTGCCAAATTATATCGAAATCTGTTAAGCACACCGTGTGTAATGAATGTTATTTTAGAATTCATAGGCAAAAGTTTATTCATTCTCACTACAAGAAATCATATTTGAGAAAAAATGTCAAAAAGTCATAACCCTAATGGCAGCATTTCCTGAACATATCGGCCATGATACAAAATGTGTACAAAGACACGCCTTTCGGACTCGATGATTAAAAAATAGTTCCCAAATTATTGCATTACGCAAAACGTAAATAAATCCGCTACATAAAATTAACGTAAAATTCAAAGTCTTAATATGTTTACGACATTTCCTGAGTATTTTAGCCATGTAAAACTACCGTTCGAACTCGGCGATAAACAGTAGGTCCCATATTATTGAACTAATATGAAACGAGGTGCCCTCATTGATATGAGAGAAGTCTCTCTCGTTCCTTCTGGGATGTTTGTGGAACAATAATTATAATATGATGCGGTCCCAAATGTTCAAATGTTTAGGCCCACTTGTTTTTAATCAAATCCGTTTCCTTCTGCCTGTTTGCTTCGCACGATAATTGGCGAAGCTAACAACCTTATGGCACCAACAAAAATTGTATTGTATCTACATTTTGGTTCAAACAATAATGTGCCTCATCGAAATAATGCTTTAAGACCACAAGTTTGTTTATTCGAAATGCATTTCTGGCAAATTGGAAAACGAATTAGCCATACCCGTACGTCTGATCTACTACTTCGGATACCTTCTACCTTCTCTTGAAGGTAGCAACCGATTTGATTCAATAAGGTTTGAATATGTACTTTATTGATAATTAGACAGCGACATTTTATGCAACCCCTATCTTTGTTCCGATTCATGTCAAATTTTGGGACTGGACATATTTTTGGCTTCTGATTAAATTGCAATCGAAACATATGAAACAAAATGTATGCATATTGCATATGCAAAAAATAATATTTGTATATGTAAAATGTTTGAAGATAAATTTTAGGTGGAAAGTTTTATACACCCAAGGAAGCCCTAATACCAAATTTCAAACATTTCGGAGGGATATTTAGGCCACAACCTTCAAAATACTGAAAATCGGGAGGTACCGTTCTATGGGACCCTATATAAAGTCGTGGACCTATACCAACAAATTTCAGTTGGAAAGTTTCATTTTCATACAAATTTTCAGCCATTTCAATGTGATATTGAGGCCACAACCTTCAAAATGCCGAAAATCGGGAGGTACAGTTCTATGGGGGCTATTTGAAGACGTGGATCTATACAGATACATTTCAGGTCGAGAGTTTTATACCCCCAGCGAATACTAAATACCAAATTTCAGCCATTTCGGTGGGACGTAGACCTATACAGACAAATTTCAGGTCAAGAGTTTTATACCGCCAGCGAATACTACATACCAAATGTCACTCATTTCGGTGGGATATTGAGGCCACAACCTTCAAAATATCGAAAATCGCGACGTACCGTTCTATGGGGCCTATATAAAGACGTGGACCTATACCAACAAATTTCTGTTGGAAAGTTTTATATCCCTAACGAAGACTTAATACAAAATTTAACGATCGCGACCATCCTAATTATATATGCATTTGCATAGAATTCCGATGTTTATTGATAATCGATTTCATCCAAACTATTTTTATTCCCTCAGCCTTTAGTCTAAAGAGGGTACATACACTATGATACGACCAAAAATGTGCCTCATCGAAAGAATGGGTTGAGACCCCAAGTATGTTCGGACGAAATCTGTTTCCAAATTGTCTGCAGTCGATTGATCAATGTCCGTCCGTCTATCTGGCTGCTGCGTACGATAACTCTCGAAACTCCCCACAAAAGTTTAAAATTTTCCGCAAAATGGTGCGCACAATAACTCTCGAAGGGAGTAACCGAATTGGTCATAACTTTGCATATGGCAATATTACTTTCAGGTATAGATCGTGTTCGAATATGGACTATATCACTCCACTCCTTCGCGTACCTCCTACACAAAATTCGGAAAAAGTGAAGTTTAAGAGCATCTCTCCGATCATTTTGAAATCTTTTCAGCAGATTATTCTTGCGGCCCCCTTTACGACGTTACAATTATTTTCGGGGGCAAGTCCATACCTCCTGAGATAATGGCCTAAAAGCCACAAGAAACCTTGACGGCAGCAAATAAAATGACAAATCCGCAATATTACCCTCGCAGGGAGTTTCCAAACTTGTATCATCGTATTATTTCGTCTAGTCATGTGTAAGGTTGGAATAAGGGTACCTCCCGCACATAATTTACATAAATTGGGAAAAGTGCAGTTTAACAGCTTATTTTTTGAATTTTTTCAAAAAGTTCTTGTGGGCCCTGTTCGACGGCACAATTTTTTTCGTGGCCAAGTCCATACTTCCTGAAATAATGGTCCAAAATCTTCAAAAAAGAAAAACGTGGCGGTATCAAATAAAATGGGTAGTTCGTAAGATAACCCTTGAAGGTTGAAACCAATTTGGTCCAAACGTTGTACATCGTATTGTTTTTTACAGCTTCGAATTATGTCCGAATGTCTATCGAATATTGAATGATATTTACAATACTACTCGGCACATGTAATGGAACACGGCGCACAGTGGTTCAAACATCAAAGTTTTTGTCATCTTCTGTTGACTAAAGGCCACGACACATAAGAAGCATGGAATTCTTGCTTAAGTCATATCTGGTAAATGACTAAAGACCAAGTTCGACCTAATTCAAATGCGATTCTGAAATCTATTTATTAGGTCGACCTTGGTCTTTAGTAATTTATCAGACATGACTTCAGCAAGAATGCCATGCTTCTTATGTGCCGAAGCCTTCATTCACTCTTAAGAGTAGCTCCCACACAAACTTTTGAAAGAGGGCAGTTTAAGGACTCATCTGGGATCGTTTTTAATTTTTGGCACCATTTTTTGTATGCGGCCCTAGTTAAAACGGTACAATTTTACTTGTGGGCAAATCCATACATGCTGAGAAATTGACTGAAAAAGTCAAAAACAGATGTAGACATCAGAAGTATTGTGTTTGCCTCTTTTCTTTAGGTCCGAGGCTGAGGGTATATCTCTGTCGCCACAGCTGGCTGATACATTTATAATAATATATAATAATAATTGTTCCACAAACATCCCAGGCGGGACAGGGGAGACTTCTCTCTGATACTATTTTACTTGTTTAATATTTCTTCCAGTAATAGATGAAGTTCAACTATGGATTATATCGGAACACTCCCTATGATACCACCCACACAACATTTCAAATGTTTTGCAAAAGTGCCTCGCGTCTCTCATTACGACTTCCTCTAAATGTTGTTGTTGTAACAGCATAGAGACCTACGTAGAAGCATAGGTTCCTCCAAATAGAAATCCCGCCGGCACCAACTGAAACTGTACATCAAGATTCAAGAATGTCTATAACGGTCCATTCATTCGTGTACCTCCCACACAATTTTTCGAATTGTGCGTACATCCCTGCGTACACCCCTGGCTTGTAGTCGCAAACTTCAACTGGACTTGAATCCAGTTTAGGTTCAGTTCTCTAATAATTTTCGCGGCGGGGTTGCCTTTTTGATTCTGTTTACAAGGTTTTACTTTTTTTAGGAAATGCCTATTTTGCCTTTTTACGAACAAATGCAGGTACATTTTTGAATTATGTTCACATAGTCCGGTAGTATGATTGGGTCCAATCATTATAAAATTTTGTATTGTTTCACTGTCATATGGTGCCAGGGTTGTAAAGAGGTAAGCACTCCCGCCTTACGCAGTGAATGCCCGGTTTTGATCCCCGACCTAGACAACATAACGTTTTCAACGACGGCAAAAGTACTGCTCACCGTAATGTCGCCTACATTTTCTGAGTATTTCAGCCATGTATAGTTTCTTTGCATGTGGTGTCTTAACACGTTCGCGGACGCAAGCAAATTCTGGGAGGTGAAAAAAATGACACCCAATTATTTTCGAAATTAGTTTTTTTGTTTTTATTTATTAATTATTGATTATTATTATTATTTTTTATTTATTATAGAATCTAATTTGTTGAAATAAATCGTATTATGTATATTAATCACCAACACTTAAGATTATATACAAGTAAATGAACAAATATTGGCTGACAATGTGAATGCTATAGCATTCACGTCATTTTGCATCGGAATGCTATAGCATTCACGTCCGCGAACGTGTTAAAGCACGCCGTTCGGACTCGGCGATAAAAATTAGATGATCCCATAACATTGAGCTAATATGAATCGGGATATAAAGTACATATCTATGGCTGACTAGGGGTTCTTAGATCGAGTTCCCCACTACTGCAATTTCATAAAATTACTCGATCTAAAGGTGTGAACAGAATGAAATACGCCGCTTTTTTCACGTTCAGTTTCATGTAAAAGATTAAAGGCAAAGTACTACCTAATTCAAATGCTGCCTAATTCATTTGATTTAGGTAGTACTTGGCCTTTATTCTTTGACATGAAACTGAGCGTGAAAAAGCGGCGTATTTCATTGTGTTTCTACATTAAGTCTTATGCACGAATAAAAACGCAACTGACGTTTCGGAAGTCAGCCTATATATGTACTGTCATAGGCTGAATCTAACCCTGTGTTTACACATGACAGGAAAGTTGAGCACATGTATTGATTGTCAAAATCCCACAACTTGCCTGTGTGACGTAGGCGTCCAGACAACTGCAAAACCAGTTGTAAGATTATGAATGAAAATCGTCGATTTCTTTTTGTTTTCCGTTCAAATATTTTGTTTTTGTTCATGTTCTTTTGTTTTCAACACATTTCAATTATTATCTCACTTATTTTTACAAAAATGCCAAAAATTTGTCTTCCCCACTGTCTGTGAAAAACTTATGGGCAGCTGGGAGACAGCCGACAAATGTATGTATGTGTTAGTAAATTAGGGTTGTATTTACAGACAGTCTGTCTTGTGTAAACGCCTAGTTAGAGGCACATTTGTATGAAAATCCCATTCTATAAAATTCATTTTACTAAAAACCCAATTTTGTGAAACCAAATTGACGGACTGAAGTCTGGTTCTATGAAAATTTGAAAAAAAAGAACGTTTATAAAGGCCAAACCAAGGCCTACAGAAGGTCGGCCATTCAGAATTCTGTTAACAACTTTTGACAACAAACATAATAGATTTTACATTATTGTGATTTGAGTTTCTTTGTATTTTAAATCACAATAATGTTTTTCGTTTCATCAAAAATATTCATTGAACCACGAATTGGGTCCAAAAATTAGTATTTCCATGACATTTCACAACATTCACTTAAAAGTGTGTTTTTTTAATTCTCATGCTTTTAAAGCAACGCCTATTTTTTTAATTTTTTTACAATTTCTACATAATTTCCAAGTTCTAAAATGAAAACATTCAACATTTTCCTAATATACATGTACTCATATCCATTATTCATAATTTATATAAAAATTATTAATAAAAAAATACAATAACTAAACAAACTTTGTAAACTGATAAAAGACGTTTATACATACATACTTATATACAAAATAATAACTGTAGTGACAAATCTTATATTTTTTTTTCTAATATTAGCATAATTTGTATAAGAAATAATTGGAAAAAGATAACAATTTACATATATTTTGTTAGAAATCAATATTATTGTATTATAGTTAGCTAAACCCACAACTAAATTCTACTATATAATAAACACAGATATTTATATACATACATAAATATATTTTTCTCAAACTCAAAAAATGTATTTCATTTCTTTTTTTTTTTTTCTTAAAAATTGTATATAAATTAATATGTATTGAAATAATAAAAATTGATAAAATTAAATTATTTTCTAAAGAGAAAAAAACAGATATTTTTTTTCTTTAAAATTAAACAATTTATAAATATTTTAATACAAAACAAATTCTTTGATAAAATATATAATTTATAAAAATAAAATAATTAGTATCTTGATCTTGTTCAACTCAATACAATAATAATAAGAAAAAATAATAAATAACATGACTTATATGCGCTAAGGCAGACAACCACACACACAAAGTGACTAAAGTGTATTCAAAACAATTTTTTTGATTTTTTACATAAAAGCAAATACCAACAAATATAAATTTTCAACTCTGTAACAATAATTTAGAAAAGCCAAATAAAAAATATACGTAAATTATAACAAATGGAGAGAGTATTTGTATAAATTATTTTCTAATGGTGCAATGCTATGTGCATAACCGCCTTTCGCACAGGATGTGCCCGGATTGTGGACACGCCGTTGGGACGCTACGATTTAGTGAATTTGTGGGAGCATCCATTGATATGATATGCCTTCTGGGATGTTTGTGGAAACATATACATATATGTATGTATGTATTACGTCATTTAAAATTACTCTACAAATGGTGATTGTGGACTCGCCGTTTGGACGCGAAAAAAAGTAGGTATCATATCATTTAGTGAATTTTGGGAGCATCCATTGATATGTATGTATTTTGTCCTATGTTATGGTATTTCAATGTATGTATATAATTCTTGAAGAAATAGAAAAATTTATTATTTACTTTTATTACTTTCCCAAGCCTAATGGTGTTACTAATGAAAACTTGTGACTTTACTACTGAGCAGAAGATGTCATGGAACAGGTTAACAATGAAATTCGCAGCAGTTAAAATCTAACAATAAATTCCCAAAGACTCTTCTTAGTTGGAAACCCATAAGAACGTTAAGAATGCGAAGTCATATTAATGGGTTATTTTAAAGCCATCACTGGATATGAACATATAATACGCGCGCAATGGAAACGGAGATTTGCCTTAGAATGATGCCTAAAGGTAAGCTCACATTAGGCAAATATTTGCTCCATCGACCGGCATGTGCGCTTACTGAAAAGAAGTGATGATTAGACAGCGGAATCCTATGCAAATTCATGTATGGTTAGGATGGTCGTGGAGAAAATCTGATTAGACAGAAACTCGTTTTATTACAAAATAAAACGAATTAGTTCCAGAAATTTTTACATATTTGACATATTTGCATAAAATGAGCATATGCAAAAGTATATACAAGGATTTGTGGTCTAAAAATCCCACCGAAATGGCTGAAATGTGGTATTAGGTCTTCGTTAGGGGTATGAAACTTATTTTTTTATTTCATTTATTTATTTGATAATTCTTAAGGCCTGCGTACATAAGCTGCTTTGCCTGATTGCCTTGCTTACCTGCTTCATTTCTGACGTAATAAAAATAATAGAATAAAGACGAAATTTCGAACTGGGTTGCCATCAGTTGGAAATTGGGTCGGCCTTCTTTGTTCTTTTATTTTTTTATTGAAGCAGCAAAGCAAGGCGATCAGGCAAAGCAGCTTATGTACGCAGGCCTTTATACAATTTGTTTTTGTGAAGCCTCAGCGCCAATATGAAATTTGCCCGCATGGGTCCACGTCTGCATATAGCCCCCATAGAACGGTACCTCCCGATTTTCGGTATTTTGAATGTTGTAGCCGAAATGACGGAAATTTGTTATTTAGCCTTCGCTGGGGGTATATAACTTTCCACCTGAAATTTTTCGGTATAGGTTCACGTCTTCATTCTCCTACCAGGCGCGTCTTCCCGGGTGGCGGATGGGAAGGGGGTCACTGCATTGTGTAGAGTCGGAGCCGTCCTTGGGCAACCAAAGCCGGACCCGACCCCGCACATTGTGGAGACTCTAGGGGTCCTCGGACCCCCCGTGGATCAAAAATTGGATCGGGGTAGTTCCCTTAAATAAATTAACTAAAATGGGTAGAAAGAATAGGAGAAATAAAATTACGGTGCAGGGAGTTAATAACCCAGTACCGGCGGCAAGCGTTGGTGTGACCACAAGCCATGTGTCGTCGAGATCAAGTGATTGTGATCCGGCTGTTCTAGGTGTGGATGCCTTGGCACCTACAGCTGTACCTGCTACAAGTGCATCAATTCCAACCCCCAAATTAGATGACGACCCGGCAATTCAAAAGGAACATGATTTAGCCAGGGCTGGTGAAAGCCAGTCTACGGCAGACAGGACCGCAGTTGTGGGCGGGGACGACCTTCACGGGACCCTCAGAACTATTCATGACAGTTTAGAGAGGCAAAGTAGGGAACTCCTCGACCAGCTGGATAGGCTTGTACCGGATGAGCATTGTGAGGACACACTCCCGGAGGAATTGTTACACAATCTAACCCTGACTGATGATGAGCTGGAAACCACGGTGATCCCGGCCAAGTCTACACAGGAAGGTTGTTGTGACTCTAACAAAGGGAGTGCGAACCCTGATACCCAACCGGATGCAGGTCCGATTCCGACTGGTCCTGTGTCGGCACCTGCCGACAATAGGCTTCAAAGGCAGACTCGAAAGTTGCATCTGCACGAGAAGCATCGGATGCGAAGCACTACAAACGTGCTGTATCCTATCTTCGCAAGTTCGTAGGGAGAGATGCGAACTTGCATTCGGCGAGGGAGGTCCACCTCATCAGGGGTAAGCTGAAATTCATAAGGAAGTACGAGAGAACTTACCCGCATGAATTTCATCGCGAGCTCCAGGTAGAACGGATCTTCCTCCCGGATAAAGTAGTGGAGCCGGCTAAGCCTACTGCCTCTGGCAAATGTGCTGCGCCGAAACCTATTTAGAAGCTTAACCCGAACCGACAGGTAAAGGAAAAGGCTATTGAGTGCACCCCCAAACCTACAGGCACCCCTAGTGATGACCGACCGGTGAAGGACTCTGCCTCAAAGCCCGATTCTGCTCCGAAAGGCAAGGGTGAAGCGGCTGGAAATGCTGGTCTCAATAGGAAGATGGTTAGACCAGCTAAGGAAACATCGTCTTCTGGAGGAACGAACAATGCCCCGCAGAATAAATCTGTGAAGCGCGTTCGTTCCTCCGAGGGTCCACAGCCTTCACCAAAGAAGACGATGACTTCTCAGCTGGTTGAACCATCAACCTCGTATGCGGCGGCTGTTGAGCGTACAATCAAGGGGAAGCAACCTAGTACAGAGAAGGCATCCACCTCCTCTGGAAAAGTTAACCCCAAGGCGCGCGGTCAAGGACGCAAGAAGCCATACAGTAGACCAGTTACAGTGGCAGATGATAAAGACCTTCATTTGGCAATCATCGACAGAGCTGACCCGAACGGTAGAATCAGCGACAGTCACTGGTTGCTTTTTGAAATTGGTCTTCGTTCTGCCATAGTTTCTGGACCGGAAGATCAGGAAGACCGACAATTTGGCAGCGCCTTCTTACGAAAGGGTGTCAAAGTTATTAACTGTCTGAACAAGAAGTCACGAGACTTTCTTGTTCGGACAGTTGAGGGCTTTGGCGCTCTGTGGGAAGGAGCTGATCTCGCGGCGGTCCCCCTAACTGATATTCCATCCAGGAAGGTTCTTTAAGCGTGGATTCCCCCATCTACTGTGGATAAGGAGCTCCTGCTGAAGATGCTTAGATTGCAAAATCCCAACCTCACTACATCGGGCTGGACTGTAATAAGTCTAGCACCCTGTAACGAGGATGGTGGTTTAGTTGCAAGAGTGGCGGTAGACCCCCCTGGGGAGTTATATCTTAGAGAACGTGAGGGAAAACTGATTCGGATTCGGTTTCGACTGAGTCCACCCCACGAAACTCAGTAAGGGTAGGGAAGCGGCAAAGGCTGCGCATTTTGCAGATCAATCTGCATCATTGCAAAGCCGCTGCCGCTGAACTACTCTTGTCCCTCACGACCTCTGAAGTAGACATTGTCTTAGTCCAGGAACCTTATATCTATAAAAATAAGGTTTCTAGACTAAGCAATGCCAATTTCGACATCTTCGCCGCGTCCGAGGGGGACAAGGTGAGGACTTGTATAGTAGGTAAAAAGAGCTTAAATCTAATATTTTTATCTAATTACAGCAACGGTGACATGTGCACGGTTAGGCTGGAGCATGGTACGGGGATGGCCACACTGCTGTCATCCGTATACATGCCTTTTGAGGCCCCAGACCCACCAAACTTGGATGTCCGACGGTTGCTCGGTGACATGATGGGTACCTGTAACGTGATCCTGGGATGCGACGCAAACGCTCACCATTTCCAATGGGGCAGCAAGGACACCAACAAAAGGGGTGAGTCTATATTCGACTTTATTTTATCATATAATTTACGAATATGTAACAGGGGTAATGATCCAACCTTTAAAATTAGGGATAGGGAGGAGGTCATCGATCTAACCCTCTCTAATCTAGATGACTCCGTCCTCGGATCATATGAAGATATCCTTTAATGTCATTTTGGACGGGGGTCGCCAAATGCCTTATAGGAACCCGCGAAGAACAAACTGGGATAAGTACACGGAACTAACGAGTTCTCAACTGGCTCTTAACATTAATGTGGAAACAGCTGAGGGTCTTAATGGGACCGTAAAAAACAGACTGGCGTCTACTGTGAAAGGCTATCTCTTGAGTACACCTACAGGCTAGACAGCAACTGTAGTGTCTTCCAGGCTGAAATCTTCGCGATTTGGAAGGCAGCGGAATTGACTAAAAGTTTGGATGCAGAAATCTTTGAACCGGTGACTATCTTTGTGGATAGCCAAGCGGCTCTTAAAGCCATCAAATCCGATGTCGTCCTTAAGTGTAGATCAGCCTTGGGAACGCTAACTAACGGCTTCCGGCTATGCTGGGTACCAGGACACCGCGACTATCTGGGTAATGAAAGAGCAGACGAATTAGCTAGGCGAGGACTATCGCTGACTCTATATAGCCCTCATAGAACGGTACCTCCGGATTTCTGGTATTTAGAAGGTTGTGGCCTTAATATCCCTCCGAAATGGGTAAAATTTTGTATTAAGTCTTCGTTGGGAGTATGAAACTTTCCACCCTAAAGTTGTCGTCCCGATTTCAGGTATTTTGAGGGTTGTGGCCTCAATATCCCGCCAAAATGGCTGAATTTTGATATTAAGTGTTCCTTGGGGGTAAACAACTTTCCACCTAAAACTTGTTGGTTTAGGTTCCGGCCTTCATATAGGCCCGCATAGAACAATACCTCTCGATTCTCGGTAGGTTGAGGCTGTGCTTATACATATCACTATTTTATTGACTTGTCTGAAAAGAATTTTAAACAGAACAAGTAAAAAAGTGTCAGCCGACAGATATATACCCTCAGTCAATGTGAAGCGAAACTTTTACCTCCGGACAGATCGAATGTATTTCAGGTCTCTTCAGAATTTGGCCCTTTTTGGACATTTGAACTTGCCGACAACAATGTGGAATAGGAATTAACTGCACTAAGACACAAATGTTGAACTCTTGTAGGGCAGGTACTCTTAGGGAGGACCGATATGGGCCATTTTAGAAGTTAAACTAAATTGTGATAAAATATTAGGAGATCCAAAGTGATGTTTTTTAAATATTGGTAAGAAGTACCGAAAGTTGTGGACCGGTATTGCCCATGTGACTAAGTTTGGATATAATATGACGAGAGTTATCGTGTTCTCCGACCGCCACATATGGTGACATAGGGGTTTTCTTACACCTTTCAGGCTGTTTTCGCAAGAAATATGGACTTGCCCCTGAAAAAAACTTTTACCGTCGTAATGGAGGTAGCGAATGCAAATCGCTTCAACAAAAATCAAAGTGATTCGAGAGAAGGTCTTAAAGTGAACTTATCCGAAATTTTGTGTGAGAGGTACCAGAAGGAGTAGACAAATTTAGTCCATATTCGAAGCTGATCTATATCTGGAAGATGTATTAGGATGTGCAAAGTATGGATAACATCGGTCACTCCCTTCAAGAGTTATCGTGCGCACAATTTTTCCCAACATTTCTGAAGTTTTGTGGGGGAGGTACCTGAAGGAGTGGACCGATATAGCTCATCTTCGAATTTAAACTATGTTTTGATAAAAAATTACGAAGGCCAAATTTTGGACCGAATCGACAGATCCGCTCGAGAGTTATCTTGCGCTCCTACCACTACACAAGGTGTCATAGGGTTTTTTTGCACCTTTCCGACCATTTTCTCGGGAATTATGGACTTGCCACTGATGAAACTTGTACCGTCGTTTGGGGGAAAGTGAATACAAGTTGCTGCAACAAAAATCAAAGCGATTCGAGAGCAGGTCCTAAACTGAACTTGTCCGATATTTTGTGTGGGAGGTACCCGAAGGAGTGGGCCGATTGAGTCCATATGGAAACCTCATCTAAGTCTGGTAGAAATTTCACGATGTGCAAAGTATGGACCAAATCAGTTACTCCCTTGTCCACAAATTTTCCGAACATTTTGGAACTTTTGTGGGGGAGGTACCGGAAGGAGTGGACCGATATAGCTTATCTTCGAACTTAAACTAAGTTTGGACAAAATATTACGAAAGCCAAAATTTGAACCGAATCGGTTCATCCGTTCGAGAGTTATCGTGCCCACCAGCCAGACAGACAGACAGACGGACGGACATTGTTAAATCAACTCCAAATTGTCTGAAACACATTTCGTCCAAACATACTTGGGGTCTAAAACCATTATTTCGATGAGGCACATTTTGCCCGTATGAAATTGTGTATACCCTTTCTAGCCTAAAGGCTGAGGGTATAAAAATTGTACATACAAACATTTTTCTATCTATTATTGAAATATTTGTTGCATAAGAAAATGTGTAAAATGCATAAAAATTTATGAATTTTGCTTATGTCATATGTTTCGATTGCAAATTAATCAGAAGCCAAAAATATCCAGTCCCAAAATTTGACATGAATCGGACCAAAAATAGGGGTTGCAGAAGGAACAAATTTTACAATGTTATAGTTTCGACCAAATCGAGTTCTCAATTCGTAAGATAACTGGTTTTCAGACCAATTGGTCATTATCTCAAAAAATATGGGTTTGCCCCAAAATAACATTTAGCCCTGTCGGATCAGCAGATTTAGTTCAAATTTCGCAACTTGTAATATTGAGGTCCGAAGATATGTCATATCGGCCCAATCCTTCAGGTACATCACATAAAATAAGGTTGGTCTTTGGACCTGGTGATTCACCATCTTTACCATATTTCAAATCCTAGATAAGACTCAAGATAGACATTCATATATTTGGTGGTCAGAGTCAGTCAGACATTCTATGGCAAACTCTTCTTCAGTACGATATAAAATATATCTGAAAGCTATTGTACTATTAATAGGTTCGAAAAAGTTATTTTTATTACAGGCTGAAATTCCAGTTCCTCTAGCAAAGTTTTTCCCATCAGATCCAACAACATGCATGGACAATTTTTTACCAAAAGCTTAATAAAATACACCCCACTAATCCTCAGTACAGAAATTGTATCGCTAAGAAGATTTAATTTAACATTTTCTTTTGCATAACGTGTGCCAGAACTGACAGTTCGTTCTTAAGCTTGGCGTAACATTTGGTTGCTCGTTTCTATATGATTTCCGATTGCCTTATCTTACTATAGCCGAAAATTACACAGTTAACACAAGACTCTTTTGTTCAACTTCATCTGCAAAATAGAACTCTTGACAAATTAAAAATGAGATTTTCACAAATTACCTAAAAAAACTTTTACAACTCTAACGTAAAATTCGTTTCATTTCCGTTATGCACTTGTTAATTATGACGTTCACCAACACTGTATAGCAATCATCTGTTTAGTTGGTATCCGGTATTTGTTGGCGTAAAGTTAAATTACCGATTCTCATAATCTGTTTGTCAACTTTTTGTTTATTGCGTTTCCCGTTTAAAAAGATTACAAGAGAGAAACATTGTCGATTACACTATCCATGGGTAGTCTATAAAATATTCAATATGTTACATGCCGCATTACCTGTAACTAGTGAAGTGACATGATAGGCAGGGAAGCCCATTTCCAGTGACAAAATCAGGCCATAGGCTATTTTGTGTGCCATTTTTGGGTGTAAAGTAACTAGGATTAATGAGTAACTAGTTACATAACTATGTCAAAGTAGACTATTGCTATTTATTGAATAACTGGGTAGTGTATGGCCCGCTTAATGTTAGTGTCAAATTCCGTACGACATTTTATATTTTTATTTCTATTTCTCGTAATAGGACTGCGGGGACATGTTGCAACAATGTTCAAAACTATCAGCAACCGATAGTTTAGTTCTAATTTCGCACCTTGTAATATATGTATTTTCTAAATTTTGATATCGGTCAATTCCTTCGAGTACATCCCACAAAAAATTTCAAAAATATTTTGCAAAAATTCAGATTAAAGACATGTCTCGGATAGTTTTTAGCAGCAGGTTGTCCTCACGGACCCTATCACGACGATACAATTTGTTTTCTTGGCAAGTCCATATTTTTTGAGATAATGGTCCATAAGCATTAAAAAACTTGCCCATTAACCAAATGGGCTCGTTTCTATATGATTTCTGATTGCCTTATCTTTCTATAGCCGAGAAGTACACAGTTAACACAAGAACTTTTGTTCAACTTTATCTGCGAAATAGAAGCTTCTTGGCAAGTTAAAAAAGTAGCTTTTCACGAATTGCCCAAAGAACAAATGGGGTATGTTTTCTTCTTTATTTTGTTTGAGTCGGCTCTTTTGCAACAACTCTAACGTAAAATTCTTTTGATTTCCGTTATGCACTTGTTATGACGTTTACCAACACTGTATAGCAATCATCTGTTTAGTTGGTATCCGGTATTTGGCGTAAAGTTAAATTACCGAATCGCATCATCTGTTTGTCAACTTTCTGTTTACTGTAATTCCCCAATAAAAGAATTGCATTTCACCACAAAAATGCAAAATTATATTGGATACTTATCTGGACAACAATTGTTTATATTAAAAAATGCTGAGCAAAGCTGTTTCCGTTTGTTTTTTTCACGCTGAACTGTTTGTACTGTTTGTGTTGCCCATACGACGATTTATACACATATAAGTTTGATATCAATCAGGTCTTCGTGAGTATTTTTGTTTGTGTTTTGGCATGTATGGAATTGCAGGTTTCGTTCTTTACTCAACAGACTTTAGTGTCAACTGTACAATTGTAGTTCTAAGCTGGCGTTTTGTATGCTGAGGATCGCAACAATAATCCACGTTTCAAAAAAAATGCAGAAATTAACTGAAAAAGTTCACAGCGAAAAGGAAGAAGAGCCGGAAGTGGTTTGGATTAAACGGGTAGAAGAAGAACCAAGGAAATTTCCCAAAACGGAGGACGAAAGTATACCACAACTGCCAATTGTTTATAGTAATAATTATGGAGTACATTTTGCTAAATTGGAAAAATTACATCCATTCGATGCCCAAAAGGGAAAGAATATACAAGAGGTAAGCTCACATACACACACACATGTATATAGCAATAAACAAACCAAACTTATGTGCATTCGTTTATCTCTTGCAGCTTCTCATTAAATACAAATTGATGCAGGGTAAATTTTATGAACCCACAGAAATAAGCAAGGAGGAATTGTTAGAGGTTCACAAAGACAAGTATTTGCGTAGCTTAAAATGGAGCTTTAATGTGGCGCAAATTGCCGAAATACCTTTTTTAATTTTTGTACCGAATTGTTGGGTCCAGTGTGGTTATTTGCGGCCGATGCGTTTTCAAACAGCAGGTTCCATAATGGCTGGCAAATTGGCACTGGAATATGGTTGGGCCATAAATCTAGGTGGTGGTTTTCATCATTGTTGTTCCTATAAAGGTGGCGGCTTTTGTCCATATGCTGATATAACGCTAATGATTCAACGCATTTTTAGCGAAGAAGAAGAACATCACATCAACAAGGTGATGATAATCGATTTAGATGCCCATCAGGGTAATGGTCATGAACGTGATTTTATGGATAATTCACGTGTTTATATAATGGACATGTATAATTATCTAATTTATCCCAAAGATCATGAAGCCAAACTGGCCATACGAAGGGCTGTGGAATTGAAACCAAGAACAGAAAATCGCGAATATTTGACAAAGATGAAGAGGTATGTTGAATATGATGGATTATGTTTATTTATATCTATAGTAGTATACCCCTCGGAGGGTTTGATAAAAACTAAATCTACACCATTTTCACGTGTATTTCGAATAATTTCATTTGGAATTCGAATTATTTCATTTGTAATTTGAGAATTCCATTTGAAATTCGAATTATTCCATTAGTAATTTGAATTTGTTCATTTGTAATTCGAATTATTTCATTTGTAATCCGAACTTTTCCATTTGTAATTTGAATTTGTTCATTTGAAATTCCAAATGAAAAACTTCGATTTACAAATAGAAAAATTCAAATTACAAATGAAATAATTCGAATTACAAATGAAATAATTCGAAATTCAATTTGAATTCTCAAATTACAAGTGAAATGTTTCGAATTTCAAATGAATCAATCAAATTACAACTTAAATTCTACGAATTACATGTGAAAATGGTGTAGACTTAACATTGTATTATGTAAACAAGAATCAGTCGAACAGAGAGTAGTTAATGTACAGAAGTTTTTGGAACCGCTCATGGTCCTATGGGCTGGATTACATACATACATATTTTCCCACGACATCCCCTAAGGGACAAGGGAGACTTCCCTCATATCAATGAGTGCACGCCGATTCATATTGGCTCAATGATATGGGACCTACTTTTTATTGCCGAATCCGAACGGCGTGTCTTGCGACACCACTTGTAGAGAAGTTTTTCATGGCTTAAATACTCAGGAAATGTCGCCAGCTTTACTGAGGGGAAAAAATATTAAAGACTTACACTTTTCAAGAGTATTCGTGTCATCGACTCCAAATTGTCTGAGACAGATTTGGTATTTTCATATTGGGGTCTAAGACAATTTTTCAATGTGGCACATTCACAAAGTGTTATCCATAAGGTTGAGGTTATAACAATTTTAGCATATTGTCTGGATTCCTACTTTCTAACGTGCTACGCTCTATCGTACTATTTTGTATTCAATTTATATAATTTTAGAAACTCCTCGCAATTACTAATTTGTTTCTTCGCATTTTCTTTATTTTAGAACATTAAAACATGCCATGAAGGAATTTAAACCCCAATTGGTGGTTTATAATGCTGGTACAGATATTTTAGAAGGCGATCCATTGGGTAACTTGTCCATAACACCAGAAGTGAGCTATGCATAAATTTTTCTATTTTAAATACCTTTAAATATCCAAATTTTTCTCACTTTTACAGGGTGTCATAGAACGTGATCAATATGTTTTCGGTACATGTCGTGCACGAGGCATTCCAATTGTTATGCTTTTAAGTGGTGGCTATTTAAAGGCCTCGGCTAAAGTTATAGCCGATTCCATAATGAATTTAAAACAAAATGGTTTACTACAAACAATACGTTAATTTACAAATTATAAAATTGTGAAACAATTATAATTATTTTCCAACTTTTTTGCGAGTGATAAAGAACAAAAGAAATACCTATTTCTCATCGTACTGGGAATAAGGTGCTGTAATGTAAAAGTCTGTAATGGAATTGTAAAAACAATTGTAAACTGAAAGTATTTAAAAATTCTATAAGTGGTATTTTTTTAATCAAATATGTCTTCTTCTATTAAAATAAAATTACAGAAATGTAAAACATTTTAAATGAAATGAATGGATGTATTATACAAAGACATAAAGTAATAAAGACCTGACAAAATGCATGCAACAAAAAAATGTTTACGAAACTATGTATAGAAACATTACCCTTAACAGGTTGCAGTTATTTCAAAATCGCAACCAAGGAGGAACATTTCATGTAATGGTATCAGAAACGAAACTTATGAATTCAAGGATCTATTCAAGAATAATTCCATGTCAATTGGACCGGTAAATTCGGTTAAATACGTAAAAATGTATAGAAGAAAAAAATGTTATATCACCATATCGTAACATAACATTATGTTAAATTCAAAAGCCATTCACTGAAGAATGATAGCAAAAGAAATGTCTTATCTTGTTGTATTTATGTCTTTGTATTATAATATCAATCAAAATAAGTTTATATGTATGTAAGACTTCTTGGGTGGCCCCATTCATCACGGTGTGCCATAACCAAATCCAAATTTAAATGGAAAGTGCTTACACTTGGGAAGTTTTTGCAGATTCTGAAACTACCATGCTCCTAGATGAGAAATATCACGAAACAAAAAAAAAATGGACGGATCGATTTTCAAATAAATCGCGATTTAAGTTCACATTTTTAGGGGTTCTTTAGGGTTTCACAAATTTTCCCAGATGTAAGCACCTTCCATTTAAAGTTAGTTAAGGCGCACCGTGTCATTTTATACATTGCTATTTTTTTACTCCTCTCTTATAATCTTCATTCTCCTTACATACCCTTGTAGCACCATACGTTTAACTATATCGATGTCAGTATATATCTGGTATACCAAATGGTTCTCAGTCAACGACGATTGTTTCATAGATATTTTGAACAAGTTTTCTCAAGAACGCAGAAAGCAATGTCTTCTGTCACAAGTAGCCGTGTTTCGATTTTTATGCACTCCTAAGGCACTTTGATATGTCTCTTCAAAAATAATTGGGTTAGACCTCAACTATGTTTGGACAAAGACCGTTTCAGACAGTTTGGAGTCAATTTAGAACTGCCCGTTTGGCTGGAACTAACGATAACTCCCGAAAGGATCAACCGACTTGTTTCAAAATTTGGTCCTCGTAATATTTTGTGCAAACCTAGATCAAGTTCGAAGATGGGCTATATCCGTCCACTTTTTCCTTTAACTCCTCCCCAAAAGTTCAATTTTTTTGCTAAAATGGTGTGCAAAACCTCGAACGAATCAAACGTTTTGATCAAAAATTCAAAATTTGCATCCTTTTGAAATCGTTGTTATTACGACGGTACAATTTTTCGGGGACAAATCCATACTTCCTGAGATAATAGGCAAATATATCTGCTTATGAATTGAAGTATGAAGTATCTGATTTTGCACATCGTAATATTTCTTCCAAACGCACATCAAGTTCCAAGAAGGTCTATATAGATTAACACCTTTGTGTACCTTCCACACAAACATTCAAAATTTTCGCCTAAGTGCTGTTTAAGGGCTGCTCCAAGATTGTTTTGACATTTTCATTAAAGTTAGTCCTTTTGATTCTGATAACAACAATATGAGGTTTTTCGTGGGCAAATCCATATTTCCCGACATAATGACCCAAAAGCCAACTAAATGGGTGGTGAGCGCGATAACTATCGAAAAGAATGAATGACATTAGCCCAACCTTTGCACATCGTAACATTTCTCTCAAACTTAAATCAAGTTCGAAGATAGACTATATCGAACAACACCTTCGGGTATCTGCCTCACAAAAGTGCAAAAGTTTCGATTATTTGCGGTCTGTTTGAAGAATGTTTTGACATTTTCATGGAATGACCCAAAAGCTCTAAAGAAACCTACGTTGAGCAACTGAAATTAGATGCAGTTCCAAGATGGACTATATCTGTCAATTTCTTCAGGTGCATCTCCACAATGATAATGGGGCTAAAACCTTGAAAATACAGAACATCGAGAGGTATCGTTCTATGGGAACTATGGCTGACTTTCGTATCGTCAGTTGCTTTACAAATGACTGACAATCTGCGAAGTATTATGTGTGTTAACGCCGTTGTAATTAACAACTGCGAAGCTACGTGTTTCAAAACATCAAAAATACCCATTTTCAATGCAGGTAAAAAGCAAACATGTATAATTTTTATTTCTGATGCATTTAGTTGCATTTTCGAGGAACAATGTATGAGTGTGCAAATGAAATATTTTGACGAAGTTTAAATAACACAAAGCAAATGACGATACGGAAGTCAGCCTATATCAAAACGTGGACCTATAGAAAAAAATATTCCCTCTATATTATGGTGGATGGATAAAAGTTGCCATCACCATTGCTGTCGGCAGAACTTAGCTACAGAATCAATGCTAAATTACACTGTGCAACATTTTTAAAGTAATCTTGTGCAAACAATTGAATCTGAGGATTTTTTGAAAATACAGACCCAAACGACATAAACCCCTAGTTGGGTTATGTTGTGTCAGATCCAGATTGGATTTTATGGCCCCATCTAAACATGGTTAAATATTGAGTTTTTAAAGAAATGCGGGGCTAAATCTCTGAAACCAATGAGAATCTGCTTTTGACCTCTGAAGCAAATTTGTAGATAAGGCCAAGAATAAAATATTTGGAGAAACCATTGATGTCAACGTCTACACGTTGTCGTAACAGAGAACAACGAATCCAAATGAGAGCTGTGTCAGTCGTTTTTTATACCCTCAGCATTTATGCTAACGAGGGTATATACACTTTCATACGGGCAAAATGTGCCTCATCGAAATAATGGTTTTAGACCCCAAGTATGTTTGGACGAAATATGTTTCAGACAATTTGGAGTCGATTGAGCAATGTCCGTCCGTCTGTCTGTCTGGCTGGCTGGAGCGCACGATAACTCTCGAATGGATGAACGGATTCGGTTCAAATTTTGGCTCTCGTAATATTTTGCTTAGACTTAGTTTAAGTTCGAAGATGGGCTATATCGGTCCACTCCTTCCGGTACCTCCCACACAAAAGTTCGAAAATGTTCGGAAAATTTGTGCGCACGATAGATAACTCTTGAAGGGAGTAACCGATTTGTTCCATACTTTGCACATCCTGAAATGTGTACCAGACTTAGATAAGGTTTCAATATGGACTCAATCGGTCCACTCCTTCGGGTACCTCCCACACAAAATTTCGGAAAAGTTCAGTTTAAGGCCATCTCTCGAATCGCTTTGATTTTTGTTTTAGCAACTTGTATTCACTGCTCCCAATACGACGGTACAAGTTTCATTAGGGGCAAGTCCATACTTCCTGAGAAAATAGCATGAAAGTTGCAAAAAACCCCTATGACACCGTGTGAGGTGGTTGGAGCGCAAGATAACTTTAGAACTGATCTGTCGATTCGGTCCAACGTTTAGCCTTAGTAATATTTTGTCCAAACATAGTTTAAGTTCGAAGATAAGCCATATCGGTCCACTCCTTCAGGTACCTCCCCCACAAAAGTTCAAAAACGTTCGGAAAAATTGTTCGTACGATAACTCTTGAAGGGAGTGGCCGAATTGGTCCATACTTTACACATCCTAATATATCTTCCTGATATAGATCAGGTTCAAATATGGACTATATTTGTCTACTCCATCCGGTACCTCCCACACAAAATTTCGGATAAGTTCACTTTAAGACCTGATATCGAATCACTTCGATTTTTGTTGAAGCAACTTGCATTCGCTGCCTCAATTACGATGGTAAAAGTTTTTTCAGGGACAAATCCATACTTCTTGAGAAAACGGCCCGAAGTGTGTAAAAACCCCATAGGCACCATATGTAGTGGCTGGAGATCCACTTCCATAATGCTTAATGTCGATCCATTGCTATTAGTACCTCCTTCGCAAAACTATTGATCTTTAATCCTAATCAAAATTTTTGTCGGTTCAAACGCCCAAAATTTATAAAACACCCTACATACATACGTTTTTTTTGGGAAAAATTGTTTCAATATACACAGACTGAGGGTATATCTCTGTCGGCAAAGCCGACTGATACTTTTTTACTTGTTAACAAAGGCACATTGCTCTCCCATGAGTTGTCTCTTAATTATTTTGTACACCAATGTTTAAAAAGACGGAACGGTACGGGTTCAAAAGTATGTATATATGGGCTGAAAGAGGACACTCCCAGGTATCATTCTGTTATAGTTTATAGTTTCCGAGAAATAGCTATTTCTTTCATCAGCAATTTGTAAATATAACGTATTTTGTGTTTTAGGTATCGTTCGGCTACAGGCTTTTTTAAATAAAACTAGTTGTTTATTTCAATTTTGTTTTTATTATCCAATATTTCGATTGGAATCTCCAATCATCTTCAGGGAACTACAAATAATAATTATGTTAATGGATGTAATTACAAAATTATTGGCTGTTAAATTACTTGAAAGAGAGTTTGGTTTAATTGCTTCCAAGAGCTTTCTTCAACTGAAGTTTGTCTCGTCTGTATTTGTTTACCGTGTGTCTATACATTTGAGCACAATTGTCTGTGTCTGCTTTGTAGTTCATTCTAATATCATTTGGAGTGTTTATGATGTGCAACATCTCTAGAGTGTAACGTTTGTTATAATTTTCTCTTGAGCTAATATTTTAATATTGTTAAAATCAGGTGTGTGATCTGTTACGGCACAGTGGGCTGCTAATGCAGTTTTTTGTTCCAGGGGTTTGTTAGTGGATTTTTGGTCTGATCTGTGTCCCGATACTCGGGTCTTAAGCTTACTTTTGGTGGTGCCAACATATACTTTCTGGCATACGTTGGACTTGTCCCCTTTACAGTTAATTTGGTATACTATATTGGATTTATCCTCGTTCTTAATTTTATCTTTTAATTTACTGAAAACATTATGGAGGGTGTTATGGGATTTAAATGCCAGTTCATATCTGGAATCGTCATATATATTGGATGCTTTTATTCTTTCCGAGAAACCCCTTGTGTATGTCATTGTTTTGTAGATTTTTGGCTCCTTCTCTGTGGCTTGCGTTCTGTCTCTTTGTATTGCACGTGAAATCAAGTTGTCAATGGTTTTTATGGGAAAATTGTTTTTCCTAAGAATATTTTTAATTATTTTGATGTTCTCGTATTTTTCAAAAATGGAATGGAAAAATATTTGATATAGGATTTTCAATAAAAAATCTCCTGATGAAATGAAATAAATTAGTTTTATTTTCAACTAAATATTGACCGATTCAGTGTAACGTGACAAATTGATCACGTACATAAAACCAACAACAGCGACGCCCACTACCACAACAACAATACAACCGGCCAACAGAGAACAGCAAGGCCCCACTACCCAACAACGTCACGACCTGTCAATCCATTCACACTGTTGGGTTTTGCTTGCATTTCTGTGGGATGTGTGTGTTACAGTGCACTTTCAGGCAAGCGACAGCATAACAACCGCAGAGTAATTCTCAATTGCTCTGTGCGACTGTACACACTAATATTCCACTTTCGTTGGGGAAAGACAGGCTTGCTACTGCAGGGAGCCAGCCATACGGGCTTGAGTACAGTTGTTGTGTTCGTAGTCCGCCAACCGACACGAGAGTGTTAAGAGGTTGGGAAGTATTTTTGAGAGCTACCCCTTTGCGCGGTGGCTAATACATTCACTCCACCTTCGGGTGTTGTTCCACTCCACCTTCGGGTGTTGTTCCACTCCACCTCCGGGTGTTGTTCCACTCCACCTTCGGGTGTTGTTCCACTCCACCTTCGGGTGTTGTTCCACTCCACCTTCGGGTGTTGTTCCACTCCACCTTCGGGTGTTGTTCCACTCCACCTTCGGGTGTTGTTCCACTCCACCTTCGGGTGTTGTTCCACTCCACCTTCGGGTGTTGTTCCACTCCACCTTCGGGTGTTGTTCCACTCCACCTTCGGGTGTTGTTCCACTCCACCTTCGGGTGTTGTTCCACTCCACCTTCGGGTGCTGTTCCACTCCACCTTCGGGTGTTGTTCCACTCCACCTTCGGGTGCTGTTCCACTCCACCTTCGGGTGTTGTTCCACTCCACCTTCGGGTGTTGTTCCACTCCACCTCCGGGTGTTGTTCCACTCCACCTTCGGGTGTTGTTCCACTCCACCTTCGGGTGTTATTCCACTCCACCTTCGGGTGTTGTTCCACTCCACCTTCGGGTGTTGTTCCACTCCACCTCCGGGTGTTGTTCCACTCCACCTTCGGGTGTTGTTCCACTCCACCTTCGGGTGTTGTTCCACTCCACCTCCGGGTGTTGTTCCACTCCACCTTCGGGTGTTGTTCCACTCCACCTTCGGGTGTTGTTCCACTCCACCTCCGGGTGTTGTTCCACTCCACCTTCGGGTGTTGTTCCACTCCACCTTCGGGTGTTGTTCCACTCCACCTCCGGGTGTTGTTCCACTCCACCTTCGGGTGTTGTTCCACTCCACCTTCGGGTGTTGTTCCACTTCACCTTCGGGTGTTGTTCCTCTCCACCTTCGGGTGTTGTTCCACTCCACCTTCGGGTGCTGTTCCACTCCACCTTCGGGTGTTGTTCCACTCCACCTCCGGGTGTTGTTCCACTGCACCTTCGGGTGTTGTTCCACTCCACCTTCGGGTGTTGTTCCACTAGTCAGTACTCGTAGAATACCGTAGAGACTAACTTAGAACTAACATTAACGAACGACAACCCGAACAGCCGAGCTGAGTGCAGAATCACCGAGTGGCCGAGCACTTACAATACGAATCCCCGAGTAGCCGAACCCCGAATCCCCGAGTGGCCGAACACTTACAGCACCGAGTGGCTGAACACCTACAACACGAATCCCCGAGTAGCCGAACACCGAATCCCCGAGTGGCCGAACACCTACAACACGAATCCCCGAGTAGCCGAACACCGAATCCCCGAGTGGCCGAACACCTACAACACGAATCCCCGAGTAGCCGAACACCGAATCCCCGAGTGGCCGAACACCTACAACACGAATCCCCGAGTAGCCGAACACCGAATCTCCGAGTGGCCACACATCTACTACACGAATCACCGAATGTTCGAACCCAGAACACCGAACACATACGAACTCCGAGTGGCTGAACATCTACAACACGAATCACCGAATGGCCGAACACTGAACCCTAAACACCGAATCACCGAGTGGCCGAACACGTACGAACAACTAGTGGACGAATATCTACAACACGAATCACCGAGTGGCCGAACACATACGAACCCCGAGTGGCCGAACATCTACAACACGAATCACCGAGTTCCCGATTATCTTCAAATCGTCTACTACCGAACAGCGAATCATCGAATTCCCGATTATCATTAAATCATCTAATACCGAACAGCGAATCATCGAGTTCCCGATTATCATCAAATCGCCTACAACCGAACAGCGAATCACCGAGTTCCCGATTATCTTCAGACCGCCTACTACCGAACGACGAATCACCGAGTACCCGATCATCATCAAACCATTTACTGAATCCAAGTTGCCGATTCCCCAGCCAATTATCCTTCTTATCGTATTTAAACATCAGTAGATTATAAATTAGTTTTACATCAATAAATTTCCTATTCTTACCCCCAGGAAAGGGAGATTGCTCGTCTTTCATTCCGTAAGGTTTAGTGGGTCCTTATGGCGACCCTGGACACGACTGAGTCTACCCCAGCCTACGAGAAAACCACGTTACATCAGCCCAGTATTAATAATATACAACAAACATTAAGGAAAAAAAATGGGGTTTGGGCAGGAAAATCGATTTCTGAACCATTGTAAGCAGTTCAGAGTGGGAGATATGATATGATCTCAGCCAGCATTTTTTGAAAATTTTAATCAAATTCGAGTCTTTTTTGATCCGACTGCACGATTAAAAAGCTGGAATATGAGCTCATTTTCTGATCATAAATGACTCCTTTGTCGGGAGGAAAACGTAACCTCAGGCGACTCTTCTAAACAAACCACAAATGAGTCTTCCTCTGCATTAGTTTCGAGTCATTTTTGCAATTTTCATGAGTCTTTAGGGATTCATTTATGAGTATTTTTATTAGACGAAATAAATTAAAAAAATTTCTTTTTATTCTTTTTTGTTCCTTTCCTTTGTTTTATTGTCTTTTCTGCTTTGTTATGTCTTTTAATTATCCTTTATGTTGCGCGGTGGTTAGTATACTGCCTCTTCATTTCACTTGGCCAAACCTGAACATGTGTTGTGTTTGTCTATACACTTATGGGCCGATTCCGTAGAGCGAGGCGAGTCATGTCGCGTCGTCTATCGTCTCTGTGACAAAATTTAAAAAATGCACTACGTACAGCGATAGAAAATAATCGTCGATAACAAGTTATTTTTATTTTTTTTTTTTTATTTTATTTTTATTCGTTAGTAAAAATGTACGGCGACAGCTAATTTGTTGTCGCCGAAAAATGAACATTTCGGCGACAAAATTTGACGACGTCAGGCGATATTGCCATACGGAATCGAAAAATTGCATTTGGCAACGCGACACGACTCGCCTCGCTGTACGGAATCGGCCCATTAATATTATACGTTACATTTATATCAATGTTTTATAAAAAGTGTATATGAGAATTACTTACAACCAAACAAAAATAAAACAAAACAATCAGTTTTTAGTCACCTATCTGTTCAAAATATGATCAGAAGATACATAATTATAATCAGTTTCCAAACACCTGCATGACCCTTTTTTGATTAAGCATTTTTCAATCTTCATGAAGATCAAAATGTGACTATAAATAACGAAAAAATAGTCACATTTTAAACGCCTCAATGATTTATTTGTGATTGCTACACATTTGTTGTTGTATTTTAAATTGAACTCTTTTTAATCATTACAGGGAGTCACTTTCGAGTCCCTTTCTGATCATACAAGCGACTTAATCAATTTTTGATCACCAAAGGGACTCTAAAAAGAGTCCGCAATGTGATTTTTGAAGAAAAAATCTTCCAAATGCTAGCTGGGATAGAAGTCTCTCGTGTCCCTTCGGGTATGTGTATAGAAACATGTGTGTATGTAATAGTTTCAATTTGACATTCCAGGGGCTGGATTCTTGTTCTATGAAAATTTTAAATGAAAAATATTTCCTTTATAATTCTTTTCATTTGACAGTTTTTTCCTTTATAGAAGTTTTCATTTCACATTTTCATACTAGGCGTTTACACCAGACAGTTTGTCTTCAAATACAACTCTGATTTACTAACACATACATTTGTCGTTTGTCTCGCAGCTGTTCATCATTTTTTCACAGACTGTAGGGAAGACAAATTTTTGACATTTTTGTAAAAATAAGTGAAATAATAATTGAAATGTGTTGAAAACAAAAGAACATGAACAAGAACAAGAACATAATATGTAAACGGAAAACAAAAAGAAACCGACGATTTTCATTAAAAATTTTACAACTGTTTTTGCAGTTGTCGGGACGCCTACGTCACACAGGCAAGTTGTGAGATTTTGACAATCAATACATGAAGTCAACTGTCCTGTCTTTTGTAAACGCAGAGTTAAGCGTTTACTGGTCTCATTAACATTAGGTCGGTTTGGTTTTCTTCTTAGTTTTGTAATCATGCATCTTCCCGATTGCTGACTATTAACCCTCCGCTTCAAAACCTGTTTTTATTGTTCTTGGGAACAAAAATAAAAATCCATTTATGTATAAAAGAGTGGCTGACTTCCGTATCGTCATTTGCTTTGTATTGTTTAAACTTTGTTAAAATATTTCAATTGCACACTCATCCATTGTACTCAACAATGCAACTGTGAACATTGTTTACATTGACGATGTGAAACAGATGACAGCTGTTATTAGGAAAAACAAACATGAAGAACGCGACAGCATAAATTTCGTTTGAACATTTTTTAAATTTATCACAGTGCGTGAATGATAAACACAATAAAAAGAAAAAGAAATCTGGTTTATTACGCAGTCTTTTCGTGAGAACCAATATTTTGCTCGCATCTCCATCTATAACACTGCTCAACAAAATTGAAAAAGTTGAATGTTTCAGACGAAGTTGCAGTTGTTTCTACATGAAATCGGCGAGTTATTTTCAAATCCGGTCCCGGGTTTTCTCCATCAGCTCTTGTTTTTGAGATATAGCTCAAAATCCGTTTTTACGAGTTTTACCCAGACTTTCGTTATTTTCGGATACAAACAAATATTTTTTGTGGGTTTTTCGACATATATATATTAAGGAGATGTTGTACGCTCGATACAAATCGTTTTTGAAATAATTATGGTGAGTATATATCAAAAAATATAGAAAATATACGACGGACCTTGTAAAAATTGCATATTTTGAGTACTTTAAGCTGTAATTACGTCATCAGGGGAAGTCATAGGATCTTCATATGGTACTCCGGATATGCTTAGGGTGTTTACTATATAATCCAGTATTCAAATATATAATATAAAGTTCATAGCGCCCATGATTCCGCCATAACCTAAAAATCGCCATGAAGACTGCTAAAGGAAAATCATTTACCAGTGATATCATTACCACATGAGCCATTTACTTTTCAATGGCATTCTTCATGATAGTTTTTAGGTTATGGCGGAATCATGGGCGCTATGAACTTTATATTATACATTTGAATACTGGATTATATAGTAAACACCCTAAGCATATCCGGAGTACCATATGAAGATCCTATGACTTCCCCTGATGACGTAATTACAGCTTAAAGTACTCAAAATATGCAATTTTTACAAGGTCCGTCGTATATTTTCTATATTTTTTGATATATACTCACCATAAGTATTTCAAAAACGATTTGTATCGAGCGTACAACATCTCCTTAATATATTAATGTCGAAAAACCCACAAAAAATGTTTGTTTGTATCCGAAAATAACGAAAGTCTGGGTTAAACTCGAAAAACCGGATTTTGAGCTATATCTCAAAAACAAGAGCTGATGGAGAAAAACCGGGACGGATTTGAAAATAACTCGCCGATTTCATCTAGAAACAACCGCAACTTCAGTTGAAACAAAAGTCGTGTTGACCAGTGTAATCACTGTTAATAAAAAACATTTTTGTACATAATTGCTATTATTCAGCCCAATCATGAATATTCTTGCGGAATACAACTCTCGCGGAATAGATTTTTCTCGAGAGAACATTCCTCCTATCATGAATAATGTGAGAAAAATAATCATTGAATTTGGCAGCACTGAAGGGTCTTTTTCATATCTTGTGTGCCCTAATTGTTGTGAAAACAAAGAGAAAATTTTAAGTGTTTGTGTTTTTAGACAAAATCAACAAATTTAATCAATTAAATTACACTTTTATACATCAAAAACATTCAGAAGATGTTACTAATTATGAAAAAGTCAGATGTGATTGGAAATTTCTAAGAAGACTGTGCAATTGACTCCATTGTGCTATGGAACTGCCACTATCATGAATGTGTTAGAAACGAGTGTTTTTAATTAAATAATGGCAAAAATTGAAAAAACACGAATTCTGAAATAAATATAATTGAAAATATGCTTTTATCCAGTGTTTTTTCAATAAATGTTGTGCAACAATTTTGTATGTCCAAAATTCTCTCATCCCATCGTTGATCGGTACAAAAAGTGGAGAGTGACTGAGTTTGCAAAGTGATGTTATTTTGTAAAAATTGTTAAATTTTTAATAAATTTCCAACCATAAGTAAAAGTTTTAGTATAAAATCACAACAAAAGTGTTTATTTTGTGTGTTTTGTACAAAGTTTGTGGGAAATACAAAGATTTTTTGTAAACTCCCTTCAGTTTTGCAAGGGAGATTTTTTTGGAGGAAAACACATGTTTGAGAGCGTTCATGATACCTACTTTTTCTCCATCGGAATTTTTTCCGTGCGGATTTTTTGTTTGTGAAAGCAAAGAAGGGAAAAGAGAGAAATTCCGCACGGAATTTTTATTCATGATTGGGCTGGATTATTGCTTATATATACTTACCTTCGCGAATCATCCATTTTAATTATATATCTTACCAGCGTAAAAATACCTGTTTTTGACGTTAAGAAGCACGTAGCCTCGTAGTTGTTAAGTACATCGGCGATAAGAAACAGAAAACATTGTATACTATTTATCATTTGTAAAGCATTTGGCAATACGGAAGTCAGCCAGTTTTACAGCCAGTTTCTGTATGTCGAAAGAAGAATGTGTGCGAATGAAACACGCCCGAACTTTAGTTTTCGAAATTATTTTACCTTTGCTTTTGCTTCAAAACAAAAAACAAATTTGAAAAACACACAAGAGTTTGGACGTGTTTCTTTCGCACACATTCTTCTTTCGACATACAGAAACAGGCTGTTATTAATTTACTGAATGTCTACATAACTCTCAGAAAGGTGTCATCTTTGTACAATTTTTTCATCCTAGTATAATACATTTCTTTCAAAATTTGCAAAGAAGCTAAGAATTCGACTGAAAATTGCCTTCCATATATATAAGTTTCCAGTTCACGAGTTTTGCCTTAGCGGCAAATATCTTCTGTTGTTTTTACGGAGGTTAACCCCATTTATTGGGGATTTTTACACATTTGAAAGGTCATATTTTTCCTTTTATATCTTTTCTTACGGATTAATCCACACTACAGTTAAAATATTTACCAAAATCTCTATCAAATCACAAAAAATATATAAATTTTAAGTGGAACTTTAAAAAATTGCCACTTCCCTTTATATTGCTTTGTCGTTTACCAACACTTGAAACACTCATACATAGAAACAGCTGATACAACACTGCTGATTGTCATTGTAATTTGTTGTTTTTGTTTTGCACTTTAACTTGACAGTTAAACAAAAGATAAACAAGCGGTTAGTAATATACTACTGTTATTTCGGTTGTCGTTGTTGTCGTTACTTTTCTACATTTGTTTTGATGTTATAATCGTATTGAAGAGAATCGCGTCATGCAATGAGAGAGCAAGAGAAATTATTAGAACAATAAAAAAACGTCACGGTACAAAAATCAAACGGTGTGCCAAATTGTCACAGTCAGTCTGTTAAACAAAACATAAACATCCAACAACAGCAGAGTGTTTTTAGTGCAAATATTTTCCATTAAATTTACAAAAAGATGATTTTCTATTAAAAATCTACAAAGCTAACGGAAGCTACCTCGTTTTATTGTCTACAAATCTTAAAGTAAATAACAATACCATTAATAAAATAACTGAGAAAATCTTGTGCATTCTAAGCAAAGAGCAGAAAAAACAAAACGGAGGAAAACGACAACAAAAACATTATTAACTTGTACCAAATAGAAAAAATAGACCACAAAATAGTGTCACGGTGTGTTTATCCCACATACAAGTAATGTGCACAAACAAACAGCCATATGTATATCTTGACCGCACCAATGTCAATTTCAAGGAGAATCTCTAAGAAAATCTTAAGGAAATCATTTGTCAATATTTGAAAGGTAATGTAAGAGAGAACTGTGTTGTTGCAATTTGTGTTTACATCAAATGAATGTGAAATAAATAGATTTAAATTTATTTAAGTTGCCAATCGCTCATAGGGATTAAATTTTGTATTGGACTTTAAGCAAATCAAGTAATTGAAATTGAATTAAATAAATTGGCCATATGTCAGTGTACCTTGTATATTTTGTGTGTGTGTTTTGTGAATAACCGGTGGCGAATGATTGAGTGATTGAAACAAATGCAATTTATTAATAACAATTTAATTAAAATAATTTCTAATTTCTATCTTGTATTTGAGATAATGCGATAAAATAATTTGGTGGATATTCTTCGAAAACAACTTTTTTTTGTATATAAGGGTGCCTCAGCAGTAATAAAACTACATTGAAATATGGCTTAAATGTTGTTTAGAGTCACCTCTTGGATCAGATTGACATTTTTATCATAGGTAGTACTTGTTATCCTGATTACAACGTAATACATAGATTTTCGAAAAAATTACATATTTCCCTTGTACGAGTAAGGGTCTTGAGATTTTAGTATTCAAACGTGGGCAAGGTGGGTGTCGTTTCAAAGCTTATGAACAGTACTTTTGCGCCCTTAGCACAGGAGGAAATCTTAAGGTCGGCTACTTAACGAACAATTATACAGAAACTCGTACTCATTCGCCTTGTAGGAAAACAAGAATTAATCCGTTTATTAGGGACAAGAACAGATCAACCGAGGTGCGGTGGTAATCATGACGCCTATCAAACGAGTGGCCTGTTGTTCAATCCCTAACCAGAACATCGCATTTTTGGGCAGTTGGATAATTATTTTAACAAAATTCCATATATGAAAAACTTATCTATGTATATCGTCACCTGAAATGCCCAAAGACGTAACCCTCAATGTAACCCTTTGAGGGTTACGTCTTTGGGCCTTTCAGGTGACGATATGTCGTCTCGTCTTAAAATCAAGGCTTTTTGTCTAGGAAGGGAAACCTCTTAACCACTTCCGTTTATTAGGGATGAGAACAGATCAATCGATATGCGGTGGTAATCATGCCGCCTTTCAAACAAGTGGCCTGTTGTTCAAACCTTAACCAGAACATCGCATTTTTCGTCGGTTGGATAATTCTTTTAACAAAATTCCAAATATGAAAAACTTGTCTATGTATGTGGTCTCGTCTTAAAATCAAGGCTTTTTTTGGCTAGGAAGGGCAAGTTATTAACCACTTCCGAATAGGTCTAAGGCCTATTTATTATAGGTATGTATTGGGAAAAACTTTGGTCATCCTAATATATTTTCCAGAAACAGATCAGCTATGAATATGAGCTACATCGGTCCACTTCTTCAATTACCTTCCACAAAATATACTAAAATGTTCGCAAAAGAGCAGGTTGTTGTCGGGGTCCACAACGATTCACATATTCCCGTAATGCCGGCTCCGGATTCTTTTGGTCCGTGCTGGGACGGAGGAAAATCAAGGACCAATATATTTATTTGTGCTCGGTTTGTTACATCTGCATCTACCACACTCAAACTTCGCAAGAATATCACGGTCGACTCGGCGCAAGCAACCAACAACAACAACAACTGCAGCTTACACCATTGTGATGGTTACAAGATACTGCAGAAGGATCGCGCCAGAAGTGGAGGTGGTGGATTAGCTTTCCTATTGCACCAGTCTGTTCAATGCAGATTTATCTTGCTTGAGCCTGGCTCTAATGACCCGCACATTGAATGTATGGGGGTAGGAGTCAAGTGTGGAACTGCCGTATTCTAGCTGTACTCCAGGTTATAGACCCAAAATTAGGAAGCTTTGGCGTTAAAGTCCCCCATGACCAGACGTTTGTGTCCGGTCATGGGGGACTTTAATGCTCATCATGTGTTGAGACATTCGGTTCTGGGAAATGACTATAGAGGTATAGTGCAGACTGAACAGATAGATAGCTCTACGTTTTGCACGGCCAGCTCGCAAAACATAACCATTGTGTGACCTGATTTGACAAAAGACGTAACCTGGCAACCCGTTGTTTCTCTTGAGTCAGACCATCTCCCCACAATTGTCTCCAATTGTCTCCGCCCAATTTCATCACCTCCTAAAGCCTCATCAATAATGGGAATGCTAATTGGCCTAATTTCAGAGAGTCCACTAATCACCACTTCAAAGAACTTCCCAAACATTCTGTTGTACGGGTAGCAGATAGAACGTTCCGAGACATTATAACTACTGCAGCCACTCACCATATACCTGCTGGTCGAATACTTTCGTCGTGCCAACACAATTAACCCCAGAGTCAGGGAGCTGACACTGGAAGTTAACAGTTTGGTCGGTGAGCATAAGCGGAACAAGTGGCAGAGTCAGCTGAAGATTTGCAACGTTAGAGCCGAAAAAAGTGAATTGTGGGCAACAGTTAGGTTACTCGTCAACCATGGAAAGAAAAAAAGTATAGGCCTCAGTCTGGTTTGGCGTCGTTACACTGACTAATCGCAAGTTATTTTAATCGACAGTTGGTCCAGCATCCCCGGAAGTGACAGTGTGAATAGAAGAATACTACGTCGCATTAAATATGTTCCTGTCGAGAATGAATCACGACAATTGACAAAGGATGATGATGCAAATATCATCAGGAACTCTAAGTCATCAAAAGCTTGGTCCTCAATGGAACCAACGCCTGCTGAACGAGTTGAATGAGACGGGAGTCGGGTATCTCAAAAAAGTTCTCAACCTGTCGCTAACCACCCATATCGTTCCCGAAGTCTAGAAAACGGGCAGTGTGGCAAGGATGGTAGCAAAGGTGAATCGTACAGACCGATTTCACTTTTGTCGCCCGTAGCAAAGACTATTGAGGCTTTACTCATCCCCAGCGTCAGAAATAGTTATCCAGTTGCCGATCATCAGCATCGGTTAAGTAAGTAGTCACAGCTACACCACATCTGCGCACATATTAGTCGAGGACTTAACCTGAATAGGCCGTGCGATGGGAAAGTGGTGGCGCTCGACTGTCAATCACACAACTCTGTTAGAGGACATTGAGCAGACAAACCTTCGGCAGAGTTTGAAACATTGTATAATCATTTATATAAGTGGACGCCAGACGTACGTAGAATTCAGGCACAACAAATCCAAGCCCAGTAGAGTGAAACCCCCGAAGGTGGGGTGATATCTCCGGAACTGTTTAACATCTACCGCTCTTGTATTCCACTCTCTCCAGACGACATTGAGATCTTAAAGTATGCGGATGATTGTACGATCTTGGCATTAGATGCCTTCATCTGCGAAAGACTGAACTCCTAGTTAACTGAACTTTCCAACTTTTCCAAGCGAGGAATATGCAAATATCCTCTACTAAATATACGGCCACTACTGTTCCCGGAGAAAATCATCCATCTATCGTAGCTGAGAGCGTCTGCTGCCACAACAAACTAGAGTAGTTTTGGCTCAACTACGCTCGGAACCTTTTGATACGATGAAAATATGCATCATCAAAATAATGATTTTATAGCCCAAATAAGTTTGGACTAAATGCATTTGAGACAATTTGAAGTCGAGTTAGTAATGCCCGTTCGTCCAGCTGCCTGGAACGCACGATAACTCTCAAACGGATCAACCGATTTTGTCCAAAATTTGGTTCTAGTAATATTTTTTTGGAACTTAGTTTATGTTCGAAGCTATTTTCACCACAAATTTAAAAATTGTTTCCTAAAATGGTTCGCACGATAGGTCTTTCTATTAGACATAGATTATAGACTATATCGGTCGGCCACCGTGTGTAGCGGCTGGTGCGCATGACAACTTTCGAACTGACTACTGCGTTGGTCCAAACTTTGGATATCAGAATATTTCTGCGAATCTTAGATAAAGTTCAAAGATGGTGTTAATCGGTCTACTCCTTCTGGTACCTCCCAAACAATAGTTCAAAAAAGTTACAATATTACAGTTACAGTATTACACCAACTTCGGTATAAGTGTGAGTTTCGAAGCATTGCCAGAGAAGCCACTCCATGGCCGATATGTCTGCTTAGGTACTAACAGCAACACCGCATAATTTGGTGGTTGTGTGAGTTCGAATCTTCGGCTTTCTTTTTCACTTACAAACAGTTTTCGATCATTCAGCTTTACACCAACGAGAAATTAATTAAAAAGTTCAAACAATTTTAGCGAATGTTTCTCGTAATATTTTGTCCAAACTTAGTCTATGTTCGAAAAATTTACATATCGATCTTCTCCTTATGGTACCTCCCTCACAAAAGATTAACATTTCTGTTTAAGTGAAGTTTAAGGTCTGTTCGTGTATTCTTTGGAAATGCTTACCGAAGGTACTCTTTGTGGTTCTGTTTACAGCAATATTATGTTTTTCGTGAGCAAGTCCATGCTACTTGACATAATGGTCCAATACCTCTAAATTATATGGTGACCAAGGGAAATGACTGGTGGGCGCAATATATATCGAAAAGAAAGCCTCTCAGAAGTAGGCTATTCCTCAGACGACCTCAGCCTCTTCACATCCAATGGTTGTGATTTTGGATAGGTCGACCGAGGTCCGTTATCCTTTGAGGAAGTCAATGCCGTCACTGACCCATCATTGTTTCGCCCGCTCGTGTTCCCACTTGTGTCGGATAGTTTCTTCTTTTTCATCAGCTGACTCACCTCTATCACCCTTTGGTGGGGTTTAGAAGTTGAGCCAGCTAGACTGAGGACTCAGATACTTCTTTCTCCTTCTTGCCTTCATATCAGCCTTCTTTGAGAGCTGAGACGTTGCCGCATTGGATAACGGGGTATCCTTATTCGAGTTGAAGTATCCTCCTTTCGTCGCCTCTATGGAGGTTTCGATGGGGGCTACTCCCTCTCTTGGCGTAGGGATTTCACTGACACGCACTTCCCTATTAGTTATATTCTTTTTCGAATTTCCTCACGAACTTGAGGTTAGAGCATACCATTTGAAACTCCCTCACGGAGTCTTTATTAGCATACCGATTGCAATAGTTGGTATGATTTTTTGTCTCTTGGTTCTTTGGTTTTGGCAGAATTGAAGGTCTGTGGATTCAGCGAATCATCCATCTTGTCGATAGGTTCTTCGCTCGTGCCACTCTCCTCCTCTACTGCCTTTTGCTTCAGAAGTAGAGGTTTGTCGGAATTGTCCGAAACCAAAACGTCACCGGATGGGGGATCATTAGCAAGACTAGATGTGGGGACATGAATCACTGTCGCGTCCATATCTTCCTCCTCCTCAGTCGGCGATAATTTTTCCCAAATTTCATCCGGGATGCTTTCCTCCTTGAGTGTCAAGGGTACACTTTCCTCAATAAAATTGAGGAGTAGTAGACTTTGTCTGTTTAGACTGTCATTTATATGGTCCAGTTCCGGAGTGTCGTCCCCGCCCATTTTTCCAGCCCGCTCATTTGCAGCAGAGTTTGAGCTGCTGGCAGCAACATTGGGGGATTCCTTGTCAATGTCCATATTTGTAATTGTCAGGGATAATAAGGAGGTTGCACTTGTGAGTGAAAAGACTGAGGGTGTCAAGGCATCCACACCTATGTACATCAGTCGAAGATTCATTTTGAGGTTTTTGAATTTTTGTTTTTTTTTTTTTATTAAAAGTTCGAATGTCCATGGGATATTGAGTTGTGGAGGAACTGAGATCCACCGTGGCATGAGGTATTAGGGTAGCAACTGTATTTGAACGAAGTCTCAAATACAGTTGCTACCCTAACTGCAAACCTTGATAACACCGATGGGCACGTGGTCGCTTAACACCCCGGTGTTAGGGGATCTCAGAATTATTTTAATAGGAGATCGGAACCAAATATGTGCCACACATTCCAAAGATACACAGTGGGTTTTCAGTGCACTGTGTTGGTTCGTGACAGTAGAAATGCATAACCTTTGGTCGGTCACAACCACCTAGTTAAACATTCTGAGAAGTTGAATGGAAGATTGTGGCGTCTAGCCCCCACATCGCGCCAAGATCCTTATCCCCGATTGATACTCTTTTACTTGTTTATATAAAATTTTTGTTGAAGAAAACAAAAAAAAAAAACAAACATTCAAACTCACAGACTTTTGGCCTGCAAAAATTATTCTGAATTACTGTGCGATGTCGTAAATGTGAAAATAAAATAAGCTATGAATTTAAAATAATTATAAGAAACGACCATTTTAATAATTGGCATTTAACAACATACTACTTTGTATACGGTCAACGGAAGTACATTGTGACGTATAAATAATATTTGTATATGGAACATTAATAATCACAATCAATTTAGGATTTCAGCGACGCAGAGCGGTTCAGAATCGTCTTTTTCATGGTCAAAACTCTGGAACTTTTGAACGGATAGAGATATTTCCATAATTCTTTTTTTTTTTTGATCGACAGATCACCACCAAGTTCGGTCTACCGGTTGCGGAGGAATTCAAGGTCAAAGTAAAAAATTTGAGTTTTTTATATTTTGCATCAGAATATTAGTGTTTTTGAGTTGTTCATATATTCTAACTATTTAAAAGCATCAAACCCCAATAACCAAACCATAAAAATACAAAATATGTTTTTTGGAAAACACTTTTTTCAAAAAATTTAACACCCTGTTTCATGGCGAACAAAAATGAAAACGAAAGAAAAACTACTTAACTCGTGTATGATTTCTAAATTTTGCAGTTGTTTCTAAGCAAAAACAAAGTCAATATTACCATGAAAAGCACAGTTTAGGTGTTTTTCGTTCGCATTTATTTTCTTTCGACATAGTGAAAAAGGCCCTAAGTTTTTTTTTCCAAAATTGAAAAAAATCTTCCTTGGGTTTTCATAAAACTCTTATAAAAACTCATATATTAAAAAATGTCCATTTGTGTGAAAAAGCATGGAAAAAACACACATTTTTATACCCTCAGCATTCATGCTAATGAGGGTATATACACTTTCATATAGGCAAAATGTACCTCATCGAAATAATGGTTTTAGACCCCAAGTATGTTTGGACGAAATCCGTTTTAGACAATTTAGAGTCCATTTAGCCATGTCCGTCAGTCTGTCGGTCTGTATGTCTGGCTGGAGCGCACTATACCGATTCGTTTCCAAATTTGGCTTTCGTAATATTTTGTCCGAACTTAGTTTAAGTTCGAAAATGGGTTATATCGGTCCAATCTTTTCGGTAACTCACCCATAAAAGTTCAAAAATGTTCGGAAAATTTGTGCACACGATAACTCCTGAAGGGAGTAACCGATTTGGTCCATACTTTGGACATCATCAAATTTCTACCAGACTTAGATGAGGGTACCTCCCACACAAAATTTCGGAAAAGTTCAGTTTAGGAGCTGCTCTCGAATTGCTTTGATTTTTGTTGTGACAGCTTGTATTCACTGCGCACCATACGTCGGTAAAGTTTCATCAGGAGCAAGTTCATACTTCCTGAGAAAACAGCCTGAAAGGTACATAAAATCCATATCGTCGGTGTCATGCTTAAGTGTTCCATACGCCATTTTGGACTTTTTGAGATACAGGTGGTTTCCAGGGTTTTCCGGTATGCTCTTTCTGAATTTCTAGTCGGCTTTCTCCTATCTGCTCTAGTCTCCGAGATATCCACGCCTCGACGGGAAAGCATAAACTTTAATATTTTAAAAACTTACAAGTTTTAAAACACATTTCAAAAATCAGAATTTTAATTTTCGATTTAGAAGTATTTAATTTATTGAGGCAAAGATGGAAATATTTTTTGTCAATTTGTTCCATGTGATTTACAATATTTCACATTTGTGTCAAAAGTGCGGATATGGAACAAATCGACAAAAATTCTTTTTTTAAAAAAATCTCTATAACTTTTATATTCCAATACATATCCCTCTAAATTTTTGCAAATATGTTCTATATACTATTATTAATATTTCAAGTCAAAAATATAAATATTTGCTTTAGCCAGCTTCACACAGTTTTGACGCAAAACATTAAAATGCGATTATCTCAAAACAGGCAAATGGCGTATGGAACACTTAAGCATGACACCGACGATATGTCACCGTGTATAGTGGTTGGAGCGCAAGATAAATCTCGAACGCCTTCGTATTATTTTGTCCAAACATAGTTTAATTCCGAAGATAAGCCATATCGGTCCACTATATCAGGTACCTCCCCCACGAAAGTTCAAAATTTTTGTGTGTGCACGATAACACATCCTAACTATCTACCAGATATAGATCAGGTTCGAATAAGGACTATATTAGTCCACTCCTTCGGGTACCTCCCATACAAAATTTAGGATAAGTTCACTTCAAGACCTGCTCTCGATTCACTTTGATTTTTGTCGAATCAACTTACATTCGCTGCCTCAATAACGATGGTAAAAGTTTTTTCAGGGGCAAGTCCATACTTCTATTCTATAGAAGCCTCCTACCGAGGTCTTCTATTCTAAAGAAGCCTCCTACGGAGGTCTTCTATTCTATAGAAGCCTCCTACGCAGGTCTTCTATTCTATAGAAACCTCCTACGGAGGTCTTCTATTCTATAGAAGCCTCCTACGGAGGTCTTCTATTCTATAGAAGCCTCCTACGGAGGTTTTCTATTCTTTAGAAGCCTCCTACGGAGGTCTTCTATTCTATAGAAGCCTCCTACGGAGGTTTTCTATTCTATAAAAGCCTCCTACGCAGTTCTTCTATCCTATAGAAGCCTCCTACGGAGGTCTTCTATTCTATAGAAGCCTCCTACGGAGGTCTTCTATTCTATAGAAGATTTGGTCCAAAATTTGGCCTTCGTCATATTTTGTCCAAAAATAGTTTCATTTCCAAAATGTAATACCGGTTTATTTAAAAAATTTCACTAAAATGGTATGCCCGATATCTTTTGAACGGGGCAACTTATTTGGTTCAAACTTTGGATCTCCTACAATTTTGTCCAAGTTTAGGTTAACTTCTAAAATGGTCCATATCGGTACTCTCCTTAGGGTACATCCACCACATTTGTGTCTAAGTGCAGTTTATGGTCTGTTCGAAGATCCTTTGGAAATGTATACCGATGCTGTTCGTTGCGATATTATGTTTTCCGTGGACAAGTCCATGCTTCCTGGCATACTGGTCCACTGAAATGATTAGTGGGCGCCATATCTATCGAAAAATATGACTCCAAAAATAAGATCCACTTCCATAATGGACTATGTCGGTCCATTCCTTTAAGTACCTCCTTCACAACACGTTTGATCTTAAATCCTAATCCAATTGTCCAAAAAAGGCCACAATATACTGAAACTAGCAAAATACCCGCTACTTCGTATGCGGAAAAGGAATAATATACAAATAAGCAATATTTAATATGCAGAACACTGAAAATTTTGATGTACTTAAATAGGTATTTGAATTTACACTTAATTTCTTTCACGTACTACTCGTACACATTATGTTCGAATTTAAAAAAAAGACCTCTTCACATCAACTGCGGCCTACATTTTATATTCCAGTCCATGTTTTATTAGAACGGTATGGGTATTTTGAAAATTTTATCCACATTTTCCAACCCAATTTTGGAATTTGTGATATAAAATGTGGAATACCATTATTCAGAAGATGTTACCCTATATAACAGTTAATTTTTGAGACATTTTATTTTAGGCCTTTTTTCTCAGGATGTAAAAACCTTCAGCACATTATTTAGAAACCGAATTCGTGTTAACCTAGAAACAAAAGTACATTATTCAGTACAATTTTTAAAATCCAGGATCTTAGCTCAAATGTTACTTGTTCACCCAAAGTCAATGGTATTACATGTAGAAACCTTTCATACATTTAAAGGCGTATTTAAATAAACATTCTGATCCAATCTCAACAGTGATCCTCATAACAAATTTCATTTATTTTTCAATTTTGTACTTTTCACGCATTAATGATATAATTCCATCTTCATTTAGCATTTAGTACATTTCGTACTTCTCAATAAATCATCCAGCCCTCAGCCAAATTTTAGAATTTGTATGCATTTAAAAAAATCCGTATCTAAACACCAACACAATCCCTCATACAACAATTCGAAATTCCACCTATGTATATCCCTTCATGCATCACCAAAAAATTCCTTTCTTTTATCCAAAACTATATCCCAACCGTGATTTAGTATTTTTCGTATATATTAGTACGATATTCCAAAACGTCCTCTCTATCTACACTCTAAACGTCAACTGCTATGCAATACCGAATTTCACAATTTCAGCTCTACGCCTTTACACAATAAAAATTTGGACCAAATTCTGTGCCACTTAGTAATTTTTCGTATACTTATTGTGCGTATATCCACAACCACATCCATATCTCAACCCTATACACCAACAGCGGCTATAATACCAAATTTCCGAATTCCACCTCTATTCATAACACCATTAATACTTTTATTTATTTTTTTTTATTTTATTTTATTTCATTATTCGTAATACAGAAGCCTTCGTGGCCAGATAATCACTTTTCGTATGAAAGTACGAATTTCAATAACTATCTCCAAAAGTAATTGCGAATTTCAGGATTCCACCTCTACCCGTCCACCCAAATCTAAATTGTATCAAACTTAGTACCGTATCCATAAGTACGAATTTCCGAAACTACCTCAATCCAACACTCCATAATTAATCTTAATTCCAAGTTTCAGGATTCCAGCTCTATCCGTCCACCTTAATTTGAATTGTACCAAATTTAGTACCATTTAGTACTTTCGGTACCCATAAGTACGAATTTCCAAGACTAAGTCAATCCTACAGTCCAACAGTAATCTTAATTCCAAATTTCGGGATCCCAGCTCTATTCGTTCCCCCAAATCCAAATTGTACCAAATTTAGTACCTTTTGTACCCATCAGTATGAATTTCCAAAACTTCCTCAATCCTACACTCCATCTGTAATCTTAATTCCAATTTTCAGCACTCCAGCTCTATCCGTTCACCCAAATCCAAATTGCGTACCATTTAGTACTTCTCGTACCCCCTAAGTACGAATTTCCAAAACTTGCTCAATCCTACACCCCAATAGTAATCTTAAATCAAAGTTTCAGGATTCCAGCTCTATCCGTTCAACTAAATTTAAATTGTACCAAATTTAGTACCATTTAGTACTTACCGTACCATAAGTACGAATTTCCAAGACTAACTCAATCCTACTCTCCAAAAATAATTAAATTCCAAATTTCAGAATTCCATCTCTATTTGTTCACCCAAATCCAGTTTGTACCAAATTTAGTACCGTTTACTACTTTTCGTACCCATAAGTAAGAATTTCCAAAACTGCCTCAATCCTTCACTCCATCAGTAATCTTAATTCCAAATTTCAGGTTTTCATGTCTATCTAAATCCAAATTGTACCAAATTTGGTACCATTTAGTACTTTTCGTACACATATGTATGAATTTCCAAAACTACTCCCATATCTCAATTGTACACTTCAACGGTAATCTAAATTCCAAATTTCAAGTTTTCAGCTCTATCCGTTCACCCAATCAAAATTGTACCAAATTTAGTACCATTTAGTACTTCTCGTACACATAAGTACGAACTTCCAAAATCATTTCCTTATATCAACACCACTTCCCAACCTTGATTACCATACCAAATATGAAGATTGTAGCTATATCCGCTAAAAATATACAATTGGTACCAAATTTAGTAACTTTTCGTACACTTATAGTTCGAATTTCCAAAAACCCTTTGGTACATCTTTCTAACTCTCCATCAGTTACCCTCATTCCAAATTTCAGAATTCTAGCTCTTCCCGTTTGCCTAATACAAAGGGTACCATATTTAGTACCTTTTAGTACTTTTCGTACCCATCTAAGTCGAATTTCCAAAAACCCAGCCTTATCTCACCCCTACACACCGACAGCAACGCATAGTCAAAATTTCAGCTTTCTAGCTTCAGCGGTTTCGTCTGGGCGATGATATGTCAGTCACTCACTCAGTCACTCACTCACTCACTCACTCACTAAGCTCTTTTATATATATGAAGATCCTAAATACATTCGATCTGTCCGTAGATGAAAGTTTCAATTCACATAGGCTTAGGGTATATCTGTGTCGGCAAAGTCGACTGATACTTTTTTACTTGTTACCCATGTAATTTCAAAAAATTTAAAAAAGTGTTAAACGGGTTCAATAGTATATATGAGCTGAAAGAGGACACTCTCTGGCATCATTCTGTGACAACGGAACTTTGTTCCAAGCTGTTTCCTAAAGGTTCTAGTCCATTAAATTTGGAATTTCACTGAAATTTAGTACCTGAGGGAAAATAAAATAGCTCACTTCGTGTAATTTATTAAACGACTCTTAAAGGCAGCAATTCTAACTACCTAACAAAAAAACAATGAATAAAATATCTATTACAGTTTCTGAGAAAGAAACAGTTATTTGTTTCTTTCTCCAGAAATTTGCTATTAGCATATTTACATCAGACGGGATTTAGTAAAGATTGCAATTTAAATTGGCAATCCCATTGCATATACATTAGGGTGGGGCGATTAGTATGGAAGAAAAAAATCTTATTGGGCGCTTTGCGTTTCAGGTCCTTCTTAGCATAAAAGTCCACTATACCCTACGTCTACGGTAAAAATAAAGCTTCCACATATTGACTTGCAGTGTTTTAAGGTTGTAGCTATTGTTTCGGGCTACACTATCTCTGAGCATATTAAAGATATCAAAAGTTCGAAAATGTAGAAAATTCGTCTTTTCTTGTTAAGAAGCGCCTCTTAAGGGGTTATGGCCAGTTATTGAGCACGAAAAATGAAATTTTTCATTAATTTTTTACAAAAAATCTACCAAATTTTTTAGAAAATTTTCTTTTCATCTGATAGATCACACCTTGAGCTACTATCGGATTTTTTTTGTAGAAAAATATTGCACATTGTTCCGACAAATGGCCTCATACGAAAGATTGTTTTTACTGAAGCAGTTTGCGGTGCCCACTGTAGCTCGAAAGGGTATAAAAATGGGCAGTTTTTTTCGCCATAAATCCGTAAATTGTTTTTATACCCTCAGCATTTATGCTAACGAGGGTATATACACTTTCATACGGGCAAAATGTGCCTCATCGAAATAATGGTTTTAGACCCCAAGTATGTTTGGACGAAATGTGTTACAGGCAATTTGGAGTCGATTGAGCAATGCCTGTCTGTCTGGCTGGCTGGAGCGCACGATAACTCTCGAAGGGATGAACATATTCGGTTCTTGTTTTGGCTTTCGTAATATTTTGCCCAAACTTAGCTTAAGTTCGAAGATGGGCTATATCAGTCCACTCCTTCCGGTACCTCCCCCACAAAAGTTCGAAAATGTTCGGGAAATTTGTGCGCACGAAAACTCTGGAAGGGAGTAACCGATTTTGGTCCATACTTTGCCCATCGTAAAATTTTTACCAAACTTAGATGAGGTTCCAATATGGACTCAATTGGTCTACGCCTTCGGGTACCTCTTACCCAAATTTTCGGAAAAGTTCAGTTTAGGGCCATCTCTCGAATCGCTTTGATTTTTGTTTTAGCGACTTGTATTCACTGCCCTCCATACGACGGTTCAAGTTTCATCAGGGGCAAGTCCATACTTCCTGAGAAAATAGCCTGAAAGTTGCAAAAAAAACCCCACAAAGCGTTTGCCTTCGCTACCTCCGTTACGACGGTAAAACATTTTTCAGGGGCAAGTGCCATACTTCTTGAGAAAACAGCCCGAAAGTTGTAAAAAAACCCCTATGTCACCATATGTGGCGGTCGGAGAGCACGATAACTCTCGAACTGTTAAATTGATTTCTTCCAACATTTGGTCTTTGTCATATTATATCAAACTTAGTTTCATGGGGCAATACCGGTCCATAACTTCCGGTACTTCTCCTCAATATTAAACAAATTTTACTAAAATTCTAGGACGATATCACTTGAATAGGGCAACCAATTTGGTCCAAACTTTGGATCTCCTAATATTTTGTCAACATTTGGTTTAACTTCTAAAATGGCCCATATCAGTCCTCCCTAAGGGTACCTCCGCCACAACAGTTCAACATTTGTGTCTAAGTGCAGTTAATTCCTAATCTTCATTTTTGTCCGAAAGTTCAAATGTCCAAAAAGGGTCACAAAAATTCTGTCGGTAGGTGAAAGTATCACTTCGCATTGGCTGAGGGTATACATCTGTCGGCAAACCCGACTGACACTTTTTTACTTGTTTTACAAGAAATCTACCAAATTTTTTTAGAGGATTTTCTTTTCATATGATGGATCACAGCTTGAACTATTATCGGATTTTTTTTTTTGTAGAAAAACATTGCACATTGTTCTGACAAATGGCCTCCTAGGAAACACTGTTTTTATACCCTCAGCATTCATGCTAGCGAGGGTATATACACTTTCATACGGGCAAAATGTGCCTCATCGAAATAATGGTTTTAGACCCCAAGTATGTTTGGACGAAACGTGTTTTAGACAATTTGGAGTCGATTGAGTAATGTCCGTCCGTCTGTATGGCTGACTGGAGCGCACCATAACTCTCGAACGGATTAACCGATTCGGTCCAAAATTTGGCATTCGCAATATTTCGTCGAAACTTAGTTCGAAGATGGGTTCTATTGGTCCACTCCTTCCGGTACCTCCCCCACAAAAGTTTGAAAATTTTTGGAAAATTTGAGTAGCCGATTTGGTCCATACTTTGCATATCGTGTAATTTCTACTAGACTTAGATGAGGTTCCAATATGGACTCAATCGGTTCACTACTTCGGGTACCTGCCACACAAAATTTCGGAGAAGTTCAGTTTAGGACCTGTTCTTGAATCGCTTCGTTTTTTGTTGTAGTAACTTGTATTGACTTCCCCCATACGACGGTACAAGTTTCATCAGGGGCAGGTCCATACTTCCTGACAAAATAGCCTGAAAGATGCAAAAAGCCCCTATGAAAGCGTGTGTAGTCAACATGGTTGGAGTGCAAGATAACTCTCGAAGGGATCTGCCGATTCGGTCCAAAATTTGGCCTTCGTAATATTTTGTCAAAACATAGTTTAAATACAAAGATAAGCCACATCGGTCCACTCCTTCAGGTACCTCCCCCAGAAAACTTCAAAAATGTTCGGAAAAATTTTGGGCACGATAACTCTTGAAGGGAGTGACCGATGAAATCCATACTTTGCACATCCTAATATATTTACCAGATATAGATCAGGTTCGAATATGGACTATATTTGTCTACTCCTTCTGGTACCTCTCACACAAAATTTCGGATAAGTTCACTTTTAAATCTGTTCACGAATCACTTTGATTTTTGTTGAAGCGATTTGCATTCGCTACCTCCATTACGACGGTAAAAGTTTTTTCAGGGGCAAGTCCATATTTCTTGGAAAACAGCCCGAAATCCCTATGTCAACATATGTGGCGGTCGGATGGCACGATAACTCTCGAACTGTTCAACCGATTTGATCCAACATTTGGTCTTCGTCATATTATATCCAAACTTAGTTTCATGGGCCATACCGGTTTACAACTTTCGGTACTCCTCCCACATATTCAAAAAATGTCACTAAAATGCTAGGACGATATCACTTGAATGGGGCAACCAATTTGGTCCAAACTTTGGATCTCCTAATATTTTAGTTTAACTTCTAAAATGGCCCATATCGGTCCTCCCTAAGTGTACCTGCCCTACAAAAGTTCAACATTTGTGTATTAGTGCAGTTAATTCCTAATCCAAATTTTTGTCGGCAAGTTCAGATGTCCAAAAAGGGCCACAAAATTCTAAAGAGACCTTAAATACATTCGATCTGTCCGGAGGTGAAAGTTTTGCTTCACATTGGCTGAGGGTATCTATCTGTCGGCAAAGCCGACTGACACTTTTTTACTTGTTATATGTATAATAACCCCACAAAAACATACGAAGGTCGGATCATCCGTTTTTGAGCAACAATGGGCACCGCATTCAAAAATGCCATTTCGAGAAAACCGTTTTTAAAACTGCGATGTTACATACAAATCACAATTAATTTCCTCTTTCTAACGCTCATATCTCAGCTAATTTTTGTTCGATTGGCTCGAATTTTTTTGCAACATATTCTATTCCACCTGTACTTAAAAATGAACCAAATAAAAAAATATTCGTTTTTGCAAAATTTGTAAGAGGCCATAACCCCTTAAAATGTTCAAATCACCCCAGCCTAATATACATACGTTTGTATGTACGTCATAAATTGCCCAATGGTCTTTTAGATGCCGGTGACGTAGTCAATTAAATCGAATTGTTTGTTCTTTTTAGCTGATAAGTTAATCTAAGTAAGTGTTTATAATATCCACAAAACGTATTCGCAATTAATGTGGACATACATACCTACGAGTATGTATGTATGTAAATAAATCAATGCAATTATTTAAAACCCAATAAAGATGATGTAAAACATTTAAATAAATATTTATATGTACATACATTAATGCGTATGTATGTATATAAATCATATTATACATATATTGCAAATCACATTTTCCATCAAAAACTATTTTTTACGGCTGTCATACATTCATCATTTTACGATTTATGAATAATCTTTAATTTTCTAAGATTTGGAATAAAACGAAGAAGAAAATTTATTGCAAAATTATTTTGCAGGTGAACGAAAGACAGAGAACACATTAACGGTTCAACGGAAAATAAATTCTTTGTTGACAACTTCAAACAAACCCACCAATAAATAACCCAACCAAACGTTTGAATAAAAGTTAAATACAAGTAAGTAAAATAAATAAAATTTAATTATTTGTTATTATCAGTGTGTATGTAAACAGATACATTATTTTTGAGATTATATTAATTTATTGTTAATAAGATTTATGTTTGTTTTATTTATTGGGCAACGTAAAACTATTTAAACAAATATAATTTTATGGCGATAACAACAAAATCCAAATGTAAATCTCTGCTACCGGAAAGTAATAAAATTAAAAAGTTAACAAAAAATTAATAATGTAAATAAACAAATAAGCCATGAACGTGCTGTAGACTGTGCTGTGAAAACATGCGAGTTACTCAGGCTGTACATATGATATCGATACAAAAAACTGATAAACTATTGTCTTAATCCAAAGGAAAATAATTTATTTTCTAAGGAATTGCTTAGAAACCCATTGTAAAATAGTGAGTTCAGAGATAAATACATTTTATTTGTGTTTTTATACCCTCAGAATTTAGGCTAAAAGTGTATATACATTTTGATAGGCCAAAATATGCCTCATCGAAATAATGGTTTTATGTTTGGACGAAATCCGTTTCAGACAATTTGGAGTTCATTTAACCATGTCCGTCTGTCTGTCTGGCTGGAGCGCACGATAACTCTCGCATGGATCAACCAATTCGGTCCAAAATTTAGCTTTCATAACATTTTGCCCAAACTTAGTTTAAATTCGAAGATGGGCTATATTGGCCCATTCTTTTTTGGACCTCCCTCACAAAAGTTCGAAAATGTTCGGAATTATTGTGTGTACCATTATTTGATCCAAACTTTACACATTCCGAAATTTCTACCAGACTTAGATCAGGTTCCAATGTGGACCCAATCGATCCACTCCTTCGGGTACTTCCCAAACAAAATGTCGGATAAGTTCAGATAGCTTTGATTTTTGTTGCAACAACATGTATTCACCGCCCCCATACGACGGCACAAGTTTCATCTGGGGCAATCCCATACTTCCTAAGCAAATAGCCTGAAATTTGCAAAAACCCGTATGACACCGCGTGTAGTGGTTGGTACGCAAGATAACTCTCGAACGGATCTGCCGAATCGGTCCAAAAATTTGGCCTTCGTAATATTTTGTCCAAACAATGTTTAAGTTCCAAGATATGCCATATCGGTCCACTCCTTCAGGTACCTTCCCCACAAAAGTTCAAAAATGTTCGGAAAAATTATGCGCACAATAACTCTTGAAGGGAGTAACCGATTTGGTTCATACTATACACATCCAAATATATCTACCAGATATCAATCAGGTTCGAATACGGACAAAATTTCGGATAAGTTCACTTTAAGACCTGCTTTCGAATCACTTTGATTTTTGTTAAAACAACTTGCATTCGCTGCCTCAATTACGACGGTAAAAGTTTGTTTAGGGGCAAGTCCATACTTCTTGAGAAATACTTTGTTGACGAATACGGACAAAATTTCGGATAAGTTCACTTTAAGACCTGCTTTCGAATCACTTTGATTTTTGTTATAGCAACTTGCATTCGATGCCTCAATTTCGACGGTAAAAGTTTGAGAAATTCTTTGTTGACGTATATGGACAAAATTTCGGATTAGTTCACTTTAAGACCTGCTTTCGAATCACTTTGATTTTTGTTAAAGCAATTTGCATTCGCTGCCTCAATTTCCATGGTAAAAGTTTTTTTTAGGGGCAAATCCATACTTCTTGAGAAATTCTTTGTTGAAGAATATGGACAAAATTTCGGATAAGTTCAATTTTAAGACCTGCTTCCGAATTACTTTGATTTTTGTTAAAGCTACTTGCATTCGCTGCCTCAATTACGACGGTAAAAGTTTGTTTAGGGGCAAGTCCATACTTCTTGAGAAATTCTTTGTTGACGAATATGGACAAAATTTCGAATAAGTTCACTTTAAGACCTGCTTCCGAATCACTTTGATTTTTTTTGAAGCAACTTGCATTCCCTGCCTCAATTACGACGGTAAAAATTTGTTTAGGGGCAAGTCCATACTTCTTGAGAAAATCTTTGTTGACGAATATGGACAAAATTTCGGATAAGTTCACTTTAAGACCTGCTTCCGGATCACTTTGATTTTTGTTGAAGCAACTTGCATTCGCTGCCTCAGTTACGACGGTAAAAGTTTTTTTAGGGCTAAGTCCATACTTGAGAAAACAGCCCGAAAGGTATAAAACTATCCTATAGTACCATACGTAGTGGCTGGAGAGCACGAAAACTCTCGAACTGATTTCGAACTGATTTGGTCCAAAATTTGGCCTTCGTCATATTTTGCCCAAACTTCAGTTTCAGTTCGAAGATGGGCCACAGTCCACAGCTTCCGGTACTCCCCGCAATATTTAAAAAATGTCACTATGCACTCTTGAACGGGTCAACCAATTTGTTCCAAACTTTGGATCTCCTAACATTTTGTCCAACTTTAGTTAAACTTCTAAAATGGTCCATATCGGTCCTCTCCTTAGGATACCTCCCCCACAAAAGTTTAAGATTTGTGTCCAAGTGAAATTTGGAAATCTATCGAAAAGATATGACTACCAACATAAGATCCACTTCGATAATGGACTATGTCGGTCCATTTCTTTAAGTACCTCTCTGCAACAATTTTGAACTTTAATCCTAATCCACATTTTTGTCGGCAAGTTTAAATGTCCAAAAAGTGTTTCAATTCACATGGGCCGAGGGCATATCTCTGTCTGTTTTTATACCCTCCAACATAATATGGAGGGTATAATTAAATTTGTCATTCCGTTTGTAACACATCAAAATATTCATCGGAGACCCTAAAGTATATACATTCTTGATCAGGGTAAAGTTCTAAGTCGATATAACTATTTCAGCTCGCAATTTTTAAGATAGAGCTTTGAAATTTGATATATAAGTTTCTATTACTCCTAGGATGTTTGGTATTGTAAATGGGCTACACCGGTCCACGTTTTGATATAGCCCCCATAGAACGGTACCACCCGATTTTCTGTATTTTGAAGGTTTTAGCTTCATTATCACAGCGAAATAGCTGAAATTTGATATTCGTATTCGTTGGTGATATAAAACTTTCCCCCAAAATTTTGCTGGTATGGGTCCACGCCTTCATACAGCCCCAATAGAACGGTACCTCCCGATTTTCGGTATTTTGAAGGTTGTGGTCTCAATATTACTCCGAAATGGATGACATATGGAATTTATTCTTCGTTGAGTGTACGAAACTTTCCCCCAGAAATTTGTCGGTACAGGTCCACGTCTTCATATAGCCCGCATATAAAGGTACCTCCCGATTTTCGGTATTTTGAAGGTTATGACCACAATAATCCATTGAAAAGGCTGAAAATTGGCATTTAGTCTTCGTTAGGGGTATTAAACTTTCCACTCTAAATTTGTCGGTATAGGTCCACGCCTCTATATAGCCCCCTTAGAACGGTACCTCCCGATTTTCGGTATTTTGAAGGTTATGGCCACAATAATCCATTGAAATGGCTGAAATTTGGTATTTATTCTTCGTTAGGGGTATTCAAATTTCCACTCTAAATTTGTCGGTATAGGTCCACGCCTCCATATAGCCCCCTTAGAACGGTACCTCCCGATTTTCGGTATTTGGAAGGTTGTGACCTCAATATTCATCTAAAGTGGCTGAAATTTGGTATTTAGTCTTCGTTTGGGTAATAAAACTTTCTCACTTTCAACTTGGTATAGGCCCACGCCTTCAAAGAGCCCCCATAGAACGGTACCACCCGATTTTCGGTATTTTGAAGGTTTTAGCTTCGTTATCACACCGAATTGACTGAAATTTGGTACTTAGCCTTTGTTGGGAACAGGGTTTCGGAGTCGAGGTATTTTTGGCTCGACTCCGACTCCAGGTGAGTTTTTTTCACGACTCCGACTCCGACTCAGACTCCGGGTCGACTCCGAGAGTGAATTCCTATACCACTAAAATGAATAAAATGTGCACAAATTTTTAATATTTTCCTATATTTTGGCCTATATAGGATAATGTGCTAATTTCCTTCCATATGCATTACTCTTTCTGCCGAATCTTACATTAAAAAATAGCAAAGTTGGAAAGTTTTTGTCGGTTTTCCATTTTTTGCACAAGTATATTCTGGGCGGAATTCTTCCGCGTGAGAAAATCTTTAAGCTTTCAAAATATGTGAAAATGATGGGGCAATACAAATCGTAAGGACTACATGCAATAAAAAATTTAAGCAATTCACGACCAAGTTTCAAACTGGATGTAAGCCAACATTTTAGTGTGCTTAGCCTTATAAGGAGACCCCAAGTTATAAAGCTTAATAAAAACCATTTTTCATAATTGTTTTTCGAAAAAAACTACGTAACTTTTTGGCAGTAGGCCTATTCTGTAACTATTATCGATTGAAAAGTTGTTAAAATTTCTTTTGTTTTTGTAACAACTACAAAACAAACAAATGAAATTGTTGTAAAATAAACAATGAGTAAAGTTGTTAAAAAGTTACAGAATATGTACCCAGATTTTTGTTCCTATCCAACGCTCATTCTGAGGCATTATTGTTCCGATCGCCTTTAAAAATTTTACCACATATTATATGCAATTTATATTTTCTACTTTTTCTGAAATTTACAAATAGGGATCACCTCTTAAACTAAAATTCAGCGCTCACATTTTGAACTTTGGTGTAGGTGGAGTGGATAATTTTATTGAAATATTTGAGATATATTGTGTACACCACTCAACACGTAGGCAGATGGATGTTTTTTTTTTTTTTTTTTTTTTTTTTGGAACTGAAAAATTAGCAAACGATTTCGTGCATGAAAATATTCTACAAAAATGTTGCTAGGAAAATTTTATGTAGGGTCGGTCCACTAGGACAAGATATCGACATTGTCAGGTTTTCATTGTCCTTTATCACTTTTACTCGATCTTTTCTCATGAAAACTTTATGATTATGTATTTCATTGAATTTCGTATATGCAATTAATTGTGTAGAAAACTCGGATACATATCAACTATATCTGTTCCAGGCGGACAGATCCCGTTATTTGAATGTCTACATCTAAAGCCCTCATTGAGTATATAATGAATCCTATGATATCCTTTGGGGTTCTCAATTGGGGATTTCATTCCCAAAAGGAATTGTCTTCCCCCAGATCTTAACTTTCATTTGTCTTTAATAGAAGATAAGGATGATTTCTCATTAAAACAAGATGAGAATACCAGTAGACCTTTGTGAGAAGACCAGTAAGAAATCTGACGAAAGAAGTTAAAGGTCCAATCTTAATTCGATTTCAGAGGATAGAAAATATCCTGTGAATTGTCCTTTCACTTAGTATAATATATAATTTGCATATATATTTTCTTAAACCTTTCTTTTAAAATAAATAATGATTTAAAAAAAAAAAAATGTTCTTGTTCCAAATTTAATGTTATATTTCTATAACGTGGAAAAAAATTTGCCCGGAGTCGGAGTCGAGTTATTTTTTTCGACTCAGACTCCGACTCCGACTCCAGCAAAATTGCTCGACTCCGACTCGTAGACTCCGACTCCGACTCCGAAACCCTGGTTGGGAATACAAAAATTTCCCCCAGAATTTTGTTGGTATGGGTCCACGCCTTCATATAGCCCCAAAGAACGGTACCTCCCGATTTCCGATATTTTGAAGGTTGTGGCCTCAATATTTCTCAGATATTGCTGAAATTTGGTATTTAGTCGTCATTTGGGTTATAGAACTTTCCATTTGAAATTTGTCGGTATAGGTCCACGCCTTCATATGGCCCCCATAGAACGGTACCTCCCGATTTTCCTTTTTTTGAGGGTTGTGGCCACATCCACAAACAGAAATGGCTGAGATTTGGTATCTACTCTACATTGGAAGTAAAACACTTTCCGACTAAATTTCGTCTGTGTAGGTCCACGTATTCCTATACCCCCCATAGAAGCGTACCTCGTGATTTACGGTATTTTTTAGGTTTTAACCACATTATCCTACTGAAATGTCGTAAATTTAGTATTTAGTCTTCTTTGAGTCTAAAAACTTTACGCCAGAAATTTGTCAGTAACCAAAAAATGCGTTAGAGAATCCCACTGCCGAGATAAATTTATGATTTCTTTATTTAATTTAATTTTAATTTAATTTCATTTTATTTTGTATTAAAAATTCTTGTGGCCATAAAAATCTAATGCAATATATACCAATCACAAAATATATTATAACATTATTATGCTTATAAAAATAAAATTAAATAAAGGCAAACTAAAAATCAAATGATGATAAATTATGTACTGTTTAAGTTACTTCTTAGAAAAGAAATCAATTTTCTCCATCTACTTTAAGGGCATTACTTTGCATCCTTTTAAAAACATCAGATTTTCCTTTTAAATAAATTGAGCTATGTATATTCTCAAGAACGCATTTATACATACACCCACCCTCTCCCTACCAGAGTATAAGGAGATTTGTTTTCGTGTGAAAAAAGGTACAGCAAACACGAGACTGCTTGTGACCATAAAGGTTGGCTGCATTTTCAACAAAATGCACCACCAAATGCAACCAACCATACTTGCCTAGTGTTGTAATGAGAACAAATAAGAAGAAATGACGGAAAAAATGATCCGAGTCTTAGAGTGAAAATATGTCAATGTCAAAGTATATAACTACGTGATAAAAAGTAATAACATGGAAATAATTCTATGTAATGGCGACAAACCGACATGGGATTATTCACTTCAAGGCCTACAGAAGGTCGGCCATTCAGAGTTCTGTTAACAACTTTTGACAACAAACATAATAGATTGTTCATTATTCATTTTAGCGAATATTTTCGAACTTTTTTTGGGGGGAAGTACCGGAAAGAGTGGACCTATAAGCGCCATCTTCGAATTTCATCTAATATTCGACGAAGTATTACGATATGTAAAGTGTGGACCAATGCAGTATTCGGTTCGGGAGTTGTCGTGGGCACCAGCCACTACACATGCTGGCCATAGGGTTTTTTACAGTTTTCGGGTCATTTTCTCCAGAAGCATGAATTACCACTGAAGAAACTTGTGAGCCTTGAGTGCGACCTGTTGCAAGAAAAATATAAACGATTCGCGAGGAGGTCTTACCATTTTAGGTAAATGTTGTGAATTTTTGTTCGGGGAGTACCCAAAGGAGTGAACCGATAAGGCCTACCTTAGAATTTGATTTAACTTTGGGCAAAATATTAAGATTGCCAAAGTTAGTCTTACTGTCTTACTATGATTTTTCCCATCGACCTACCACCAACAGTCAATGATTCCTACGGATGAACGCTTTTGGTCATGGATACCTTTGCAGGTTATCACAGGTTGAGCCCTCTCTCCTGTTTAGCCAGAGGTTGAATTCGACTACATGCTCGCTGACGGCTCACCATTCTCTTAGAATATGGCTGTGGATCCTGGGAAGATCGTACCCGCTTGCTGTGAATTAGTCGTCTTCGAGTGACTAGCCTGCTTAGAAGTTGATGATTCGTCTTGGATCCATCACCCCATATGTATATCCTCTTTCCAACTCCGCATTTCTCATGAGGTCTAGACTTTTTGGGCGCCAAAGACTTTACAGTGATATGTTGTTGTTACTATTGCAGCATGAAACCTACGTAGAAGCACAGGTTGGTTAGTGACAGTGACCTTGTACCAGTCCCCTGAAATTTCGGATATTGATATTGTCTGTCTCTTCGTTTTTCCGACTTAGGAACGGGGGACACGGGTTCCCGCCGTGATGCGTTGGGACCTATGATGTGAAATTGTCCGACCCTGTCGCGTAAACGGCTGGTGTCCGTTGGGAACTCGAGCAGCTTGCTCTTTTCTCTAACCGGTGTATTCAGCGCAGTCGTTGGGCTGGTGACCACATCCGGACCAGGGGTCGGAATGCGTTCGATTGCGAGGAAACGCTTTTCCAAGTAAGAATATTGCTCATCCACCAGAAAAACCTGCCTGGGAAGGGTGGATCTATCGGTCGGGACCGATATTTTATCTCCTAAGGAAGTCGACCTCTGGCTGCATAGGTTGGTACTTCATAGAGCAATTGAAGAAAGCACCTGCCTGTTCGATTGAGATAGCATAATTGTAGTATCCATTTTATCGTTTGGCAGGAGGATCTCTCCTCCAAGAGAATGACCAATTCCCTGATGTTTGTGTGAATTGGGTGGCCCGTGGTCACTGCTGTGATCGACATCGTGGGTGTTTTTTCGTTTTTGTTGTTGTAACAAGGTAAATATGTTCGTTCGCTATATTTAGATTCAACAATTCTGCAACCTGGACTGGTTGGGTTCATAAGGAATCAGGATACAGGTGAGCGGCGTTAGCTGCGCAGCTAATCAAATGCAGCGTATCTTGTGTTCCCAAACCACATGCTGGGCATGCGGTATCGTGGCATCAATTCGATCCCAATATGAATTGAGGCGCCTGCTTCGTCCGGATCTTAACTGGGCTACACCACCCGTGTTTGCCTTGGCAGCTGGCTTTCTTCTGCTGCGATCGATGGGGGATGGTCTCCGAGTAAGGCATTCACACTGTATCTTTGTAATATCAGCGCAACTTGAGCTGTATGAATGCAATTTAAGCCTGCCTGATAGGCTCTTTGACCTAGAGGTTCTCACTTATACCATTGGATTTCTCTCTCCAGGTCAAGAAAATCTCTCTTGACGTGTCTGGGTGGGATTGCGGCAGGGATACTCACGGCAGTAACAACTAGGCAGGTACTACATCGACACCATATTGGCTATAAAACTCCTCCCATAAAGATGGTCCAATGGTGTCATGGAGAGACACCTTCTCGCAATTTTCAGGGAGCATTTTGGGAGGTTTTAATATTCTTCAAATACATAGCCCAAACATTTGCATACCACACTGGTGCCGCAAAGCTTACCACAGACAGGCCTATTTCTTTGTAAGATGTCAATAGGGTTTCTTTGTCAGAACCCAAAGTGCTGCCGGCTAGCGAATTGAGAACCTTGTTCGTACTTCTGATCTTATCGCAAATAACTGTGGCTTACGCGGACGTCTTAAACATCATGTCGAACTTTACACCCGATATCTTGGGGTAGTTATTGGTTGGAATCATGTCACGGGGGAGCCTCATTTCAGCCGTCCAGGTTGAGAAGAGTGTAACAATCGATTTAGCGGGGGATATTTTCATATTCTTCAGATGGAAGAAATGCATTAGGTCAGCTATGTAGATATTTAACCTATCACATATGTCATCGACCAAAGAATCCGACGCCAGAATCGTACAATCATCCCAGTATGGTTTCGGGCATATTACCCCGCCTTGGGGAACTCCATGCTTCACTCTACGGCTTTTGGACTTCTTATTTCTGTATTCGACTGGCGTCCACACATATATTTGATGGCTGGAGGGAAGTCTTTTCTATACCCTCGAACAGCTTGGCTTGTTTGACGGTATCGAAAGCTTTCTATAGGTAAAGAGCCACCATAATTGTTCGGTCGAACGGCCTGCTCTGGTTTAGTCCTCGACTGATATGTGTGGATATGGCGTGTAATGCTCTTATGGAGCTGCACATTTTCCTGAATCTATGCTGATGTTGGGTAAATGGGAAACTGATTCTCATCATCGGGAGGAGTAGTACAGGTTTCTGGTACACGATGGGTGGCTAATTATAGATTGAGAACTCTTGTTAAGTACTCAATCCATTCCGGCTTCATCCATGGAGATTCCCTGTGGGCCCAACGCTTTGGATTATTTGGCGTTTCGGATGACGTCTGCAACATCGCCTATAGTTAATTGTGGTGGCACGACCTCGGCTGGGAGGGTTCTTACACGGCATAGCACACTCCTCTTCGCCCTATCATTCTCGAGGTAATCTATAAACTGCCAGTTAAAATAACACGCGCGCCTCTTCGGATCAGTTTCTGTTACTTCGTTGAAAGTAACAGCTGTTCTACTATTATCCTCCTTTCTCGGATTAAAGAGTGATTTAACAGTTGCCCACAAATAATTTAATCCCATACCATTGCTTCAGGTGGTCTAGCCACTTTTTCCTCTTATTTTTACCACTTTGGATTATTTGGCGTTTCGGATGACGTCTGCAACATCGCCTATAGTTAATTGTGGTGGCACGACCTCGGCTGGGAGGGTTCTTACACGGCATAGCACACTCCTCTTCGCCCTATCACTCTCGAGGTAATCTATAAACTGCCAGTTAAAATAACACGCGCGCCTCTTCGGATCAGTTTCTGTTACTCCGTTGAAAGTAACAGCTGTTCTACTATTATCCTCCTTTCTCGGATTAAAGAGTGATTTAACAGTTGCCCATAAATAATTTAATCCCATACCATTGCTTCAGGTGGTCTAGCCACTTTTTCCTCTTATTTTTACCTATTAGACTGAGCCAATATGAATCGGCGTACACTCATTGGTTTGAGAGAAGTCTCAATTATCCCTTCGGGGATGTTGTGGGAACATAGTTATGTATGTGTTTGTATCATCCATGAGGGGTTTGGTATGAGATATGACAGTCATGCCATAGCCCTTCACTGCCAAGACAGGCACTCGGCATTGAGTTCTGCTACTCATTGAGTAACCATTCTTATACAGTTCGCTTAACACGTCCCCATTAGGGGATAACTACTTGGTAGGTTTGGATCAAACATCAAGTACAGATTTCCCGATACCAAAAAAGTATTTTTTTGGCATTAGGACAAAGAATTTTTACACGAACAGCCTCTTAAATTCCTCTTTATAAATTTGGAAGAAATATAAGGCAGTACCACGTTAAAACAATATCGATGGTCGGATTCAACTCCAAATTAATCTTAACTCCAAATTAATATTGCCATTAGTTCAGGGCATTATCTCTGGATATGCCCTCTGATAATAAAAAACATCAAAAAAATCAGAAATTCCAGCTAAACGTCAGCATCCATTTCAGGTAGATGCAGTGGATATAACGAAAAATCATAAATTGGAACCATGTTGTCCAAGGGATGCTCTTCAAAACATTCTTTGAGCACAGGTCTGTACCTCGTGCGGCTTAGTCAGAAAATGGAAAGAATATAAAAAACTTATCAGTTTCAACACACTTTATCAATTTTTTCATTGATACCAACAATGCAGTTTCGATATGACAATATTCGGTTTTCATGCAATGACACTAACTTCTCATGCAACCAAAATGCATCTAAGGGCATAATGCACTCTTCAAAACTCGCAAGATGCGCGCATGCTGTTCCCACAATGTCTGTCGAGTTACTGTCGCATCTATTGTTGGAATACACCACAAGCTTTTCAAGTAAAAGTAACCATAAAAAATGCAATTTATTGCATTCTTTTGCAACAATTTAAAGCGAAGGCGAAAAACAAAAGAAAAGTGAAAGAAACACAAGAAGAACCCCATCATTACAATTGTGACGATATTTACAATGTGAAAAGGCAGTCAGATACACAGACTTGCTGACGAACAACCACCATCGACGTCATCGACAAGGTATCATCACAACAAGTGTTTGTTAAAAATAAAAGTTCTGATTTCCATAAAATGGGAAAAAAGTTCCAAGTTGAAGAGGTAGATGGAAAAAGTCTCAATTGTGTAGCAGAAAAGAAGCATCATTGTAATTTGTGTGTGTGTGTGGGAAACAAATGCATTTCTTTGCACCAGCAACCCAACATTTGGCGAGCAGGTTGTTACTCTGACATCATGTGCGAATGTGAACCCGCAACTCGGTATAGCTAAATTGCAATCTGTTCATTTCGCTACACATTTCCATCTCTTCTATGCCCCATTCTTGTGGTTTTCGAATCAAGATTTTATCTCAAGCGACTGATAATGAAAAACAAAAGAAATGCTATCCGAATGCTACCAAGGGGTCAGAGGAGAGTCTTCGAGGTGTGAAATTGAAGGAAGGTTGTTGGTGGCTTTTGACAATGAATACAATTTAAGGCGTGCAAAATTTGGTAATCAGAAACATCATCATATTTGGATTGTGGTCTTTAATTATTAATTGGAAGCACAGATGCGACCGACAGTAACTCGTAGACATTGGGGTGACAGCATGTGCATCTTATGAGTTTTTAAGCTTTATCAAAATGGCTTTAACATGGATAATCCAGGACTTGTATTGATTTCCATTTCGTCTCAAGTCGTTTATCTGCTTAATCTGGTTCTGGGTCTATCTTCTGTTCTAGGAATTTGTCTGCTTCGATGTTACTGGAGTTTGTTGAGTAGGTTTGGTAGGGCAGTTGAAAAGGTGCAGTGTGTCATGCGGTTCAGTACAGCATGCTCGGCAGATGTGTATGATTTTGTACGATGTCTCGATCCTTACGCTATAAGAATTTTAACGGCTGCATCATCCCGAGCGTAGTTGATACAAAACTACTCTGGTTTGTCGTGGCTGCTGAGGCTCCTCAGCTGCGTTATATGGGGGATGTTCTCCGAGGACCGAGTATGTTCCCGGCGACTGCTGTGTGAATCATATTTAAACCTGATTGATAGGCTTGTTGATTTAGGGTAGCGTTGGACCTCTATTTCTAGATCATGAAGATCCCTTCTGACACGGCTAGGTGGTTGGTCCTATGCACCATATGGTGATTAGGATGTCTCTCACGGTAACACCCGAGTAAGTACTGCTACAAGCACAGCACTGGAAGAATCTTTGTCTCCTCATGTTGACGGTCCACTGAAGGCATAAGGAGGCACCCTGTTGCAGTTCTCAGGACAGCACTCTGTTTTTGCACTTATATTCGCGGACCACACTGGTCCAAAAGGTTTTTTATCTGCACCCCAATTGCTTTCGGCTGGCGGCTTGAGGGCCTTGTTCCTTCATCTCAGCTTGTCGCAGATAGCTATGGCATGTGTGGACGACATGAACATATCAAATGTACCCCCTAGAATTTTGAGATAGTTGGTGGTCGGAATTCTGATATTCAGCTCAGTGTTCACCTCTGCAGTTTATGTAGGGAACAGAGTGGCCGTAGATTTAGTGGCGAATATTCCTCGCGTGAAAAAAGAGAAGTTCCGTCTTTCCACTTCTGTTGCGATCCTCCCTAAGTACGTTGTAACCTCACATCGCTCTAATCTTCTGCTCATTCTGGCTCTGGATCTATCTCTAGTTCCAGGAAAGCGGCTGCTTCGATGGGATGTACGGATCCACTGGAGTTAGATGAGTAGGTTTGGCAGGGCAGTTGAAAAGGTGCAGTGTGTCGTGCGGATCCATGCCATACTATCCATACTGGATAGATATTTGGACAGCGCGAATAATATCCGCCCAATAAAAATTTAGGCGACTGCAATATCCCGAGCGTAGTTCAGCCAAAACTATTCTGGTTTGTCGTGACAGCTGACGCTCCTCAGCTGCGATAGATGTACTCCGAGGACTTTATTCACACAGTACTTGCTTATGGGCTTAGCAATTGTGTTCGTGTTAATACTATTCAGACCTGCCTGATATGCCTGTTAATGCAGGGGTTCTCTCCTATATTGTTGGACCTCCCTCTCTAGAGCATGAATATCCTTCCTGACATGCCTGGGTGTGTCAGGCCTAGCCAGCAGATGGTGATTGTGATGGCTATCCAGGTATCATCGGAGCAAATACTGCAACGAAAGCATCTCATTGTGTTTCTGTACTGGAAGAATCTTTGCTTTCTCATGTAGATGGTCCACTGAATACTTGAATAGGCACAATGTTGCTGTTCTCATGCCCGTAATTTCAACGTCTAGGTAAACGGGTAGGTAGCTATCTATTAGTCATCTTTACCTACGCGTTCGGTAATTTCTACATCTTATTTACCGAGGGGTGTAAGTTTTGAAATCATATGGTAATACTGCTGATTTTCATTCATGAGTTCGCAAAATCATTGCCACATAGAAGTGTTTTACAACTTTTAATACATTGGCAACCATCAAACAAGGAAAATCTTTGGTGTACCGTTTTTGGCCCGGTAACGTTACCTATGAGTTGAAATTATACAATTTTGCATCAGGGCGGCATTCTGACAAGTTTGAATCTCTTTCCAATTAGCATCAACTATATTCGGGGATCTAACTGGCGACCGACATATCGCGTTATATGTGGTGACCAAGGTTTCTTTATCTGCTGCCGGCTAGAAACTTGAGGACCTCGTTTCTACATTTCATTTTGTCGCAGATAGCTTCAGCATGCGCGGACGACGTGAACGTAGTGGTAATGTGACCCTACAATTTTGGGGCAGTTTGTGGTCGGAATTCTGCTACCATCGACCACGACATTCAACTCTCTTCTGGCCGTAGATTTAGTGGCGGATATCTGCATATTCATCGCGTGGATAAAGGTTGTAAGATCGGCTAAATAAGAGTTCAGTCTCTAACAGACGTCATCACGGAGCTCCCCGACGCCAGGATCGTACAATCATCCGCATACGTTCCGATCTCAATGCCGTCTGTAGGGGGCGGAACACAGGAGGTTAAACAGTTTCTGAGATATCACCCCACCTTGGGGAACTCCCTGTTTCACTGTACGGGGACTATACTTTTTGTTCCTGAATTCCACGTACGACTGGCGTCCACATATATATAAGTGATTATCCTAGGTTTCAGACTTGGCCGGAGGGTTGTCTGCTCCATGTCCTCAAACAGCGTGGAGTGCCTGACAGTATCAAAGGCTTTTGATAAGTCAAGCGCCACCATCACCATTCTCTCACACAACTTACCGCTTACCGACCCTAGCTAGCTGGATAGCTATTTCAGACACTGGGGAGGAGTAAAGCCTCAATGGTATTTGCTGGGGTCGACAAAGGCGAAATCGGTCTGTACGATTCACCTTTGCTAGCATTCTTGCCTGGCATTCTTGTAGCGGGACCATACTGTCCATTTTCAGTCTTCGAGGACGATGTGGTTGGTTAGAGACAGGTTGAGAACTTTGGTGAGATAATTGATTCCTGGCTCATCCAACTGTTTCAGCATTTACTATGGATATTCAATCAGAAACCAACGCTTTGAATGATTTAGCGTTCCTAAATGCATTCATAACATCATACATTGTGAATTGTGGTGGTTCCTCCCCGGTAGTAAGAGATCTTGGCAAACTGTGGATTGAAATAAAATGTGCACCTCTTCGTATCAGTCAGCGTAACGTCGACAAACGTCGCCGAGGTCCTATCTTCCCTCCTTCCGGGGTTCGAGAGTGACTTAATCGTTGCCCCAATTCACTTATACCGGCTCCAATGTTGCACCTCTTCAGATGATTTAATCACTTGTTCCGCTTATGCTTCCTTACTCTGGGGACAGTGGGGTTGGCTCAACAAAGCTTATCACGTTCATTTGCTTATCTCTCGGAATTTCGGTCTCACTTCGTGTATTCGCCCAGCATGTATATGGCGAGCGGCTGCAGCAGTGATGATGTCTCGGAGCGTCCTTTCTGCTAACCGAATATAAGAACGGTTGGCAGATCTCTAAAGTGGTGATGAGTGAATTCTCGGAAGCGAGCGATCTGCTGATGGACACGATTAAGGGGAGATAATCTGACCCAAGAAAAACTACTGTTGTCAGGTGACGTCATTTGACAGACCTGGTGACACGATTGTTACGTCTGGCGAACTGTGACACTATCCGCTAATTCTGGTAGAGGCGTCCTCTTTGACCGTGCAAATTCATCTGCTCAGCCAGCACCATACCCCTCTGGTCATTTCCGGGGACCACATGCCACAACTTATGACGAGCATTAAACTCCCAAGACCTGACGGTTATAACCTTTCATAAGCAGGCTAATATTAGACCTACATATAATCTGGATGTATACGTTGGGCAACCCTACCTCCACATTTCAATACCGCGGCAGCGAGTTCTTTCGTACCGGATTGACCCGAAACCATTGTGTTTCGGCCAGGGGCTGCCAACTCAGCCTCAAAACTATGCGTCTACGTAGGTTTCATGCTGTTACAACAACAACCTCCACACCTGACTGCTACCCCCATAGATTTCATATACAGGTTATTAGTGCCAGACAGAGCGAGATAGGTCTGTATTGAACAGACTGTGGCAATAGGAAAGCTAATCCCTCATCTCCACTTCTGATGTGATCCTTCCTCAGCACGTTGTAACCATCACAACGCTGTAAGCTGTAGCTGTTGTTGAGCGTAGTTACCTGCACCTGCGCGACCATGATATTTTTCCCAGTCATAAAATCCACTATTTCCCCGATCTTAGCTCGGAGTGCATTTCAATTAAATTGGATGAAATTGGATAAAAATGATGCATTTTTGGAGATTGGAACAGCAACGGCTGATGTTAGGTGCTGCGTGTACCGCTACTGTTGGGGACACCCTGCATTAATTGATCTCATCGAAATGTTGAGTGTGGTGGATGCGGATGTGACAAACTGAGCACATATAAAATGGTGCGTTGGGTTTTCCTCCGTCCCGGCAGGGACCAAAAGAATCTGCGGAACAGGCATTTCGGGATGACAAAAAAACGATACAAATATTTATGCAGCAACCGCTGGGCGGAACACAGGTGTGTGTGGTTCCGGGTTAACCTAGTATCACAGAACCCGTTGTCATGGTATAGCGAGATTCATCCGTCTTTTTAGTTGGTGTCGGCAGGGTTTTTTTGCAGCTTTTAGGCCATTATATCAATAAGAGAGGTCTGTCCTCCGAAAAAAATATACATTCGGCTAATCCCTTCGAGGGTTATTGTATACACCATACAGACAGACGAGAGGATATGGCAAAATTGACTCAAAATTGCCTGAAACGAACTTTGTCTTATAGACCTCGTTAGCATAAAGGCTTACTTACTTAGCTGGTCAATTACAGGACATTTGTTCCATAAGCCGAACTAAGAAAAGATAATCAATTCTCTCGGTTTGTTGCTTCGCTTTTTGGAATACAGCTTCTTTCCATCTCTTTTTTAACTTGTTCGTTCAATCGAAGCCTTTGCCTGCCAGTTCTACGTGTACCACCATGTGGCCCGTATTTAAACGCCTTTTTAGCGGATTCATCATCGCTCATTCCTATGATATGGTCTAGCCAACGCAATCGTTGGATATCGATACGTTTATCTATACTGATGTCGTTGTATAGCAGATACAGCTCGTGGTTCATACGACGTCGATATTCACCGTCAACGCAGATTGGCCCGTAGATCTTTCGAAGAATTTTTCTCTCAAATACTCCAAGCGCTGCCTTATCTGCTTGCGCAAGTACGCAGGATTAGGACCTATACATATGCACGGGTAGTATCAGTGTTTTGTAAAGCGTTGTTTTTGTTTCACGAAATGTAGCCTTGTTTTTAAACTGCTTACTTAAGTAGCATCTGTTGGCCAATACAATTCATCTTCGTATTTCAGAACTGATGTTGTTTGTTGTGTTTATGGCGGTGCCGAGTTAGACGAAGTCTATAGGAACAAACTTCCAATGTTGGTCCTAGCTCTATGGACGCAATGCTCGTCGACACCATCAACATTGGCTTTTCGACATTTATTGCCAGACCCACTTTTGCTGATTCTCTTTCGACCTTCTTAAAGGTATCAGTTACTTCCTTTACTGATCGTCCCATGATGTCAATTTCATCAGCATAAGCAAGAAGCATGTGGCTATTGGTGTAAATTGTGCCACTTCTTTTGACGTTTGCCTCTCGTATAACCTTTTCCAGCAGGATGTTGAAGAGATCACACAAAAGGCTGTCTCTTTGCCTGAAACCTCTTTTGGTACAAAACTCTTCGGAGAGATCAGTTAAAGTCATTTTACAAAGCCGAATTAGCGTTGGGGGGATACCAAATGTGTAATGGCAGCTATAATAAAGTGTGTCACCTTTAGGTGCTGTTGTGACGCTTTTCCCAATCCATCATTTTTTTTAGGGACTTTTGAATAATCCGAAGGATGCACGGACCAAATAAATACAAGTCGCCAAGGATCAAATAAACATAAGTCGCTGTATCAAGTAGTCACACACATGTTCCAGTATCAAGGATCAAGATGAACTTATCATAGCCATATTTATTCAATATTTTCGCTTAGCATCTAGTAAAATAAAGTATGGCTAATGTACATATATATGCATTTACCCATTTATCTGACCTCAATGTACTAGTATTTTTGACTATCATTTCTAACTACCGAATAGACTAGTTGCTGGTACTGCAATGAAGGGACAATTGGGTTTTCCAAGACTATCGAATTGACTGGTTACTGGTAATGCAATGAAGAGACAATTGCCACATGACTATCCCTTACTATGACATCCCCATGTTAAATTCACCAGTCTATAGCATTGCGAGTAGATTGGGTGGTAACTAGTGGTGTTTACGCTTCAGTTACACATGCCAGTGAATTGGTGCCAATTGAGTACATGTATTATACTCGAAAGTGCCGAAAAAGTGTTCGACTGGCATGCAGTTTTCTTGTGTGTTTACACATGCCAGTGCAAGTTCAATTTCAAAATCATTTTAATCCGCATTAACACACAAAAGTGCATTATATTTCAGATTTAAAACACAATTCACAACATATTTTATTACTTTTTATTTTATTTCGTTTTAAAAAGATTGTTTTCAATCATAAACATAATGAATCTGGTATTGCCGCCTTTTCAATATTGTATAATCCCAGAGGGGAAATTATTTATCAACCTATATTTGCATGAAAAACATCAAAATTATGTCTTTACTAACCACTAATATATTGCAGCTGCCAAGGCGTATTATTTGTGTTTCCTAATCTTATTGAAAATATGCATTAAATCTTTGCATTCTTAAAAGAAACAAAAATGTACATGGATTAAAAAATAGTCTCGGCAACTCTTTTTTCATTTTCGACATATCATTGGCAGCCAGCTCAAAATTTTGCTGGCATGAAAAATCTAGTGCCAGTGGAGTCGACAATTCAAAAAATGTAATTGTGGTAGTAAAATATTGTGTATGTATTGAATTTTTCGAACTGTCACTGGCATGTCTAAAGGTTGGGTTACCAGTAGCCAGCAAAAGTGCTAGTTATGCCCTAGTTACCCGAACAACTGGGTTCTAACCAAATCCATATGTAAATACATATGTATATTAAGTTGTATGCAATCAATAGCAGCACAAATGTCCGGTAGATGTAAATATGTATGTATGTACTACATTGTATATGGGGTATGGGTATGAATAGTTTTGAATTCTTCTTTGTTATTCTCATGCATTTGTTTGTTCACATTCGCACTCAAACATTTAGAAAGTTTTCTTGGGTTCTTTTGTTTTCTTTATTCTGCTTTCGTTGAATGTTTATTTTCTTTCTTTTTCCTCGGCTATTTTGAATCTAACGTTCTTTTTCACATTGTGTAGTCTTTTTGTTTTCTTTCAGTTTCAAACGATTACCGCAACTGTCAGTACAACAAAACAAAAAGCTCCAGCTACAACAAATAACCAAAGTACAACTATTACAACAATAATAATATGGTATTTTAGTTTTTCCCACTCGACCCATTGTCAATGTTGGAACACAAATCGGAAGTGCAATCAAGTAATTTTTAAAACCACAACAACAGAGCAGCATTAAGAATCAATCAACCGACCAACAACAACACCAAAAGCAACAATGAAAACAAATAAAGTGGTGATTTTACGCCATGGCGAAAGTGAATTTAATAAATTGAATTTATTCTGCGGTTGGCATGATGCCCCATTGACGGAAAAAGGTAAGAAGGACTTTTAAATTGATTGATTGATTAATACGATAATTTGTACAACAAATGGGGATGTGCGAAATGTAACGGTAAAGCATTTTGGACCAACGGAAAAAAACACAGTCAACGCTTAGCTTCGCTCTTCTGGTCATGTTTGGACCATTTGATCCAAATGCTGCATATGAAAAATTGGATCATTATCGATGATAGGCCACATATGTGCACTTCTCCACGATTTGTAACGATTTGTTCCAAACTTTGTTCATCTTAATATTAATACCAGAAATAGATCAGGCTGGAATATGAACTTTATCGGATTTTTTAAAAATATTTTTAAGTTACTTCACAAGGCTTGTGGGTTTTTTTAAATATTTTTAAGTAGCTTCACAAGGCTCGTGGATTTTTTAAACATATTTTTAAGGAACTTCACAAGGCTTATGTATATTTTAAGGAGCTTCATCAGAAGGCTCGTGGATTTTTTAAAAATATTTTTAAGTAGCTTTACAAGGCTAGTAGATTTTTAAAAATATTTTTAGGTAGCTTTAAAAAGCCCGTGAATTTTATAAAAATATTTTTAAGTTGCTTTACAAGGCTCTTGGATTTTTTAAAAATATTTGTAAGCAGCTTTGCAAGGCACCTCGATTTTTAAAAAAAAATTTTTTAGTAGCTTCACAAGGCTTGTGGATTTTTAAAAATAATTTTAAGTAGCTTTACAAGGCTAGTGGATTTTTTAAAAATATTTTTAGGTAGCTTTAAAAAGCCCGTGGATTTTTTAAAAATATTTTTAAGTAGCTTTACAAGGCTCGTGGATTTTTTTAAAATATTTTTAAATAGCTTTACAAGGCTAGTGGATTTTTTAAAAATATTTTTAAGTAGCTTCACAAGGCTTGTGGATTTTTAAAAATAATTTTAAGTAGCTTTACAAGGCTAGTGGATTTTTTAAAAATATTTTTAGGTAGCTTTAAAAAGCCCGTGGATTTTTAAAAATATTTTTAAGTGGCATAACAAGGCTCGTGGATTTTTTAAAAATATTTTAAGGAGCTTCATCAGAAGGCTCGTGGATTTTTTAAAAATATTTTTAAGTAGCTTCACAAGGCTTGTGGATTTTTTAAAAATATTTTAAGGAGCTTCATCAGAAGGCTCGTGGATTTTTTAAAAGTATATTTAAGTAGCTTTACAAGGCTCGTGGATTTTTTAAAAATATTTTTAAGTAGCTTCACAAGGCTTGTGGATTTTTTAAAAATATATTTAAGTAGCTTTACAAGGCTCGTGGATTTTTTAAAAATATTTTTAAGTAGCTTCACAAGGCATGGGGATTTTTTGAAAATATTTTAAGGAGCTTCATCAGAAGGCTCGTGGATTTTTTAAAAATATTTTTAAGTAGCTTCACAAGGCTTGTGGATTTTTTAAAAATATTTTAAGGAGCTTCATCAGAAGGCTCGTGGATTTTTTAAAAATATTTTTAAGTAGATTTACAAGGCTCTTGGTTTTTAAAAATGTTTTTAAGTAGCTTTGAAAGACTCGTGGATTTTTTAAAAATATTTTTAAGTAGCTTCACAAGGCTCGTGGGTTTTTTTAAAACAATTTTAAATAGCTTCACAAGGCTCGTGGGTTTTTTTAAAACATTTTTAAATAGCTGTACAAGGCTTGTGGATTTTTTAAAAATATTTCTAAGTAGCTTCACAAGGCTTGTGAATTTTTTAAAAATATTTTTAAGTAGCTTACAAGGCTAGTGGATTTTTTAAAAATTTTTTTAGGTAGCTTAAAAAGCCCGTGGATTTTTTTTTAAATATTTTTAAGTGGCTTTACAAGGCTTGTGGATTTTTTAAAAATATTTTAGGGCCCTTCATAAGGCTTGTGGATTTTGCAAAATTGAATCAAATCGAAATATGAGCCTCGAGGCTTCACGGATTGACTCCGAGGAATCTTCGACTATCACTTTAACAATTATGCACAGCTGGTTTTTATAATCTTTTCACGGAGATTGTTTGGTCCCTGCCGGGATAGAAATGGACATCGGACCATGGATCTGTTCCGTTTGCCAGATGTGAGGTCTACATCGGTGAGATGTAGGGAATGCGTGCACTTCCGAGACTGATCTAGTTTTAGACGCCCCCTCAGGACTATTGCGATAGGATTTATGTTTCTGATTACTGCTACAGAACATTTTCTAGCGTGTCTCCAACTTTGTCGTCGTAATAAACATCCCCGCAGTCTCCCCAACAACGACAAACGCAGCAACTTACACCCCACGTTGTTGTTGCAACAGTATTTGTATGCTGGTTTTTCTGCTTAATCTGGCTATGGTTCAATCTCCAGTTCTAGAAATGTGTCTGTTTCGATGAAATGTAACCACAAGTCTACTGGGGTTAGTTGAGTAGGCTTGGAGCAAAAATGTCTTATGTAGCATATAACCAAATGAATTATCTATTGGGATTCAGCGTTATATCCCAAAGTTGCTTCAGTCGTAGGCGGATGACGGCAGCATGCTTATTTTCCGCAGCCTTATTGCTCTTCGGAGGTATGGACCTTGTCATTATCTACCGAAGGATATCTACAGTAATGATTTTATTGTTTTCTAAAGCATGCTTGAAAAAATAGATATATAGAAAAGATGAAAGAAAAGTAAAGGAAAGTCAACTTCATGTCACAAGCTGCGTAGACTCGTGCTGGTGTTGGTTCTATATTAACCCAATCTCAATACCCCAGTGTGTCATGTCCTATAGGAATTAGGACGGCGGCATCATTCCGAGCGTAGTTTAGCCGAAACTACTCTTGTTTGTCCTAGCAGCTGATAGATTGGGTATGTTTTCCGAGGAATGTATTCACACTATAGTTATTTATGGCGTTCGCGACTACATCTGAGTGAATGCTATTTATACCTGTTTGATCTGGGGGTTATCTCTTGTAACGTTGGACTTATCTTTCTAGATCATGAAGATCCTTCCTGACATGCCTGGGTGTGAGTGTCCTATCCACCATATGGTGATTAGGATAACTCTCAAAGTAACACCCGAGCAGTTACGGCAATGAACTGTACTGGACGAATCTTTGTCTCCTCATGTTGCATGCAGTTCACAGGTCGGCATTCTGTTAGCTTGAAAATGTTTCCATCGCGTTGCACGCCACAGGGACTTGAGGACCTTGTTCCTACACCTCAGCTGTCGCTGATAGCTGTGGCGTGCGCGGACGACATGAACATGCTGTCGAATGGGATCTCTAGCAATTTGGGGTAGTTTGCTGTCGAAGTTCTGCTACCATCGGCCATGACATTCAATTATTCAGTTGTTGTTCAGCACTCCGAAAATCCGTCGTGCAATTCAAGTCAGCGAAATTGTAGACTTTATGAATCGGAGATACATCATTATCGTCGCGATTCAGGAAACAAAGTTCACCGTCCCCTGTAGCTCGGAAATGATCATACAATAAGCGGAGAAGGTCTTATCCTTCGTATACACTAGTCTGTCCAGTAGACACCTATCTCGCTTAAGCTTGACTCTAGTTACCCATACATGAAATATATGGTGGTAGCAGTAAAGTGAGGGACTACAGATGTAGAGTTTTTTAATGTATACATACAACCGATGACTTGTTGTGCCCTGGGATATTTGCTTATGGAGGGCAGTGACCGTCTGGTGCTTGGGGACTTTAATGCTCATTATGTGCTTTGGCATTCCGTCGTAGGCATTAGCCAGGGCGAGACAGTGATGGCCGAGCAAATTGATAGCCCCGTTTTTTTCACGGTGAACGAAGACTTTCCCATGAGGATAAGAGGAGATCACCACAGCTCGCCAGACATCATCATTGTGTCACCCTGTATGATAAAGGACGTGTCCTGACAACCCGACATTTCCTTTGGCTCAGACCATCTTCTTACCATTGTCTCCTGAACAATAAAAACCCTGATTGGCAAGGGTTCAAAGAAACACCGCTTCAGAGAGCTGTCCTTTCCCTCAGATACTCGGTTAGCAGAGAAAACTTTTCGGGACGTCATCACAGCTGCAACGGCTCGCTACAGACTTGATGGTTGTATACCCGAAATCGGACCAAATTTCCCAGTTGAGGTGAGCGTGATGAGCTTCGTCGTACAAATCCTGAGTTAGGGAATTTACTCTTCAAGCAAACGGGCTAGTATACGAAAGAAGGGGAAGAAGGATGAAATAATTGCTGTTACTTTTAACGGCGTGGCATTAACATATCCGAAATGGTGTGCGTGTATAAGAGCCTCCCAGCCGAGGATGTACCACCAAAATTTAAGATGAGCTATGTTGCAGACATCATCCGAAACGAGAAATCATCTAAAGCATTGAACCCACACGGAATCGAAATGGCAATGCTTAAACAACTGGATGAACCCGAAGTTTAATAGTTGACAAGTGTTCTCGTTAGACACCCAAGTGGCCGGAAAGTTCGCAGAGTGGCCTCGCTTCTGAAGCCAGGCAAGGATACCAGCAGAGGCGATTAGTACAGGTCGATCTCCCTCCTGTCACCAGTAGCGAAAAATCTACTCCTCCCCATAATGAGAAGCGGTTTCCAAGTTGCGCAACATCAGCAAGGTTCCAGCCCCGAATTGGTGGTACGATATCCAGGACATGCCTTGCATGTGGATTGTTAAGTTGTCCGGAGTTTTTGTCTCCCAAATCTTTGTGAACTCACCGAGTGCAGGTTGTAGAATTTTCGAATCTGGATACGGAGGAACCAGAACCAGATTATGTAGTAAAATATAGTAACGATCATATGCAGCTTAAAGCGTGTGATGGTTTTTTTTTGTTTTTTTTGATCAGACCTTCTCCCCTTAATTGTCTTTATTAGCAGACCGACTGATTCCATCACCTCTGAACGCCGGACTTTCATCAACAATGGGAAGGCTAATTGGCCTAGTTTCAGAAATCTGCCCAAACCTTCTGATGTTCGGGTAGCAGAAATGAGGTTCCCAGACATCATCAGTATTGCAGCCGCTCGCCTTATACCTGATGCTCGAATACCAGAATTGAGACCAAACTTCCGAAAAGAGGCGACGGGAGTAGCAAATTTGCATGAGAAGCTTCGCTGAGCCAATCCTTGTGACCCCAGAATCAGGGAGCTGACACTGGAAATTAACAGGTTGATCGATGAGCACAGGCGGAAGGGGCTAGATCATCTGAAGAGTTGCAAAAATGGAGCCGGAATTAGTGAATTGTGGGCAATGGTTAGGTCACTCTCGAAGCCAGGTGAGAAGGAAATTGGAACCTCAGTCACGTTTAGCGACGGAACACTTAATCATCCAAAGCGTTGGTCCATGATGAAATCTCCATGGTAATGCTGGTGGAGGCACCAGTTTGATAAGCCGGGAGTTGATCTTCTTACGAAGTTCTCTACCTGTTGCTAGCCACCGACATCGTACCCGAAGTCTGGAAAATGGGCAGGATGGTCCCGCTATTGAAGCCAGCAAAGGTGAATCGTACAGACCGATTTCGCTTTTGTCGATCGTAGCAAATACCCCTGAGGCTTTAGTCCTCTCCAGCGTCAGAAATAGCTATCCAGTTGCCGATCATCAGCATGGGATCCGTAAGCAGCATGTCACTAGAACATCTCTGCATGGCATCTCAACAAGCCGGTCAGCCGGACAACCGGTAGGACAGTTTTGGTGGCCCTCGACTAACCACAAACCTTTGATACTGTCATGTACTCCACGCTTTTTGAGGACATCGACCAGACTAGCTTCCGGCTAAGTTTAAAACGTTGGATAATCAATTCTATGTGTGGATGCCAGTCATACGGGTAATTCAGGAAGCCCCGTAAAGTGAAGCAGGGAGTTCTCCAAAGTAGGGTGATATCTCCAGGACGGTTTAACCTCGATCTTTCCTTTATTCCACATCCTCCAGATGGTTCTGAGATCGCAACGTATGCGATCTTGGCGTACTTGGGTACTACATACAGGCGCGTGTCACGATCGTGACACTAATCAACAACAACTACGCAATTTAGCGACAACTAGTACCTTCTCTGATGTCATTTTTCCAGCGAGGAATATGGAAATATTTGCCACTAAATCTACGGCCACTCTGTTTATGACATGGACTGCAGAGGTGAGCACTGAGTTGAATGTCATGGTCGATGGTAGCAGAATTCTGGCCACTAACTTCCCCAAAATTCTTGGGGTCACAGTCGGCAGCATGCCACAACTGTCTGCGACAAGCTGAGATTTAAGAACAAGGTCCCCAAGTCGGTTGCCGGCAGCACTTGGGGTGCAGAAAAATACATCTTGTTGAACACATATAACACGGTAGGTCGGTCTGTGTTAAGCTATGCGGATCCAGTATGGTCCGCAAAAATAATTGCAACGCGATGTAACAGTATTCCTGTCAGAACGCCGCTATGTGAGGACTGCAACAGAGTGCCTTCTCATGTCATCAGTGGACCATCTGCGAGAAAAGATACTTCCAAAACGGCAACATAAATGCATGTTCTCGTTGCAGTACTTGCTCGGGTGTAACCGTGAAAGCTATCGTAATCATCATATGGTGGAAAGGACCTCCCACCCAAGCATGTCAGGAGGAATGTTCAGAATCTAGAGAGATTGAGAGAGAGAGGTCCAACAATATATGAGAGAACCCCTAGATCATCAAGCGTGTCAAGTAGGTTTGGATAGCATCCACACAGATGGCAGTCGTAGATGTCATCTATCGCAGTTGAAGAACGTCAGGAAAAAGGGCAAGGATTGATAACATAAAGTGCAAAGCATAGGGTAGATGCATTCGGCCCCGGCCCGCACGACGCACTGCACCTTTTCATTTGCCCTGCCAAACACCTTCTTAGACCTGGACCATACGCTGTTAAAACTTATTCAGTGTATTCCGCTTATCGCAACGGAATCTATATGCTAATTAGTGGAACGGGGCCCGAATTTGTACACTGAGAAGGAGGTCTTCTTCATCAGATGCAAGCCAATGTGCATGAGGAAATTCGAAAGGAATTACCTTCAACCTGAACTATAGGTGGACACGATCTTCCTTCAAGCCCTGTAGTCGCTTAAGCCAAAGCACCTAAGGAAGCTGCGGCGGCAAGCAACAAATTAGAATTGGCGAAACTTCCGGTCCCGGAAGGGAGCCGAACGACATCCGCCAACGAGAACATTTGGTGAAGTGGTCGGCATCCAAACCCGTGTCAAACTCGAAAGGCAAGAGTAAGACTGAGGAAAATTCGGGTCTAGGAACCCCCACAGGCTGCAAGGAAGTCAAGCTAGAAGTCATTCGGCCCTAGCCCGCCCGACACTCTGTACCTTTTCATCTGCCCTGCCAAACCCACTCAACTAACTCCATTAGCTTTGTGGTTACAACCAATAAAACATGTATATTCCCAGACCTGGAGATAGAGCCAGAACAGATTCATTCATTTTCAACGTTGGCAAAAATACCCCTCAGCGTAATGTTGACGACATTTCCTGTGTATTTCAGGCATGTAAACTTCTCTACAAGTGGTGACTTAAGACACGCCGTTTGGACTCGGTGATAGAATGTAGGTTCCATAACATTGAGCTAATATGAATCGGGGTGCACTCATTAAAATGAGAGAAGCCTTCTTTGTCACCTCCGGAATATTTGTAGGAACTATTATCATATTTCCTGAGAGTAGTTTCACCAATTTTAATTTCATCTCTCTCTTTTTAGGTATTGAAGATGCTACAAAAATAGCCGTAGCTGGTCTGCGACAACATCGGATGCAATTCGATGTCATTTACACTTCACTACTGCAGCGAGCCCATCAAACTGTCGATGTCATACGAGAAAATCTGAAATATAACGAGGTTCCGGTGATTTATGATTGGCGTTTAAATGAGCGTCACTATGGCAATTTGACGGGGTTCAATAAACGTCAAGTGGCCAATAAGTATGGAGAAGAAAAAGTAAGTCAAACATCATAGCCGAGGAATTATAAGCATTACTTATAAATGTCCTCCTTTTATCCCCGTTCAGGTACAAATCTGGCGTCGTTCCTTCGATGTTCTACCACCCGAAATAACGCCCGAAAATCCCTATTATGCCAAAATACGCAACAATCCAAAGTTCAAAGATATACCAAAGGATAAATTTCCCGATACCGAGTCATTGAAAACCCTAATGCTGCGAGCCATACCCCTATGGGAACAGGAGATTATGCCCAGAGTTTTGAAAGGTGAAAGGGTATTGGTTGTGGCCCATGGTACCGTGGTTAGAGCTCTTATGAAATATATTGAAAGTATGGAAAATTGTTACACACCTGAGGAAAATTTAAAATTATTTGATGTTATTATTCTTTGCAGATATTTCCGATGACGATATCATGAAAGTGAACATACCCAACAGCGTGCCCTGTGTTTTCGAATATGATGTGTCAAGTGGCCAGCGTGTGGGCAATATCCAGTATTTGGCCGATGCAGATTATGTCAAAAAGGAAACGGAGAAAGTTGCCGCTATTGGAAATTAAATTTTTTAACTGTGGACTGATTTACAATTATAAATATTTAATAATAATATTGTTTTTGTTTTTATTTTTTTACTTACACAATATTAATAATTAATTAAATTAAATATCTTCTGGTATGTATCAAGAAGTTATTCGAGTTGTCACCCCTTTGTTTGAGAAAGTTCTAGGAGTTCACTGCATAAAAAAATACAGAGAGCAACAGTTTCTCAACAAGTACAGCTGGCGACATCAATTCCTAGGCAGGGTACAACAGACCAATCATCTACTTATCTACAGAGATAGAATCGAGGAATGTGTCCCGCGTTATTCAATTGACATCAGGCTACTGTTGGAAGATGAAAGCTGGAAGATGATAACCCAGGAGATTTTAATACGCATCATGAGCTGTGGCATTCCACCCTAGAAATGACACGAGAGGGATGGCGTTAGCAAATCAGATAAATAGCTCCACATTTTGCACCATGAACGAGGTCGTTTCCACCAGGATTGGATGAGACATAGTTCGCCTGAAAAGTTCATCGTGTCACATGGTCTGACGAATGGCGGACTTGACAACTCGTCATTTGCCTTGGGGTAGATCATCTCCCTATCCTCACCTCCATTAATAGACCGGCCGACTTCATAACCTGTGAATGTCATAATTTTCTAACCATGGGAAAGTCAAATTGGCAAGTATCACGAGAATTCACCAACTAACGCTTTAAGAGAACTGCCCAATCCCTCTGACGTTCGGGTAGCAAAGAAGAATTTTCAAGACATCATCACTGCTACAGCCGCTCGACATATTCCTACCGGCCAAATAACGACAACTGAAAATCAAACCTAATTTCCCAGCAGACGGATGTCTTACAAACCCTAACGGCCCCAGAGTCAGAGAGCTGACAATGGAAGTCAATACGTTAGTCGGTAAACACAAACGGAAAACGTGCCTAGAGTATCTAAAGTACTGCAACATTGGATGCGGTAATAGTAAATTGTGGACAATGGTTAAGGTGTTTTTGAACCCTGGTAAAAAGGATGAAGGATGACAACCAGAACCAAGGTCTTCAACCTATCGTTAGCCACCCTAGTAGTTCCCGAAGCTTGGAAAATGGCAGGGTGGTCCCGTTGCTGAAACCTGGCAAGGATGCAAAAAAAGTTAATCTATTGTCTGATTTCGCTTTTGTCGCCCGTAGCAAAGACCCTTGATGCTTTAGTTCTCTCTGGGTCAATCTCCAGTTCCAGGAATGTGGATGCTTCGATGGAATGTAACCACAGATATACTGGAGTTAGTTGAGTAGGTTTGGCAGGCCGCATGCTGGGTAGATGTTTTGCACGGTGTCATCGATCTTTGTCCTATAAGAATTCACACGGCTGCTCTGGTTTGTAGTAGCAAGTGACGCTTCTCAGCTTCGATAGTTCTCCGAGGACCACATTCACACAATAGTTGTTTATGGCATGTGCATCCGTGTGATTGCTATTTAAACCAGATTGAGAGGCTTGTTGATCTAGGCGTTATCTCTTTTAACGTTGGATATCTCTTTCTGGACCATGAAGATCCCTCCAGACATGCCTGAGTATGCGGACGACTCTCAAGGTAACATTCGAAGAAGTAGTGCAACGAAAGCATGCTATTTTGTTGCTTGACTGGAAGAATCTTTGTCTCCTCATGTAGATGGTCCACTGAAGACATGTGGAGGTACCTATTGCCGTTCTTAGTGCGGGATTCTGGAAGGTTTGAATATTTTTCCATCGCGTTGCACTTATATTCGCAGACCAAACTTGCGCCGCATAGCTAACCACTATCGCGTTATACTTTGTAGTCAACAAGGTTTCTTTATCCGCAGGTGCTGCCGGCTAGAGACTTGAAAATCTTGTTTCCACATCTCAGCTTATCGCAGATAACTGTGGAATGCGCGGACGACGTGGACATGGTGTCGAATGTGACCCCAAGAATCTTGTGGTAGTTGGTGGTCGGAATTCTGCTCCCATCTACCATGAAATTTAACTATGTTCTCACCTTTGCCGTCCATGTAGTGAACAGATTGGCTATAGATTTAGTGGCGGATATTTGTATATTCCTCGAGTGGAAAAAGGTTATAAAATCGGTCAAATAGGAGCTCAGCTTTCACAAATGTCATCTGGGAAGGCACCAGGTGCCAAGATGGTACAATCATCAGCATACGTTATAATCTTAATGCCGTCTTGAGGGGACGGAACACAGGAGAGATAGAGGTTAAACAATTCCGGAGATATCACCGAATCTTGGGGAACTCCCTGTTTCACTCTACGTCGCTTGGACTTATTATTCCTGAATTCCACGAACAATAGGCGATCGCACATATAATTGATCATCTTACATTTCAAACTAGGCCGGAGAGTTGTCTGATCGATATCCTAAAAGTCGATATGTCGAGTGCCACCAACACGGTCCTATCTCACGGCTTGAGTCCTCCACAAATTTGCCACAAACTGGAAAGCTATTTCTAACGCTGTGGAGGACTAAAGACTCAAGAGTCTTTGCTACGGGCGACAAAAACGATTCACCTTTGCTGGCATCCTTGACTGGCTTCAGTAGCGGGACCACGCTGTTCACCTACCAGACTTCGGGAGTAATATAGGTGGCTAGCGACAGGTTGAGAACATTAGTGAGGTACCCGACACTCGACTCTACCAGCTGTTTCAGCATTACCATGATGATGATCTGGCGTTCCTGATGACATTCACAACATCATCCATTTAAAATTGTGGTGGTTCATCCTCGGCTGAAAGAGACGTATTACTCTCCTCTTCGCCCTGTCTCTACTTGTGTGCTTGACAAATTGCCGATTGATATAACTTGCATACCTCTTCGGATCGGTCAGCGTATCGTCACCAAACGTGAATGAGGTCCCATCTTCCTTCTTTCCACAATTCACTTATTCTGGCTCCAATTTTGCAACTCTTTAGATTATTTAACCACTTGTTCCGTTTATGCGTACAGACCAATCTGCTAACTTCCAGTGTCAGCTTCCAGACTTTGGAGCCACTGAGGTTGGCACAACGAAGCTCAAATTGGTAATCCCGTCGCAGCTGCTAGGAGATTTGGTCTCACTTCGGGTATTTGACCAGCAGGTATATGCCGAGCGGCTACAGCAGTGATGATGTCTCGGAACTTCCTTTCTGCTACCCGAATATCGGAAAAGTTGTGCAGATCTCTGAAGCGGTGATTAGTGAACTCTCTAAAACTAGGCCAATTACCTTTCCCATCATTGATGAAAGTGCGGTGATCAGAAGTGATGAAATAGGGCGGTTTGCTGATGGAGACATTTGCGGAGAAATGGTCGGGTTGCCAGATAACGTAATTTTTAAGAGCAAGTGACACGATGGTTCTGTCTGACGAACTGTAAAATTTTCCGCTAATTCTGGCGCAACACGTAGAGCTATCAATCTTCTTAGCCAGCACTCTACCCCTCTGGTCGTTTCCGAGGACCGAATGCCACAACTCATGATGGCCATTAAAGTCTAAAGTCCAAGACCAGACGGTTATGACCTTCCAAAAGCGGGCTTATATTGGGCCTATTACCTGGAGTACAGCTATTTGTCAGCAACTCTACCTCGGCAGTTTCACACCTAGCTGCTTCCCCTGGTATTGAACAGACTTATGCAATAGGAAACCTAATCCCCCACCTACACTTCGATCCTTCCTCAGTACGTTGGCACCATCACAACGTTGTAAGCTGCAGTTGTCGTTGTAACAGGTTGCCTGCAACCGTATGTTTTTCCCTGTAGATGGAATGTAAAGTCTCGATTAGATTTGATTGTGTGCTGATGTTTTAGGTGTGGAGTGGGTGTGTATTGGGGTATTGGTGTTGGTGAGGGGTGTGAGTGTGTGGATTTATGTGGATATGTTGGTGTGTATGTGTGATGGATATTGTGTATGTTGGATGGAAATTGGAAGTTTTATAAAAATATATATATTGTTGACCAAGATTATGTCATGGGCTATTGTTATTATTATTGATTTGGAGGAACTGTGCCACTTCCACCGGTCTTACCCCGAGGTCCACAGGGCGCAAATCTGTGGGCCTCGCTGGGCAAAAAAACAAGTGCGACGTATTATGCGGGCTTTGGCGACAATTTGGGCACTGGTCTAGTGTGCCTGGAATAATTCTCGCTCGATAGCAGTTTAAGTATATACTCCAACCAGATCTGAGCTGGGCTAATGTTGTTCTGACGGATCTGGGGAACTGCTGCTCGCTGTCGGAGATTGCTGGTGGATTTTAGTTTAGGACAACGTTAGGGCTGTACCCGTTGACGGCTTCATTAACCGCCCTGGTGTGCAGCTGTTTCAGGCCTTGCGCTATTGACAGTCGGTTGACGTCCGGTAGAACGACGTCTTGGATGTCCGGACGAATGCGCCTGATGTTCTTCCGGATTTATCGTGGAGGTGGATCCTGCACCAAAATGTAGTGGCTGGGATGACTGGGCAGATGGCAGGCCAGGAGGAACTGTCTCGACAACAACACATTATGTTGTCTAACTGACAGAATCCTCGTCTCCTCATGTAAGTGAACCACCTTCGACATCTGAACACATCCGGTAGCAATCCGCAATGAATTGTTCCAAACCACTTCCAAGTTTTGCCACTGGGTGTCACTGAGAAAGGATGTCTACACCGGGGGAGCATAACTCAGGATTGAGTGACTGATGGCCTTATATGTTGCCGCGAGAGTTTCCTTTTCCTTGCCGCAGGAAGTACCTGTAAGTGCCTTCAGTTCTTTGTTTTTGGCTTGGACTTTTCCTTTGATGTAAGTGATATGTTTCGTTAATTTCAGAAGGTTATCAAACACAACACCTAGGATCTTCGGGTGTTGGACGGTCGGTATTGTTCTATCTTCGACCTTGATGTCCAGCTCTCTCCTTAGTTTACGTCTGTCCGAGGTAAAAAGGGTAGCTGTTGATGTGGACGGCTATATAATGAGTTTCCTTTCCTGCATGAATGTGGCGATGGTGGCTATATAGTCATTTATTTTAGCACATACTTCTTCAATATTGACACCAGATGCCATGATGGTGCAGTCATCTGCGTAAGAATCCATTTTGACGCCATCGGGTGGTGCAGGAAGCTTCGCAAGGTATAATTTGAAAAGTAGTGGTGACAAGACTCCTTCTTGCGGTACGCCCATTTTCAGTTGGCGATACTTCTATTTCTTGCCTCGGAATTCCACATATGCCTGTCTGCCATTGAGATAATTACCAGCCAGCCAGCGCTTGGTAATATTGGGTAGTGTGGACTCCATTATGTCACCCATCAGAATCGCGTGATCAACCGTGTCAAATGTTTTTGACACTTCTAAGGCGGCGATCACAGTCCGCGCTGGCGGTCGATTCTGGTTGAGGCCGTTGAGGCCGTTCGCAATATGTATTGTTATGTCATTTAATGCCGTCGTGGTGCTATGCGCTTTCCGAAACCCATGTTGGTGATTCGCCAGATGTAGGTGACCGGAACAAGGTGGTAGAAGTAGAGCTTCCAGAATCTTCACTATAGGTGACAGAAGGGAGATTGGGCGATAGGACTCTCCTGAGTTAGCCGGTTTTTCAGGTTTAGGAAGAGGAATAACTCTCGCCACAATCCATACCTCTGGAATAATCAGCAGATTAATGGAGAGACTGAGAAGTTTTGAGAGATATTCCAATGCTACTGGACCAAGGTGTTTGAGCATCACCATGGAGATGCCGTCTGGACCATGAGCCTTGGATGGTTTCGCCTTGAAAATGGTGGCTTCTACTTCACTGAGAGTGAAGGAGCAGGCACTTGTCTCGCGCTGGAGTTTCCTCAATTTCCTAAGGGTGGCTCTTCTGGTCCTGTTCTGCTGGATGGGAAGATCAACGAATTGCTGGCAGAACTTGTTTCTTCGCATCTCCATACTGGATATCGTTGAAAGAGACAGCGATGTTACCCTGATTGTTCTTCGAGTCGGAAAGATGTTTGATGGTAGACTATAACTTGTGAGAGCCAGCGTCACAGTTGTCCAGGTGATTAATCCATTTATTACTACGGTGCTGGCTTAAAGGAGAGTTTATTTCTTCCGTCAGGGATGCAATCCTTTGGTCTTCAGGACATATTTGACGCAGATGGTCGCGTTCATCAGCAAGTCGTGCTATAGCTGTCGGATAACCGGGTCTACATTGTGGAATTCTTCCAGCAGGGATATGGAAGAGATCTAATGCGACTCTTCTCCATGCCCTGTCACACCCGGGGTGCTCGACAAACTGTCGATTGAAATAACTTGCGCAACTATACGAATCATTCAGGGTAACGTCGTCAAACGTGACTGAGGTCCTATCATCCTACTTTCCAGGGTTCGCGAGTGACATAATCGTTGCCCACAATTCACTTATTCCGGCTCCAATGGTGCAACTCTTCAGATGATTTAAACACTTATTTCGCTTATGCTCACCGATGAACGTGTTAACCGTCAGTGTGGTTGGCACGACGAAGCTCATCACTCTCATTTGCTATTGCCATCACCTCTGCTGGGAAATTTTGTCTCACTTCGGGTATTCGACCAGCAGGCATATGACAAGCGGCTACAGCAGTGATGATGTCTTGGAACGTCCTTTCTGCTACCCGAATATCTGAAGAGTTGGACAAATTTCTGAATTGGTGATTGGCGAACTCTATGAAACTAGGTCAATTACCTTTCTCAGGGCATGTTTGACGCAAATGGTCGCATTCATCAGCAAGTCGTGCTGCAGCTGTCGGATAACCGCTTTGTCGCCCGGAAAATACTATTCCTCAGTGTAATCTCTTCCTTTCTGGCACATGAGGGGGGCGGTTGTTGGCTTAGGTCTACTTCAACAGCATTCGTGAAACCATGCCAGTTGGCTTTGTTATACTTCACGAATGTGCGCATATCTGGCTCCATAAAGTCGCTTGTGATCGGAATTTTGGGCCCCGTGTGTTTGCCAAGATGTTATGGCTATGAGCGACGAACTGACGATCGTAATGTCAGGGGAGCTTGTGCAATTGGCCGTTGTTCTGGTTGTCTATTCCGAGTTGTCTATTTCATCGGCTATGTTGAGCCCGCGTTGGTCTTGGGCGAGCTGTGAGTACCAGGTCTCGTGATGCGCGTTAAAATCACAAATTACCATCCTATTGTCCCCCACCAGAGTGGGTTACCAGTCCCGGACTCTTGAGTCCAACTGGTAGTAGTCTTTGGCTACGAAGTCGGCAGAGGCTTTTCTCTGTGGGTCACCAGTCCCGGACTTTCTTGGTCTAACTGGTAGTAGTCTCTGGCTACGAAGTTGGCAGAGGCTTTTCTCTGTGGGTTACCAGTCCCGGACTGTTGAGTCCTACTGGTAGTAGTCTTTGGCTACGAAGCTGGGCAGAGGCTATATTCTGTGGGTTACTAGTCCCGGACTCTTTAGTCCAACTGGTAGTAGTCTTTGGCTACGAAGTGGGCAGAGGCTTTTCTCTGTGGGTAACCAGTCTCGAACTGTTTGGAGTTCAACTGGTAGTAGTATAGTTTGTATACTACGAAGCCTGACCGGAGGCTATATTCTGGTACCGCGGGTGTCAGGAGCCCCTAGGTCCAAAAAGATCTAGCCTGGCAGTTTGGTGCAGGCCCTTATTGGGAGCATCGCGGTGGCTGTGGTTTATACCCAAATCGCGGGTTGAGTTTCGGCTCAAATGTGGAGTTGCAGTATCAACCGGGTGCCTGACCCATAGCAAGGCAGGAGTTAGATAGGCTCCGCCCCAAACCAAGGGCCTGAACACGTCCAAATGCGTGGAATCGAATTGGTACTCACATTTGTGTTGAGGGCGCCGATGGACGCATTATTTCCATCCGGTGTGCAGAACACCGTGGGGTTAGACCGGAAGGTAGGTACCCACGTTAATCACGGCATATATCTGTCCCCCACCAGAAGGAGTTGGATAGAAGGGTGGTAGCTGGCCCCGATGCTGTTTACGGGCGGGATATATACTTTGAAAAGTGTCCTGAAGTATAATGATGTAATTCGCTTTAGATGTGAACCTGATATCCTAGTCAGTTTAGTCTCCTGAATAGCAGCAATTAAGATGCTGTTCACATGCATGAAATTGGTGATCTCCACTACCTTATTTCTCAGACCATTACAGCTAAGTTGTAATATCTTAAAGGAGTGGAAATCATCAATTGCATGATGTTGATGCTGCTGATGTTGAGAGGAGGGACTCTGGCTTTGTGGCAGTGAGTTGTTATCGAACTGGCTGTTGGAAGTTCGTGACGGTGAGTTCGAGTTATTTTGTCCAGGGGTGGTGATGATAGAATTGGACAGTGTGCTGTGCTGAGACGAAGATGTTGAGGCACTGGTATGACTGTTGTTGATGGAGGTGTTCGGAGAGCTGAAAGTGCTGCTCAGCGTGGTGTTGTTGGAGCAGCAATCCGCCACGAAATTGCCAGTCCAGTCTCTGTGCGAACGCAGATTTGTGGATCGTCTAAAAGACACCAGAGCTGCTTGGTTAACTGCACCGCCGTTATTTCCTCGATCTTACCTCGGAGTCCATTGCAATTAAATTGCAAAACGATGTATTTTGCGGGGATTGGAACAGCAACGGCTGGTGTTAAGTACTGCATGTGCGACTGCTGTTGGGGGGACTGCGAGGGAGTCGTGTATTCAGATGACGACGATTACTCACTGGCGGCTGTGTTCTCACAGCATTCAGCAACATTGTCCCTGCCGTAGTCCCTCGCATGAATGAGTCCAGAACAACCTCTGAGATTGTATCTCACAGAAGGTTGAGTGTGGTGGATATTGGTACTGGGGTTTCCTCCGTCCCGGCTAGAGACTAGTAGCTTTAGGTGTACGCTTTGATATAACCCTCATAGAATGGTACCTGTCGACCTTCGGTAGCTTAAAGGTTTTAGCCACATTATCCAACCGAGATGACAAAAATCTGTAGTGCGATTCTCTAACTCATTTTTTTAAGTTACCAACAAAAATCGGTAAAATTAAAATGGTAATAATTGCTAATTTGTCACCTTCGAAATTTTAAAATTACGAACCTGTTCTTTGTACATTTAGGTGCAACACTTCGTTTTTGTTTTTTGTACATTCATAGGCTGAGGGGAAAGTGGTGAGTACATAAGCTGCGTTGCCTGCTTACCTTGCTTGCTTCTGATAAAAGAATAAAAAAGAAAAGAGCAGGCAAGGCAACTTATGTACGCAGGCCTTTAAGCTCTCGGTAATAAAACTACAAAAAATGCCTGTTCCAGAACCTGCAAGAATCTACAAATTTTTACTACGATAATAATTTTTCCTTTATGTTATCGAACAGACCAAATGTACATTTATTGGTCTGTTTAAGAACTCCAAGAATCTACAACTTAATCGAACATTTATTTTATTCTGGAACAGGCATTTTTTATCATAATATCTTCACATTAGAGAATTTTTAAATTTTACATGAAAATTTGCGTTTAGGGCAAACCCTTTTCCATAACACCATTCAATTCCCACCAAATTGTCACACAACACTGAGAACAGAGTTGCATTGCCAAGTTTGTGTGTATAACAAGTTACCGTTACGCTTAATAACATTTCGAATTTCATTAACAAACGGAACAAATAAAAATCAAACAAACAATTGAAATTCATTCATAAAACTGAATAATGAATTAATTAGTGAGTGAAACAAACATCCCCCAATTGCCGCCAGAGTTAGTCCACTTGACCAGATGCGATGATAGACATGAGCGAGAGCGGCATTCCAGCTGAATGAGTTTATATTTATGTCACAACTAACTTTAACGTCAAACAACACACACTCACTAAACAAAAGTCAACTTTAACATGTGTCATAAAATTAATGAGAGCCAAAGATGAGAAAATGTTCCTCCATTCAACAACAACCACCGCCGCCAGAGTGAAATGTCAATTTAAAAATAAAGCATTTTTAACAAAAATAAGCAAAATGCTGTTGTTTATGAGGGGGTGTTTGAAGTCTATTGCCGTTAAGAAAGAATTCCATAACAAAAGCGCAATGCATGAAATGGAGAGAGCAGTAGATACTTTTGCAAAATGAGAAATTTTATTTTTGAGATATTTTATTTGTGAGAGACTGCTGCTAATGGTAGAGAAAGGTATGGGGCTAATGAGAGAGAGGAAAAGCAAAACAAATCATTGATGGGCAGAAATGCTCTCCCTCACACACAAAAGTGTAAAAAATACATGAGTCTCTCGAAATTTGCCCATCAGTGAAACAAATGCACCATGAGTTTGCGCCCAATAAAGGGGAAATGTTATGTTTCATTAATGAAACAAATGGTCATAGTGTTGCCCTACTTAGATTAAAGCTTTTATGGTTGGTCACCATAAAATTTTTGTCAGAAAATATGGAGCTACCAAAGAAAAACAACATATTTTTGTAATCAGAATCACAAGGACTACATTCGGTAACATTTTCACGACCAACCTTGAACAATCCTAAACTATGGAGACATTCTAAGGAATTATAGGATGTATGTATATATGTCATTTTGGGTGCCACCGTGGTGCAATGGTATGCACACCCGCCTTGCACGCTAAAGGTCGTGGGTTCGATTCCCAGACCAGGCAACATCAAATTTTCAACGGTGGCAAAATACCCCTCAGTGATGTTGGCGACGTTTCCTGAGTATTTCAGCCATGTAAACTTCTCTACAAGTGGTGTCTTAAGGCACGCCGTTCTAACTCGGCGATAAACTGTAGGTCCCATATCATTGAGCTAATATGAATCGAGGTGCACTCATTGATATGAGAGAACTCTCCCTTGTCCATTATGGGATGTTTGTGGAACAATTATATATTATCATATGTACATATATATGTCAGCGTATTTTGAATTTGAGAGAAATATTTTGATGAACAAATGTTTGACCCATATGAGTATGTCCTTTCGACAGTTGTGTCCATCAAGCATATTAGTTGGTCACGGTAGCACACTGATTTTCGTCTATATACATTATCGGATGTACAACAACATACGTTCTCTTTATTCTCATCTGTAGTGCGATTCTCATCTGTAGATTCGGTAATTAACGATATGTTTCGGTAAGTTAGCGAACAAAAGAAAGTAGTCGTAAAGTTCTACCGATATCAACATTGTTGTGAACTTTTATTTGAACTTTTCATTCATAATTTTGCGTTTAAATTTTACCGAAATTTGTCGGTAACTCAAAAATTGAGTTAGATAACTGCACTACTGCTGTTGTTTAGCAAAGGAAAGACTCTCTCAGAGAGATTAATGCCCAAAATATTTTGAGCACCAGTGCCGTAGGATCATTATATCACTGTAAATAGGACAACAAGAAGTACTTCCGATAAAATTACAAAACAGCCGTACCAGATAAAAAAAATTACAAACGTGGATTAAAAACATTTGGATTTAAAAATAAATATTAAATATTTGGATCTAAAAAAATATTTTCAAAAGCGTTTTTTTCGAACGTGAATTTTGAAAAAATTAAAAATGGGAAGTAAAAAAAATTCGAAGATTAGTTTTGAAAAAAATATTTTTTCAAACGTGAATTTTGAAAAAAGCCTATTTTTCTCTCAAACGTGAAAAATAAATATCTTTTCCCCAAAAGTGAAAAATGTAATATTTTTCTATTATTTCTAAACGTGGATTATAAAAATAAATATTGTTTCCAAATGTAGATGTTTAAAAATAAATATTTTTCCAACCGTGGATTTTTAAGAAATAGTTTTCCAAACATGGAATGTTTAAAAATATTTTCCAAACATGGATTTTTTAAAAAAATATGTTTTTTATGTATGTATTTGGATTAAAAAATAAATATTTTCCAAACTCGTTTTTTAAAAATTTTTCCGAACGTGAATTTTGAAAAATTAAAAACGTGAATTAAGAAAAAAAAAGAATTTCCAAAGATTATTTTTTTAAAATAAAAATATTTTTCAAGCGTCAGTTTTTAAACAAAAAAATATATTTTTCTCCCATGCGTGAAAAATAAAATATTTTTCTATTTTTCCAAAAGTATACATTTTTTCCAAACGTGGATTTTAAAAATAAATATTTTTTCCAAATGTGGATGTTTCAAAATAAATATTTTTTCAAAGAAAAAATTAATTAATTATTAAATTAAAAATTAATTTAATTAATTAATAAGGAAAAAATTTTCTAAACATGGATTTTTAAAAATATAATTTTTTCAAAATTAGATTTTTTAAAAAATATGTTTTTTCCAAACGTGAATTTTTTTTAAAAATATCCAAACGTAGATTTTTAAAAAATATCCTCCTCCAAACCCGGATTTTTTAAAAATATATTTTTTCCAAGCGTAAATTTTTTAAAAATATATTTTTTCCAAACGTGGATTTTTTTAAAAAAAATTTTTCCCAAACTGAAAAATATTTTTTCCAAACGTGAATTTTTAAAAAAATATGTTTTCCAAATGTGTATTTGTAAAAAAATATTTTTTTCCAAACGTGGATGTTTTAAAAAATATATTTTGAAAAAGGGAATTTTTTAAAAATATTTTTTTCAAACGTGGATTTTAAAGAACATTTTTCCAAAAGGTTATTTTTTTAAAAAATATATTTTTCCAAACGTGGATTTTGTAAAAAATATTTTCCCAAACAGGGATTTTTTAAAAAGTATTTTTTCCAAACTTGATTTTTTAAAAATATTTTTGCAAACGTGGATTTTTTAAAAATATTTTTTCCAAACGTGGATTAAAAAATCATTTTTAACGTGTTTTTTTAAATATGTATTTCCAAACGTGGATTTTTTTAAAAAATTTGTTTCTCCAAACGTGAATTTTTAAAAAAAATATTTTTTCCCCTACGTGGATTAAAAAAAAAACATTTTCTCCAAACGCGAATTTTTAAAAAAATATTTTTTTCCCTACGTGGATTTTTTAAAAAACATTTTTTCCCCTACGTGGATTAAAAAAAAACATTTTTTCCAAACGCGAATTTTTAAAAAAATATTTTTTTCCCTACGTGGATTTTTTAAAAAACATTTTTTCCAAACGTGGATTTTTTAAAAAATTTTTTTCCAAACGTGAAATTTCTAAAAACATTTTTTCCAAACGTGAAATTTCTAAAAAATTTTTTTTCCTAAAGTGGATTTTTTACAAACGTGCATCTTTTAAAAATATTTTTTCCAAAAGTGGATTTTTTAAAAATATTTTTTCCAAAAGTAGATTTTTTAAAAATATTTTTTCCAAAAGTGGATTTTTTTTAAAAATATTTTTTCAAAACGTTGAATTTTTAAAAATGTTTTTTCCAAACGTGGATTTTTTGAAAAACATTTTTTTAACGTTGATTTTTTTAAAAAAAAATATATTTTTCCAAACTTAGATTTTTCAAAAAATATTTTTCCAAACGTGAAATTTTTGAAAAACATTTTTTCCAAACGTTGATTTAAAAAAAAAAAATATTTTTTCCAAACTTAGATTTTTCAAAAAATACTTTTCCAAACGTGAATTTTTTGAAAAACATTTTTCCACACGCTGATTTTTTAAAAAAAATGTTTTTTCCAAACGTGGATTTTTTGAAAAACATTTTTTCCAAACGAGGATTTTTAAAATAATATTTTTCCAAACGTGGATCTTTAAAATAATATTTTTCCAAACGTGGATTTTTAAAAAAATATTTTTTTCCATACTTGGATTTTTAAAAAAAGTATTTTTTCCGAACATGGATTCTTAAAAAATATTTTTCCAAACGTGGATTTTTAAAAAAATATTTTTTCCAAACGTAGATTTTTAAAAAATATTTTTTCCAAACGTGGATTTTTAAAAAAAAATTTTTTCAAACGTGGATTTTTTTAAAAATATTTCTCCAAACGTGGATTTTTTAAAAATATATTTTTTCCGAACGTACATTTTTTAAAAATATATTTTTTTCCAACATGGATTTTTTAAAATATATTTTTTCCAAACGTAGATTTTTTAAAAATATTTTTTCCAAACGTGGATTTTTTAAAAATATTTTTTCCAAACGTGGATTTTTTAAAAATATTTTTTCAAAAACGTGGATTTTTTAAAAATATTTTTTCAAAACGTGGATTTTTTAAAAATATTTTTTCAAAACGTGGATTTTTTAAAAATATTTTTTCAAAAAAAAAGAAAATTTTTTCCATTTTTTTTGAATTTTTAAAAAAAATATGTTTTCCCCTACGTGGATTAAAAAAAAACATTTTTTCCAAACGCGAATTTTTAAAAAAATATTTTTTTCCCTACGTGGATTTTTTAAAAAACATTTTTTCCAAACGTGGATTTTTTAAAAAATTTTTTTCCAAACGTGAAATTTCTAAAAACATTTTTTCCAAACGTGAAATTTCTAAAAAATTTTTTTTCCTAAAGTGGATTTTTTACAAACGTGCATCTTTTAAAAATATTTTTTCCAAAAGTGGATTTTTTAAAAATATTTTTTCCAAAAGTAGATTTTTTAAAAATATTTTTTCCAAAAGTGGATTTTTTTTAAAAATATTTTTTCAAAACGTTGAATTTTTAAAAATGTTTTTTCCAAACGTGGATTTTTTGAAAAATATTTTTTTAACGTTGATTTTTTTAAAAAAAAATATATTTTTCCAAACTTAGATTTTTCAAAAAATATTTTTCCAAACGTGAAATTTTTGAAAAACATTTTTTCCAAACGTTGATTTAAAAAAAAAAAATATTTTTTCCAAACTTAGATTTTTCAAAAAATACTTTTCCAAACGTGAATTTTTTGAAAAACATTTTTCCACACGCTGATTTTTTAAAAAAAATGTTTTTTCCAAACGTGGATTTTTTGAAAAACATTTTTTCCAAACGAGGATTTTTAAAATAATATTTTTCCAAACGTGGATCTTTAAAATAATATTTTTCCAAACGTGGATTTTTAAAAAAATATTTTTTTCCATACTTGGATTTTTAAAAAAAGTATTTTTTCCGAACATGGACTCTTAAAAAATATTTTTCCAAACGTGGATTTTTAAAAAAATATTTTTTCCAAACGTAGATTTTTAAAAAATATTTTTTCCAAACGTGGATTTTTAAAAAAAAAATTTTTCAAACGTGGATTTTTTTAAAAATATTTCTCCAAACGTGGATTTTTTAAAAATATATTTTTTCCGAACGTACATTTTTTAAAAATATATTTTTTTCCAACATGGATTTTTTAAAATATATTTTTTCCAAACGTAGATTTTTTAAAAATATTTTTTCCAAACGTGGATTTTTTAAAAATATTTTTTCCAAACGTGGATTTTTTAAAAATATTTTTTCAAAAACGTGGATTTTTTAAAAATATTTTTTCAAAACGTGGATTTTTTAAAAATATTTTTTCAAAACGTGGATTTTTTAAAAATATTTTTTCAAAAAAAAAGAAAATTTTTTCCAAACGTGGATTTTTTAAAAATATTTTTTCAAAAAAAAAGAAAATTTTTTCCAAACGTGGATTTTTTAAAAATATTTTTTCAAAACGTGGATTTTTTAAAAATATTTTTTCAAAAAAAAAGAAAATTTTTTCCAAACGTGGATTTTTCAAAGAAAATTGTTTCCAAACTTGGATTTTTATACTCTCCACCATATGGAGGGTATAATTAAATTTGTCATTCCGTTTGTAACACATCGAAATATTCGTCGGAGACCCTATAAAGTATATATATTATTGATCAGCATAAAATTCTATGTCGATTTGACCATGTCCGTCTGTCCGTCCGTCCGTCAGTCCGTCCGTCTGTCTGTCTGTTGAAATCAAGATACAGCTCGCAATTTTAAAGATAGAGAGTCAAAATTTGGTACAGAAGTTTTTATTACTTGCAGGATGGTTGGTATTGAAAATGGGATGTATCGGTCCACGTTTTGATATAGCCCCCATAGAACGGTACCTCCCGATTTTCGGTATTTTTTAAGTTTTAGCTTCATTATCCTACCAAAATGGCTGAAATTTGGTACGTAGTCTTCTTTGGGGGTATAAAACTTTCCCCCAGAATTTTGTCGGTATCGGTCCACACCTTCATATAGCCCCCATAGAACGGTACCTCCCGATTTTCGGAATTTTTAAGGTTTTAGCTTCATTATCCTACCAAAATGGCTGAAATTTGGTATATAGTCCTCTTTGGGGGTATAAAACTTTCCCCGAGAATTTTGTCGGTATCGGTCCACACCTTCATATAGTCCCCAAGTAGAACGGTACCTCCCGATTTTCGGTATTTTGAAGGTTTTAGATTCATTATCCTACCAAAATAGCTGAAAATTGGTACGTAGTCTTCTTTAGGGGTATAAAACTTTCCCCCAGAATTTTGTCGGTATCGGTCCACACCTTCATATAGCCCCCATAGAACGGTACCTCCCAATTTTCGGTATTTTGAAGGTTTTAGCTTCATTATCACACCGAAATGGCTTAAATTTGGTACGTAGTCTACGTTGGTGGTACAAAACTTTCCCCCAGAACTTTGTCGGTATCGGTCCATGCCTTCATATAGCCCCCATAGAACGGTACCTCCCGATTTTCGGTATTTTGATCGTTGTGGCATCAATATTCCACCGAAATGGCTGAAATTTGGTATTTAGACTTCGTTGGGGGTACTCAAACTTCCCCTTTAAATTTGTATAGGTATAGGTCCACGCCTTCATATAGCCCCATGGAAAGGTACCTCCATTTTACTTCAATAGAACTTGTGGTGGAGGGTATAACAAGTTCGGCCCGGCCGAACTTAACGCCGTTCTTACTTGTTCAAAGAAAAATTTTTCCAAACGTGTATTTTTAAAAAATATTTTTTCCAAACGTGGATTTTTTAAAAATATTTTTTTTAAACGTGGACTTTTAAAAAAGACATCTTTCCAAACGTGAATTTTAAAAAAATATTTTTTTCCAAACTTGGATTTTTAAAATATATTTTTCCAAAGGTGGATTTTTTAAAAAAATATTTTTCCAAATTGGGTTTTTAAGAAAATTTTTTTCCAAAGTTGGATTTTTTAAAAATTTTTTTTTCAAACGTGGATTTTTCAAAGAAAATTTTTTCGAAACGTGGATTTTTCAAAGAAAAATTTTTCCAAACGTGTATTTTTAAAAAATATTTTTTCCAAACGTGGATTTTTAAAAAATATTTTTTCCTAACGTGGATTTTTAAAAAATATTTTTTCTAAACGTGGATTTTTAAAAAATATTTTTTCTAAACGTGGATTTTTAAAATACATCTTTCCAAACGTGGACTTTTAAAAAATTATTTTTCCAAACGTGGATTTTTAAAAAATATTTTTCCAAACGTGGATTTTTAAAAAATATTTTTTCCAAATTGAATTTTTTAAAAACATTTCTTTCAAACGTGGTTTTTTTAAAATATTTTTTCAAACGTGGATTTTTTTAAAATATTTTTTCAAACGTGGATTTTTTTAAATATTTTTTTTTAACGTGGATTTTTTTTAAATATTTTTTTTTGAAAAATAATTTTCCAAACACGGATTTTTAAAATAATATTTTTCCAAAAGTTGATTAAAAAAAAATCCATACGTGGATTTTTTAAAAAACTAGCAGACCCGCGTTGTTGGCCCGTCGTAATGAGTTTTAATTCAAAAGTAGGTATTTGCTACCTCACTTCTTCGGTCCATTGTCAAACCGAGAAGGATTTTAAATTTATCAACAGATTTTGTCTGTATCCTTTCTTTTCTCTTACGGACTTTGTCGGATTTTTCCCCAATTTGTGCCTTTTAGGATTTATTATCGTCCATGTCACTGTCTTTATCCTAAAGCGATCTAATAATAAAAGTTAAAAAATTTTTAAATCGAATTCTCCCGCTTATTTAGACCTATATGTTTTAGCTTTTCATGGCTGATGGACCGTTGAACCTCACCATTTAAGTACATTTGTAAATATATAGTTTTTCTTGATCGGGAGACAACCACCGTTGCCTCGAAAACCAATTTGCAACCTGATGCACTCATAAGTTTAACAAATACACCGATTATAAAATAATAGGCCCTGAAATTCGTCTCCAAATATATAGCATTTTGGACCACGGGACATTCCTGAATATTTTCTGAAAATAAGGTTCGGTAGTTTTGGAAAAATAATGTTTTGAAAAGAGTGGGCGTGATCATCAGTTTTCAAGATATAACATATTAAAAAAAGTGGGCCTGGTCCGGTCCTACGGTGCACACAACTTCATTGCCTACCAAACTGTATGCTGAAACCGATATAATCATACGTTTGGCTTATACATTTAGCGTTTAACAGAAAGGCACGGGGAAGGTACCCCACATAACAACGGCAAACATTGAGCTTTTGCTGAAATTTTATGGAAATCCCTTCAGTAGTATTGGAGTTATGACATACTAAAAAAACAGGCTTGGTCGGGCCTATAGGCCCCAAAGAAGTACCTAGATTGTAGATTAATCCGTAAATTTGTATTCCGATACATACATAATTTTTGCAAATATAACGTTTTTTTAAAAAATATCGTATAGGGGAGGTACCCCGCCTCCTCTGGAATTCAATAAAATATGTAACCTGTTTTCGGGGGCGTGGTAAACTTTTCTTTGGGTGTGGTCAAGTCTGTGGTTCCTAAAAAAGTAGGTAAGGTCGGAGACACAACCACAATTGTCTCGCAAATTAACTTCCAAATAGATACATTCGTAATTATTTTAAATATAACATTTTTAAAAAAGTAGGGTATAGGGGAAGTTCTCCGCCCTATTTTAAGCGGGGACCATCTCTGTACATTCCCTGGCAATTTCTGGAAAATCGGTTCAGTAGTTTTTTTGAAATGATAAAAATAGAAAATTGAAAAAATTGGGCGTAAAAGTGGGCAGTGGAAATTCAACCAAATATGTAGCCTATTTCAACCGGTGGCCATCACTTTACGTTCCCTGCAAATTTCAGGAAAATCTATTGAGTAGTTGCGTAGATATAACATATTTATAAAAGTGGGCGGAAAAGTGGGCGTGGCCAATTTTTCTTTGCATAAAAACCTAAACTGGACTATGACTAACATTTCCACAAAAAATTATCTAAATCGCTCTAGCCGTTTTCAACTGATTCAATTACCAACAAACGACAATAGAGTTTTATATATAAAGATATTTTTTTCCAAATGTGGATTTAAAAAAAAATATTTTTTTCGTGGATTTTTAAAAAATATTTTTCCAAACTTGGATTTTTAAAATAATATTTTTTCCAAACGTTGATTTTTAAAAAATATTTTTTCCAAACGCGGATTTTTAAAAAAAATGCTTTTTCCAAACGCGGATTTTTTAAAAAATATTTTTTCCAAACTTGAATTTTTAAAAATGTTTTTTCCAAACGTGTGTTTTTCAAAAAATATTTTTCCAAACGTGGAGTTTTTGAAAAAGATTTTTTCCAAACACGGATTTTTAAAATAATATTTTTCCAAACGTGGATTTAAAAAATAAAAAATTTTCCATACGTGGATTTTTTAAAAAATATTTTGTCCAAATGTGGATTTTTTAAAAAATATTTTTTCCAAATGTGGATTTTTAAAAACTAATATTTTCAAATTTTTCGCTACATTTACTCTAGTGCCAGACACTGAAAATAACACATGAAAATATTTTAACTTTTGGGGAGCGGAGGTGAAGGAGCTCCCTTAAGCATAAAACATTTTCATGAAAATTTTCATAGTCTGGCACAAGACTTAATGTAGTACCATTTTCACATTCCGTCCATAGGATTGATATCACATATCATTGAGTGTAAAATGTTAAGGACGTATCCTTTTGTTTCTCAATGAGCACTGTGATAATTTCCAATCAAATGAAAACAATGGCAACCCTGCTATAAATATTTCCCATCACCAACATTTTACAAGTGATGTTGTTGCTCCAATGAGAATGTTTGTCATATGAAAAGTTATGCTCTGAAGTGTTTTTGTTTTTGGTAATGTTACTCCCCTTCCGTACATCTACATATCTCCGTGAGAGTCACAGAATTTTGTATGCAAGAGACGGCGGCGTATGAGTGCTTCCATTTGTTTTGCTTTAAATTTCGCATAAACCCCACAAAAGTGAAACGAAACGAAATCGACACAGAGAGGCCGAAAACTAAACTAAGAAGAAAGAAAGGTACATACAGACACAACAAGTATCTGCCAGATACATTTTTGAGTCAGTCGGTTTAGTTAAGTCAAACACAACGAATCGATTGTTAGTCCAATAAGAAAGTGCGGCGGTAGCGTCGGAATAACAACAACATTTAGTCGGACGGACGGCCATCCAACAAACAAACAAACATTTGTGAAATAACAAAAGTACACCACTCACTCACACCGAATGACAATCATCATCAGCATCGACATAAACAACGGCACTCAACGCCGTGTCCGTGTTAGCTGGTAATCCGCATAGTTTGGAGCAGCTACTTAGACGCGTGCGAAGTATTTCTTTTTCGTATACAAAAATAAAACATCTTGGTCGGTTTCTTGTGCGTTTTATTGCTGTTTTCTTGTTGTTGTTGTCGTTCGTCGTTGGTGAAAGAAATGTTTTGTTTTTGGTATTTGTTTTAATTTTTCATTTTCTACAACGCGTCGCGGTGGAGGCGGAGGCGGCAACGACGGTGGTCGTGACTAAAGAAAAGAAAACATCTTTGACAAGAAGTTTCCAAAATAAATTCGCGTATTGTTCACACAAATTTCGGGAATAGTGCAAATCAGCCTACCTACCAACCACCCGACCAAGTCCACACAAAAAGTGTGAAAAAATAAATAAATCAAAAATAAAATCTTAAAGAAAAATACATAAATTAAATAAAATTGTGTGACAAAGTCTCATTTTCCTGCACATGGTGCCCTGTGCATGTGTCGCTCGGCTTGTTCGATTAAAAAAGTATGTAAATGTGTGTGTGCAAACATATAATACAACGTTTATATGTAAAAGCATCTTATAGATACCCGAAAAAATGAGTATTTCTGTGTTTAATGAAATTTTTGCCAAGAAATGCCAATAAAAATAAAAATTTTGTGAATTCTGATTCATGTTGGTGCAGGTCACCAATTTCCCTCATAAAGGAAAATAAAAGAAAATAATCAAAACGAAATATAAATAAAAGTGTCTTTTGTATTTTGCAAAAAAAAAAACCGACCCCAAAGCAATCACTTCATTCATACGTTCTCCGCATACTCCTACTTCGTGTTGAACCTTTTTAGCAACACCGGAAACTTAGCAGCATAACCCGGAAGTTCCGTTACCGAAAAATCATGTTACATACATAAAGGCATTGAATATAAGAAAATTAAAGTAGAAAATCTACAAATAAAGGTTCCTGCGAGAACACCACTTTGTGAAAAATCGTTTGTTTGCAAAGTAGGTGTGTGTGTGTGTGTGTGCGATTGTTTTTGTTTGTGTATTTTTTGTATGTTCTACTTTTGTTGCACTAACCAAATATTACGTGTACCAAAATACCTAAATATATGTACGAATAATATATGTATGTACATATGTAAAAACAATTTATATATGTATTTAAGTACGTACATACATAAAGGAAACTATAAGCAATAAAAGCCTACATACGAGGAAATTTGTTTCAAGAAATTTAAGAGGAAAGGATGTTCAATCCTTAATTTAGCATAGTGTTTCGAAAAATCATTCAATTTTTAATTAAAACAGATATATAACCTCTGCCTGTATGAGTTAAAACTTTCATCTAGGAACATATAGAAAGGCGACCTTTCCCTAAAAATTAAGTATTTAGACGGTTTTCTGAATTTTAATAATAATATCGCTGTAAAAACCAAAGGGATTTCAGAGGATGCCTTTAACTGCACTTTTCCGAAATTTTGTGTGGGAGGTACCCGAGGTAGTGGATCGATATGGCCCATCTTCGAACTTAAACTAAGTTTGGACAAAATATTACAAAGTCCAAATTTTGGACCAGATCCGTTCAAGAGTTATCGTGCGCACAAGCCAACCAGGCAGACAGACGGATGGACGGACATGGCTAAGCCGACAGCTGTTCGAATTTGAAGTGTCAAACTCCTTTATAAAAAAATAATTTTTGTTGTAATTTCCCCAACAACATAAAGAAAATGTTGACACAACGTATTCAAAATGTTACGATACCACCAAGGCATATCGATCAGGTAGTGGCATCGACATATTTGTAATATGTTATTCCAAAATTTTCCTTATATTGTTGGAGAAATTACAACAAAAATATTTTTTTACAAAGGGATTTGACACTTCATATTCGAACAGCTACACAGTGGGTGAAATCACTGATCTAGCGGCGCGAAATTAATAACTTGGAAACCAATTGAGAAATCTTTCTGAAATTTTGCACAAACTCAGTGTGTGTCCGTGGGTAATAATGGACAAAATAAGAACAACATTGACTAATATTTTGGTATAGCCCCCATATAACGGTACCTCCTGATATTCGCTATTTTGAGGATTTAAGCCACCCTTTACTTCAAAATTAGTTGTAATTTAGTACTTAGGGTTTCTAGTGATCACTAAACCTTTCCACCAAAAATTGTGGACACAAGGTACCTCCCGATTTTCTGTATTTTGGGGGGTTTAAAGCTATATTTTCCGGCCAAATTAGGTGTAATTTGGTATTTGGGGTTCCCAGCGGATACAAACATTCTCCACCAAAAAATTGTGGACATAGGTCTACATTTTGATATAGCCTATTTATCAGCAAGTTTTGCAGCTATTTGCACCATTCAGAACTGTCGTAGGTCATTTTTATAGCACGTCTAGGATGAGAAGACGTATTTTATGGTAGCAAATTTCGAAGTTCTAAATTTCATGAGTAGACCCTATTACACTTTGAAAACCAAATTTACAAAAAAAGTAAAAATACAGCTGATTGTCACTTCTACCTTATATAAATGTGCCTTGACAACAATGTTGTTTTTATAAATTTGTTAGTTGTGGTAATTCATGCATATACCTTATATAAATATGCCTTGATACCCTCAGTACTCTTTCTTTCAAAATTAATAAAAACAAGTAAAAAAGTATCGGTCGGCTTTGCCGACAGATATATACCCTCAGCCTGTGTGGATTGAACCGATGAACCGACAGAAATATTGATTGGTTTAAAGCTCAAAAATTTGCGGGGGATATCGATAGATAGGGCTTTTGTACCATACTAGCCTACGAAAATGTGTTGAACGTTTGTATGCGTGGTACCCCAAGTATTGGACCGATAGGGCCTAAATTGGAACATAAACTAAGCTTGGACATAAAATTTCAAGATCGAAAATTTGGACCAAATCGGTTGTTACGTTTGTGAGATATTGCGCTTATCATTTTAGCAAATATCTTCAAACATTTGTGAGAGAGGTACCGGAAGCAGTGGACCTATAAGCACTACCATCGAATTTTATCTAATATTCGAAGAAATATTACGATATCCAAAGTGTGGACGAACGCAGTATTCGGTTCGAGCTCTACAGCCACTACATATGGTGCCATAGGTGTTTTTTTACAACTTTCGTGCTGTTTTCTTAAGAAGTATGGACTTGCCCCTGAAAAAAATTTTACCGTCGTAATTGACGCAGCGAATGCAAGATGCGCCAACAAAAATCAAAGTGATTCGAGAACAGGTCTTAAAGTGAATTTTTCCAACATTTTGTGTGGGAGGTACATGAAGGACTGAACAAAACAAATATAGTCCATATTCGAACCTGATCTATATCTGGTAGATATTATGAGAATGTGTAAAGTATGGACCAAATCGATCACTCTCATCAAGAGTTACCGTACGAACAATTTTTCCTAACATTTTTGAACTTTTTGTGGGGGAGGTACCTGAAGGAGTAAACCAATATGGCTTATGTTCAAACTTAAACTATGTTTGGACAAAATATTACTAAGGCCAAATTTTGGACCGAATCGACAGATTCGTTCGAGAATTATCATGCGCTCCAACCACCTCACTCGGTGTCATAGGGGTTCGTTTGCAACTTTCAGGCTATTTTCTCAGGAAGTATGGACTTGCCCCTGATGAAACTTGTACCGTCGTATGGAGGGTTGTGAATACAAGTTGCTAAAACAAAAATCAAAGCGATTCGAGAGATGGCCCTAAACTGAACTTTTGCGAAATTTTGTGTGGGAGGTACCCGAAGGAGTGGACCGATTGAGTCCATATTGAAACCTTTTCGAAGTCTGGTACACATTTCAGGATGTGCAAAGTATGGACCAAATCTGTTACTCCCTCCAAGAGTTATCGTGCGCACAAGTTTTTCGAACATTTTTGATCATTTGTGTGGGAGGTACCGGAAGGAGTGGACAGATATAGCCCATCTTCGAGGGTATAATTAATAGAATTCTAAGTAGATCATTTTTAAACTTTTATCCTGAAGAAAACCAAATCCTACAATTTGTACAATGAAAACAAGTAAAAAAGCGTCAGCTTTGCCGACAGATATATACCCTCAGCCATTGTGAAGTAAAACATTCACCTACGGACAGATCGAATGTATTGGTTCAAGTGATATCACCATTCAAGAGATATCGTCCTAGCTTTTTAGTGAAATTTTTTAAATATTGTGGAGGAGTACCTGAAGTGGTGGACGGGTATTGCCCCATGAAACTAAGTTTGTTGGACCAAATCGGTTGAACAGTTCGGAAGTTATCGTGCTCTCCGACCGCCACATATGGTGACATAGGAAGTTTTTACACCTTTCGGGCTGTTTTCCCAAGAAATATGGACTTGCCCCTGAAAAAACTTTTACCGTCGTAATGGAGGTAGCGAATGCAAATCGCTTCAACAAAAATTAAAGTGATTCGAGAGCAGGTCTTAAAGTGAACTTATATTAAATTTTGTGTGAGAGGTACCATAAGGAGTAGACAAATATAGTCCATATGATCTATATCTGGTAGATATATTAGGATGTGCAAAGTATGGATTACATCGGTCACTCCCTTCAAGAGTTACCGTACGAACAATTTACCGAACATTTTTGAACTTTTTGTGGGGGAGGTACCTGAAGGAGTGAACCGATATGGATTATGTTCAAACTTAATCTATGTTTGGACAAAATATTACTAAGGCCAAATTTTGGACCGAATCGATAGATTCGTTCGAGGATTATCTTGCGCTCCAACCACCTCACACGGTGTCATAGGGGTTTGTTTGCAACTTTCAGGCTATTTTCTCAGGAAGTATGGACTTGCCCCTGATGAAACTTGTACCGTCGTATGGAGGGTTGTGAATACAAATTGCTAAAACAAAAATCAAAGCGATTCGAGAGATGGCCCTAAACTGAACTTTTGCGAAATTTTGTGCGGGAGGTATCCGAGGAGTGGACCGATTGAGTCCATATTGAAACCTTTTCGAAGTCTGGTACACATTTCATGATGCGCACAATTTTCGAACTTTGAACCGAATCGGTTTACCCAGACAGACGGACGGACATTGCTCAATCGACTCCAAATTGTCTGAGCACACATTTCGTCCAAACATACTTGGGGTCTAAAACCATTATTTCGATGAGGCACATTTTGCCCGTATGAAAGTGTATATACCCTCGTTAGCATAAATGCTGAGGGTATAATGATAAAATGTAATAATGCGATGATAAAATTAGTGAGAAACAAACGTCAGTTTGGTTATGTCATGTGCCCCTATACCTTGTTTTCCGTTAAATATCAGCTTACAGTGACTTCAAACAATTGTTAAAAGTTCTGATAAACAAAAACTTTAAAAGCTTTTTATGCGGAAACTTTTTTATGGAAACACTTTATAATTAAGATTTTATGTAATCTTAGGTAAAAACTCATCAAAATATCATACATGGATATGAGGTTGTAAAAAAGTCATAACCCTAAGATACATATGAATGTATATTAGGGTGGTTTTAAAAAATCTATGTCGAATTTTTTTATGCGGAACCCCCCTAAATTGTTTAGTTTTCTTAGATTTTAAAATTGCCAAAGTTTGCGAACAATCGGAATATGTTAACACGTGCCACTGGGGGCCTTAAAGTTTCCTTAGTAATTTGTATGGGGCCAATGGTGAATTATTGACCGGCACCGCATAAGAAAATCAGAAGTCGTTTTTTCCCTTTGAGTTAAAATGTTTCTAACCCGCTTAATTTGGACTGAAAATGGCATTAAATACTTCAAAATACTTGAAACCGAGCCGTACCGTTACAAGGGACTATTCCAAAACGTTGAACCTACATATGTGCATAGATAGATATGAACTTCAAAATATCTGAAATCGGTTGGTACTGTCACATAGGACCATACTAAATGTAGACCTATATCCGCAACTTTTGGTGGAGAATTTTTCTAACCACTTCAAAGCATAAATTCCAAATTACATCGTATTTAGGCCAAAAACGGCGTTAAAACCTTCAAATTAACTGAAATCGGACTGTACCGTTATACAGGTGCTATTCCAGAAATTGGACCGATAACCACAATTTTCGGAGGAGAAATTTACAATTACACCACACCTAAATTTAACCAATACCGTCCATAAAAACTTTAAAATACTTGAAATCGGGCGGAATCGTTGCATGGGCCTATACCCAATCGTGGGCCTATGTCAATTTGGTGAAGATGTTTTTAACCACTGAGAACCGTAAATGCCAAATTATTTGCAAATTGAGGCGAAAACGTGGATAAAAACTTCAAAATACCTAAAATCGTGCGGTGCCGTTATATGGGGACTATTTCAAAACGTTAATCTCCCAACAAAAATTCGGACCCGTTAGTCATTATGCAACCCATTACAAAGTAATGTAAACAAATATAATAATAATTGTTCCACAAACATCCCAGATGGGACAAGGGAGACTTCTCTCATATCAATGAGTGCACGCCGATTCATATTGGCTCAATGATATGGGACCTACTTTTTATTGCCGAGTCCGAACGGCGTGTCTTACGACACCACTTGTAGAGAAGTTTTTCATGGCTTAAATACTCAGGAAATGTCGCCAAGCATTACTGAGGGGGAATTTTGCCACCGTTGAAAATTTGATGTTGCTTGGCCTGGGATTCGAACCGCAGACCTTCTGAGTGCAAGGCGGACGTGCTAACCATTGCACCACGGTGGCCCCCAATGTAAACAAATATAACTACTTATTTAACTCCTTACTAAGTTATGAGTACGGTGGCACAGAGCGTGTGTGTCCGACTACAAATCAACGCTCACCGTCGCACGCGAGCTTTTTGTTAACAAAATAAAGAACAGATGGTGGTGCACGTGTCAGCGTTTAAACAACCCTCAATGTCCGTACACGCTGCTGAGTGTGTAGTGTGTTTAGCTACAAATCAGAAGTTCGCATGATCAAATCCAGCATAGAGCGAAATAAAATAAAATAAAATAAAATAAAAATATGAAGTATGTTGAAATTGAAAACAAATTCCACCTCAGCTATTAAAAAATAGAATTTTAGCGTATTTTTCATCTTTAAGTGGTCACAGAATAACTAGTTATGGTCATAGAATAACTAGTAATTTAAAAAATTATATGTTATGTTTTATGTTAAAATAGATTGTAATTTCTTATATGTGGTCTTCGGACTTGAAATTACCAAGAATACATAAATAAACAATTCAGTGCAATATGCCCTTGTTAAAATAATGGATTAGTACGTGGTTTTGTAAGTAGGTACGACTACCAAAAAGTACTATTAAAACTCATTATTTAGTAAAAATTTGTTTGCTGGGCAATGATCATTATTTTTGGTGTGAAAATTTCTTGACCACTGAGAACTATAAATTCAAAATTAAATCCAAATTGGGCTGAAAACGTCGATAAAAACTTCAAAATACCTGAAAAGCTATGTCCGCTAAGGAAATACTTCTCGAAATTGCTAAAGACGCCCGAAAGTTCTAAAGACGTCCAAGTGAAGAATTACACTGTGCGACAAGAAAGGCAATAATTTTGTCAACCTTATATTTTTAAACCTCTAAGAATTTTGATTTACTCTCAGAGGTAAAGTTTTAACTCATGTATTAGAGAGCAAAAATTGTAAATACATAAAATCCATCAAACTTCACCTTCAAGGTCGAAATCGTCGCTGTGCTACACCAAAATTATTCAGGGGTTTTAATGTACATACCAATTCGGTTTTGTCCATGGAAGACGAAAATACATTTGTTTTCCAGCACACTTCAAAAAGCGGTTTTATGGCAGTAAATGTAGAAAAAAGCGGGGCTTCTTAGATTTTCAACGGACATAACTTATTTGTACACGACGGATTTCTATCATATTTTTTTATGCTCTGTTCCAGAACCTGCAAGAAGCTACTATTTTTTACCACGATAACATATTTTCCTTTATGTTATCGAAAAAAATAGTAAAAATTAGTAGATTCTTGCAGTTCTGGAACAGACCATTATTTTTTAAGAAGAGTCGAATATTATAATTCGTGTATATCGGTTAACAAATAGTTAAGTTATAGGGGCTAAAGTGAATTAAAAACAAAAAATATATATTTTTCGGGCTCTAAGCTACTTAGAAGATACCAAACAATTTACTAACTTACATAGTTATTTCTCCAATTTGGAATAGCGTGCTTTACGATCTCGTCTTTCACTAATTTAAGTGCTTATTATTACTTATTAATTAAGTAGGCTTTCGAAAACAATGAAATCATTTAGGGGGCATGGCTAAATACGTCCGTATACCCAAAACGTTTGTGATGAAAAAAGTGCAACACATACATTCTTATGAATAGCACCGAAATCGTCGAGCTAAATATGTACGTGTTGGTTTTTTGTATTTTCAAAACAAATGCCAAACAAAACAAATGAAAATTAATATGTACAGTGTCCCACAAATGTCTTCGTACTCCTGTTAATAAAATATTTATTAGTGATAATCAGTAGTTTGCGAAATAGTTTTACAAAATAATCAACTGTATTTGTCCTTCTTGAACATTTCTTTTATATTACCAAAAAGAACTGGCGAATTTTGCTAACTAGTTCAAGAGTTATTCAGAAAATACGTAAAAATTTGGCCCTTATTGATCCCACAAAAGTCTTCGTACTTTTCAGAATTGGTTTGCTTCTATATGAATTTCCGGATATTAAAGATTATTTTCAACGGTTTTTGTTAAAATACAATAAGATGGAGATGTTCGGATACAATTCTGGTCTGTTGCGCGAAATCTGTCATAAGATTTGTGGAATAATGTTAAAAACGCATGGAACATGTTTGTCGTACTTAAAAGCTCAAGTTAATCTTCTAGGTTAAACATTCCTCTCACTGAGTTAATTCTGCTAATCTCAAAGAAAACTATTCTATTAAATCCCTGATTTGCCGCTTTCAAAAAGTAAAGCTGCATATAAAAGAAGGCCAACATTGTATGTACTATGTCTTTAAGTAATTAAAGATGTGATCATATCCTGCATACGGCCTCTGAAGATCTGTTTATTTTTGTGTCGAATATAAGGAATGACCTCTAGAAATCTCACTGCAACAACATCAAGGAACGAATATCCCACAATATTACAATTTACATCTTTCTTTGATCATCGTGTTTTTACATCAATTAAGGAAAATGTTATAGGGGTACGAAGACATTTGTGGGACACTGTATATTGTAAAGGAAATTATTTGTTTCTACGAATAAAAAAGCTTTTTTATGTTTTAATCGCGGTTTTGTCTTTTAAACGGGAATTCGGTCATAACGTATTTGGGTAATACGGACGCTCAGAGAGAGTTGTTGTGATAGGAAGGTGAAATATTAAATATTTGGTATGTTCCAGTACTGCAAAAATCTACTAATTTTTACTATTTTTTCGATAACATAAAGGAAAAAATGTTATCGTGGTAAAAAGTAGTAGCTTCTAGCAGGTTCTGGAACAGAGCAATTATTAATATTAGTTATGTATAGCAGTAATAAATATGGTTTGTTCCAGTACTGCACGAATCTACTAATTTTTACTATTATTTTTCGATAACATACAGGAAAAAATGTTGTTGTAGTAAAAAATAGTAGCTTCTTGCAGGTTCTGGAACCGACAATTAAATTATTGTTTTTTTTTTTGTGATATGTTTGTATTTTTACACATTGGAACCCTTGGCGTATAATTGTTATCCTAATCTTTCTAATTAATAAAAATCATACGCACTCCGGTTCCAAAATTAATAATACAAAATATTAAAAAAATCCAAAAGTTAAAACACAAAAATATTAACTTCTAGGAATGATTGATTCTCTAAGCTGTAATTTACAAAAAAATCGATTATTTTTAACTTTTTGTACCGCTCCGTAGTTCGATTCTCAAACTCATTTTTTGTGTTACCGACAAAACGCAAAATTATTAATAATATGTTCAAATAAATGTTGACAGCACTCTTGCTATCGGTAGAACTTTACGACCACCTTTTTTGGTCGCTAACTTACCGAATGGGTGCCACCATGATGCACACCTGCCTTGCACGCTGAGGGTCGTGCGGATAGATAACGCTCCCCCTAGCCATTTTAGTTGGTCACCGCATAATTTAGAGCTTTTGGGCCAGGAAACATGGACTTGCCCACCCAAAACATTATATCGCTGAAAACAGGACCACAAGGAGTACATTTGATAAAAATGTCCAAAGGATCTTCGAACAGACCTTAAACTGCAATTAAACAGACATATTGAACTTTTTTTTGACGCAGGCACCCTAAAGAGTCGACCGATATGGCTTATTTTCGAATTTAAACTAAGTCATGGTGTAAGTAGTAAGGTCTTTGAATGAATTACAACAACTAACAATTTTACAATAACAACATGGTTTTATGGGAATTAAATGTCAATGGCAACATTTGAATACTAGGGTCTTTCCAAAATAGTTCAGAAAAAATTACAGGATATAAATGAAAAGATTTAAAATTTAATTTTAATTGGCATCGAAATTACTCTATACATAATGTGATACATTCTACACTTCATATATTTATTATGCGGCACTGAATAGAACAGATTGGAAATCTATTTATTAAATTCTGGAATATTCGGGTAGGTCCTAATATATTCAGACAATTCAGTTTATAAAAAAGTTCAAACCGTATGATTGTCACTTATACCTTATATTATTACACCATGAACTAAGTTTGGGTCATGGCAGAACTACCAGGTAGTGGTATCACACCAGCTGATCGAATATGAAAAGTCAAATCCCTTTATAAAAAAAATATTTTTGTTGTAATTTCCCCAACAACATAAAGAAAGTTTTGACATAACATATTCAAAATTTTACGATGCCACTACCTGGGTAATTGTGCCATGGTTTGGATCAAGGCATATTTATATAAGGTAGAAGTGACAATCAGCTGTATTTTTACTTTTTCTTTGTAAATGTGGTTTTCAAAATGTAATAGGGTCTACTCATGAAATTTAAAACTTCAAAATTTGTTACCATAAAATACTGCTTTTCATCCTAAACGTGTAATAAAAATCACCTACGAGAGTTCTGAATGCGTTATAGTTACATTTTGGTTCAAATTTGTTCTATTTTAGAGGATTTTCAAAATGTATATGTTTCCCTGAAAAAATTTTTGGAACTACTCTATTATTCAACATTTTCTTTGACAATTAATTTTCAATAACAACAATGTTGTTTTTGTAAATTTGTTAGTTGTTGTTATTCATACACATACCTTATATAAATTTGCCTTGCATATACCTTATATAAATGTGCCTTGGTTTGGATAAAATATTACGAGGCAACGTGTGAACCAAATCGGTTGGTCCGTTCAAAAGATATCAGTAGTGGAATTCTGTAACTCATTTTTGAGTTACCGACAAAAATCGGTAACATTAAAACGCAAAATTATAAATGAAAAGTATCAATGAAAGTTGACTGCACTGTTGCTATCGGTAGAATTTAGCAACAGCTTTATTTTGGTTGTTAACTTACCGAAAAATTTCGTTAATTACCGAAATTATAAGCATTTTAATTTTACCGATATTTGTCGGTAACTCGAAAAATGAGTTAGAGAATCGCACTACAGGCGTACCATTTTACCGAATATTTTTGAAAATTTGTGGGGGAAGTGCCGGAAGGAATGGAAAGATAACACCATCTTTGAACTTTCTCTAAGATTCGCAGAAATATTACGACATGCAAAGTTTTGGCCAATGCAGTATTCTGTTCGAAAATTCCCGTGAGCGTAGCCTCGTGGGGTTTTTTACAGTTTTTGTCCTGAAACTTTTCTCAGGAAGTATGAACTTCCCCCTGAACATGTAAAAAGGTATCAGTCGACTTTGCCGACCAGAGGTATACCCTCAGCCTGTGTGAATTGAAACACCTTTTTCCCAAAAAAAACCTACGTATTTAAGGTGTGGGGAAGTATCTAAAGGAATGGAGCGACATAGACCATTTTTGAAGTGTGTCTTATTATGGGAGTCATTTCTCTCGATAGGACCATTATATCAGGAAACATGGACTTACCCACGAAAAACATGATTTTGCTGTAAACAGGGCTACTAGGAGAACCTTCGGTAAAAATTTCCATAGTATTCTCGCACAGACCCTTAACGGCACTTAAACAAAAATGTTGTTCATTTGTGTGGGTGGTACCCAAAGGAAAGGACCGATATGGTCCACTTATGAGCATAAACCAAGTTTGGACCAAATATTTCGAGATCCAAAGTTTGGACAAAATCGGTTATTGAGATATTGCGCTTACCATTTTAGCGAATAATATCGAACTTTTGTGCGAGATAGACCGGATGGAGTGGACCTATAAGCACAATCTTCGAATATCAGATAATACTTGAAGAAATATTAAGATATGCAAAGTGTATACCAACGCAGTATACGGTTCAGGGTTTATCGTGCGCACTAGCCACTACACATGTTCACCTTAGAGGGTTTTTCTCATTTTTTTCATTTTCTCAAGATGTATATATTGAAAAAAAAAAACTTGTACCATCGTAATAGGGGCCTTAGGTGCAACCTGTTGAAAGAAAAATCAAAACGATTCTAGAGGTGGCCCTAACTTGCACTTTTCCAATATTTGCTGTGGGAGTTATCCGAAGGAGTTGACATACATATGTATACAGTACATGTTCTAACCTGATGTATGTCTCGTAGAAATATTACGATGTCCAAAGTATGGACCAAATCGGTTACTGCCTTCGAGAGATATCATACGCATCATTTTAGAGAAAAGTTTTGAACTTTTGTGGGGGAGGTAGGTACCCAAAGGAATGGACCGATAAGTCCCATTTTAGAAGTTAATTTAACTTTGTGCAAAATATTACAATTGCAAAATTTTGGATTGAATCGGTTTATCCGTTCGAGAGTTACCGCTCCATAACACATGGTGCCAAAGCGGGTTCTCATAGCTTTCAGGCCATTTTCTCAGGAAGTATGGACTTGCCCCTGAAAAAACTTGCATCGCCGTAATGGGGCCGGCGAATACAGGTTGTCACAACAAAAATCATAAGGATACGAGAGGAGGTCTTAAACTGCACTTTTTCCGGAACAGAGCTTTTGTGTGGGAGGTACCCGAAGGAGTGAAACGACATAGTTCATGTTCGAACTTTATCTATGCCTGGTAGAAATATTGCGATGTGCAAAGAATGGACCAAATCGGTTAGTCACTTCGAGAATTTGGACTATTGTGGGGGAGGTAACCGAGGAAGGGTGCCGATATGGCCCATCTTCGAGCTTAAACTAAGTTTGGACAAAATATTACGAAAGCCAAATTTTGGAACAAATCAGTTAATCCTGTCGAGAGACAGACAGACAAACAGACGGACGGACATTGCTGAATCGACTCCAAATTGTCTGAAACGAATTTCGTCGAAATATACTTGGGGTCTTAAACCTTTATTTCGATGAGGCATGCTTCCTGATAGACGATGTTGGTCAAAGATGGACTATTTTGGGCATATCTTTCCTTTTCCGACAGTATGCAGAAAATTATGAAAAATTTACCACAGATAGTACGTCCTGATTACAACGACGTATAACACTTTCTGGGGAAATTTATACTTCCCGAGACATGAGCCCCAGAATTTCCGAAAATTCCCTTACTCCCTTACTTACTTACAGAAAAATTATAAATTAAAAGAAAATTGTGTTCCCGTTCCCGAGATTTGCACATGTCCATAGGAGAAAGTCTTAAAATCCCGGCCGAAGTCCGGCTATTAAAAGAAACTAACGATTTAAAAAAAAATCGAACTGTCGATAAAGGAAATTTGTTCGTCCACAAAAGTTCGTACTTTGCTCCTCAATCAATAGCCGGTAGTTAATGGAATCATGTGCCCCTCCTTCATTCATTCTTCTTACTGTGTTAAATGGCTCTTCCAGTGGAATAATTCGGCCCACTGTGTGTGATATCTACCCCACAAACGCCCAAATGTGTGGAAACTCCCGAAACTACTTTTGTCACATTTATTTTTATTTTTTTTTTTTAAAAATTAGGGATTTGTTCAACTACATTTAGGTCTAAGACCATGTTTATATTATAGCCTTTTCCAGGGTTAACCTTCTTAATGAGGATTTATTTGACGTATAAGCAAAAGAATTGGCATTTGAAACCCAGTGGGTTTGTTAAATCCGGTTATATATAAACGTACTATACCACTCTTGTTATTGTTTATACTCTTAGGGCCATTATTACATGTGTTCTTTTACTATCTGATGGAGGCTTCTATAGAATAGAAGGCTTCTATAGAATAGGAGGCTTCTATAGAATAGAAGGCCTCCGTAGGAGGCTTCTATACAATAGAAGATTTCCGTGGGAGGCTTCTGTAGAATAGAAGACCTCCGTGGGAGGATTCTATAGAATACAAGACCTCCTCTATAGAATAGAAGACCTCCGTAAGAGGCTTCTATAGAATAGAAGACCTCCGTAGGAGGCTTCTGTAGAATAGAAGGCCTCCGTAGGCGGCTTCTATAGAATAGAAGACCTCCGTAGGCGGCTTCTATAGAATAGAAGACCTCCGTAGGCGGCTTCCATAGAATAGAAGACCTCCGTAGGCGGCTTCTATAGAATAGAAGATCTCCGTAGGAGGCTTTTATAGAATAGAAGACCTCCGTAGGAGGCTTCTACAGAATAGAAGACCTCCATAGGAGACTTCTATAGAATAGAAGACCGCCAAAGGGGGCTTCTATAGAATAGAAGACCTCCATAGGAGGCTTCTATAGAATAGAAGACCTCCGTAGGAGGCTTCTATAGAATAAAAGACCTCCGTAGGAGGCTTCTATAGAATAGAAGACCTCCGTAGGAGGCTTCTATAGAATAGAAGACCTCCGTAGGAGGCTTCTATAGAATAGAAGACCTCCGTAGGAGGCTTCTATAGAATAGAAGACCTCCGTAGGAGGCTTCTATAGAATAGAAGACCTACGTTGGAGGCTTCTATAGAATAGAAGACCTCCGTAGGAGGCTTCTATAGAATAGAAGACCTCCGTAGTAGGCTTCTGTAGACTTATATAATAATTCCCACACAAAGTTTGTTTAAGGAAACGTCTTGGTTCGTCTTTAAACAAGGGGAGACTATATAAGTTTCGCCAGTCACACAGCTGCTTTTGCATATTAATGTAAACTTCTTATCGCCACTGTAAAAACACAGTAAGCTACCGTAAAGTAACAATTCCAAGTTTCCGACAGACAACTAGGCAGGCAGTTTTCTTTCTAATCAAATTTAATTAAATTCAATTAAATAAAGAAAAAAAATAGAAACACTTTGTAGTTCAGATTTTACTTAACGGTGACAAGAAGAAATGAAGAAAATACAAAAATAAACGGGCAATTGCTGGAAATTGTTAACGTCAATAAAGAAGAAGAAAAAAAGAAAAACAACGTTTAACAAATTTCTAAAAATAACAAATGTCAAACAATAAACAAAAAAACTAAACAACACGGAACAAAAAGCCAACGAAACAGGACTACAACGCTTGGTTGCGGCACATAAACACAGTCACACTCACACACACGTTCTCAGCGGAATGGTGAAAAATATCAAATGTGAAAAATCGATTTTTGTATATGGTGTCCTTTACTATTTTCGGTTGATGGTAGAGCAGAGCCAACAAGAGTGTGGTGTGCACTGCCGCTTATTTGCCATTGACGTCTAAAACCTTAAAGAAGAAAAACAAAAGCAACAAAATAGAAAATAACAACAGAAATAAATATTAACACCAAACGCTCACGCATATTTTGTTCTCTTCCTTCCTTCCTGTGTTTTTTAACATTTCAACCCCAACCAATTCAGGAGGAGCTCAGGATAATAATAACTCCCTTAACGCCACGCCATAAGGACGAACACACCAAACAAGAAGTAGAAAGTTCAAACATTTTGACAGAAGCCTGCACTGCAACGTTGCCGTTCATAATAAAATGGAAATGTTGTTCAATGTTGTTGGTTTTGTTGCTGTTGCCAGTCGTCGCACATACGAGTAATATAGGCCAAAAGTTGATCAAAACTCAACATATAAAAATCGCGTTTTTAAAAACAAACTATTGGTAAACATTCACCTGACCCTTTTCCCCATTCGCTATGACAATCCGCAACTATCTGCGGTTAACCAATCCAAAGCAGCAGCCGATTGAACTCAGCTATAATGAAAGCAAAAAGTACATTCTCAAATATTATAAAATGAAGTGAACATTGAAATAGAAATATTTTCACGAAAATTTATAATTTACAAGGTTTTTTATTTTTGTACATTCTCCGTACAAGATAAGCTTATAAAAGTTCCAATTTGTTTTTGCAGCTTCACTCTTTAATAATGGTGGTGCGTCTCTTCCTTCATGCATATTTTTTATGAAAATTTTTAAGATACCTCAAATTTAAAAGTGAAGAAGTGCATGATGCGAACGTTTGCGGACCATAATTAGTTTTGGTGATTTATGCACTGAAATCTCCAACATTAGATCCAATCATAATATATTGCGCATATTTGCGCCATTCTGAAAAAATCTCATTTTATCAACTAAAACCATTGAAATATTTAAATATGGAAGTATTTAAGAAAAACATTTACAAAATAGAAATATGTTTTGGTTCCAGCGTTCGCCAAATCTACTTATTTTATTTGTACTCATGTGTATTAGAGCTCATAAAAATCGCCAAAGATAATTGTTTTTGCATCTTCACTATTAGTTTATTGTGATACATCCCGTCATTCATAGATATCTTTTATGATAACTCAAATTTCAATGGTGAAATACTACATGATGCGAACGTTTGCGGACCATAGTTACTTTTGATGTTTTGTGCAAGATTCTGCAGATTATGCTGGTTCAAAGATAATACGTTACGCATAGTTGTGCCAATCTGAAATAATCATATTTTTCCCCACTGCAATCATGAAAACCTTTAAATTTGTTTCTGCAGTTAAATTGCAAAAATGTATGTAAAACAATTTAAAAAAAAAAAAATACAAAAATATTTTGGGAACGTTTGCCAACACTAATTTTTGATCTGTCTTATAGCCGGGGCTCTTATTTATCAGACTAAATCAAAACTTTTGATAAATGTTTGCGCCATTCGGAAAAATCACTGGTTTTTTCTGAAGTAAAATTTAAATAATTTATGTAAAACAATTTTAAAAAAATTACAAAAATATTTTGGCAACGTTTGCCAACACTAATTTTTGATCTATCTTATAGACGGGGCTCTTATTTATCAGACTAAATCAAAACTTTTGATAAATGTTTGCGAAATTTGGAAAAATCACGGGTTTTTCTGAAGTAAAATATAGGTAAGACAACAAGTGCGCACTAGGGTTATAACTTTTTGCACTTTTTTGCAAATTTCAAAAATACCACCACATAGCCGTGTAGAAATAAGGTAGGTAGGTTTGTACCAATTTTCAGCTTGATCGGACCTATACTACGCTTTTAGTGCATTATTTACCTCATATCCGATGCTAATATATATGGGAGCTATATACAAATCTGGACCGATTTTCATTATTTTCTACAAAAATAGTCCTTGGACCAAAGATATGATTTGTGCAAAATATTATATCAATCGGATTATAAATGAGGTTTGTAGGAGTTTTAATCAACTTTTAACATACATTACTCCTATGTGCGTCGTCAAGTGAAAAACATTCATAAGTAACTCATCACCGTCATTATCATCAACAACAACATCAACATCACCAGAGGATATATACAGGCCGGAGACATCAACAACAACGAAGATTACGAGTTTTCCAAAAGCTACAATTCCTCCTGCAAAGATATTTCAAGCCAAAGACGCCACGCACTACATTTGCTGCCACCATCAACCACCACGTCAAAGCCACAGCAATATCCAGGTAATTATTTTCTTTCGCTTAAGTAAATCAGAGTTTCAACTTCCTACCTAGCCATGGAGGCTGGTAGGCAGTTGGTTGGATACATTAATAGGTTAGATGGTTGCTAGCTGGTATATGTATGTAGTTGGATGTTTGGTTAGGTGTTCGACTGTCTACCAACCTACCAGCCAGCCCATTTGTATTCATTAAACTAAAGGTGCTTGGGTGGCGTTTTGGCTTAGTTTTAAAGCTTTGCTAGCCTGACATGGCTAGGTAGGTTGTGGCTGGGTGACGTTAATGGTCTGTTTTTATCAATGTTTGCTCAAAATTAAAAGCAAACATAAAACGCAAATGCTGCGGCTGCGGCTGCTGCTGCAATATCACCTGCCTATCAAGCAACCAACCAACCTACAGATACTGCAATGATATGAATTATCACAATATTCGGAGCATAACTAATAGTTATTGACCCCGTTCACAAGTGTTTGACAACAACAACACCAAGTGACGTTTGCAAAATCAAATTGCAATTAGTGCCCCAAAGTTATTTCGGATTGATTTGTATCTTGAGAAACATTCAAAAGTCAACAGTTTTTTTTAATTAATACAAGTACAGGGGTGTCAGTTGGCTGTGCCGACAGAGATATAACCTCCGACCGTAACATAAAGGAGGTTACTATATTATAGAAGCCTTCTACGGAGGTCTTCTATTCTATAGAAGCCTCCTACGGAGGTCTTCTATTCTATAGAAGCCTCCTACGGAGGTCTTCTATTCTATAGAAGCCTCCTACGGAGGTCTTCTATTCTATAGAAGCCTCCTACGGAGGTCTTCTATTCTATAGAAGCCTCCTACGGAGGTCTTCTATTCTATAGAAGCCTCCTACGGAGGTCTTCTATTCTATAGAAGCCTCCTACGGAGGTCTTCTATTCTATAGAAGCCTCCTACGGAGGTCTTCTATTCTATAGAAGCCTCCTACGGAGGTCTTCTATTCTATAGAAGCCTCCTACGGAGGTCTTCTATTCTATAGAAGCCTCCTACGGAGGTCTTCTATTCTATAGAAGCCTCCTACGGAGGTCTTCTATTCTATAGAAGCCTCCTACGGAGGTCTTCTATTCTATAGAAGCCTCCTACGAATGGAAGACCTACGTAGAATAGAATACCTCCGTAAAAGGTTTAAATAGAATAGAAGACCTCCGTAGGAGGCTTTTATAGAATAGAAGACCTCCGTAGGAGGCTTTTATAGAATAGAAGACCTCCGTAGGAGGCTTTTATAGAATAGAAGACCTCCGTAGGAGGCTTTTATAGAATAGAAGACCTCCGTAGGAGGCTTCTATAGAATAGAAGACCTCCTTAGGAGGCTTCTATAGAATAGATGACCTCAGTAGGAGGCTTCTATAGAATAGAAGATCTCCGTAGGAGGCTTCTATAAAATAGAAGACCTCCGTAGGAGGCTTCTATAGAATAGATGACCTCCGTAGGAGGCGTCTATAGAATAGAAAGAGGCTTCTATAGAATAGAAGATCTCCGTAGGAGGCTTCTATAGAATAGAAGACCTCCGTAGGAGGCTTCTATAGAATAGAAGACCTCCGTAGGAGGCTTCTATAGAATAGAAGACCTCCATAGGAGGCTTCTATAGAATAGAAGACCTCCATAGGAGGCTTCTATAGAATAGAAGACCTCCATAGGAGGCTTCTATAGAATAGAAGACCTCCATAGGAGGCTTCTATAGAATAGAAGACCTCCATAGGAGGCTTCTATAGAATAGAAGACCTCCATAGGAGGCTTCTATAGAATAGAAGACCTCCATATGAGGCTTCTATAGAATAGAAGACCTCCATAGGAGGCTTCTATAGAATAGAAGACCTCTGTAGCAGGCTTCTATAAAATAGCAGACCTCCGTAGGAGGCTTCTATAAAATAGAAGACCTCCGTAGGAGGCTTCTATAGAATAGATGACCTCCGTAGGAGTCTTCTATAGAATAGAAGACCTCCATAGGAGGCTTCTATAGAATAGAAGACCTCCATAGGAGGCTTCTATAGAATAGAAGACCTCCATAGGAGGCTTCTATAGAATAGAAGACCTCCATAGGAGGCTTCTATAGAATAGAAGACCTCCATAGGAGGCTTCTATAGAATAGAAGACCTCCATAGGAGGCTTCTATAGAATAGAAGACCTCCATAGGAGGCTTCTATAGAATAGAAGACCTCCATAGGAGGCTTCTATAGAATAGAAGACCTCCATAGGAGGCTTCTATAGAATAGAAGACCTCCATAGGAGGCTTCTATAGAATAGAAGACCTCCATATGAGGCTTCTATAGAATAGAAGACCTCCATAGGAGGCTTCTATAGAATAGAAGACCTCTGTAGCAGGCTTCTATAAAATAGCAGACCTCCGTAGGAGGCTTCTATAAAATAGAAGACCTCCGTAGGAGGCTTCTATAGAATAGATGACCTCCGTAGGAGGCTTCTATAGAATAGATGACCTCCGTAGGAGTCTTCTATAGAATAGAAGACCTCCATAGGAGGCTTCTATAGAATAGATGACCTCAGTAGGAGGCTTCTATAGAATAGAAGACCTCCGTAGGAGGCGTCTATAGAATAGAAGACCTCCGTAGGAGGCGTCTATAGAATAGAAGACCTCCGTAGGAGGCGTCTATAGAATAGAAAGAGGCTTCTATAGAATAGAAGATCTCCGTAGGAGGCTTCTATAGAATAGAAGACCTCCATAGGAGGCTTCTATAGAATAGAAGACCTCTGTAGCAGGCTTCTATAAAATAGCAGACCTCCGTAGGAGGCTTCTATAAAATAGAAGACCTCCGTAGGAGGCTTCTATAGAATAGATGACCTCCGTAGGAGGCTTCTATAGAATAGATGACCTCCGTAGGAGTCTTCTATAGAATAGATGACCTCCGTAGGAGGCTTCTATAGAATAGATGACCTCAGTAGGAGGCTTCTGTAGAATAGAAGATCCCCGTAGGAGGCTTCTATAGAATAGAAGACCTCCGTAGGAGGCTTCTATAGAATAGAATATCTCCGTAGAAGGCCTCTATAGAATAGAAGACCTCCGTAGGAGGCTTCTATAGAATAGATGACCTCAGTAGGAGGCTTCTGTAGAATAGAAGATACCCGTAGGAGGCTTCTATAGAAGAGAAGACCTCCGTAGGAGGCTTCTATAGAATAGAAGATCTCCGTAGGAGGCTTCTATAGAATAGATGACCTCCGTAGGAGGCTTCTATAGAATAGATTACCTCAGTAGGAGGCTTCTGTAGAATAGAAGACCTCCGTAGGAGGCTTCTATAGAATAGCAGATCTCCGTAGGAGGCTTCTATAGAATAGAAGACCTCCGCAGGAGGCTTCTATAGAATAAAAGACCTCCGCAGGAGGCTTCTATAGAATAGAAGATTTCCATAGGAGGCTTCTATAGAATAGAAGACCTCCATAGGAGGCTTCTATAGAATAGAAGACCTCCGTAGCAGGCTTCTATAGAATAGATGACCTCAGTAGGAGGCTTCTATAGAATAGAAGATCTCCATAGGAGGCTTCTATAAAATAGAAGACCTCCGTAGGGAGCTTCTATAGAATAGATGACCTCCGTAGGAGGCGTCTATAGAATAGAAGATCTCCGTAGGAGGCTTCTATAGAATAGAAGATCTCCGTAGGAGGCTTCTATAGAATAGAAGACCTCCGTAGGAGGCGTCTATAGAATAGAAAGAGGCTTCTATAGAATAGAAGATCTCCGTAGGAGGCTTCTATAGAATAGAAGATCTCCGTAGGAGGCTTCTATAGAATAGAAGACCTCCATAGGAGGCTTCTATAGAATAGAAGACCTCCATATGAGGCTTCTATAGAATAGAAGACCTCCATATGAGGCTTCTATAGAATAGAAGACCTCCATAGGAGGCTTCTATAGAATAGAAGACCTCCGTAGCAGGCTTCTATAAAATAGCAGACCTCCGTAGGAGGCTTCTATAAAATAGAAGACCTCCGTAGGAGGCTTCTATAGAATAGATGACCTCCGTAGGAGGCTTCTATAGAATAGATGACCTCCGTAGGAGGCTTCTATAGAATAGATGACCTCAGTAGGAGGCTTCTGTAGAATATAAGACCTCCGTAGCAGGCTTCTATAAAATAGCAGACCTCCGTAGGAGGCTTCTATAAAATAGAAGACCTCCGTAGGAGGCTTCTATAGAATAGATGACCTCCGTAGGAGGCTTCTATAGAATAGAAGACCTCCGTAGGAGGCTTCTATAGAATAGAAAGAGGCTTCTATAGAATAGAAGATCTCCGTAGGAGGCTTCTATAGAATAGAAGATCTCCGTAGGAGGCTTCTACAGAATAGAAGATCTCCGTAGGAGGCTTCTATAGAATAGAAAGAGGCTTCTATAGAATAGATGACCTCAGTAGGAGGCTTCTGTAGAATAGAAGACCTCTGTAGGAGGCGTCTATAGAATAGAAGATCTCCGTAGGAGGCTTCTATAGAATAGAAGATCTCCGTAGGAGGCTTCCATAGAATAGAAAGAGGCTTCTATAAAAAAGAAGACCTCCGTAGGAGGCTTTTATAGAATAGAAGATCTCCGTAGGAGGCTTCTATAGAATAGAAGATCTCCGTAGGAGGCTTCTATTGAATAGAAGACCTCAGTAGGAGTCGTCTATAGAATAGAAGATCTCCGTAGGAGGCTTCTATAGAATAGAAGATCTCCGTAGGAGGCTTCTATAGAATAGAAGATCTCCGTAGGAGGCTTCTATAGAATAGAAAGAGGCTTCTATAGAATAGAAGATCTCCGTAGGAGGCTTCTATAGAATAGAAGACCTCCATAGGAGGCTTCTATAGAATAGAAGACCTCCATAGGAGGCTTCTATAGAATAGAAGACCTCCATAGGAGGCTTCTATAGAATAGAAGACCTCCATAGGAGGCTTCTATAGAATAGAAGACCTCCATAGGAGGCTTCTATAGAATAGAAGACCTCCGTAGCAGGCTTCTATAAAATAGCAGACCTCCGTAGGAGGCTTCTATAAAATATAGAATAGAAGACATCCGCAGGAGGCTTCTATAGAATAGAAGATCTCCGTAGGAGGCTTCTATAGAATAGAAGACCTCAGTAGGAGGCTTCTATAGAATGGAAGACCTCCGTAGGAGGCTTCTATAGAATAGAAGACCTCCGCAGGGGGCTTCTATAGAATAGTAGACCTCCATAGGAGGCTTCTATAGAATAGAAGACCTCCATAGGAGGCTTCTATAGAATAGAAGACCTCCATAGGAGGCTTCTATAGAATAGAAGACCTCCATAGGAGGCTTCTATAGAATAGAAGACCTCCATAGGAGGCTTCTATAGAATAGAAGACCTCCGTAGCAGGCTTCTATAAAATAGCAGACCTCCGTAGGAGGCTTCTATAAAATAGAAGACCTCCGTAGGAGGCTTCTATAGAATAGAAGACCTCCATAGGAGGCTTCTATAAAATAGCAGACCTCCGTAGGAGGCTTCTATAAAATAGAAGACCTCCGTAGGAGGCTTCTATAGAATAGAAGACATCCGTAGGAGGCTTCTATAGAATAGAAGACATCCGTAGGAGGCTTCTATAGAATAGCAGACCTCCGTAGGAGGCTTCTATAGAATAGAAGACCTCCGTAGAAGGATTCTATAGAAGAGAAGACCTCCATAGGAGGCTTCTATAGAATAGAAGACCTCCGTAGCAGGCTTCTATAAAATAGCAGACCTCCGTAGGAGGCTTCTATAGAATAGAAGACCTCCGTAGCAGGCTTCTATAAAATAGCAGACCTCCGTAGGAGGCTTCTATAAAATATAGAATAGAAGACATCCGCAGGAGGCTTCTATAGAATAGAAGATCTCCGTAGGAGGCTTCTATAGAATAGAAGACCTCAGTAGGAGGCTTCTATAGAATGGAAGACCTCCGTAGGAGGCTTCTATAGAATGGAAGACCTCCGCAGGGGGCTTCTATAGAATAGTAGACCTCCATAGGAGGCTTCTATAGAATAGAAGACCTCCATAGGAGGCTTCTATAGAATAGAAGACCTCCATAGGAGGCTTCTATAGAATAGAAGACCTCCATAGGAGGCTTCTATAAAATAGCAGACCTCCGTAGGAAGCTTCTATAAAATAGAAGACCTCCGTAGGAGGCTTCTATAGAATAGAAGACATCCGTAGGAGGCTTCTATAGAATAGCAGACCTCCGTAGGAGGCTTCTATAGAATAGAAGACCTCCGTAGAAGGATTCTATAGAAGAGAAGACCTCCGTAGAAGGATTCTATAGAAGAGAAGACCTCCGTAGAAGGATTCTATAGAAGAGAAGACCTCCGTAGAAGGATTCTATAGAAGAGAAGACCTCCGTAGAAGGATTCTATAGAAGAGAAGACCTCCCTAGGAGGATTCTATAGAAGAGAAGACCTCCGTAGGAGGCTTCTATGGAGAAGACCTCCGTGGGAGGCTTCTAAAGAATAGAAGACCTCCTTTAAATCTCCCTTTTTAGCAATTTTGACAATTATACCATCTTTCCACTAGCTTGGAAAGGTATCTTGTTACCAGTCTTCAGATATTAAAGGGAGAAGGATTTCAGCACCAAGATTTATATTGGCTTTGTATAATTTGGAGGCTGCTTTTCCATTAGGTTGTTGCTTAATGATAGCGGGGACTTCACTTAAGCTTGGTGTTGTTGCTCGTATCCTTGAATTTACATCATCGATATTCCAACTCGTACTAGGCTAATGTTGCGGGGCTCATGTTTTCTCTCGAGTGGATTTTCTCCAAGTATTCTATAGAATAGAAGATCTCCGTAGGAGGCTTCTGTAGAATAGAAGATCTCCGTAGGAGGCTTCTATAGAATAGAAGACCTCCATAGGAGGCTTCTATAGAATAGAAGACCTCCATAGGAGGCTTCTATAGAATAGAAGACCTCCATAGGAGGCTTCTATAGAATAGAAGACCTCCATAGGAGGCTTCTATAGAATAGAAGACCTCCATAGGAGGCTTCTATAGAATAGAAGACCTCCATAGGAGGCTTCTATAGAATAGAAGACCTCCGCAGCAGGCTTCTATAAAATAGCAGACCTCCGTAGGAGGCTTCTATAAAATATAGAATAGAAGACATCCGCAGGAGGCTTCTATAGAATAGAAGATTTCCGTAGGAGGCTTCTATAGAATAGAAGACCTCAGTAGGAGGCTTCTATAGAATGGAAGACCTCCGTAGGAGGCTTCTATAGAATAGAAGACCTCCGCAGGGGGCTTCTATAGAATAGTAGACCTCCATAGGAGGCTTCTATAGAATAGAAGACCTCCGTAGGAGGCTTCTATAGAATAGAAGATCTCCGTAGGAGGCTTCTATAGAATAGAAAGAGGCTTCTATAGAATAGATGACCTCAGTAGGAGGCTTCTGTAGAATAGAAGACCTCCGTAGGAGGCGTCTATAGAATAGAAGATCTCCGTAGGAGGCTTCTATAGAATAGAAGATCTCCGTAGGAGGCTTCTATTGAATAGAAGACCTCAGTAGGAGTCGTCTATAGAATAGAAGATCTCCGTAGGAGGCTTCTATAGAATAGAAGATCTCCGTAGGAGGCTTCTATAGAATAGAAGATCTCCGTAGGAGGCTTCTATAGAATAGAAGATCTCCGTAGGAGGCTTCTATAGAATAGAAGATCTCCGTAGGAGGCTTCTATAGAATAGAAAGAGGCTTCTATAGAATAGAAGATCTCCGTAGGAGGCTTCTATAGAATAGAAGATCTCCGTAGGAGGCTTCTGTAGAATAGAAGATCTCCGTATGAGGCTTCTATAGAATAGAAGACCTCCATAGGAGGCTTCTATAGAATAGAAGACCTCCATAGGAGGCTTCTATAGAATAGAAGACCTCCATAGGAGGCTTCTATAGAATAGAAGACCTCCGTAGCAGGCTTCTATAAAATAGCAGACCTCCGTAGGGGGCTTCTATAAAATATAGAATAGAAGACATCCGCAGGAGGCTTCTATAGAATAGAAGATCTCCGTAGGAGGCTTCTATAGAATAGAAGACCTCAGTAGGAGGCTTCTATAGAATGGAAGACCTCCGTAGGAGGCTTCTATAGAATAGAAGACCTCCGCAGGGGGCTTCTATAGAATAGTAGACCTCCATAGGAGGCTTCTATAGAATAGAAGACCTCCATAGGAGGCTTCTATAGAATAGAAGACCTCCATAGGAGGCTTCTACAGAATAGAAGACCTCCGTAGCAGGCTTCTATAAAATAGCAGACCTCCGTAGGAGGCTTCTATAAAATAGAAGACCTCCGTAGGAGGCTTCTATAGAATAGAAGACATCCGTAGGAGGCTTCTATAGAATAGCAGACCTCCGTAGGAGGCTTCTATAGAATAGAAGACCTCCGTAGAAGGATTCTATAGAAGAGAAGACCTCCGTAGAAGGATTCTATAGAAGAGAAGACCTCCGTAGAAGGATTCTATAGAAGAGAAGACCTCCGTAGAAGGATTCTATAGAAGAGAAGACCTCCGTAGAAGGATTCTATAGAAGAGAAGACCTCCGTAGGAGGATTCTATAGAAGAGAAGACCTCCGTAGGAGGCTTCTATGGAGAAGACCTCCGTGGGAGGCTTCTATAGAATAGAAGACCTCCATAGGAGGCTTCTATAGAATAGAAGACCTCCATAGGAGGCTTCTATAGAATAGAAGACCTCCATAGGAGGCTTCTATAGAATAGAAGACCTCCATAGGAGGCTTCTATAGAATAGAAGACCTCCATAGGAGGCTTCTATAGAATAGAAGACCTCCGTAGCAGGCTTCTATAGAATAGAAGATCTCCGTAGGAGGCTTCTATAGAATAGAAAGAGGCTTCTATAGAATAGAAGATCTCCGTAGGAGGCTTCTATAGAATAGAAGACCTCCGTAGCAGGCTTCTATAAAATAGCAGACCTCCGTAGGAGGCTTCTATAAAATATAGAATAGAAGACATCCGCAGGAGGCTTCTATACAATAGAAGATCTCCGTAGGAGGCTTCTATAGAATAGAAGACCTCAGTAGGAGGCTTCTATAGAATGGGAGACCTCCGTAGGAGGTTTCTATAGAATAGAAGACCTCCGCGGGGGGCTTCTATAGAATAGAATATCTCCGTAGGAGGCTTCTACAGAATAGAAGACCTCCGTAGGAGGCTTCTATAGAATAGAATATCTCCGTAGGAGGCTTCTACAGAATAGAAGATCTCCGTAGGAGGCTTCTACAGAATAGAAGATCTCCGTAGGAGGCTTCTACAGAATAGAAGATCTCCGTAGGAGGCTTCTATAGAATAGAAAGAGGCTTCTATAGAATAGATGACCTCAGTAGGAGGCTTCTGTAGAATAGAAGACCTCCGTAGGAGGCGTCTATAGAATAGAAGATCTCCGTAGGAGGCTTCTATAGAACAGAAGATCTCCGTAGGAGGCTTCCATAGAATAGAAGATCTCCGTAGGAGGCTTCTATAGAATAGAAAGAGGCTTCTATAGAATAGAAGATCTCCGTAGGAGGCTTCTATAGAATAGAAGATCTCCGTAGGAGGCTTCTGTAGAATAGAAGATCTCCGTAGGAGGCTTCTATAGAATAGAAGACCTCCATAGGAGGCTTCTATAGAATAGAAGACCTCCATAGGAGGCTTCTATAGAATAGAAGACCTCCATAGGAGGCTTCTATAGAATAGAAGACCTCCATAGGAGGCTTCTATAGAATAGAAGACCTCCATAGGAGGCTTCTATAGAATAGAAGACCTCCATAGGAGGCTTCTATAGAATAGAAGACCTCCATAGGAGGCTTCTATAGAATAGAAGACCTCCGTAGCAGGCTTCTATAAAATAGCAGACCTCCGTAGGAGGCTTCTATAAAATATAGAATAGAAGATCTCCGTAGGAGGCTTCTATAGAATAGAAGACCTCAGTAGGAGGCTTCTATAGAATGGAAGACCTCCGTAGGAGGCTTCTATAGAATAGAAGACCTCCGCAGGGGGCTTCTATAGAATAGTAGACCTCCATAGGAGGCTTCTATAGAATAGAAGACCTCCATAGGAGGCTTCTATAGAATAGAAGACCTCCATAGGAGGCTTCTATAGAATAGAAGACCTCCATAGGAGGCTTCTATAGAATAGAAGACCTCCGTAGCAGGCTTCTATAGAATAGAAGACCTCCGTAGCAGGCTTCTATAAAATAGCAGACCTCCGTAGGAGGCTTCTATAGAATAGAAGACCTCCGTAGAAGGATTCTATAGAAGAGAAGACCTCCGTAGAAGGATTCTATAGAAGAGAAGACCTCCGTAGAAGGATTCTATAGAAGAGAAGACCTCCGTAGAAGGATTCTATAGAAGAGAAGACCTCCGTAGAAGGATTCTATAGAAGAGAAGACCTGCGTAGGAGGATTCTGTAGAAGAGAAGACCTCCGTAGGGGGCTTCTATAAAATATAGAATAAAAGACATCCGCAGGAGGCTTCTATAGAATAGAAGATCTCCGTAGGAGGCTTCTATAGAATAGAAGACCTCAGTAGGAGGCTTCTATAGAATGGAAGACCTCCGTAGGAGGCTTCTATAGAATAGAAGACCTCCGCAGGGGGCTTCTATAGAATAGTAGACCTCCATAGGAGGCTTCTATAGAATAGAAGACCTCCATAGGAGGCTTCTATAGAATAGAAGACCTCCATAGGAGGCTTCTATAGAATAGAAGACCTCCGTAGCAGGCTTCTATAAAATAGCAGACCTCCGTAGGAGGCTTCTATAAAATAGAAGACCTCCGTAGGAGGCTTCTATAGAATAGAAGACATCCGTAGGAGGCTTCTATAGAATAGCAGACCTCCGTAGGAGGCTTCTATAGAATAGAAGACCTCCGTAGAAGGATTCTATAGAAGAGAAGACCTCCGTAGAAGGATTCTATAGAAGAGAAGACCTCCGTAGAAGGATTCTATAGAAGAGAAGACCTCCGTAGAAGGATTCTATAGAAGAGAAGACCTCCGTAGAAGGATTCTATAGAAGAGAAGACCTCCGTAGGAGGATTCTATAGAAGAGAAGACCTCTATGGAGAAGACCTCCGTGGGAGGCTTCTATAGAATAGAAGACCTCCATAGGAGGCTTCTATAGAATAGAAGACCTCCATAGGAGGCTTCTATAGAATAGAAGACCTCCATAGGAGGCTTCTATAGAATAGAAGACCTCCGTAGCAGGCTTCTATAGAATAGAAGATCTCCGTAGGAGGCTTCTATAGAATAGAAAGAGGCTTCTATAGAATAGAAGATCTCCGTAGGAGGCTTCTATAGAATAGAAGATCTCCGTAGGAGGCTTCTATAGAATAGAAGACCTCCGTAGCAGGCTTCTATAAAATAGCAGACCTCCGTAGGATGCTTCTATAAAATATAGAATAGAAGACATCCGCAGGAGGCTTCTATAGAATAGAAGATCTCCGTAGGAGGCTTCTATAGAATAGAAAGGGGCTTCTATAGAATAGATGACCTCAGTAGGAGGCTTCTGTAGAATAGAAGACCTCCGTAGGAGGCTTCTACAGAATAGAAGATCTCCGTAGGAGGCTTCTATAGAATAGAAAGAGGCTTCTATAGAATAGATGACCTCAGTAGGAGGCTTCTGTAGAATAGAAGACCTCCGTAGGAGGCGTCTATAGAATAGAAGATCTCCGTAGGAGGCTTCTATAGAATAGAAGATCTCCGTAGGAGGCTTCCATAGAATAGAAGATCTCCGTAGGAGGCTTCTATAGAATAGAAGATCTCCGTAGGAGGCTTCTGTAGAATAGAAGATCTCCGTAGGAGGCTTCTATAGAATAGAAGACCTCCATAGGAGGCTTCTATAGAATAGAAGACCTCCATAGGAGGCTTCTATAGAATAGAAGACCTCCATAGGAGGCTTCTATAGAATAGAAGACCTCCATAGGAGGCTTCTATAGAATAGAAGACCTCCGTAGCAGGCTTCTATAAAATAGCAGACCTCCGTAGGAGGCTTCTATAAAATATAGAATAGAAGATCTCCGTAGGAGGCTTCTATAGAATAGAAGACCTCAGTAGGAGGCTTCTATAGAATGGAAGACCTCCGTAGGAGGCTTCTATAGAATAGAAGACCTCCGCAGGGGGCTTCTATAGAATAGTAGACCTCCATAGGAGGCTTCTATAGAATAGAAGACCTCCATAGGAGGCTTCTATAGAATAGAAGACCTCCATAGGAGGCTTCTATAGAATAGAAGACCTCCATAGGAGGCTTCTATAGAATAGAAGACCTCCATAGGAGGCTTCTATAGAATAGAAGACCTCCGTAGCAGGCTTCTATAGAATAGAAGACCTCCGTAGCAGGCTTCTATAAAATAGCAGACCTCCGTAGGAGGCTTCTATAGAATAGAAGACCTCCGTAGAAGGATTCTATAGAAGAGAAGACCTCCGTAGAAGGATTCTATAGAAGAGAAGACCTCCGTAGAAGGATTCTATAGAAGAGAAGACCTCCGTAGAAGGATTCTATAGAAGAGAAGACCTCCGTAGAAGGATTCTATAGAAGAGAAGACCTCCGTAGGAGGATTCTGTAGAAGAGAAGACCTCCGTAGGAGGCTTCTATGGAGAAGACCTCCGTGGGAGGCTTCTATAGAATAGAAGACCTCCTTTAAATCTCCCTTTTTAGCAATTTTGACAATTATACCATCTTTCCACTAGCTTGGAAAGGTATCTTGTTACCAGTCTTCAGATATTAAAGGGAGAAGGATTTCAGCACCAAGATTTATATTGGCTTTGTATAATTTGGAGGCTGCTTTTCCATTAGGTTGTTGCTTAATGATAGCGGGGACTTCACTTAAGCTTGGTGTTGTTGCTCGTATCCTTGAATTTACATCATCGATATTCCAACTCGTACTAGGCTAATGTTGCGGGGCTCATGTTTTCTCTCGAGTGGATTTTCTCCAAGTATGTATTATACAATACAACATAAATGTTTTTAAGTATTTATTTCAAAAGGTTCCGGTTAGATCTTTATATTCAGTTTGGTTTTTTGAGCATGTGGGTTAGGTCGTTTTGGCGCTAAACGCCTCATAGGCTTCTTTAACTCGCTCATTGTCTTACAATTTAATCAGTGTAATCAGAGACTCACGATCTCGGCAAGTCTCTGCTCTTTGTATGTACAAATTTGGCACGCTTATTTTCCCACAAACATTTCCATCATTCATATTGCCATTGCCTCCGTCTTACACCTTTAACAAAGCTTTAATAAATGTCCCTCCTGCGCTCACAATGGTATTAACCACAAGCGGTTTCTTTTGAAATGTTGTTTTTAATGCCGAACAATTAGCAACGATAATATGACGACGCTTCTTTATTTCAAAATATTTTCAAAAGAAATTTCCACTTTTGTTGTTTTGTTAAACAAAACAGCAAATGTAAACAAATAAACAAACGGACAGACAGATAAACAGTCAAATCCAAGAAACAACTGGAAACTGGAAATGCTATCAAGTGGCAGTGTGAAAAGATAATAAAAAGCATAAATAAATTTAGATTATTTCAATTGCCCGGTAGGTAGGAGGAATACCCCCGATGATGGGAATCATAATAAAAATAATAATAAGAAGAATAAAAATAAGAAAATTACATTGTGATTGGTATGTAACTGTGTGTAAAGTGTATAACAAAAAAATATACAACAAAAAAGAAGAGTACCACAAAAGATGGCAATAAACATTTTAAAGAAATATGTTTGAATTTCTGCTCCTTAAAATAAGATTATTATTAAATAGGCTTCAAAGAAAACCCTGACAAACATCTACGAGTGTATCCTCTGTAGCGAAAAGGCCAAAAAGGATTAATATGTGATAAGCTGTCATGCAAAGATGTTCGCTTGATTGCATAAATTCAAGAAAAGTTCAAAGAAAATGAAGAAACAGCGAAATTGTTTTCCCATGGGATTTTATGGCCACAAAGAAAAGCAAAGGCAGATTATTTTTTATTGATGTTGTTTTAATCGAAATAATAGAAAATAGTTGAAACGATTTTTTTTTTGCAAAAAGTAGAATATTTGTTCAGTATTAAGAGGTAATGGCCCAAAAGCTCCAAAAATTCTTGCAGGCACCAACTAAACTGGTTGATACGTAAGATAATCCTCGAAAGGAGAAACCGATTTGGTTCAAACGTACATCGTTTTATTCCTTACAGCCTTGAATTGTTTTTATACCCTCATCCTTTAGGCTAAAAGGGTATATAAACTTTGATACGGCCAAAAATATGTCTCAACGAGTTTAGACCCCAAGTATGTTTGGACGAAATTCGTTTCAGACAATTTGGAGTCGATTTAGCGATGTCCGTCAGTCTGTTTGGCTGACAGGAGCGTACGATAACTCTCGAACTGATCAACCGATTCTGTCCAATATTTGGCTTTCGTTATATTTTGCCCAAACTTAGTTTAAGTTCCGTCCGTCTGCCTGGCTGACTGGTGCGCAATATAACTCTCGAAGGGATCAACCGGTTCGAACCAAATGTTGGGTATCGTAATATTTTGTCCAGATTTAATTTATGTTTGAAAATGGGCCTTGTCGGTCTACTCCTTCGGATACCTCCCCCACAAAAGTTCAAAATCTGTCTGTAAAATGGTGTGAACGATAAATTTCGAAGATAGCAATCGATTTCGTCCAAACTTTGCACATCGTATTATTCCTTTCAAATATAGATTGGGTTCGAATATGGACTATATTGGTCCACTCTTTCGGGTACCTCCCACACAAAATTCGGATAAAGTGAAGTTTAAGAGCTCCTCTCGGATCGTCTTGAAATGTTTTCAGCATGTTGTCCATGCGGTTCCCTTTACAACGGTAGAATTTTTTTCTTGCGCAAATCCATACCTCCTGAGATATTGGCAAAATGTTCCAAGAAATCCTGACGGCAACACCCAAAATGGCAAATCCGCAAGATAATTCTTGCAGGGAGTTTCTGACTGATGCAGACTTTGCACATTATATTATTTCATCCAGTCATGTATCAGGTTGGAATATGGACTATATTGGTCCACTCCTTCGGGTACCTCCCACACAAAATTCGGATAAAGTGAAGTTTCAGAGCTCCTCCCGGATCGTCTTGAAATGTTTTCAGCAGGTTGTCCATGCGGCTTCCTTTTGGACCCGCTCTCGAATCGCTTTGATTTTTGTTGTAGGAACTTGTATTCACTGCCCCCTAAACGACGGTTTAAGTTTCATCAGGGGCAAGTCCATACTTCATGAGAAAATAGCATGAAAGGTACAAAAAACCCTATGACACCGTGTGTAGTGGCTGGAGCGCAAGATAACTCTCGAACGGATCTTCCGATTCGGTCCAACATGTGGCCTTCGTAATATTTTATGCAAACTTAGTTTAACCCCCAGTTTTTGTAACTTATTTTTGTTCGTTCGTCTATATTCGTAATAATTTAGGCATTCATAGCTCAGCCCCCAGATGACATCCACATCTAATTTTTCGTATACCCGTTCCATATATCATTAAGGATTCCTCATTTAAAAATCAGCGCTCTACATTTGCGCTAAAGCGAGTAAATCGATCTACAAAATTTGACAATTCGTGTGAGAAGAATAAAAATTTTTACAAAAACTGGGGGTTAGTTCGAAGAAAAGCCATATCGGTCCTGAGAGAATATTTACAACAACAATGTTAAAACAAAATAAAAAAGCAGAATGGAAATGGAAAATATTTTTCAGTTTTAATGTTTGATTTTTTGACTTTCGCGCCGCTAGATCAGTAGTTTCGATCAGTGTGCAGCGGATCTATGACAGTTAAACATAGGATACATGGCGGCAGCTTTCGCACAGCAGTGGTCCAAATAACACTGACAACTGGACAATTGACTTAGGCTTTGGGAAAATAGCAACCCGTTGAATGCTGATTATGTCAGTTGGTGGCGGTTTTGTATAACTGCGGCTCGAGGGATACTAACGACATAGCGGTTGGGGACGGCTTCCGCACAATGGCGCCTCGATAAATACTGATGATAGGGCGGCTTTAGCACAGCAACGTTCCGATAAATTCTGTAATTTTCTTTACAGCCGAAAGCACGTTCTTGAACCCCACTCGACTAAAAAGATGACACGACCATGTTTTTCGACAGTGACCCAATGAACGCCTATATCTTAGCTCCAAGCCAAAGGCACGTTCTACAAACCAACCTGAACCATAAAACAACTCAACCAGCTTTGTCAGTGGCTGTCGGTTATCTGGCTGACGTTGTGCCTAAGAGTCAAGGGCAATCTTGCATAAGTACTATATCCCGAGACAACACAACCAGGGCTGGATTCTTTTTCTATGAAAATTTGAAAGGAAAAATATTGCCTTTCTAATTTTTTTCATTTGACAGTTTTCTCCTTTATAAAAGTTTTCATTTCATATTTTCATAGAAACAGAATTGAGCCCCAGCTTAACTTAACGCCAACCCAAACTACTTTTTGCACAAGTCAATCGCACGTTTTACACGCCCACTTGACAGAAACAACACTAGTCTACTTCAACTTTTACCCAAGCGCACGTTTTTCATTTTCAGACAACTGCTACAATTATTTGCACAACACCTTTCTGATGTCAGTTGACACGATGTTTTTAGTACGTCGACAAAGTCTTTAAGTACTTCAGTTGGTACGAGTTCAGTGAACGTATTACACGTCCATACCATCAATTCGTTTTTATCGCCGTTAAGTTCCAAATTCATTTTAGCCTATTCTCTTTCGATTTTCATAAAGGTATCAGTTATTTCTTTTACTGGCATACCCTTGCTGGCATTTTTTTTCTTAACTTATAAGCGAAATGAACTTTGCGCGAATGTAAAATAAAGACATGATCGGAATATTTTCAACATACAAATAAGGCTGTCGAGTGTTGTTTTATATTTGACTTTTGACATACATATATCTCGATAAAAATCTCATGGGTCTTCTTCAGGATTTGGCACAAGGTAAATATCTGGTCAATGGTAGATTTGCCAAGTCCAAATCCGCAAAATTATTAAATTGATTTAGTCTCCGAAATCTTACAGTATACTTGTATTGTACTGGTAAAAATTTGACCCCCGGCCTTACTATTCTTGGACCTATTACGTAGGTCCATATTTTGGTATAGCCCCCATATAACGGTACCTCCCGATTTTCGGTATTTTGAGGATTTTAGCTAAAATTTTTCACCGAACTCCCTGAATTTCACGTGTGGGGTTCCCAGTGGTCACAAAATATCTCCACTAAAAAACCGTCAACATAGTTCCATGTTTTGGTATAGCCCCATATAACGGTACCTCCCGATTTTCGGTATTTTTAGAATTTTAGCTACAATTTTTGACTGAACTACCTGTAAATTGACAGTTGAGGTTCCTAGTAATCACAATACATCTCCACATTAAACTGTCAACATAGGTCCATGTTTTGGTATAGCCCCATATAACGGTGCCTCCCCATTGTCGGTACTTTTGACCGAACTATCTGTAATTCGAAAAACTGTCCACATAAGTCCATGTTTTGGTATAGCCCCATATAACGGTATCTCCCGATTTTCGGTTTTTGGATCTTAGCTAAAAGATTTGACCCAAGTATCTGCAATTCGACATTTGAGTTTCCCAGTGGTCACAAAACTTCTCCACCAAAAACATAGGTCCATACTTTAATTTAGCCCCATATAAGGTTCCCGACTGATTAAATACATTTTTCATTATTTGTTACCTTATATGGGTATAAGTGGTCACAAAATATCTCCGCCTAAAATTGTGGAAAGAAAATAATTATTCCGTTTTACTTCAGAATATTTTATGGTGGAGGGTATAAAAAGTTCGGTCCGGTGGAACTTAACACTTTTTTGCTTGTTTTCTTTTATTTCGCTCTCTGCTGGTTTTTGAACACACGAACTTCTGATTTATAGCCAACACACACTACACACTAGGCGAGTCGTACGTAAGGGTTGTTTAAACACATACATGTACATCAACATTTCTTCGTAATTTTGTTAATAAAAAACTCCCATGCCGACGGTGAGCTTTGAACACACAACCCTCCGATTTGTAGTCAGACACACAAGCTTTGCGCCACCGAACTCATTACATACTAACTACTTAGTAATGAGTAAAGTAAGTGGTTATGTGTAAGCCATAATATATGTACAGCCTGGTAGAGTACTTATTACTCGGTAATGCATGCAGTAATGACATGTGCCTACCAACTTTTTGCTGGGTAATTCCATCTGGACCTGGTGATTTATATGGTTTCAATGTGTTAGTACCACTTTATGTAGATGGGCATTCAGTTGAGTATTGCCGCTGTCTGTGAGAACGGTGAACCCCTGTTGCGAGTAGTAGGTTTCGAAACCGAGATCTGTCTACGTGCCGTCTGATTTCCTTATACTCCGATTGGATTTGGGGACCTTTAAAAGCATTTTTCAAAACCTAGCTGCTTCGTTTATTAGCCGACACCTAGTAATCTAGTATTTTCTGGGTTGGATTTTTTGCCAGCGTATTTCAGTTTAATATTAAAGAAGAGTGGTTTTCAGGTTATCTGCAGATCTATATACTCCTCAATTGCTTCTATACCTTCAGTAGTTAATTGTTCAGAGTTTTTTATTCTGTGTACCTGTTCCAATTAGTTTTCTCTTTCGCTGCAAACTGTCGGTCTACTTTTACCTTCGCATAAACAATAATTGTTCCTTAGGCCAGTCTCGATTAGCAACCAATGACTGTCACTGATTTTCCTATCGGCGTCATCTTTGTCAATGATTGTCACTCGAAGGTCGTCCTCGAGCATTATTGGGGCTGATCTGTCATAAGGTGTTTTGCGTCCTTGTTCATGAGCCTTGGAGGTTGCTTATGCTGTTTGCGTTCGCAGTACTGAGTTTTCGATGGATTGATTGTCTACTAAACCAGTATCTTCTTGAACGAAAGCTGCGAATGAAAACGTTTTATAGTCTGGTGTTGTTGGAACAATTTTCTCAGCTTCCTTACCGCTTTACGGGTTCTGTCCCTCAACAGTACTCATACCTTTCGGAATCATTTCAGGTCTGGGAGCAGACCCCTAACAATTTTTTGCTAAAATGGTACTCAGAATAACTCTCGAACGGATCAACCTATCTGCCCGAAAATTTGGATCTCGTAATATTTCTTCCAGACATAGATCAGAAACCATCTCTACCAAAAACTGTCAACATAGGTCCATGATTTGGTATGGCCCCCATATAACGGTACGTCCCGATTTTCGGTATTTTCTGGATTTGAACTACATTTTTTGACCAAACTACCTGCAATTGAACATTTTAGATTCCCAGTGGTCACAAAATTTTCTCACTAAAAATTTTTCACACATTTCCACTTTTCGGTATCGGCCCCGTACCTCCCGAATTTTGGTATTTTGTTGTAATTTGACATTTGAAGCTCCTATTGGTCACAACACTTATTCATCGAAAGTTGTCGTTATAGATCCATGTTTAGGTATAGGCTACGGAACCTTCCGATTTTCGGTATTTTGAGGCTTTTGACAATATTTTTTATAGAACTACACGGTGCTCTTGAAGCAACTTCAAATGGAAGGTGCTTATACCTGGGAAGTTTTTGCAGATTCTGAAACTACAATGTTCATAGAGAAGAAAAATCAAAAAACAAAAACAATCGCCGGAGCCCTTTTTAAATTAATCGCGATTCAAGTTAACATGTTTAGGGTTTTTTTAGGTTTTCACGATTTTGCTTAAAAACCGCAAGTCATTTCGAAATGTTGTACCTATGAAAATTCTCTACATGATTGACCTTTATGATAACTTCGTAGGTTTAACCGTTATTGAGATATAGTAGTTCAAATCGGGACAATGCATTGACTGTATCGCCTCCTTATAAACAATGTCATGACTGCAATTTCCCAACTTAAACTTATATGACTCAAAAATGGTACAACCTAGGAAAAAATTACGAAAGCCAATCATGTAGAGAATTTTCATAGCTAAAAATTCTCTCTAGTCCCATTTCGATAAGACTTACCGTTTTCAAGCAAATGGTGAAACAAAAAAGGTCAAAATTTGACCTGAACATCTATATATGTATCTCAAAAATGGTAAAACCTAGGAACAAATCATAACGGTTAATCCTCTAGAGAATTTTCACAGCTACAACATTTTCTTTAGCCCCATTTCGATAGGACTTGCGGTTTTCAAGCAAAATCGCGAAAACCTAACATGAACCTAAAAATCGCTCCAGCGATTTTTTCCTGCTTTTGGATTTTTCTCACCTATGAACATTACATACATATGTTCCCAACATCCCCGAAGGGACAAGGGAGACTTCTCTCATATCAATGAGTGCACGCCGATCATATTGGCTCAATGATATGGGACCTACTTTTTATCGCCGAGTCCGAACGGCGTGTCTTACGACACCACTTGCAGAGAAGTTTTTCATGGCTGAAATACTCAGGAAATGTCGCCAGCATTACTGAGGGGGAATTTTGCCACCGTTGTAAATTTGATGTGGCTTGGCCTGGGATTCGAACCGCAGACCATTTCAGTGCAAGGCGGACGTACTAACCATTGCACCACGGTGGCGCCCCCACCTATGAACATTGCTGTTTCAAAATCCGCAAAAACTTCCCAGGTGTAAGCGGTTTTCACTTAAAGTTAGTTAAGGCGCACCATGTATGACAATGTTTTATAAGAGGCGATACAGTCAATGCATTGTCTTAATTTTAACTTACATGTGTCAATAACGCTAAAACCTACGAAATTATCATAAAGGTCAATCTTGTACAAAATTTTCATAGCTACAAAATTTTCTTTAGTCCTATTTCGATATTCTCTTGCGGTTTCCAAGCAAAACCGTGAAACCTAAAAACCCCTAAAACTGTCAACTTGAATCGCGATTAATTTAAAAAGCGTGGCCATTTTTTTATTTTTTTTTTTTTTTTTGTTTTTGATTTCTCTCATCTATGAACATTGTATTTACAGAATCCGCAAAAACTTCCCAGGTGTAACCACCTTCCATTTAAAGTTGCTTCAAGAGCACCGTGTGCGATAAATAAAATCAGATTTTATGGAAATGCATTACATTTAATGTGAATTGTTGTATTTAAACATTTATAACAAATTTGAGATTTAATTTGTTGTTGTTTGTTTTTAGCTCTTTCATTCATAGAAAAACAAATATTGTTTTTATCATTGATCGCCGTTGACTACAAAGAAGAACAAACAATATGTTTTTTGTGCTATCTTTGTGTCTGTACTTTTTTTTCTATTTTGTTTTTTCTTTTTTTTTTGTGGAGCAATGTCAGATTTACCCGCCAGAAAACAGCAGACATGTGTGCAAAAAGCGAAAAAATGAACAACAAAAAAACAATTTTAATGCAAATTCAAATATAAATAATTCGCAGAAATACATTAAATGCTACCTACGCCCCTAAAAAAACAGAATCTCGCGCCACTACATAAAGCCAACAAAACACAACTGTTACATTGTTAAATTGCTGACTTCTCCTCTATGCTAAAAATCAGTAAATTTTGGAATAGCAAAAAGTGTCAGCGAAAAATATTTTCCAAAGAAATTGGTTGTGTTTTTTTCTTCGTGGAAATTGGTTGACAATTTATTACACCTGGCCACTTAGGTCAGTGTTGTAGTAATTAGGTTTATTGTCGTTATGGGTTAACAGGGTTATTATTTGTTGTCTCTATTTTGGGGCAGTTCCATTACAAACACCTGTCCCACCCATTCGGAGCAAATCATAAACGACTTCTTGTCATCGAGAGACAACAACGCAATTTGCGTAGAACATTACGCACAAATGCTAATTAGAGGTTCTGTTTTAATGGCCACCAGTTATTTTAGTTGTTGCCAACGCTAACAACAACAATAACTAGACCAGAACAGAACAGACAACCTAGACATTTTGGAGATTGAAAAATAGCGTGAGAATGTAATTATAATTGTCCTTGTTTTTAGATGGTGTTTTTAATTGGTAATAATAAGGTAGAGAGCGGACATTATTGTTAACGGAGGTTATTGATATAGCACTACAACTACTTTTACGTTCAGACATACATACAAATTTACATATTTATATGGAGAATAAAATTATATCATTGGAACAAAAAAAAACACTAAAATTTTAGTAGGAGATGTGTATGAAGGATTGACCCTAAATTTTGGGACATTTCGAGACCAATATCTAAGATGGTATTAGCTTCTTCCCCTATAAAAAATCGAATATTGTAGTCGCGATCACAAGGACCAAGCGTTATTAAATTTCAATTTAATTAAAGATCAACAGTGTTGTGGGGGAGGTACCTGAATGAGTGAAACAACACAATTCATCTTGGCACTCGAACTAATTTTGGGAGTCATTCCGTTCGATAGCGATCATGCCAACCAGGCATTTTAGTTGGTCACCGTAGGATTGTTTAGAGCTTTTGGGTCATAATGTCCAGAAGCATGGTTATGGCCACCAAATGTTCTTGTTGTATCGCAGCTCCACAAGGGCTACCTTCAATTATAATTTCATAATAATCCTCGAACAGCACTCGAACTGCACTTCAGCGAAAAGTTTAAACTTTTGTGAGGAGGGTACCACCCTCGAACTTGATTGACGTTTGAGAGAAATATTTCGATGTCCAAATGTTAGACCAATAAAGCCTGTTAGCTGGTCTAAAGGTTTGTTTTAGTGCATTCGAGCCATGTGTCAGGAAGCAAGGATATACGAGGAGTACTAAAAAACCTTCTAGCCTAGGCAACTCGCAGTGTCGCCAGGTGTCATTTAACATTTTTTGGAAAGTTTGACAGTTTTTAGCCCTGGCGTACTCAGGTCAGTTTGACATATGACCATTAGGGTTATGACTTTTTGACATTTTTTCTCAAAAATGATTTCCTGTAGCAGGGATGAATGAACTTTTGCCTAATAATCACTACGCTATCGTTTATTCCATTGAAATATAAAAAAAGTTCACGCACAAATCGATTTTAAAAATATAATGTTTTGAAAAAATGTATGAAATGAAAAAAAAAAAAAATTTTTTTTCAAAAATTATTTTTTGTTGCTCGAGTGAATAAATATAAGCCTACTAATAACTATAATAATGTTTATTTCATTCAAATATTGAAAAAGGTCATGCACAAACAACTTTGAAAGAATTTTAAATTTTTTATTTTTGGTTAAAAATTTATATCTTTAATTAAAAGCGTTTACGAAATTTTTACGATTCTCAGAATTGAAGAAAATTAAATAAATGATATGTCAGTTCAATTGTTTCAATTATTTTCAATTGTATATCTGCTTACAGTGACTTCAAAAAATTTTCCATAATTTTGATAAATTCAAATTTTAAAATCATTTTGTGCGTGAGGTTTTTTCACCGAATCACCTTATAATTATGATTATATGTAATCTTATGGCAAAACTTATCACGCTATGATAAAGGGATATGAGGTTGTAAAAAAGTCATAACCCTAATGTGGGCTATATGAAGGCTAGGACCTATACCGACAAATTTAGAGGGGAAAGTTGAACACCCCCAACGAAGACTAAATACCAAATTTTAGCAATTTCGATGGATTATTGTGGCCATAACCTTCAAAATATCGAAAATCGGAAGGTACCGTTCTATAGAAGGGATATGTAGGCGTGGATCTATACCTACAAATTTCAGGTGGAAAGTTTTGTACCCCCGACGAAGACTGACTTTCTTACTTAGCTGGCCCATTACAGAACATTTGTTCCATAGACCGAACTAAAAAAGATCTCCAATTCTCTCTGTTTAGTGCTTCGCTTTGTCATCTCTTCATCCACTTGTTTGCGCCATCTATTCTTTGGCCTGCCAATTCTGCGTGCACCGCCATGTGGCTCGCATTTATACGCCTTTCATTCTTATGATATGGCCTAGCCAACGCAATCGTTGCATCTCGATACGTTTAACTATATTCATGTCTTTGTATACCTCGTGGTTCATACGACGTGGATCTTCACCGTCAACGCAAATCGGCCCGTAGATCTTTCGAAGAAATTTTCTCTCAAACACGCCAAGCACTACCTTATCGGAACCATACATCAGCACGGGTAGTATCAGTGTTTTGTAAAGCGTTATTTTTGTTTGACGAGTTGTGGTTTTGTTTTTAAAGTGCTTACTTAAGCCAAAGTACCATCTATTGGCCAATACAATTCTTCTTCCTTGCCGAGGTATACGAAGCCTTTTACTACCTCAACATTATAGGAACCAACTTCAACAGTTGGTTCGATCTCAATGGACGCATCGCGCGTCGAAACCATCAGCTTGGTCTTCTCACCGTTTACCGCCAGACCCACTTTAGCAGATTCTCCTTCGACCATCATAAAGGTATCGGTTAATTATTTTACTGATCGTCCAATGATGTCTTTATCATCAGCATAAGCAAGTAACATGTGGCTATTGGTGTAGATTGTGCCACTTCTTTTGACGTTTGCCTCTCGTATAACCTTTTCCAGCAGGATGTTAAAGAGATCACACGAAAGGCTGTCTCCTTGTCTGAAACCTCTTTTGGTACCAAACTCTTCGGAGAGGTTCTTTCCTACTTTAACTGAGGACCTCGTGTCATTTTGCAAAGACGGATGATCTTTGCGGGGATACCCAATTCAGACATGGCTTGGAATACCTTTGAACGCAGCGGGCTGTCGAAGGCTGCTTTATAATCGACAAAAAGGTGGTAGGTGTCGATCTGCATCTCTTGGGTCTTCTCCAGGATTTGCCGCAGGGTAAATATCTGGTCAATGGTGGACTTGCCAGGTCTAAAGCCGCATTGGTATGGTCTAATTATCTCGTTGACCATAGGCTTTAGTCGTTCGCACAATATCCCTGACACGATCTTGTAGGCAATAGGGAGTAGACTTATGCCCCTATAGTTAGAGCATACAGTCTTATCTCCCTTCTTGTGGACGGGGCACAGGATACTCAGGTTCCAATCGTCGGGTACTCGTTCTTCCTGCCAGATGGTGCTAACTAGCTGATGAATACACCTTATCAGCGTGTCGCATCCGATTTTGAACAGCTCGGCTGGTAAGCCATCGGCTCCTGCTGCCTTATTATTCTGCAGCCGATTTATTGCTGTCTTTACCTCATCTTGGCTGGGCGGTATACATTCAATACCATCTTCTGGGATTGGGACTGTGGTATCTTCGTCGACTTCGCTGCTATTGGATACCAACAGTTTTGAAAAATGTTCTTTCCATATCCTGAGTACACTATCTGTATCAGTTACCAAATTACTTTGCTGGTCTCTACAGGAGGATGTGCCAGTTCCAAAGCCATCAGTTTGATGTTTCACTCTTTGGTAGAATTATCGGACTTCATTCTGTCTCCTGTACAACTCCATTTGTTCACACTCCCGCTTTTCCATCTCCCTCTCTTTTTCCTGCGGAAAAGACGTTTCTCCTCTCTCCTTTTCTCCCGATACCTCTCTCGTGCGCTACGCGTTGCTACTGATTGTAAAGTAGCCCTGTATGCCGCATTTTTCTCTTCGGTAGCAGCCCGACATTCCTGGTCATACCATGGATTCCTTGGTAAAGGTCTCTGGTATCCATGTACTGATTTTGCGGATGTTTGCATGGAGTGGACAATGTTTTGCCATTGTCCTGATATGTTATCGGGACGAGGAGTGTTTTGATGCTGTGGCTATCTGTTGTGATTGCAGCTTACCGATGTCCAACTTCCGAGTTGTGTCTGTTCGCACTTTGTTTGCTACGTTTAATCTGGTACGTACCTCTGCTGCAACAAGGTAGTTGTCCGAGTCTATGTTTGCACCTCGGAACGATGGTACATCCAACACGCTTGATACATGTCTTCCATCTATCACAACGTGATCAATTTGATTTCTTGTTTTTTTGATCTGGCTACAGCCAGGTGCCCTTATGAATATCGAAATGCTTAAATCTGGTGCTGCTAGCTACCATGTTTTTTGCCGCAGCAAAGTCTATTAACCTCATACCATTGTCAGATGTTTCACTGTGGAGACTGAATTTCCCGACTGTTGGGCCAAAGATATTCTCCTTTCCAATTTTGGCATTAAAATCGCCTAGAATGATTTTAATGTCATGGACAGGGCAACGGCCATAAGTTTCTTCTAAGCGCTCATGGAATATATCTTTGGTCTGTTCGTCTTTGTCTTCGGTTGGAGCATGAGCGCAGATAAAGCTAATGTTGAAGAATTTTGTTTTTATCCGTATTGTAGCAAGTCTTTCATTCACTGAAGTGAAGCTGGAGACCACATGTTTTAGCCTCCGACCAACTACAAATCCGCAACCAAACTCATGCGTTGTGTCATGACAGCTATAATACAGTGCGTCACCTTTAGGTGTTGTTGTGACGCCTTTCCCGTTCCATCGTATTTCCTGTATGACATCTGCCAATGCGTAAACTGCCCCTTCTCTATAAAGAGTGCGAACTTTCCAGATTCGCAGATCATGGTCCTCAAGACGTTTGCGGGGTTCGTCAACTTTAGAGGGGTTTGTTTTTCTTTTCTTTCGTTTTTTCAAAGGGGAGGGTTGCTAACCCGTCGCCCAAACCCAAGTTTTTATCGTTCTTATTGGTGAACGCGCGGCACATGTTAGCTCACTACCTTTAACGGGTGCTAAAGGCAGTTCCCCAGGTGACACCACGGAAAGGTCAGTGTCCACTTGAGATGAAAGAGGGACCAAGATAAATCCTGGGCTTTGCCATGTTAAAGCCAAACAGGGCCGTTCCTTGGTATCTTCCATCCCCTAGGTCACCCCTCACCAAATTTCAGCCATTTCGTAGCAATATTGAGACCATAACCTTAAAACTACCGAAAATCGGAAGGTACCGCTCTATGGAGGCTACATGAAAGCGTGGACCTATATCGACAAATATCATATGGAATATTTAATACCCCAAATAAAGACTAAATACTAACTTTCAGCCATTTCTGTGGAATATTGAGGCCACTACCTTCAAAATACTGGAAATCGGGAGGTATCGTTGTATGGGGGCTATAAGAAGGCGTGGATCTCTATCTACAATATCAGGAGAAATTTTTTATACACCCAACGAAGACTAAGTACCACATTTCAGCCATTTCGTAGCAATATTGAGGCTATAACCTTAAAAATACCGAAAATCGGGAGGTACCGCTCTCTGGGGGCTACATTAAAGAGTGGACCTATACTGACAAATTTAGAGGGGAAAGTTGAACACCCACAACGAAGACTAAATACCAAATTGTATCCATTTCGATGGATTATTGTGGCCATAACCTTCAAAATACCGAAAATCGGGAGGTACCGTTCTGTGGGGGGCTATATTAAGGCGTGGACCTATACCTACAAAATTCTGGGAGGAAGTTTTATACTAAGTACCAAATTTCACCCATTTCGGTGTGATAATGAGGCTAAAACCTTAAAAATACCGGAAATCGGGAGATACCGTTCTATGGGGCTATATGAAGGTGTGGACCCATACCAATACATTTCTGAGAGAAAATTTTATACCCACAACGAAGACTAAATACCAAATTTCAGGCATTTCGGTGTGATAAGGAGGATAAAACCTTAAAAATACCTGAAATCTGGAGGTACCGCTCTATGGTGGCTATGTAAAGGCATGGACCTATACAGACAAATATCTGGGGTCAAATTCTATAACTCCAACAAAGACTAAGTACCAAATTTCAGCCATTTCAGTGTGATAATTAGGCTAAAATCTTCAAAATACCGAAAATCGGGGGTACCGTTCTATGTGCGCTATATTAAAACGTGGACCGATATAGCCCATTTGCAATACCAAACATCATAGGAGTAATAGAAACTTCTGTACCAAATTACAAAGCTCTATCTTAATCTTGCTTTCAACAGTCGGACGGACGGACATTGTTATATCGACTTAGAATTTCACCCTGATCATGAATATATATACTTTATAGGGTCTCCGATGAATATTTCGATGTGTTACAAACGGAATGACAAATTTAATTATACCCTCCATATTATGGTGGAGGGTATAATAAACGTTAGGTAACAAGACGTTGTCGAATTGACGACATATTCCCTCTTCTATTTCTCTTGGTTATGAACACGAATACAAAACTGTTGAAACAAATTACAAAGATTCAGAACATTTTGCATATGAATTAGATATTTAAGAAAATATATTATTTAACTGCGATCATGTTCTACAAAAATGTATTTTCCCTCACAGTGCATTCAATATACTTATTGATCAGCCAGTCAAGTCAGTCCGTCATTCATACAACAAGCACAGTTGTGACTTTTTGACTGCACATTTAATTAAACTAAACTATTAAACCTAGGTTAATTGTAGTTTTTCCATTTCACTATAATTGTTTTATGAACACTACCAACCGAATTGATTGTTTCCCCATTATTTATGGCCGTTTTTTATCTGAATGAATATCTTCAACGAACAAAAAGGCAGGCAGGCATTGACATTAACCGAAAAAAACAACAACATTCCACTTAAACTGTCATTGAACATCTGTTACAAACAATTAGCCGCTTTAAACGCTCACATATAAATCGTTAATTTTGTTTCGGTTTCTTTTTTTAGCTTTAGTATTTTTTTTAAAAAATCTTAAATTAAATTTGTCATGCAAGTCACATAGGCAGACGGCTAACTTAAATGCATGTGTGCGCGCGGGCAAGTTTCACAGACTTGTTTGACTTTCTGGTCTAAATGACGACGAAGACCAACTGAGTCATAATTTTTGTTTTGCTTTGCAATTACATCACTGGAGATTGTTATCGTTTACCATTCTTGAATGTTTTTGGTTTTGCTATTTAATTCTTCTATTTAATCTCTCTCTCCCCTTTGGCTTAGCAGTTAACGCTTTGGAAAAGATTAAATAGAAGAAAGCAAAAATATTCACATGCTGAAATGAAAGGCGTTACTTTTTTCGTTTAATTGTTAAAATGGAAAGGCAAATTTCTAGAGCGTAATATTGTGACCTTGAGAAGTAGTTATGGTAAACTACGTGTATATGGTGTAATATACGTACATTCGCCCAGACATACTCGTACACTGTGAACATATGAAAAAAAAAAACAAATTAACTGATTTACGTTGTAGTTATTTATGCGCCCCGGGCATGACCTTTTACTTTACCTCAGTAAGAAAAGAAATGTCATATTATTGCAATATGTTAGAGTACAACACATTTGTTTCTGATTTATAGCCCACAGTGTTCCCCACTTACTTACTTTGATGGCTTTATATTCTAAGCAGAACGCTTTGTTTCATAAGCTGAACTAAGAATAGATTACTGACCACACCGATCTTCTACTTTACTTCCCCAAGTTTAGATGCCTCATAATATAATCTTCAACTTGATTTATCCATCGAAGTTTTGGCAAGGTAAGGCAAGGGCTCCACCGTAGTATGCACAACCGACTTGCACTCAGAAGGTGGTAAAGTACCTCTCAGTAATTTTCTGACGTAAAACAAAGTTTACAATGTCTACATCAAAACGTGGACCGATAGGAGTAATATAAGCCTTTGTTGTTGTTTTCTACTGAATACATAAATTAATTAAATTTTGCCATGGCACAATTACCAAGGCAGTGGTATCACACCAGCTGTTCGAATAAGGAGTGTCAAATCCCTTTATAAAAAAAAAATATTTTTGTTGTAATTTCCCCAACAACATAAAGAAAGTTTTGGCATAACATATTCAACATTTTACTATGCCACTACCTTGGTAATTGTGCCATGATTTTTCTTAAAAATATTTATAAAAAGGTACCTTTTCAATGAAAAAAATACCTTTTCAGTACTTTTTGAAATTTTTAATTTTCCATCCCTAAGCTCGATACGTTTTACTCTACCGATGCCAGTAGTAAATCTTTTTAAGATTTGTTATATCAAATACAAACAAAACAGCAGCACGGTGAATACCCAGCAAACCAAAATGTCGGATGTTCGACATATCTGAACAATTTCGGAAGCTAAATCGTTCAATTTGGTATAAATTTCTATACGATTATTCCTAGGGGAATTCATTCAGATTTCGTTTCGAATTCGGAGCCGATTTCGGAACTAAATTTCCTTTCGACATGATGACGACGGCTTTGGTACATGCTCTATGACGTTTTTCTTATAGCCGAGGACATGTTTTCCAATGCCTCTCGACCTATAAGATAAACGGAACCAACTTCAGCGGTCCGATGTCCGTTAAAGTCTCCAGCCAGAATGCCTTTGCGAAGACAAAAATACCTTCTGCACAAGTCGAGGGCTCGTTTCATAACCCGCAAGACTGCCCAGACCCAGTAACGCATTGAAGTAGTAATTTGCGACCCTATAAAGTATATATATTCTTGATCAGTAGACAGCGGAAACCTATGCAAATGCATATATAATTAGGATGGTCGTATAGAAAATCTGATTAGACAGAAACTCGTTTTATTACAAAATAAAACGAATTAAGCCCAGAAATTTCTGCATATTTTTACATATTTGCATAAAATGAACATATGCAAAACCATATGTAAAAATATATTCAAGGATTTGTGGTCTAAATCTCCCACCGAAATGGCTGAAATTTGGTTTTAAGTCTTCCTTAAGGGTATGAAACTTTACAACTGAAGTTTGTCCGCAGAGGTCCACGTCTTCATAGAGCCCACATAGAACTGTACCTCCCGATTTCCGATATTTTCAAGGTTGTGGCCTCACACTAAATTAGCTGGGATTTTGTATCAAGTCTTCGTTGGGAGTATAAAACTTTCCACCTGAAATTTGTCGGTATAGGTCCACTTCATCATATAGCCCCCATAGAACGGTACCTCCGGATTTCTGGTATTTTGAAGGTTGTGGCCACAATATCCCACCGAAATGACTGAAATTTGGCATTTTGTCTTCGTTGGTGGGATACACCTTTCCACCTGAAATTTGTCCGTATAGGTCCACGTCTTCATATAGCCCCAATAGAACGGAACCTCCGGATTCCTGGTATTTTGAATGTTGTGGCCTCCATATCCCTCCGAAATGACTGATACTTGGTATTAAGTCTTCGTTGGGGGTATAAAACTTTCCACCTGAAATTTCTCGGTATATGTCCACGCCTTCATATAGACCAATATAAGGGTACCTCCCGATTTCCGGTATTTTGAAGGTTGTGGCCTCAATATCCCACAAAAAAAAACTGAAATTTGGCATTTTGTCTTCGTTGGGCGTATACAACTTTTCACCTGAAATTTGTCGGTATATGTCCACGTCTTCACATAGTCCCCATAGAACGCTACCTCCGGATTTCTGGTATTTTGAAGGTTGTAGCCTTAAAACCCCACCGAAATGGTGGGTGGGTGGTATTTAGTCTTCGTTGGGCCTATAAAACTTTCGACCTGCAACATGTCGGCATAGGTCCACGTCTTCATATATCCCCCATAGAACAGTACCTCCGGACTGATTTGTCCGAAGAGAATTTTAAAGAGAAAAATTGTACACACAAACATTTTTGTACCCCTATTATTGAAATATTTGTTGCATAATTTTGCATATGTCATATGTTTCGATTGCAATTTAATCAGAAGCCAAAAACATGAACAGTCTCAAAATTTGACATGAATCGGACCAAATATAGGGGTTGCATAAAATTCCGCTGTCTATTGATCAGGATAAAATTCTGATTCGTTATTGCCATGTCCGTCGGTTGTGAGTGATTGTGACAATGATTCAGCTAGAACGCTCTATTTTTGTACCAGAGTGTATTTTTGCCACTCAAGTTCGAAGATGGGCTATATCGGCCTTCGATTTGGTATAGCCCCCATATAACGGTACCTCCCGATTTTCGTTATTTTGAGGATTATTGCAAAAAAATATTTAACCGAACTAGCTGCAAGTTGACCTTTGAGGTTCTCAGTGGTCTCGAAACTTCTTCACTAAAAATCTTCAACGTAGGTCCATGTTTTGATATAGCCTACATATAACGGTACCTCCCGATTTTCCATATTGTGAGGGTTTTAGCTACAATTTAAACCGACCTAGCTGTATTTCGGCATTTGAGGTTATATTTGGTCACGAAACATAAGACCATGTTTTGTTATAGCCCTCATATAACGGTACCTCCCGACTTTCGGTATTTTAAGGGGTTTGAGATACAATTTGACATTTGAGGTTCTTTGTGTTTACGAAACTTCTTCAATAAAATCGTCAACGTCGGTCGATGTTTTGATATAGCCCCCATAAAACTGTACCTTCCGATTTTCGGTATTTTGAGCATTCTAGCTAACATTTTTTAACCGAACCGTCTGTAATTTGACACTTGAGGTTCCATGCAGTTAAAAAAACGGTATTCGGTAGTTGGGGGTCTAAGCTACGTTGTTTGACGAAACTACCCGTAATTTGACATTTGAGGTTCTCTGGCATTCAAAACTTTCACCAAAATTTGTCAAGATAGATCCACAGCTTGATATAGCCTCCCTATAACGGTACCTTCCGATTTTCGGTATTTATTTGATTTTTGAGGTTCTTAGTGTTACGAAACTTATTCACTAAAAATCGTCAACATAGGTCCATGCTTTGGTATAGCCCCCATATAACGATACCTCCCGACTTTCGGAATATTGGGGGGTCTTGCCTACATTGTTCGACGGAACTATCCGTTATTTACCATTTGAGGTTCCGTGCCGTTAGAAAACTTTTCCACCAAAAATTGTCAAGATATCCACATGTTAAGATCCCCAGCTTGATATAGCCTCCTTTTGGTCAAAATTTTGAAATTACAGCTAGAAATTTCACATTTAAGGTTCTTAGTGGTCACAACACTTCTCCGCAAAATATTAGCAACATAAGTCTACGTTTTGGTATCTTCCGATTTTCAGTATTTTGAGGGTCCTAGCTACATTGTTTGACGGAAATACCCGTAATTTGAAATTTAAGATTCCCTGCCGTTACAAAACATTTCCATCAAAAAGGTAAGGTACTACCTGATTGAATACATTTTAGATCAGATTAGATAATTTAGTCATTTGGGGTATCCGTCGTCGAAAAATCGTTGCACCTAAAATTGTGGACAGGATAGGAAACTTATTATTTAGAATAAATTTAGTCAAAAATATTTTATGGTGAGGATATAAAAAGTTCGTCTCGGCCGAACTTAACGACTTTTTTTGAAAATACGCTTCTCCTCTCTCTTTTATTCCAATATTTTCTCTCGCGCTTCGAATTGCTATTGACTGCAAGAATACCCTGTACGCCGCGTTCTTCTTTCCAGTGACCTCCTCATGGTACCATGGACGCATTGCGCGTCAACACCATCAATTTGGTCTTCTCGCCGTTTACCGCCAGACCCACTTTGGCAGATTCCCCTTTGACCTTCCTAAAGCTATCAGTTACTTCTTTCACTGAGCGGCCCAAGATGTATAAATCGTCGTCATAAGCAGTAACATGTGGCTATTTCGTTTAACGTTTGCCTCTCGTATAACCTTTTCAAGCAGGATGTTAAGGAGATCACACGAAAGGCTGTCTCCCTGCCTGAAACCTCTTTTGGTACAAAACTGTACGCAGAGGTTCTTTCCTATTTTAACTGAGGATCAGTTAAAGTCATTTTACAGATCCGAATGATCTTTGTGGGGTTACCATATTAAGACATGGCTTGTAAACATAGGGGGTTGTCGAAGGCTGCTTTATAATAGACTAACTGTCGAACCGCAGGGTAAATATCTGGTCAATTGTGGACTTGCCAGGTCTAAAGCCGAATGTATGTATTGCCCAGTTTTTTCGTTGACCATAGGCTTTAATCGTTCGCCCAATATCCCTGAGACCAGTTTTTTACATTCCCACTTTTCCATTTCTCTCTTTTTTTGCTGTGAAAAAACGTTACTCATCTCTCCTTTTCTCCTGATACCTCTCGTGCGCCACACGTTGCTTCTGATTGTACAGTAGGTAGTAGGGTGGGGTTAGCAGTCAGGTGTGGAACTGGCGAGGTAGAGTTGGCGATCGTATACATCCCGCCGATAAATAGTTGTACTCCAGGTTATAGGCCAAACATTAGGTCATAAACGTCTGGTTTTGGGAGACTTTAATGTTCATCATGAGTTCTGGCATTTGGTCCTCGAAAACCACCAGAGGGGTATAGTGCTTACATAGCTGGTTGGTAGCTCTACGTTTCACACGGTCAATGCGGACACCCCTACCAGAATTAACGGAGAGTGTCACAGTTCGCCAGACATAACCATCGTGTCACATGGTCTAACAAATAACGTGTGCTGGCAATCCGTCGTTTCTTTTGGATCAGTCCACCCCCACAGTCGTCTCCATACGTACACCGCCCAATTTCATCACTTTCGTCATTCATGGGAAAGGAAATTGGTCGAGTTTCAGAGAATTCTTCTGATGTTCGGGTAGCAGACAGACATTCCGAGATATTATCACTTCTGCAAACGGTCGCCATATACCTGCTGGTCGAATACCTGAAGTGAGACCAAACTTCCCAGCAGAGGCGACGGAACTAGCAAACGATCGTGATGAGTTTCGGCGTGCCAACCCCAGTGACCCCAGAGTCAGGGAGCTGACAGGTCGGTCGGTGAGCGTAAACGGTACATGTATTTAAATTATCGGAAGAGTTGCAATATTGGAACCGAAATAAGTAAATTGTGGGAAACGATTAAGTCACTCTCGAACCCTGGAGAGGAAGAAGATAGGACCTCAGTCACATTTGACGACGATACGCTGGCTGACCAGAAGAAGTGCTCTATTTATTTCAATCGACAGATTGTCGAGCACCCCTGGAGCGACAGAGCGAAGAAAAGAGTACTACGTCGCATTATATCTCTTTCTGCCGAGGAAGAACCACCACAATTTACAATGGATGATGTTGCGAATGTCATCAGGAACGGTCAAACATCCAAAGCGTTGGGCCCTGATGGAATCTACATGCTAATGCTGAAACAGTTGACTGAGCCGGGAGTCAAGTTTATCACTAAAGTTCTCAACCTGTCGCTAGCCACCCACATCGTTTTCGAAGTCTGGAAAATTTGTAGGGTGGTTCCGCTATTGAAGCCATCCAATGATGCCAGCAAAGTTAGATTCTACAGGCCGATTTCGCTTTTGTCGCTCGTAGCAAAGGCCTTTGAGGCTTTAGTTCTACCTCAGCGCCGGAAACAGCTATCAAGTTGCCGATCATCAGAATGGATTCCGTCAGCAGCACAGCACGACAAACAGCTCTGCACTCCATCTCCACAAATATTAGTGGAGGCTTTAACCAGAGCAAGTCGTGTGACAGAACTTTGATGGTGGCGCTTGACTTATCAAAAGCCTTTGATATTGTCAAGCACTAAACACTGATTGAGGACATCGAACAGACAGCCGTCCGGCCATGATTGAAACGTTGGATAATAAGTTTTATGTGAAGTCGCCACTCTACGTGAAATTCAGTAAGAAGAATTCCAAGCCCCGTAGAGTTAAGAAAGGAGTTCCCCAAGGCGGATGATATCTCAGGAACTGTTTAACCTCTATCTCTCCTGTAATTCATAATTTTACATTTAGGGTTCTTAGAGGTCAAAAAACTTCTCCGTCAAAAGTTGTGGACAAAGGCTCACGTTGTGGTGTAACCCACGCTACACGAATATTTACCATCAAAAAGCGGTTTTATTGTTTTCGTAAGTAGTCTCCAACATGATTTATACACTTTTTCGTGCAATCAAACCCATTGGTGAAGCACTTTTTCCACTCCGATTGAGACACCTTCAAAGCAGAGCTCCGATTCACTTGCGAGTGAAAATTTGGGGGGAGGTGGTAATTTTTTTCTTTTTTTTTTTTTTGGTGCAATGTTTTTGGTGGTTGTGGGGCAAGTTTATTTGGGGGTGGGATAAGTTTTTGTTCGGTGTTGGGGTGGGGCAAGTTTTCCCCCTCAACTTGCTCGAATTCGAGAAGAGTTTCACTCGCGAGTGGAATTCGAGCGAATATTCGGAGTTCTGCTTCAAACCATGGTTTTTGAACGCTATTACAGCATCTTCAGGCAACAAAAATTTTTGACCTAAGGCGTGGTCTTGATTCTTGATGTGCTGTCCGGTCAAACAGGCGCTGGTTTGAATCGATGTGTGAGAGCTGGCATTGTCATGATACAGAACGATCCGTCTTCTCTTGTTAGTTTTTCAAATTTCCTACATTTCCATTTATTTGGAACCTCATGATGGATTCTCTGCTGCGGGAGTTAGCTACAACTTTCTAGATTTGTGCGTATGCTGATGATCTTCTCATCATGATTGAAAGTGAGACTCGTGTCGAACTGGAACGTCGTGCTGAGGAGGCCATGGGAATCGTACAGATCTGGAGTGACCGAGTGGGTGTTGAGGTGTCCAGGGAGAAGACTGAGTTAATGCTGCTGAAAGGCGGATTAGCGCACAGTCGACCTCCCTACGTTCGATTTGGTGACCACGACATACGATATGTCAAGCAAATCAGGTACCTTGGAATAACTATGACCGAGAGAATGAACTTCCTGCCGCACTTTGATCGTTTGAAGGACAAGTTGACTGCTGTTGCTGGTGTGGTCAGAAGGGTCTCACGGACCAACTGGGGTTCGAGCAGGCGTTCCGTGCGTACCAATATGGTGGACTTGTTGTTGCCTGTGCAACATATGGCGCACCTGTATGGAGTGCCGCAGCAGAGTCTGCGGTTGGACGTAGAAAGCTCTTGTCGTGTCAACGTGTTGTCATGTTAGCATGTCTGCCGGTGTGTCGCACTGTGTCTACGGACACAATGCAGGTGCTACTTGGCGCCCTGCCCTTTGACCTGGAAGCGAGATGTAGGACGGTTCTGTACAAACTGAAGCGTGGTTTGCAGCTGTCTAAGGATGATTGGCTCGGGCCTTCTGATCTGGTGGATGGGGATGTTAGGCGGCGCAGTACAATCCTTTGGGAGCGTGCTGCTGTTAGGTGGCGGACTAGGTGGATGGACAGTGACAAAGGGAGGGTGACGTACGAATTTATTCGTGACGCAACGTTCGTACTGGACCGCCCAGACTTCTGCTTTAGCATGAGTCTGGGATTCTTACTGACGGGGCATGGCTCTCTAAATGCATTTTTATATGCAATTTATGTGGGTGTGAGATGACTGAGGACTGGAGGCATATACTGACGGAATGTCTTTACTATGATGACATTAGAGATTTAGTCAATATGGGTATAACGTATGGAGGGGCGGGGTGGGATTTCAGTAGGGCACTTGAGGACAGTCGGACCTTTAGTTGTTTAAGTAGGAATGCACGTGAAGTGTTTGATAGGAGAAGGACTAGACTTAGTGGAGGTAATTCCTCCGCATAGTCATCTCTACAGTTTGGGCGTGTTGGTGTTGGAGGATAGCTGGAGGAGTTGGAGGTGCTGCGGCATCGTTCTTCCTGGTGTGGATGTCGTGCCAACCATCCATGAGGGTGGTTTCGTCCATTGTTTGTATTGTGTTGTCCGTTGCCGCGGTCCCTGTGGGCCCATTGTGCAGTCCGTGAGGACAGCATGTTAATTGTCTGTGGTCCTGCGTTGTATGTTGGCTTGCATGGAGGAGGTCTCCAGTCCGGGACTGTTTGGATTCCAACTGGTAGTGGTCATTGGCCACGAAGCCTGACCGGAGGCTATATTCTGGTACCGCGGGTGCCAGGTGCCCCCAGATCTTCGGATCTGGCGTGGCAGTTGGTGTTGGCCTCCTTGTGGGAGCATCGCGGTGACTGTGGTTTGGACCCAAATCGCGGGTAGAGTTTCGGCTCGAATGTGGAGTTCCATATCAACCGCGTGCCTGACCCATAGAAAGGCAGGAGTTTAGATAGGCTCCGCTCCTAACCAAGGTGGCGATCACGTCCAAATGCGTGTGAGCGAATTGGTACTCGTACTTTCCGTGCGGGGGCGTTGGTAGACGCATTGTATTCACCCGGTGTTAAGAGCACTGTGGGGTAGGACGTATTTCTCAACCCTTATAGTCGCCACGCGGTCAGTTTTGCTGAAGAAACAGGCAACCTTTTGCTTCGAAGTGCTTCTTACATGAACAACTTTCGTTGGATTTCTTGGCTCGCTTTCGAAGACGCAAACGGCCGATTCCTTCTTTGTTTCGGGGTCCTAAGCATAGATCCTAGATTCGTCATCTGTGATGATCTTATCCGTGCACACACGGCATATTTTTTTTCTGGCACAACAGCCGATTTTGGGCGGCCCTAACGACTTTGGTTTTTTGGCTAGTGCCGGCCACGATTAAATTCATGAAACTATTTTTTCGTAGTCCTATAAGCTGGTCCTTTATCGATATACAAATACTTAATTTGATCGATGCACTCTTGCCGTGATTATCCACGCCGAATGTTGTGAACAATTCCATTTTGTTTTTGTGAAGTGATTTTTTTTTTTTGCGAAGTGATTGTTTCTAGTCAGTGCAAACACCACATCACATGGTCGTATAACAATCTGTCCTGAGTATGTCTAGGCTAAAACCTGTCAAACTTTCCAAAAAAAGCAAATGGCGCCTGACAATACGCGGTGTTGCCTGGGCCAGATAGTTTTGGTGTAGCCCTCGTATAACAGCGCCACCTGATTTGAAGTATTTTTTACGTTTTTAGCCACATTTTCAGATCGAGATGGCTATAACTTGGCATTTAGGGTTCCTATAGGTCAGAAAACTTATCTACCAAATATCATGAACATAGGTGAAGTTTTTGGTATTGCCCCCATATAACAGTACCACCCGATTTGAGTTATTTAGAAGTTTATAGCCACATTAGCAGACCGATTTGCCATTAAGGGTTCCTCGAGGTCGAAAAACTCCCCCACCCAAAGTTATGAACATAGGCCCACGTTATGGTGTAGCCCCTATATAACAGTACTGCCCGATTTCAAGTATATTCAAATTTGTAGCAAACCAAATTAACTAACATTAGGTATTTGATTTTCCCAGTGGTCAAACATTTCCTCACCTAAAGTTGTGGGCATTGGTACTTTCGTAACATGGTGGAAGGTAACAAAAAATGTTCGGCCCGGCCGAACTTAACGCCTTTCTTACTTGTTTCTGTTAAATGGCTTTAGAATTTTCGTTTACTTTGCATTACGCAATTACATTCTGAGTTGTCTGTCGTACGGCCGATTTAAATTAATTTTCATTTTGTACCTTTTTTTCGTCTCATTCGATGGACAGAAAAAAGGTTCATTGGAACTTCCGGTTTTGGTATTTAAAATAACACTGGGCGATTTAATGTTAGCCCCACCTCCCGCTGCAAGTTAAGCGGCCTAAGCCGGCTTAATTTTCAATTACATTTAACTTTTGTGCGGAACACCGAGAGGTGGTGGTGGTAAAATGAGCTGATACGGCCTTTTTTAATCTCCCCCAAAGGTGTTTTTTTTTTTTTTTGTTTTTTCGGAGAAGAATGTCATTAACGTAAGTGTTTTCTAAATATGCGAAGCTTTCTTTGTGGTATTTGAGGTATTTTTACTGTTTTTTTTTTATTTTCTGAACGTTAGCTAATGTTAACGTTTTCGTTGACATGACGAACAAACGGTGTTAAGTATGTCGATGAAATTCAATATCACCATCACGCAAAACTTCTTGGTGAAAATTGAATTGAAGTGGTGTAAAAACTATTTGCCAAAGTTCTTAAGTATCATATTAAGGGAAGTGAAAATATGTTTGAAAACTATTAGAGTTGTGGTATTATATTGAGAACGAAGAAGAAGCTTAAGAGTAATTATAACACAAACAACAACATACTAGCATAACAAATTGAATAATGCCAAGGAAAATGGGTGCAACAGCCGAATGAGGAAAAACTTTTGAAATACCGGGATGTATGTATTTGAGGGTAAAATTATTAGTAATTAAATAATTGTTGGTGTTCAAAATAGTTGACTGATATTTTTGGCAAAATAAAGCTTTTATGGTTGATATACATTAGCTTCGTTCCAGTACTTTTTTAGTGGTAAAAGTCGCAAAAGAGAGAACTCTAAAAAATTGCTATTATGTGCAACTTTTTCCAAAATGTACGGGAACGGAAAAGTGGTAAAAATTTTAAAAAGTGTCAAAATAAAAAATGTCTTCACTTTGTGCCAAAATTGGACTAGAGAAACCTAGCTAAAAAGGACGTCAACAAAAATTAAACATTCCTCCAATAAATGATAAAACAGCTTTTCCATATCCATTTATCATGTTTTTTATCACAATTTTCAATACTTTTTATTTTTTTCCTTTCCGACATGTTTTTATTATTTCCTTTCCGACATGTTTTTGTTCTTCTTTTCCGACTTCTTTTTGTTTTTCTTCCTTTTGTGTGTATTCATCATTGAAACTTTAGTTATCCCTGACAATTAAATGTCAAATTTATCATTTGCTAGATTTGCAATTTTCTACACAGCCAAATTTGTGTAGCAGAAAATTGCAGAAGAGAGCACAATTCAGCGCCATATTTGTTCAAAGAGAACTGCACGTTTTGCTACTTTTTGGTGTACAGGAACACATTTCTAGCACAATCTTGGAAAAATAGTACTAAATAGTACTAATTTGCAGGTTCTGGAACATAACTATTATGTTAATAATTATTTGTTTTGATTGAAAATATTGGCAAATTATGTTTGAAAATTTACCATTTGAATCGTTAGATGCGTTCATATGGGTTCAATTATAAATCTAGAAGAAAAATCTCATTACTTATATTGTGTATATACATATAACTTAAATCTAATAAATAGAATATCATTAAATTTTAATAGCTTTTTCTCATTTTTCCTTATTTGAAATACATCAACAGCAGCACTTCCCTTTGATGTTTACGACAGACATTATCTTCCATATGTTTCCAATTTAATATAACCTTCAACATAAATATTTTACTGCATTAAAGTCGAAATGTTATTATGTCACTTGCACATATACGCATATGTGGGTACACACAGATATTCTGTTTGCAGAGTAGCCATTTCAGATTTCCTGGAAAATCTCAAAAAATGAGGAATATATGAAAAAAACAATAACACAACACGGTGCTCTTGAAACAATTTTAAATGGAAGGTGCGTACACCTCGGAAGTTTTTGCGGATTCTGAATCTACAATGTTCATAGATGAGAAAAATCAAAAAACAAAAAAATCGCCGGAGCGCTTTTTAAATAAATCGCGATTTAAGTTGACATTTTTAGGGGTTGTTTAGGTTTTCCCGATTTTGCTTAGAAACCGCATGCCCTATCAAAATGGAACTACAGAAAATGTTGTAGCTTTGAAAATTCTCTACAAGATCGTCCTTCATGGTATTTTCGTAGTTTTTACCATTTTTGAGATATAGAAGTTTAAATTGGGACAATGCACTGACTGTATCGCCCCCTTATAAAACAATGTCATGAAGGGTGCGCCTTAACTAACTTTTGATGAAAACCACTTACACAGGGAAAGTTTTTGTGAATTCTGAAACAGCAGTGTTCATAGATGAGAAAAATCCAAAAACAAGAAAAAATCGCTGTAGGGATTTTTAAATAAATCGCGGTCAAAATTCACATTTTTAGGTGTTTTTTAGGTTTTCACGATTTTGCTTGGAAACCGCAAGTGCAATCGAAATGGAGCTAAAGAAAATGTTGTAGCTGTGAAAATTCTCTAGAGGATTGACGTTTATCATTTGTTCCCAGCCTGTAGCATTTTGGAGATAAAGAAGCTCAATTTACATTTCTAGGTTTTTTTGTTAGGGTTTCGCGATTTTGCTTGAATACGGTAAGTCTTATTGATATGGGACCTGAGAAAATCTTAAAGATGTGAAAATTTTCTACAAGACTGGACTAAGCAACTTATCCTACCATTTTTATAGATATATAAGTTTAAGTTGGGAATTTGCATTCATGACATTGTTTTATAAGGGAGCGATACCGAATTTATTTGAATTTGAATTGTCCCAATTTGAACTTCTATATCTCAAAAACGCTAAAACCGACGAGAATACCATACAGGTCAATCTTGTAGAGAATTTTCATAGCTACAACATTTTCTTCAGTCCCATTTTGAAAGGACTTGTGGATTCTAAGCAAAATCGTGAAAACTTAAACAAATCCTAAAAATGCCAACTTAAATCGCGATTTATTTAAAAAGCGCTCCGGCGATTTTTTTTTTTTTGTTTTTTGATTTTTCTCATCTATAAACATTGTAGTTTCAGAATCCGCAAAAACTTCCGAGGTGTACGCACCTTCCATTTAAAATTGTTTCAAGAACACCGTGACAAAGAAGATCTTAAGTTTGAACATATAGTCATAACAATTAAAGGGGTGGAGTAAATAAGAAATTTCAGTCATTTCGGTGGGATATTGACGTCACATCTTTCACAATTACGAAAATCGGGAGGTACATTCTATAGGGGCTATATCGAAATATGTACCTATACCGACGAAATTCAGTCGGAAAAGGGTTTTACTTCCAACGTAGACTGAATACAAAATCTCAGCCATTTCGGTGCGTTGTCGTGGCCACAACCTTCAAAATACCGAAAATCGGGAGGTGCCGTTCTATGGGGGCTATACCAACAAACTCGGGGGTGGGGGGAATTTTATACCCCTAACGAAGTTTTACAGCCCCAACAAAGACTAAATAACAAATTTCAGCCACTTTGGATGAATATTGAGGTCACAACCTTCAAAATACCGAAAATCGGGAGCTACCGTTCAATAGGGGCTATATAAAGGCGTGGACCTATACCGACAAATTTAGAGGGGAAAGGATCGATCAGAAACGCTAAGGGCCCAACAAGGTGTTCAAATCGCCCTACCCTAATATAAGAACTGGGCAATCTAGTTTCTGGAGCGGATCGATCTTTCTAGTTGCTTTCCCAAAAGGAACTAGTTCCTTAATATTGTTCCATAGTTCTAAATATGTAGTTCCGAGAGCGATATTGTTCAATGAATCTTTCTCTCACGTCGTTCTTTTCATTTCCTTCGTTCCAAATAGTCCCGAGAGTGAAGTAGTTTAACGAATCTTCCTCTCTCTTTTTGTTTTCATTTTATTTTACAATGTGACCGCGTATGAATGATGAACAAACCGAACGAGAACGATCGAAGTGAGTGAGGAAGAAAATGAATTATACAAATGAAAGGAATTATATGTACGACTGGAACTATACATATGAACTAAAGAAGCTATATAAATGCAAGAGCCGGATAAAGTTCCAATAGTTCCTTGTCCGGAATAGTTCCTTGGAACTAGTTCGTTCCGGAACTACACAGCTCGGCCTAATATACACATATTCTTGATCAGGATAAAATTCGTAGTCGATCTCTAGCGTCCACAATTTATAGATTTCTGCACACGAGTTTCTTTTTATCAGGCATGTCATGTACGAAGATGGGCTATATCGGCTCACGTTTTAGTAAATGGGGGCTATAACAGTACCTCCCAATTTTCAATATTTTGGGAAGTTTAGATACATTTGTTGAATTAACCATCTGTAGTTTGACACTGGAGGTTCCCAGTGGTCACAAAACGTCTCCACCAAACATTATGAACATAGGTCCATATTTTTTGTACAGCCCCCATACACAGGTACCTCCAGAATTTCTATATTTTCAAGATTTTAGCCACAATTTGCAATTTGAGGTTCTCAGTGGTGACAAAACTTCTACACTAAAAATTGCCAACATAGTCCAATGTTTTGGTATAGCCTCCATTTACCAGTACCTTCCGATTATCGGTATTTTTAGAATTTAGCTACAATTTTGAACCTAATTTGTATTTTGTCACAGGGACTGGCTTCGCCCACTATGAATCGGGAGACAGTTGAGTTGGGTTAGCAGGGCATATGTTGGGTATTGTGGCAATATGAATTAAGGCTGCATTGTCCGGATCTTAACTGGTCTAAAACCATTCGTGTTTGCCTGGCCAGCCAGCGTTCTTACGCTACGATGGGTGCGGAATGGTACCCGAGTCTGGCAATCACACTGTACCTTTGTACTGCCTGCGCAACCGCATCACTATTAATGCTATTCAAACAGCCAGGCTTGATAGACTCTTTGATCTAGAGGTTATCGCTTGTGACTTTGGACGTATGACTCCAGATCATGAAAATCTCTCCTAAGGTATCTGGGTGAGGGAAGCCTTCCACTAGATCGTGACAGGGATGCTCATGGCGACCACACCCAAGCAGGTACTGCATCGACAACATCTTGTTGTATTGATGTGCCGGTAAAATTTTCGTCAACTCATGAATATGGTCAAAGGGTGCCATATGGAGGCATTACTATATAAGACCTCAGGGTGACATTCTAAAACGTTTGAATATTTTTCCACTGCGTAGCTATAACATTTGCATACCACGCAGGCGCCACACAGCTTATCACAAACGGGCCTATTACTTTGTATGAGGTCAAAAGATGTCTGCCTGGGCGGAGGAAGCCTGTTCATTAAATCGTAAAAGGGATGTTCACTGCGGTAGAACCCAAGCAAGTACTGCATCGACAACATCTTGCTGTGTTGACGCACCGGTAAAATCTTTGTTTCTTTGCCAGCTCCCCAAGTGCTGCCGGCCAGCGACTTGAGCACCTTGTTCCTACTTCTGATCTTATCGTAAATAGCTGTGGCTTGCGCGACCTAAACATGCTATGCAACGTTACACCCCATATTTTGGTCTAGTCAGTGGTCGGAATCAGGACACCATCGACCAATATTTTCAGTGGGAGCCTTATACGGCGTAGCACACTCCACCTTGCGCTATCACTCTCGGGGTGCTCTATAAACTGCCGATTAAAATAACACGCCCACCTCTTCGGATCCGTCACGTTGTTGAATGTAACAGCCGTTCTATTATCGTTCATTCCGGAATTCGAGAGTGGTTTAACAGTTGCACACAATTTACGTAATCATGTACCATTGTTGTATTGCTTCAGGTGGCCTAGCCACTTTACCCGCTTATATTTGCCTACTAGCCGGTCGCCTTCAAGAGTAAGTTGACCAACTCTTGGGTCTTCGCGGTTCGTACGACGAAGCTCATCACTCTCATTTGCTAGTTCCGTCGCCTCTGTACCCAGCAAAAACCCTCATTACAAACCCTCCTTTCCCACCCATTATTTGAACAAGGGCATGTAGCGCGAAATATCTGGTTATTTTGTAACCACTGAAGTAAGTAGTCAAAATCTACTCAGTATCTACTTATTTCAGTGGTTACAATCTACTTTGTTCAGTGGTTACAAAATAACCAGATATTTCGCGCGACATGCCCTTGTTCAAATAATGGGTGGGAAAGGAGGGTTTGTAATGAGGATTTTTGTTGGGTAGCGAACGGCTGCAGGAATGATTATGTCCCGGAAAATTCTCTCAGCTATCCGAGTATCTGCGGGAATGGGCAGGTCTCTGAAGAGGTGATTGGTAAACTTTCTGAACCCTTGCCAATCAGCTTCCTTATGTTTTAGAAAACTACAGTGGTCAGAAGATATGAAGTCGAGTTTTCTGTTAACGTAGTCGATGATAGGAAGGTGGTCTGAGCCAAGCGAAATGACGGATTGCCAGGATACGACATTTATCAGACCGGGTGAAACAATGGTGATGTCTGGCGAGATGTGGCAATCTGCTATTATCCTCATATGTGCGTTTAGCTAACAATTTGCTCGACCATCACTGTACCCATCTGAACAGGATATAGCATGGAATGAGAAAGCTCATGATAGATAGTGAAGTCCCTTAGCACCAGACGGTTATTGTCCTAACTAATGTCATCGGCGGCATGTAGACATTAAGCAGCTCTACCTCGGCAGTACCACACTTTATTGCTACCCTCCACACATGCAATGTGCGGGGCACTAGAGTCAATCTCATGCGATATACGTATGTACAGAACTGACTAGTATATTAGAAAGTCAAGTCCTCCTCCTCCTCCGATCCTCCCGCAAAACCTTGTTACCAACGCTACGTTGCAAGCTACAGGTGACGGTGAGCTTTCTGTCGTGGATCGCGGCGACCATGTTGTTCTTTCGACGGAGACCGTTGCAATATAATTGCAGAAATTATCCATTTGCCTGACGTTGAATATAAGACCTCCGTGGGAGGCTTCTATACAATAGAAGGCCTCCATAGGAGGCTTTTATACAATAGAAGGCCACCGTAGGAGGCTGTTATACTATAGAAGACCTCCAAAAGAGGCTTCCATATAGTAGAAGACCTCTTATTGAGGATTCCAATAGAAGGTCGGATGTCTTCTGTTGTACAGAAGCCTCCAACGGAGCTCTTCTATTGTATGGAAGCTTCTATACAATAGAAGGCCTTCATAGGAGGCTTTTATACTATAGAAGACCTCCGTAGGAGGATTTTATAGTATAGAAGACCTCCGTAGGAGGATTCTTTAGCATAGAAGACCTCCGTAGGATGATTTTATATCATAGAAGACCTCCGTAGGAGGATTCTATAGTATAAATGACCTCCGTAGGATGATTTCTATACACAATAGAAGGCCTCCGTAGGAGGATTCTATAGTATAGAAGACCTCCGTTGGAGGATTCTATAGTATAGAAGACCTCCGTAGGAGGATTCTATAGTATAGAAGACCTCCGTAGGAGGATTCTATAGTATAGAAGACCTCGGTAGGAGGATTCTATAGTAAAGAAGACCTCCGTAGGAGGATTCTATAGAATAGAAGACCTCCGTAGGAGGCCTCTATAGAATAGAAGACCTCCGTAGGAGGCTTCTATAGAATAGAAGACCTCCGTAGAAGGCTTCTATAGAAGAGAAGACCTCCGTAGGAGGCTTCAATAGAATAGAAGTCCTCCGTTGGAGGCTTCTATAGTATAAAAGACCTCTGTAGGATTCTATAGTATAGAAGACCTCCGTAGGAGGATTCTGTAGTATAGAAGACCTCCGTAGGAGGATTCTATAGTATAGAAGACCTCCGTAGGAGGATTCTATAGTATAGAAGACCTCCGTAGGAGGATTCTATAGTATAGAAGACCTCCGTAGGAGGATTCTATAGTATAGAAGACCTCCGTAGGAGGATTCTATAGTATAGAAGACCTCCGTAGGATGATTTCAATACACAATAGAAGGCCTCCGTATGAGGCTTCTATACAATAGAAGGCGTCCGTAGGAGGCTTCTATACAATAGAAGGCGTAGGAGGATTCTATAGTATAGAAGACCTCCGTAGGAGGATTCTGTAGTATAGAACACCTCCGTAGGAGGATTCTATAGTATAGAACACCTCCGTAGGAGGATTCTATAGTATAGAACACCTCCGTAGGAGGATTCTATAGTATAGAAGACCTCCGTAGGAGGATTCTATAGTATAGAAGACCTCCGTAGGAGGATTCTATAGTATAGAAGACCTCCGCAGGAGGATTCTATAGTATAGAAGACCTCCGTAGGAGGATTCTATAGTATAGAAGACCTCCGTAGGAGGATTCTATAGTATAGAAGACCTCCGTAGGAGGATTCTATAGTATAGAAGACCTCCGTAGGAGGATTCTATAGTATAGAAGACCTCCGTAGGAGGATTCTATAGTATAGAAGACCTCCGTAGGAGGATTCCAATAGAAGGTCGGATGTCTTCTGTTCTACGGAAGCCTCCAGCGGAGCTCTTCTATTGTATGGAATCCTCCATAGGAGGATTCTATAGTATAGAAGACCTGCGTAGGAGGATTCTATAGTATAGAAGACCTCCATAGGAGGATTCTATAGTATAGAAGACCTCCATAGGAGGATTCTATAGTATAGAGGACCTGCATAAGAGGCTTCCATACAGTAGAAAACCTCCTATGGAGGATTCCAATAGAAGGTCGGATGTCTTCTGTTCTACAGAAGCCTCCAATGGAGCTCTTCTATTGTATGGAATCCTCCATAGGAGGATTCTATAGTATTGAACGACGAAGTTGGAGATACACTGGGAGATGTTCTGGTGCAGCAAGCAGCAACATAACTCCTATTGCAGTAATCGTAGAGGCGACTAAGACCTGAGAAGCCTCTGAAGTGCACCCATTCCCTACATCTATTATATTTCACAGAAGTTGATATATGATGGATGGATCCATGGCACGGTATATATTGTCGTTCCCATTGTAAAAAAATATTCGAACACAAAGACGTAATTGTTGAGGTCGCCCTTGGTCAAAGATGCTTACGAGTCAACCCGGTGCATGGAGCCTGCCGACATGGCATTGATTTTTTTAATAGTAACTCCTTTTGACTCGAATGGTACCCAAAAGTTGTTGTCCAACATGGGCCATTATTGATCTTGATGTTCATGTGAAAGTAGTAAAACGATGTGCTATTAACAAATATCCGACATTTTGTGTGGGGGTTAGCTAAAGGAGAGGACCGACATAGTCTATATCGCTGGTACTGTAGTGGAATTCTGTAACTCATTTTTTGGTTACTGAAAAAATCGGTAAAATTAAAATGGAAAATTATTAAAAAATATTATTAAAAGTTGACAACACTGTTGCTATTGGTAGGAATAAGCGATTAGTTTATTTTGTTTGCAAACTTAGCGACAAATGTAGGTAATTACCGAAATTAGAAACCTTTTATTTTTATCGATTTCTGTCGCCAACCAAAAATTAGTTACTGATCTATGTCTAGAAAAAATACTACGATGTGCAATGTTTCGACAAAGTCGGTTGAGACGTTCGAGACTTTTCTTGCGCACTATTTTAGCGAAAATATTGAACTTTTTTATTGAAGATATTCGAAGTGGACCGGTACGCACCATCTTTGATTTCGTTTGTCAAACTATTACAAATTGCAATGTTTAAACAAAGTCGGCTGAACCGTTCGTGGGTCACCGCGCGCCTCAGGCAAGCAGATAGACGGACGGACAGTGCCAAATCGACTCCAAGTTGTCTGAGACGGATTCCGTCAGTCTAAACATGCTTGGGTCAGAAAACCATTATTTCCTCGTTAACCTAAAGGCAAAAAGCATACATTCGATCAATCAATTCCACAAAAAAAAAAGTATTTTTAGATAAAAATGGCAACTCTAAAAAGAATTATATCAACTATAAAACCATTACGAAATTTTTATATTCTGTCTCCAGCAAATTAACAGCCTTCTGTACTCTCTTCATTCAGCTTCCAGTGGATTTTTCAAGACCTAATTTGTTCACTGCTCACATTCCCTCCCACTTTTGTTGCTGTCATGTATTTGTCTTATAAATGGACAACAAAAACAACTGTTACAGATTTTTTAAAGTGAAATGAACAAAAATTTTAGAATTCTGTGTAAACACACCAAAAAGAAGAAAACGAAACGAAAAAGAAAATAAAACAAACTTTGCCACTTGAGTGTGATTTTGTTATTTAATAACAACAACAATGACAACATCAAGAAAGGAAAAGAAACGAAAATAACAAAAAAATTAAGAAGGCAAAAAAATAACGCTTAACTAACTAAAGTGCTAATATGAACAAGTGTTTGGATTGTGCTGCTGGATTGCTTGCTATTTGAAGCTGAGTTGATGACGGCGAGGCGAGATGATGTGATTTCCACTCATATTACACAGATGATACAGAAATGTCTCCAGTTACATACATGCACACATATGTATGTGTTTTTAAGCTGGGGATGCAAAGATGTGGTCATTGTAGTTGGCATACATACATACATATGTTTATATTCACTTTACATTGTCGCCATGTATTGAAGTTACACTAGACCCCCAAAGGGTTTTCGATGGAACATGAGTAGCTATAACCCAATATTATATATCGCACTAAAAATTATACATGAGTACCAAATTTGATTTCCTCATCTTTGAATTGTCATCCCCATTTCAAGAGCCATGGGCAAAACTTGCTGCCAATTATTTTCAAAATCAATAATTTACCTGACACACTTTCGTTGTCACATTACACTCACTTTAAACGATGTCGTCACACAAGACACAAGATTTAGTTTCAATTATGAAAATTGATTTTTCATCTTTCATCCTCTTCCATGTGAAAAAGGAAGTGATGGTGATGATGATGATGATGATTCAAGTGAAATGTATTTTCTAACATTATTATCGCCTTGGGCGTCATTCGACAGTTCATTTGAGTCGTTTTATTGAAAGTCAATTAGGAGAAGATAGGTATTTCTTTTAACATGGCAAAGCTTTTAAGGACGACATACTCGTACATATCTTCAAAGGCAGATAGATACTTCTAGGTAAATTATACAACATAGATATGTCATTATGAATTTTTCATTAGGAATTGTTAAATACCCGTGGGGTTTGTTACATGTGACATAGTTTCTGTGGAGCAAAGAGTGTTTGCTCAGCTTTTTATAAACACATTTTCATTTTCTATTTCTTTGTCAATTTTCGTTTTTTTTTTTGTACTTCATTAAAAATTCAAAATTTTCCCTTACCTTGAGAGACCAAAAAAAATCACAGCACGTTTCCCTTGACCACCTCATAACGATTGTCAAACATCTATAACAACAAGTGACCTCCAGTCACCCAACCTCCCACTTATCTTCGATACGTACACATGTTTCCAGCACCGCCACCAACAAGCAATACATGGCACTCAACCATATAGAAAATGTCATCATTACATTTCCACACACACACACATTTTGGAAAATTTTATGCAAATAAATCGAAAATGTAACAACCTAAGAAAGTGTTTTCCCAGCAGACAAACAAGCCATAGATAGATGGGGACATTGTTGGCACAGTGGAGAATAACTGAAATATATACTGAAGATATTCGCAACTACACCTTTCCGATTGTAATTTGATTATTTCATTTGAAATTCGAAACATTTCACTTGTAATTTGAGAATTCCAATTGAATTACGAATTATTATAGCCTCAGCATTTATGCTAACGAGGGTATATACACTTTCATACGGGCAAAATGTGCCTCATCGAAATAATGGTTTTAGACCCAAAGTATGTTTGGACGAAATCCGTTTCAGACAATTTGGAGTCGATTTGTCTGTCTGGCTGGTGCGCACGACATCTCTCGAACGGATCAACCGATTTCGTCCAAAATTTGGCTTTCGTAATATTTTGTCCAAACTTAGTTTAAGTTCGAAGATGGGCCATATGGGTGCTACCTCGCCCACAAAAGTTCGAAAATGTTCGGACAATTTGTGCGCAGGATAGCACTTGAAGGGAGTAAGCGAATCGGTCCATACTATGCTCATCGCAAAATTTCTACCAGACATAGATGAGGTTCCAATACGGACCCTAGCTGTCCACTCCTTCAGGTACCTCCCACAAATAATTTCGGATAAGTTCAGTTTAAGACCTGCTTACAAATCGCTCTGATTTTTATTGCAGCCGCTTGTATTCACTGCCCCCATTACGAAAATACCAGCTGTTTAAGGGGCAAGTCCATACTAAACAACCCCCTATTAGAGTTGGGTAATCTAGTTCCTAGTTCCTTGTACTAGTTCCAAAACGTATGAGTAACATCATGAAGTATAACGTGTGATATTAAGTATACGCACTTCGTTCAAAGAAAAAATGTGGGCCATTGGAACTACGAAGTGAACTATATAGTTCCTTTGGCACAACTCTACCCCCTATGGTACCATGTGTAGTGGCTGGATCGGACGATCACTCTCAAACGGATCACTCGATTCAGCTCACAAGTTGGCATTCGTAATTTTGGCCAAAATTAGTTGAAGTTTAAAGATGACCCATATCGGTCCACTCCCCCAAAAAAGTTCAAAAATGTTCGGAAAAATTGTGCGCACGATAACTCTTGAAGGGAGTAACCGATTTGATCCATATTTTGCACATCGTGAAATTTCTACCAAACATAGATGAGGTGTCAATATGGACTCTATCAGTCAGTCCACTTCTTCGGGTACCTCCCACACAAAATTTCGAATAAGTTCAGTTTAAGACCTGATCTCGAATCCCTTTGATTTTTGTTCTGACAATTTATACCACACCTTTTTCAGATGTAATTCGAAACATTTTAGTTGTAATTCGTAACATTTCACTTGTAATTCGTGAATTATATTTGTAATTCGTAACATTTCATTTGTAATTCGAATTATTCCATTTGTAATTTGTATTATTCCATTTGTAATTCGAATTATTCTATTTGTAATTCGAATTATTCCATTTGTAATAATTAATTATTTGAAATTACACATGAAATCATTCGAATTACAAATGGAATAATTCGAATTACAAATGGAATAATTCGAATTACAAATGGAATAATCGAATTACAAATGGAATAATTCGAATTACAAATGGAATAATTCAAAATTCAAATGGAATAATTGGAATTACAAATGGAATATTTCGAATTACAAATGAAATAATTCGAATTACATATGGAATAATTCGAATTACAAATGGAATTCTCGAATTACAAATGAAATGTTAGGAATTAAAAATATAATTCGTTTGCGGAATGATCGCACAAGAAGCGGAGGAGGAGGACTTGCCTTCCTGATACACCAGTCTATCTATCTCAAGTGACCTATACAGGGGGTAGCAGTAAAGTGTGATACTGCCGAGGTAGAGATGCTTAATGTGTGCATACCGTCGATGAATAGCTGTGCCCGGCGTTATACGCCCGATATTAGTTCGCTTTTAGAGGGCAATAACCGTCTGGTGCTAGGGGACTTCAATGCTCATCACGAGCTTTGGCATTCCGTCCTAGGTAATGACCAGAGGGGTGCAGCCGCTGGCTGAGCAAATTGATAGCTCCACGTTTTGCACGGTGAATGAAGACGCTCCTACGAGGATTAGAGGAGACTGCCACAGCTCGCCAGATATCACCATTGTGCCCCCAGGTCTGATAAATTACGTATCCTGGCAATCCGATCACCTCCCTATCATCGTCTCCGTAAACAGACCACCCGATGTCATAACCTCTGAGCGCCGTACTTTCCCGAACCATGGGAAAGCTGATTGGAAAGGGTTCAGAGAATTTACCAATCACCTCTTCAGAGAATTGCCCACTCCCTCAGATCCTCGGGTAGCTGAGAAAAGTTTCCGGGACATCATCACTGCAGCAGGCTCTCCATACATACCTGCTGGTCGAATACCCGAAATAAGACCAAACTTCACCTGAAGCAATGCAACATTGTTGCAGGATTAAGTAAATTGTGGACAACTGTTAAATCAATCTCGAATCCGGAAAATAACGATGACAGAACAGCAGCTACTTTCAACGGCGTGACAGTAACTGACCCAAAGAGGGGCGTGTGTTATTTTAAGCGGCAGTTCATAGAGCACCCCGAGAGTGATAGGGCGAAGAGAAGTGCGCTACGCCGTATAAGAAGAGCCCTTCCAGCCGCGGAGGTACCATCACATTTACGATGAGCGATGTTGCAGATGCCATCCGAAAAGCGAAATCATCCAAAACGTTGGGCCTACACCGAATATCGATGGTAATGCTTAAGCAACTGGATGAACCTGGAGTTGAGTATTGTACAAGTGTCCTCAACCTATCGTTAGCCACCCATATCATACCAGAAGCCTGGAAAGTTAGCAGGGTGGTCCCGTTGCTGAAGCCTGGCAAGGATGCCAGCAGTGGTGAATCGTACAGGCCGATTTCGCTCCTGTCGCCAGTAGCAAAGATCCTAAAGGCACTACTCCTCCCCACGATGAGAAGGTGTTTTCCATTTGCCCAACATCAACATGGATTTCGGAAAATGCATAGTACTACAACAGCATGAGACGCCATATCCACACATATCAGTATAGGACTGAACCAGAAAAGGCCGTGCGACCGAACAGTCATAGTGGCTTTTGACATATCGAAGGCTTTCCATACCGTCAACCATGCCAAGCTATTCGAGGATGTAGAGAAGACTAATCTCCAGGCATGTTTAAAACGTTGATTACCCACTAGATGTGCGGACGGCAGTTGTTTGTGGAATTCAGAAACAAGAAGTCCAAACCCCGTAGAGTGAAACAGGGTGTTCCCCAAGAAGGGGTGATATCTCCGGAACTGTTCTGAAATTCCACACCCTCCAGACGGTATAGATATCGTGATGTATGCGGATGATTGTACGATCTTGGCGTCGGGTCCTATCATCGATGACATATGTGATAGGTTAAATGTCTACATAGCTGACCTAGTGCAGTTCTTCCATCTGAGGAATATGAAAATATTCGCCACACTGTTCACCACATGGACGGCTGAAATGAGGCTCCCACTGAACATATTGGTCGATGGTGCACTGATTCCGACCACCAACTACCCCAAAATACTGGATGTAACGTTCGATGGCATGTTTAAGACGTCCGCGCATGCCACAGCTATTTGCGATAAGATCAGAAGTAGGAACAAGGTGCTCAAGTCGTTGTCCGGCAGCACTTGGGGAACTGACAAAGAAACCTTGTTTACCACCTACAATGCAATACGCCGGTCTGCGCGTAAACTATGCCGCGACAGGGTGGTCTGCAACGGTTAGCACTACGCAGTGGAAGAAGATTCAAACCTGTCAGAATGCTGACCTGAGGACTGCAACAGGGTGCCTCCTCATGACACCAGTGGACCATCTTCATGAAGAGACGAAGATTTTACCGGTGCGTCAACACAATAAGATGTTGTCGATGCAGTACCTGATTTGGTGTTATCGCAGTGAGCATCCCTATCACGATTTAATGGACAGACTTCCTCCACCCAGGCACGTCAGGAGAGATCTTCATGATCTAGAGAGAGACGTCCAAAGGTATAAAAGAGAACCTCTAGACCAACGAGCTTATCAGGCAGGCTTGGATAGCATTCACACTGACATGGTTGCGCAGGCAGTACAGAGATACAGTGTGAATGCCGTACTTGGAGACCACCCCCCATCCATCGCAGCAGAAGAACGCCAGCGGACGACGCAGCCGACTCAATTCGTATTGGGTCCGAATTGACGCCACGATACCCAACACATGCCCGGCATGTGGATTGGGACCACACGATACACTGCATTTGTTTAACTGCCCAGCTAACCCCACTCACCAGTCACCACATTCCTTATGGACGCAACCAGTCCAGGTTGCAGAATTCTTGAATCTGGATACAGAGGAACCTGATAACTGAAATAATACACCAACGAACACATTTGCGTTGCTACAACAACAACCAAATTTCAGATACTTCGGTAAAACCTTCAAACTACCGAAAATCAAGAGGTACACTTCTATGGGGGAACCCGCGGAACTATACTGATAATTCTCTTCTGGAATATTTTATAACCCCATGGAAGACTAAATAACAAATTTCAGTATTTCGGTGGGATATTGACGTCACAACCTTCAGAATTACGAAAATTGGAAAATACCGTATCAAAACGTGGACCTATACCGACGAATTTCAGTCAGAAAGGCTTTTACCTCCAACAAAGACTAAATACCAAATTTTAGCCATGTCGGTGGGTTGCTGTGGTCAGTCAGTCAGTCTTCAAAATACCGAAAATCGGAAGGTATCGTGGCGTGGATCTATCCCGACATATTTCCGGGAGAAAGTTTTATATCCCCAACGAAGCCAAAATACCAAATTTCTGCCATTTCGGAGTGATAATGAGGCCACAACCTTCAAAATATCGGAAATAGGGAGGTACCGTTCTTTGGGCGCTATAGTAAGGCGTAGGCCTTTACCAACAAATTCCATCTGGAGCTTTTAATACCCCAAATGAAGACCAAATACCAAATTTCAGCCATTTCTGAGGATTATTGTGGCCACAACCTTGAAAATACCGAAAAACGGGAGATACCGTTCTATGGGGCCTTCATATTCGTGGACCTATAACGACAAATTTCATATGGAACATTTAATACCCCAAATGAAGACCAAATACCAAATTTCAGCTATTATACCGACAAATTTCTGGGGGAAAGTTGTATACCCCTAACGAAGATAATGATGGTAAAAACTTCAAAATACCGAAAATCGGGTGGTACCGTTCCATGGGGGCTATATCAAAACGTGGGCCGATTTGCAATACCAAACATCCTAGGAGTAATATAAACTTCAATACCAAATTACAAAGCTTTATCTTAAAAATTGCGAGTTGTATCTTGATTTCAGCATACGGACGAACAGATGGACATGATTATATCGACTTAGAATTTTTTCCTGATCAAGAATATATATACTTTATAGGGTCTCCGATGAATATTTCAATGTGTTACAAACAGAATGACAAATTTACTTAAACCCTCCATGGGTGAAAATTCCCTTAAGAAAATCGAATATAAATCGGTTCATTTATTTCGGAAGGTCTGGCATTCTGGGTTCTGCCTTTGGTTAATTCGTAACACCTTGATAGCGGTATCTTTTCGCCTTTCAGTGTTTTGATAGCAGGTAAAGGGTTTGGCGTCCTAACTAGGGTTGGGTCTCTTGGCCTTCGCGGGTACTATATCCGTTGATCTAAATCTCTTCACCATATTTTTGGTGTACTTGGGTTGATCTTGATCGAATTCACATGCTCCGGGGTCGAGACCTGCGCTGATTCAGTCTTCCTCTGTCCTCTGGGTTCTTGTCTATCTTGAGGCTGATTCTTCCATTTTGACGTCACAACTTTCAACTTCGAGAGATGTCCAGCCGGTTTGGTGGCAGAATCTCCCGTTGAAACAAAAGTTTTGAATTCACAATGGACGAATCGCCCATGGGAGGTTGTGCCAAATTAACATCTCACCTGAGGCAACCTTTAAAAAGAGTTGGGTAATTTACTCTCCACCTTGAGATTAATAGGTATCAACTATCATTCTATCACCGTGATGGATGAGGATTCCCTCCCAACGAACTTTCCGAGGCAGTGGTAACTAATTTACGACAATAGTTGGTGCGGGTTGAGACATTCTTTATTAACTTGTTCGTTAAGTTGTTTCTCTCAACTACTTCCTGTCTCGGAAGTGTAATTCTATCGGGTCCAGCTAATTGACAGTCCTGCCAGTAGGAGGTTGGTCATGGTTAGTTTATAAACGACTACAGTCACTGGGACAACTGTGATATCAAGTTCGTCCTCCAATCAGCAGAACCACCACCTTGGCTGAGACTCTGGGCCACCGCAATTTCCGGAAGTGCTATCAATTATCATCATTATTCCGCCATCTATATTTCACCATATCCGCGTTGGGTACGCCATGTCCGTTCCCTCTGATTTACTGTCCCGTCGGTCCTGGTTTTATCACTTTCTGTGGGGGAATGGTATAGGATGAATGTGGCGGCCCTTAGGGTCTATGTTGAATCAATACGACCTCTGTGGATGTCGGGATGAGAGTTTGTTGATATCAGGATTCCTCTGGGGTATTTCTTTTCAAATTTGCTCACCACTTTTAGATTAGTTTTTATCAACATGCACTCCTTCACCGTGTTGGACCATTGTTCTCTGCCGAACAAACTTTCTTATGTAGTTTCAAGACCTACGATAAGCTCCCTTTACCATAGCCATCCGATTTACGGCGCTAGTTGGTGCGGTGGGAACGTTCTCGACTAATTTGTTGAGTTCTTTCCTCAAGTACTTCCTGTCTATAATATTGACGACTAGTGTTGGCGAGAAAAATAGTAGGTCAAAAAATATTCCTTAAAAATCCACCCCGGTCAGGCAAATCTTCGGTCAGAAAATATTCCTAGAAACCGGTCAAAAAAAATTCCTTCAAAATCCACGCCTGTGAGGTATAGAGTCGGTCAAAAAAAATATTCTTTCCAATCGGTCGAAAAATACTCCTTAAAATCGATCAAAAAATTCCTTAAAAATGCACGCCGGGGAGGTGTAGAGTCGGTCAAAAAATATGCATTAATATGCATTGGTCAAAAAATATTCCTTAAAAATCCACACCCTCTAGGCATAGAGTCGGTCAAAAAATATTCCTTAAAAATCCACACCCTCTAGGCATAGAGTCGGTCAAAAAATATTCCTTATAAAACCACGCTTACGAGGCATGAGTCGGTCCAACAAAATATTCCTTAAAATCGGTCCAAAAAACATTCCTTAAAATCGGTCAAAAAAATCACGCCTGTGAGGCATAAATTCGGTCAAAAAATTTCCTGAAAATCGGTCAAAAACTATTCCTAAAAGATTCAAGCATGTGAGTCATAGATTCAGTCAAAAAAATATTTCTTAAAATCGGTCAAAAAATATTCATTATTCATATGCCTGTGAGGCTTAAAATCGGTCAAAAAATATTCCTTAAAAATCCACGCCTGTGAGGCATAGATTCGTCGAAAAATATTCCTTAAATTCGGTCCAAAAATATTCCTCAAAATGGGTCAAGAAATATTCCTTAAAAATCCACGCCTGTGAGGTATAGATTCGGTCAAAAAATATTCCTTAAAAATCCACGCCTGTGAGGTATAGATTCGGTCAAAAAATATTCCTTAAAAATCCACGCCTGTGAGGTATAGATTCGGTCAAAAAATATTCCTTAAAAATCCACGCCTGTGAGGTATAGATTCGGTCAAAAAATATTCCTTAAAAATCCACGCCTGTGCGGTATAGATTCGGTCAAAAAATATTCCTTAAAAATCCACGCCTGTGAGGTATAGATTCGGTCAAAAAATATTCCTTAAATTCGGTTCAAAAATATTCCTCAAAATCGGTCAAAACAAGTAAAAAAGTATCAGTCGGCTTTGCCGACAGAGATATACCCTCAGCCTGCATATATTGAAACATTTTTTCCCAAATTTTGGGAATTTGAACCGAAAAAAATTTTAATTAGGATCAGGGATCAAAAGTTTTGCGGAGGAGATACTAAAACGAATAGGTCTACATTGACCATTATGGAAGTGGATCTTCAGCCACTACATACGGTGCCATATGGGTTTTTTACACACTTCGGGATGTTTACTCAAGAAGTATGGACTTGCCTCTGAAAAAACGTTTACCATCGTAATTGAGGCAGCGAATGCAAGTTGCTTCAACAAAAATCAAAGTGATTCGATATCAGGTCTTAAAGTGAACTTATCCGAAATTTTGTGTGGGAGGTACCGGATGGATTGGACAAATATAGTCCATATTTGAACCTGATCTATATCTAGTAGATATATTAGGATGTGTAAAGTATGGACCAATTCGGCCACTCCCTTTAAGAGTTACCGTATGAACAAATTTTCCGAACATGTTTGAACTATTGTGGGGGAGGTACCTGAAGGAGTGGACCGATATGGCTTATCTTCAAACTTAGACTATGTTTGGACAAAATATTACTAAGGCAAAATTTTGGACCGAATCGGCAGATCCGTTCTAGAGTTATTTTGCGCTCCAACCACCTCACACGGTGTCATAGGGGTTTTTTACAACTTTCAGGCTATTTTCTCAGGAAGTATGGACTTGCCCCTACTGAAACTTGTACCGTCGTATGAAGGGCAATGAATACAAGTTGCTAAAACAAAAATCAAAGCGATTTCTGAGATGGCCCTAAACTGAACTTTTCCGAAATTTTGTGTGGGAGGTACCCGAAGGAGTGAACCTATTGAGACCATATTAGAACCTCACATTAGAAAGGTAGAAAGTTTACGCTATACAAAGTATGAATCAAATCGGTCACTCCCTTCAAGAGTTATCGTGCGCACAAACTTTCCGAACATTTTCGAACTTTTGTGGGGGAGGTACCGGAAAGAGTGGACCGATGTACCTCATCTTCGAACTTAAACTAAGTTTAGGCAAAATATTATGAAAGCCAAAATTTGAACCGAATCAGTTCATCTGTTCGAGAGTTATCGTGCGCTCCAGCCAGGAGGACAGACAGACAGACGGCTAGATCGAATCCAAATTGTCTGAAACACATTTCGTCCAAACATACTTGGGGTCTAAAACCATTATTTCGATGAGGCACATTTTCATCGTATCAAAGTGTATATACCCTCCTTAGCCTAAAGGCTGAGGGTATAAAAAGAGTTGGGTAATTTACTCTCCACCTTGAGGTTAATCGGTATCAACTTGCAATCTTTCACCGTGATAGATGAACGAACTTCCTGAGGTAGTGGTAAGTAATTTACGACAATAGTTCGGGCGGGTGGAGACATTCTTTACTAATTTGTTCGTTAAGGTGTTTCCCTCAACTACTTCCTGCCTCGGAAGTGTAATTCTATCGGATCCAGCTAATTGACAGTCCTCCCACTACGAGGTTGGTGGTATCAAGTTCGTCATCCAAGACTCTGGGCCACCGCAAGTTCCGGAAGTGCTATCAATTACCTTCGTTTTTCCGCCAGACTATACTTCAACATATCTGCGTTGGGTACCCCATGTCCGTTTCCTCTGATTTACAGGCCCGTCGGTTCTGGGTGAATGGTATAGGATGAATGTGGCGGCCCTTAGGGACTATGTTGAACTCAATACGGCCTCTGTGGATATTGGGATGAGAGTTTGTTGATATCAGGATTCCTCTATGGTATTTCCTTTCGAATTTGCTCACCACCTTGAGATTACTTTTTATCAACATGTACTCCCTCGCCGTGTTGGACCATTGTTCTCTGCCGAAGAAACTTCCTTTGGTAGTTCCAAGACCTACGATAAGGCCCCTTTTTCTTCGCCAACCGATTTACGATACTAGTTGGGGCGGTGGGAATGTTGAGGTTTTCTTTCCTCAACTGCTTCCTGTCTCGTAAGTCAAAATCTTACGACTTAGACCGGTACATAGGCATCATAGAGTTAGTGTTTTTTCCGTAAAATGGGTGAAAAAATTCCTTAAAAATCCACGCATTCCTTAAAAATTCTTAAAAATCCACGCAGAGTCCGTCAAAAAAATATTCCTTAAATCGGTCAAAAGAATACTCCTTAAAATCAATCCGAAAATTCCTTAAAAATCCACGCCTGTGAGGTGTAAAGTTGGTCAAAAAATATTCCTTAAAATTGCTCAAAAAATATTCCTTAAAAATCCACGCCATCTAGTCATAGAGTCGGTCAAAAAATATTCCTTAAAAATCAACGCCTGTGAGGCATAGAGTCGGCCAAAAATATTCCTTAAAATCTGTAAAAAAATATTCCTAAAAATCGGTCAAAAATATTCCTTAAAAATCCACGCCTGTGAGGTGTAAAGTTGGTCAAAAAATATTCCTTAAAATTGCTCAAAAAATATTCCTTAAAAATCCACGCCCTCTAGTCATAGAGTCGGTCAAAAAATATACCTTAAAAAGCCACGCTTGCGAGGCATGAGTCGGTCAAAAAATATTCCTTAAAAATCGACGCCTGTGAGGCATAGAGTCGGCCAAAAATATTCCTTAAAATCTGTAAAAAAAATATTCCTAAAAATCGGTCAAAAATATTCCTTAAAAATCCACGCCTGTGAGGCATAGATTCGGTCAAAAAATATTCCTTATTATCGGCCAAAAAATCCCTAAAATCGGTAAAAGAATCCACGCCTGTGAGCCATAGATTCGGTCAAAATATATTCCTTAAAATCTGTCAAAAAATATTCCATAAAAATCCAACCCTGTGAGGCATAGATTTGGTCAAAAAATATTCCTTAAAATCGGTCAAAAAAATATTCCTTCAAAAACCACCTCTGTGAGGCATATATTCGGTCAAAAATATTCCTTAATATCGGCCAAAAAATATTCCTTAAATTCGGTCCAATAATATTCCTTAAAAATCCACGTCTGTTAGGCATAGATTCGGTCAAAAAATATTCCCTAAAATCGGTCAAAAAATATTCCTTAAAATCGATCAAAAAATATTCCTTAAAAATCCACGCCTGTGAGGCATAGATTCGGCCAATAAATATTCCTTAAATTCGGTCCAAAACTGTTCATGTGAGGCATAGATTCGGTCAAAAAATATTCACCAAAATCGGTCAAAAAATATTCCTTAAAAATCCACGCCTGTGAGGCATAGATTCCCCAAAAAATATTCCTTAAATTCGGTCAAAAAATATTCCTTAAAATCGGTCAAATCAACCATGGCATAGCGCTCCTTAACCATCCAAAGTACTTGGCAACTAGGACTTTACTATGTTAAGGCGCCCATATATTAAAGAGGTTTCATTACGATAGGCACGCGTTCGCCTGACATCACAGCATTAGGCGATCTCTGAGTCCTATTGATTCTTGTTTCTCGTTTTCTTTCTATTAGTTCTAGTCCCAAAGAGGAAAATTCTCCCATTGTGCCACTAAAGAATAAAATGCCACTATGGCAAATAAGAAAGTTTCACTTGTTTTGTAGTTTGTTTTGTTATTTTGATTCGGTATTAAAATGTCTTTATGTAAATATCGCAACATGTCCATTGACATATAAAATTCCTACATATGTATGTAAAAGCACACACACATGCCTTCACACATACAAGAACATAAAGAAATTTCTTATGGTATGTATGGCTGTAGGTGTGAACAGCAAATGCATATTTTAGAATACCAACAAGGGATAAGGTCAATGTTTGTGGAGGCAGAGGAGCTTAAAAGATTGGTCACATGGGACCACAAAGAAAAAAAACAAGTAACAATAACATTACAACTTTACTAGCTGTTGACATTAACGTGGTTTGTTCATCCATATACATTAGGGAAAATGGTAGAAAAAAGGAAGGCAAAGAAGAAATAATGGCCGTCCAGTTGGGTGGCGGTGTGGTTGAACCTGAAAACAACTTAGCCTCGAAAAAGTGTAAAATGGAATAACATGCAACACCATTAGCTAAAACAACAGCAACATCAACAGCCACAATGCACCACACATAATGTTATTGGTGGGGTATTATGAGGTTATTGAATGCAAACCTGCCTTCTGCGGCTGTTTGCCATTGCACTCAAAACCCAGTAAAGAAGAAATATTCAATGGCTTTAATGGAGACACATAAACCAAAAAAAAAAAAACACATTCAGCTTGGCCCTTGCCATTAAAAAACATTGTTGCTATTTTTCCAAATGAATATTAGTGTCAATTTGTGTCTCCGTGTGTGTGTCTCTGTTGCTCGTAGATTGAATAATTGAATATTTTTTTATGGCTTGTATATTTCCTTCTAGATTAGTTATGACAGTTCCTCGGAGGATATTTTTGCTGTGCTGTCAATAAATTATTCCATTAAAAAGAACTGGCAATAAATTTCACTTTTTTTCTGGAGAGTTCATGTAGAATTATGACAGTATTTATGTAATAATAAATTGAACTTCAAAATGTAAAACATTGAAATTTAATGGGACCATTTATGGGAAATAAAATGCAGTCATAAATAAAAATAAATCATGGCGGAGAAGAAGGTAGATTTTATTACCTTCAATTAAAAACAATTATTAAAGTATCAGTCAGCTGTGCCGACATAAATATACCCTCAGCCACGGACCTAAAGAAAAGCAGTACACATAATACCTCAGACGTCTATAGGGTTTTTTGATGTTTTGGGCCAATTCCTCAGGAAGTATGGAAAAAATTGTGCCGTAAAATTTTCCCAAAAATTAAAAAACATATGTGGGAGGTTCCCGAAAAAGTGGTTCGATGTAGTCAATATTCGAACAATAATCTGTAAGAAATAATACGATGTACCAAATCGATTTCTACCTTCGAGGATTATCTTACGTTCTACCCAGTTAAGTTGGTATCAGCAGCAGGGATGCCAACTGTTCCGATGCAAAAATCGCTACAGAAAAGTTGTGTTAAAAACCACCACAAATCTCCACTGACTAAGACCAAAAAGCGCTACGAAAATGTATAAAAACGGCAGAAATTATCAACTGTTGCACAGAAAGAAAGAAATTTAAAAAAAAATCGCACATACAAGTTTTTATCCATTTCTTCAATAATATATCTCAATTCCCATGCTTTTCTGTATTTCTGAACACTATCTGGCCTCTTAATGTATGAATATTTCACTCGCTGCATAATATACTATTTTTCGTTTGCTTTAAAAGTAATGACAGTAAACAATGTGGCGTAAAATCGCTACAATCGCTACCTTAAACAGCCAAAATCGCTACTGTAGCGATTTAAAAAATGGTTTTCGTACGTCAAAAATCACCACAAGTAGCGGGAAAACCACCAAGTTGGCATCCCTGATCACACGAAAGGCTGTCTCCTTGCCTGAAACCTCTTTTGGTACAAAACTGTACGGAGAGGTTATTTCCTATTTTAACTGAAGATCTTGTGTCAGTTAGAGTCATTTTACAAAGCCGAATGAGCTTTGCGGGCATACCAAATTCAGACATTGCTTGGAATACTTTTGAACGTAGCGGGCTGTCGAAGGCTGCTTTATAATCGACAAAAAGGTGGTAGGTGTCGATCTGCATCACTTGGGTCTTCTCCAGGATTTGCCGCAGGGTAAATATCTGGTCAATGGTGGACTTGCCAGGTCTAAAGCGGCATTGGTATGGTCCAATTATTTCGTTGACCATGGGCTTTAGTCGTTCGAACAATATCCCTGACACTATCTTGTAGGCGATAGGGAGAAGACTTATGCCTCTATAGTTAGGGCATAAAGTCTTATCTCCTTTCTTATGGACCGAACACAGGATGCTCAGGTTCCAATAGTCGGGTGCGCGTTCTTCCTGCCAGATGGAGCTAACTAGCTGATTCATACACCTTATCAGCGTGTCGCCTCCGGTTTTACACAGCTCGGCTGGTAGGCCATCAGCTCCTGCTGCCTTATTATTCTTCAGCCGCTTTATTGCTGTCTTTACCTCATCTTGGCCGGGTGGTGTACATTCAATACCATCTTCTGGGTTTGGATCTGTGGTATCTTCGTCGACTTCGCTACTATTGGATACCAACAGTTTGGAAAAATGCTCTTTCCATATCCTTAGCACACTATCTGTATCAGTTACCAGATTACCTTGCTGGTCTCTAGAGGAGGATGTGCCAGTACCAAAGCCATCAGTTTGATGTTCCACTCTTTGGTAGAATTTTCGCACTTCATACTGTCTCCTATACATCTCCATTTGTTCACACTCCCGCTTTTCCATCTCTCTCTCTCTCTCTTTTTCCTGCGGAAAAGACGTTTCTCCTCTCTTCTTTTCTCCCGATACCTCTCTCGTGCGCTACGCGTTGCTACTGATTGTAAAGTAGCCCTATATGCCGCATTTTTCTCTTTGGTAGCAGCACGACTCTCCTGGTCATACCATGGATTCATTGGTGGAGGCCTCTGGTATCCAAGTACTGGTTTTGCGGCTGTTTGCATGGTGTGGGTAATGTTTTGTCATTGTCCTGATATGTTATCGGGACAAGGAGGGCTTTGATTAAGCAGTTCGGCCACTTGAGTGGAATATGCTGTGGCTATCTGTTGTGATTGCAGCTTACCGATGTCCAACTTCCGTGTTGTGTCTGTTCGCACTTTGTTTGCTACGTTTAATCTGGTACGTACCTTTGCTGCAACAAGCTAGTGGTCCGAGTCTATGTTTGCACCTCGGAACGATCGTACATCCAACACGCTTGATGCATGTCTTCCATATATCACAGCGTGATCAATTTGATTTCTTGTTCTTTGATCTGGCGACAGCCAGGTGCCCTTATGAATATCGAGATGCTTAAATCTGGTACTGCTAACTACCATGTTTCTTGCAGTTGCAAAGTCTATCAGCCTCATACCATTGTCAGATGTTTCACTGTGGAGACTGAATTTCCCGACTGTTGGGCCAAAGATATTCTCCTTTCCAATTTTGGCATTAAAATCGCCTAAAATGATTTTAATGTCATGGACAGGGCAACGGTCATAAGTTTCTTCTAAGCGCTCGTAGAATATATCTTTGGTCTGTTCGTCCTTATCTTCAGTGGAAGCATGAGCACAAATAAAGCTGATGTTGAAGAATTTTGCTTTTATTCGAATTGCAGCAAGTCTTTCATTCACTGGACTGAAGCTGGAGACCAGATGTTTTAAACTCCGACCAACTACAAATCCGCAACCAAACTCATGCTTTATGTCATGGCAACTATAATACAGTGCGCGATCACCTTTAGGTGTTGTTGTGCCGCCTTTCCCATTCCATCGTATTTCCTGTATGGCAATAATGTCGGCCTTGTACTTTTCAAGTACAGCTGCCAATGCGTAAACTGCACCTCATATATAAAGAGTGCGAACATTCCAGGTGCAGATTCGCAGATCATGGTCCTTAAAACGTTTGCGGGCGTCGTCATCTTTAGGGGGATTTTTTTTTCGTTTCTTTCGTTTTTTCATAGTAGGCTGTTTTTTCTAGGGGAGGGTTACTAACCCGACGCCCAAACTCAAGTTTTTAACGTTCTTATGGGTGAACGCGCGGCACATGTTAGCTCACTACCTTTAACGGGTGTTAAAGGCAGTTCCCCAGGTGACACCACGGGGAGGTTAGTGTCCACTTAAGATGAAAGAGGGACCAAGATAAATCCTGGGCTTTGCCATGTTAAAGCCGGCCAGGATCGTTCCTTGGTATCTTCCATCCCCTACGTCACCCCAATATAGACATACATAGAGTCGTTCAAAATATATTCCTTAAAATCGGTCCAAAAAAATTCCTTAAAAATCCACTCCTGTGAGGCGAAGAAAGGGTCAAAAAAATAGTCCTTAAAATCGGTCAAAAAATAGTCCTTAAAATCCGTCCTAAAATATTCCATGAAAATCCATGCCTGTGAGGCATAGAGTCGGTTAAAAAAAACATTGCTCAAAATCGGTCAAAAAATATTCCTTAAAATTGGTCCAAAAATATTCCATGGCAATCCTCGCCTGTGAGGCATAGAGTCGGTCAAAAAATATTCCTTTGAAATTGGTCCAAAACTATTCCATACAAATCCCCGCCTGAGAGGCATTGACTAGGTCAAAAATATTCCCTAAAATCGGTCAAAATATTCCTTAAAATCAATCAAAAAATATTTCTTAAAATTGGCCAAAAAATATTCCTTAAAATCGGTCCAAAAGTATTCCTTAAAAATCCACTCTTGTGAGGCATAGACTCAGTCAAAAAAATCATTAAAATCGGTTAAAAATATTCCTTAAAATCTGTCAAAAATATTCCTTAAAATCGGTCCAAAAGTATTCCTTAAAAATCCACTCTTGTGAGGCATAGACTCAGTCAAAAAAAATTCATTAAAATCGGTTAAAAAATATTCCTTACAATCGGTCCAAAAATGTTCCTTAACAATCCACGTCTGTGAGGCGTAGAGTCTGTCAAAATATTTCTTCAAAATGGCCAACAAATTTTCCTTAAATCGGTCCAAAAGTATTCCTTAAAAATCCACTCCCACAAGGCATAGACCGGTAAAAAAATCATTAAAATCGGTCAAAAATATTCCTTAAAATCGGTCAAAAAATATTCCTTAAAATCGGTCAACAAATATTCCTTACAATCGGTCCAAAAATATTCCTTAACAATCCACGCCTGTGAGGCGTAGAGTCGGTCAAAAATATTCCTTAAAATTTATCCAAAAATATTCGTTTAAATTCCAAGCCCGGCATAGAGTCGGTCAACAAATATTGCTTAAAATCGGTCAAAAAATATTCATTAAAATTGGTCCAAAAATATTCCATAAAAATCCCCGCCTGTGATGCATAGAGTTGGTCAAGAAATATTTCTTAAAGTCGGTAAAAAAATTACTTAAAATCGGTCCAAAAATATTCCTTAAAAATCCATGCCTGTGAGGCATAGAGTCGGTCAAACAAATATTCCTTAAAATCGGTCAAAAATATTCCCTAAAATCGGTCAAAAATATTTCTTAAAATCTACGGAAAAATATTCTTTAAAATCGGTCAAAAATATTCCTTAAAAATCCAAGCCTTTGTAGGACTCTATTGCCAAAAAATATTCCTTAAAATCGGTCAAAAATATTCTTTAAAATCAGTCAAAAATATTCCTTAAAATTGGTCAAAAATATTCCTTAAAATCGGTCAAAAAATATTCCTTAAAAATCCACGCCTGTGAGGCATAAAGTCGGTAAAAAAATATTCCTTTAAATCGTTAAAAAAATATTCCTTAAATTCGGTCAAAAAATATTCCTTAAAATCGGTAAAAAAAATATTCCTTAAACATTCACGCCTGTGAGGAAAGGGTCAGTTAACAAATATTCCTTTAAAATCCACGCCAGTGAGACGTAGGGTCGGTAACAAAATATTCCTTAAAAATCCACGATTGTGAAGAAAGAAGCCCCTCAAAAATATTCCTTAAAAATCCACGCTTGTGAATAAAATGATCATTAAAATACTCTTGTCTATTACGCAAACACAACATACATACAAAGTTATGATTCAGTGTCAAATACATTCCAACATACATAAATTTATCTCTCTTTCATTGTTGTCATCATCAGGATAACAACAATTGTGTGCACCCACCGACCAACCATAAGGACATAAGCATGTGTGTAATGACATGTGTATGTTATACAACAATTTAAATAAATTGTTGTTATGAAAATGACACATTTAATAAAAGTTTGAAAATCGTTGGTGGTTAGGTGGTTGAGGATTTACCATTACCACCAGCAGCAGCAGCACTCAACATTGTCAACGTCAACCAACAACCATCGACCTAACAAAGCAATACAGAAAATGTTCTGCTAGAACAGACAATCAAGAGAAAAACAATCAAAACCATGAAATGCAAAGCGAATGTCATTGTCATCGTCTGACACAAATGTTGATAGATTTGTTATCAGAAAACCATAGAAGAAGAAATGTCAGGTCGGTAGACAATTGTGAGATTGCAGTATTTGTTGGATGGGATAGTTGTAAATCGGGCGGATGTAAGGTAATCTTACATATTGATATATTTATATTAACACACGTAAATACACATATAAACAAATGTGTTGGTGTTTAAAATGATTTGATTTTTATATCCCGTTTTTTATAACTGTGTTCAACCGGTGGCGTATGAGCGATAACTGAATATTATAAAAAATAATCATACGTGGTAGTTTTTAAAGGTCAATTAGGTCTAAAGATCCTCAAGGATACAAGGATTAGTTATTTGAGGTTATGTGCTATTTTATCTACCATGAGTATTGTGCATCTTGAGGCATTGGTTTATGAATACCTGTAACTTTCAGCTGTTATTTCCCAAAATTTGTTATTACGTAGAACTAATTTTGTGGGGCTTTTTTGCTAAGCAGCCAAAAGTATGCAAAACTCATTTACATTGTTTCAAATTACAATTCTCGGAATGAATTCTGGGGAGCAAAAATGTCAACAATATTCATCATTGCTAAGAAAAAAAAAAACAAAAAACCATTCAACATTAATAAATTCCAGTTAAATTAATTACATGCAAATATTAACAAATTATGAATATGAAATGCATAATAGGTTTGGAAGTTATTGGCATAGAACTAATATTATTCGAGGGTTGGAAAACCTTGAATGCCGCAGTAATAATTACAGAGATGGGTGGGTGAAGGAATTTCCAGATGGGTGCAGCCAACCAAAACCATTGATAGAATACCATTGCTCGAATAACCAACATTCAATATACAAATCATCCTTGCTTTCATTATCCTTCTTCACCTTCTTCTTCTTCTGTATTAATCCTTTTCATTCCATTCACCCTACATCTGAACTGAGCTGAAATAATAAATAGAACTAATAAATATTTATTATTTGTTTCGTGCAAATTATCCCCAAGGCAGAATAATTATGAGGTAGTATACAAATACAAGCTAGGGGAGAGATATTTGCGATTGTTTATGGGAGCGGAAAAAGGTAAACATAAAAACATTTATTTGGAAACTAAATAAATAATTTGTTTTTTTTTTTTTTTTTTTTTTTTGAGAGCATCGATGGATGAAATGGAACTCATATTTCTGGGATAAACTTTTGTAGGGGATGAGTTAAACATTACAAATTAGTTTTGGCAATACAAATGAAGAAAAATACGCAGGATAAAACAAAGATAGATGTAATAAAACTAGCTTAAGTATATTGTATTCTGGGCGAGTCATTTGCTTGTAGGCAAACTTGGCAAATTATAGAAACGTATATTTCAGAATTTGTATGGTACCAAATTAATGTACCATTCGGAAATTCGTACTTATGTGTACAAAAAGTATTTTGTACACATAAGAACGAATTTCCGAAATCTGTCTTAATCCTCCACGCAAAAGTAATCATAATTCCAAATTTCACGATACTTTTCGTACACGTAAGTACGAATTTCCAAAACTACCTCAATCCTGTACTCCAACAGTAAATTGTACCAAATTTATTACTTTTATTTATTTATTACTTTGTACTTTTCGTACACATAAGTAAAATTTTCCAAAGCTATTTCCATAACTCAATCCTACCCTACAACAGTAATTGTAATTCCAAAGCTCTATCCGTTCACCCAAATCCAAATTGTACCAAATTTAAAACAGTTTAGTACTTTTCGTATACATAAGTACGAATTTCCAAAACTACCGCACTCCTATACTCCAACAGTAATCACTATTTCAAATTTTAGGATTCCGCCTCTATCCATTAATCCAAATCCAAATTGTACCAAATTTAGTACGCTTTTGTACTTTTCGTACATAACTACATAACTCAATCCTACATTTCAACGGTAATCCTAATACCACATTTCAGGTTTCCAGCTCTATTCGTTCACCCAAATCCAAATTGTACCAAATTTAGAACAGTTTAGTACTTTTTGTACACATAAGTATGAATTTCCAAAACTACCACAATCCTATACTCCAACAGTAATCACTACTCCAAAATTTAGGATTCCGCCTCTATCCATTTATCCAAATCTAAATTGTCCCAAATTTAGTACCATTTAGTACTTTTCGTACACATAAGTACGAATTTCCATAGCTACCTCAATAATCCACATTTCAGGTTTGCAGCTCTATCTGTTTACCCAATTCCAAGTTGTACCAAATTTAGTACCATTTAGTACATTTCGTGGACATAAGTACGAATTTACAAAACTACACCTATATCTCAATCTTACACTTTAAAAATAATCATAGTTCCAAATTTCTGGTTTCCAGCTATATCCGTTCACCCAAATCCAAATTGTACTAAATTTAGTACCATTTAGAACTTTTCGTGCACATGAGTACGAACTTCCAAAACCATTTCCTTCTATAAACACCACTTCCCAAGCATGATATCCATACCAAATTCCAGGATTCTAGCTATATCAATTGAAATTATACAAATGGTACTAAATTTAGTAACTTTTAGTACACTTATAGGTCGAATTTCCAAAAACCCTTTGGTACACCTTTCTAACTCTCCATCAGTGACCCACATTCCAAATTTCAGAATTCCCGCTCTATCCGTTTACCTAAATCCAAATTGTACTAAATTTAGTACCATTTAGAACTTTTCGTACACATGAGTACGAATTTCCAAAACCATTACCTTTTATAAACACCACTTCCCAACCTTGACTTCCATACAAAATACCACGTTTCTAGCTAAATCCCTTCAAACAAGTCAATGGTCCATTTTAGAAATTAAACAAAATTTTGACAAAATATTAGTAGATCCAAAGTTTGGACCAAATTGGTTGCCCCATCCAAGTGATATTGTCCTAGCATTTTAGTGACATTTTTTAAATATTGGGGAGAAGTACCGGAAGTTGTGGATCGGTATTGCCCCATGAAACTAAGTTTGGATATAATATGAGGAAGACCAAATGTTGGACCAAATCGGTTGAACAGTTCGAGAGTTATCGTGCTCTCCGACAGTTACATATGGTGACATAGAGATTTTTATAACTTTCGGGCTGTTTTCCTAAAAAATATGGACCTGCCCCCGAACAAACGTTTACCGTCGTAATGGAGGTAGCGATTGCAAATCACTTCAACAAAAATTAAAGTGATTCGAGAGCAGGTCACAAAGTGAACTTATCCGAAATTGTGTGTGAGAGGTACCAGAAGGAATAGACAACTATAGTCCATATTCAAACCTGATCTATATCTGGTAGATATATTAGGATGTGCAAAGTATGCATTACATCGGTCACTCCCTTCAAGAGTTATCGTGCACACAAATTTTCCGAATATTTTCGAACTTTTGTGGGGGAGGTACCGGAAGGAGTGGACCGATATGGCTTATCTTTGAATTTAAACTATGTTTGGACAAAATATTACGAAGGCAAAATTTTGCACCGAATCGGCAGATCCGTTCGAGAGTTATCTTGCGCTCCAACCTCTACACACGGTGTCATAGGGGCCTTTTGCAACGTTCAAGCTATTTTCCCAGGAAGTATGGACTTGCCCCTAATGAAACTTGTACCGTCGTATAGGGGGCAGTAAATACATGTTGCTGCAAAAAAAATCAAAGCGATTCGAGACCAGGTCCTAAACTGAACTTGTCCGAAATTTTGTGTGGGAGGTACCCGAAGGAGTGGACCGATTGAGTCCATATTGGAACCTCATCTAAGTTTGGTAGAAATTACACGATGTGCAAAGTATGGACCAAATCGTTTACTCCCTTCAAGAGTTATCGTGCGCACAAGTTTTGCGACAGTTTTTGAACATTTGTGGGGGAGGTACCTGAAGGAGTGGACCTATGTGGCCCATCTTCGAAATTAAATCAAATCTGGACAAAATATTTCGATACCCAAAATTTGAACCGACTCGATTGATCCGTTCGAGAGTTATCGTGCGCACCAGCCAGACAGACGGACAGACAGACAGACGGACGGACATTGCTAGATCTACTCAAAATTGTCTGAAACGGATATCGTACAAACATACTTGGGGTCTAAAATCATTATTTCGATGAGGCACATTTTTGGTCGTATCAAAGTGTAAATAAGAGGGTATTTAAAGGCTGAGTGTATAAAAATGTTATCGTAGTAAGAAATAGTAGATTCTTGCACGTCCTGGAACAGAGCAATTGTGATTGTAGGCACCTTGACTTTTATCAAGTTATCGATAACTATTTCATTATTATACCCTCAGCCTTTAGGCTAAAGCTGGGTACACATTGTCAGTTTTGAATGTCAGCTTTGCGGTTGCTTGCTAGTGTGTCCGTTCATTTTTGTCATGCATCATGCAACCACAAAATATTTTGTGGTTGCTGGACGGTTGGACAGTTATCGATAATTGCGAAAAATCGAAATTCAAAACTGACAATGTGTACTGCACTTAAAGAGGGTATTTACACTTTGATACGACCAAAAATGTGCCTTATCGAAATAATGGTTTTAGACCCCAAGTATGTTTGTACGATATCCGTTTCAGACAATTTTGAGTAGATCTAGCAATATCCGTCCGTCTGTCTGTCTGTCTATCTGGCTGGTGAGCACGATAACTCTCGAACGGATCAATCGATCTTTTCAAATTTTGGGTATCGAAATATTTTGTCCAGATTTGATTAAGTTCGAAGATGGGCCATATAGGTGCACTCATTCAGGTACCTCTCCCACAAATGTTCAAAAATTTTCGAAAAACTTAAGCGCACGATAACTCTCGGAAGGAGTAACGGAATTGAACTAAACTTTGCATATGGTAATACTACATCTAGGCATACATCAGGTTCGAATATGGATTATATCGGTCCACTCCTTCAGGTACCTCCCACACAAAATTTGAAATAAGTGCAGTTTAGTGACACCTCACGAATCGTTGTGAATTGTTTTGTAGCAGGATGTTCGTGCGGCCCCCGTTACTTCATTGTAATTTTTTTCGAGGGCAAGTTCATAGTTCCCGAGATAATGGCGCATAACCTCAAAAAAACGCTACACTATGTCGCGAGTTCAAATTTTGATTCCGGCACGATAATTTGAGGTTCTCAACGCAAGAAGGAGAATCCCGACTTAATAAAATGTAAATTTAATTCCTTTGGTACACAATCGTATATTTGTAAGGGCTTTTACTATTCTTAGAGCACAATTTCTGACCTACATATGTTTGCTGTCTCCACTTTAAGGTTGAATGCTAAATAACAAGGATATTATCAGATAATTATATAATAACGAATTAGTTTTACTTAATTTACCCCTTGCCGCACATTTTTTATCAAATATTTATCAATTATGAGCAATTTTGTACGTATTTTACAAAACCGGTTTAAACCGGTTAACCGGTTTTGAATATTTTTGAAAACCGAAAACCGGTTTTTGAAAAAACTGAAAATTTCGGTTAACCCAAAACCGTTTTGTTTGGAAAAACCGGTTTTTTGACACCCTATTTGAATATTTTAGCTAAACTTATCAACCAAATTGGTTGAATTTTGAGATGCGGGGTTTTCACTTTACAAAAAACTTTTCCGATAAAAATTATGGACATAGGTCTACGTTTTGATATAGGCCCCATATAACGGTACGTCCCGATTTTCGGAATTTTGAAGATTTTACATATGTTTCACGCCGAAATTTTGCATTGAGGGTTCCCAATGGACCAAAAAAAATTTCTGATAAAATTTATGTACATAGGTCCACGTTTTGATATAGCTCCAATAGAACGGTATCGCCCGATTTTCGGTATTTTCAAGGTTTTAGCCACATTAAACAACCAATGTAGCTGATATTTGGTATTTAGTTTTCGTCTTGTGAAATATTTTTACAGAGAATTGTTGTTATTGGTTCACGTTTTGATATAACCCCCGTGGAACGATACCCCCCAATCTTCGGGTTTTTAAGGTTTTAGCCACATTATCCACCCAATCATATACTTTTTGTGAATTTATTGAATACATCAACATTTTGTCTTCAAATAAGAGAATTTTCCTTAAAATTTGTTTGACCGATTAATCCCAGCAAAAAAGTCCTCCCAAAATCATGGGTTTTGTAAGGGATTTTTGGCAGCCGTAACTACTCGCAAACCCCCTTTCTTCCCCATTATTTTTACAAGGGCATGTCGCACTCAGTTTGTAGTTATTTTATGACCACTAGAATAACTAGTTATTCTGTGGCCACTAGAAGTTGAAAAGTAAGTTGAAAAAAATTCTATTTTTAGAACACTTGATGTGGAGATTTTTTTTTTAATTTCATCACACTTCTTTACTTTTATTTTATTTTATTTCGCTTGCTGTGCGAGTTGAACACACGAACCCTCTGATTTCTAGCCAAAGACACTACACACTATGCCACGCACACGAACATTAAGGGTTGCTTACGAACTTTGATGTGCAGTACACATGTGCACCACGAACTGTTATTTTTTAATTTAAAAAAACTCGCGTGCCGACAGTGAGCGTTGAACACACAACCCTAGGATTTATAGTCGGACACACACTCACTGTGCCACCGTCCTCATTACTTAGTGAGGAGCAAAGTAAGTAGGTTTGCCTTGTAATTTTTTAAGAAGTATCCCATTACTTTTCAGATTACTTGTAATGGGAAAAGAAGCTTGTTTACATTACTTTGTAATGGGTTACGTAATGACTACCGGATCCAAATTTTTGCTGGGATGATCAATAACCGGCACATCTTTTGTTAAAAATCGAAATTTTGACTTTGTATTCTTTTCCTTGACGGTGTATTCTTTTTCGGGGACAAGTCCATACTTTTTGAGAGAATGGCCCTGGAGATCCAAAAAATCTGCCGGCACTAACTAAACTTGGTTGTGCCTAACATAACACTCGCGTACATACTTGGATTACGTCCAAATATGGAACGTATATCGTACCACTCCCACACAAAATTTGAAACATGTAAAGTTTAAGGTTTTTTTATATCTGCCGATTCGATCCAAAATTTGGCCTTCACAATATTTTGTCCAAACTTATTTTAAGTTCGAAGACAAGCCATATCAGTTCACTCCTTCAGGTACCCCCACAAAAGTTCAAAAATGTTCGGAAAAATTGTACGCACGATAACTTTGAAGGAGAATATATCTACCAGATATAGATCAGGTTTGAATGTGGACTATATTTGCCCATTCCTTCGGGTACCTCCCACACAAAATTTCGGATAAGTTCATTTTAAGACCTGCTATCGAAGCAACTTGTATTCACTGTCTCAATTACGATGGTAAAAGTTTTTTTCAGGGGCAAGTCCACACTTCATGAGCAAACAGCCCGAAGGGTGTAAAAACCCCCTATGGCACCATATGTAGTGCCTGGAGATCCACTTCCATAATGGTTAATGTCGATCCATTCCTTTAAGTATCTCCTCCGCAAAACGTTTGCTCTTTAATCCTAATCAACATTTTTGTCGGTTTCTACGCAGAAAATTTATACATACGTTTTTTGGAAAAAAAAATTGTTTCAATATACACAGGATGAGGGTATATCTCTGTCGGCCAAGCCGACTGATACTTTTTTACTTGTTTATGGGCCATTATTACATGTGTTCTTTTACTATCTGATGGATTTGAAAATGCAAAATAAACTAATTTGGAGGCATAAAAAATATAATTTTCACATTGAAAGATAATGGCAAGAAGCTCCTCCTTAAAATTCAATCATCACTTTTAACTTTTACTTAACCGGAACGCTATAAATTTGTTCGGTAAATCCAAACTATAACAAAAGAAGACTTATAATAATGGGGGTATATCTTATATTTTATGTTTTATATATTATATTTTAAATTTTATATATTACATTTTATATTTTTCTATTTTATAATTTATATTTTATATTTAGTATTTTATATTTAATATTTTATATATTATATTTTATATTTAATATATGTTATTTATTTAATATATATTATTTATTTACATTTATATTTTATATTTAATATTTTACATTTAATATTTATATTTTATATTTATTTTATTTAATTTAATATTTTGTTATTTATTTATTTAATATTTTATATTTTTATACTTTATTTATTACATTTTATATTTTACATTTTATCTATATATATAAAAGAGCTTAGTGATGAGTGAGTGAGTGAGTGACTGACTGACATATCATCGCCCAGGCGAAACGGCTGAAGCTAGAAAGTTGAAATTTTTACTGTAGGTTGCTGTTGGTGTGTAGGGGTGAGATAAGGCTGGGTTTTTGGAAATTCGACCTAGAAGGGTACGAAAAGTACTAAAAGGTACTAAATATGGTACCCATTGTATTAGGCAAACGGCAAGAGCTAGAGTTCTGAAATTTGGAATGAAAATCACTGATGGATAGTTAGAAAGATGTACCAAAGGGTTTTTGGAAATTCGACCTCTAAGTGTACGAAAAGTACTAAATTTAGTACCAATTGTATATTTTGAACGGATTTAGCTAGAAACTTGGAATTTGGTATGGAAATGAAGGTTGGCAAGTGGTGTTTATAAAAGGAAATGGTTTGTGAAATTAGTACTCATGTGTACGAAAAGTACTAAATGGTTCTAAATTTAGTACAATTTTGATTTGGGTGAAAGGATAGAGCTGGAAACCTGAAATTTGGAATTAAGATTACTGACGGAGTATTGGATTGAGATATGGGGTTAGTTTTGGAAATTCGTACTTATGTATACGAAAAGTACTAAATGGTACTAAATTTAGTACAAATTGGATTTGGGTGATCGGAAAGAGCTAGAAAACTCAAATTTGGAATTTGTAATTAGGGTTACTGTTGGAGTGTAGGATTGAGGTAGTTTGTAAATTCGTACTTAAGGGTACGAAAAGTACTAAATTTGGTACGATTTAGATGAACGGATAGTGCTAGAATCCTGAAATTTGGAATTAAGATTACTGGCGGAGTATTGGATTGAGATATGGGGGTAGTTTTGGTAATTCGTACTTATGTATACGAAAAGTACTAAATGGTACTAAATTTAGTACAACTTGGATTTGGGTGAACGGATAGAGCTAGAAACCTGAAATTTGGAATTTGGAATTAAGGTTACTGTTGGAGTGTAGGATTGAGGTAGTTTTGGAAATTCGTACTTAAGGGTACGAAAAATACTAAATTTGGTACAATTTAGATTTAAATGAACGGATAGTGCTGGAATCCTGAAATGTGCAATTAAGGTTACTATTGGAGTGTAGGATTGAAGTTGTTTGGAAATTCGTACTTATGGGTACAGAAAGTACTAAATGTTACTAAATTTGTTACAATTAGAAAGTGATTGAAGGGATAGGCCTGGAAACCTGCAATTTGGAGTTAAGGTTACTGTTGGAGTGTAGGATTGAAGAGGATTTGGAAATTCGTAATTATGGGTACGAAAAGTACTAAATGGTACTAAATTTGGTACAATTTGGCAGTGATTGAACGGGTAGGCCTGGAAGCTAGATATTTGGAATTAAGGTTACTGTTAGTGTAAGATTGAGGAAGTTTTGAAAATTAGTACTTATGGGTACGGAAAGTTTTAAGTGGTACTAAATTTTGTACAATTTCGATTCGGTTGAACGGATAGAGCTTAAATCCTGAAATTAAGATTACTCTTGGACTGTAGGATTGAGGAAGTTTGGGAAAATTATACTATGGGTACGAAAAGTACTAAATGGTATTAAATTTGGTACAATTTGTGTTTGTGTGAACGGATAGCGCTGGAATCCTGAAATTTTGAATTAAGATTACTGTTGGAGTGTAAGATTGAGATAGTTTTGGAAATTCGTAATTATGGGTATGAAGTGTACTAAATGGTACTAAATTTGGTACAATTTGGATTTGGGTGGACGGATAGGGCTGGAATCTTGAAATTTGGATTTAAGATTACTGTTGGAGTGTAGGATTGAGGTACTTTTGGAAATTCGTACTTATGGGTACGAAAAGTACTAAATGGTACTAAATTTGGTACAATTAGGCAGTGATTGAACGGGTAGGCCTGGAAGCTAGATATTTGGAATTAAGGTTACTGTTAGTGTAAGATTGAGGAAGTTTTGAAAATTAGTACTTATGGGTACGGAAAGTTTTAAGTGGTACTAAATTTTGTACAATTTCGATTCGGTTGAACGGATAGAGCTGAAATCCTGAAATTAAGATTACTCTTGGACTGTAGGATTGAGGTAGTTTTGGAAATTCGTACCTATGGGTACGAAAAGTACTAAATGGTACTAAATTTGGTACAATTTATATTTGGATGAACGGACAGAGCTGGAATCCTGAAATTTGGAATTACGATTACTGTTGGACTGTAGGTTTGAGAACTTTGGGAAAATTATACTATGGGTACGAAAAGTACTAAATGGTATTAAATTTGGTACAATTTGTGTTTGGGTGAACGGATAGCGCTGGAATCCTGAAATTTTGAATTAAGATTACTGTTGGAGTGTAAGTTTGATATAGTTTTGGAAATTCGTAATTATGGGTATGAAGAGTACTAAATGGTACTAAATTTGGTACAATTTGGATTTGGGTGGACGGATAGGGCTGGAATCTTGAAATTTGGAATTAAGATTACTGTTGGAGTGTAGGATTGAGGTAGTTTTGGAAACTTGTACTTATGGGTACGAAAAGTATTAAATTTCGTACACTTTACTTGGTTGAAATTTGGAGTTAAGGTTACTGTTGGAGTGTATGATTGAAGAAGATTTGGAAGTTCGTAGTTATGGGTACGGAAAGTACTAAATGGCTCCACATTTCATACAATTAAATTTGGGTGAACGGATAGCGCTGGAATTCTGAAATTTGGAATTGGGGTGTAGGATTAAGGAAATTTTGAAAATTCGTACTTATGGGTACGAAAAGTATTAAATTTCGTACAATTTAGACTTGGTTGAACGGTTAGAGCTGGAATCCTGAAATTTGGAATTAAAATTATTGTTAAAGTGAAGAATTGAAGTAGTTTTGAAAAATCGTACTTATGGGTACGAACAGATACTACTGGAATCCTGAGATTTGGAATTACGATTTTTGTTGTTATTGTGTATAATCGTCAGTGTAGGGTTGAGAGATGTGGTTGTAAAAATACGTACCATGGTACTCAATTTGTTGTTGGGTGTAGGAACAGAGCTTGAATTTGTATTTTTAGAGTTAGGGTGAGTATTGCTGTGTAACGTTTGTATATTTACGAGAAGTACTAAAGAAGTCTAAATGTTGTATTGGCAGTAGGAACGGGTGGAATTCTAAAATTTGTTATTAGAGTCACTGTTGGTATGTGGGGTTAAGATATGGAGATTTTTTTTTGGAATTTTTGAAATTTTTTACTATAGTTGGGTTTGAGGGAACTGATAGAGCAGGAACATAGAATCTCGGTTGGTATAAATGGTTGATATAAGAAGGTAATTTTTTGAGGTTATACACAGGTGTACGCAAAGTACTAAATTTAGTACGATTTTATTATTGTATGAACGATTATGAAATTTGGTATGAGGGTCGTTGATGGCTGAAATGATATTAGTTAACGAAAATGTACTAAATGGTATTGGAATTTGGAATTAAAATTACTGTTGGAGTGGAGTTGATATTGAGCTGATGTTGGAAATACGGAAATACATTTTGATATCACAAATACCGAAATTACAACTTCTTCGGTTGGAAAACGTGGATACAATTTTTAAACTACCCATACCGTTGTAGTGAAACGTGAACTGAAATTTAAAATGTTGACGTGTAGGATGCGATAAGGTATTTCTTTTTTTTTTTTTTGGGAAATTCGGTAAAGGTTTACGAACGGTATTTAAATGAAATTAAACATCAATTAACAGCAATACCTAATTTAAGTCGTGACGTACAAGAAATATTTACCTACCTACCACAACAACGCTCTTTGAGCGTCCGTATTACCCAAATACGTTGAATCCAAAATCCCGTTTAAAACACAAAAACCGCGACTGAAACTTTATTAAATGTTTTCATTCGTAAAACAAACATTTTTCCTTTGCAATAAATTGTATTTCATGTTTTGTTGGGCTTTTGTTTTCAAAATACAAAACACACACATACATACATACAATAACATATTGTACGTTCTGTCAAAGTTGAAAATGTTCAACTTACAAAAAGTATACTCTCAACGTATTTCGGTAGTTCTGATAATAATACATGTGTTCTACTTTTTCCACCACACACGCCCCGGGAATACGGTCGTATTTAGGCATAGCAGTAAAATAGGTATTGGTACATCAAAATTTTTAGTGTTCACCATTTTCATATTAAATATTGTTTATTTGTATCCCTTTCCGCATACGAAGTAGCGGGCATTTTGCTAGTATCTATATATATAAAAGAGCTTAGTGAGTGAGTGACATATCATCGCCCAGACGATACCGCTGAAGCTAGAAATCTGAAATTTTGACTGTGGGTTGCTGTCGGTGTGTAGGGTTGAGATAAGGCTGGGTTTTTGGAAATTCGACCTTGAAGGGTTCGAAAAGTACTAAAAGGTACTAAATATGGTACCCTTTGTATTAGGCAAACGGGAAGAGCTAAAATTCTGAAATTTGGAATGAGGGTAACTGATGGAGAGTTAGAAAGATATACCAAAGGGTTTTTGGAAATTCGACCTATAAGTGTACGAAAAGTTACTAAATTTGGTACTAGTTGTATATTTTCAGCTGATATAGCTACAATCTTCATATTTGGTATGGGAATCAAGGTTGGGAAGTGGTGTTGATATAAGGAAATGATTTTGGAAGTTCGTACTTATGTGTACGAGAAGTACTAAATGGTACTAAATTTGGTACAATTTTGATTTGGGTTAACGGATAGAGCTGAAAACCTGAAATTTGGAATTTATATTACAGTCGAAGTGAAATATGGGGGTAGTTTTGGAAATTCATTCTTATGTGTACGAAAAGTACTTAATGGTACTAAATTTGGTAAAATTTGGATCTGGAAAACTGAAACTTTGAATTAAGATTACTGATGGAGTGAAGGACTGAGGTAGTTTTGGAAATTCGTAGTTTATGGGTACGAAAAGTACTAAACGGTACTAAATTTGGTACAAATTGGATTTGGGTGAACGGATAGAGCTGGAATCCTGAAATTTTGAATGTATTTACTTTTGGAGTGTAGGATTGACGTAGTTTTGGAAATTCGTAGTTTATGTGTACGAAAAGTTGTAAATGGTACTAAATTTGGTACAATTTGGATTTGGGTGAACGGATAGAGCTGGAATCCAGAAATATGGAATTAAGATTACTTTTGGGGTGTAGTTTTGGAAATTCATACTTATGGATACGGAAAGTACTAAATGGTACTAAATTTTGTAAAATTTGGATTTAGATAGACCTGGTAACCTGAAATTTGGAATTAAGATTATTGATGGAGTGAATGACTTAGGTAGTTTTGGAAGTTCGTACTTATGGGTACGGAATACTAAATTGTACTAAGTTTGTTTTATGGAGTGTAGGATTGAGGTAGTTTTGGAAATTCATACTTATGGGTACGGAATGTACTAAATTGTACTAAATTTGGTACAATTTATATTTGGGTGAAAGAATAGCGCAGGAATCCTGAAATTTCGAGTTAAGGTTATTGTTGGAGTGTAGGGTTAAGGAAGTTTTGGAAATTCGTACTTATGGGTACGAAAAGTACTAAATGGTACTAAATTTGGTTCAATTTGGATTTGAGTGAACGGAGAGAGGAATCCTGAAATTTAGATTACTGTTGGAGTGTAGGACTGAGATAGTTTTGGAAATTCGTATTTGTGGTTACGAAAAGTACTAAATGGTACTAAATTTGGTAAAATTTAGTTATGTGTGGACAGAATTGGAATTGGAATTACTGTTGGAGATAGTTATTGAAATTCGTACTTTCATACGAAAAGTATTAATGGTATTATGAATAGAGATGGAATTCGGAAATTTGGTATTATAGACACTCTTGATGTGTAGGGTTGAGATATGGATGTGGTTGTGGATATGCGTACAATAAGTGTACGAAAATTACAAAATGACACAGAATTTGGTCCAAATTGTTATTGTGTAAGTTAGTAGAGCTGAAGTTGTGAAATTCGGTATTACGCATACGTACTTATGTATACGAAAAATACTAAATTGCTGTTGGGATTTAGTTTTGGATAAAAGCGGTAGTTTTTTAACTTATATATATTACAAGTACTGAATCTGGACCAGTTTGGCGTCGCTTGAAGGGATAAAGGTGGAATTTCGAATTGTTGTATGAGGGATGGTGTTGTTGTTTAGATAAGGATTTTTTGAAATGCATACAAATTCTGAAATTAGGCTGAGGGCTGGCTGACTTATTAAGAAAAACGAAATGGTATTAAATTTGACGTTGGTGTAGCAATGCAGCTGGGATTATATAATTAGTGTGTGAAAAGTACAAAATTGCAATAAATTTGGTATTGGGCTAAGGAATAGAAGTGGAATTCTTGTATGTTATTTATTTGTCAGGTTCATTGTTAGAAGTGGTCGTTCAATAAATGTACTAGAAGTATTAAGTAATACTAAATATTGAAGCAATGGTATTGAGTGAATCGATAAATGAAATTTGTTGTGAGGATCACTGTTGTGGATCAGAATGTTTATTAAAATCCACGTTTAAAGGTATGAAAGGTTTCTACATGTAATACCATTGGCGTTGGGTGAACAAGTAGAGCTAAAACTGTATCATTTGAGCTAAGGTCCTGGATTCTGAAAATTGTACTGAATAATGTACTATTGTTTCTATGTTAACACGAATTCCGTTTCGAAATAATGTAATAATTTTTCCACAAACATCCCAGACGGGACAAGGGACTTCTCTCTTATCAATGAGTGCACCCCCTTTCATATTAGCTCAGTGATGTGGGACCTACTGTTTATCGCCGAGACCGAACGGCGTGCCTTACGACACCACTTTTAGAGAAGTTTTAAATGGCTAAAATACTCAGGAAATGTCGCCAGCATTACTGAGGGGTACTTTGATCGGGTTTCTACATTTTGATATCACAAATTCCAAAATTCGGTTGAAAAATGTGGATAACATTTTCAAAATACCCATACCGTTCTAATAAAACATGGACTTAAATTTAAAATGTAGGCCGCTGTTGAAGTGTAGAGGTCTTTTTTTGAGATTCGAACAAAACGTGTACGAACAGTACCTGAAAGAAATTAAATGTCAATTCAAATAGGTATTAGTACATAAAATTTTTCAGTGTTCACCATATATATATTGTTTATTTGAATATTATTCCTTTTCCGCATACGAAGTAGCGGGCATTTTGCTAGTATTTTATATTTTATATTCTACAGTTTATATTTTTTATATTTAATGGTTTATATATAACATTTTATAATTTATATTTTGTATATTTAGTATTTTATATTAAATATTTAATATTTTATAATTTATATTTTACATTTTATATATTCTATATTTTTTTATATTTTATGTTTTAAAATTTATATTTTAAATTTTATTGAAAAAAGGCGCCACCAATGTTCTATTTTTATGCCCAATACACTCCATCTTCGAACTTGAAATATTACGATATTCTATTGTCTAAAATTGCGTAAAGTATTATTTCTAATAGTACACATATTATATTCATATATATGTATGTATGCCCATGAAATTATCTTATCAAATAAAATTTGTATCAAAATACATAACTTATTTTGTTTTCGTATCTATTTTTTGCATCTCTTTACAGATAAAATGATGTAGAGATGACAATTTGAAGATTCCCAATAACCAAACCCAAAAAGCAACAGACCAGACAGTACCGTCTCAAACACCATGAGAGGTTAGTTCCTGCAACTTCACTTGTGATTCATTTTAATTTATTTTTTTATTAATTTTCTATTTTAACAGGTCGTCGCATACCCTTGGCATTACCCAATACGGGGACATTGCATCGCAAACGAAACACGTATTATTTGCGTGGCATTATTGTGATAACCCTTGTAATATTTTTATTCCTGCAACTGCATGCTTTCAATTTTCGTAAGTAGAATCAACATGTTGTTCTTCTACAATTAAATAAAATAATTATTCTGTTTTTATTTATTTGTAGCTGAATCTCGTGATCCCCTGTTAACTGAACCGACCAATGATTCAGTTGATGCCATATTATCGATGGTGCCATCGGTCTTGCACAAATTCTTACAACCCAAAAGTCGTAATCAAACCTTAGCAGCTAGTTGTAAGTGGCAAAATATTCAAATAAATATTTAAATGTTAACCCTTTTAATTTATTCTCTTTCCTCCACTTCCCTTTCTTTCTTCACGTAGTACATCAAAATGTTACTCTAATGAATGGTGCCGGTATTGCTGGTGGTGCTGGTGGTGGTCTCGTTAGTTTTGTCGATATGTATCATCCACCAAATATCAGCGAAATTAAACGACAAATTGCCAAATACAATGACATGCAATTAGTTTTAAATGAATACACCTTTGGTCCGTTACAAAATGATTCTGTGATAATTGTAATACAAGTAAGTGGCACCCTTTTCATTTCATTTTTAACTCTCCATTGTGGTCATTTAAATCTAATAACGAATATTCAAATGAGTTTGGGAAAAATGTATTAGGCAACAGATGGTTTGAAATATATATGTATGTATATTTCAATTGAAATGATGCTGATCAAGTTAAAAAATTCGTTGTGAAATTGTCATATCACCCATTTTCTGGAATGAATCAAATTGAACTCATGAAAAATCATTCCGTGGAATTGGTGAAAGTAACTATTGATAATAGAATTAAGTATTCACCTTATATAGATATAAAATTTGTGCATAAACTTACATATATTAACATATCTCGACAGTAGTTTCGACAAAAAATCAATCCATAATCGGGACTCATATTTGAGCTTTTAACAGAATTGTTAATTTTTTAAATTGGTGTTTTTTTTTCGATTTTATTTATTTATGTATTTATTTATCTAATTCTCCGATTCTTCTTCCAGGTTCATACTCGTATTATCTACCTACGCCATTTGATCGTGAGTCTGGCCCAGGCTCGTGATATTTCTAGAGTTCTATTAATATTTTCACATGATTTTTATGATGAAGATATTAACGATTTAGTCCAGAGTATAGACTTTTGTAAAGTTATGCAAGTGAGTGGTGGCTTTTGTAAGATTTTGTATGAAAACTCGAAACATATGCTTCGTGTGTTACTCTTTGCAGATATTTTATCCATATTCAATACAAACACATCCAAATGAATTCCCTGGTGTTGATCCGGATGATTGTCCGAGAGATATTAAAAAAGATCAGTAAGTATAACCAAATATAAACTAAAATTTTTTCATCCTGTGTTATTCATATCTTTGAACAGAGCAATCATTCGGAAATGTAACAATGCCCTGTATCCAGACTTATATGGCCACTATAGAGAGGCGAAATTTACGCAAACCAAACACCACTGGTGGTGGAAGGCGAATAGGGTATTTGATCAGCTAGAAGTTACAAAATATCACACAGGTAGGTGTCAAAACCAAATATTTAATTATAAAATATAAAATTTAAGATATAAAATATAAGATACTTACTTACTTAGCTGGCCCATTACAGAACATTTGTTCCATAGGCCGAACTAAGAAAAGATTCTCTCTATTTGTTGCTTCGCACTCTGGAATACCGCGTCTTTTCATCTCATCATCCACTTGTTTGCGCCATCTATTCCTTGGCCTGCCAATTCCGCGTCCACCGCCAAGCGGTCCGTATTTATACGCCTTTTTAGCGGGTTCATCATCGCTCATTCTTATATGGCCTAGCCAACGCAATCGCTGCATCTCGATACGTTTAACTATATTGATGTCGTTGTATAGCAGATTCAGCTCGTGGTTCATGCGACGTCGATATTCACCGTCAACGCAGATCGGTCCGTAGATCTTTCGAAGAATTTTTCTCTCAAAGACATCAAGCACTGCCATGTCTGCTTGCGCAAGTACCCAGGCTTCGGAGCCATACATCAGCACGGGTAGTATCAGTGTTTTGTAAAGCGTTATTTTTGTTTGACGAGATGTGGCTTTGTTTTTAAACTGCTTAATTAAACCAAAGTAGCATCTGTTGGCCAATATAATTCTTCTTTTTATTTCACAACTGATGTCGTTTGTTGTATTTACGGAGGTGCCGAGTTAGACGAAGTCTTTTACTACCTCAATATTATAGGAACCAACGTCCACAGTCGGTCCGAGCTCAATGGACGCATTGCTCGTCGACACCATCAACTTGGTCTTCTCACCGTTTACCGCCAGACCCACTTTAGCAGATTCTCCTTCGACCTTCATAAAGGTATCGGTTACTTCTTTTACTGATCGGCCCATGATGTCTATATCATCAGCATAAGCAAGTAACATGTGGCTATTGGTGTAGATTGTGCCACTTCTTTTGACGTTTGCCTCTCGTATAACCTTTTCCAGCAGGATGTTGAAGAGATCACACGAAAGGCTGTCTCCTTGTCTGAAACCTCTTTTGGTACAAAACTCTTCGGTCTTTCCTATTTTAACTGAAGATCTTGTGTCAGTTAGAGTTATTTTACAAAGCCGAATGAGCTTTGCGGGGATACCATATTAAGACATGGCTTGGAATATCTTTGAACGTAGCGGGCTGTCGAGGGCTGTTTATAATCGACAAAAAGGTGGTAGGTGTCCACCTGCATCTCCTAGGTCTTCTCCAGGATTTGCCGCAGGGTAAATATCTGGTCAATGATGGACTTGCCAGTTCTAAAGCCGCATTGGTAGGGTCCAGTTATTTCGTTGACCATGGGCTTTAGTCGTTCGCACAAAATCCCAGACACTATCTTGTAGGCGATAGGGAGAAGACTTATGCCCCTATAGTTGGTGCATATAGTCTTATCTCCTTTCTTATGGCCGGGACACAGGATGCTCAGGTTCCAATCGTCGGGTACGCTTTCTTCCTGTCAGATGGAGCTAACTAGCTGATGCATACACCTTATCAGCGTGTCGCCACCGGTTTTAAACAGCTCGGCTGGTAGGCCATCAGCTCCTGCTGATCAGTCAGTTTATTGCTGTCTTTACCTCATCTTGGCCGGGTGATATACATTCAATACCATCTTCTGGCATTGGATCTGTGGTATCTTCGTCGGCTTCGCTACTATTAGATACCAACAGTTTGGAAAAATGTTCTTTCCACTGATACATTATCTTTATCAGTTACCAGATTACCTTGCTGTGCCAGTGCCGAAGCCATCAGTTTGATATTTCACTCTTTGTTAGAATTTTCTGACTTCATTCCGTCCCCTGTACAACTCGATTTGTTCACACTCCCACTTTTCCATTTCTCTCTTTTTCGTGCGGAAAAGACGTTTATCTTCTCTCCTTTTCTCCCGATATCTCTCTCGTGCGCTATGCGTTGCTACTGATTGTAAATATGCCGCATTTTTCTCTTCGGTAGCATCACGACACTCCTGGTCATACCATGAATTCCTTTGTGGAAGTCTCTGGAATCCAAGTATGGATTTTGCGGCTGTTTGCATGGAGTGGGCAATATGTTGCCATTGTGTTGTTATGTTATCGGGACAAGGAGTGCTCGCGTTAAGCAATTGGGCTAGTTGAGTGGAATATGCTGTGGCTATCTGTTGTGTTTGCAGCCTATCGATGTCCAACTTCCGCGTTGTGTCTGTTCGTGCTTTATTTGCAACGTTTAGACGGGTACGTACCTTTGCTGCAACAAGGTAGTGGTCCGAATCAATGTTTGCGCCTCGGAACGATCGTACATTCAACACGCTCGATGAATGTCTTCCATCCATCACAAAATGATCAATTTGATTTCTTGTTTTCTGATCTGGAGACAGCCAGGTGCCCTTATGAATATCGAGATGATTAAATCTGGTACTGCTAACTACCATGTTTTTTGCAGCTGCAAAGTCTATCAGTCTCATACCATTGTCAGATGTTTCACTGTGGAGACTGAATTTCCCGACTGTTGGGCCAAAGATATTCTCCTTTCCAATTTTGGCATTAAAATCGCCTAGAATGATTTTAATGTCATGGGCAGGGCAACGGTCATATGTTTCTTCTAAGCGCTCGTAAAATATATCTTTGGTCTGTTCGTCCTTTTCTTCAGTGGGAGCATGAGCGCAAATAAAGCTGATGTTGAAGAATTTAGCTTTTATTCGAATTGCAGCAAGTCTTTCATTCACTGGAGTGAAGCTGGATACCAGATGTTTTAGTCTCCGACTAACTACAAATCCGCAACCAAACTCATGCTTTACGTCATGGCAGCTATAATACAGTGCGTCACCTTTAGGTGTTGTTGTAACGCCTTTCCCAATCTATCGTATTTCCTGTATGGCAGTAATATCGGTCTTGTACTTTTCAATAAAGAGTGCGAACATTCCAGGTGCAGATTCGCAGATCATGGTCCTTAAAAAGTTTGCGGGGTTCGTCAACTTTTATATAAAATATAAAAATATAAAAAATAAGATATAAAATATACAAATATAAAATATATATAAAATATAAAATTTTAAATATAAAATATAAAACACATATTATAAAATATAAAAATAAAATATAAAACAGAAATTATAAAATATAAAATTTAAAATATAAAATATAAAATACAAAATAAAAAATATAAATTATAAAACATAAATTATAAAATGTAAAATATAAAATTTAATATATGAAATATAAAATAAAAAATATAAAAAATAAAATAAAAAATATAAAAGATAAAATATAATATATTAAATATAAGATATAAAATACAAAATATAAATTAAAAAATATAAAATTTAAATATAAACAAGTAAGTACGTATCTGTCACCTGTGCTGACGGAGAAATACCCTCAGCCACTGACCAAGAAAAAACAACAAAACCAATAATTATGCCGTATATAAAATATATTGATTTTATATCACGAGTTTGCTTTAAAATCTGTAGGTACCGTAACATTTTCAAGGATTCAAAATATTAAATTATGTTAAAATAAGTTAGAAAGAAATTTTTGAAAAAGTTTTAGAGTTATCTTGCACAAACATCCGACAGGGTTTTGAAGCTTTTGGACCATTATCTTAGGAAGTATTGACTTACTCCGGAACAAAATGTACCATTGTAAATGAGGCCGCTCCAACAATCTACTGATGTGAGAGGAGATCCTAAACTTCACTTTATCCGAATTTCGTGTGGGAGGTACCCGAAGGAGTGGACAGATATAGCATATATTTCAATCCCATACTGGACTGGATGAAATAATACGATGCGCAAAGCCTGCATCTATCAAAAACTCCCTGCGAGGATTATCTTGCGGATTTGCCATTTTGGTTGATGCCGTCAGTGTTTCTTGGAGCTTTTAGGCCAATATCTCAGGAATTATTGACTTACTCCGGCAAAAAATTGTACCGTCGTAAAGCGAGCCACATAAAAAAACTCCTAAACTTCACTTTATCCGAATTTTGTGTGGGAGGTACCCGAAGGTGTGGACCGATATAGTCTATATTTCAAAGCCTGCACCAATCAGAAATTCCCTGCGAGGATTATCTTGCGGATTTGCCATTTTGGTTGGTGCCGTCAGGGTTTCTTGAAGCTTTTGGCCAATATCTCAGGAAATATGGACATCCGCAAGAAAAAAAATGTACCGTCATAAATGGAGCCCCAAGGAAAACTTATTGAAAAAAATTGCAAAACCATCCGAGAGGAGCCCTTAAACTTCACTTTATCCGGATTTTGTGTGGGATGTACCGGAAGGAGTGGACAGATATAGGTCATATTCGAACCAGATCTATATCTGGAAGAAATAATACGATATGCAAAGTTTCGACCCAAATCGATTGCTCCCTTCGAGAGTTATCGTTCAGACCATTTTACAGAAAAATTTTGAAATTTTTGGCCCATCTCCGAACTTAAACTAAGTTTGGACAAAATATTACGATACCCAAAATTTGGTTCGAATCGATTGAACTGTTCGAGAGTTATCGTGCGCACAAGCCAGACAGACAGACATTTTTATACCCTCAGCTTTTAGGCTAAAGAGGGTATTTACACTTTGATACGACCAAAAATGTGCCTCATCGAAATAATGGTTTTAGACCCCAAGTATTTTTGTACGATATCCGTTTCAGACAATTTTGAGTAGATCCGTCCGTCCTTCCGTCTGTCTGGCTGGTGCGCACGATAACTCTCGAACGGATCAATCGATTTGGTTCAATTTTTGGGTATCGAAATATTTTGTCCAGATTTGATTTAAGTTCGAAGATGAGCCATATAGGTAGGTCCACTCCTTCAGGTACATCCCTCACAAATGTTCAAAAATTGTCGCAAAACTTGTTCGCACGATAACTCTCGAAGGGAGTAACCGAATTGAACAAAACTTTGCATATGGTAATAATACCTCTAGGCATACATCAGGTTCGAATATGGACTGTATCGGTCCACGCCTTCAGGTACCTCCCACACAAAATTTGAAATAAGTGCAGTTTAGTGACACCTCACGAATCGTTATAAAATTTTTTGTAACAGGATGTTCGTGCGGGCCCCGTTACGTCCATAGTTCCCGAGATAATGACGCATAGCCTCAAAAAAACGCTGCACTATGTCGCGAGTTCAAATAAACGGTGCCCAAATATAAAAGGAGTTGGCGTTGGCAGATGAATTTTGGTATAAATACTTATAGCTCACTGACAATGTCGAGAGCAAAAATTTGGGAAGGTCGGTCCACGTATTGGAATAGTCCCCATGCAACGGTACTTCTTAATGTTTCGGCATTTTGAATATTTTAGCTTACCTTATCAACCAAATTGGTTGAATTTTGAGATGCGGGGTTTTCACTTTACAAAAAACTTTTCCGATAAAAATTATGGACATAGGTCCACGTTTTGATATAACGGTATCTCCCGATCTTCGGAATTTTGAAGATTTGGTGTTCAGTCTTCATATATTTTTATACCCTCAGCCTTTAGGCTAAAGAGGATATATACACTTTGATACGATGAAAATGTGCTTCATTGAAATAATGGTTTTAGACCCCAAGTTTGTTTGGACGAAATGTGTTTCAGACAATTTGGAGTCGATCTAGTCATATCCGTCCGTCTGTCTATCTGTCCTGCTGGCTGGAGCGCACGATAACTCTCGAACTGATGAACCGATTCGGTTCAAATTTTGGCTTTTGTAATATTTTGTCCAAACTTAGTTTAAGTTCGAAGATGAGCTACATCGGTCCACTCCTTCCGATACCTCCCCCACAAAAGTTCGAAAATGTTGGGAAAGTTTGTGCGCACGAAAACTCTTGAAGGGAGTGACCGATTTGGTCCATACTTTGTATAGCGTAAACTTTCTACCAGAGTAATATGAGGTTCAAATGTGGACTCAATCGGTCCACCCCTTCGTGTACCTCCCACACAAAATTTCGGAAAAGTTCAGTTTAGGACCTGCTCTCGAATCGCTTTGATTTTTGTTGTAGCTACTTGTTTTCACTGCCCCCCATACGACGGTACACGTTTCATCAGGAGCAAGTCCACACTTCCTGAGAAACTAGCCTTAAAGGTGCAAAAAAACCCCTATGACACCGTGTGTAGTCGTTGGAGCGCAAGATAACTCTCGAACGGATCTACTGAGTCGGTCCAAAATGTGGCCTTCGTAATATTTTGTGCAAGCTTAGTTTAAGTTCGAAGATAAGCCATATCGGTTCACACCTTCAGGTACCTCCCCCAAAAAAGTTCAAAAATGTTCGGAAAAATTGTGCGCACGATAACTCTGGATGGGAGTGAACGATTTGGTCCACACTTTACACATCCTAATATATTTACCAGATATAGGTCAGGTTCGAATATGGACTATATTTGTTTTGTTCAGTCCTTCGGGTACCCCCCCACACAAACTTTTGGATAAATTCACTTTAAGACCTGTTCTAGAATCACTTTGATTTTTGTTGACGCATTTTGCATTCCTGTTTCAATTGCGACAGTAAACGTTTTTTCAGGGGCAAGTCCATACTTCTTGAGAAAACAGGCCGAAAGTTGTAAAAACAAGTAAAAAAGTATCAGTCGGCTTTGCCGACAGAGATATGCCCTCAGCCTATGTCTGAGGTGTTTTCAGAATTTTGTGGCCCTTTTTGGACATTTAAACTTGCCGACAGGGTGCCACCGTGGTGCAATGGTATGCACACCCGCCTTGCACGCTGAAGGTCGTGGGTTCGATTCCCCGGCCAGTCAACATCAAAATTTTCAACGGTGGCAAGATACCCCTTAGTAATGTTGGCGACATTTCCTGAGTATTTCAGCCATGTAACACTTCTCTACAAAGTGGTGTCTTAAGACACGCCGTTCGGACTCGGCGATAAACAGTAGGTCCCATGTCATTGAGCTAATATGAATCGGGGTGCACTCATTGATATGAGAGAAGTCTCCCTTGTCCCGTATGGGATGTTTGTGGAACAATTATTATATTATTATAAACTTGCCGACAAAAGTGATGATTAGGATTAAAGATCAAAAGTTTTGCGGAGGAGATATTAAAGAAATGGATCTCCAGCCAAAACCTATGGTGCCATAGGGGAATTTTACACTCTTCGGACTTGCCCCTAAAAAAACTTTTACCATCGTAATTGAGGCAGCGAAGGCAAGATGCTTCAACAAAAATCAAAGTGATTCGAGGGCAGGTCTTAAAGTGAACTTATCCGAAATTTTGTGAGGGAGGTACCGGATGGAGTGGACAAATATAGTCCATATTTGAATCTGATCTATATCTGGTAGATATATTAGGATGTGTAAAGTGTAGACCAATTCGGCCACTCCCTTCCAGAGTTACCGTATGATCAATTTTTGAACTTTTGTGGGGGAGGTACCTTAAGGAGGGGACCTATATGGCTTATTTTCACACTTAAACTATGTTTGGACAAAATATTACTAAGGCCAAATTTTGGTCCGAATCGGCAGATGCGTTTGAGAGTTATCTGGAGCTCCAACCACTACACACGGTGTCATGGGGTTTTTTGTAACTTTCAGGCTATTTTCTCAGGAAGTATGGACTTGCCCCTGATGAAACTTATACCGTCGTATGGGGGGCAGTGAATACAAGTTGCTAGAATAAAAATCAAAGCGATTCGAGAGCAGGTCCTAAACTGAACTTTTCCGAAATTTTGTGTGAGAGGTACCCGAAGGAGTGGACCGATTGAGTCCATATTATCTAAGCCTGGTAGAAATTTCACGATGTGCAAAGTATGGATCAAATCGGTTAATTCCTTCAAGAGTTATCGTGCGCACAAATTTTCCGAACATTTTCGAACTTTTGTGGGGGAGGTACCGGAAGGAGTGGACCGATGTAGCTCATCTTCAAACTTAAACTAAGTTTGGGCAACATATTACGAAAGCCAAAATTTGAACCGAATCGGTTCATCCGTTCGAGAGTTATCGTGCGCACCAGCCAGACAGACGGACAGACAGACGGACGGACATTGCTAGATCTACTCAAAATTGTCTGAAACGGATATCGTACAAACATACTTGGGGTCTAAAACCATTATTTCAATGAGGCACATTTTTGGTCGTATCAAAGTGTAAATACCCTCTTTAGCCTAAAGGCTGAGGATATAAAAAAACCCTATGGCACCATATGTTGTGGCTGTAGAGCTCGAACCGAATACTGCGTTCGTCCACACTTTGGATATCGTAATATTCCTTCGAATATTAGATGAAATTCGATGATAGTGCTTATAGATCCACTGCTTCCGGTACCTCTCCCACAAATGTTTGAAAATATTTGCTAAAATGATAAGCGCAATATCTCACAAACGTAGCAACCGATTTGGTCCAAATTTTCGATCTCGAAATTCTTTGTCCAAGCTTAGTTTATGTTCAAATTTGGGCCCTATCGGTCCAATACTTGGGGTACCACTCATACAAATGTTCAACACATTTTTGTAGTTAAGGGTCTGTTCGAGGATCCTTTGGACATTTTTACTGAAGGTTTCCTTAGTGGACCGATATTATGCTTTTCGTAGGCTAGTATGGTACAAAAGCCCTATCTATCGATATCCCCCGCAAATTTTTGAGCTTTAATCGAATCCATACTTCTCTCGGTTCATACGCCCATACATTTCTTTTTTTACAAAAAAAGTATTTCAATCCACACAGGCTGAGGGTATATCTCTGTCGGAAAAGCCGACCGATACTTTTTTACTTGTTTAAATATTAGTAGCAATTATATCAGTTTATTATAAAATATAAAATTTTAAAAATATAAAATATAACCTTTATTGGTTTGATTTTCGTATAGAAATAAGATATATATGAACTTCTTTCATTTTGTAATCTACCTACAGGGTTGGTGCTATTTCTGGAAGAGGATCACTATGTGGCCGAAGATTTTCTATATCTGCTGGAAATGATGCAAAGAAGAACAGCAGATTTGTGTCCCCAATGTAATATTTTGTCCTTGGGTACATATTTGAAGACCTTTAACTACTACACATACAATAGCAAGGTGAGTATTCATATGAATCCCTCAGTTTACATACTTAACACTAAGGATCAAAATGACTAACAGCTACACTAACACACTTGAAAAAAAAATAAAAAGATTTTAAACTAAAAAATGAATTTTCTTATAAAATTATTTTATTTATTTTTGCATTTTATTAAGTTTTATTTTCAAAAATAAAATCTCAAAAACTCTTTGTTTCAATGTGCAAAATCCAATGTTATGGATATTTGGGATGTAATATTTTTTTCCACTTTAACAAGAAATTTATTTATTTATTATTTTTTTGTATATGTATTTTTTTATATACACACATTTGTGCAAAATTAACATGAAAAAAATTATTTTTTCTCTTTCGAAAAATATAAATATTAACTTGTCCTTTTGTAAACAAAATCATTTGATGTGTTTTCCATGTGTTTTTGTTTATTTTTTATTTTTTTATTATTAAAAAACAACATAAAAAACTGTGAAATGTTAAAAAAATCCCTGTGCCTGTAACCGTGTCAATCGTGTAAACTTCGCGTGACCCGTGTGTGTGACATTTGTGACTCCCCGTTTCTTGTTTTTATTTCCATCTTTTTATTTTGTTGTTCTTTAGTCCAAACAGAAATCATTTAGCAATGCTGCAGCTTCTTCTTCGCTGTTGTCGTCTAACAATCTCTTAGGATATCATAGGAATAGAAAATCACTACAAATATCATCGCAAACAGCTTTAAAGACATCATCCAATAACAATAACAACAACAACAATCATAAATTCTATAATGAAAATACTAATAAAAATAGTCTAAATCTAAAATCATATGTGGGTGATACAAATCCCATCTCACAACAACAACAACAGCAACAACAACATGGCACCTCTTCTCTCATCACAACTTCAACGAGCACTTCTACAACCAAAAGCACATCTCAAACCCAAGGTGCACAACAGACATGGAGTTATCATGTCTTGCCATCATTGTATTCTGTCTATCAGAAGGTATCTTTGTTCTTCTTCTTCCTCCTCCCAAAAAAAAAAGCACAACACAATTCAAAAGCAACCAACATTTTTTATTAGATATCATAATTTGTTTCTTTTATTATTACCTTAGTATGTGTGAATAATTTGCTCTCTACCTTTCTTTCTATCCTTTTTATTAGTCATTCTATCTTAGTAGCGTACATCCAATTCATATTTACACCATTCTTACACATCCATTTACATTTTAAAATATTTATGTAGTTACATATGTCTGTCTGTATATAAAGATAAAAATTTTGTTAGCTATTGTTCTTCTTGTAATTTAAAAACAAATGTAACAACAACATCCCATTACTTTTATCTCGCATCTCATTACATCTCTGTATTTTGCATTTCATAAAAAATAACACACCTTCAACATTTCTGTCGTTTAAAATATTTATACCCTCAGTCGTAAGGTTACAGGTATACACTTTGTCACAATCAGAAATGTGCCTCATTGAAATAATGGTGTTAGGCATAGTACATACATAGAAATATTTCTTCAATACTTAGATCAAGTTGCGACATGGACTATATTGTTTCACTTCTTCGGGTACTCCTCACAAAAGTTCAAATTTTTTTTGATGAAGTGCAGTTTAAGGGCTCTTCGAGAATGATTTTGGAATTTTTACAAGAGTTAGCCATTGGTTTCTGATTACAATGGTATTTTATGTGGGCATATCCATACTTCTATAGATAATACTTACTTACTTAGATGGCTTTTATACTAAACAGAACGTCTTGTTCCATAAGCCGAACTAAGAACAGATTTCCAAACGCACCGATCTTTTGACTTACTTCTCCAATTTTGGACGCCATGTTTTGTGATATCTTCTTCAACTTGGTCTTTCCATCGGAGTTTTGGCCTTCCCTTTTTGGCGGGAGCATCTTTATCCATCCTGCTGACATGGCCAAGCCAACGCAATCGTTGTAGTTCGATACGTTTTACTATATCGATGTGGGTCTGCTGGTATTGCTCGTGGTTCATACGACGTCGATATTCACCTTCAACGCATATTGGTCCATAAATCTTTCGAAGAATTTTTCTCTCAAACACACCAAGTTCTGCCTCATCTGCTTTCGCAAGTACCCATGCTTCAGATCCATACATAAGAACGGGTAGTATCAGTGTCCGGTAAAGTGTAAGTTTTGTTTGACGAGAGGTGGTTTTGCTTTTAAACTGTTTATTTAGACCAAAGTAGCATCTGTTGGCCAATATTATTCTTCTCTTTATTTCAAGGCTTATATTGTTGGTTTTTTTATGGCGGTGCCGAGGTAGATAAAGTCATTTACTTTCTCAAATTTATAATTATCAATATCAACAGTTGCTCCGAGTCTACTGGACGACTTGCGTGTTGATAGCATAAACTTCGTCTTATCGCCGTTAACTGCCAGACCCACTTTGGCAGACTCTTTTCCAATTTTTGCAAAGGTGGCTGTTACGGCTCGCGCTGATCTACCTATTATGTCTATCTCATCTGGGTATGCAAGCAACATTACATCTTTATTGTATATCGTGCTGTTTTTGTCTCGTATGACCTTTTCCAGTAGGATATTAAATAGGTCACACGATAGAATGTCACCTTGTCTGAAACCTCGTTTTGTGTTGAAGGGCTCGGAGAGGTTCTTTCCTATTTTAACCGCTGATCTTGTGTCAGCCAATGTCATCCTGCATAGTCGAATAAGTTTTGCAGGGATGCCAAACTCAGACATGACTTGAAACACCTTTGCTCTAATTGGGCTGTCGAACGCGGCCTTATAGTCGACGAATAGGTGGTATATTTGGCGCAGTGTGAAGATTTGGTCAATTGTCGACTTACCAGGTCTAAAACCGCATTGGTATGACCCGATTATTTCATTGACCATGGGTTTTAACCGTTCATACAGTATGCTCTACAACACTTTATATGCGATGGGAAGGAGACTTATACCTCGGTAATTTGCACAAACCGTTTTGTCTCCTTTCTTATGTACGGGACATAGTAAGTTGAGGTTCCAATCGTTGGGTATGCTTTCTTCCTGCCAAATTTCGCAAATTAGGTGATGCATACACCTTACCAGCATTTCGCCACCGGTCTTGAACAATTCGGCGGGAAGTCCATCAGCTCCTGTTGCCTTATTGTTTTTCAGCCGATTAATGGCGGCCGTAACCTCGCTTGGGCTAGGTGGTAGACATTCAACATTGTCATTTACGATTGGTTCTGGGGTATCTTCATCGCCATCCATATTCGATACCACACGCTCACGTTTTTCTTGTTCCTTCTTTTTTCTCCTGAAAATACGCTTTTCCTCTCTCCTCTTCTCCCGATAAGTTTCTTTCGTTCTTCGTGTTGCTACTGAATGCAGTGTTGCTCTATATGCCGCGTTCTTTTCTTCTGTAGCTTTACGACACTCCTGATCGTACCATAAATTTTTAGGTGGAGGTTTTTGGTACTCAAGTATGGTCTTTGCGGCAGTCTGAAGGAAGTGGGCCATTCTTTGCCAACGTGCTTCTACATTATCGGGACAAGGAGTGCTGTTTTCCAGCATGCGAGTCAGTTAAGCGGAGTAGGCTTGTGCTGTCTGTTGTGTTTGCAGCTTCTCGACATCCAGCTTCCGTCCTGTGTTAGATCGCACTTTTGCCGCAACATTAAGACGAGTGCGTACCTTGGCTGCTACAAGGAAATGGTCCGAATCGATGTTCGCACCTCGAATCGATCGGACATCTAACACACTGGACGAGTGTCTTCCATCTATCACAACATGATCAATCAGATTTTTTGTCTTCCCATCCGGGGATATCCACGTAGCCTTGTGTATGTCGAGATGTGGGAATCTGGTGCTGCACACTACCATGTTCTTTGCCGCTGCAAAATCAATCAGCCTCATGAAGCCTGAATTTGCCGACCGTGGGACCGAATATATTTTCCCTTCCAATTTTAGCATTAAAATCTCCTAGAACAATCTTAATGTCATGGCCAGGGCAGCGGTCATATACTCTCTGTAGGCGCTCGTAGAATATATCCTTGGTCTGTTCGTATTTCTCTTCGGTCGGAGCATGGGCGCAGATGAGACTGATGTTAAAAAACTTAGCTTTTATACGGGTTGTGGCAATTCTCTCATCAACCGGAGTAAAACTGGATACAAGATTTTTAAGCCTCCGGTTTTTTAAGCGGATAGTTTTGACATTTTCCTTGTGATTCTGATTACAGCGATATAATTATTCTGCCTTCGCGCACCACAAATTCTGCCTTCGGCAACTCAATTCGCGTGCAGATTATACGATTTGATTTGTCAATCATAATATTCCTTCCAAGACTTGGTAATGGTGGAAGCCACCTACTATTTTAAAGAATTGACTCGCAAACTTAGATTAAATTCCAAGATAAAATATGCTGCTTATTTCTTCACAAAAACACTTTTGCGATTCAATCCCATTTAAGGGTACTTCCGGATTGTGTTAAAATTTAAGTAGCAGGCCACTTGTCGGATCTTTGTAGCCTTAGAATAAAGTCAACACTTCTCTGGATATGGGCTTAATACATTGCAGAATTGTTCAATAGGCAAAATCGATCGGCTATGTAGATGAAGAATCTTCAAACCTGCCAGAATGCCGCCCTGAGAACTGCGACAGGGTGCCTCTTCATGACACTAGTGGACCATCTTTTATGAGCAGACGAAGGTTTCACCAGTGCATCAGCACAAAATAATGTTGTCGATGCAGTACCTGCTTGGTCCAAAAATGGTCAAAATCAAGTACAACAAGTACAAATTTATTGATGAGAATTCATAGTAAACATTCCAATTAAAAGGAATTTGAATTATGGTGTTGATTTGCAAGTTATTTTGTCCATGGGAAGTTTCAAATCCGACAATTGTTGGAAATATGTATTTTTGTCCTTATTTTACTAAAATTAATTAATTGGATGATGCTCCAAAATTTTAATATTTAAAGTAATTTATCGTTCTAAAATAAATTTTTATAGTTGCTTTGGATGTAATAAACATGGATTTATTTTTGTTTGGAATTAAATAGTGATCATATGATGTTTACAGCTACCCAAGTCGGTGGTACTTAGTACATCGATTTTGTGAACCAAATTTTAAAATTAACGGAGTAGGACAAAATTGTATAAAAGTCTATATCGATATTATTTGTTGTTTGATTTGTGAATAGTGAGTACTTCGAATGTATAAAGGTTCCAGCTGCAGAGGTTTGCAGACGAACATGTTATTTCTCTTTTTCAGCGACCACCTAACTCAGGGGTTACCCCCTATTTTACCAAAACGAATGAACCGATCATCATATATTTTTGTGGGCTTATTAAGTACGTAATAATCTTGCTTTAAAACGGAAGACTTTTAAAAATATAAATTAAAAAAAATGGTAATAGCGAAATCAAAATTCGATTTTTTACAAAAAATGGACCGTTTTTGGCCATTAATCGGTCAAAAAAACGTTGTTAAAGGAAAATTCTCATATATAAAGACAAGAGTTTGATACATTCAATATAATCACAAAAAATATGAAGACTGAACCCCAAATTTCAGCCATTTCGGGTGGATATGGAGGCCATAGCATTCAAAATACCGAAAATGGGGAGGTACGGTTCTATGGGGGCTATAGGAAGACGAGGACCTATACTGACAGATTTCTGGTGGAAACATAAGCCCCCAACGAAGACTTAATACCAATTTTCAGCCATTTCGGTGTGATAATCAGGCTAAAACCACCAAAATACTGAAAATCGGGAGGTACCATCCTATGGGGGCTATATGAAGGCGTGGACCTATGCAGACAAATTTCAAGATGAATAATTTATGCCCCCAACGAAGACTAAATACCAAATTTCAGCAATTTCGGTGTAATAATGAGGCTAAAATCTTCAAAATATCGATAATCGGGAGGTACCGTTCTATGGGGGCTATATCAAAACGTGGACCTACACCCAAAATTCTCAGTTGGAATGTTTCATACCTCTTCTGAAGACTAACTCCCAAATTTCAGTAATTTCGGTTAGTCATTATGATTAAAACTTTTAAAATACTGAAAATAGGGAGGTACGGTTCTATAGGGGCTATACCAAAACATGGACCGACCATCCCAGTTTTTTGTCCTGGAGATTGTAAGTCAATAATAGGTACGTGTACCAAAATTGATGCACCTACAACAACTCCTTCTACTTTTGGCCACAGTTAATATGAACTCGCGACAGTGTGCGCCTTGAGCATACCTGTCATGATTCAATGGACAGGCATCCCTCACGTCAGGACAAATCTTCATGATCTAAAGAGAGAGAGAGAGAGAGAGATCCAAAGGTATAAATGAGGACCTCTAGACCAACGAGTCTATAATGTAGGCTTGGATAGTATTCACACTGATGCAGTCGCACCACGCCACCATCCATCACAGCAGAACAACGTCAGCTGCCAAGGCAAGCACGAGTGATTTTAGCCCAGTTAAGATCAGGACGATGCAGCCGCCTCAATTCCTATTAGACCCGAATTTATGCCATCATACCCAATACATGCCCGACATGTGGATTGGGATCATACTTTACACTCCATTTGTTTAGCTTCCCAGCTAACCTCACTCACCAGTCTCCCGATTCTTTATGGACGCAACCAATCTAGGTTGTAAAATTTTCAAGTCTGGATACAGAGGAACCATAACCTGATAACAACAACAACTGATGCACACCATAACAAACGAATTGACGAATCCTATTTGGCCCAAAACTTTGCACATCGTAAAATTTCTTCCAAGCTTTTGAAGAAGGTCTATTTTGGAGCCAAGTTTCATGAAGGTGTTTATCTGAATCATCGTGATGTGGTGGTAATTACGTGACTAGGACATTAAAAATTTTCGACTGTGCCCTTCAGAGGAATGTTGGCTTACATATTTACAAATGTCGTTCGGAATTGGAGCAAACAAGTAGGTCCCATATCATTGAGCGAATTTGAATCAGCGTGCCCTTATTGATATGAGAAAAGTCTCCCTTGTACATTCGATGACGATGTTGGAACATATGTATGAATGTATATCACAGAAGTTCAACAATCAATTGCAGTTTAAGGGATGTTCTACACATATTTCTCTATGAATGGAGTTCTCTCTTCTAAATAGACCTTAACCTATGGAGTCCTCTAGTCTAAGGAAACCACTCATGGATACTTTTTCCTCCATGAAAACCTTCAATTGATGTATATTCTTGAATGGATGCTTTATCCTTCATAGAAGAGTCCTAATAGATCATAGGAGATGCTTTTATGGGGACCTTTGATTTTATATGAAGCCCTTCTATTCCACAGAAGACTCCTATGAAACCCATTAACCCTCTTATGCCTGTAGGGACCTTCTATTTTGTATAAATTTCATATGGAGGCCTTTACCCATAAAAGCCTCCTATACAAGCTTTCTATTTTATCGAAGCCTCCCATGGATGCTTCCTTAGGAGGCCTTCTGTTTCGAAGAAATATCTTATGAATGCCTTCTCTTTCATAGAAGTCTCTTGTGGTGTCCTTCTGTTCTATTGAATCAAATAAGGCTTCAAATAAGCCTTCTATTTCATAGAAGTATTTCACAGTAGCCTCCCATCAAGGCCTTCATATAGAGACCTCCTATTTCATAGAGGTCTCCTTTGGAAGCGTTCTAATTGATAAAGCCTTCTGGAGGCTCCTATGGAGGCCTTCTGTTCTATAGAAGCATCTTATGGAGACCTTCTCTTCTGTAGAAGACTTATGGAGACCTTCTGTTCTATAGAAACCTCTTATGGAGTCCTTCTCTTCTATAAAAGACTTTTATGGAGACCTTCAGTTCCTAGAAGCCTTTTATGAAGGCAGTATACTTCAAAGAAGCATGTTATGGAGGCCTTCTGTTTCATAGGAGCCTCCTATGGAGGCCTTCTGTTCTATAGAAGCCTCCTATGGAGGCCTTCTGTTCTATAGAAGCCTCTTATGGAGTCCTTCTCTTCTATAGAAGACTTTTATGAAGACCTTCTGTTCCATAGAGGTCATTTATTTCATAGAATTCTCTTATGCAGATCATAGAAGTTTCTTATGTAGGCCCTCTGTTTTATATAAGTCTCTTATGGAGACCTTCTGTTCCATGGAATCTTCTTATGGAGGCCTGCTGTTTTATAGCAGCATGATTTGGAGGTTATTAATTTCATAGAAGCCTCTTATAGAGGCCTTCTGTTCCATATAAGCTTCTTATGGATACTTTATGTTTCATAGAAGACTCGTATGGAGGCCTTCTGTTTTATAGAATCTTTCTGTTCTATAGAAAACTCATATGGAGGTCTTCTCTTCTATAGAAGCCTCTTATGATTTAATTCATAGAAGCTTCTTATGATAAGAGCCATCTGTTCAATAGAATAATTTTATGAAGGCCTTCTGTTCCACATAAGTCTCTTATAGAGATCATTTCTTTTATATAAGTCTCTTAGGGAAGCCTTCTGCTCCATAGAAGACTTGTATATATAAGCCATATAAGCCTTTCATGGATGCGTTCTCTCCCATAGAAGCCTCTTATGTGGGCCTTCTTTTCCCTATAAGCCTCTTATAGAGGCCATTGAATTCATAGAAGTCACTTATGGAGAAGCCTTCTGTTCCATACAAGATTCTTACGGAGGCTTTCTGTTCTATAGAAGTCTCCCATGGAGGCCTTCTGTTACATAGAAGTCTTTTAAGGATGCCTTCTGTACCATAGAAGCCTCATCAGAGGCCTTCTGTCCCATATAAGCTTTTTATGGAGGCCTTTACCATATAAGCCTCTTATAGAGGTCTCCTGTCCCATATAAACCTCTTATGGAGGCCTTCTGTTCCATATAAGGCTGTATAGAGGCCTTTTGTTCTATAGAAGCCTTTTATGCAGGCCTTTTCTTCCATATAAGCTTCTTATGGAGTCATATTGTTCTTTAGAAATCTCTTATGGCCTCTTAGAGGCCTCTCATAGAGGGCTCCTGTCCCATATACACCTCTTATGGTGGTCTTCTGTTCCATATAAGGCTGTATAGAGGCCTTCTGCTCTATAGAAGCATTTTATGACGGCCTTTTCTTCTATATAAGCCTCTTATGGAGTCATATTGTTCTTTAGAAATCTATTATGGCCTCTTAGAGGCCTTCCGTTCCATACAATCCTCTTATGGAGGCTTTCTTTTCCATATTAGCCTATTATGGAGGCCCTCTGTTCCATATAAGCTCTTTGTGAAGGCCGCCTGTTCTATGTATGTAAGCCCCTTTTGGGGTCCTTCTTTTCCATATAAGCCTTCTGTTCCATAGACGACTCTTATGGAGGCCTTCTGTTCCATATAAGCGTGTATAGAGTCCTTCTGTTCCATAGAAGCCTTTTATGCAGGCCTTCTGTCCCATATTACCCTATCTGTTCCATTTAACCTTCTTATGGAGGACTTCTGTTCCACATAAGCTTAGGTTTTATAGAAGCTTCTTATGGAGGCCTCTGTTCCATAGAAGTTCTTAGGGAGGGCATTTATTTCATAGAAGTCTCTTATAGAGGTCTTCTAATCCATAGAAGTTTCCCATTGTTTCATATAAGCCTATTATGGACACCTTTTTTATAGAAGACCTGGAGGGTGGAGGCCATTTATTTCATAGAAGACTCTTATGGATTCACAATTTTCTCTAGAAGACTTCTTATGGAGGGTTTATGTTCCATATATGCTTCTTATTGAAGCCTTCTGTCCGATATAAGGCTCTTATGGAAGCCTTCTGTTCCACATAAGCCTCTTATGGAGGCTTTTTGTTCCATATATGCCTTTTTACTGAGGGTTTCTTTTCTATATAAGCCTTTTATGAAGGCTTTCTGTTCCGTAGAAGACTCTTATGGAGGCCCTCCGTTTCATATAAGCCTCTAATGGAGGTCTTCTGTCCTATAGAAGGCTGTTATGGGGGCCATTTATTTCCTAGAAGTTGTTCATGGAGGCCCTCTATTTTCGGTCCAAAATTTGGCTTTAGTAATATTCTGCCCATGCTCAGTTTAAGTTCGAAGATGGGTTATATCGGTCCACTCCTTCCGGTACCTCCCCCACAAAAGTTCGAAAATGTTCGGAGAATTTGTGCGCATGATAACTCTTGAAGCGATTAACCGATTTGACCCATACTTTGTACATCGTGAAATTTCTACCAGACTTAAATGACGTTCCAATATGGACCCAATCGGTCCACTCCTTCGGGTACCTCCCACACAAAATTTCAGAAAAGTTCAGTTTAGGACCTGTTCTCGAATCGCTTTGATTTTTGTTGTAACACATTTTATTCACTGTGCCCTATACGACGGTACAAGTTTCATCAGGGGCAAGTCCATACTTGCGGAGCAAATAGCCTGAAAGTTGCAAAAAAACCCCTATGTGTAGTGGTTGGAGCGCAAGATAAATCTTGAACGGATCTGCCAATTCGGTCCAAAAATTTGGTCTTCGTAATATGTTGTCCAAACATAGTTTAATATCGAAGATAAACCGTGTCGGTCCACTCCTTCAGGTACCTCCCTCACAAAAGTTCAAAAATGTTCAGAAAAATTGTGCGCACGATAACTCTTGAAGGGAGTGACTGATGTAATCCACACTCTGCACATCCTAATATATCTACCAGATATAGATCAAGTTCGAATATGGACTATATTTGTCTACTCCTTCTGGTACCTCTTACACAAAATTTCGGATAAGTTCACTTTAAGACCTGCTCTCGAACCACTTTGATTTGATTTGAAGTGATTTGCATTCGTTACCTCCATTACGACGGTAAACGTTTTTTCGGGGGCAAGTCCATATTTCTTGGGAAAACAACCCGAAAGATGTGGCAGCCACGATAACTCTCGAACTATTCAACCGATTTGGTCCAACATTTGGTCTTCGTGATATTTTATCCAAACTTAGTTTCATGGGGCAATACCGGTCCACAACTTCCGGTACTTCTCCCCAATATTTCAAAAATGTCACTAAAATGCTAGGACAATATAACTTGATTGGTGCAAGCAATTTGGTCCAAAATGTTGCTTGGTTCTCCTTATATTTTGACAAAATTTAGTTTAACTTCTAAAATGTCAGCCCTCCCTAAGGTTACCTCCCCCACAAAAGTTCAACATTTGTGTCTTAATGCAGTTAATTCCTAATCCACATTTTTGTTGACAAGTTCAAATGTTCAAAAAGAGCCAAAAAATTTTATGAGACCTTAAATACATTCGGTCTGCCCGTAGATGAAAGTTTCACTTCACATTGGCTGAGGGTATATCTCTGTAGGCAAAGCCGACTGACACTATTTTAGTTGTTTCTATATAAATCTGTTTCATAGAAAGCTCTTATGTATGCCTTTTGTTCCACACAAGCCTCTTATGTACACCTTCTGTTCCATATAAGCATCTTATGGACGCCATTTATTTCATAGAAGCGTCTTATGGAAGCCTTATTGAGGCCTTCTGTTCTTTAGAAGCCTCTTATGGGGAACATTTATCTCACAGAAGTATCTTATGGAGATCTTCCAGAGAAGTCTCTTGTGCTTTCCTTCTGTTCTACAGAAGCTTCCTGATGGAGCCATCTATGAAGTATTTTTAGCCAGTAGATGTTTCCCATGGAATTCTTATTATGCAGACGTCTTCTGTTTTAACGTCTTCTGTTTTAAAATCTTTGTCTATTTCATTGATCATTTTCCTTTGCCTCCTTTCACACACACACACATCTGTAGCTAAAATTAATGGTCATGGTTGACATTTGCATGAATTGTTCTCATCAATCACAATTAGTCAATTATCATGAATTCTCGATCACAAAACATTATAACTAAATTACAACAACAGTAGTTTGTGATAGCAATATGTCACTCATTCAATACCCCCCTCCCCATTCATTCATTCATCATTTAGAGATACAATTCATTTTAGTTGTGGTTTATTGATAAAAAGCCATACATTTGTAAATAAAAGATTTTAATTTAATTTTATCTGTCGCGTAATTAAATTATAATTCGTTATTCCAGTTCTACTCATTGTTGTTTGTTTTCGATTTCAATTTCGTACGTGTGAATTGGACCCAAAATAGCAGCATTTTGTTACCTTAGATTAAAAATTAAATAATTGCATTCGACAAAAAATCGTTTGACTGCTAATTGTGATAAATTTGACAATGGTGTGCCCCTCTCTTTCTTGCATTTGACGGGTTGACACAATTTTTAGCATGTTTTCTTTTCTATGATGTGAATGTATTTTACTTTGATATAAAATATTGTAAATTTAGTTGTAAACATTTTGTAATTACAAATATTTTTGCTAATGTGAATTTTTTTGATATGAATTTTTAAATGTTTTTGACCCGCCAAATTCTACCCCATCTCTATCTGTCTTACACACACACACACACAAACACTTTTGAACGCCAAACGCACACACACACATACACCAGATTACTCATCGTACATCGAAACGTGCCAAAACGCCAATGTTTAATACGGACAAATTTCGTGAGGTATTTATTTTTATGATAGAGTCAGTCAGTCGTACGTCGTAGTGCAGTCTTTTCTCCCACACAACTGACACACCCACCCACCCACCACCTTTCACAAAAAAAAAAAAAACGAAATGAAAATTCAAATTCATTTTATGGCAGCGATTAGTTGAAACTGTAAATGGCAAAAAAGAGCATTTAGTCTTAAAGGTCAAGTTTAACAACAAATTAGTGTTGTTTGCCTGACTTATGTTTGACAATTAGTTATAAACATCAGATCAGAATGACAAACAAATAGATTAATATGTAGTAAACAATTATATTAATTACATACAATATAGTTTAAGTGTAGTAATAAAACCTGTTTTATGGGACTCCTAAGAGGAATGATAAGAGAAAACAAGCAGACGCAAAAATCTTCCAAAATATATACATATGTATATGAAAACAATGCGATTTTGGGGAACATAAACAAGGAAAAATTGGGAATGGGGTTTATCTACATATACATTTATATCATCAGCGTGTGATCTTCTATTATATTGAAACTTCCTACGGAGGTCTTTTAGTCAAAAATCTCCAATGAAGGCTTTCTGTTCCATATAAGCCACATATGGAAGCCATTTATTTCAAAGAAGTCTCTTAAGGAGGCCTTCTGTTCCATAGAAGTATATTATGGAGGCCTCCTGTTCCATATCATCATCTTTTGGAGACCGTTTGTTCCATATAAGTCTCATATGAATGCCATCTATTTCATAGAAAAGACTTATGGATGTCCTTATTCCATAGGAGACTATAATATGGGTCCGATGTGATTTAGAAGCCTCTTATGGAGGTCTTCTATTCCATATAAGCTTCTTATGGAGGCCTTCTGTTCTATAGAAGCCTCTAAAGCCTCTTATGGAGTTTTTTCTATTCCATATAAGCCTCTTATTGAGGCCTTCTGTTCCATGGAAGACTCTTATGGAGGCCTTCTGTTCCATAGAAGACTCTTATGGAGGCCTTCTGTTCCATAGAAGACTCTTATGGAGGCCTTCTGTTCCATAGAAGACTCTTATGTTGACCTCCTGTTCTATAGAAGGCTCTTATAGAGGCCATTTATTTCATAGGAGGCCTTCTGTTTCATAAGTGGCTTCTTATGAAGGCCTTCTGTTCCATGTAAGCCTCTTATGGAGGGTTTTGTTCTACGCAAGCCCCTCCAAACTCTACCCCATCTCTATCTGTCTTACATACACAAACAAACACTTTTGAACGGCAAACGCACACACACATACAACAGATTACTCATCGTACATCGAAACGTGCCAACACGGCTGTGTTTAATACGGATAAATTTCGTGAGGTATTTATTTTTATGATAGTCAGACAGTCGTACGTCGTAATGCAGTCGTAGACACTTATGGAGGTCTTCTATTCCATATAAGCCTCTTATGGAGGCCTTCTGTTCCATAGAAGACTCTTATGTAGGACTTCTGTAGGCCTATTCTGTAACTTTTATCGATTGAAAAGTTGTTAAAATGTCTTTTGTTTTTGTAACAACTACAAAACAAACAAATGAAATTGTTGTAAAATAAACAATGAGTAAAGTTGTTAAAAAGTTACTGAATAGGTACCCTGTAGGCCTATTCTATAACTTTTATCGATTGAAAAGTTGTTAAAATTTCTTTTGTTTTTGTAACAACTACAAAACAAACAAATGAAATTGTTGTAAAATAAACAATGAGTGAAGTTGTTAAAAAGTTCTAGAATAGGTACCCTGCCCCCCTATTCCGTAACTTTTTAACAACTTTACTCATTGTTTATTTTACAACAATTTCATTTGTTTGTTTTGTAGTTGTTACAAAAACAAAAGAAATTTTAACAACTTTTCAATTAATAAATGTTACAGAATAGGCCTACTGTTCTATAGAAGCCTCCAAAGAACGATTTCTGTTCCATATAAGCCTCTTATTGTGGCCTTCTGTTCCATTGAATACTCTTATTGAGGCCTTCTGTTCCATTGAAGACTCTTATGGAGGCCTTCTGTTCCATAGAAGACACTTATGGAGGCCTTCTGTTCCATAGAAGACTCTTATGGAAGCCTTCTGTTCCATAGAATACTCTTATGGAGGCCATTTATTTCATAGGAGGCCTTCTGTTTCATAAGTGGCTTCTTATGTAGGTTTTCGGTTCCATATAAGCCTCTTATAGAGGCCTTTGTTCTACGCAAGCATCTTTTGGAGGCCTTTTGTTCTATAGAAGCCCTTTGTGGAAGCCTTCTGATCTATAAAAACTTCTAATGGAGGCCATATGTTCCATAAAAGCTTCTTATGAAGGTATTCTGTTTTATAGAAGCCTCATATGGAGGCTATTCATTTCATAGATGTCTTTTATGGAGGTCTTCCGTTTCATAATAGGCTTCGTATGAAGGCTTTGTGTCCCATGTAATCATGTTACGGCGGCCTTTTGTTCTACGGAAGCCTCTTTCAGAGGCCTTTTGTTCTACGGAAGCCTCTTTCAGAGGCCTTCTGTTCTATAGAAGCCTCTTATGGAGGTGATTTATTTCATAGAAGACTTTTATGGAGAACTTCTGTTCTATAGAGGACTCCTATGAAGGCCTTTAATACCATAGTGAAAATGCCAAACTTTGGATTTTCTTAGAAATGCTGGGATGGTTAATTGTTGCGGTGAAATGGAAATACATTTCTTCGAATTAGAAAGAATTTCCCCTCAGGATGATATGGAAAAGAAATGAAAGAAAAACACAAGATTTTTAGGCGAAGGAATTGAACAATAGTGGACGTTTATTTCAAGAAATTTGGTGGTTTTGGAAACTAATCTTACCAGGAACAACGATTACGTTTGCAGGTTAAAAGTCAAGTGATTTTATTTACAATGGAGAGAAAAAAAAACCCTTAGGAAATGAGAACTTTTGTATTTAGTACCAAGAGAGAGATACAAATGCAGCAGTAAAGAACTAAAAATATGAAAAGGAAAATAGGGTAACCAGCACAGTTAACTTTGACGTTAACACATAGAATTCTCTAAAAGAGTTCTTCTGCTCCACAGAAGGGCTTCTATTTTACAAAAGCCTCATATAAAGGTCTTTTATTCTATAAAATCGTTCTATGAAGGTACAATTTTCCGACAGTAAAATGAAAAACACAATGCATCCCCGGAGTATGCCACCATAAAATCGTCCATTTCACTCGGAGGCCTTTGGTTCATTCTACAGTCATTCCAACTTGACGTAAGATATCTAACCAAGCAACGGCCCCGACCGGCTTTAACATGACAGAGCCCGGATTTATCTTGGTCCCTCTTTCATCTCAACTGGACACTGACCTTCCCCGTGGTGTCACCTTGGGAGCTGCCTTTGACACCCGTTAAAGGTAGTGAGGTAACATGTGGCGCGTTTACACATAAGAATGTTAAAAAGTTGGTTTTGGGCGTCAGGTTAATAATCCTCCCCTTAGAAAAAAGCAGCCTACTATGAAAAAACGAAAGAAAAGAAAAACAAACCCCTCTAAAGTTGACGAACCCCGCTAAGGTTTAAGGACCATGGTGTGCGAATTTGCACCTGAAATGCTCGCACTCTTTATATAGAAGATACAATTTACACATTAGCAGATGTACTCGAAAATGACAAGGCCGACATTACAACAACACCTAAAGTTGACGCACGGTATTATAGCTGCAATGACACAAAGCATGAGTTTGGCTGCGGATTTGTAGTTAGTCGGAAGTTAAAACATCTGGTCTCCAGCTTCACCCCAGTGAATGAAAGACTCGCTACAATTTGATTAAAAGCAAAATTCTTCAACATCAGCTTCATTTGCGCTCATGCTCCCACTGAAGACAAGGACAAACAAACTAAAGATGTATTTTACGAGCGCTTAGAAGAAACTTATGACCGTTGCCCTGCCCATGGCATTAAAATTATTCTAGGCGATTTTAATGCCAAAATTGGAAAGGAGAATATCTTCGGCCCAACAGTCGGGAAATTCAGTCTGCACAGTGAAACATCTGACAACGGTATGAAGCTGATAGTCTTTGCAGCTGCAAAAAAACATGGTAGTTAGCAGTACCAGATTTAAGCATCTCGATATTCATAAGGGCTCCTGGCTGTCACCAGATAAAAGAACAAGAAATCAAATTAAGCACGTTGTGATAGATGGAAGACATTCGTCGAGCGTGTTGGATGTGCGATCGTTCCGAGGAGCAAACATAGACTCGGACTACTACCTTGTTGCAGTAAAGGTACGTATCCGTCTAAACGTTGCAAATAAAGCACGAACAGATACAACGTGAAAGTTGGACATCGGTAGACTGCAAACACAACAGATAGCCACAGATCGAAATCGAGATGTACAGGAACCAGAATGATGTCTGAAAGTTCTACCAAAGAGTGAAACATCAAACTGATGGCTTTGGTACAGGCACATCCTCCTGTAGAGGGCAGCAAGGTAAGTTGGGAACTGATACATATATGTATATGGAAAGAACATTTTTCCATACTGTATACCAAAGATCCAATCCAAGATGAGGTAAAGACATCAATAAACCGGCTCAAGAATAAAAAGGCAGCAGGAGCTGATGGCTTACCAGCCGAGCTGTTCAAAACCGGAGGAGACACGCTAATAAGGTGTATGCATCAGCTAGTTAGCACGATCTGGCAGGAAGAACGTGTACCCGACAATTGGAATCTATCCTGTGTCCCGTCCACAAGAAAGAAGATAAGACTATATGCTCTAACTATAGGGGCATAAGTCTTCTCCCTATTGCCTACAAGATAGTGTCAGGGATATTGTGCGAACGACTAAAGCCTATGGTCAATGAAATAATTGGACCATACCAATGCGGCTTTAGATCTGGCAAGTCCACCATAGGCCAGTTATTTACACTACGACAAATCCTGGAGAAGACCCATGATATGCAGATCGACACCTACCACCTTTTTGTCGATTATAAGGCAGCCTTCGACAGCCCCATACGCCCAAAGGTATTCCAAGCCATGTCTGAATTTCGGCTTTCTAAGATGACTTTAGCTGACACTAAGTCCTCAGTTAAAATAGGACATAACCTCTCCGAACAATTCAGTAACAAAAAAGGTTTCAGATAAGGAGACAGTCATTCATGTGACCCGTTCAACATTCTGCTGGAAAAGCTTATACGAGATGCAAATGTCAAAAGAAATGGCACAATCTACAGGAGCAGCCACATCTTAATTGCGTATGCTGATGACATTGACATTATCGGACGATCATTAAAGGAAGTAAATGATACCTTTAAGAAGGAGAATCAGCAAAAGTGGGTCTGGAGATAAACGGTGAAAATGCGTCCATAGAGCACGGACCACCAGGAAAACTTCGCATACCTCGGCACCGCATAAACACAACAAACAACATCAATTGTAAAATAAGAAGAGAATTGTATTGGCCAACAGATGCTACTGAATTAAGCAGTTTAATAACAAGGCCACATCTCGTCAAACAAACCAACGCTTTACAAAACACTTATACTACCCGTGCTTATGTATGGTTCCGAAGCCATAAATGCGCTTTCATTTTGACTTTATATGTGTAGATTAAGTTCAAAGATGAGCCATTTCGGTCCACTCCTTTAGGCACCTACCTCACAAAGGTTCAAACGTTTTCACTAAAATAATGCGCACTATAAGTCTCGAAGGCAATAACCGATTTGGTCTATACTTTATACATCGAAAAATTTTTAAGAGAAATGTCAACTCCTCACAAAATTCCCAAAAAATGCGGTTTAAGATCTGCTCTCGAATCGCGTTGATCTTTGTTGTAACAACTTGTATTCGATGCCCCCATTACAACGCTAAATGTTTTTTCCAGGGACAAGTCCATACTTCCTGAGAAAATAGCCCGAAAGCTATGGCACCATGTGTAGTTGCTCTCCTTAGGATACCTTCCCCACAAAAGTTCAACATTTTTGTTTAAGTGCAGTTTAGGATCTGTTCGATGATCTTTTGACAAATTATACCTGTGCTACTCTTTGTGGCCAGTCCATGCTTCCCGACATAGTGTTACAAAATCTCTATGTTATACGGTGACCAACTGAAATGACAGGTGGGCACAAATATATCGAAAGGAATTGCTCCCAAAATTAGATCCACAGACATGGATAGACGATTAAGATGGTGTGAACGATAACTCTCGAAGGGAGCAATCAATTTGCTACAAACTTTGCACATCCTATTATTCCTTCCAGATATAGATCAGGTTCGAATATGGAATATATCGGTCCACTTTTTCTTCGGTTACCTCGGATACCACATAAAATTGGGAAAAAGTTAAGTTTAAGAGCTCCTTTCTGATCGTTTTGATTTTTTTTTCAGTAGGTTGTCCTTGTGGCTCCCTTTACGACGGTACAATTTCTTTTGGACGCAAGTCCATACTTCCTGAGATAATAGCCTAAAAGCTCCAAGAAACCTTGACGGCACCAATTAAAATGGCAAATCCGCATGATTACTCTCGCAGGGAGATTCTGATTGGTCCAAACTTTGCACATCGTATTATTTCATCTATCAGTAACATGTCGGAATATGGACTATATTGTCCCGTCCTTCGAGTACCTCCCACAACAATTTGAGAAACGTGCACATTAATAGCCCCTCTCTGATCGTTTTGAATTTTTTTCAAAACATTTGGGTAGTACCTAAGATAACCCTCGAGAAAAGAAACCGATATTGTACAAACGTTGAACATCAAATTATTTCCTACAGCCCCAAATTATGTCCAACTATTGATTACATAGGACCACTCTTTCGGGTACGCCCCAAACAGAGTTTGGAAAGAGTGAAGTACAAGCACTCGTCTGATCGTTTTTAAATTTTTGATAATAGTTCTGTATGCTATTGATTAATTTTTTAGGGCCGAGTCTGAGGGTACATCTCAGTCGGCACAGCTGACTGATACTTTCTTACTTGTTTCAAAACTACTTAGATAATGATAGCTCAATTAATGCAATCAATTAAAAAAATCCATCACATTGCGCCGTATGAACAATATTTGAAAGTGTTATAAATGCTAGGACGTATTTTTAAAACAAAATGTGTATTTATGGACGGCCCTAGGGGCAACTTAATTGTCATCTTTATAGACGCTTCTAAGGACACAATTATAGAAATCCCTAAAGGCGTGACCCAAAGGTCACCTTTACAGATGTCCCTAAATCTTACTTTCTTAACTGGCCCATTACAGAACATTTGTTCCATAGACTGAACTAAGAAAAGATCTCCAATTCCGTCTGTTTTTCGCTTCGCTTTCTGGAATTCCGTGCCTTTTCATTACTTCATCCACTTGTATGCTCCATCGAAGCTTAGGCCTGTCGATTCTGCGTGCACCGCCATGTGGCATGTATTCATATGCCTTTTTAGCAGGTTCATCATCGCTTAATCTTATGATATGGCCTGGCCAACGCAATCGTTGCATCTCGATACGTTTAACTATATTCATGTCTTTGACGTCGATATTCACCGTCAACGCAAATCGCACGTAGATCTTTCGAAGAATTTTCCTCTCAAACACACCAAGCACTGCCTTATCTACTTGCGCAAGTACACATGCTTCGGAGCCATACATTTGCACGGACAGTATCAGCGTTTTGTATAGTGTTATTTTTGTTTGACGAGATGTGCTTTGTTTTTAAATTGTTTATTTAAACCATATTAGCATCTGTTGGCCAATACAATTCTTCTTCTTATTTCACAACTGATGTTGTTTGTTGTGTTTATGGCTGTACCTCAAAATTATAGGTACCAACTTCCACAGTTGGTCCGAGCTCTATGGACGCTTTGTGCGTCGACATCATCAATTTGGCATCGACCTTCATAAATGTATCAGTTAATTCCTTTACTGTTTTTCCCATGATGTCTATGTCATCAGCATAAGCAAGTAACATGTGGGTATTTGTGTAAATTGTGCCATTTCTTTTGACATTTGCATCTCGTATTACCTTTTCCAGCAAAATGTTGAATAGGTCACACGAAAGGCTGTCTCCTTGTCTTAAACCTCTTTTGGTACTGAACTGTTCGGAGAGGTTCTTTCCAATTTTAACTGAGGACCTAGTATCAGTTAAAGTCATTTTACAAAAGCCGAATGAGCTTTGCGGGGATACCAAATTCAGACATTGCTTGGAATACCTTTGAACGTAGCGGGCTGTCAAAGGCTGCTTTATCAACGACAAAAAGGTGGTAGGTGTCGATCTGCATCTCTTGGGTCTTCTCCAGGATTTACCGCAGGGTAAATATCTGGTCAATGGTGGACTTGCCAGGTCTAAAGCCGCATTTGTATGGTCCAATTATTTCGTTGACCATGGGCTTTAGTCGTTCGCACAATATCCCTGACACTATCTTGTAGGCGATAGGGAGAAGACTTATGCCCCTATAGTTAGAGAATACAGTCTTATCTCCTTTCTTATGGACAGGACACAGGATGCTTAGGTTCCAATCGTCGGGTACGCGTTCTTCCTGCCAGATGGAGCTGATGCATACATCTTATCAGCGTGTCGCCTCCGGTTTTAAACAGCTCGGCTGGTAGGACATCAGCTCCTGCTGACTTATTATTTTTCAGCCGGTTTATTGCTGTCCTTACCTCATCTTGGCCGGGTGGTATACATTCAATACCATCTTCTGGGATTGGATCTGTGGTATCTTCGTTGACTATTGGATACCAACAGTTGGGAAAAATGATCTTTCCATATCCTTAGCACACTATCTGATTACCTTGCTGGTCTCTACAGGAGGATGTGCCAGTTCCAAAGCCATCAGTTTGATGTTTTACTCTTTGGTAGAATTTTCGGACTTCATTCTGTCTGCTGTACATCTCGATTTGTTCACTCTCCCGCTTTTCCATCTCTCTCTCTTTTTCCTGCGGAAAAGACGTTTCTCCTCTCTCCTTTTCTCCCGATACCTCTCTCGTGCGCTACGCGTTGCTACGGATTGTAAATTAGCCCTATATGCCGCATTTTTCTCTTCGGTAGCGGCACGACACTCCTGGTCATACCATGGATTCCTTGGTGGAGGTCTCTGGTATCCAAGTACTGATTTTGCGGCTGTTTGCATGGAGTGGGCAATGATTTGCCATTGCGCTGATATGTTATCGGGATGAGGAGTGCTTTGATTAAGCAATTGGGCTAGTTGAGTGGAATATGCTGTGGCTATCTGTTGTGTTTGCAGCCTATCGATGTCCAACTTCCGCGTTGTGTCTGTTCGTGCTTTATTTGCAACGTTTAGACGGGTGCGTACCTTTGCTGCAACAAGGTAGTGGTCCGAATCAATGTTTGCGCCTCGGAACGATCGTACATCCAAAACGCTGGATGAATGTCTTCCATCTATTACAACATGATCAATTTGATTACTTGTTCTTTGATCTGGAGACAGCCAGGTGCCCTTATGAATATCGAGATGATTAAATCTGGTACTGCTAACTACCATGATTTTTGCAGCTGCAAAGTCTATCAGTCTCATACCATTGTCAGATGTTTCACTGTGGAGACTGAATTTCCCGACTGTTGGGCCAAAGATATTCTCCTTTCCAATTTTGGCATTAAAATCGCCTAGAATGATTTTAATGTCATGGGCAGGGCAACGGTCATATGTTTCTTCTAAGCGCTCGTAAAATATATCTTTGGTCTGTTCGTCCTTTTCTTCAGCGGGAGCATGAACGCAAATAAAGCTTATGTTGAAGAATTTAGCTTTTATTCGAATTGCAGCAAGTCTTTCATTCACTGGGGTGAAGCTGGATACCAGATGTTTTAGTCTCCGACTAACTACGAATCCGCAACCAAACTCATGCTTTACGTCATGGCAGCTATAATACAGTGCGTCACCTTTAGGTGTTGTTGTGACGCCTTTCCCAATCCATCGTATTTCCTGTATGGCAGTAATATCGGCCTTGTACTTTTCAAGTACGTCTGCCAATGCAGATTCGCAAATCATGGTCCTTAAAACGTTTGCGGGGTTCGTCAACTTTAGAGGGGTTTGTTTTTCTTCTCTTTTCGTTTTTTCATAGTAGGATGTTTTTTCTAGGGGAGGGTTACTAACCCGACGCCCAAACCCAAGTTTTTAACGTTCTTATGGGTGAACGCGCGGCACATGTTAGCTCACTACCTTACCACGGGGAGGTCAGTGTCCACTTGAGATGAAAGAGGGACCAAGATAAATCCTGGGCTTTGCCATGTTAAAGCCGGTCAAGACCGTTGCTTGGTATCTTTCATCCCCTACGTCACCCTCAATTCACATAGGCTGAAGGTATATCTCTGTCGGCAAAGCCGACTGATACTTTCTTACTTGTCTTTTGAGTCTTTTATGAGGAATAACATAATCAAGAATGCCAGCCGCCTATGTACTGAGGCCTTTGGGGTATCATGATATACATCTCTAAGGGCGTCTTCACAGACGTCCATAAGATTAGATACATATATAGGCGACTCTAACAACGTCTTAAAATAGTGTCTTTATAGACGTACCTGAGGGTTTATTTCGCTATGGACGAAGTCCAAAAGCTATAGAACTCGGACCAGTAAAAACCATTCTGAATCACGTTTCCCCGTATGAATAGGGACACCTTCATTGGCCTTTATATACCTCCATAAGGGCGCTTTAAAGCCGTATTTAAGGATGTTCTAAAAGGCGTATTTTTAGGCATCCATAAAAGAATATTTAAGAGCGTTTATATAAGTCCCTAAGAGCGTACTGACGTCCCAAATGGGGACCTTTTAGACTTCCCTAATGATGCCTTTATGGACGTTTTTATATACATCCATAAGGGCGTCATTAAGGCCGTCTTCATACACGTCCCTAAGGTTGTCTTTATGGACGTCTCTTAGAGCTTCATAGACCTTTATAGACGTCCATAAGGGCATATTGTGTGGGACTTCGCTAGATATCACTTTTGATCTGTGTATTTATGGACGGTCCTAGGGGCAACTTCATAGATCTATATACAACGTCCAATAGTGGTGCTTAATTGTCGTCTTTATATACGTTTCTAAGGACAATTTTATAGAAATCCCTAAAGGCGTATTTTTGGAGCCCTTACGGTCGTCCCTAAGGCCATCTTTATAGTCGTCCCTAGGGCGTTTTATAGAAGTCCCTTAAAACTTTTTTATATAAGTCCCAAAAGTCACCTTTATAGATGTCCTTAAAATTATCCTTTCAAAAATTACAGACCTTGAGGCAGTACATTTGTTTTGAATCACCATACGGCGTATTACCAATGAATGGCAATATTATACATACGCCACACAGGACATATGTATTAGCAAGGGCGGCTTTTTATTCGTCCATGAGGTCATCTTTATAAAAGTTGTCATAAAAGTTAATTTTGTTTCTAATCTCATTAATTATCAATACATACGATTAATGCATTTTGTATTTCGAAAAAAAAAAACTAAAAAATAGCACCCAATCTTATTGTATATTTCAAATGTGTTTTCATTTCAACCAAATCTGAAGGATAAAGAACAGCATAAATGAAGGTTTGGGTGTTATTCTTTCGTTTACCTTTTCAAACTGGCGTGGAAATAATAAGCTACGTCTTTATAGAGGTCTATATGGGCGTCTTTATGGTTTCCCCATGGGCGTCGTTATAGCCATCCGCAAAGGAATTTTATAAACGTTTATAAAAGTGTGGATGGCTAACCATAAGTGCATCTTTGTAGACGTCCCTAAGGGTGTCTTTATAGATGACTTTCTTCTTTATAAACCACACAAACGAGTTGTGTATAGTTTTTACCTATTGATCCATTTAATTAAAATTTTATAATTTCTGTTATAAAAATAATTACTGGATATTCCCCAACAAAAAGTACCACAATTAGATATGCCAATGATAATTAAATAAACCTAACTATACCCAACCTTCATATATAAATTTTATTTTTATTGCATGCGTAATTACAAACATACTAATATATATTTTTATTAAGATATACTTTAATATTTACTTCAATTTTAATATAGTTTGCTAAAATACTTATATTTAGTTTTTGTTTGAGTAACCCCCTTATCTACCAGAGCTACTACCTCCTACTACAATTACTTTTATTAATTAACTAAATATATTTAAAATAAATTTATTATGCTAGAAACACAGTTGAATACACAAAATATATATTACTAGAAAAAAAACGTATAACAAACAAAACACAAATTATAATAAAATATTTTTTTTTCAAACATTAATTTCCCACCCCCACCCTCAAAAAGGTGGAGGTTATGCCCTGGATCAGCAGCAAACACAACATGGGCTTTGCATTCAATCGCACCACCTGGTCGAGCATACGAAAATGTGCCAAACATTTTTGTTCGTACGATGACTACAATTGGGACTGGTCGCTGCAGCATGTGTCGCAGCAGTGCCTGCAAAGAAAACTGCATGCCATGATTGTCAAGGGTCCAAGGGTATTTCACATTGGTGAATGGTAAGCTGGAGAAGTAAAATACTTTTGTTTTTGTAATTAAAAAAACAATATTATTCATTTATTTTAGTGGCGTCCATCACAAAAAGAAAAACTGTGAATCAAATCAGGTGATTTCCAAGGTGCAGCAGGTGTTGCGCATTGCCCGCAAATCTGGGCAAATATTTCCCAAATCTCTAACCTTAACTGTGGCAAGTCTGATTAAGAAAACCAAATTGCGCAAAGGCAACGGCGGCTGGGGTGATCACCGAGATCATGATCTGTGCATGAACATGACTTTACCAATTAGATGAATTTAATGAAACAATTTAACAAAATTAAAATTAACAACAACAACAAATTAATTTAAACTAAAACCAAATCTTTTTTCTACAAAACATAAAAGAAATTCTAGAAAATATTTCTCAACTCATAAGTGATAATGCTCTCTTTATAAGACCAAAACTTAAAACTCGACGCCTGACGTGTGCGTACAAAAATACAAAAACAAAATACATGTATTTGTTTTTGTTTTCAATTTGAAATACATGTATTTTGTTTTTGTATTTTTGTACGCACACGTCAGGCGTCGAGTTTTAAGTTTTGGTCTAAAAACAAAAAAAAAAAACAACTATAACTAAAACTAATCAACTGTAGAATATTTAAACAAATTTGATATACCCCATATAATGCTGCTTGAGATGAAGAGATTTTAAACTAAAAGAAGAAGTATGAAGAATAAACACCTAGGCTTCTCATAGACGTCACTAGAGGCATTTTTTATAGACGTACCTAAGGGCATCTATATAGAAGTCCCTCATTGCACTTTATAGACATCCATAAGGGCGCCTTTATAGACATTTACAAGGGCGTCTTAATAGACATCAATAGGGGCGTCTTTATAGACATCAATAGGGGCGTCTTTATAGACATCCATAAGGGCGTCTTTATAGACATCCATAAGACCGTCTTTATAGACATTCATAAGGTCGTCTTTATAGACGTCCATAAGGGCGTCTTTATAGACATCCATAAGGAAGTTTTGATAGACATCCATAAGGGAGTCTTTCTAGACATCCATAAGGGCGTCTTTATAAACGTCCATAAGGACGTCTTTATAGACCTTCATAAGGGCGTCTTTATATACATTCATAAGGCCTTATTTATAGACATCCATAAGGTCGTCCTTATAGACAATCATAAGGTCATCTTTATAGGCAATCATAAGGTCGTCTTTATAGGCATTCATAAGGACGTCTTTATAGACATCAATAAGGACGTCTTTATAGATATTCATAAGGGCGTCCTTATAGACATTCATAAGGTCGTCTTTATAGACATTCATAAGGGCGTCTTTATAGACATTCATAAGGGCGTCTTTATAGACATTCATAAGGGTGTCTTTATAAACATTCATAAGGTCGTCCTTATAGACATCCATAAGGTCGTCCTTATAGACATCCATAAGGTCGTCTTTATAGACATTCATAAGGTCGTCTTTATAGACATTCGTATAGGCGTCTTTCTAGACATCCACAAGGGCGTCTTTATAGTCATCCATAAGGCCGTATTTAAAGACATTTATAAGGGCGTCTTTATAGACATCCATATGGGGGTCTTAAAAGACATTCATAAGGGCGTCTTTATAGACATCGATAAGGCCGTCCTTATAGACATTCATAAGGGCGCCTTTATAGACATCCATAAGGGCGTCTTTATATACATCATAGGGGCGTTATTACAGACATTTATAAGGGCGTCTTTATAAACGTCCATAAGGACGTCTTTATAGATATTTATAAGGGCGTCTTTATAGACAATCATAAGGTCGTCTTTATAGACATTCGTATAGGCGTCTTTCTAGACATCCACAAGGGCGTCTTTATAGTCATCCATAAGGACGTCTTTATAGACATCTATATGGGGGTCTTATAAGACATTCATAAGGGCGTCTTTCTAGACATCCATAAGGGCGTCTTTATAGACATCCATAAGGACGTATTTATAGGCGCCTTAAAAGGCATCCATAAAGACCTACGTACATAAACTGCCTCGCCTGCTTGCCTTGCTTGCTTCAGATAAGTCCCAATTTACATTGGGCGAGTTTACTTGCGGCAATTGTCATTTGGTAGGAGAGAGAGGTTAGGCATATGGTAACCCTTTGCCTCTCAGCACCCTCTCTCACCAACAAACTGACAATTGCCGCAAGTAAACTCGCCTAATGTAAATTGGGACTAACCCCCAGTTTTTGTAACTTATTTTTGTTCGTTCGTCTATATTCGTAATAATTTAGGCATTCATATCTCAGCCCCCAGATGACATACACATCTAATTTTTCGTATACCCGTTCCATATATCGTTAAGGATTCCTCATTTAAAAATCAGCGCTCTACATTTGCGCTAAAGCAAGTAAATTGATCTACAAAATTTGACAATTCGTGTGAGAAGAATAAAAATTTTTACAAAAACTGGGGGTAAAAGAATAAAAAGAAAAGGGCAACCCAGTTCGAAATTTGCTCGGCCCTCTTTATTCTTTTATTTTTATTATGTCAGAAATCAAGCAGGAAAGCAAGGCAATCAGGCAAGGCAGCTTATGTACGCAGGACTTAAGGTCATCTTTATGACATCCGTCTTTATAGACATCCATAAGCGAGACGTTTTTATAGACGTTTCTAAAGGCGTCTTTATAGAAGTCCCCAAAGGGGTCTTTTTTGCCGTCACTAAGGACCCCTTTATAGACGGCCCTGAGGGCATCGTTTTGAACGCCTTGTGAACATCTCTATGGAAATTTCTTAGGACGTCTGTTTGGTCATAAAAACCTGTGTATTTTCATAGACGTCCATTAAGACATGTGACGTCTCTGATTTCGATTTTAGTTGAAATCTCTTTATTTTCGAAAAGAATCTCCAAAAATATTTTCTATAGATGTAGACAAAAATAAATATCTGGTGTTCGAAAAAGTTCGGTTACCGAATTTACCTTCCACTTCCCTGTAGTGGGATTCTGTAACTCATTTTTGCTGTTATCGATAATTGTCGGTAAAATTAAAATGCTTATAATTTCGATAATTAACGAAATTTTTCGGTAAGTTAACGATGAATAAAAAGTAGTCGCTAGCCTCTACCGGCACAAACAGTGATGCCAACTTTTCTTTATGTTTTTAGTCATAATTTTGCGATATAATTTGACCGATTTTTGTCGGTAACAGCAAAAATGAGTTACAGAATCCCACTACAGAAATAAGTATTTTGTTGTTGTATGTCTTGATTTTGTTGATTCTGCTCAGCTCCCAACTCAGGAAAGACGCCCCCTGAACAGGATTAGTCCATAATGAAAGTGAAGTTTGTTGAGTTCTTTTGGCTGGGCTGTCAAATCGAATGCAGTATATCATGCGGACCATTATTGCTTGCTGGGCAGATGTTATGCATTGTGCCATCAATCCTGGCCCAGTAAGAATTGAGGCGGTTACAACAACGGGATCTCAATTGCACCAAAACAACTCTCGATTGTCAAGCCAGCTATTGTTCTTCTGGTGCCACGGATGACGGATGATCTCCGGGGATGTTGTTCAAACAGTAGGCTCATATAGCCTGCGCTACTGCATCAGTATGAATACCACTTAAACCTGTCTGATATGCCTGTTAATGTAGAGGTTCTCTCTTGTATCATTGAATATCACCTCTGCAGATCATGAATATCACCTCTGCAGTTCACTTACATGTGGAGGCTTATACTACGTTTACATTTACGAAATCCACTCGATTTCAACTGTCAATTCCATTGGTTAAACGTCAAATGAAATCCAATGGATTTCAGATGAGTTTTCATTTGACGTATACGCAAAGGAATTGACAGTTGAAATCGAGTGGATTTCGTAAATGTAAACGTAGTATAAGCCTCCACATGTAAGTGATCCACCGAAGACATGAGGAGATATCCTGTTGCAGTTCTCAGGGCTACATTCTGCCAATTTTCTAAGTTTTGCCATTGCGTATCACTTACGTTGATAGACCACACTGTTGCTGCATAGCTTAACACAGACCGACCTTATACAAACTGTCGAATGTGATCCCACAGGACTTTGGTGGCGGATATATTCATATTCCTTGCAATTATAGAAATCTTGACAGTTACACCAAAATAATACAAACTGTTGACACGCTTGTCACAGCCTTGGAAGTTCGAAAAGTTGACGAGCTGACTATTAAAATCGTGGAAACGTGCTTAATTGAAGAATGCCAACGCATGAAAGGTAACGTACCATCAAATTCAATTCTCAAGACATCTGAACGCTCTGAAGAACGCCACGTAAAGCGATGTCATTTTTGTAAAGCAAAAGGTCATCTGAAAAAGGATTGCTGGAAATTCAAGAAAGCCAAGAACAATAATGTCAACAAAGCGAACGAGGCAAAAGACGAGAAAGCTGTTGAAGGTAACTATTGCTTTTCAGTCAATTGTGACGCAACATCGTGGGTTCTTGATTCCGGCGCAACATGTTCAAATCGTGCTCATTTTGCAACGTTGGATACGACCGTACATGAGTTAGTTACCGTTGCAAATGCAGAATCGGTTCATTCAAGTGGCAAAGGCAGTTGCAATGTCCAAACAGTGAATTCAAAAGGCGAAACATTTAATATCAAAATCAAAGATGTGCTGTATATACCATCCTTCCATGGGAATTTATTGTCGGTAAATAAGATATTAAAAAATGGATTTAAAGTTATATTCAAGGAATCGAATGCGAAAATTGTGGCTGCAGATGGAAAAGAGGTAGGCCATGCCGAGATGTCTGCTGGTTTATTCCAACTTCGTCAAAGTCAACATGCATTGTCTGCAACATGCAACTCGACCAACTGTCAGCACTATTGGCACAAATTATTCGGTCATAGAGACGTTGAAGCTCTTCGTGAAATGGAGAAAAGAGATTTGGTAAAGGGATTAAAGATACGTGATTGCGGTATAAGAAAGGTATGTGACATATGTATTCAATGTAAAATGACGAAGAAGCCTTTCAATAAAACCTCTGAGGGAAAATCAGTCAAGGTTTTAGATATTATCCACACTGATGTATGTGGACCCATGCAGACTGTGACGCCAGGAGGAAAGCGTTATATCCTTACATTTATTGATGACTTTAGTAGATATACACACGTCTACCTAATCAAAACCAAAGATGAAGTCTTGGATAAAATTAAATGTTTTTTTTAGAATTGATGAAGAATAAATTTTCAAGATACCCATCCGTTATACAATCCGACAATGGTGGTGAATATACCGGTAAGAAGGTGCGGAACTATTTGGAGGAGAGAGGAATAGAATGTCAATATACTGTGCCCTACTGTCCGCAACAAAATGGTATTGCTGAGCGGAAAAATAGATCCCTTGTCGAAATGGCAAGATGTCTACTGGCAGAAGCCAAACTTCCAAATGTGTTCTGGGGATAAGCAATAATGACAGCAAACTATTTACAAAATCGCACTTTCTCCAAAACGATCAGCATTACACCGTACCAAGTATGGGAAAAGAAAGTACCCAATATTAACCATTTGCATGTTTTTGGATCGAAAGCTCATGTCCTTATACCAAAAGAAAAACGCCGAAAGTTAGATGAGAAAACTGAAATTTTAACTTTCATGGGTTATGACCAGAACACAAAAGGATACAGATTTGTTAATCCAATTACCAAGAAGGTAACTATTAGCAGAGACGCAAAATTTACAACGACTAATGTATATAACGAGAGCAGTGAGAATTCAAACCACAACAACTCGGAAGTACAACTCGATGTTTTTACAAGAGAAGCAAATTCCAATAATACTCGTGATGAGGGTCATGTACAGAATTTAGCCGATGATATTCAGTCCGAAGAAGATGTATTTTTTGAAAGCATGGAAGATCAAATTGAAATCTCTTCAGATGATACAAAGGAACCACTACAATTGCGCAGATCAACTCGTGAAACAAAAGGAAAACCTGCTACAAAGTACGGGTATAGTGCTCAAAATAATGAAGAATTTCAGGAACCAAAAACTTTTAACGACGCTTTACAATCAGAACAGCGTACAGAGTGGATAAAAGCAATGAAAGAAGAAATAACATGTCTAAAGAAACTGAATACGTGGGAGCTCGTGGTACCTCCGCAGAATGCAAATATCGTTAGCTCAAAGTGGACATTCAAAATAAAACGGAATGCTGAAGGAACAGTTCAAAGGTATAAAGCTCGACTGGTAGCTCGTGGATACTCTCAAAAATATGGTCAGGATTATTTTGTATTAGAAGTTTTATTTGGAATGAATAAAATATGTATGTGAATAATTTAAAGTACTAACAATATAAAATTCAAAAACTACTCGATTCACACACTGGTTTATAAGAACAGTAGTATAACATATCTTAACATAATACTTCAACACTTTCCCTTGTTAAGAGATGTTAGACGTTTTGTTTTAATCCAATATTATCGCAAAGAAGCTTGAGTCTCATAGGTTGCAAAGGTTTTGTCATCAAATCAGCTAATTGATCTTGCGTTGGTATTTGTATAACTTCAAGCTTCTTTTCACAAACTTTTTCTCTAATAAAGAAATGCTTATTGTTGATGTGCTTTGTTCGTTTGTGATATTCTGGATTTTGAGCCAAGCGTACTGCGGCAGAATTATCGACATATAACACTGGAGTAGCATTTAGCCCAATCAATTCGGAATATAAACGCTGTAGCCAAATTACTTCTTTTGTTGCTTCAGAAGCTGCAACAATTTCTGCTTCAGTTGTAGACGTTGCTACCATAGCTTGCCTCTGGCTTAACCATGACACAACACCACCAGCAAATTTTATAACTACACCAGATGTAGATCTCCCAGTTTGCAAACATCCACCAAAGTCTGCGTCACTGTAACATTCTAGTTCTCGAGCTTGACTATTTTTATAAAATATTCCATGATTTATTGTCCCAGAAATGTAGCGAAAAACTCGTTTAACTCTGGTAATATCTTCCTTTGATGGGTTTTCTAAGGATCTTGAAAGGAACCCAACGCTATACGCTAAGTCAGGTCTTGTTCCCAACATGAGATACATTATCGCACCTACTGCTTGTCTGTAAGGAAATTGAGAAAACTTCGCATTTTCTTTCCCTGGTTCAATATTTTCTCCTTTCAGCATAGGCGATGAAACAGGTCTGCAATCAGAGAATCTAAACCTTTCTAGAATTCGTTTTGTGTATGCTTGCTGACTTATTGATATTCCGCATTCATTTGCTTTTATTTCCAGGCCCAAAAAATAACTTGCGTCTTTTGCCGTTATTTTAAATTCTCTTTTCAACTCTTCTAAAAATATTTCCAACTCATTCAGATCTGTGGCAGCAACTAGACCGTCATCTACATAAAGAGCTAATATTAATTTCTTTCCTTCTTTGTCTCTTATGTACACACAGGGATCTGCTTCACTTGCTATAAAGCCGATTTTTAACAAAAATTTCCCAAATCTGCGGTTCCAACAACGGGGAGCTTGCTTTAATCCATAAAGACTCCTTTTAAGCTTACAAACTCTTCCAGTACCATCATCAAAACCATCTGGTTGCTTCATGAATATAATTTCTTCAAGATGACCATAAAGAAAAGCGGTGGATACATCAAATTGAGAGATATGCATCCTCTCACTTGCAGCTATACTTATTATAGCTCTTATTGCTGCGAGCCTTGCGACTGGACTGAAGGTTTCACTGTAGTCTATACCTTTACATTGTTTGTACCCTTTGATAACAAGTCTTGCTTTAAACTTGTCTATACTTCCATCGGGGTTAGTTTTTACCTTATAAACCCACTTCGATGGCAGTGCTTTATTTCCCTTGGGCAGTTGACACAAATCCCACGTGTTGTTTTCTTTCAGGGAAATCATTTCAGAGTTCATTGCCTGAATCCATTGTTCTTTTTCAGTACTTTCAATAGCATCGCTAAAGCTCGTAGGGGTTTCAACTTGACTCATAAAATCTTGAGCAGCCATAACATAGTCATCAAACTTCGAATTGTGCAATGATGACCGATCTCTTAAACGGTTTCTTATTGAATTCTCATTTGGATTTTCTCTCAACTCAAATCCTCGGGATTCGCTCTCATTGGATAAATTTTCTTCGGAACATTCTTCAAAAATCTCATCTTCTTCCCAATCCGATTCAATACGAATATGGTCAACATTTCTTGATGTACATGGCTGATCGCGATTTTCTTCTAAAACATCTTCTTTTATTCCTTCATAGGCTTTAAATGGCAATTTTACTTCTTCACTTGTACTGTTTGAATCTTCTATTTTAAAATCTTGGATAGGATCGTCACATTTTGTAAGTTCTTCTCTAAATTTTACATCTCTAGATAAAATTACACTGTGATTCTCTTTGTTATAAATCCTGTAACGCTCCTCAGTGTCATAACCAATTAGATATCCTTTGATTGCTTTTGAATCCATTTTCTTCCGTTTCTGGCTGGGAACATGGACATAACATTCACATCCAATTATTTTTAAATGAGTAATCCTGGGTTTTCTTCCAAACCAAAGTTCATGTGGACTTTTACCATCAACTGGTGTCCAGCGAGTTCGATTCAAAATATAAATAGCGGTACGAACTAATTCAGCCCATATAGCTTCAGGAAATTGAACATTTTTGTTTGCGTATTTAAAAGTTCGGGCCATCTCAATGACAGTTCTATTTTCCCTCTCGCTTGCCCCATTCTGCTGCGGAGTGTAAGGAGCAGTTAGCCTCTGTATGACTCCATATTCCTTAAGTATTTCCCTTACTTCGAAATTATCGAATTCACCACCATTATCGCTCAAAAATTCTTTTATTGGATTGCCTTGATTTCTTGAAAGAGCTAGGACTTCCTTCAATGCGTTTTTAACTTCAGATTTTTCCTTCAAGAAATATCCAAAACAATATTTACTGTAAGCATCTTTAAATATTACTAAATACTTCTTTTTACTGAAAGACATTGAAAATGGACCACAGACGTCAGCTGACATTAACTCGCCTGGACTATTAGATACCTCTCTAGTACCAAAAGGTAAGCGATGTGATTTGCCATAAACACATGATTCACAAATTTGTCTGTCAAGTTTGACATTAATGCCAAGTTCTTCCCTTAGCTTCTTTTGTACATGGCGTTTATTCTGGTGTCCCCAACGCTCGTGATATAGTTGCAATGTGTTATCTGATTCCGTTGAGTTTATTTCGTTTGGTGAATTCGGGATTACTGTTTCAATATCAGCTTGATATAATGTGCCTCCTTTTTCTCGATGACCAACTAACATAACTTTATTATTCACCAAAAGTTTGCATTCTGTTGCAGTCGACGTGAATTTACTATTTGAACACTTGTCTTGAGCAGATAATACAGAGAATAAATTCCGTGATACTTTTGGAACGTACCAAACATCTGTTAGTGTAATATCCTTGTTGTTGATGCTTGACTTGATCTCGATTGTTCCTTTGCCAATTACATCTAACATTTCACTACCGGCAGCTTTAATCTTGCAACACTCCTTGAATTTCTCAAAAGTTTTAAAAAATCCTCTATTATTTGTGACGTGTCGTGTGGCGCCATTATCAATCCACCAAGTGTTTGAAAATTCATTTTTAATTGAGTTAATCTCTTCACACATTAATGGTAGAATTTGCTGTTGAGAACTCTTTGCCTCAGTATTCTTTTCTTTTATAGGCTTACCATCACTTATCCATTTTCTACAATCGCGTATCCAATGACCTTTCTTATGACAATAGTTGCAAACACCATTTCTCTTGATCGTTTTGGTATTATTGATTTGAGGGACTCTTTTCTTGACATTATTAACAACTAGTGCTTCTTCATCCTTACCGATATCAACACCTTTGCAATTTCTTTGGTACATGCACAGTTGAGCGGTCATTTCTTCAAAATTCTTTTCTTCATTTTTAGTTAGAAGCATCCAGCTAGACTTGAAAGTGTCAAAGTGACTTGGCAAGATTTGAAGTATTTTACAAACCAATAAAACTTCAGGGAGCTGATTTTCCTTACGTCCTTTTAATCCATTGTTGAGTTCTATCCACAAGCTTTTTAGCTTTGCAATATGTAGGCTAACATCCTCACTAGAATTCCATGCAAAAGAAAAGAAATCAATGCATATCTTGAAAAGTTGATCCTTTGATCTTGCTTCAAATTGAACCATAAGGGATTCCCAAGCTTCAGCAGCAGTTTCTTTATCCATTATCTTTTGGTAAACATTGTCACTTACTGCGCTGGCAATCATCGACTTGGCATAACTATTTGCTTTTCTATACAAGTCTGCATTTTCCTTGTACAGCTTCTTCTCTTCATTTGTGGCATTAGAGGACGGTGGACTAGGATTCTTCAATTTACCTTCTATAACGTCAATAGCTCCTTCGTGATAGTCTAATAAATCGCGCATCTTACGCTTCCATATGGGATAATCAGTTTCATTCTCCAAAGGCTTGATATGCTTAGAAAAATCCATTTTCTCTTCTAAATTATCTCCTTGAATCTTGAAATTCTTGATAAATTGTTGTCTTCTTCCTTGACTAAATTGCTTGTCTTAAGAAATTCCTTTTTGAGTTTCTTCTAGGATCTTCAATATCTTGCTGAATTGTATCCCAATGTTGCCTCTTGACAAATCCTCTTTTTTTAATTTTCTTGAATTTGAAAATATTTAATTTATTTTCCAGAGACTTCTGGGCTCATAACCTTTTGTATTAGAAGTTTTATTTGGAATGAATAAAATATGTATGTGAATAATTTAAAGTACTAACAATATAAAATTCAAAAACTACTCGATTCACACACTGGTTTATAAGAACAGTAGTATAACATATCTTAACATAATACTTCAACAGATTACGATCAAGTTTTTGCTCCGGTGGTGAGACAAACGACTTTACGGACCTTGTTGTCCGTAGCAGGAGCAAAGAAAATGTCAGTTGTTCACTTCGATGTAAAATCAGCGTTTTTGAATGGTGAATTGCAAGAAACCATATATATGAAACAGCCTCCAGGATTTGAAGAGAGCGGAAAGAAACTGGTATGTAAACTGAATAAAAGCATATATGGACTCAAACAAGCTGCTCATGTATGGAACAATACGCTCCATAACGTTTTGAGTAATGGAAGTTTCGAACAGTCAACAGCAGACCCATGTCTCTACACAAAATTCACCAACGAGGAAGGGATAACGTATGTGTTAATTTACGTTGATGACATATTGGTTGCTAGCGAAGAGAAGTCAAACGTCGACGAAGTAGAAACATTACTCAGAGGTAACTTTGATATAAGTAACCTTGGAATGGCGAACCACTATTTGGGTTTGGAAATTTTTCAAGACAAATTGTCGAACTTTTGTATTCGTCAGAGAAAGTACATTAAGGACTTGGTCAAAGAATTTGGAATGGAGAATTCGAAAGATTCAAAGTACCCTATAGATCCAGGATATGGAAAGTCTGAATCAGAGCAACTGCTTGATAACACAAAATATCAAAAATTAATTGGATCACTACTATACATAAGTGTCAACTCTAGGCCTGATATAGCCGCTAGTATTTCAATTTTGGCTCAAAAAGTGAGTGCACCAACTCAAGAAGATTGGACGGAATTGAAACGGGTCCTCAAGTACCTAAAGGGAACCAGTGAGTATTTCTTGCGACTAAACTGTGTTAATGCCGAACAATATATATTAAAAGGCTACGCCGACGCAAATTGGGCCGAAGACAGGGTTGAAAGGAAATCAAACTCTGGTTACATATTTCAAATTAACGGCGGTACTATCAGTTGGTCATGTAGAAAACAAACATGTGTATCTCTTTCGTCTACAGAAGCTGAATTTGTTGCCCTTTCCGAAGCATGCAAAGAAGCCATATGGATTAGACGATTATTAAGCGATATGCGAATCAGTCAAGAATTATCAACAACAATATTTGAAGACAATCAAAGTTGCTTACGGCTCATTAAGGAAGAAAAACTTAGCAATAGCACAAAACACATTGACACCAAAGTTCATTTTGGAAGGATCACATTGAAAAACAAAATATAATATGCAAGTATTGCCCTAGTGAGTTAATGGTAGCAGACATGCTAACGAAACCGCTCCCTGTATCAACATTTGTAAAATTCAGAAAATCTGTTGGTGTGGAAATCGATTGAGGAAGGGTGTTAGAGATTCAATCGACTTAGTTTGTAATTTTCATTATAATATTATTTTATATCAATCAAGTATGCTTTGACTTTTGAATTTTGTTGTATTGTCAATGTGAAAATATTTGTTTCATTCCCAAATAAAATTTCGTGTGTTCAAATCGTTTGTTCTCGAAAGGAATATTTTTTCCACATATTGCGCCGCTAACACAAACATTATAATTTCAAGAACTTTAAAGACAATTTGTAAACGAACTTTGTCAAACACCAGATAACAAAAGCAAAAAACAAATATGCACAATCTTAAAATAACTTGCTCCTAAATCTACTTACAAAAATGATACTCCCTTCCCTTAACCTCTTCTAAATACAACCTCCTTAAATAATGTAAAACTAATAAACACTTTATATTTGACACTAACTAAAGACAACAACATAACATACATACATATTTATTAAAAATAATAAAAGAAATATAATTTAATGCTATGTTTACATTTACGAAATCTACTCGATTTCAACTGCCAATTCCATTGCTTAAACGTCAAATGAAATCCAATGGATTTCACATAAAATTTCACTTGACGTATATACAAAGGCATTGACAGTTGAAATCCACTCGATTTCGTAAATGTAAATGTACTATAAGAAAAATTCTAAAAGGATTGAAAAAATATACAGAAAAAATTAAAGGAAAATATACCAAAAAAGAAAAGAATACCACAACTGATATAGATGTTAAGTATTTATTAATAATATACATTTTTTTATTTCTAAACAAACAACAAAACGCCAATAAACATAATTTTTTGTAGGTAATTTAAAAAATAATTATTGTTTAATTAGAACATAATTATTAATAACTATAATAATAGTCATAATAATATAGTAATTTTTAAAAACCAAAAATAATTAGCAATTAGTGATAAGTGCTCTCAGTTTTGTTAAGAGGGTACTTTAAACAAAAAAATAAACAAAAAACAAGAGTCAGTGTAGTGTTAAACATATGAAGATCTTTTTATTGTTTTTTAGAGTTTATTTTAAACTATTTTCGAAGAAGACAACATATTGCATTTGTTTTCTATTTGTATTGTGTTTCGTTTTTCTATACAATTTGTTGATTTGTTTTCTTAAATAAAATATGTTATTCAAATTTTTGAAATCAAAAATGAGCAAAAGTTAATTTTTAATAACACTTTTTTATGTTGGATCTTCGATAGGATGTAGCCACAGATTTACGGGAGTTAATGGAGTAGGTTCGGCAGGGCAGTTAAAAATCTGCAGTGTAACGTGCGAGTCTGTGACGCATGCTAGGCAGATGTTTTGCCCGGTGTCATCGATCCTTGCCCTATAGGAATTTAGACGTCTGCATCATTCCAAGTTGAGCACAAACTATTCTGGTTTGTTGAGGCAGCTCCTCAGCTGCGATAAATGGGAGATGTTCTCCGAGGACCCCATTCACATCAATAGGGGCGTCTTTATAGACAACCATAAGGGCGTCTTTACAGACATCCATAATGCCGTTATTAAAGACATTCGTCTGTGCGTCTTTATAGACATTCATAAGGGTGTCTATAGAGACATTTGGTCTGTTCCAGAACCTGCAAGAATCTACTAATTTTTACTACGATAACAATTTTTCCTTTATGTCATCGGAAAAAATAGTAAAAATTAGTAGATTTTTGCAGTACTGGAACATAACAATTATTGGGGCGTCTTTAAAAACATCCATAAGGGCGTCTTTATAGACATCCATAGGGACGCCCTTATAGACATCCATAAGGGCGTATTTATAGACATCCATAAGGGCGTCTTTATAGACATCAATAGGGGCGTCTTTACAGACATTCATAAGGCTGTTATTATAGACATTCGTCTGTGCGTCTTTATAGGCATTCATAAGGGCGTCTATATAGACATTGTTGGGGCGTCTTTAGAAACATCCATAAGGATGTTTTGTAGACATCCATAAGGGCGTCTTTATAGACATTCATAAGGGCGTAATTATAGACATCCATAAGGGCGTCTTTATAGACATTCGTCTGTGCGTCTTTATAGGCATTCATAAGGGCGTCTTTATAGACATCCATAGGGACGCCTTTGCAAAGACATAAATACAACTAAGACATGACAAAATGCATGCAACAAAAAAATGTTTACGAAACTTTGTATAGAAACATTACCCTTAACAGGTTGCAGTTAATTCAAAATCGCAACCAAGGAGGAACATTTCATGTAATGGTATCAGAAACGAAATTTATGAATTCAAGGATCTATTCAAGAATAATTCTATGTCAATTGGATCGGTAAATTCGGTTAAATACGTAAAAATGTATAAAAGAAAAAATGTTATATCACCATATCGTGATATAACATTATGTTAAATTCAAAAGCCATTCACTGAAGAATGATAGCAGAGAAATGTATTATCTTGTTGTATTTATGTCTTTGGCCTTTGTAGACATCCATAAGGGCGTCTTTATAGACATTCATAAGGGCGTCATTATAGACATCCATAAGGGCGTCTTTATAGACATTCGTCTGTGCGTCTTTATAGACTTTCATAAGGGCGTCTATAAAGACATTAATGGGGCGTCTTTAAAAACATCCATAAGGGCATCTTTATAGACATCCATAAGGGCGTCTTTATAGACATCAATAAGGACGTCTTTATAGACATCCATAGAGGCGTCTTTATAGACATTCGTAAGGGCGTCTATATAGACATTAATGGGGCGTCTTTAAAGACATCCATAAGGGTGTATTTATAGACATCCATAGGGGCGCCTTTATAGACATCCATAAGGGCGTCTTTATAGTCTACCATTAGGGCGTATTTATAGACATCCATTAGACATCAATAGGGGCGTCTTTACAGACTACCATTAGGACGTATTTATAGACATCCATAACTAGGCGTTTACACTAGACAGTTTGTCTTCAATTACAACTCTGATTTACTAACACATGCACACATTTGTCGTTTGTCTCTCAGCTGTCCATCAGTTTTTCACAGACAGCCGGGTTGACAAATTTTTGACATTTTTCGTGAAAAAGAAGTGAGATGATAATTCAAATGTGCTGAAAACAAAAGAATATGTACAAAACAAAATATGTGAAGGGAAAACAAATAGAAATCGGTGATTTTCATTCATAATTTTACAACTGTTTTCGCAGTTGTCTGGACGCCTACGTCACACAGGCAAGTTGTGGGATTTTGACAATCAATACATGAACTCAACTGTCCTGTCATTTGTAAACGCAGGGTAAGGGCGTTATTGTAGACATCCATAAGGGCGTCTTTATAGACATCAATAGGAATTGAGACGTCTGCATCATTCCGAGCGTAGTTGAGCACAAACTATTCTGGTTTGTCGTGGCAGCTGATGCTCCTCAGCTGCGATAGATGGGGGATGTTCTCCGAAGACCGCATTCACACGATTGTTTTTTATGGCATCTGTGTGAATGCTATTTCAATCTGTTTGATAGGCTTATTCATCTAGAGGTTCTCTCATGTAACGTTAGACCTCGCTTTCTAGATCACGAATTTGCCTGAGGACATGCAGTTTTCAGGGCGGCATTCGGACAGGTTTGAATATTTTTCCATAACGTTGCACTTATATACGCGAACCAAACTAGCACCACTTAGCTTACCACAGACCGACCTATTTACGTGTTCAACAAGATTTCTTTATCTGCACCCAAAGTGCTAGCGGCTATGGACTTGAGTACCTTGTCGCAGAGAGTTGTGATATGCGAGGACGAATCCCCTAGAATCTTAAGGTAGTTGGTGGTCGGAATTCTGCTACCATCGGCCATGACATTCACCCCTGTTTTCACCTCTGCCCTCAATGTGGTGAACAGAGTGGCCGTAGAGGTAGTGGCGGATATTTGCATATTCCCCACTTGGAAAAACGAAAGAGAAGGTAAGTGACGCCAAGATCGTACAATCATCAGCATACGCTACGATCTTAATGACGTGTGTTAGTTGTTGGAACATAGGAGAAGTAGAAGTTAAACAGTTCCTTGGAGTACTCACTGTTTCATTCTATGGAGCTTAGGCTTCTTGTTAATGATTAGTGAACTCTCTGAAACTAGACCAATTAGCTTTCCCATGATTGGTGTTCTGATGGAGACAATTATTTGGATATGGTCTGACCCAAGAGAAACGACGGATTGACAGGTGCCACGATGGTTATATCTAGTAAACCGTTAATTCGAATTCCAAAAGCGAGCTAATGTTGGGCCTTTAACATGGAGTACAGCTTTTTATAGGCGGGATGTACACGTTAACCCCCATACATTCCATGTCCGGGTCATTAGAGCCAGACCCAAGTGAGATATGTCTGTATTGAAAAGAATGTTGCAATGGGAAAGCTAATCCGCCACCTCCACTTCTGGGACGATTTGTCCTCAGTACATTGTAACCATCACAACGCTGTAAGCTGCAGTTGTCGTTATGCTTGGTTTCCTGTACCCCCTCGACCATGATATTCTTCTGACTCATGAAATTGACTATTTCCTCGACCTTACCTCGGAATCCATTGCAAATAAATTGCAAAAAGGGTGTATTTTCAGAGATTGGAACAGCAACGGCAGGTGTTAAGTGCTGGGGACGGCGTTTTCTGATGACGACGACTCATTGGGGGTTGTGTCCATGCAGAATAGCACCAGAGATGCACCCACTTCCGACATCTATTGCATCCCACCAAAGTTTCAGTGTGGATTTTCTGGATTTTCCTCCATCCAGGCACGGACCAAAAATTTCAGGAGCAGACATTCCGGTATATGCTGCTTCCAGCCTAGATAAACGATACAAATACAAACATGTGTTGTTCGCATTGCAAGGTCCTGGAATTTTTACCTCTTGAACTGCTTCAATTCTTACTTCTTCAAATCTTTAAGTTTTCTTTCTTTTCATATAACAACATACATACATAGGTATGTAATTCAAACCCCTATAAATAACTTGCATGTTAAATATTAGTCGTAAAAAATGCAACAACAAAAACATCACAAATATAAAATTCTACATTGTTTATAGTAATTATATATTAAACTAAATACAAATTGTTTATAAACTTGTAAAATATTTAATTATTTATAAAAAAACAGTCTTTAGTAATTTTGTTAAAATATCTACATAAAGTCTTAATTGTTAATCTATTTTCAAAATTTTTCTATTAATATTTAAACTAAAAAATAGTGTAAAAAATAATTCAAAAATCTCAAGTACTGCTTTTAAACAACAAACTAAATTAAACAAATAGTCATTTAATATTTATAAACATTACAAAATAAAGGCCTGCGTACATAAGCTGCTCTGCCTGATTGCCTTGCTCTCCTGCTTCATTTTTGACATAATAAAAATAAAAGAATAAAGAAGACCGAGGAAATTTCGAACTGGGTTGCCCTTTTCTTTTTTATTCTTTTATCAGAAGTAAGCAAGGTAAGCAGGCAAGGCAGCTTATGTACGCAGGCCTTAATAAACATAAAAAAATACCGAAGATCCAAATAAATAAAAGTAAATGAACAATTTATAAATTAAACAAATGTATTTTTATTACTGAGACAATTATTTATTACTGAGTCCATATGACCAAAACAGGCTGCCAATCATGATGAAATAAAAAGGTGGCGTAAAACGCCCAGCTGATTGGTTTCAATCTGTCAAATTTTTTGTTATTGTGAAGAAATTGTATGAAAACGCAAACAAACATTTTGACATATTGAAGAATTTTGCGCCAAAAATGAGTTGTTAAATAGATCTTGCTGGCAATGAAAGCAATGAAGACAACTTTAACCAGTTTTGGTCATATGGACCAATTAAGGTATGTCATAGGGCAAATACCGCCTTGGACCCCAAACAATTTCAAAAGTAAAGCACAGAGGAGATTCTGTTGTGGTATGGCGTTGTATGAGTGCTTCCGGTGTAGGAAATCGTGTCTTTATCGAAGGAATTAAGGATAAGATGTATTATTTAAATATTCTGAAAGGATAATTTGAAATTTAGGCGCTGAAAAAATGGGATTTGGGACAACATTCCAATTTTATCAACATATGAGCCCGAGCACAAATCACATATTTTTCCAAAATGCATGCTATGTAACTGTCCAAAAGTGATTCAAACCCCTCCCCGATCCCCGGATTTGAATCCTATAGATAATTTATGGAGTATTTTGGAGACAAATATAAAAATTCGTAACATCTAAAGTATAGGAACCCTGACATTTGCCTTGCAAAAAGAATGGGGAAAAATTCCGATAACTTGGCCCGAAAGCTTAGTTAAATCTTTGCCAAAAAGGCTAAAAGCTGTAAAGGATACCAAAGGATGTCATACCATGGGCTGAAACCTTAAAAATCCTTTTTGTTTCATGAAACATTTAGAGTGGATACTTTTCACTGTGAGGTAGAAATCGATGTTGTTTAACCATTTTTATTTTTTATCTAAATTTACCTAAATTTCGTTAATTTTATTTTATTATATTTAAGTTAAGACACTAATGTAAAAATATAAAAAGGAATGAAATCGGTATCATTAACCAATTCTTAGCAATCGCAGTTTTAATGAAAGAAACTTAGGTGGATACTTTTGACTGTGATTCACTGTATATTTTATGTGTTTTCGGTTCACATTTTCGTGAAAACAAGGAAACAAAAATTACGGAAATTTGGTTTATGTTTCTGTTAATTACGAATGGTATCGTGGAAACGGGTTAGTTCGTGTACGTCGTTCGACAGGCGAACAACGTAATTGGAATGCTCGTGTGAACATGACATAACATACATAAGTGATCTTTTTTGGATGCCGAAATGGGGACCTAACTTCTCCTGTCGTCGAAAAACTACAGGAATGGAATCTAATTCCAAACGAAGGCATGCTCAAATGCAACCGGGGTCATGCCCTAGAGTTGTGTCCATACCCAAGTTGAGATGGATGGATATGGAGGTACGAGTATATAAAGCTTTGTTTTTCCCATTGTAACTTTTTTATTTTAGATGCAGTAAAACATTCCGGGGCCGTACAAAGGGCAAATTTAATTTCAGACGTCCCTTCCGGAAAGGAACGTTCTTTGATAAATCAGATTTGCCCATTTACAAAATCCTCGTTTTTGTGTTCATGTGGACAAAACGTAGCGGTGGATTAAATGACATAATAGATGAAATATCAATTGGTTTGCGGGCTGCAGTGGACTGGAACAACTTTTGCAGAGAAGTTTATATCCACAGTTCCTATCAGACCCAAATAGAAATCGGCGGCCCCGGAAAAATTGTCGAAATGGATGAAACCAAAGGGGGAAACGAAAATACCACCGCGGACATAATTTTTTAATGTTAAGGGCAGTGGGTGTTTGGAGGTGTTGAACGTGGTTCCCATAACAGTTTTATGTTTCCAGTGGAGGATCGGACCAGAGACACCCTACTGCCCCTCATTAAAAAATATATTAAGCCAGAATCCATAATTGTTTCCGACTGCTGGAGAGTAAGTATAACAGTAATAAGCTCAACTCGAAAGAGAATATATTTTTTAATTTTAGGCATATAACACACTATCCGAAGAGGGGTACACCCACCACCAAGTAAACCACTCAGAAAATTTTGAGGATCAACAGACCGGTTTTCACACAAATACCATAGAGGGACTATGGCGCCATCTGAAAAGATCGATTCCTGAATATAACCGTAGGAAAATATTTTTCGACGGTTATATTCAGAAATTTGTATTTTCAAGATGGTGCCGTGCCAATAACAAGAATGCATTCTTGGAATTTCTCAAATTCGCGGGTCAGCTGTATGATCCAACAAAATCTTCAGCTGACTCCGAATTTGAGAAACCAAGGATGGAATCTTCTTCCTCTAATGTATTGCCGGAAAGTGGATCCACAAGCGAGGAATCACAAGAGAGTGAAGTCGATACTGAAACCGGCAGTGAAGATGAATACCCCAATAAGAACACATACACATACATACAGTTTGTCAAGTAATTGTTTTCGAACCAAGAAAACTAAAATTTTTCTGTATTAATTTATGAAAAATGACTGATAATTGGGATAAAAATGTCGGGTTTTTTGCAAAAAATAGTTGGTAGGCTTATTAAAGACAAGATAGGATGTATAAATAAAAATTTGACCCACGTAGTCCAACAAAAAATAACGAAAAACCATAACTACATATAATTCAAGCTGTCAAATAAATGTTTTCAAAATTTAATGGAGGTTCCAAAATAACCCATATTTCTGGCAAATTCTTGAAAATCATGTCATTTTATGAATGTTATTCTTAAAAAGGGTTGACTACTAACAAGTATCAACAATATTAGGCGTAGCATATCCCTACTAGGAGGATTACCATATGAACCAAGCAAGTACCATGTCATATTACATATAAACAGGGTCCTATAGGTCTTAAACCGGAAATATCTGAAAACTAAGACGTTTTATGCGTTTTTTAGTTCACGAGGATGGACTGCCATCAAATAAATAAGTATTACCTACAGCATAATTAGATCAGAAGGGTTGCCAGATCGACTAAAAAGGTACCAGGTTATATAAACAGTGAACGAGGCCACCTGTGCCCCGAAACTGGGCACCGAAGTTTGTTTTTTTTTTACTTAAAATTAATTAACAGATAATGACATTTCACTAAGCAATCGGAAATATCGCAGTAGGAGAACAATATTGCTTAGAAATGTATGGGGTAAAGGTTTCGACAATTTTCAGAAATGCGTACTTAGACTTATTGGACACATTTCGCGTACTCTGCGATGCTACTGTAGTACATTTTTAAGGAGAAAATTATGTTGATGGGTGAATAATGCTTCAGTGTTAGCATGGAAGCAAAAAAACTTAGAGAATTCCTCTGAACTCGCTATAAACAGTTGAAATCGGAGGTCTATTAAAAATCAGCATAGACTGACAATATCTTATATATGCATTTCCAAGTGATTTTTGTACTTTTATGTCGTATTTTGGTTTACGTTGGAGAATTCCCTTATCCCTTAATTCAATTTGAGTTAAATAAACAAATTTTAAGCCCTGGTTATGGATCCAGATGGCCTCGTTTACTGTTTATATAACCTGCCACATTTTAGTAGATCTGGCAACCCCCCTGATCTAATTGTTCTGTAAGTAAGTCCCAATTTACATTGGGCGAGTTTATTTGCGGCAATTGTCATTTTGTAGGAGAGAGAGGTGAGGCATATGGCAACCCTTTGCCTCACAGCACCCTCTCTCACCTACAAACTGACAATTGCCGCCAGTAAACTCGCCTAATGTAAATTGGGGCTAATATTTATTGTAATTGATGGCAGTCCATCCTGGCGAACTAAAAAAACTAATAAAACGCTTTATTTTTCAGATATTCCCGGTATAAGACCTATAGGACCCTGTTTACATGTAATATGACCTGGTACTCCCTTGGTCCGCATGGTAACCCTCCTAGTAGGGATATTCTATGCCTATTATTGTTGATACTTGTTAGTAGTTAACCCTTTTTAAGAATAACATTCCTATAATTTCATGATTTTCAAGAATTTACTAAAAATATGGGTTATTTTGGAACCTCCTTTAAGTTTCGAAAACATTTATTTGACAGCTTGAATTATATGTAGGTATTGATTTTCGTTATTTTTTGTTGGACTACGTGGGTCAATTTTTTATTTATACATCCTATCTTGTCTTTAATAAGTCTACCAACTATTTTTTGCAAAAAACCCGACATTTTTATCCCAATTATCAGTCATTTTTCATAAATTAATACAGAAAAATTTTAGTTTTCTTGGTTCGAAAACAATTACTTGACAAACTGTATGTTCCCACAACATCCCTGAAGGGACAAGGGAGACTTCTCTCATATCAATGAGTGCACGCCGATTCATATTGGCTCAATGATATGGGACCTACAGTTTATCGCCGAGTCCGAACGGCGTGTCTCACGACACCACTTGTAGAGAAGTTCTTCATGGCTGAAATACTCAGGAAATGTCGCCAGCATTACTGAGGGAGAATTTTGCCACCGTTGTAAATTTGATGTTGCTTGGCCTGGGATTCGAACCGCAGACCTTATGAGTGCAAGGCGGACGTGCTAACCATTGCACCACGGTGGCCCCCACCCCAATAAGAACACTGCTAAAAGTGAAGATGAACCACCCGCCAAAAATTAAAAATTTAAGATTAATAGCACAATTTCATATCCACTTTAAAATATTTTGTTGTTATTCAAACAATTGAATTGCAACAAAATATGGACTCGAGCTGAAATAAACACAAATATGTAAAATTCTGCAGTTCAACAATAAAAAACGCCAACAACAATAATAGGCATCAGCACGGCCTTGTTGACCAATGCGTAATGCAAAAACAACTTTCTTGTTGTTTTTACCCCCGCTTATTGAAGCAACACTCCTATGTTCGTATTCTTTGCGAAGCAAAGAAGACATAAAAACAGTGGTGGATATGAAATTCTTTAGTTCGACTCAAATTGTAGGGTAAACAGCTTTAGGGCCATATAGCAAATTTCTCATTTTATTTAATTTGCTAGATGGCTTTATTGACTTGTTTATCGATACAGAGTCGGCGAAAAAAGGGAACTGATGAAGTTGTTTGGTGACAACTGAAACTATAGTATTCCCTACCCTTCGCCCGCAACTAATCAATTTCATATCCACTTTAAAATATTTTGTTGTTATTCAAACAATTGAATTGCAACAAAATATCGACTCAAGCTGAAATAAACACAAATATGTAATAGCACAACTATTTTTTAATTTGTTTAGTAATTTCTCTTCTTTTTGTCCAAATAAGTATTTTGTCTTTATGTTACAATTAAAAACATTGAAAATCAGTTTCACAATTTTTTTACCCGAAGAAATTTGTCTCTCTCTCTTAAAAATTGCCTCCAGTTTTACATTTTGGGGTTAGAACAATCCAGGTAAAGTAAATATTACAACAAATACAACTCAACAACAACCACATACATATAAATTTGTTTGTAATGTTACTGTCATCGGTAAATGTAAACAAGGAAATGTCTACAAATTATTGGAGTTAAAAAACAAATATTTTTCACATTTGATTAAATATTTTTAAAAACATGAATGAAAATTCGTTAGATTTTCAATTTGAATGTTTCCATAGCATTCCACTAAATGCATTATTTCTCGCAGAAAGTATAATTCTTGCAAATATGTTTTTTTCCTCATGGGAACATAGGACTTCTACAATGTTTTTCCAACTTATACCCCGTTTATATATAACCGGATTTAACAAACCGACTGGGTTTTAAATGTCAATTCCATTGCTTATATTTGAAACAAATCCTCATAAAGAAGGTTAACCCTGCAAAAAGCTCTAATATAAACAGCATATTATTCTATCATTACATATTACTTTTATTTCATTATATGATTTGTTGATCTTATTCAATTCGGCAAGCACTGTTCGTCGCCATGTGTTCTTTGGTCTTCCCGGCCTTCTTGTGCCTTGTGGGTTCCATTCTAATGCTGCTCTTGCAATACTTTCTTGTGATTTACGAAGTGTGTGTCCCATCCACTTCCATTTCCGTCCTTTTAATTGCTTTCCTATAGGTTCCTCATTGGCTAATAGGAGTAGTTCTTCGTTTTTGATTTTTCTTCGTCAAAATATTCTGTGTATCATTCGTAGACACTTGTTAATAAACGTTTGCAGTCTTTGGGCTATGATCTTAGTCATCAAAACGTTTCGCTTTTATAGACGAGTTTGCTTTTTACGCATGCATTGAATAGTCTCATTTTTGTTTTTGTTGATATGCTCATTGCTCTCCATGTTTTGTTGAGGCGACCGAATGCTGATCGTGCTTTCTTAAGTCTATTTGTAACGTCTTCTTCCACGCCATCGTCTACTGACATTACGCTTCCCAGGTAACAGAACTTGTTAGTATAGGAAATCGGGTGATTATTGACAGTGAGGTTGTTGTCGGTGATATGGTTTAGGCGCATTGCATATGTTTTTTCTTCATTGATTTCCAGTCCAACCATTTTCGCAAGTTTCACCAGGTCATTTAATTTGCTCTGCATATCATTGAATTTGTGGGATAATAGACATATGTCGTCTGCATAGTAGAGGTCCTCCAGATGTTGTTGAAAGTTCCAAGTTATTCCTCTTTTTTTCTTGCTTAGAATTAGCATGACATCATCTAGTACCACCGCAAACAACAGTGGTGACAATGGGCAGCCCTGTTTCACGCCGGCCATGTTGTAGAAAGGTTCGCTCGCCATCCCATTGTGTCGGACTTTGAGCGCAGCATTGTGGTACATAGCTTTTATTATTATGTGTATTATTTTTAATGCAACACCTTTCGCCAGAAGTGCATCCCATATCGCTGTTCTTTTTATGGAATCGAAGGCTTTTTTTAAGCCGATAAAGACTAAGCATAGCGGGGTTCTTCACTCTATTGATTGCTCAATGATTATCCGGATGGTGTTCGTCTGATTCAGACAGCTCCTGTGGGGTCTAAATCCAGCTTGCTCATCGCTTAGTCCCTTCTCCACGATCTTTAGCCTGTCATTTATTATTGTTGCAAGTATTTTATATATGGTATTGAGGAGGGTAATGCCCCACCAATTATTGCAATCTGTCAGATCGTTTTTCTTTGGAAGTTTTATGATTGTTATTTTCGTCCAAGTTTCAGGCAATTCCTCGTCTATCCACCCTTGTTGAATGTACATATGGTAGCAGTATTTCTGCAGCTGCTGTCGAGTTGGTCTGAAGAAGCTCTGCGGGTATGTCGTCCTCTCCAGGGGACTTATTTCTCTTTAGTTTTAGAATTGGGGTCGCTGGAGAAAAAGGAGAAGCTGCTTCAATCTTTTGTTTTTAAAACCAAAATAGCACACGTTTATTAGGGCTTTATTTTTTCAAGTTTAACAAAATACCACACATATTAACAAATATTGTACCGCCTCTATAAGCGGTGTTTTGTGATTGCCTGATGACTAAGAAAAATTAGCGGCCACACTGGCAAGCAACCGATTATTTGAACAAAACTGACGGTCAAAACTGATAGTTGATAGTGTGCACCCCACTTAAGGAATGCTTGGTTTACATTTACGAAATCCACTCGATTTCAACTGCCAATTCCTTTGCGTATACCATGGCACAATCATACAGGTACCCGCATCAGCCCAGCTGATGTACTGCAAGCTGTCAAAAAAGTTGTTGTAATTGAAACACACAAAATTAAAAAAACAAAAATTTAAACGAAAAATTGTGAATTTTTGCTGCTTTTTTGTAATAATGCATTTATTAATATCTGCCTAACAAAATTTTGTTAAAAAATTGTGTGAATCGCTTTATTTTTGGAAACTTTTTTGACATTTCACAGTACTGAACCGGTATTTGTTGTAGTTGTTGGCTGACGCATCTACCTGGTAGTTGTGCCATGGCGTATACGTCAAATGAAAACTCATATGAAATCCATTGGATTTAATTTGACGTTTATGCAATGGAATTGACAGTTGAAATCGAGTGGATTTCGTAAATGTAAACTTAGTATAACGTAAAGGAACAAAGCCATTATAGGTCTCCTTAAAGGCCCCCACTCATTAGTCAGTCTGTGCCGTCAGTCCGATGAACCCCTTCGTATGTGTGTGACTGAAGACTTTCCTACACACTTATCAGTCAACATTCTAAATAAAATTTTTGTGGAAAAAGTATGGGAGCAAAAAATAAAAAAAAATTATTGCCGTCGCTGTGGCATCAATAATCAAAAGAAGGAAAAAAGCCCTAACAATGAAAAGTAGAAAGAAACATTTTTGGGTGAAGGATTGCTAACAAAAACGTGACCAATACACGGTTCAAAATGTTATTGCCGAATTGTGGGAAACCTCGCCTAATGATTTTAGGAATTTTATGAGAATGAACATGTCCTGTTTCGACGAATTGTTGTCATTGGTTGCCCCCTTAATAGAGAAACAAGATACACAATTACGAAAAGCGATTCCTTACATTGCCCTTTTTAGCCACCGGCTGTAAATTTGAAACCCTGAAATTCAGCGCAGTAATTTCCCCGCAGGCTGTTTGGAGAATTATAATGGAAACATGCGAAGCTATAATAAAGGCCCTTAAAGGGCATATTAAGGTAAATAAATAAGAAATTTCCACACTTTGTGTGGAAGGCACTTGAAGGAGTGTTTCGATGTAGTCCATATTTGGTCATAATCCGAATCTATAAAGGCCTCGGCACATACGGCGAGTTGAGCGTTGCGTTACAACAACCACATGAAAACTTCAAGAACAAACTTGGCATCACTTACACATTTTTCATGTGGTTGTTGTTTTCAACGCGCAACGCGTCGCACAACGTGCCGTATGTGCCGCGGGCTTAAGGAATAATACAATATTCAAAGTTGCAGTCAAATAGGGCAGTACCCTTAGCGAGTTATATGCACACTAGTCAGTTTAGTTTTGGGTCATTATCTGAAGAACTATAGACTTCCCCCCGAAAACATTTTACTGTTATAATAAGGGTCGCAAGTACAACTTTTTGCAAAGAAGTTGTTACTTGGTACTGGTTCCAAATTTTTTGTGGGAGGAACCCGAGTAGTCGACCGATATAGTCCATATACGAACATGATCCGTGTCTGGAAGAAATAATATGTGTGGACCGAATATGTAACTCCCTGTGTATGTTCTCTTATACACCACACCTTTTCAAACTTTGTGAGGGAGGTACTGACAGGAGTGAACCGTTATGGCCTATCTTCTGACTTAAACTAGTTTCGACAAAATAATAAGATACCTAGAATTTGAACCAAATCAATTGATCCGTTCGAGAGTTATCGTGCGCACCAGCCAGACATATAAAAAGACTGACTCCAAATTGTTTGAAACGGATTTCGTCCAAGCACTCACCGGGCTCTAAAACCATTTTTTCGATTTGGCACATTTTTGGTGGTATCAAAGTGTATATACCCTCGTTAGCCGAAAGGGTGAGGGTATAATAAAAAGTAAATAAATGGGATATACATTTTCCAATTTCCAACAAATCTTAAGTTTATAAACATTGAACCAATATACCAATAAGAAGATGTATTCCACGAATAAGGGTACTTCTAATAAAGTTCATTGGTTATTGCCACTGCTGAAAAATAATGATGGTTTGCCCAGGTTCCATCTACTGAAAAAGAATGGGAAAATATTGCAAAAGAATTTGATAAGATATGGAACTTCCCAAATTGTATTGGAGCTATCGACGGCAAGCATATTGCTATTAGAACACCGCCTGGAAGCGGTTCTTTTTTTATAATTACAAGGGATTTTGTAGTATTCTGTTAATGGCTGTGGTTGATGCAAACTATCAGTTTATAGTAGCGGATGTAGGAACGAATGGAAGAATATCGGATGGGGGTGTTTTCAGCAATACGAGTTTTGGTAAAGCATTCAATGAAAAAAAGCTGAATTTACCTTTACCAAAAAAACCAAACTCATCTAATAAAGAACTGCTGTTTGTTTTGGTGGGAGATGACGCCTTCCAACTTTCGGAAAACTTGCTGAAACCGTATCCCCATAAATCGTTATGCCCTAAAGCAAGAGTTTTCAACTACCGGCTAAGTAGGGCGAGAAGAATTGTTAAAAACGTTTTTGGGATAATGACAGCACGATTCGGAGTTCTGCAAAGTCCAATTAGTATTTCATAATAATATAAACATTTAGTTCTGCTGTATATTAATTACATTTTTAGGTCTATCTCCAGAAAAGGTGGAAATCGTTGTCTTGGCTTGTTGCCATCTACACAATTTCTTGAGAAGTAAATGCAAAATTGACTATATACCTGAAAATTGCGTTGATCGAGAAGATACAAGCAGAGGGACGATAAATAATGGATCTTGGAGAGAGGTAGCGAATTTGAACGCCTTATTGCCAAGCCAAGCTAAGAATGCCTCCGAAATTGCAAAAGAAATTAGAAACGATTTTGCTGAATACTTTATGAACGAAGGCCAAGTACCTTGGCAAGCAAAATTTGTATAAAATATAAAAATATTTACTGCTTATTATTTTGGCTTTTTCATACTATTTCATAATGCACAATGTGCATCATCTGTCGGGTCATTGTGTGGGTGTGGGAAATTGCAAGTGGGGGTGTTTTGTGTTCTGAGGACAAACTTTTTAGATCCCCTCCTATGTGCAGTATAATCTAGGTAACCGGACACCACATGCTTTCGCGGTTGGCTTTTGAAGGATTTTTGGTATCCTATTATCGTTGTAATCAGAATCACAAAATCCACAGAAAGTTCCGGCTATAACAATATAATTATTAACTTGCAGAAGTCCATATCATTCGAGATACTATGTATGTTAAATGTTCTGGAAAATCCACAAAAGATTTAATACATTACATCGAGTCGCAGGTGTTTGAATTTGCCCATAGGCAAAAGTCTGAAATTCCCGTTAAAACGAAATTCTATTGTTGGAACCTGGCCATAGATAAAATTCTTAAATAATCGACCGAAGGCCCAACCGGATTTCTGTTTCGGAGACATTTTTTGGTGGACATGTTTTTGTAAAGCTTTTTATTTTATAATGCGATTTATCCATTTTACAAACCGAGAGTTCATCTTCTGTCAGGTCCATACTACTTATAGGATTTCTCGGAGTTTCACAATCTCTTAAAAATTGCATTGCATCAAAGTAAAACAGATTTGGTTCGTATAATTCATCCGCTCCGGCTCCACTCCTGGTTTTTTCTTCCGTTTTCCTTAATTCCCGCCGGAAGTTCGACCTTAACGTATTTATTTTGTTCTTCATTTCATCAATGGTAGATTCGGGTTAGTATTCCCTATATTTTCTCAGCAAATGTTCATAATCTTCAGCCTTTTTGTACCGATCTTTGTATTCTTCTTCTATTCTTAATTTTTTTTTTTTTCTTAAAAAATGCAAAGTTCAAATTTAAAAACGGCAAAAATCAAAAAACAGACAACACAAAATGACAAGAAAATTAATAATATTCATCATTTTCTTTCTTGACAAAATAATCAATTCATCGGACTGAAGAGGCTTCATTTTGAAATCAAAACTGTTTTGATTTTCATCAGTCTTGGAAAACTCACACATACATTCTCAAAATTTCAAAAATTTACACATACTACCATAAATGCTGGCAGTCAGACTGACTACCCAGTTGTTCGGGTAACTAGGGAATAACTAGCAATTTTGCTGGCTACTGGTAAACACCCCTAGTTACCACCCAATCTACTCGCAATGTTATAGACTGGTGAATTTAACATGGGGATGTCATAGGAAGGGGTCTATTGTCTCCTCACTGCATTACCAGTAACCACCCAATTCGATAGTCGTGTGAAGGCAATTGTCTCTTCATTGCATTACCAGTAACCAGTCAAATCGATAGTCTTGGGAAACCCAATTGTCCCTTCACTGCATTACCAGTAACCAGTCAATTCGGTACTCAGAAATGATAGCCAAAAATACTAGTAACTTGAAGTCATTTATTTTATTACATGGAGTGCAAATATCTTACAAAGGACAATATAATCTTGTATACATATAGATCTAGATCCTTGATACTGGAACTAGTGAATGACTACTTGATAAATCGACTTATGTTTATTTGGTCCTCGGAATGTTTTTCTCGTGGGTCCTTCCTAGAATAGAATGTATAGAATTTTAATGAAATGGAGCGATAATGAATTGTGTCAAGATATGTATCAATACTTACCACATATACATACAGTCAGAGTCAAAAGAAAGTTTACACCTCACAAAAAGTTGTTAATAGCATAATTACACCGGTATAGGGATACAACAAATATAAAATATAAATGCAGTTTTTTTTAAGTGTTTAGTTGTGAATTAAAATCCACAAAATATTAGGCCTTGCATAAGCTTAATTATGAAATAAATGAAGATTGATAAAATAACCCAAAATTTTAAGAGTCAAAAGAAAGTTTACACTCTTGCCAAAAGTAAGAAATTTTTTAATCCTTTAGCTTGACATGCCTTTATTTAGGCTTTTTAACTTATTTTGGTCGTATTCGAGTGTCTAAATAGTAAATCCACCAGTATTTTGGGGAAATCCGGTGGTAATACCCCATTGGACCCGTAGTTCGGTTTTCGGGCAATTTTGGCACAAAATAGGGCTTTATTTAAATTTCTTTCGAATTTTTTCGGTAAGTACTCAGTGGATTTGAGGTCTAGAGACTACAATGAGTGATCCTAGATGCATGGGAGTAAAATATAGCAATTTGTTATTCAAGAATATGGGCTAAGCCTTCAAAGCCCTGCCCAAATGTCAGATCCCCCTTTGATATACGCCCCATTTCAGTTCACTAGGATCAGTAATCTCGTGTCAATAGGAGTATCTGATATTGTTCTTGTATCCTTGAACCCATACAAACTATTTCTTTGAACCCCGCTTCTGTCAGGTACCCGATGAACACATATAAGACACCCTATCAAGTTTGATTCTGTATACAACATTTTCACCGTTAAAAGCTTCGTTCATGTTTTTCGACAGTTGTGGCATATTTTGCGACAAAATATGTGAAAATGGTTATGATAATAGAAAAATAAATTTTTTTAACTATATTTGGTGAAAAAATTGTCAAACCTGTGGAAAATTATAAACGAAGCTTTTAACAGTGAAAATGTTGTATACAGAATCAAACTTGATAGAGTGTCTTATATATGTTCATCGGGTACCTGACAGAAGCGGGGTTCAAAGAAATAGTTTGTATGGGTTCAAGGATACAAGAACAATATCAGATACTCCTATTGACACGAGATTACTGATCCTAGTGAACTGAAATGGGGCGTATATCAAAGGGGGATCTGACATTTGGGCAGGGCTTTGAAGGCTTAGCCCATATTCATGAATAAAAAATTGCTATATTTTACTCCCATGCATCTAGGATCACTCATTGTAGTCTCTAGACCTCAAATCCACTGAGTACTTACCGAAAAAATTCGAAAGAAATTTAAATAAAGCCCTATTTTGTGCCTTAATTGCCCGAAAACCGAACTACGGGTCCAATGGGGTATTACCACCGGATTTCCTCAAAATACTGGTGGATTTACTATTTAGACACTCGAATAGGACCAAAATAAGTTAAAAAGCCTAAATAAAGGCATGTCAAGCTACAGGATTAAAAAATGTCTTACTTTTGGCAAGGGTGTAAACTTTCTTTTGACTCTTAAAATTTTGGGTTATTTTATCAATCTTCATTTATTTCATAATTAAGCTTATGCAAGGCCTAATATTTTGTGGATTTTAATTCACAACTAAACACTTAAAAAAACTGCATTTATATTTTATATTTGTTATATCCCTATACCGGCGTAATTATGCTATTAACAACTTTTTGTGAGGTGTAAACTTTCTTTTGACTCTGACTGTATATTATAAATATTCTTCTTAAATATATCATCCTTTCTATGATTTTGTTCGTAACACGTTCACGTTCATCATTTACCAAAAAAGGCATCAATAATTTTTTTAATTATGACTAAACAAAATGACAGAATATTTTTTTCTCTTTTGTTAAAAAATAAATAATGTTGACAAGAGATTACAGGAGAGAAATATTGTCGATTACACTATCCATCGGTAGTCTATAAAATAGTCAATATGTTACACGCTGCATTACCTGTAACTAGTACATTGACATGATAGGAGGGAAGCCCATTTCCAGTGGCAAAAGCGGGCTATAGGCTATTTTGTGTGCCATTTTTGGGTGTAAAGTAACTAGGATCAATGAGTAACTAGTTACATGCCTATGCCAAAGTAGACAATTGCTATTTATTGAACAACTGGGTAATGAGTGAGGGCCTTAAAGCGCCCCATACACTATCAAATTTTGATGTCAACATTTGTAGTAGTATGTGTACATCTTTTAAAATATGAGAATGTGTGTGTGTATTTTATGGATTGAGGAAAATCAAAATAGTTTTGATTTTCAAAATGAAACCCAATCAATCCGATGAATAGGGTTTATTTTCAAAATTGTCAAAAATAAATTTTGAAAAAGAAAACATTGTGTTTGGAAAGAAACAAAAAAAAATTAAGTTCATTCGTTTTTTAGAAGAAAATTTGAAGATTTCGGTTGCAGATTGAAGGCTGATTGAATGCTTTGCTACACACTTATCAAGCACACACGTACTAAACATCTGCACAAGCCACTTGTTTCTCCATTCAAGCCTTGGAACAAAAAACAAGATAAGTCGTTGTATGCCAACGCTACAAACGAGTCAAGTAAATCAAATCAACGAAATTTTCAAGACCAGTCAAGCTATGCCGACTCAACGAAATGTTCTAGTCAATCAAGCCACACAACGAAATGTTCGAGTCAATCAACTCACACAACAAAATATTCGAGTCAATCAAGCCACACAACGAAATTGTCAAGACCATCCAAGCTACACAACGAAATTTTCAAGACCACCCAAGCCAAACCAACCACCACGATAAAGTCGCTCAACACAACAGCTGAGTGGTGCGTCAAAAAATATGTGAAGCGACAAATGTTTGAACAATTCGAAATGTTCTACCTGTTGGAGTGATGAAATGTCGTGTGTGAATTAGGTTACATGAATAAGGAAAACCTCTGTAATTTTTAATACAAATTACCGGCATTCCAGAATATTTGATTTTATATAAATAAAACACGGTTAGGTTTTTTAATTATTTTTTATTGTATAAACGGCAGAAAACCTTCCTGATAACCCTGAAACCTAGAGAAAAAATGATAGATTATTAAATTTGAAATATATGTTTGTATTAAAATTAGACCAACAAAAAACTATTCAAGTAATTAAAATCATAAAAATTTAAAACAACTAAGAATAACTAAGTTATAAAAATTAAAAAGAAAAAAATTAAATAAGATAAATAAAATAAATATATAATAACATAAAGAAATATGTAAAAAGTAAAATTAGTAATCAATATTTAGAGTATTTGAAATAATACTTTTTAAATTTAAATTGCTATTTAAAAAAATAATATTGTTAACGTTTGATGTGTTTTTACCAAGTACTGACCTTCTAACGGATAATAAATTACGTGCTCTAGAGAAAATTCTTTCTGACGCTGCAGAACTTGCAGGTGTGGCAAATATAAAAACACTCAATTTATAAAGAAGTGGGAACTCACTTTTATGTAACTCCCACCAATTCAGTAAATTGAAATCTTTATAATACAAAACGGTTTTTGCAATGTATCTGGTTATTTCGTTACTCAACCCCTCACGTTGTCCTAGCAATGCTGAACTTTGAACAAAAAAGGAAAATGCATCTTCTTCAATATTTGTATCTTCTACATCATTTGATGAACTATCACTTGAAGAATTTTCATAATGCTTTGCCATTTTTATACATTCCTCGTGAATTTGTTCCACATCGTTCTGCTCAAAATGATGAAGTTTGTTTGCTGGTGGAAACAAGAAGAGTGCCACCCTATGCACATCAAATATATTTGAGGCAACCAAGGTTTCTAGATAATGCAGTAGCCTTTCTTTAAATTTCCGCGTGATTTCCGAGTAGCTTGTTTGTCTGCATATACTTTTCAATTTGTGAATTTGAGGAATGACATGATGCAATGTGGGATAATTCTCAGCTTCCAATAGTCGTGAGGACTCCTCAAAAGGTTTAAGAATCTCAACGATGTCGTTGATGGTTCCCAAGTTGAGGTGAGATATTCTTCTGTATTCGTCCTTCTCCTCAAGCATTCGTGTTATATCTGTCCAATTCTGTTTAATTGATTCCAACAGAAAGTAAATGGTATTCCATCGTGTTGGAGTGTAGCTTTTTAGAGTTGAATGAAGGCTGCTGTTTATACCTGCTTTCTTAAAGTATTTGACCACTTTTGCGCATTCACATGACATTGTTTTGACCTCCTCCACATCAGCAATTGCTTTTTCAATGACGTTGTTAAGAAAGTGGTTTATGCAAAAAATGTGCTGCTCATTTGAAAAAGCCGTCTTCATGTTTGAGCCTCTGTTTCAGCTCGCATCCAAAGTCTTTTAAAATGTTCTCCATTTTAATTCTGATGTTATGTCCTAAATTGATATAATTAATTATAAGTAATAAGACATAATTAAGAAATATCAACAAAAACAAAGAAAAATGTTAAATAAAATATTTACCAGTATTTTTAAGATTATCCATTCCTATCATAGCCAAAACTTTATGTGACAGCGATCCATCCTTAATATAATGAGCCGTGGCGCCAATATAAGTTCTCTTCAAAAAATCGTCCTTCCACAAATCACATGTTATAGCAAATCCATTACCTTTTATTGATACCAATTCCTCCTTTAATATAACATGTTGGGTTTGGTACAAAATGGCAATATTACGGGAAACGGTAGTAGAATGCGGTAATAACTTCATAAAATCGATATTTTTACCGTACGAATGACCAGTCTGTAGTATAAATTCTACTAGATTGTGTAAGCCGTCATCGTTTACAATGTTGAACGGTCTACAGTTACCAACTACCCATTGCACGACCAGTTGTAAACACATTTTCTTCAGTTCATTTTCTGGTTGCACTTTAATATTATTTGATTCTTTATCGTTTTTATATTTTTTATAGCATGGATGCCTCAGCAAATTCGAAGTGTATCGCTAATTGTTTTTATATATGTTTTTACACGTGTTACAAATCACGATATCTTTCAAAATTTCACCGTTTTCATTTTTAATATACATAAAAATATTATAGACTTCACTTCTTCCAGTTTTTTTAACTGTGGTATATTCTCCACTAGTTATTATTTCTTTTATATTTTCAAAATTTTCCATATTTTCACTACTCAAACACAACCTTTCTATTGTAGAACACACACACAAATGATCACAACATTCGCTCAAGCGACCACAATGATCAAAATGAAACGCACAAGCGACCACAATGATCAAAATAAACGCACAAGCGACCACAATGATCACAATATTCGTACAAGTGACCACAAGCTTCAAAATGGCACGTTGTCACTTACAGTCAATCAAGCTTGTGATCGATGTGGTCAAGCCTATACAAGCCATCACACAATGACTCAGTTGAACTAATTCATAACTGTAATTTGAATCATTCGGCTTAGTTTGTGCGAATGACTTGAATGAATCAATAATGTCTTAGTCTTGAAAAATGTCAGTTCATTTAAGACGGCACTTGCAGCACTTTAACACGTACAGAAGGAGTTCATCGGATGGACAAGCCAATTTGATAATGTATGGCCCGCTTAACAATTATTTAAGGGGTTGCCTATTTTTGCTTATTCAGAAATTAGGTAGCGTAGAAAATGTGATCTCAAAATGTCAAAAACGGCATATGGAATAGTTAATCATGACACCGACGAAACCAAAGCATAGAACTTTCCGCCATTTTTATTTCCAAATAAATGGTAATGACAAATTACCGGTAATATCGATAGATATCGATACTTTGAGCTGAAATATCGAAAATATATAAGGTCGGTTCGTACTCAATAATTTGTACAAATTTGTACAAGTCCAGTAACTTCTTGTAGTCGACTAAGGTCTTTTGCATGGTACTGTAGAGTTAACGAACAACATCCAGTAACAATTTGTACAAATTGTAAGTAAACGAACACACATACATATACTATTGGGAATGTCGAAAGTTTGTCGACTCTAAAGGCCAGAACAGAATCAATCGTCGCTTCCTTTGCTTGGTTCCCAAATGACAAATTATAAAGGAATGCCAGATCCTCCTAAAGGGGAACGCAGACGGATTTGCAAAGAGGCTCTGGCATTCCTTTATAATTTGACATTTGGGGAAGCAAGCGACGATTGATTCTGTTCTGGCCTTAAAGCTGACTTTCGTATTGTCAATTGCTTTACAAATGACAAATATGCTCTGTTCCAGAACCTGCAAGAATCTACTATTTTTACTACGATAACATTTTTTTCTTTATGTTATAGGAAAAAATAGTAAAAATTAGTAGATTCTTGCAGTTCTGGAACAGACCAATAATATACAATGTTTTCTGGTTCTTATCGCCGATGTACTTAACAACTACGAAGCTACGTGTTTCTTAACGTCAAAAACAGGTATTTTTAACGCAAGGTAAAAAGCAAACAAGTATCACTTTATTTTCTGATGCATTCGCCTGTGATTTTGATAATTTTGTAATTAAACAAAAATATATATAACTAAAATGGATGATTCGCGAAGGTAAGTACAGTGAGTGTCAAAAATATTCGGTTTTCAATTTCACCAATAATAACACCTCAGTATCTTAAAAGCCCATATCCAATATTCAAAAAACCAAATACTTAAAAAAATGTTGGTCCTGTGGCAATTAAAAAATTTAGGTAACATGGATCCGTGGCAACCCTATAAGCGAGAATAACAAAGAAGAAGTTGTTAACCCTGTTTTCTATGCGTCAAAAATATTCGGTTTTTGTAACTTTTGCTAAATATTTTGGCAAAATACCGGTCAATATCGAACTTTTTCTGCAATATTAGTATAAATTTCAATAATTGCGAAGAGAATCTTTGTTTCTGTGTGCAGAAATATCATATTTCATAGTAAATTATCAAAATTTAGGGCTAAGGAAAAACGCTATCCTAGAAAAGAGAAAACTGTTTATATTTCATTATAAAAACGGCAGAAGTAAGGGGAATTTTCGCTTATTTTTTAATATTTAGTCGAATATACAGGCATGTCACAGAATCCGATCGGAATGGTTGCAATTCCGAAATTTCATTTCGATCGTTTTTGTCTTAGCTTCTTTAGATTCCGATCGATTTTGTGAAGTCAAAAAACTTAATTATTTATTTTAAATGTGAAATAAAATGTAAATTTGTTAACGAAACAACATTTTAATTATTTCTAAAGCTGAAAACAGATACAACGTTTGATTAAAGTTTTGCGTTGGGCGTCGAGAAAAAACAACAACAACAGGGCGACGACGATACCAAAGTCAAGCGTTTATCTGTTTGTCGGCATATATTTCAAATGAATTTGAATTTTTCGACATCATGCCCAACAGTGTAAAACCGGCCAAAACGACACAAAACTTTAATTAAACGTTGTATCTGTTATCAGCTTTAGTGTTTTTAGAGTGTTTTAAAGTGGCAGATTTAAACAAAATAAAAATACAATTCCGTTTGCAAAATCAAAAGTGGTTTCATTCCGAAAAATTCTTCGTTTTTCGTTTTCTGAAGAAGCTAAATACGGAATCAATTCCACTTTCGATCGGAATTCGTTTCTGTGACATGCCTGATAGTTGAAGTAATGTGGAAAAGTCACGAAAACACAGAAATAATCGATTTCGTGAAACACTTAAGGCAGCCAAACCAAGGACTGGGAAGGAAGGTAGAGGTATCTCCTGAAAAATTACGGCTAAACCGCCCTTAATTTTCTTGAAATTAGTCACCGAGACCTAAATGACTTTTAAAAGATAGAAAATATGCACTTACTTTCCAAAAAAATTGTAAGGGTAAAGCCTTTCATGGCCTGCTAACACATCATAAGTCATTGATAAATACATGCCTCCTAGAAGCTCCTTCGTACTTTTTGTGTTGGAGTACACAGAAAGGCCGGAAACTTGGTGGTATACTGTTTTTCCAGCTTTGACATCCAAAACTAACTCCTTTTCACCAAGTTTCTGGTGTACATCAAGTTTTGAAGGTACATCAAGGCGAAATTTATACTAGATTATTGGTTATGTAAGTAAGCCGATGGTGTGTGATCTGTTACAAGGCCATGAAAGGCTTTACCCTTACGATTTTTTTGGAAACTGCATATTTTCTATCTTCTGAAAGTCATTTAGGGCTCGGTGACTAATTTCAAGAAAATTAAGGGCGGTTTAGCCGTAATTTTTCAGGAGATACCTCTACCTTCCTTCCCAGTCCTTGGTTTGGCTGGCTTAAGTGTTTCACGAAATCGATTATTTCTGTATTTTCGTGACTTTTCCACATTATTTCAACTATATTCGACTAAATATTAAAAAATAAGCGAAAATTCCCCTTACTTCTGCCGTTTTTATAATGAAATATAAACAGTTTTCTCTTTTCTAGGATAGCGTTTTTCCTTAGCCCTAAATTTTGATAATTTACTATGAAATATGATATTTCTGCACACAGAAACAAAGATTCTCTTCGCAATTATTGAAATTTACACTAATATTGCAGAAAAAGTTCGATATTGACCGATATTTTGCCAAAATATTTAACAAAAGTTACAAAAACCGAATATTTTTGACGCATAGAAAACAGGGTTAACAACTTCTTCTTTGTTAATCTCGCTTATAGGGTTGCCACGGATCCATGTTACCTACATTTTTAATTGCCACAGGACCAACATTTTTTTAAGTATTTGATTTTTTGAATATTCGGTATGGGCTTCTAAAATACTGAGGTGTTATTATTGGTGAAATTTAAAACCGAATATTTTTGACACTCACTGTATATATAAGCAATATAATAGCAATTATGTACAAAAATTTTGTTTTTTATTTACAGTGATTTTAGATGGAGATTCGAGCAAAAAAAATGCTTCTCACAACAAGGCTGCGTAAGTCCCGGGCCACACTAGAGTAATTTCAATGAAATTTTGACATAAAACTTTGCATTTTTTTGGGAAAACACATAATTTCAAGAAACTAGTGTACATTTTATATTTTAAACCAAACGGAACAAAAACATACAGCCTGTTCATGTATGTCGCACGAAAGGTTTATTTCGCTTCGAAATCCATTTTCTGTTTTTGTAAACACCTTCTGTCCTATTTTTGACTCGATGTAGACAGCAAAAGAAAGCGTAACGTAACGTACAAATTATTATAAAATTCAGTTTATGTATTTCGAATCGTGCTTCAAAATACGAACGTAAACGTCAAAATCACTCACTAGCACTATTGTTGTCGTTTGGAAAATAAATCAAATAAAAAAAGAAAATATATTAAAAAATATTGGAATGGAGGGCAAAATGTAAGTAAATACATATTTGTTAAACTTCTTCAAACTGTATATACATACAACTAAAAATACTTTCCAGGTCAAAAAAGTCCACTATGGAACAATTGGAAACGTTGGTGAAGTATATGGAGGAGAATGCAGATTTAGCCAGAGGGATTCCAGTTTTCGGATCCAACAGACAATGTGCGGATGGGAAGTGGTCTAAAATTGTTCAAATTTTGAATTCCCTTGGACCACCAGCTCGCTCAATAGTGGAATGGAAAAAGGTAAGAAATGTGAACAAATGCAACGAAAACAAACAAAAGCAGATTACAGTTTGTAGAAATTTTGTGTTGTTTTCTAAAAAATGCATCTTCGTGATCCGCGGATGTGCATTCCGAATATCCGGATTCCATACAATGCTATAGGCATATGATAACAAATTTTCCGCAGCTGTAGTAATATTTTCCGAATTTTCTTTTTACAGACGTGGTCCGACCTAAAATCTCGAACCAAGAAAAAAATATCCGAGAACAGGAAAAGTTTAAATGCAACAGGTCTTCACCGCTCTTATCAACTGCGGCACCACCAGGAAATATATTTGGATGTAATAGAAAAAAGCAAGTAGAAAAAAAATTAATCGCTAGAAATAGAAGAATTATCAGATAACACACTCAGTTCTATATATGACGAGCTGACAAGAACCCCGTCAACATCCAGTAAGGCTGTAGCTGTCGCAAGGACTTCAATAAATGCAGATAACATACTATGTGAAAATGAGGCAAAAGAGGATGCCACAAAAAACGAAGCCCGTACACATGCGGTAAGAGAACAAATCATTTATTCCAATATTTCGTTTATCTAGTTTAGGTTATTAGTATAGTATATACTTATGTACATAATTAATTTTATAATAAATTCTACTTCATAAATGAATTGCAATGTGTCTTCTAATTGACATAGCCTGTGTTTCTTCATCTATTTCTAATTCGTGCTGAATATCTTGTATATCTTCCAAAACAAGAACATCATCAGGATCTGGGCAGTTGTAAAAGATGCACATATTGTGAAGGGCACAACATGCGTTTATTATTTATTTTGCCTTGGGGGGTCATAATGAAGCCCTCTGGACCCTAATATGCAGCGGAATCTGTTTTTTAGAACTCCAAAGCAACGCTCTACTACATTTCTTGAGCTAATGTGCTTCTTGTTGAATTTCTTTTCGGCGAGGCCCTGAGGACTTCTATATGGCGTCATTAAGTAAGGTTTCAGCTTATATCCAGCATCGCCTAAGGATTGTATATGTTATTTTGAATGAATATTAATTTTAATTAGTGCTTACCTAAGATCCATGTATTTCGTTTCCCGTTTGCAAAGTCTCTTTCTAATATTTCGTTAATATGGCTTTGTTCCCATATAAATGAGTCGTGGTTAGCACCAGGATGTCCAGCATGAACAAACATTATTTTGGTTGTATGATCGCATACCTGAAACAAATGATAACAGCTAAGTATACTTTTTTAAAGTATACTTTAATGAAACTGTGTTGCAAAAGTTGACGAAAAAATATTCAAGGATTCTGATGCAAAAGTTCTATCATGTTAGGGTCTATGGACAACGAAAATACCTTTGGTTCTTTTGGGTCACTTTTTTTGTTTTTTAAGGACAAATGTACTCAACAACGGAATTCCTAAGATTGTTTTACTTTAAACGGGCATAACTTGTACATAAATAGAGGTCTACGACCATTATTTCGATGCGTTACAAACTTTTTCGCTAAAACCAACTTAACCAACTTTAAAAGAAGTGACCCAAAAGAACCAAAGGTATTTTCATTGTCCAGGGACTCTGGGCCTGTTCATGTATGTCGAAAAGAAAATGAATGCGCAAGAAAAACTACCAAATTTGAGTGTGTTTTTCAAATTTGTTTTTTGTTTTGAAGCAAAAGCAAAGGCAATAATATTTCAAAAACTAAAGTTTGGGTGTGTTTCATGCGCACACATTTTCGTTTCGAAATACATAAACTGGGTGTCTAACATGATAAAATTTTTGCATCAGAATCCTTGAATATTATTCATGTAGCATGTATATTTTGCATGGTATAATACTCACCACCATTGCGTTAATGCTGTAAAACCCTTTCCGATTGTAATATAGATGTTTTATATCACTGCCTGGGGATTTTATGCAGATGTGTGTACCATCTACGCATCAAATTATCCCTGGAAATCCAGCAATGCCGTAAAAGCCCCGCTTTACACTATTCTCATCCTCTGGGCGACTCATTGTGATCCATTCATCACAGATATGCTCCTCAAAGAAATTTAAGCTTTTCTTTTATGTCATCACTGCTACACTCTTGGTTGTATTTCCTTACCTTCATTTATGTACATATTTTTTTAAAACAATAGATTTTTATGTAAATAACAATGTGGTAACCTTAAACATATATGACAGCATAACACTCAAATAGTCATACGTAAGTATGAACGAAAATAAATTTTCGAAATACACGAACGCCTTTTTAAGCGCAAGCGAGCGACTGCCTTTCTTGCGCATAGTTTTTCGTACGACATACATGAACAGGCTGATAACTTTTAAAATTGCAGTTCACTTATTTAATGCTTTAATCCTATGCTTGGTTTACATTACGAAATCCACTCGATTTCAACTGTCAACTCCTTTGCGTATACGTCAAATGAAAACTCATCTGAAATCCATTGGATTTCGTTTGACGTTTAATCAATGGAATTGACAGTTGAAATCGAGTGGATTTCGTAAATGTAAACCAAGCACTATCCACAACGCTTTAGAATCTAAAAAATGTGCAATTGTGAAATTTTCTTGGCCAAAAATGTTAACATTTCGAGTTGTTTTCATTGAACAGGTGATTAAAAGTCAGCTGATCAGACATGCAAATTTTTGCGGGACAAATTTTCCCAGCAAAAATTTTGCAAGTTCTCAGTCACAAAACTCTCCAAACTCGCTCTCTTTTGCTGGATAATTTTATTATCGAACAGCATTCAGTAAAAATTTGTACGAATTTGTACAAATTATTGGGTTATCGTACACACCTAGTATAAGGCCATGTTTATATTATAGCATTTTGTAAACCTGTAAAATGCTTTATAATATAAACATGAGGATTTATTTGAAATACAAGCAATGGGATTGACATTTAAAAGCCAGTGGTTGTTAAACTCGGTTATCTATAAACGTACTATTGTAGTACGGTTGTCTGTTGTAGATTTTAAATTGTCTTCTTCGGTATTGTTTTTGCCAGACTTTCACAATATTACGTTACATTTTAACTAACCAAATCCTCTTTAATGGCGTACAAAATGTTTTACGAAATACGACACCATACGTTACGTATTAATCAGCAATTCATTACGGACTGCATAATCATGTCGTTAAGCGGCAAACGGGTAAAATAACATTGAAATGTAAAAGATATAATGCTAATTTAATAAAAATAATGACAGATCGGACAAAGTTACAGAGGATATGGGACATATCCAGGGCCCAATATATTCTTCGCGTGCTATCCAGACATATTCCATTGATGTGAAGTGGTCGCATTATTTGGACATGTTCTCTTGCCCCATCGCAGACACTAAAAACAATTTTCACTCCAATAATCCTCGCTGTACTATACACAAATGGTAGGTGAATGTCAGAATGTAGTAGGCCAACGGGGCCTACTAATAATTTCCAAGTCCCTTTCAGTGATGTGAGAATAAACGCATATTGTTCCTTTAGGTTTTCATCATCCACCTTTAAGGCATCAAAGCTTAAAACACACAGTTTTTCGTCTTCTGGAATTGTTCTGAATAAATCTCTTAATTTTGCGGAAGTTGTTCTTAGAAAACCCATGTCGACCCAAGGGAACATCATCGACTCAACAACCTCCAAAGCAGGCGTTCGGAAATACATAAACTCCTGCTCTATGAGGTAGGCACTCCTAGAAAGTGCTTTAAACACTAGCACTTTGTCTTGTAGCGGGTTGTAAGGAGGACGGGCTCCATTTGTCAAATTAAAATTAATAATTTCATATGCCATTTTCTATTCACGACTGATTATTTAATTGCTGAATTAACTATTGCGCGCTTTCAATCGCTTTTGTATGTTTTGTTGTTGTGATAGAGCTGGCAAAAACTCGATGACATCGATTATAGATTTTAAGGGGAGTACACACTATCATTCAAAACTGACAGTCAACGTACTTTTAGGACAATTTTCCGGCAAATAACTACTTTTATTTAGCAAAAAACGTTTGAAGTACAATATATACCGTATAATTTTGATATTCCAAAAGACATTTTCAGTTAGGCTAGTTATGTTTGGTTTACATTCGGCGTCTTTTCGTGATTTCGAAGGCGTTTCGTGATTTCGCCCGGAATCATGCAAAATTTATCATGATTTCGCATACAAAAATGAAATCATCTCATTTCGTGATTTCAGCGAAATCAACATCGAAATCACAATACACATGATATACAACCCTGTTTTTGCCTAAAAAAGTACCAAAAGTTGCAACACTTTTCATGTATCACAATAAACAAGGTAGATGGTCAATTGCTGCAACAAAAAAATTTAGTATCAAAATTTGTAAACAATGTGAAAAAAATTTTAAATTACTGTGTTACAATGCTATTTTTCATTGTGTTCTCGTACTTTTTTAATGGTAATGTTAGAAAAAAGAGCGAATTGTCAAGAATTGCTTCCCCATACAAATTTCTTAAAAAATACGGGAACAAAAAAAGTGACGGAACTTGCAAAAACTGCAGCAGAAATGTCAAAATCAACGTATCAACTATCGTATTTAGATGATAATGAACATGTTGCTAGTGTCTACTATGCCAAAAGTGTATGGCAGAAAACAGAAGAATAGGGTGTTATTCGGCGCTATTTTTGTTTAAAGAGAAGTGCAAATCTTGCTATATTTCGGAGTAGGGGAACGCATTTTTAGCACTAAACGGGAAAACTGCTGCAGGTATTAATATTTTCCAAGTTCTGAACACAAATTTTATCTATCAAAATTTTTTATTATGATGTCTGATAAAATGATTTTGTATTTTTTTATTTGTTAGTACTATACACAATTTATACGATATATAGATAATTTTACGATAATTTTCGAAATAAAGTTGTAAAGTTCTATATTGTCGTATATTTTTGATGACTAATTCAATTTACAAAAACTTGTTTTGAAAATTCATGTTCGATCAGCTGCGCATATGCATCTACCTTGATTATTGTGATATGTTCGAAATCAACAAAACAATTAGTGTAAACACCGGGGTGTATTTCAGGATTTCGTGAAATCCAGCGGATTTTAGAGCTCAAGTATAAACATGGCATTAGGCTTTGATATTCACGAAATAGACCTCGATAAATAAATAGGGTGACCTTCACTTTCCATAGTGAAAATAATAAAGTGCTCGCGTACACAACGTGGGGAAATAAAGAGATTGCCAAAGAAGGAAGGAGTCAAGAAGAGGCGATAATGCTAGTGTATGACGACATTTTAAAGGATAAAGGCCTGCGTACATAAGCTGCCTTGCCTGCTTACCTTGCTTACTTCTGATAAAAGACTAAAAAAGAAAAGGGCAACCCAGTTTGATATTTCCTCGGCCTTCTTTATTCTTTTATTTTTATTATGTCAAAAATGAAGCAGGAAAGCAAGGCAATCAGGCAGAGCAGCTTATGTACGCAGGCCTTTACTTCTTGGAAAAATAAATGGCTCAAAAGAACATGGAGACGAGGCCATTAATTACAATGGCATCGTACTCCATGTTCAAATTGTTCAAGGAATGGGAAGATAAGGGTGCAAGTGTTCAATGGGAACCCTTACATCCACCCAACTGGCAACAAACGGCTCCCGGAGCATTGCTGAATTCGAAACGAAAGGATGTTACATTCACTGAAAGTACACGAAATGGGTTGAAGCATGTCAAAATTGCAGTTGGAGACGAAGTTTTTGAGGGAGAAGATGGCCAAAGAAAAGTAGCCAGAATAAAGGCTACAAAATTAGCATGCAATACTTTGTTCAAAACTAATTATGAATTGTAATATGTAAAAATATATATGTATATATAATATCTATATCTCTATATCTCTATCTGTTCTATTAGAAATCATCAAAAATAAAATTGAATTAACGTTGATCTGGGTGGTGGCACACAAAACGTTACATCATCATCATTTGCATCAAACGTCACACAAACACACGCCGAAACACAAAACGCACAAAACGTTACACCAGAAACTGCCTTTTCATCAGACACGAAAACATTTGCATTAGAACAAACACAATATTTTTGTGTATATTGTGGTGGCGCAATAAAAATAGTTACACCAGAATCCTTGCCACCCAAACACATGCAGAAATGGCACCATCATTTCCCGCAACACAATATCAATATTGTGGTGGCACACCCCTTGCCCTTTTTCATCCCGAAATACATTATTGTGATGGAACAATAAGTGATTCCTATTCATCGGACCCACAAACACACGCAGAAATGGCAGAAATAGCACCATCATTTCCCGAAACACAATATCAATATTGTGGTGGCACACAAAACGTTTCAACAGAAACTGCCCTTTTTCATCCCGAAATACATTATTGTAATCAAACAATAACTGATTCCTATTCGGGCACACAAAGACACGCAGAAACACCCGAAGCATCGGGTTATCTTGATATCAATATGAATGAAGCGGAGGAAGTGTGCATGCTTACTAAATCACCTGCGGAAGAATATGCCAAAGTTTTTGGGGTCCCAGAGGACAAACTTAGACAGCTATTAAATGTGCGAAGAAATGCAGAAAACGTTGATAATGAGCATGACTCATGTGATACCCAGTCTGAAATTATAAATATATATATGATAATCAGTTGGAGATAGACAAAGAAACCGTAAAAAGACAAATAGATGAAATATTTTTGAAAAATCCTAACAAAAAATTTAAAACGAATACAAGGAATGTATAATATCTACCGCTAATCTTTGCATCCTTAAGTCATGTACAAGCACCAGCTCCGCCGAAATGTTTGGCCTGAAACCGAGAACATTAAGCAGATAATTGAACAAAATGCCTGCCTACATAGGTTTACGCAGATTATATATGTATTTTTTGAAAAAATATGTTTTAACAGCTTACTAGTTGTGCCTTTTTTGTTTTTTTATCTTAATTGAATTGAAATAAAAAAATAATACTTTTATTTGCAGCAGGTTGTGGATTTTTATTTAAATGATGACGGTGGTAGATGGAGGCAGATACAGCATTAACAAAACAGCAATTGGAAGTAGATACAACGCAATAATGCAGAAACCTATTTGGTGAAGGAATCTGAAGAGCTACAGGCCGAGGTGTTGTGGAGAAAACCGACACATTACATATGGATGCATTATAAGTAAATACCACCTGGATGGTGGTTGTTGTTATTGGTGAATGAAGTTTAGTTTTGCCTTCTTTAATTGATGCTGTGTGGCGCTGTTATATGTTGGAACAGACTTAACACAATCAGCAAGTAGAGAACAATCAGCAAGTTGTGATTATTGAATAGGTGTTGGAGTTAAAGGCTACCTAGAGAAAATACGAAAATACTGTGTGCTGCAATATATAACAGGCAATTATTGGGAGGACAGGCAACGTACGGTTGTTGGTGAAAAAGGCCATAGTTTGTGGGCCTGGGCAAGAAGTCATGCAAAGAACGGTAAATTTTGGATTTGCTTAGCCAAAAAAGTTTCGGTAATCAACCTCCCCTCCTCTCCACCCTTAAATTGTGATTTATTAAAAATAAAGAAGAAAATGACCCAAAAAAGGAATTTTTCCACTTTGTGTCTTTGTTATCCGAAAAAAAACAATAGAATAAGGGGTGATATTTCCGCAATAAAACTGTTTTTAATTTTTACAAACATAAATAACCGAATAATTAAAAACAGCTGATTGAGTTGCATGTGCTTGCTAGAAGAAATTTGTCCAGCAAGAATTTGCAAACTCTCAGTAAAAGTGCTGTCAAAATGTCTCTCTCGATTCGCTCTCTTTTGCTGGCTTTTTGTGTTAGCAGACGACTTCCAGCAACAATTGGTACGAATTGGTTCAAGTTTTAGGGCAACCAGACGGACCTATTATAGCATTTTGCAGGGTTCCTTCCTTCTTTATGAGGATTTCTTTGAAATACAAGCAATGGAATTGGCATTGAGTGAGTTTGCTACGTACTATAATACCCCGGTTACACTTAACCGGATTAACCCATTGGGTTTGGATTTTGAATGTCAATTCCATAGCGCAAACGTCAAATAAATCCTCTCGAAGTGGGTTAACCCGACAAAAAACTCTAGTGTAACCGTACTATAAAACGGTTGTCTGTTGTAGATTTTTAAATTGTTTTCTTCGGTATTTGTTTTGCCACCCTTTCACAATATTATGTTTGGTTTACATTCGGCGTCGTTTCGTGATTTCGAAGGCGTTTCGTGATTTCGAGCGGAATCAATCAAAATTTATCATGATTTCGCATAAAAAAATGAAATCATCTCATTTCGTGATTTCAGCGAAATCAACATTGAAATCACAGTACACATGATATACAACCCTGGTTTTGCCTGAAAAAGTACCAAAAGTTGCTACACTTTTCACGTATCACAATAAACAAGGTAGATGGTCAATTGATGCAACAAAAAGTTTTAGTATCAAAATTTGTAAACAATATGAAAAAAGTATTAAATTACTTTGTCACAAGGCTATTTTTCAGTGTGTTATTGTACTTTTTTAATGGTAATGTTAGAAAAAAGAGCGAATTGTCAAAAATTGATTCCCCATACAAATTTCTTAAAAAATAATGGAACGAAAAAATTACGGAAATTGCAAAAACTGCAGCAAATCAACATATCAGCTATCGTATTCAGATGATAATGAACATGTTGCTAGTTTCTACTATGTCAAAATTGTATGGCAAAAAACAGGAGAATAGGGTGTTATTCGGCGCTGTTTTTGTTTAAAGAGAAGTGCAAGTCTTGCTAAACTTCGGAGTACGGGAACGCATTTTTAGCACTAAACCGGAAAACTGCTGCAAGTTCTGAACACCACTTTTATCTATCAAAATTTATTATATGATGTCTCAACGATAAAATCATTTTTTATTTTTTCATGTGTTATTACTATACACAATTAATACGTGTTCTGTTCCAGTACCTGCAAGAAGCTACTATTTTTTACTACGATAGCATTTTTTCCTTTATGTTATCGGGAAAAATAGTAAAAATTATTAGATTCTTGCAGTACTGGAACAGACCAACGATATATAGATAATTTTACGATAATTTTCGAAATAAAGTTGTAAAGTTCTATATTGTCGTATATTTTTGATGACTAATTCAATTTACAACAACTTGTTTTGAAAATTCATGTTCGATCACCTGCGCATATGCATCTACCTTGATCATTGTGATATGTTTGAAATCAACAAAAATAAGTGTAAACACCGGGGTGTATTTCAGTATTTCGTGAAATCCTGTGGATTTTGGAGCGCAAGTGTAAACTTGGCATTACGTTACATTTTAACTAATCAAACATGGTAGAATAATTATAAGGTAGGCCAGAGCTAACAGCTGATTACAATTTTTTTCTTAGACCATGTTTAGACACTCAAAAAGGAAAGAAAATTTTTCTTCTCAATTTCTTTTAAAATTTCCGCGCAAAAACAAAGCCAAGTAAAAATGGATGTAAGTGATAAGCAATTATTTATTAAAGGAACCCTTGGATTGCATTTTAATTTTGATATTTCCACTTATTTCGAATTTTTTTTGCTTAAAAAATAGTTTTTCCTCTAACTAGGCGTTTACACACAGACAGTATTGGCAAGACAATAGCAAAGTTACAAACCATTTTCACCAATACATTCATACTTTTCTCTATACATATTTAAAAATTTTATAAATGTATTTGTGAAAAAGGTTTGTATTTTTCTGTTGTTGTTTATTGTTGACCTGACTATTTTTAATATTGATGTTGTATTTGTTTCGGCTGAAGGTCATTAAAAATCAGTGTTTTTTATTTTAAATTTTGTTCTCTTTATTCATCCAATATTTCGATTGTCGTCGACAATCATCTTCAGGGATCTGTTGCAAAAACACAATATATTATAAAAAGATAAACATACTAGTATAACACAAACATTACATTATTTTAGGAGAAAAAACGTCTATCCGAATTTAACGTCAAAGCTAAACTAAGTTTTCTTTCGGCTGTGCTTATGAACTAGATTCCTGTAAATGTGTGCACAGTGGTCCGTATCACTTTTGTAATTCATTCTTTTGTCGTTGGGTGTATTTATGATATGTAGCATCTCTAGTGTGTAACGTCTCTTGTAGTTATTTTCTTGAGCTAAAATGTCGACTTCTTTAAAATTGGGCTTGTGTCCTGTCAGTGTGCAATGTGCTGCTAATGCCGTCTTTTGTTCAAGGGGTTTGTCTGATTTTTGATCCGACTTATGTCCGGAAAGTCTAGTTTTAAGTTTTGTTTTTGTCGTACCAACATATACCTTTTGGCATACGTTGGTTTCGTCACCGTTACAAGCTATCTTATAAACTACATTGCACTTATCTTCTTTTTTTATCTTAGATTTTGTTTTGCTAAACATCTTGTTAACATTATAATTGGTTCTTAAAGCTAGTTGATATTTGTCTTTATTATAAATGTCCGAACAACAATATCTTTCCGAAAAACCGGGGATATACGTTATAGATTTGTATGACTTTTTGTTTTCTTCTCTTATTGCTGATTTACGATTATTTTTAGCGTGTTTTAGTAACTCTTCTATAGTTTTTTGTGGGAAGTCATTTTTCGCTAAAATCGTTTTTATCTTTAATTCGTTATTTAAGTGAAATTGCTCGTCACTTATACTGAAAATCCTGTTGATGAAATTCATAGCTGTATTCACCTTCACTCTTCTGGGATGCTTTGAATAAAAGTTTATCAATCGTCCGGACGCTGCTGGTTTTTGGTACCAATCTAACTTAAGTTCACTGCCTTGTCGTATTATAATTGCATCTAGGTATGGTAGCTTATTATGTTGTTCTATTTCATGTGTAAACTGGATGTTCTTGTCGAATGAGTTCAAAATCTGCAATGTGTTTTCGATTTCAGTTTTCTTAATTATGCAAAATATATCGTCCACGTACTTAGTTAATAGCCTCGGCTTCGTCGTCAGCTTTTCAATAGAAGCGTCCAATAATTCTTCCATTACTACGTCAGCAATAATCGGTGACGCTGGCGATCCCATTGGAAGTCCTTTTCGCTGCTCGTACACTTTGTCTTCAAATATGAAATATCTAGAATCTTTAATGCAAAGACTCAGTATTTCTATAAATAAGTCTTTAGGTATTCTTGTGTGGTCCTTAAGTATATTCCATTTTTCCGTGATGGTCTTTAATGCTAAATTTATTGGTACGCTTGGAAATAACGACACTACGTCAAAGGAAATTAATTGTATTTTTGCTATTGTCTTGCCAATACTGGCATTTGTAAACGCAGGGTAAAAGGTTTTTTCAATTGTCTTCGCTGTTGTTTGTTTCTCGACAGAGAAAATAAAATGAAAGAGAATGCAAAAACAAATCTGCAGCCAACTTCAGGTTGTATACGAAGAAAAACGAAACAAAACAGAATTTGCCAGTACAGAGGTGTGTGTACCCCCTCTTATTCCTCTCTACTCCCTCGCCCATAAACTCAATTTTCTTTCCCATCAACTTTCCATGTATAAACACGGACTTATTAATACCTATTCTGTCAAAAACAGGGTTGATATTTTTTGTTGTTGACATTATGCAATAATAAAGGTAGATGCATCGGTAAATTGTTTCAACAAAAACTTCTGCTGCAACACTATATCTTAAAAATAAAAACGATTTTTATTTGCATGGCAAAATTAAATTGTTAATGTTAATAGTAATAAATACTTTCGATTGAACAAATATTGATATTAATTGAAATTTATTCCATAAGTAGCAATGGATAATGTAAATAATGTAATGTTTGTGTTATACTAGTATGTTTATCTTTTTATAATATATTGTGTTTTTGCAACAGATCCCTGAAGATGATTGTCGACGACAATCGAAATATTGGATGAATAAAGAGAACAAAATTTAAAATAAAAAACACTGATTTTTAATGACCTTCAGCCGAAACAAATACAACATCAATATTACAAATATTATAAAAATTCTGGCTGAAATGTATCTGTAAGTCAGATGCCATCAATCACTTGTCAAGTAGAAAACAAGAGAATGCTATTTTTTACTGTCATAAGTTTGGGTACAACTTTTGTTATTTTTGGAACACTTTTCTAGCAACAATATTCTGGAGTCTAGCTAAAGTAATTATTATTATTTTTTACTCTATTTGGTAATTTTAACACATACATCCATTATTACAAGTCTTCTTTTGTTATAGTTTGAATTTATCGAACAAATTGTTGAGTAAACGAACACACCTAATGGCGTGCAAAATGATTTACGATATACACCATACGTTACGTATTAATCAGCAATTCATTACGGACTGCATAATCATGTCGTTAAGCGGCACATCATGAACTTAACAAACGGTTAAAATAACATTAAAATGTAAAAAATATAATGCTAATTCAATAAAAACATTTTGTTTATTAAGAGAGCATTTTAAATGTTTAAATTTGTTATCATTCTTTTATTAAAAGTCTCTTAAACATACAGTAAAAAGCACTGTGCTTGCCGACAAACGACCAAACGACTTACGCCGTCATTGTAGCTATTTATATTCATAACTTTCACGAACGGGTATAGCAAAAAAACGCCGGCACAGTTAGCACAGTTTCAAGTTGTCCGTTTATCGGTTGGGTGGTGGTGTTTTGTGAAGAAAATAAACAAGTTCCGTGTGGTGGTGTTGTGCTAAAAAAGAAATCGGTTAGTAGTATTAGTAACAAAAGCAACAACAATTAAATAAAAGAATTGAAAACGAGCGAATTTTTTTATTGCTTGTGCTAAATTTGAAACTTTCAATTTATTGAAAGAGATAAATGATTTTTTAACCCCCCCAACAGTCTCTTTTCATAAAAAGTTTATACTGATCAAAAAACATCCCAAATAAATTTTTAGCTGTACAGGAGTGAAACAACATAAACATGGCTTCAATGTTGACAAAAAACTTGAGACGTGTTGTCGGTGGAAAGCAGCCAAAATTAATGATTGCTGCCCTCAATAATAGCTTTTACACCTATGCCAATGAAATCTCGCATCCATTAAATCGTGTTCCACCAAATGGAACACCCGAAGAAGCTGTAAAATGTATTAAATCGGGTAAGTAACTATTTTTCAAGGAGATTAACATATTTAACGTTTTAAAATTCTTCATTTAATGCCTTGTAAGTTAAGGTGGTTTTGTATGTTGCATAAGCTGTGAGAGAGGAGGCCCATGGTTTTATTAATAAAAATCTAATTTCTCCATGAACACTATGAAAGCAAATAGAACAAGGGGAATGTCAAAGTAGAATGTTGGCGAACAACATCAAGTCAGCGCCAAACTATTTACGTGTTCATTCATGTGTGGTTATGTAACAAGATAGTCTTGGATAGTTTTATTGAAGCGTTTTGTTTAATATTTTAATTAAAGTACACTGTGTACTTGAGTGGAATTAATTTAAATATTTATTACATTTATTTACTTCAGGTGAGAAATGAGAAAATTTAATGCCTACTGAGAGAATATTACATACCACCTTCCCCCCTCCCTATCTCAAGAGATAAGATTAATGTTAACAGCCAAATAAATAATTGTTTGTTATTTTAATAGATGTCACTTAACTTAGATTACCCGCACTTTTACGTCATAGAATTTACAAGCAAATTAACTTTATTTTGATCAATCAAATCAAAATTGATTTTGCCTATGGCCAAAGAGGGTGGGGGAGAATCTGTTATTTCCTTCTACGCAATATATACCTATTAACAAAATAATAAAAAGGAAAACACAACAACAATTACATTTATAGTCAATTGATAGACTTTGCGGAATGTTCAACAAAACAAGGGGACGAGGGGTAGTCAAATAAATTAGTTCTCTGGCTGTTTTGCTTTTTCACTTAATAAGTGATTTGAATGAACAATAGCAATTACTTGCCGTAGCAGATAATAAATGAATTACATATTAGGATCATGGGGACGACTTTGCAATGCCGTACAATGAGAAAATGGTTTAGTATTACATATTTTTTAAAAATTTTAAGATTGTCACCATAACTAACATTTTTTGATTTTAGATTATTAAATGAAATTCTCAGCAGCCCCTGATAGTCTATGTGCATCGTTATGGCTTTAAACCTCTGTCAACACCTTCTAAAGAGTGGGCCAAGGAGTGTACCAGCTCTTAATTTTCAACCAAAAAAGTCTATGGTGCATTTTATCAGGCGGAAACCCAAACTTCCCAAAAAGTGGACCTCTAAACCTTCAAACTTGGATCAAGTTCGAAGCAGAAACATAATAATGAAATTCTCAGCACAAGTAGTCCCTCTTGGAGTGATAACAGCGATGTGCATTTAATCTGCCTACACCTACACTTGCCTAAACCTCCAAGCCTAGATAAATTTAGAAGATGGAACAACTAAAATGGTTGATAACTTTCGAATGGTGTACACCCTTTTGTTCAAACATTTTTGGCACAGAATTTTTCAAACATAGATCAAGCTCAAATGTAATCACGGAACTCCTTTCCTTTACCGACCCAACGCAGAAAATTATGAAAAAATTACCACAGATAGTGCTTTTTATCCCGATTCCAACGATGTATTGCTTTTGTTGCGGAAATGTATACTTCCCGAGATATGGACCTAAAAAAATCTCACCCTAAATAGCCGGCCTTCGGCCGGCTATTTAAGACTTCCTCCTATGGACAGGTGCAAATCTCGGGAATAGGAACACAATTTTCTTTTAAATTAGATATTTTTCTCTAAATAGCCGTCCTTCTGCCGGGGTTTAGAACTTTCTCCTATGGACAGGTGCAAATCTCGGGAACAGGAACAAAATTTTCTTTTAAATTTAATATTTTTGTAGGTCTATATCTCGGGAAGTATACATACCCTTCAACAAAATAATACATCGTTGAAATCAGTATAAACATCACTACTTGTGGTAATTTTTTAATAATTTTCTGCGGTGGTTTGCCAACATTTTAGACTAGGGCCTTTGTGGAACTTTGGAGGCCCATATCTCGGGAACTAAACATTTCCGATTCCAAGCAATACATGGTTGGAATCGGGATAAAAAGCACTATCTGTGGTAATTTTTTCATAATTTTCTGAGGTGGGTCGGTAAAGAAAAGATAAGCCGTAATCACGAATTGGACCGAATTAGCTACAATTTGAAATTTAGGATTCCCAATGATGAAGAAACTTCACCAAAAATAATGGACATAGGTTTGCGTTTTGTTATGCCCCCATGTGAATGGCTCTTAAAGGAAGTCCTCGATTTGGTCCAATCTTTGCACATCGTAATCGTTATTCTTTACTTAAGTACAATTTGAAGATGGTTCAGGCTAGTTTGCACATATATTTTGAACTTTGTTTGGATAGTTCTCGTTACGTCTGGGATATATCCCTGTCGGCTAAGGCGACTGATACTTGTTAAGTTGTTTTATTGGTACTCATATGTTGTCCATATTTAAGGACGTACCGAGTCGTGTTTTTTTAGGCTTTTGCTGATTAAGTGTGTCAGAATGGTTCCGAACACACTATAGGATAGCTACCACCAGCTCGGAAGAATTTCCAGACTGCAAACGACATTTTTGTTTGGGGATTTCATTGTTTCATTTGCATTCTTCTCCATATGGTGTTCCTAAGATTGTGCCGTAAATTGACGGCTTGCCTAGACTAGGCTACAAATAAGTACCCCCCTACAATGTCCCTGGCGTCTCGGTAATAGAAAGCATATCTGAATGTGGGTTCCGTATGGGACTACCAATTTCTAGTCGATCAGAATTGATAACACAACAGGCAAAATCTGTCCGGTTTTAAAAATAATCCACACTATAATCATTTGATGATCATGCTTATAACATTATGCCCAAGATTAAGGTGAAGAGACAGAAAACGAGGGTTAACAACTTAAGCCAAAGAAGAGACTGAACCGCATCTGATCCGACTATAGGTACAATATGTTCGGAATTTGTCAGTTTGTGCTGTAGGCCTATTGAAACATTCTTTTATATAAATATTGAGATTAATAATCCAAACTATTGCTTTTATTCAAAAATGCCTTTCAGCCATTTGGAGTGAAGAAGTGTAAATGTTTTAAATTGACCGCTTGTGTGGGGTTTCTCCAATTACATAATTTTATTTTATTATACTATTTTTTTTTTTTTCTTTCAAAATTATGACATTATGTGTTAACTAAGCAGCATATCTTATCTACACATTCGTTTCTAGAACAAACATTTATTTGCAGGTAGCAGCTCGTGTTTTAAATAAAAAACAAACCATTTCTAATATACCCCTTATTGTAGTACGTATGTATGTACTGCACATTTAGTTTCAAAACCCCATGATCAATATAATATAACTTTGAAGTTTCTAAAGAATATCCCACTTGTCTTGACATCGATATGCTAATTTCAATATCGCCCAAATCAAGTAGCAATAAATGTTCATACATTCAAGTGGGTTTTGCTGTCTAGATGTTTTTTTTTTATTAAGTTTTGATACATATGTGTATATGTGTGTCGACAAAAACAAAACAATAATGTCGCAAAAGAAAACAAAATCACAAATACACTCCCTTCTGACGCAATTACCCCCTTGTTTTTTTCCCTGGCTATTGACAATCTAATCAACAAATTAACTAAAACGTGCCCATTTTTGCAGACCTAAAATCTCAACATTTTTTGTGTGATTCAATTTGTTGCTGTTGTGTATATTTGTTATATTGGGTATGTACATATATACTTTGAAATGACACATGAAGTAGTCTATATTCGTCGTAGCCTTTAACCTAATACCAAATTAATGAAATGGGAAGAAAACATATATCAGAAATTTAACAACTAGGGAAATTGTTCTTTCTTTAATATCTTCAAAAATATTTGAGGTTTTTATTTTGTTATTATTTATTTGAGTAGTATTTAAACCCCACATTGATCACATCTATAGATTAATGTCTAAACTTTTATTGTCAATGTTTTTTAAGGAATAACCGCCACAACCAACTCGAAACATTATCGATTTATTAATTTATTTGACAAATTGCTTGTGAAATTAAGAAATTTTGTGTTCACCACCAAATAATCTATTCTTATCAATTATACCTCACATAAACATATGTTTGTAAATTTGTATCTTAATATTATATCTCAAAAGAAATTGTGTGCATTTCAAATTAACACAATTTGAAAATGAGCGTCATAAAAAATACAACAAGTTTGTTAATAAAATTCAATACATAAACAACTACATATTTATACTTGTTTGAGTGTATTTACGTGGATTTTTAGTAAACCTGTAAATACATGCTAATTATACTAACAAGCCCAATAATTTTGTATTAACAATTAGCATTGATAACGAAAAAAAACATTTGTGTAAACAAATTTTACACTGCATAGGTATGCATATTTACATGCATATGCGTATGATACAGACAGTGGTGAATAGGGAAATTGCCAATATTTGCATAAACTTTTTATAAAAATACATACAAAGATAAAAAATGAGGCTTGATTGATAATAATAACCTTTGCATTGACAAAGTAAACTGTGTTTGTCAAATAAAAATTAAAATTAAATTAAAATTAATTCAATAACGTTTTATTTATCGTTATAGCTAACAAGTCATATACAAGTTCCACTACTTTTTATACCCTTCACCAAATACTTGAGCGTACAATAAGTTTGTCATTCGTTTTGTAACTCAACGAAATAGTAATTTAAGATCCCACAATGTATATATTTTCTTGATCACCGTGCAATTTTACGTCGATATGACCATTTCCGACCGTTTTGGGTATAACAGTACCACCAAATTTCAGGTATTTTAAAGTTTTTATACCCTCAGCATTTATGCTAACGAGGGTATATACACTTTCATACGGGCAAAATGTGACTCATCGAAATAATGGTTTTAGACCCCAAGTATGTTTGGACGAAATGTGTTTCAGACAATTTGGAGTCGATTGAGCAATGCCCGTCTGTCTGGCTGGAGCGCACGATAACTCTCGAACGGATGAACCGATTCGGTTCAAATTTTGGCTTTCGTAATATTTTGCCCAAACATATGTAGTTTAGGTTCGAAGATGGGCTATATCGGTCCACTCCTTCCGGTACCTCCCACACAAAAGTTCGAAAATGTTCGGAAAATTTGTGCGCACGATAACTCATGAAGGAAGTAACCGATTTGGTCCATACCATACATCGTGAAATGTGTACCAGACTTAGATAAGGTTTCAATATGGACTCAGTCGGTCCAAGCCTTCGGGTGCCTCCCACACAAAATTTCGGAAAAGTTTAGTTTAGGACCAGCTCTCGAATCGTTTTGAATTTTCTTGTAACAACTTGTATTCAGGGCCCCATACGGCGGTACAAGTTTCATCAGGGGCAAAACTATACTTTCTGAGCAAATAGCCTGAAAGGTTCAAAAACCCCCCTGTTTGGACCAAATCAGTTGATGTCGGCAGGCTTTTTTATAGCTTTTGGGCCATTATCTCAGGAAGTATAGACTTGTCGCCGACAAAAATTGTAGCAAAAAATTTAAAACCTGTACTCTTTCCAAATTTTGTGTGAGAAGTACTCGAAGGAGTATACGGATTTAGGGCCTGTTCATGTATGTCGATAAGAAAATGAATGCGCAAGAAAAACTACCAAATTTGAGTGTGTTTTCAAATTTGTTTTTTGTTTTGAAGCAAAAGGAAAGGCAATAATAGTTCCAAAACTAAAGTTTGGGTGTGTTTCATGCGCACACATTTTCGTTTCGAAATACATAAACAGGGGGTTGTCCATATCTGATCTATGCCTGGAATCAATAGTACCATATACAAAGTTATTACACCAAACCAATTCGGTTACTCCCTCCGAGAGATATCGTATGCACCATTTTACCCAAAAATTTTTGAACTTTTGTGGCGGTACCAATATGGCCTATCTTCGAACTTAAGTTTGAACAAAACTGTTATGTTCTTACGGAGGTGGTCGATTGAATGAAAGACGATGTTTAAACATAACAATCAATTCATTTATTGAATAAAACTTTAAGTTGTTTTATGAGTTGAAATAAAGTATTAATTATGAAGAACAATGAAATATGACGAAATATGTACAGATGAGATGTCTATTAATTGGTGGTTGCAAAGTAACTAACTGACTGTGTACTGACAATGAGTAGAGAGAGATAATAACTTAAAACTACTGATGCATGCAACACTGCTATAATGCTGCCAGATTGTTGCATTTTATGTGGTAGTACTAGGGTTACCCTAATAAAAACAATACGAACCAAAATTGGTTGATCCGTTCGAGCGTTATCGTGCACACCAGACAGACGGACGGACATGACTGAGACATAATTTTGGTCCTATCAAAGTGTATGCAATACCCTCTTTGGCCTAAAGGCTGAGGGTTATAAACACTATTTAGATTGTTTTTATACTCTCTGTCTTCATCATAAAGAAATCCGATGCTTGGTTTTGGACTCAAAGTATGTTTGGACGACATTTATTGAGTCAAGCGATGTATCTCTGATTTGGTCCAAACGCTGACCTCGTAATATTTTGTGCAATCTTATATGAATTTTGAAACATATGTCAGAAGTTCTTTATACCCTACACCACCTTGTGGTAAGCGGTATTATGTCTTTGTGCATTAGTTTGTAACATGCAAATGGAAACGAGATAGACCCATAGTTCCTTTTAGGGATATACATAGAATCACTTTCTGAGTCGATTTACGCATGTTCGTCTGTCTGTCCATGTATTTTTGTAAACAAAGTACAGATCGCATTTATTGTCCGATTCGCATGAAAATAGGGGAAGATAGTTTTTTTTTGCTAAAGGACGAACGCTATTTATTTTGGTAAAAATCGGTTCAGATTTGGATATAGTCCCCATAAATATATCTTCGCCCGATTAAAGGTATATATGTCCGATTTCAATGAAATTTGGAATGTGCGACGGAATTTAGTCTAAAAATAAGTGTGCCAAATTATATAGAAATCGCTTCAGATTTGGATATAGCCCCCATATATATTATCGCCCAATTTAAGGAATTTGGTGCACAAAACACGCTATATATGTCCGATTTCAAATAAATTTGGAATGTGCGACGGTATTTAGTCTAGAAATAAATGTGCCAAATTATATATAAATCGGTTCAAATTTGGCTATAGCTCCTATATATATTCTCGGCCGATTTTAGGTATTTGATGCACGAAACGCGCTATACAGTGTTGGTCACACGATTAGCACACCCCACTACCAACATTTATTTTGCCTAAAAATACCTTCAAAAGTAGTTGTATTGAATAAAGTATTTGTACTAATATATTCTCTGTTGTATGCTTAAAGAATACAACGCAATACAGAAACGGAAACATAACTGTCAATTTGACTAACCCCCAAAAATGTAAAAAATGTCCTAAATTCACTGGACACGTAATTAGCACACCTTAAAAGAATCACTAATATTGTGAATAGTTTCAATATGTTCGTCCATATTCAGTTTTAAATCCCTTTCGTTTGGGAATAAGTTCCAGTCTGCTAGTTATACTCTCCACCATTCTCCGAAATTGCAGTGTCAGAAGGGAATTATATGGGGTATACCTTGGGTCCCAAGGACTGATAGAAATTTCAGTTTTTAGTGTTTTTTTATCGATTTTTGCACATGTAAACAAATTCAATGATGCAAGTAGTTCATAGAAACATCAAATAAAACATCATATTGTTGTTCATCTCTGTAAATTTGCGAATAGTGGGATGTACCCACCAGCAGTGTGCATCTGTAAAATCCGTTTGACACAAAAATTTTCATTAATAAACTGTAATATGATGGTTTGAGCTATTGATTATATAAATACTTATCCATCTGGACTGAATTTTAGCGATATGTCGTGATGTATGCCACGATAAACCTATGTTCATCTCTATGGGACCTACGCAAATTTCAATAATTTTGTAAACATAAGGCAAATTGGAGATAGTCTAGTGAGACCGCAAGATAATATGTTTCCCGGAGCTTAAAACGATTAAATTTAAAATCAATAATCCAGAAAACATTTATCTTGAATAGTATATGCCTATTTTCATGGATTCTGACCAATTTCAGCAAACCTCAAAATCCATTATTGTTAGAAAGGGATTGTACCTTTGAACATACTCATTTGCTACGTGTTCACCTAGCGCTTTGTTGACAGTTTTGTTGTGATAGGTCTTTGGTGTTATTCAGACTTGTAATTTTGAATAACAAATGGTGTTATAAGTTGATCCTTCTTTACATAAGGGTGCATTTTATTGATCTTCATTCTATAAACCCCTTCCAAATCGAACATTTTCTTGAATGAATCATCGACCTTAAATACTTTATGAAAAGTTTTTGCACTTTATATTTAAATTTCAGTAATCGGTTAACAACTCTAATAATTTCAGATCCAATTGTACATTTATTTTTAAAGTTTTGCGACTTTCTGACGTTTAGGCGTACATTACGAAAAATGGTCCGCTATTGGGATATATTTTGAGATTCCGGGGTGATAAATTATGTTGTCTTTGAAAAAATGATTTATTCAATGCGTTTTGAATATGAATTAACTTCAATATAAATTAATTTTTGTATATTAATTGAATTAAATTAAAAAATCATAGGGTGTGCTAATTATATGTCCCCTTGATAATTTGGACGTCTTCACAAAACTTTTATTTTCAAAAAACCACTGATAATACTTTTCACTTATATCATTAAATCTGTTAAATACATTATAGGCAAGGATTTTGTTTACGAAAATATTTCAATTTGCCCTATCAAAACTCTTAGCGGACTGAAATCATTTTGCCCCAAAGGGGTGTGCTAATTCTGTGACCAACACTGTATATGTACAATTTTAATAAAATTTGGAATGTTTGCCGGGATTTGGCCTAGATTTGGATATAGCTTTCATATATATTTTAGGCAGATTTGAGATATTTGATGCACGAAACACGCTATATTTGTCCGATTTCAATGAAATTTGAAATGTGTGACGGTGGTTAGTCTAGAAATAACTGTGGCAAATCATCTCGAAATCGGTTCAGATTTGGATATAGCTCCCATATATATTTTCGACCGATTTGAGGTATTTGATGCACGAAACACGCTATACATGTGACGGAATTTGGTCTACAAATAAATGTGAAAAATTATACCAGAATATGTTCTGATTTGGATTTAGCTCCCATATATATGTTACATATTCACAGTGGTGTAGGGTATTATATAGTCCGACTTTGATCCTTTCCTTACTGTTTTTTTTTTTTTTTTTTGCTTAAATGATGCGCAGGTTAACTCTCGAAGAGTGTAAGTGATTTCGTCCCAAATTTGCGCATCGTAATATTTATTCTTAACACAGAATAAGATTGGAATCCCCTCCCACACAATATGTATTATAATAATTGTTCCACAAACATCCCATAAGGGACAAGGGAGACTTCTCTCATATCAATGAGTGCACCCCGATTCATATAAGCTCAATGATATGGGACCTACAGTTTATCGCCGAGTCCGAACGGCGTGTCTAAGAAACCACTTTTCTAGAAAAGTTTTACATGGCTGAAATACTCAGGAAATGTCGCCAACATTAATTACTAAGGGGGATTTTGTCACCACCGGGTGTGCATACCATTGCACCACGGTGGCACCCATACAATATAGCACAATTCTTCATAAAAGTTCAGCTTAAGACCAACTCTCGGATCATTTTAAATATTTTACAGTAAGTTGTCCTTATGGCCCCTATTACGAAGTACAATTCCTTTTTTTCGAAAGCTCTTAAAACTCTGTCCGCATCATGACCGTTAGAAACTTTTTACATCGTAAAATTTATTCCAAACTTACATCAAGTTTCAAGAAGGTATTAATCGGACAACATCTTTAAATATTTACCTCACAAAAATTAAAGAAAATTCAAAAAAGTGCGGTTTGGGGGCTATTCGAGGGTGGGTTTGAGACGTACTGGCCCAAAGATTTGAAATTGGTCTCACCCACAGTTTATACATATACAATTGGACACTAAGCCCACCTGATTGTTATGTTTGTTGTCAAAAACATTATTGTGATTTAAAATACAAAGAAACTCAAATCACAATAATATAAAATCTATTATGTTTGTTGTCAAAAGTTGTTAACAGAACTCTGAATGGCCGACCTTCTATAGGCCTTGGTCTCACCTATGCACATCAATATTTATCTCAAAGTTAAATCAAGCTCGAAGATGGGCTACATCGGACAAATGACATTTTACCAAAAGTACTGCTTGTGATACTTTTTATTATATTATTATTTTTTTTTGTGAGCAAGTCTATGCTTTTTGGCTATTGTGTATGTAGGGTACAAAAATTTTCAAATTGGTAAAGGAAAAAATAGTACATCTGGCAAAAATAAGTGATTCTCGTCGGTTCTAGTACAGACCAATTTGTTAGCGAAAAACATTGACAATATCATACAATTAAACTTTTAATAAACAAAACCATGAACAATCTTAATGTTTAATAATTTTATTTAAAATTAAGAGAACGTCTGTGTTCACCAAGTTTTCAACTCAATTATCTTATCGTACGTCGTCAAGTTCATTGGCTTCCTCCTACCAAATACCATCAATTTAATTTGAAATATTGATGGTTTGACAATCAATTTTTTGGTGCATGAAAAATATTACGTTGTGCGAAAATTGTATTACGTTGTAATGCTTCTTAAGTGTTCTCTTGCGCACCAGCCAGAAAAGCTGACGATCTGAAACGGAATTGGTTTTTACATACAAATGTGAAATAAATAAAAGAAGTCCTATAAGACTTGGATAAATTTTGATATATGCACATTTTTCCTACTCATAGAATTAATATCACTTTATATATTTTTTATATTTCATTTAATTAACCTATAAATAGCATTTGTTTTGATAAGAAGAAATGAACCACTTTATATGATTGATTCTATAAAAAAACATATTTTTATTTTTGACCTATAATTAAAGGCTAAGATTAAACTATGTATGTATTTTGTTTTGGGACTGATAACCCAGCCAATACATCGTTAAATTTCTCGCTCAGTGGGTATATGAGAGATTTAAGACGCACTTACATATAATGGCAATGCTCATCATTTATAAAATTGAAAATTTGTTTACGATTTTTTTAAGACTAGGGCGTAAGGTTTTCATTAATCAATGAAAATAAAGACGACGTATTTTGTTTATTTTTTGTCGTAAAAAATTTAATTTTCATTTTTATAGTATCAAAATCATGGAACTTTAGTAAACTGGGCACATTTTAATAATTTATAATTTTATATTGAAATAAGTAAACTACAAATTAGCGTTTTTTTATAAGAAGATGAACAATGTTGTTTTTTAATAAAAAGTGTGTTTTTTATTGTTGGCCTTTAATTAATGTCATAGATTAATAAATTTTGTTTTAAAGCCATTTCCACAAACATTTCCGATGGGGTCATAAAAAATTAAACAAATTTAAAAAATATATATTTTTATGATTATAGGAATTTTAGCGTATTATTTAAGTAATCTCAGTGCAATGATTTGTGTTATCATATTGAAGATTTTAATTACCAAACAGTTGCATCTTTTTTTGGTTTTTTTTTTTAACAAGCCAGACCCATTTGAATATGTTAAAATTTCACATTAAAATAATTTAATAAAAGAATTAGCATGTGCTGCGATAAGAAAGGATGAAGAAACTTTTTGGCATATATTTTAAAATGTTTTCCTTTATTCTTGACCTTCGATTGTTGTCTTCGTTAGATTGGCATACATATTTTGTTTTAAAACTGATTATTTTCTTCTACATTCAAAGTTCGTTGTCTGAACGTTCAAAGTTTACTTTTTCAGATCGCAGCACTGTAAAAATTGTATTTGTCTAATAGAAAAAATAAATATTATGATGGGATTTCATTCCCACCAAATAAGGAGAATCTTGGTATGTTTTGATATCACTCGGTAGTAGAGTTGTCTACATAGTAGAGAGTCTACAAGTTCACTACGTAGTTCCGATCGTCCACATCGTTTGTATGGAAAAAATACGTATACGTAATATCACACGTTAGTTGTTATGATGGTACTCATACGTTTTGGAACTCTACTCTACTTATGCAAATACCATATACATAAATGAAATCAAAAAAAAAAAATATTAAAATGAATTCAGTCCCTATGTATGTATTGTAATTGCTGGCCATTGACCTCAAATTTTCGCAGTGCTTTTTTTAGAATGCTTTAAATAGTACGTATCCATACATACAGACGTCATATAGAGACGACACTTGTATCAAAATAATATTTTTCCTTTTTTATCTGAAAGCATACTTGTCAAAAAAAAAAAGATACACATTATGACACGCCCGTGTTTCCACTAAAAAAATAATATATTTAAAAATAAGTTTTAGAAAATGTTCCAACAAACAAAAACTCATGCGTAATGTGCTAAATCGTTTTCATATTTATAAACATTGGGGAGATGATACAGATAACTAAAAGAATCTATTCACGAATGGATGATCTAACAGTAAAGCAGTGGGCCATTGACACACCAAATCTTCTTTCAGTCAGCTGTTCAATGTAAACAACTTGAAATGTTAACATTTTTGACCAAGAAATTTCACATTTTTTAGATGCTATAGCGTTGTGGATATGATTATTACTTTAAATAAGTAAAATGCAATATTAAAATCTATGTTTTGTTCTATTTGGTTTAAAATATCAAAAGAAACAAAAACACAATTTCATACATTTTCGGAAACAGGTGACTTTTTTGCAAATTCTTAAAAATTCTTGTAATAATTATTGTTGACCTTTGGACTTTTTATATCTTTTGTTTTATTGATTTGGCTCGAGGTCAGGGAAAAATTAAAACAATGTTTTGTTTTGATTTTTATATTTTTATTTTTGCCAATATTTCGATCATATTCTATGATCATCATCAGGGCATTTTCACTTTTAAAAAGAAAACAACAGAAAATTTATATAAATATATAGCAAAAAAACATTTTTCACATTTGGATAATTACATTGTTATTTCTTTCTTAGCACCACATACGTCTTGCTCTTGTTTGAGTTCAGAAATCAACTAACTTTTTGGTGTTTTTCAATTGTGCTCCTGTATATTTGCGCACAGTGTTCGGTATCTGTTTTATAGTTTATACGTTTTTCTGCAGGAATGTTAATGATATGTAACATTTCCAACATATATCTCCTTCTGTAGTTATTTTCCTGCGCTAAGATTTGTACTTGTTTGAGATTAGGCGTATGTCCGTTTTTGGAACAATGAGCTGCTAAAGCAGTCTTTTGTTCCAAGGGTTTATTGTTGTTTTTCTGGTCGGATTTGTGACCACTCATCCTAGTTTTGAGTTTGCTTTTTGTAGTGCCAACATATACCTTTTGGCATATGTTGGACTTGTCACCATTACAACTGATCTTATACACAACGTTTGATTTGTCGTCTAGGGGTATTTTTGATTTTGTCCTGCTGAAGAACGCATTGTTTGTATTACCGCTCTTTAAGGCTAGTTGGTATTGGTCTGTATTATATAGATTTGATTTTGAAAAACGTTCGGAAAAACCAGGAACGTATGTAGATCTTTTATATGTTTTTTCTAATCTTGTTTCTGTATTTCTACTTTTGCTGACCTTTGTATGTTTGATCAGTTCATTTATAGTTTTTATGGGGAAATCATTCATCATCAATATTCTTCTGACCTCTTTTGTATTTTTGGAATGAAACTTCTTGTCACTGATTTGAAACACTCTTCTTATAAAATTCGTTGCGGTATTGATTTTGATACGTCGAGGATGTTTGGAGTAATAATTGATGATACGTCCGGACGAAATAGGTTTTTGATACCAGTCTAAAAATAGAGAATTTCCCTGTCTATGTATCACTGAATCAAGGTATGGTAAGTGATTGTCAGATTCACATTCCATTGTAAACTTTAACTGATTATTGTATGCGTTTAATGCTTTGAGCGTGTTTTCTATTTGGTCGTTTTTTACGATACAAAATATGTCGTCGACATATTTTGTCAATAATCGTGGTTTTATGAGTAAATTTTTCATTGTTTCGTCGAGTAAGTTTTCCATTACTATATCAGCAATCACTGGGGAAATTGGAGAGCCCATCGGCATTCCCTTTCTTTGATCATATATCTTCTCTTTGTATAAAAAGTATCGTGAGTCCTTGATACATATAGTCAAAATGTCCCAAATTTAGTCTCCCTACAACAAAAACAACATTTCCATTATTCAATATTATCGCAGAGGGAGAAGAGTGTATACAGACACTGGAGAGCAAAGAACGGCAAGAGAACGCCAGAGTAAATTTGGTCACACTTATAAATGATTACATGAGAAACACAAAATTAGGGAAGAGAGATCGTTTCACATTAGACACAGTGGGACATACAACAAAGTTCCTAAAGGAAAATAAACATATTCTGATACTTAATTCAGACAAGGGTGGCAAAACAGTAGCGATGCAAAAGAGTGAATATGAAGACAAAATGAACACAATATTTTCAGATTTATGCACCTACAAACGAATCAAAAAAGATCCAACAACAAAACTACAAGATAAATGCAACAATTTTATAATGAAATTGTTTGAATTAAAAATAATAAACGAAATTGAAAAAAACAGGATGTTAAACAAGACGTCAGTACCTCCCAAAGTTTATGGACTTCCGAAGATCCACAAGGAAGGAATCCCCTTACGACCAATATGTTCCTTTATAAACTCTCCCAACTATAATCTGTCAAAATACATTGCAACAATACTCAAAGTTCTAACAAAAGACTCCATATACAACATAAATGACGCAGTGGAATTTAAATCAAAAATCAATAACCAACACATAGACACAGATGAAAAGCTCATATCATTTGATGTCATATCTCTTTTTCCAAATGTCCCTGTCAACTTAGCCATCAGCACCATAAAAGAAAAATGGCACATTATCAAGGATTATACCAACATTCCTATGAATCTATTTATTGATATTTTGACTATATGTATCAAGGACTCACGATACTTTTTATACAAAGAGAAGATATATGAGCAAAGAAAGGGAATGCCGATGGGCTCTCCAATTTCCCCAGTGATTGCTGATATAGTAATGGAAAACTTACTCGACGAAACAATGAAAAATTTACTCATAAAACCACGATTATTGACAAAATATGTCGACGACATATTTTGTATCGTAAAAAACGACCAAATAGAAAACACGCTCAAAGCATTAAACGCATACAATAATCAGTTAAAGTTTACAATGGAATGTGAATCTGATTCAGTGATACATAGACAGGGAAATTCTCTATTTTTAGACTGGTATCAAAAACCTATTTCGTCCGGACGTATCATCAATTATTACTCCAAACATCCTCGACGTATCAAAATCAATACCGCAACGAATTTTATAAGAAGAGTGTTTCAAATCAGTGACAAGAAGTTTCATTCCAAAAATACAAAAGAGGTCAGAAGAATATTGATGATGAATGATTTCCCCATAAAAACTATAAATGAACTGATCAAACATACAAAGGTCAGCAAAAGTAGAAATACAGAAACAAGATTAGAAAAAACATATAAAAGATCTACATACGTTCCTGGTTTTTCCGAACGTTTTTCAAAATCAAATCTATATAATACAGACCAATACCAACTAGCCTTAAAGAGCGGTAATACAAACAATGCGTTCTTCAGCAGGACAAAATCAAAAATACCCCTAGACGACAAATCAAACGTTGTGTATAAGATCAGTTGTAATGGTGACAAGTCCAACATATGCCAAAAGGTATATGTTGGCACTACAAAAAGCAAACTCAAAACTAGGATGAGTGGTCACAAATCCGACCAGAAAAACAACAATAAACCCTTGGAACAAAAGACTGCTTTAGCAGCTCATTGTTCCAAAAACGGACATACGCCTAATCTCAAACAAGTACAAATCTTAGCGCAGGAAAATAACTACAGAAGGAGATATATGTTGGAAATGTTACATATCATTAACATTCCTGCAGAAAAACGTATAAACTATAAAACAGATACCGAACACTGTGCGCAAATATACAGGAGCACAATTGAAAAACACCAAAAAGTTAGTTGATTTCTGAACTCAAACAAGAGCAAGACGTATGTGGTGCTAAGAAAGAAATAACAATGTAATTATCCAAATGTGAAAAATGTTTTTTTTTGCTATATATTTATATAAATTTTCTGTTGTTTTCTTTTTAAAAGTGAAAATGCCCTGATGATGATCATAGAATATGATCGAAATATTGGCAAAAATAAAAATATAAAAATCAAAACAAAACATTGTTTTAATTTTTCCCTGACCTCGAGCCAAATCAATAAAACAAAAGATAATTCTTAAAAATGTTGTACGATAACTTTCTGCAATTTTTCTAGCTTGAAAGAGTATACTGAGTAACAAGTAAAAAAGTATCGGTCGGCTTTGCCGACAGAGATATACCCTCAGCCTGTGTGGATTGAAATATTTTTTTTCCAAAAAAAAAAAAAAAAAACTTCAAGATTTTGGGCGTATGAACCGACAAAAGTATGGATAGGGTTAAAGCTCAAAATTTTAAGGGGATAACGATAGATAGGGTTTTCTTATCACACTAGCCTACGAAAAAAATAATATCGCTTTAAACAGTGCCACTAGGAAAACCTTCGGTAAAATGTCCAAAGGATCCTCGGACAGACCCTTAACCACACAAAAATGTTGAACATTTGTGTGTGTGGTACCACAAGGATAGGAGAGATAGGGCCCAAATTTGAACATAAACTATGTTTCGACAATATTTAAATATCCAAAGTTTGGATCAAATCGATTGCTACGTCTATAAGAAATGGCGCGTATCATTTTACGAATATATTCGAACTTTTGTGGGGGAGGTACCGGAAGGAGTAGACATATAAGCAACACCTTCAAATTTCATCTAATATTCGAAGAAATATTATAATATCCAAAGTGTGGACGAACCAAGTATTTGGTTCGAGCTCTCGAGCCGCTCATTTATTTGGTGCCTTAGGGGTTTTTTACAACTTTCGGGCTGTTTTCTCAAGAAGTATGGACTTGCCCTTGAAAAAACTTTTACTGTTGTAATTGAGGAAGCGAATGCAAGTTGCTCCAACAGAAATCAAAGTGATTCGAGAGCAGGTCTTACCCAAATTTTAGTGTGTATTTCAAATTTGTTTTTTGTTTTGAAGCAAAAGCAAATGAAATAATATTTCAAAAACTAAAGTTTGGGTGTCTTTCATGCGCACACATTTTCGTTTTGAAATACATAAACTGGGGGTATGAGTGAAGGTAGAGTTACATTAGGCAAATATTTGTTCCAGCGACAGGCAGTGTGCGCTTACTGAGAGCAAGTTAGCATAAATTCAATATATTATTAACACTCACTTGAGCTCAGTAAGCGCACAATGCCGGTCGCTGGAGCAAATATTTGCCTAATGTGACCTTACCTTGAGTTCATCCAAAACTTTGTGTGGGAGGTACCCGAAGGGTGGACAAATATAGTCAATATTCGAACCTGATCTATATCTGGTAGATATACTAGGAAGTGTAAAGTATGGACCAAATCGGTCACTCCCATCAAGAGTTATCGTGCGCACAATTTTTCCGAACATGATTGAGCTTTTGTGGGGGAGGTACCTGACGGAGTGGACCGATATGGCTTATCTTCGAACTTAAACTAAGTTTCCACAAAATATTACGAAGGCCTCATTTTGGACCGAAACTCCAACCACTACACACGGTGTCATAGGGGTTTTTGTGCCTTTCAGGCTATTTTCTCAGGAAGTATGGACTTGCCCCTGATGAAACTTATAGCGCCGTATGGGGGGCAGTGAATACAAATTGCTACAACAAAAATCAACGCGATTCGAGAGCAGGTCATAAACTGAACTTTTTCCGAAATTTTGTGTGGGAGCTGAAGGCGTGGACCATATTGGAACCTCATCTAAGTTTGGTAGAAATTTCACAATGTGCAAAGTATGGACCAAATCGGTTACTTCCTTCAAGAGTTATCGTGCGCACAAATTTTCCGAACATTTCCGAACTTTTTTGGGGGAGGTACCGGAAGGAGTGGACCGATATAACCCATCTTCGAACTTAAACTACGTTTGAACAAAATATTAAAAAAAAACATTGTTCCACAACAAGGGAGACTTCTCTCATATCAATGAGTGCACCCCGATTCATATTTAGCTCAATGATATGGGACCTACTGTTTATCGCCGAGTCCGAACGGCGTGTCTTAAGACACCACTTATGGAGAAGTTTTTCAAGGCTGAAATACTCAGGAAATGTCGCCAACAGGCATAAGTTGAATATACGGACTGGATTCGGATCGATGATAAAAAAATTTCGGTTTAAAGGAAAATTTTGTTCGCGTTAGCCGAGATTTGTACCTGTCCATAGGAGAAATTCTTAAATCCCCGGCCGAAGGCCTGCTATATATGGAAAAATTTCGATTTAAACTAAACTTATCGTCAAAACCAAGGTAATTTTTGAACTTTCGAAGCCTATATCTTGGGAAGTATGGACTTCCTGTCCATGATATATATATTAACGTGATCAGCACTGCAAGCCCTGCCTGTGATAAAAATTACAGATAGATCCAAATCCAGTCCAAACATTCATCCTGGACCCGCCAAAATTACTGAGGGGTATTTTGCCACCGTTGAAAAAATGTTTGATGTTGCCTGGCCGGGGAATCGAACCCCCGACCTTCTGCGTGCAAGGCGCGCTTGCATACCATTGCACCACGGTGGCACCCTTGGACAAAATATTACGAAAGCCAAATTTTGGACCGAATCGGTTGATCTTTTCGAGAGTTATCGTGCGCTCTAGCCACAAAGACAAACGGACGGACATGGCTAAATCAACTCCAAATTGTCTGAAACACATTTCGTCCAAACATACTTGGCGTCTAAAACCATTATTAAATGAGACACATTTTGCCCGTATGAAAGTGTATATACCCTCGTTAGCATAAATGCTGAGGGTATAAAAAAAACTTGATCCATGGTAAAAGGGGGCCCGAGAACAGCCCGTTGCAAAAAAAATAAAACGATTCAAGAGCAGGTCTTTAACTGCACTTAACCAATATTTTGTTGAGGTAGCCGAAGCAGTAGGCCGATATAGCCCATATTCGAACCTGATCTATGTCTCGTAGAAATACTACGGTATGCTAAGTATGGACCAAATCGGTTACTGCCTTCAGGAGTTGTCGTGCGCACCATTTTAGCGAATAGTCTTGAACTTCTGAACTTTGAGGGTGTAAAAAAAATATTAGGAAGGCCAAACTTTGGGCAAAATCGATTGATCTTTTCGATTGTTATAGTGCGCTCCAAAAAGACGGACGTGGCTAAATCGATTCCAAATTGTCTAAAATGGATTTTGTCCAAACATACTTGGGGTCGAAAACCATTATTCGGATGATGCACATTTTTACCGTATGAAAGTGTGTATAATTAGCATAAAGGCTGAAGGTAGTATACAAATTGTACCGCCATAATAGGGGTCGAATCGATCAGAGACATTTCCTCACATTGGAGAGAGGTACCCGTTAGCAAAGCCCATTGATGCATTTTTACATGTTTTCCCTTAAACTGTCAACGAAAAGCATTTCCAACAACTTTTTACAATTATTAACCAAAAGGATGACCTCAAGGACTTCAAAAATGTATCAATTCTTCTAATTTTAAAGGTAGCGGATAATATGTTTTCATAGATTGAAGTCTAATCGTTTTTCAAGAGTATGGAGTGGGAAACATGGCTAATTTCAGAAAAATGATGTAATATTTTGTTTTAAAGATTGTAAACAAAATTAGTTTTTTATTTTGAAAAAAATTTGTCTGGTTTATTTTTATATAATAATAGATGAGAATAAATTAGTCATAGATGCAAAAAACACAAAAACAGATGTGAGATGGTACTAAGAACAAAGAACATTATAATTCCCTATCGCTCTTAGTCAATACACTTTTCAAAAGGAATGAAAAGCAGTTCAAGGTGGTTTATTTACACTTGATTTTACATCAGTTCCCTCCTCCTCCTCCTCGTCACTTATCTATCAGTGCAATATACAAAATCACATACAACCCACCACAACATACATATCTACAAAATGAATGCATTAATGCAAATGCCAGTATCCGAGTGCATGAAAACAAGTTGTTTGTTTTTCTTCTCTTTCGATTTCTTTTTGGATTGCATTCAAAAGCGACATTTTTTGTTCAAGTTTTACTTTCTGTTTGCATTCTTCTAATGTTTTTACTCATTTTCACTTTTCTTTTTTGCTATTTTTTTTCTTTTTTGTGTAGGTGATGTTGTATTTTGTTCTGGCGCCGCTGCCACTCCCATTACTCTCATCAATGCTATGGTTGAACATGGCAAGTCGAGTAACCTGAAAGATGTCACTGTCTGTCACATGCACACCGAAGGTCCTGCTGCCTACACTGAACCCGGAAATGATAAGATTTTCCGTTCGAATTCCTTCTTTATGGGCGGTAATGTACGTAAAGCTGTTGCCGAAGGTCGTGGCGACAACTTTTCGATTTTCTTGCATGAGATTCCACAATTGTTCTATAAGAAAATTGTACAACCCGACGTTGCCTTGATTCATGTTTCACCACCCGATCGTCATGGCTACTGCTCCTTGGGTACCAGTGTTGATTGTGTCAGAGCTGCCCTCTTGCACTCCAAGAAGATTGTTGGTAAGATCTGAGTTTTTAATAGAGTTCTTATTGAGGTTGAGATATATTAAATTGTTCGCATTTTCTTCTTTCTCCAGCCCAAGTCAACAAGCAAATGCCCCGTACCTTTGGTGATGCTGCCATCCACTCATCCCATTTCGATTATATGACTGAAATCGATGTGCCACTACCTCAACATGGCGGCAAGGGTCCCAGTGAAGTTGAAGCTAAAATTGGTAAATTGATTGCCGAGAATTTGGTACATGATGGTGCCACCTTGCAAATGGGTATTGGTAATATTCCCGATGCTGTTTTGAATGCCTTGCACAATCACAAGGATTTGGGTATTCACTCGGAAATGTTTGCCAATGGTGTTGTCGATTTGGTTAAGGCTGGTGCCGTAACAAATCGCATGAAGAAAATGCATCAGGGACGTATTGTGGGTTCCTTCTTGATTGGTAATCAAGCTTTGTATGATTTCGTCAATGATAACCCCTTCATTGGTAAGTGTTAGAAAAGACCTAAATAATGCTTAGAAAATTAATTGTTAATAAATAATCTCTCCCATTTTCCAGAAATGTATGCCATTGATTATGTCAACAACACTGGTGTAATCAAACAACAACCCCGTATGACTGCCATCAACTCCTGCATTGAAGTCGATTTGACTGGTCAAGTATGTTCCGATTCCATTGGTACACGTTTCTTCTCTGGCTTTGGTGGCCAAGTTGATTTCATTCGTGGTGCCGCTGAAGGTGTTGACGGCAAGGGTGTACCAATCATTGCCATGCCTTCCGTTACCAACAAGGGTGAAAGTAAAATTGTGCCCACACTTAAACCAGGTAAGCTCACATACCCATAAACGCACATGGTTGTATAAAAAATAATACATTTTCTTTTCTAAAGGTGCCGGTGTTGTTACCTCTCGTGCCCATGTCCACTATGTTGTCACCGAACACGGTATTGCCTCCTTGTTTGGCAAGAATATGCGTCAACGTGCTTATGAACTTATTCAAATTGCTCATCCCGATCATCGTCAAACGCTGGAGAAACAAGCTTTTGAACGTTTGAAGGTTATGCCATCAAAGGATTAAATCGTTAAGCCGCCTTCTGTAGCAGCACCAAATTGTTTATTTAGAGATATTTTTCTGTTAAGTAAGACACCAGAGCCGCCACACGTTTGCATATTCATTTGATTTGTTTGTTGCAAATCAAGTGATTCTCGTCTCCCTCTAGATTGTCTTAAGTTTAATTAAGCCATACGAAAAAAGTCATAATCCACAAATGAAATTGTTCGACGATCAATCGCATTGAAATTTGAGTTTCATTTAGAAGATAAATATTTTGTTTTTTTTTTTACATTATGATTTAATGAGAATATTCAACACATTGTTCATATACCAAAAATAAGAAAGAATTAATGAGAACGAATAAAGTGTAAACCATTCCTATTTAATAAAAAAAACCAAACCAATATTGTTTTGTTTGTTGTTGCCTTATTAGGACGAAGATCATTATTTTTGAAAGTTTTTAATTAATTGAATTAATCGAGCTAACATGACCTAAAGAATTTGTATTGAAAAAGTGAATTCTAGCAAAATCCCACACACCCAACCAATATGCTACGATCGTTTCGCTGGTGATTTAATTCAGCTCATCGGGCATATCGGATGTGAATGGCTAGAAGACAAAGACTGAGTTTGATAAATTTTATTTATACAAACCTTATTGCAAATTTGCAGATATGAAGTATTTTTGAAGCCTTTTTCTAATCAAGTCAACCCAGTGTCAGTTTTGTTTTGTATTACAATGTTGAAGAGGATTGAACCGCAGCTTTGCTTATCTCCAATATGGTTACGGTGACCAATATTTTTGGATGAAAATAGAGTACACATACGAGGGCTACTACATAAGTTTCTGGACTAGACAACAATGCCGGGCGCCATTTACCATTTCCATTGGAAAGCTTAACATTCTCTAGCTTAAGCGTACTCAGTACGGTATGACGTACCACTTATTGCGTTTTTTACAGGACTTGAAGAATTAATTGCAAAAAAGATATGGAATTTAGTTGTGAACATTTTCGTCCGACCATTTTTCACAATTTTCTACGTGATGACGACGCGATGAAACAACATCCTATAGTAAGTAGTCAATAGGGTGTCGTAGTCTGAATTGGAGTTGAGCAATTATGCTGTACTCGGAGACTGAGTAGAAAAAAAAACTTGGCTCCAACTCCGGGCAACAATTTTTTTCTTCATTTATCTAAAATTAATTTCAAGAACTTTTTTGTCCAATTAATACTCTAATGGGCCGATTCCGTACAGCGAGGCGAGTCATGTCGCGTCGTCTATCGTCTCTGTGACAAAATTTAAAAAATGTACTACGTACAGCGATAGAAAATAATCGTCGATAACAAGTTATTTTTATTTTATTTTTATTCGTTAGTAAAAATGTACGGCGACAGCTAATTTGTTGTCGCCGGAAAATGAACATTTCGGCGACAAAATTTGACGACGTCAGGCGATATTGCCATACGGAATCGAAAAATTGCATTTGGCGACGCGACACGACTCGCCTCGCTGTACGGAATCGGCCCATAAAGCAAACTTAAAATTCCATGACAATCGAATTAGAGTTTCAACTTTAGCGTGAATTTGCAAGCTGGGTCGATTTCTTAATGTACGATTAGAAATGTATAAATATTTTGGAATATTTGTTTTAGATCCCACACATTCTTGATCTAGAATATGATCAATTTTATTCCAAGAAGATGATCCCAAATTGCTCATATTCCCGAGCGTAAGCCTGCCCACTTCAGAACCTGTTACACAGAGTTTCAAATTTCGGTGATCTTGTATTTTTATTATAATACAGAAAAAGGCCAACATATAGGAAAAAATTGGAAACTTGTGTATATTTTATTCATATTGAGTGTTATTAAAAATTATCCTCGGAGTCGACTCCGGAGGCAGAGTCGAAACAAAAATGGCTCGACTCCGAAACGTTGGTAGTCACACGTAAAAGGTTTGCGTAAAATAAATTGAGTTTTTGTGAAATTAATTGTAGAGGAGCTCTATCCTTCCCGCTTTCTATCAAACACTCAATATATTTTACGGCAAAATTTGTACGTCCAAGAGAAACGACATCATTTGTCAGACCAGGTGATTTGTCAGACAAATCAAAAATAGAGGACATAGAGTACATTGATGAAAATAGAGGACAAATAGAGTACGTTGAAAAAATAGAGTACGGACACCTACAATAGAGTACTGTCCTCTATAATAGAGTACGGTTGGTCACCGTAAATATGGTAGATAACTTTACGGTTGCGAATAAGCAGTTTAGATTGTTCAAGCAGCAAAGTACGACAATAGCTCTAAACGCCTTCACCACATATATAGACAATACGACTAAGGCCAACTGGCTGCGCTTCATAAATCACATGGACGAACATGTAAGTCATCATCATGCAGGACAAAAAACAGATGAGATTGATAATACTAAGTGCAGCAGTGGCAATTCCAAACTGTAGACTGAACGTTTCCATCTGCACCAGCCAGGTTAGCGTATTAACCCAGATATGCCCATTGCTTGATTGTGATCATTTTAAAAGTATTTTTATATTATTTAAGAAGCAAAAGTGTTAAAAATCTAAACGTTTTTTCGTAGTAGGCTCCACATCGTGTATGTTTTCGTTATAAAACTACACAATAAATAATCGGTCATAACGCAAATCATTGTAAAAACTAACCGACATTTGGCAAATTCGATGAACTAGACATTAAAACTCAAAAATAGTAGCTCAAAATAATGGAATCACTTAATATCCCAAGAGCTACAGATGTGTACTGAGTATATCACCGAAATAAACGGTACTTTGATAAACATAACATATCAAATTGGCAAGAATTTTGTGTGTCCTATATATAGGAGATTGGGCATACCTGGGTTAATGGGATCTACTGAGCCAAACACAAACAGACAATAAACTTATTCCAAATTCCAATTTTATTTTTCAACAAACCCATTAATTTGCACCATTGCACAGTGTGCGATTTTCCAAAAAACCTGGCCAAAAACAATTTTTGTCAATTTACACTAAAAAGCGTCAGATATTGTTTATAGGATACCAGTGCGTGTAGTTATGAAAAAATATATACATTTCTTGTAGGTATAAAAGCAGGTCGAAGTGACCCTATTTGGATTTTTTTTTTTCAATATTTAAGTTGTTTATAAATCTGTGATAATATGCAAAATAAATAATGGTTATTAAATATTTTCTTTTTGTAATTGTAATGAAAGGTATGTGAAACATATTTAAGATGTTCAGTGTTGCCAATGAATTGTGCGTTCTTTAATAATTGATGTCCGTATTTGTTAATTTTTTCAAGATCAATTTTCACAATAAATTATGAAAATAGTGGTGAGTACGATCGAGTTGGGCCGTGTAATTTATCATTTCATAAAAAAGGAAGGGTTATTTGCACTTTTTGTTTTTATGTGATATTTTTTCTTGCAGGTATGTACAGATTTTCTTTCATTCAGAATGTCAGAATATAGTATAGGGTCACTTTCTGGCGTTTGGGTATAATTTGGAGTTTTGGTATATTCTAAGACATATAGTAAAATTTTATGGCGAACAAATTTCTAGAATATTTTGGTCTGATCCGATCACATTTTATAGGAGATTTTAAAGATTTGTGGAAAAAGGGACCAAAAGGACCCCTTTTTGACTCGCACGAGGGTTAATTTTTTTAAGAAAAATATTCCTTGCATTCTTGTCAGTGTAGCTACCAAAGACATTATACACCTAAAGTGCAAGTATTCCAAGTGATCTTAACTCAAATATTTCCAAAACTGTAGAAATGGTGGAAGCTTGCAACCCTATTTTAGTTTTTTTGGTTTTTTCGGCAAAACTGATACCGATATTTCTTGGTATGTAATGCAAATAGAGATTTCTTTTCTTTCGTAACTTATAGTGAAATTTAGCAGAGAACATTTTTGTCTTTGACGGCATTCTGCTAAAATTATGGACAATTTTGCAAAAATTCACATGAAGTACTCCCTTAACCCTAAAATGTGTTTATAATTGTGCATATTTGTGGAGTTTAGGTAAGGTATAGAGTTTTGGTGTATTCTAGGACCCATAATAAAAATTGATGGCGAACAAATTTGTAGGATATTTTGATCCGATAAGATCACATTTTATAGGAGGAGGGACCAAAAAGACCCCTTAAATGACCGTCTGAGGGTTAAATAATATCAAAAATGTAATCAGCGGCCGGAAAAACATAAGAACCAAAGGTTAGGTCAAAAATCTATTAATTTTTAGAGTTTTGGCCAGGTTTTTCAGAAAATCGGACACTGTGCATTGCAATAAATGCATCGATTATTTAGAGATAAGTTTTATTTTGGTTATATACTGTATATAACAGTTTTGGAGGAAGCCCATACTTTCGGAGATATAGACCTCTGAAGATCCAACATTTCCCTTGTTTATAAAGCCAGCTACTTAGAAATGAATGTACTAAAGACAATTTTGTTTGCTTACCTGATAGTATATGCCCATGTTCATCAGAGAAAGTCTTAAATCTCCGTTCGAAGGCCTGATATTTAAAGAAAACTTACGATTTAAATGAAAAGTTTGCCTTAGCTTAATGGGTAATTAACATACTCCACATTTTTGCTTGCATCACACTGCAATTATGAAGTCAGCCACGCTTTATATAATAGTTAAATTTAAGAGTTGTTGTTGTCGTCTAAAATGTAAGACATTTAATTAATTAATTTGGCAGGAAAGTATTTATTTCATTTAAGTATTTATATCGTTATACTCAGGACCCCAATTCAACTTCACGTAAGCTAATAAGAATTCAAAACCAATCATAAACGTATTCACATACACGAAACGTAACTTTTAATTTGTCGCCATCACATTGCATCAAATATGAGGTTCAGTAGTAGCAGTATTAGTTAAAGATAAATTTATTGTCGAAGCACACTTGATAATTTGTGAATAAAATGATAAAAACGTTTATTTTTTCTTTTTTGTAAATGCTCACAGCATTGCCAGATATAAAAACATAACATGACATATGCTCATTGAACATAGTTCATTGGTGTTCGGTATTGCCAGTGATATTATCACCTGTATTGCTGAATAACAGTCGGCCGTTAACAATTTGATAGGCCATTTAGATCTGAGTTCATTAGGCGGATTTGGCACATTATCAGCTTTTATTTGCTAAATCCAGCTAAAAATTACCAGATTTCCCATACAAAAATAAATCCTCGTATTGAGTGGATTTCTTTTAAATCTGGCATAAATCCTCGCATACAACTCTGTTTTTTGCAACATGTTGCTAGAAAATACAAAAAGTTGCAAGCTGGCACGAGAAACAAGGTAGATGCATCGGTAAATTGCTACACCACAAATAAAATAAAATGTACAAAATTGTAAACAAGGCGAAAAAAAATTATTTCGATGTTGATTTTAATCAACCAAGACTAATATTTACGATGTCTAAACGATAAAATAATTCGTTTATTTATTTGGACAAGATGGACAAATTGCGATTAAATAATTCTTTATTTGCTCCCTAGTTAGCATTAGTAGCATAATGTGCTAACATTATCAGTATTAAACAATAAATTTGTAATTTGACGTATGTTTATTGAGACAAATTCAATTTACAAAAAAATTCTTTTGACGTTTCAAATTCGATCAGATGGGCTGATGCATTTACCTTGGTAATTGTGCTGTGAACAAAAATCAGCTGACTGCCATTTAAGTCCTCCAAAATGTATATCTAAATGCAATGAGATTTGTACTGGATTTATGGCTAGTCTAAATGAGCTATAAAAGAGCTTTTAGCTAAAACGTTATACCCTAGACAAACGGCAGCGGTAATTTGCATTAAGATGTACAGTGACACAGAAAAGTATACATACACCCTACAAAAATGCAGTTTTGGCTAAATGGTTGGGTTTTTTACAGCAACAACTGCACTGTGTGGCTCCTTGGTGACAAAATAACCACAATTACACAAATTTATTTTAATCTAATACGTATATTTAATACAATTAAAGAAATTCAATTTTCGCAACACAGAAAAGTATACATACACCCCAAGGAAATACGAGTATTATCGTAAAATTTATGGAATTAGTAGCTAAATTTATACATTTTTTAGTTTTGGCGAATGTCTATGGGTGTCTGAGATATATTTTAGAGAAAAGAAAATAATTTTTGGGGGTCAAATGCCGTTCTTTAGGGTCAAATTTCTTATATACCTCGTTAAAGCTGACCCTTGCTTAATTTTTTGCGTTTTTAGGTATTGTACTTTATAAAAAAGCACAAAATTCGTATCAGATGGCAAATTTTGGGACCCTAGAAAGCTTTGAAGTTGTTTTTGTGCATAATATACCTTCCTTAACGTCGATAAATGCACGTTTTCACTTAGATTTCTCAGGAAGTGAATAGATTCCGCGGAAATCTTGGTGCAAATTATATATAGATGGCCTTGAATTTCCTTGTAATATTGTCGGATACAATCCTTGGGCATAAATTGACTCAGAAATGTACAATTATACGAAACGTTTCGGTCCTATTGTAACGGTAATGATCATAATACGAAAACAACGTTGTTCACAGTACAAATTTCATGCTTTTTTGGTAGTGCTTATATTTTGTTGCTTTAAAAGCTTTGGGGACAGGTTTGTAACAAAATATGTCACATTTCTGATTCAATTAATGCCCAAGGATTGTATCAGACCATAGTACAAGGCAATTTAATGCATTTTGTATGTAATTTGCGCCAGGAATTCCGCGGAAAATATTAACTTCCTGAGAAATTTGAGGAAAAACGTGCATTAATCGACGTCCAGGAAGGAATATTTTGCTCAATAAGAACTCCAAAGCTTTCTTGGGTCTCAAGATTTGCAATATGAAACTAATTTTGTGCTTTTTATAAAGTACAATACCTAAAAACGCAGAGAGTTAAGCAAGGGTCAGCTTTAATGTGCTATACAAGAAGTCCGACCTTAAATAACGGCATAAAACAGCCAAAAATGATTAGTTTTCTCTAAAATATATCTGAGACACCCAGATACATTCGCCAAAACTAAAAAATTTATAAATTTTGCTACTAATTCCATAAATTTTACGATAATGCTCGTATTTCCTTGGGGTGTATGTATACTTTTCTGTGTTGTGCAAATTGAATTTCTTTAATTGTATTAAATATACGTATTAGATTAAAATAAATTTGTGTAATTATGGTTATTTTGTCACCAAGGGGCCACACAGTGCAGTTGTTGCTGTAAAAAACCCAACGATTTAGCCTAAACTGCATTTTTGTAGGGTGTATGTATACATTTCTGTGTCACTGTACATTTAAATTTAGCCTGACAGACGACAGTTTCTGCAGCAATAATTACTCAGAAAGTTCCAGCAACTTATCTCAGTGAATTTTACTCTCTCAAGCAAGAAAAATTGCGGAAAGTTATCGAACAACATCTTGTAAGAACTTGCGATAAATTCTGCTGTTTTCCAACATGTAGGGAATTTGTTTTTGTTTCTTTTGATATTTTAAACCAAATGGAACAAAAACATAAATTTTTAAATTGCATTTTACTTATTTAAAATAATAATCCTATCCGCAACGGTTTAGAATCTAAAAAAATGTGAAATTGTGAAACTTTCTTGGTCAAAAATATTAACATTTCAAGATGTTTACAATGAACAGGTGATTTAAAGTTAGCTGACCAAACTTACAAATTTTACAGAACAAATTTTCCCAGCAACAATTTCCAAGTTCTCAGTCGCAGAACTGTCAACAAATCTCTCTCAACTCGCTCTCTTTTAAAGGATAATTTTGTTAGCGAACAGCATTCAGTAAAATTTTTTACGAATTTGTACAAATTGATGGGTTATCGTACAGACCTTTTTTTTATAAAAAAAATCTCTGTCCCAGAACTAAAAGGTTTTTAAAATTTTTACTAATTTTACACATTTTGCGTTCCCGTACACAAAATTTATATGAAAATCGTTTACGATTTTTAAAACTTTTACTACTTTTACCACTTTATAAAGTACGAAAACAGGCAAAAAAAGCAAAAAATCTCTACTATAGAATTTCAAAATTCACAACTTTTCAGTCTTTCACGGTATTTTTCGAAAAGATGGTTCTAATATTTTGTATGCCCACATTGGGCATCAATAACAACTTGTAAACGTCTCTGAATTTAATAAATAACCCAGCAAAAAAGTTTGGAAGTAGTGCAATGCAGAGTTATGATTTCAATACATCTTTCGATGCAGTCCACACGGAGTTATGAAAATGCACTGCACTCGATACATTTTGGAAGCACTCGCTTAAAGATCCTTAGCCAAGCAAGTCAATTTTTTGATCCCTACAGTCGCAGTATTTTTTTCTGAACACAAGAAAGAGTGTTAAAATTCTAAAGGCCTGCGTACATAAGCTGCCTTGCCTGCTTACCTTGCTTACTTCTGATAAAAGAATAAACCCCCTGTTTTTGTAACTATTTTTTGTTCGTTCGTCTATATTCGTAATAATTTAGGCATCCATAGCTCAGCTCCCAGATGACATACGGACCTAATTTTTCGTAGACGCGTTCCATACATAGTTAAGAAATCCTCTTTTAAAAATCAGAGCTCTACATTTGCGCTGAGGCGAGTAAATCGATCTACAAAATTTGACAGTTCGTGTGAGAAGAATAAAAACTTTTACAAAAACAGGGGGAAAAACGAAAAGGGTAACCCAGTTCGAAATTTCCTCGGCCTTCTTTATTCTTTTATTTTTATTATGTCAAAAATGAAGCAGGAAAGCAAGGCAATCAGGCAGATCAGCTTATGTACTCAGGCCTTTAAGAATTTGTTTTATAAAAAATAAAGAAATACAAACTAAAGTTATGAACATTGCTGTAATTCACGAGACGCAAATTATTTTTGAAGTGGAGTTGGAGTTTTTTTGGAAATCTGAACTGAAGTAGGAGGAAAAATGAAAAACCATTTGGATGATGAAGCAATATCAATTTCGATGTCATAAAAAGCAGAGTAGAGGAAGTAAACTGAGTTACGATCAAATTTAATGGAACGTTTTTATAATTTGTGTTAATGTAATAAAGTTAATATTCTTGTTTTACACGAATAAGCAATGTATTTTATTTATTTTGGGATATTTGCAATGGCTTGCATTTTATAACATCTTTAGACTGCATTTAAATTCAATTCAAAACACTACATCAAAGGCTGTGATTTGGATCGAAAATGGAGTGCATCCTAGCTGTGTGCCGTGGAAGCAAAATGGAGTGCATCCTAGCTGCGCGCTCTCTTGTAAAATTTATAGGTGAATTCATAGGAATAGATGTACTCCAGCGGCAATTGTTCTAGTGATTTAACTGCATCCGCTGATGCAAACTTTTTGCTGGGAAGTTCCGGAATGTCATATTCCATTTTTGCCATTCTTCTTTAATGCATTTTATTTAATCCATCCTGTTAGTGGACAACCTATTCTCGACTTTTTTCTTCAGGTGCACCCATGAATTGTCGAAATATAACGTCATCCCGGCGTGAAAAGTTGTCTGTAACAAGTCTGAATAGTTTCTATATGTATATGGCGCTGGGAGGGCAATGGTTTTTACTATGGTACATTAATTTGGAAGGTAGGTCAGGTTCGAACACATTGTGAAAAACAAGGCCTGGGTGTATTTCTGTCAGAATTACCAAAACTGAATATGCAACAGGTTGTACTGTTTATTTGATATTTTGGATCATTAACTAAAAACGCGAAAGATAAATTGTGAGGCTAAGTTTTCTTTACAGAGTCAGCTTCTGTATATCTACAAAAGTTTGTTTCATCACAATGTTGTAGTAAATAGAAATAATAAGTGTTATAATAACAATTTTCATTTCGACTGAATTATATTATACATAAAATATTTTGTCATATTTGTCAAAACCATACACATACATACACAATTTGTGTATACTGATTTGAAAGAATAAGCAAACCAATAGAAAAAATTGTAATCAGCTGTTTGCTATGCCCTACCTTGTAATGATTCTACCATGGTTTTTACCTAGTCGCTCGTGATGAAGGCTTAGTAAATATTTTTAATTGGAAAAAGAAATTTTCTGGTGTTGCTATGGGGTCTTTCGTCAATTTCTTTAATTATTCTCCTGTCAATTCATGGGGTTACTATTTAGGGCCTTCAGTATAAGCCTTCCTTCTCTCTAGGTGCGGTGTATGATGTTGAATACAGTTCTCAGCTTATGAGAGGTGATTTTAGCGATTTCTGACAATCAATACATGAAGTCAACTGTCCTGTCATGTGTAAACGCAGGGTTATGTCAGAAATGAAGCAGTAAAAACAGACGAGGCAAAATGAACGGCCACACTGGCAAGCAACCGATTATTTGAGCAAAACTGATCGTGTGTACCCCACTGATGCTTGGGACAGTTTACACTGCAACAGAAAATATTGGCGTAGATATACAATACAATGTGTACGATGCCGAAGAGCACCACCAACGGTTATTGGCACCTCTTGAAGCAGGTGTAATCTTACCATGCCTGCAGTGGAAGGAAGCAGGCGCATGAAACTTTGTGGCTTTGAACGACAGTAGTAAAAATTGTGGCCAAAATCAAATTAAATTCGCAAAAATATTTGATTGCTTGAGTTGGAGTATTCCCCCAATGGCTCAACTTAATTTATTACCCTCTATTACAGAGAGTAATGTTTTTCAAAACGAACTGACAGTGTTGCAAAATGTTACTGATCGCTACCAATGTCATGATTTCATCCCGGCGAAGGGAATTATCAATTGGCTTCTCAGTTTTTGAAATGATGCCTTTTTAGCGAAAAACCGAACTCTTTAAGTGTCTAGTATTTCCATATGAATGAGAATCACACCCACTTTTCGGGTTTTCCAAAGAAACACCAAAATAAAAATATTCTGCAACATGTCAGCACGTATCAACTAAGAATTCATGGAATTCTGTGAGTTGAAAAAATATCTTAAAGCCTGGGTACATAAGCTACCTAGCCTGATTGCCTTGCTTTCCCGCTTCATTTCGGACATAATAAACTTAGAAGAATAAAGAAGGCCGAGCAAATTTCGAACTGGGTTGCCCTTTTCCTTTTTATTCTTTACAGCCTGTTTCTGTATGTCGAAAGAAGAATGTGTGCGAAAGAAACACGTCCAAACTCTTGTGTGTTTTTCAAATTTGTTTTTTGTTGTGAAGCAAAAGAAAAGTTTAATTATTTGGAAAACTAATGTTCGGGCGTGTTTCATTCGCACACATTCTTCTTTCGACATACAGAAACTCCCTGTTAATCAAGCAAGCAAGGTAATGCTTGGTTTACATTTACGAAATCCACTCGATTTCAACTGTCAATTCCATTGCTTAAACGTCAAATGAAATCGAATGGATTTGTGATGAGTTTTTATTTGACGTATACGCAAGGGAAGTGACAGTTGAAATCGAGTGGATTTCGTAAATGTAAACCAACCATAAGCAGTCGAGGTAGTTTATGTAGCCAGACCTTTATTCCAGTACAGATATCACGATCAGTCCCGGTCCACACTAGAGCAATTTCATTGGACAAATTTCATGAAAATAGGCGTTCTTACTACACTACAGCAACTTCATGATATTGCTCTACAAGGGAACTCGATCTAGGGACGCATAATTTGATGAATTTTTTTCAATGAAATCACTTTACTGTGGACCGGTACTGAAGTGATGAAAATTCATAGTAAATTAGATCAAGAGCTATTAATGTGATTGAAAAAAAAACTACCATGTATTGCAAATATTGATAACAAATTAACACATTTTATGGCAATTTTAGTTTTGTATAGGAGAAATGCGTAAGTTGTTTTAGCAAACTTCGTGCGTTGTATTTCTTAATTATCAATACTTGTCTAATCAATAACTGTAAGTATCTGAATGTTAAATATTTTAGCAAATAAACAATAATAAATTAATAGTCAGTAGGTGGTACATACGTACATATATGCATAGAAGATAAAGAATTCAAGTCTAAAAATACCACTTATGCTTATGACAATTATGAAGTAATACATATACCTATTATACATATACCTATTACAAACAAGTGTAATTCACGACTCACGACGGTATGTTTTTCCCAGCAAAAATTTGCAAGTTCTCAGTCACAAAACTCTTCAAAATTCTCCAAACTCGCTCTCTTTTGCTGGATAATTTGTTATCGAACAAGCCATTGTAAAGGCCCTGATATTGCAGTGTCCAGTAATAGCTCCCGGCATTACTCTAACTTCAGCTTTAGATTAGAAGTCACGTAGACAGAGAGTTAGTTTTTTTGGCTGACAGAGTTGGCCAGATGGATCTCGACACAAGGCACCTAGGTTCATTATGCCATAATTCACTGGCTCTTTCTTCAGAGAACGTCTATTTTTTTTTTTTTTTGAAAAAGTGACAAATTGGTGGTTTGATGGAGTCAGCGATTGCTAGACTGCGATCCTCGTCTGCTTTTTCATTATCAATAAAATCGCAGTGCTCTGGTACCCAGCATAGTTGATAGCTGTTACTTAGCGTTTCCAAGGCTGTTTTACACTTGAGGACGACCTCATGCTTGATGGCTTTCAATCGGTTCAAAAATGTCTGCATCCAGACTTTTTACTTCAGCCTGGTAAACATTACAGTTGCTATCTAACCTGTAAGTGTACTCAAGAAATAGCCTTTCACAGTAGACGCCAGCCACAGTTTTCGATGCAGGGAATGCCACCAGACAAGGGATCCATAGGATAAGATGGGCCTCACGACGGTGTTATGCAACCAGTGTACAATCGATGGGTTTAGACCCCAACTTTTTCCAATAGAATTCTTGCATATAAAGTGCAATTGTCCGGATGTTTGGAGTTCCTTCACACCTGTCCCGAATTTTCCTGAAGAATTTTTCTATATTGTCATGGCATGTTAACTTCATGACTTTTGTGTTATACTTTCGTAATAAAGCTTTTTAAATATAAATCTTTCTTTGGTCATTCAATAGCCATATAGTCTATCTAGTCTTGCCTTCCTCACCTCCCAAGAAGAATGGTCATCTTCAGAGAATACTTGGCAGAAAAGTATCATCGCTTCTACTAATTTTCGCGTAGGCCGCAGGGTTGCGTCCTGCTCTTCTTCCTCCTGTTCTTCTTCTTGTTGATCCTCTTCATCTTCCTGTTGTCGTAGTTGTCGTTGTTCACGACGGCGCAGTTTTCAAAGGACATTTGTCTTAAAAATGTCCATGTATTTTTCGATGTAAAATGCATCGATCAAATAACCAGTTTCTACGGTGTTTATACGAGTTGGGAGGTGTGGGGTATTCATAAATTCACCTTCATATGTGATATTTACATTCCTGAGTGAACGAACAATGGCGCAGAAAATATGTGCAGGTTCACGCTCCATGTTATATGGCGCGCTTGGTCTAAAAACCCAGTGGGAAGTTCAATTTGGGAAAATAATGGTACGTGAGTAGGCTGTTTTACACTTGAGGGCGACCTCATGCTTGATGGCTTTCAATCGGTTCAAAAATGTCTGCATACAGACTTTTTACTTCAGCCTGGTAAACATTACAGTTGCTATCTAACCTGTAAGTGTACTCAAGAAATAGCCTTTCACAGTAGACGCCAGCCACAGTTTTCGATGCAGGGAATGCCACCAGACAAGGGATCCATAGGATAAGATGGGCCTCACGACGGTGTTATGCAACCAGTGTACAATCGATGGGTTTAGACCCCAACTTTTTCCAATAGAATTCTTGCATATAAAGTGCAATTGTCCGGATGTTTGGAGTTCCTTCACACCTGTCCCGAATTTTCCTGAAGAATTTTTCTATATTGTCATGGCATGTTAACTTCATGACTTTTGTGTTATACTTTCGTAATAAAGCTTTTTAAATATAAATCTTTCTTTGGTCATTCAATAGCCATATAGTCTATCTAGTCTTGCCTTCCTCACCTCCCAAGAAGAATGGTCATCTTCAGAGAATACTTGGCAGAAAAGTATCATCGCTTCTACTAATTTTCGCGTAGGCCGCAGGGTTGCGTCCTGCTCTTCTTCCTCCTGTTCTTCTTCTTGTTGACCCTCTTCATCTTCCTGTTGTCGTAGTTGTCGTTGTTCACGACGGCGCAGTTTTCAAAGGACATTTGTCTTAAAAATGTCCATGTATTTTTCGATGTAAAATGCATCGATCAAATAACCAGTTTCTACGGTGTTTATACGAGTTGGGAGGTGTGGGGTATTCATAAATTCACCTTCATATGTGATATTTACATTCCTGAGTGAACGAACAATGGCGCAGAAAATATGTGCAGGTTCACGCTCCATGTTATATGGCGCGCTTGGTCTAAAAACCCAGTGGGAAGTTCATTTTGGGAAAATAATGGTACGTGAGTAGAAGCTCCATCGCACAAAGTAAGTAAAATTTATTTCTTATTTTTCCTTATTTAATTTAGTGTTAAAAAAACCCTTATTTTTAATATACAAAGAAATATTGTTAGATATAAGCAAACTGCGAGTAGTAATGTTTAGATGTTTTTTGGAACCGCTCATGGCCCTATGGGCTAGGTTACTGTAATAAATAAATTAAATTAAAAAAAAAAATTTAAAAAAAAAAAATGGGCACCAATGCTGTTCGCTGCTGCATATACATATAATTTGCAAACATTTTTGTATGTCTTCCGTTGTATTGTGTTCTCGAGTAACAGTGCCGATTAATATTTCCCAATCACCTCCCAGTCCAGATAATAGGAAGCCATATTGTGATGTTACAGTGTCACGTAACACTCTAAAACGTCAAAACAGTAAGTCAAATTTTAGCACCAATGCTGTTCCCTGCGGCGTATCTAATTTCCAAACATCTTTGTATGTCTTCCGTTGTATAGTTTTCCCGAGTCAAAGTGCCGATTAATATTTCCCAATCACCTCCCAGTCCAGATAATAGGAAGCCGTATTGTGATGTTACAGTGTCATGTAACACTCTAAAGGCCTGCGTACATAAGCTGCCTTGCCTGCTTACCTTGCTTACTTCTGATAAAAGAATAAAAAAGAAAAGGGCAACCCAGTTCGAAATTTGCTCGGCCTTCTTTATTCTTTTATATTTATTATGTCAGAAATGGAGCAGGAAAGCAAGGCAATCAGGCGAAGCAGCTTATGTACGCAGGCCTTAATGGCGTAAAAAATGAGGACGCATTGTTTTTTCTTCAGCTGACTTATGTCGAAACAATTCAGTAAGTTTTGTTTTTGTCGATTCTAAGAATCCCATTTGGCACTGTGGGTATATTGTGCCCTCTACGTATTAGAGCTGCGGTGTTACATCATCTTAAAAAACGTTTTTCCAGCTCAGCGCGGTCCTGGATACTAAGGCCTTCATCACCAACACTTTCCTTTCTTCGTCGTTATATGGCGCTCTGACACGTCCCATTGACAAGCGGAAGTCGATTATTTGCTTGTTTGCCATTTTTTAAATATTATTGACTTTATATTACGTACCGTACAACAATTTCGGAGAGCGCGCTGCGACAAGCCCCAAACAATCATCCGAAAAACTGAAATTTTTTCGTTTTATAACACTTTTTTTAATTTATTGTTTGGCTTGCTTTCTTCCATCGTTCGTAAATTTTGTTCTACAAAAAAAAAAACACATGTTGACAATGTTGCCGCATTTCAAGTAATAACGATCAATTCGGTGTGATTTAACGAGAGAAAGCGAAATTCGAAATTTGTTTATGTACTAGTTATTAATAAAATTGAAGAATAGATTAGAATTAATATAGAATTTTCAAAAATATCATCGGTACAACCAATAATTTCTTCTTTATTATAATTTCAGGAAAAATAAGAATATCACTTTTCATGCTGGCGCTGGCGGAATGACATTAACAATACATGCAAATGCAGTGTATATTTACAACGATTATAACGGTACTGGTGGTGATGACGGTGGCAACCACGATTTTTTTTCCGAGGAGGTCCTTTCAGATGATGCTGCTGGTTTCGGCGAGGTCCTTTCAAATGATGTTGCTGGTTTCGGCGAGGCCCTTTTAAATGATTCTGCTGGTTTCGGCGAGGTCCTTTCACATGATGCTGCTGGTTTCGGCGAGGTCCTTTCAGATGATGCTCCTGGTTTCGGCGAGGTCCTTTCTAATGGTGATGCTGGTGGCGACACGGCAACCACGTCGTTCAAATGGAGCGAGCAATTGAAGCATGCGTGGATTATGGTCAGGATATTAAAGCTGCTGCAGAATACTACCATGTCCCACTTGCAGAGCTATTGGACAACGTACAACAACATCGCGAAGATCACTTAGTCGATAATATCAGCACCACAAACAGCAGAACTTTGAAGAGACAGAATGAGTTAGACCTAGATGAGGAAATAGAACAGTGCATTGGAAGGACAAAAATAAAATCAAAGAAGTTCACCATCGTCGATTTAAAGATGACAGTGGAAGAATCCATAAGAAGAAGATTTTGCGTATTGCCAAAAAATATAAGATACATAACGACGCTTTACGTTACCATCTAAGGAAGGTGCCTGCCTATTTAAAAAGAAAAGAAAAACAAATAAAACAGAAGAGTGCAGAAAGAAAACAATTACCAAGTGTAAAACGCCTGTAAAAACAAATGACTCAAATGACATTCCAAACATTAGCTTTGTTCCAGAACTAAAAAGTTTTTAAAATTTTTACGACTTCTACACATTTTACCCGAAAACCCGTTCCCGTACACAAAAAAGTTGTAAAATGTTCTCTTCTCTTTAAACAAAAGAGGCGTCATTTCTCTTTAAAAACTTTTTACTCGACAAATTCGAGCGTGTAAAGAATAGCAACATGGATGCCGACGTCTGATTGGCTGATGCGCCGAATTTGACATTTGTTCCAGCTGTTTTGAGGGGTTTTCCATTTTTGCGTTCCCGAACTTTTTGAAAAAACTTTTGGGTGACAACAATTTTTCTCTCTTTCTCTCTTTTATGAGTTTTACTTTTAAAAAGTACGAGAACAAAGCTATAATGTGTGTTCGTTTACCCAAAATTTGTGCGAATTTTTACTGCACGTTTACTCTACAGTACAATGCAAAATACCTTAGTCGTTTACAACAAGTTACTGTACTTGTACGAATTTGTACAAAATATTGAGTAAACGAACACACTTATTATTATCAATTTCCTCTCAGGCCCATACCTACAGTGAATCACAGTCAAAAGTATCCACTTCAGTTTCTTTCATTAAAACTGTGATTGCTAAGAATTGGTTAATGATAGCGATTTCATTCCTTTTTATATTTTTACAGTAGCTTTGTTCCTTTACTTTTTTAATGGTAAGGGTGGTAAAAGAGAAAAGTGTCAAAATTGCTCTCTCATAAACATCTTTAGCAGAAAAGTAAAGCTGTGTTCCTTTACTTACCTGAGGTTACCATTTTAACCATTTGTTACCATTTTTAACCTGCAAAGCGTTCCTTAACCCCGAAAAGTGGCAAAACTGGAAGCAATTTTTAAGAGAGTGAGAGGGGAGAGAGAGCGAAAATGGCTTTCTCTTCTACCACAGGCTACCAGCAAAATTTCTGCAGGTAGAAAATGGCAGAACTGATTTTTCGACTTTTGTTTGACAATTATTTCACAAAATGGACGATAAACCGAAGAAAAAGTCGAACACTGACAACACTATATTAAAAACTGTGAAATAAAAGACGAAAATTGATTTTTTATGTTTTTTCTGACATTGCTGCTAGACCTACCATTTTTCCGTTCCTTTACTTTTCTGGTAAAAATGTTCATGAGAGAGCAATTTTGACACTTTTCTCTTTTACCACTCTTACCATTAAAAAAGTAAAGGAACAAAGCTTAAAGGAACGGAAAAATTTTAGATCTGGCAGCAATGTCGGCGTTCGACTTTTTCTTTTTCATTGTGAAATAATCGTCAAACAAAAGTCGAAAAATCAGTTCTGCCATTTTTACCTGCAGAAATTTTGCTGGTAGCCTGTGGTAGAAGAGAAACCCATTTTCGCTCTCTCTCCACTCTCATTCTCTTAAAAATTTCTTCCAGTTTTGCCACTTTTCGAGGTTAAGGAACGCTTTGCAGGTTAAAAATGGTAACAAATGGTTAAAATGGTAACCTCAGGTAAGTAAAGGAAAAATTCAGATATCGTGCACCGAAAATTTAGTTCAATTTTTGCCAAAAAGGCTAAAAGCTGTAAAGGATAACAAAGGATGTCATACCATACTAAAAATCCTTTTTGTTTCATGAAACTTTTAGAGTGCATACTTTTCACTGTGAGGTAGAAATCGATGTTGTTTAACCATTTTTATTTTTTATCTAAATTTACCTGAATTTCTTTAATTTTATTTTATTATATTTTAGTTAAGACCCTAATGTAAAAATATAAAAAAGAATGAAATCGCTATCATTAAATAACTCTTAGCAATCTCAGTTTTAATGAAATAAATTGTAATGGATACTTTTGACTGTGATTCACTGTATATGTTTTCAAAAATGTTAAAGAAATTGGCCACCACACAATCAGGGGCCTAATTACGTGATTCGATTCGATCGAGTATTTGCTCGTGAAAAAGATTTCGACACGATAAAAAAGCGGCATGACGAGATTCGATCGAAATCGTTGATCGAATGTTTCGAGAGTAACCGGTAATCGAACTATGAAAACCTATGTGTACTATAGGGAATATTATGAAGGTAGATGTAAAAAGGTGTTTTTTGAAAGCAAGAACCAAAAAAAACTAAATTATGAATGAAAAATGTAAATATTTGTGGAATTTGTTGAACAATACATTCAATAATAATTTCGGAATGAAGTTGTGCTATGGAAATAAGAAAATTATTAATTCTTGCAAAATCTTTTTGACATTGTTGTAACGGATTGCTGATACATCAACCTTAATAATCCTCTCTCAAAATAAATGAGAGAGAGTTTGGTCGATGTTTTGTATTAGCCTCTCTGAGAGAATATTTCCTTTGGTAAACAACGGGGGATGAAATGTTTAAAATGTACTTCCCTTATACAATAAAGGCTATTAATCAGGCATGTCACAGATTCCGATCGGAATGGTTGCAATTCCGAAATTTCATTTCGATCGTTTTTGTCTTAGCTTCTTTAGATTCCGATCGATTTTGTGAAGTCAAAAAACTTAATTACAGTCGGACCTCGATTACCCGTGATGGTCGGGACCGGAGCCATTACGGATAATCGATTTTCCCGGATAATGGAGGCAATGTTTTGTGCAATTTTTGAACATACAGTCAACCAAAAAAGTCTACATACACCCTATAAATCTCGAGTTTTAAGGGTAAGGAAACATTTTTATGAAAATCCAAGTACATAGATCTATTTCACATCCCTAATGAACAATATTACATACAACAAAAATATATTCCATAATACAAATAACGGTAAATTCTATAAACATTGAAAAATTAATCGAGAAAAAGTGTACATACACCCAATGAAATATTAAGATTACTGTAAAATTTATGGAATAAGCAGTACAAATTTTACATTTTATTGCTTTATCGAATGTCTCTGGTTGTCTATGATATATTTTTGACAAAATAGGAACACATTTGTGCTTTAATTGACGTTATTTAAGGTCAGACTTCGCGTATAGCTCGTTAAGGCGGACCCTTGCAGATTTCTTTGAGTTTTTCAGTCTGATAGTTTATGAAACCCCAGGAAATACAGTGGGACTAATTATTTTGAGATCCTAGAGCACTTTGAAGTTGTTCTTTTGGATAATTTATGCTCCTGAGCTTCGCTAAATATGCGAATCCCTGAGTTTTTTTTATAAATTTTATAGTTTTCACAGCATTCCAAGGGTCAAATTACAAGCAAGAACCTTGGAATTACTTTGTAATACATTTTTGGACCTTAACTCAATCAGAAATGTACAACATTATTCTCCAAACCCGCTCCTTAAGTTTCCAAAGCATCAAAATAAAAGCACCACCAAAGAATGCATGCAATTTGTATGAAATTTACACTGTTAACTAGTATGCCCTCGTATTATGACCGTTAGGGTCACTTGAAGCGCAACAAATGTCGGATACTTTTACATTGCTGATTCAAGGCATGCTCGAGGATTGTACCAGACCTTATTACAAGGTAATTCGAAGGCTTCTGCATGTAATTTGCTCCTTGGAATGTTGTGAAATCTTTAAAATTTATAAAAAACTCAGGAATTCACATATTTATCGAAGCTCAGGAGCATATATTATCCATAAGAACAACTTCAAAGCGCTTTAGGGTCTCAAAATAATTAGTCCCACTGTATTTCCTAGGGTTTCATAAACTACCAGTCTGAAAAACTCAAAGAAATCTGCAAGGGTCCGCCTTAACGAGCTATACGCGAAGTCTGGCATTAAATAACGGCAATTAATCCACAAATATGTTCCTATTTTGTCTAAAATATATCATAGACAACCCGAGACATTCGATAAAACAATAAAATGTAAAATTTGTATTGCATATTCCATAAATTTTACGGTAATCTTAATATTTCATTGGGTGTATGTACACTTTTTCCCTATTAATTTTTTTGTTTTTATAGAATTTACCGTTATTCGTATTATGGAATATATTTTTGTTGTATGTAATATTGTTTATTAGGGATATGAGATAAAACTATGTACTTGGATTTTCATAAAAATGATCCCTTACCCATAAAACCCGAGATTTATAGGGTGTATGTAGACTTTTTTGGTTGACTGTATTTTTAAGTAAAAATTACATAATATTGTACAATAATATGAAAATCTGCAATTTTTATTAAATTTGTTACAGTAATCCACCAAATTTTAGAAGGATACATACTATCTTCATCATCAGATTCATCTGAACTGACTTTGTCCCATGGTTTTTGTGATACCATAAATACACAAATTGTGTAATACGGGAGAATTTCCAGTTTTCTTTTGTTTACCTTTTGTTTGCTTAATCAGATTAATTGGAAAGTGTGTTTTTACTCCCGGGCAATGAAGTTTATAACGAAAAATAGAAGAAAAGGAAAAAAGTCGAACTTTTCTTTTCTATCACGGATAATGGAGGTTCCCGGATAATCGATTCACGGATAATCGAGGTTCAACTGTATTTATTTTAAATGCGAAATTAAAAGTAAATTTGTCAATAAAACATTTTAATTATTTCTAAGTGTTTTTAGAGTGTTTTAAAGTGGCAGATTTAAACAAAATAAAAATACAATTTCGTTTGCAAAATCAAAAGTGGTTTCATTCCGAAAAATTCTTCGTTTTTCCCCTGTAGGAAATGTCAATAGTGAATCTATACTGACTCACTACTGACATTGTCAACAGTACTACTGACAAACTGTAGACAACTAATGTAATTTCCTATAGACATTTTGTATGAACGTGTCATTCGAAAGTCAGTACTGACAATGGAACTAGTATGTCAATAGTAAGTCAGTAGTTCCTGAGGAACCATGTGTTGACATTGGAGGTAGTGAGTCAGTATAGACATTGGTGGTAGTAAGTCAGTATAGACATTGGAGGTAGTAAGTCAGTATAGACAATGGAGGTAGTGAGTCAATAGTACCAGATTTTCAATACTAAACTTTTTAGCTTATTTGGAACTTTTCATAGATAAAACAGCTATATAGTCTGTTTAATAAGAAGATGAAACTACACATTTGTTTAAATACTATATTTTATTAAAGAATAAAATAAATAATATTTAAAATGCTAAAAATGTACAAATTGCGTATTATAGCTCATTTAGACTAGCCATAAATCCTCGACTGGATTTAATAAATCCAGTACAAATCTCATTGCATTTAGATATACATTTTGGAGGATTTAAATGGCAGTCAGCTGATTTTTGTTCATAGCACAATTACCAAGGTAGATGCATCAGCCCATCTGAACGAATGTGAAACGTCAAAAGAATTTTTTGTAAATTGAATTCGTCTCAAAAAACATACGTCAAATTACAAATGTATTGTTTAATACTAAAAATGTTAGCACATTATGTTACAAATGCTAACTAACGAGCAAATAAATTATTTTTTTATCGCAGTTTGCCCATCTAAAATAAATAAACGAATTATTTTATCGTTTAGACATCATAAATATTAGTCTTGATTGATTAAAATCAACTTTGTACATCAAAACAAATTTAATTTTTCCGCTTTGTTTACAAATTTTTACATTTTAAATTATTTTTAGTGTAGCAATTCACAAATGCATCTACCTTGTTTCTTGTGCCAGCTTGCAACTTTTTGTATTTTCTAGCAACATGTTGCTAAAAACAGAGTTGTATACGAGGATTTATGCCAGATTTAAAACAAATCCACTCAATTGGAGGATTTATTTTTGTATGGGAAATCTGGTAGATTTTGGCTGGATTTAGCAAATAAATCCTGATAATGCGCTAAATCCGGCTAATGGTGTCATATCTAAATGGCATATTACAGTATTTTTATCTTTTTAAATGGCTAAGCCAAAGATTCCACATAAGTAAAAATTAGTAAATAAAGACAATGTTTTCAAGGCTGCTTAAACATTTTAACATATAAATAATAAAAAACGTTTTCGTTTTGTTTTCTTGGCCAAGTCGCACCAATGACTTGTCTGTTTAAAATAGTTCTTCTTCTGTTGCACTTAACGTTTTATCAGGCGATTCGCTGAATGTTGATATAACATCTAGGAATTGAAAAGAATAAACATGTATAAACTTAAATAAAAAATATGTCCTTAAATTTTCTTGCCTATTACAGCTGTATAACATTGGAAAAATCTCACAATCGTTTTTTGCCAATTAATTCTTCAGCATTGTAATTCATTATTATGTTTAGTTGCATTCAGCATTTCAGGACAATATATACATCAGGCTCCACAATCTTCTCTAAAGGTTCCACATAATGTCTAATTGTCGAAATTTCACCACAAATGTTGTTAGTCGCCTCAGAATTCGTACTTTGCTATAGAATTGTTTATTTTTCACATGTCTTTTATATTTTCTTTTGCTCATACTTGTTATTTAAATTATATGCTTTAAGTTTTCACGATATTTTATTGATTTTTACAAAAACACTTTTTTCACCAACCGCAAAAATCATTTTACGCCAAACAATTAAGAAAATTAAAAAAAGGATGCTTCGTTGGGCTATCATCTGTCAATATACACAATGCTTCTTCTTTTTAAGGTAAAGGTATCAATAGTTGACAACCTGGTGACAAAGTGTTGACTTTGTCACCATATTAGTAGACAAAGTGGCGACATGTCAACACATGACCCCACACTTCCTACAGGGTCGTTTTCTGAAGAAGCTAAATACGGAATCAATTCCACTTTCGATCGGAATTCGTTTCTGTGACATGCCTGAATATTAAATATTTTTTTTTCTTTTTTCCAGAAATGCTTATTTTTCAACTTATTTTTTAACGACTGCAAAAGTAATTTTTGGTTAATGATTGCATGCATTTTAATTCTAAATTTATCACAATTTCTCAAAACGACTGCAAAGGATTTTTCCCAATTTCTCTTATGTTGTCTAAAAAATGGTGCCAATTATTTACTAACATCGTTTTTCTTCTATAAAACGACAACAAACAACAATTTTTACATTTTAAACAAAAAGACAATAAGGAAATCTTTCATTTTATTTGTTTACGATAGGTAATTTGGCCTCGAGAAATTACTCGCAAATTTATGCTCAATTTCTCGATAATTTTACTCGATAACGAATGTTGTCATCCCAACTTTGAGTACTCAGGTCGAAACAACTCGATATCGAATCACATAATTAGGCCCCAGGTATGTGATGAAAATCGATTTCGATTTCAAAACGAGTCGAAAGCGACTGTAGGTGTGATGCATGTACATTTTTCGATCTAGAATTGTTTTCGATATCGGTTTCATATTCCATTGTGTTCTATGGAAAATTGATCAAAAAAGGGTGTGATGCAATCCGATAATCGTTTATTTTTCTCGTTTTGAAAATGGTCATATTTTTGTGGTCGATTTATAAACGATGTAATGAATTTTGAGAGACTATCAGGTATGTGATGAAAACCGAATCGACTCGATTTACAGAATCGAAATGGTATATAATCGGAGTGATATTGATGATATAGATGGTTTTGCTTAGCAAATGCCCCTTATTTGAATAATATTTTTAATATCCATTTTCAAGTTTATTAAAATATTCACCAAAGTTAGAGATATACGATTTCGATTTATGGCAAAACGAGTCGAATCGTTTTCCATCACATGCCTGTAAATAAGGGGCCTAATTATGTGAGTCGATTCGATCGAGAAATTACTCGTGAATTTGTTTTCGACACGATAAAGAAACGGCATTATAAGTCTCGATCGAAAACGTTTAAGCATTGTTATCGATTTTTTCGATAGTAACCGGTAATCGAACTGTGAAAACCGGTAATCGAACTGTGAAAGCCTATATTTTCTTAAAGGAAAATAATTATAGGTAGATGCCGAAAAAGTATTTATTTTAAAACAAAAACGAAAAAAGCATTATTATGAATGAAAAAATGTAAATTTTTGTGAAATTTTTTGAAAAATACTGTGAATAATAATTTCGGAATAAAGTTGTGGTAAGAAAATAAGACCATTATTAATGTTTGGAAATCCTTTTTTAAATTGTTGTGACATATTGCTAATGCATCTACCTTAATAAACTTACGGTTGTTTTGGCAGAATTATTAGAAACATTTTTGGTTGGCGCAATTTTTATAAGAAATGAACATAAAATTAAAATAATAAAATGGATCCATCTGTGTTATTCTTGTTATCTTCTTCAGACGAAGAAGATGACAACATTAATTTAATTCGTAAACAAATTCGTTCACACAGTGAACCTTTATCTTTACCGGAAGCTGCGTAAGTGTTTTAAAGTATAAATCATAAATTGATCAATTTAAAATGTATATTATATTTCTTCGCAGATTTCTACAGAGATTCAGGCTGACAAAAGAGGCTTTCCGTTATGTACTTTCTTGTTTGGAATTTTCGTGCCAAAGTTCAAAATCTGTCCCCCCAATTTTGCAGTTGGCAGCAACGTTGTCCCTTTTGGGAAGTGGCGGTTTCCAATATACTGTAGGGAATGATTTCCTTTTAGGTCTGTGTCAGAGTGTTACATCAAAAATTGTTAAACATGTTGTAAATGAAATGGAGCGAAAACTATGCCCACAACATATACGATTTTCTCCAGAGCAATCTACTATATGTAAGGAATCATTTTATACCAAATATGGAATTCCTGGAGGTTCGTATATAATATTTAATATATCATGCAATAATGAACAACATTATATTAGTAATTGGATGTGTTGACGGAACCCATTTTGGCCTACAAAAACCAACGGAAAATGAGCATATGTTCTTTAACAGAAAAGTTTATCACAGCCTTAACTCTATGATAGTAAGTTTTGTTTATAGAAAATGTTATTTTCATCAAATTTTATTTACATGACTATAGATTTGCGATCATGAATATACAATTTTGGCTATATGTTCCAAATATGGCGGTGCGCGCACGACTCTTTTGTTTGGAAACATTCAGACCCAAGACGGTTGTTGGAGCAGTTATACACCAACAATAACTTTAGAAATGGTTGGCTTTTAGGTAAGCGCTATTGCAATTGTTGATTAAATAATAATTTTGTATCATTTTGTAATCCTTTTTCAGGAGATTCCGGTTACCCACTAGAGCCATGGTGCATAACCCCATATAGAAATCCACCGGAGGGATCAGTCGAGGCCAAATTTAATGAAGTGCACTCTTCAGCGAGATGTATTATAGAAAGAACCATTGGAGTTTTGAAGGCCAGGTGGAAAATTCTCTGTCATGACAAAAGAAGCCGGTATACCCCAGAAAAAGTAGCCCAATTTGGAAATGTATGTGCCGCATTACACAATATATGCCTGAAATTCAAAGTACAAGGGTATACCGACACTGATTTTAATGAAGAAGCTCCTACAATAGAAGTAAACACAGGCAACCAAAACAAAGTAGGAGAAAAAATAAGAGATCAAATTAAAAGAAATATGTTTCCAAACTAATAAAAAGTTTGTATTATTAAATAGTGAAATTATTATTTATTTAATTCATTTTTAATACATAAATTTTATAAGTATAAAAGTACGTTTTTATTTACTTCAAGGCTCTAGTATGGGTTGGGACTAATGGTAAGTAATTTAATTCGATGGTGCTTTAACATTAATAGTACGTTTGCATTTACGAAATCCACTCGATTTCAACAGTTAATTTCTCTGAAATCCATTGAATATAATTTGGGGTGTTAGCAAAGGAATTGACGGCTGAAATTGGGTGGATTTCATAAATATCAACGTACTATAAAGGAACATAATTGAATACATGTGGTACATGTAATTGTAAAAGGTACATATATGATCATTAAAGATAAATTATCACAAATTTGATCGTTCTTTAAGAATGTTTAACTGTAAGTTTTTTATTTCCAGTTCCACCTTTTTTATTTCCATGTTTGTACGGTGCTCTTCCTCTTTCAGTTTCATGGACCTTTTAATTTATATATTTCTTCTTTTATTTTAAGCGATTTCGTTTTTGCTTCTATCAGCGATTCCCAAAATATCTTTTGCTCGCGTCTTCCTTCGTCTTGCTTTTCTATATTTTCTTTTAAAAGGGATATCTTTGAAGTGGACTTTGCACGAGAGTTGCTTTTTAGCGATCTGGAACTACTTGTTGGCTGCATGGGACTATTGATTGGTGTTGTGACGTTTGTTGGCATTGTATTGATGCTTTCATCTTCGCTATGGTTAGTTAAATCCAATTGCACTTCATCATCACCTTCTAGAAGTCTTTGAACTTGTGTGCCGAAACTTTCAACAGACGAAAGTCCTTCTACAGCTGCAGATAAGCCAGCAGCCTCCAATATTAGCTCCTCGGAATGTGTAAGCAATTTTTCCTCATAGGGACCCCCTCCAGTCTGTTTCTTGGAAGCTTTATTAAATGACAGCTTCTTTTTCACAATATGCTTTTGGTCTGTAAATACCTAATTATAAGAGTTAACAAAGACTCTGAATTAGAACGATTGCCATAATATTATATGTGTCTAGTTATTTGCAAATTATTGCTAGAAGAAATTTCTGTAGCAATAACTTGCAAGTTGTTAGTTAAGAAATGTGAACGAAGTGTGATAACAGACAACTTTCTGTAACAATTTGTGTACAATCTATTGGTAAACAGACAGATCCATTTTTGAATTCTTACCTTTCGCCACAATATTGTATTCTTAATTGGGGGCCCCGCGGCATTTAATTTAGTTGCAAGTTGCTCCCATAAACGATTTGAACATGCCCGAGCTTCTGGACAACTAAATTTTCCTTTGGCCAAAGATGGGTGTTGGGACATGAATTCTGCCATAATCGCTTTTTGTTTAAAATTTATTCTGTTTACTTTTGTAGTCCTAAAAAATAACAACTTTAATTTTGTTTTCTTTGTTTTTCACAGAAATACTTACATGTTCCTCTTATTTCCTTAAACGACTGCAAAAATTTGTGTTTAAATTCTAAATTGAATACGAAAATTATTTTTGTTTCAGTTTTGCTATTATTTCTCAACACAATTTTTTTATTCTTACTTTGTTCAGAAATCTTCACATTTATTAACTAATTTATCTGTTTTTTGCATAAACGAAAGCAAGATTCAATTTGCACATTACTTTTCTTGCATTTTCTTTCCTTTTGCTTGTTTACGATTGGTAATGAAGCAACGAGAAATGTCTCGCAGAAAATTGATCGATAACTCGATAATTTTACTCGATACCGAATGTTATCATACCAACTTTGGGTACTCGGTTCGAAAAAACTCGATATCGACTCACATAATTAGGCCCAAGGATCCGATATAAAGTAAAGACACAAACGTCTTTCTTTGTTGAATGCTATACATGCACTGTTTATTTAAAGTCAAATTATTCTTAAGAACTAAATACAAAAATATTACTTAACCTACTTAACTAGTGTGTAGAAAAGAGAAAGAGTGCACATATGTATGTCTACGAACGCATCTGCCATACAATCTTATGGAGAGGTCGTAAAATACTCTTATCCTACATGTAGCAAGCAACCACATGGTTATTAGCCTGCTCATAGATTGCCTGTACCAATCTATTTCAGACTTTCTTCTAACGACCTCCACGATAAGGAGGTCTGCTTGCCACATGTTTACAAGTGGACTGTATTTAAACTAGATCCCTATTTAACAAAATGATCTCTAATCTACACATGCAACCCTCACCAAGACATTCATTATATTTATTAGAAAATTAATATGTTTGTTGTGTTTTTAAGACAAATAAATGCACGCTTTGAATAAGGAATAATTCAATAATGATGTTTTATTAAAATGGTAAAAAGGAGATTAACAACCGATGTGTGTGATGGAAGAATCAAAGAATTGAAGTGAAGAGTTAAACGTTACAATTAACAGTAATCTCATAAAGTTACAAAGTGGAATAGATTTATATACAAAGAAGATAAAGATTAAAAATAGAATTCAATAACATAGAATAAATAGTTGCCATATATCAATTTTGGATACTACAATTCTCCCAGGCTAATAACGAACATGATCTGCAAGATGATTAGGAGGTCTTCTAACTCGGCTTGATCTTCTTAATTCTTGAGTTTGATGTTGTAAAGCTGGTTGTACTAGCGGTTGAGATGTAGCTAAGCTTGGTGGATAGGTAACACGGCGTTCAATTCGGATTTCATCAAAAGGTGGTTTTTCTTTTGCCGGCTGATCAGAAAAGGTAACAGTCTTCCGTGGAATTTCGACATTGGATTTATAAAGTTGGTTGATATGTCTTTTAAGTTCATACCCATTATCGAGTTTCACTTGGTAATGAAGATTTCCAAATTTTGCTTTAATTGTTCCGAATTTCCAGGTTGGTTTATTTTTGTCATACCATCTCACTTGCACTCTGTCTCCCAGGCTTAAATGTCGTATTTTTGAGAAAATTGAAGATGATTTTATTTTTTTCCAAGGGCGAATGGCATCCAATTTTATTCTTAGTTCCCTACCGAGATATAATTGAGCTGGACTTTTCCCATTTGCTAGCGGCGTAGCCCTGTATCGAAAGACAATTTGTTGAACTTTTTCCATTAGCGTTGATTTATCATTTGCCATTGCTTTTAATTTATATTTCAGCGTTTGAACATATCTTTCAGCTAATCCATAAGTCGCTGGATGTCCTGGCGCTATGAATTTCTGAATAATTCCATTCGAAAAGCAGAAGTCATGAAACGTTTTACTTTGAAAAATAGACGCTTTATCCGAAACAATAATTTGTGGCAAACCATGTGTCGCAAAAATGTTTTGCAATAAGCATATTGTTTTCTCAGTTGTCGGTGCTTCCCGAATCACTTTTACCTCTGGCCATTTTGATTTGGCGTCGACCAATACAAAAAAGTAATGATTTTGGAATGGCCCAGCGTAATCTATATGGACTCTCTGAAAATTTTCATCTGGTTCCTCCCACTGATGCGTAGTAACTTTGGATGGATTCTTTTTCACTGTCGCACAATCAGAACAGGATCTTACCAAATTTTCAATGTCTGCGTCGATGCCTTTCCAAAAACAGTATCTTCTGGCCAATTGCTTCATTTTGACAATGCCAACATGGGTGTGGTGTAATTCTTTAAGAATGTTTGCACGGAGCTTCAATGGGATGACAACACGTTCGCCTCGGAAAATGACTCCATTTTGAATTGAGTATTCTGGATCAGAATTTTTACCACTCATCAAATCCTTTTTCAGTTTAAAAAGTTCATTATCTTGGTCCGTTTCGTTTGCAATGGTCACAGCCGTAATTGATGATGTGGAAATTTGATTAACGATTTGATTTTGTATACTTCTTATTTCTTCTTCCAGAAAGTGATTGAATTTTGTAGTTTTTGAAATTGGAGCCCTGGACAAACAGTCTGCGTTTACATTATGCTCCCCTCTGCGATGTTCGACTTTGTAGTTGAAGTTTTGAAGAAAAGATGCATATCTTAGCAATCTTGAAGACGTCATAGCAGGAGTGTTTGCATTTTGATGAAATATACGAGAAAGCGGTCGATTATCCGTTATAAGTGTAAATTCTCTTCCGTGAAGATAAGTAAAAAATTTGTCAACAGCAAAAATTATTGCTAAAGCTTCTCGATCTAGCTGACTGTAGTTACGCTCTGCTTTCGTCAATGACCTCGAAACAAAAGCAATGGGCCGTTCAGCCCCATCCATTATATGCGATAAAACAGCTGCTATTCCAGTAGGACTGGCATCACAAGCAAGAGTAACTGGTAACATTTCATTATAGGGAACCAAAACCCTGTCCGAAGAAATTTCTTGTTTTAATTGTTTAAATGTGTATTCACACTCTGGAGACCATACAAATTTTCGACCTTCTTCCAATAGTTGACGTAATGGTGTTGTTATTGTAGAAACATTAGGAATAAATTTAGAATAGTATGTGATCATTCCCAGAAAACGGCGTAAATCATTGACATTCTCAGGTCTTGGCAAGTTGACTATAGCCTCTATCTTACTTGGGCATTTTGAAATTTGATTATAGCTCACTATGTAGCCCAAATATTTGAGTTGTGTTCTGAAATACTCACATTTATTTTTGTTGACATGAAGATTATTTTCTTTTAATTTTTCTAGGCACTTGACCAAACGGTCTTCACATTCTCTTAAAGTGGCACCATGAATAATGATATCGTCGAAGTGAGAAATTGTTCCCTCTAAGCCTTGTAAAATCTGGTCTAGAATACGGTTGAATTCGCTTGGAGCAGTTTTGATTCCAAAGGAAAGCCTGTTCATACGGTAAACTCCTCTATGCGTTGAAATAGTTTGAATATTTTTGCTATCATCGTCGACTTGAACATGCAAATAAGCCTTATAGAGGTCTAACTTGCAAAAATACCTTGAATTTTTGAGGCTATTGAAGATTTCGTCGATTCTTTTTATGGGGTAGTGAGCCGGTTCTAATTGAGGATTGACAGCTACTTTATAGTCGACACACAAGCGCACGTTCCCATCTGGTTTTGGTATTATCACAAGCGGTGAACCCCAGTTACTGGTATTTATCTTGGTAATAATGCCATCTTTCTCCAAACTGTTTAATTCCATCTCGACTTTTTCACGAAGAGCAAACGGTACCTGTCGCTCTCGCAAAAACACAGGTTTCGCACCCTCTTTTAATTTTAAACAGCATACGGCATCCGGAATACATCCTACCTCTTGTTTGAAAATATCGGCGAACTTTTCCATAATTTTATCGATCGAATTTACCACATAATTTCCTTTCGCATTGTCAGTTGAACGTTCCAGGTCGATATCATTAAGATTTATTTTTAGGTGACGAATCCACACTCGTCCCAGCAGCGGTGAATGATTGGATGACACGACATACATTTCTCCCTTCGATGTTTTATTGTTGTATTTGACGTTGACGTCGACGACACCCACTGTCTGAAAAACATCACCGGTATATGAACGAAAAGATATGTTTGTTTTCCTCATAGGATTCTTTATGTTCAGCTTCTTGAAATCGTTTTGTGGTATCAGCGTGTACCCAGCACCAGAATCTACTTCAAATACTTGTTTTCTGCCTTCAATCAGAATTTCCGTAAAAAATTTATGTGTATCCACTGCTGATATTTGTTTATGTTTTGAATAGATATCGATTACACTGTTGATTCCATAAAACTCATCACTATGGTGAGTATCGCTGTTTGACGTTTCTGAACAGTTATCGATTGAATGAGTGTTGACCTTCTTTTGTTTAAGTCTGTGTTGAATGCATACTTTCTGTATATGACCAGTTTTACCGCATAGACGACATTTCAACGTGTTTTTATTTAACCTGCAATCATTCGACACGTGATTAGTACGTCCACAACGAATACACATACCTTGCAATCCTAATTGTTTATAATTGATTTTTGTTGAAGTTGATCTTATCCGGCTTTGACTGTTACTTCGATTTCTTCCTCTTCGATTGTTTTTTTTGAATGTGGTGAATTTCTCCTGTTGATGTTGAGTTGTTGGAAATCGCTTTGTTATCAACTTTCGCAGCTTCTAACGTTGTTGCTTTTCCCACTACTTCCGAGAATGATGCATTTGGCGTTTGCAACAGCTGTTCGCGAATATGTCTGTCTCTTATGCCCCTGATGAACTGTGCTCGTAGAAAAATCTCAGCCACCGATTTCTCGCACACACACACAAAACCACAATAAGCAGAACGTTGTTGTAAAACGGACACAAACTCTGTGATGGTTTGGTTTTCATTTTGGATTTCAGATAAAAATTTGTGTTGTTCTACCAACATGTTTTTCTTGGGACAGAAATGCGATTCAAGCAATTTAATTAATTCATCATATTTCATGTCACTTATGATTCGCGGAGCGGCAATGTTCGAAAGAATTGAGTATGTTGAAGACCCAATGTACTGCAACAAAAGTTTTCTACATGTTTCTTTATCAGCAAATACACCTTTAAGTTGAAAATGAAGTTCTAAACGTTCTTTATATGTTTTGAAACTTTCTGTTTTATGATCGAAATTGTCGAAGTTCGTTACTATGTTAACGCTTGTTGTTGTGGCTGTTGCTGCAGATGCCTGTTGATTCTGCATTGTTGCTGCCATTGTTGAGATGGCTTGTAATAATGTTTGCAACTGTTCTGAGTCCATTTTAGGTTATGTGAATTCACTTATTGAAATTAATTAATTTTGTCGAAATTTTTATTCACACTTTGTTTAAATCGAGTTTATACTCGTCGCCAATTCCTTGTTGTGTTTTTAAGACAAATAAATGCACGCTTTGAATAAGGAATAATTCAATAATGATGTTTTATTAAAATGGTAAAAAGGAGATTAACAACCGATGTGTGTGATGGAAGAATCAAAGAATTGAAGTGAAGAGTTAAACGTTACAATTAACAGTAATCTCATAAAGTTACAAAGTGGAATAGATTTATATACAAAGAAGATAAAGATTAAAAATAGAATTCAATAACATAGAATAAATAGTTGCCATATATCAATTTTGGATACTACAATGTTCACGTGAACAATGCCTGTATTACGAGAAAAGGATTGAAATGTAAGCTCGGATAGAGAATAGATAAATTTAGATTTATTTTCCCTACTTTTGGCATATTTTGTTGAGAAAATATTTGATATTTTGATAAAAAATCATAGAACAAAAAATTTACGTTTAACATCTGTGTTTTCTCCAAATTGGTGAAGGTCCAGCTTAATATGTTGTTATGCACTGTTTGTAGTTCTCATCATGCAGTAGCACAAGAATTCCCTCACTAAGCTTCCATATAAGCCCACTTAAATAAGAACACACGTTTATCTTATTTTTCATTAAATTTATTTCGGTTTTTGCCTTCGCCACAACAAAAAAATATTTTGTGCCGCTTTCATCTGAGGATTTGGGGTCACTAGTCTGTTTTTTGTTTGGAGGCATTTAATGAAATTGAAACAAGGTGAATTGAAATTCGATGCGGTTTCCACCACATCTAAATACGATTCACTCATTTTGGGCAAATCGTTTTCATACCAAATCGATTCGGAATTCATCACATACCTGAGTATCTTTACCGCAAAACCAAAGTAGTATTCAAACAAGAAATGAAAGCAATCTTATGCTTGGTTCACATTTACGAAATCCACTCGATTTCAACTGTCAAATCCATAAATCCAGATGAGATTTCATTTGACGTTTGAGCTATGGAATTGACAGTTGAAATCGAGTGGATTTCATCTGTCAATTCCTTTGTGTATACGTCAAATGAAAACTCATCTGAAATCGATTGGATTTCATTTGACGTTTGAGCAATGGAATTGACAGTTGAAATCGAGTGGATTTCGTAAATGTAAACATAGTATTAGCATTAGAATGGCAAGATGTCGACTAGAAAAGACGAAACAAAGAATTGATTATATGGGCAGTAAAAGATTTAATGAACAAATATAAAATCCTTGCAAACGCTTTCAAATTTTAAATCAGCTTGCAAGAATTACTTGTGTTCTAGAAAAGAAACACTTCTAATATAAAGAACTACATAATAATTTGCTTATAATAATTTGTTTTTCATAATTTTTTATACAAGTTTTATCCAATGATAATATTTTTTCTGTAGTGGGATTCTGTAACTCATTTTTGCTGTTACCGACAAAAATCGGTAAAATTAAATCGCAAAATTAAAGTTGGCTTCACTGTTTGTGTCGGTAGAGGCTAGCGACTACTTTTTATTCATCGTTAACTTACCGAAAAATTTCGTTAATTATCGAAATTATAAGCATTTTAATTTTACCGGCAATTATCGATAACAGCAAAAATGAGTTACAGAATCCCACTACTGATGTTATTATAAGAATTTAAAATGTTGTCAACTGCCTCAATAATGCCTTTTGGCGCTGAGGCTTCACTTAAAATGAATTAATAAAAAACATTTGAAAAAAAGTTACTGAGAGCTTGCTGAGTACATACTTGCAAGTACTTTTTACTTGCGAAGTTATCGTACAGACCTATTAACAATACATGCAAATGCAGTGTATATTTACAACGATTATAACGGTACCGGTGGTGATGACGGTGGCAACCACGAATTTTTTTCCGAGGAGGTTCTTTCAGATAATGCTGCTGGTTTCGGCGAGGTCCTTTCAGATGATGCTTCTGGTTTCGGCGAGGTCCTTTCTAATGATGCTGCTGGTTTCGGCGAGGTCCTTTCAGATGAAGCTTCTGGTTTCGGCGAGGTCGTTTCTAATGGTGATGCTGGTGGCGACGGTGGCAACCACGTCGTTCAAATGGAGCGAGCAATTGATGCATTCGTGGATTATGGCCAGGATATTAAAGCTGCTGCAGAATACTACCATGTCCCACTTGCAGAGCTATTGGACAACGTACAACAACATCGCGAAGATCACTTAGTCGATAATATCAGCACCACAAACAGCAGAACTTTGAAGAAACAGAATAAGTTAGACCTAGATGAGGAAATAGAACAGTACATTGGAAGGACAAAAATAAAATCAAAGAAGTTCACCATCGACGATTTAAAAATGACAGTGAAAGAAGCCATAACCCTATTCGGGAAACCGATTTTGCACATTGCCAAAAAGTATAAGATACACATAGCCCAGAAAGTCTGCGTTCATCTTACTACTTTTCAAAAATGATGCTAAAACTTTAATAAATAGGTAAATGAGATCAGTTTTTCTTTCAAAAATATGTTATTGGCACTCTTTAGTACCAGAATAAAAAGAAAAATTCCAGAAAATATATTATTATTGCGAAGATAACGGTAGAAAAGTGTTACAAGTGCTAAATTAGAGCCCCAAAAAGTCTGCGTTCACTTTGTATGTTGCAATAATACCGTTAGTTTTTTTTTTGAATTTTTTTGAAGTTTTCTCCCATTTTTAATCAATATTGTCACAACTGGTCACTCTGTGAGGTCGCTTGCAAACTTAACTTAAAAAAGTAAGTTATTTCAAGAATGGAAAACAAGGGCAAAGAAATTGGCATCGATAAAAGGAAAATTCTAGGTAAATTATGGAAATAGCTATCGAAATATTGGCGAAACTGTAGGTAGAACAATACATAGAGTGATAATTAACTATAAACAAACCAGAATTTTTACGTCAAAACCCAGATCTGGGCATTATATAGGAGCCAAAACCTTACAATCTCAGCAGTATGCTTTGAAACGTTATGTTGTTGCAACCAAAATTTCGTAGTTCTTCTGCATTTTGGTTCAAATTGCGCTTCATGATGTTTAGGTAACCATACTTGTCCATTGTCGATTCAATAAATACAAGTTGGCCCACTCCAGCAGCTGCTACACACCCCAAATCAAAACAGCACCCTCGCCATTTTTTACAGTGTAAAACAAGATTTTATTTTTTCAAGCGCTGTTCGAGCTTTCTCCAAACAGTTTGAAGTCCTTTCATTGCAAACATATAGAACATGCTTTCGGCCGAAAATATGACATGATTCCGGAATACTTGGAGGCTTGTTTATGTATTCATTAGCAAATTCAATATGCTTCTGCCTGTTCACTAGTGATATGTACGGCTTTCGCCGTGCGACTATACCATGATATCCAGCTTTATGCAATATTTTTCTGGCGGTTTGTGCACAAATACTTTTTTCGGATGCCATTTTCACATTTTCAACAATTTTTGCAGTAATTACACTGTGCGACAACAAAAAAAATGACGAGGAAAATCGAGTAGATTATGAAAGTAGAGCTAAAAATATGAGACACGTGTATCGGCGTTTTAAAAGTTTACGTCGGAAAGTAACCAAAATAGGCGGGGCAAGTTCCGCCCATTTTTAATTTTTTCGAAATATTCGAGTTAAGATATCTTTGAATCCTTGCATTTCAGGTATATAGTGTCTTTGGCAACTTTACAGAGGAGTATGTGGGCAATATTTTTGTTAAATATTTTAACCCTCATGCTGTTCATCAAAGGGGTCTTTTTTGTCCTTTTTTCAAAAATCTTTCAAAAACTCCTTAAAAATGTGATTGTATCAAATATCAATATTCTACAAAATTGTTCGCCATAAAATTTTACTATAGGTCTCAGAATACACCAAATCTGTAGCTCTTGTCTAATCGCCAGGAATCACTAAAAACGAAAAACACGTTTTAGGGTTAAAGTCGGACTTCATCTGAAATTATTCAAAATTGTCCAACAAAACATAATTTTAGAGGGATGACGTCAAAGACAAAAATATTCTCCGTCAAATTTTACTATAGGTCACCAAAGAAATGAAATGCCTATTTACATTATATATCATAAAAATATCAGTATCAATTTTGTTGAAAAAACATGAAAATATTTCCCAATCTTTTTGATGAAAAATTGTTCCTTCTTTTTTCGAGTTTATACATTAAAGTAATATGAAACTTGGTTATAGGTGAAAAGTGTCAAAAGATGAAAAATTCTACACAAAATTTCACTATGAGTTTCAGACTAAACCATATATCTAGCTATACTATTTCCTTAAAAAAATTAGATTCCAAATTTATATATATTTGGATGAAATTATATGTTCTAATTTTGGACTGTTAATTTTACATAATTCCATACTGGATCAAAATCTAGCAAAATCCTTTACTTTTTGGGAATATTGTTAAAGAAAGAAATGTTCCAAATGAAATTTCATTATGGGTCTCTGAATAAAAGAAATCTGTAACCATAGTATATAACATTCTTAGCAGCACTTGTTTTTGATATATGTATATATTTTCGGTCCATATTTCCCAATTTTCATACAGTTTGTCGTTGTGATTGGATACTGTAAATATCATATTGATGGTTTTTCGTTGTGAATTCATACAGAAGATGTTGTGCGTTCCATTCATAATGCTTTTGAAATATTTGTGGTGCATATATATTTGGAATATAAAAAACCCACATTGGACCTGCCCAAATTGCGTATTTTTAGTACTTTCAACTTACATTCCGTAGTTTTGATAAGCCATTGGTTTCTTATATTGTAAGTGAAAATACATTAGAGGTCTACGGCTATGGTCAAGTGAAAATATAGGTGTCATATGGGCTCTCACATGCAAAATTTGGTGTGGTCCAAAAAACTACAACGATGGGACTAACTCCTACTTCGGTGGCATTTACGGAATTAATTAGCATTTGACATAAATAGCTGTATCATGAATGACCATAACGAACCCAGTTACGATATAGTCATTTACGTCAATTTCTATGGTATTCCGTAAATGCCACCAAAGTAGGAGTTAGTCCCATCGTTGTAGTTTTTTGGACCACACCAAATTGTGCATGTGAGAGCCCATATGACACCTATATTTTCACTTGACCATAGCCGTAGACCTCTAATGTATTTTCACTTACAATATAAGAAACCAATGGCTTATCAAAACTACGGAATTTAAGTTGAAAGTACTAAAAATACGCAATTTGGGCAGGTCCAATGTGGGTTTTTTATATTCCAAATATATATGCACCACAAATATTTCAAAAGCATTATGAATGGAACGCACAACATCTTCTGTATGAATTCACAACGAAAAACCATCAATATGATATTTACAGTATCCAATCACAACGACAAACTGTATGAAAATTGGGAAATATGGCCCTAAAACATATATATCAAAAACAAGTGCTGCTAAGAATGTTATATACTATGGTTACAGATTTCTTTTATTCAGAGACCCATAATGAAATTTTATTTGGAACATTTCTTTTTTTAACAATATTCCCAAAAAGTAAAGGATTTTGCTAGATTTTGATCCAGTATGGAATTATGTAAAATTAACATTCAAAAATTAAAACATATAATTTCATCCAAATATATATAAATTTGGAATCTATTTTTTTAAGGAAATAGTATAGCTAGATATATGGTTTATTCCGAAACTCATAGTGAAATTTTGTGTAGAATTTTTCATCTTTTGACACTTTTCACCTATAACCAAGTTTCATATTACTTTCATGTATAAACTCGAAAAAAGAAGGAACAATTTTTCATCAAAAAGATTGGGAAATATTTTCATGTTTTTTCAGCAAAATTGATACTGATATTTTTATGATATATAATGTAAATAGGCATTTCATTTCTTTGGTGACCTATAGTAAAATTTGAAGGAGAATATTTTTGTCTTTGACGTCATCCCTCTAAAATTATGTTTTGTTGGACAATTTTGAATAAACTCAGATGAAGTCCGACTTTAACCCTAAAACGTGTTTTTCGTTTTTAGTGATTCCTGGCGATTAGACAAGAGCTACAGATTTGGTGTATTCTGAGACCTATAGTAAAATTTTATGGCGAACAATTTTGTAGAATATTGGTATTTGATACAATCACATTTTTAAGGAGTTTTTGAAAGATTTTTGAAAAAAGGACAAAAAAGACCCCTTTGATGAACCGCATGAGGGTTAAAATATTTAACAAAAATATTGCCCACATACTCCTCTGTAAAGTTGCCAAAGACACTATATACCTGAAATGCAAGGATTCAAAGATACAGTCAACCAAAAAAGTCTACATACACCCTATAAATCTCGGGTTTTATGGGTAAGGGATAATTTTTATGAAAATCCAAGTACATAGTTTTATCTCATATCCCTAATAAACAATATTACATACAACAAAAATATATTCCATAATACGAATAACGGTAAATTCTATAAAAACAAAAAAAATAATAGGGAAAAAGTGTACATACACCCAATGAAATATTAAGATTACCGTAAAATTTATGGAATAAGCAATACAAATTTTACATTTTATTGTTTTATCGAATGTCTCGGGTTGTCTATGATATATTTTAGACAAATAGGAACATATTTGTGGATTAATTGCCGTTATTTAATGCCAGACTTCGCGTATAGCTCGTTAAGGCGGACCCTTGCAGATTTCTTTGAGTTTTTCAGACTGGTAGTTTATGAAACCCTAGGAAATACAGTGGGACTAATTATTTTGAGACCCTAAAGCGCTTTGAAGTTGTTCTTATGGATAATATATGCTCCTGAGCTTCGATAAATATGTGAATTCCTGAGTGACCCTAACGGTCATAATACGAGGGCATTCTAGTTAACAGTGTAAATTTCATACAAATTGCATGCATTCTTTGGTGGTGCTTTTATTTTGATGCTTTGGAAACTTTAGGAGCGGGTTTGGAGAATAATGTCGTACATTTCTGATTGAGTTAAGGTCCAAAAATGTATTACAAAGTAATTCCAAGGTTCTTGCTTGTAATTTGACCCTTGGAATGCTGTGAAAACTATAAAATTTATAAAAAAAACTCAGGGATTCGCATATTTAGCGAAGCTCAGGAGCATATATTATCCATAAGAACAACTTCAAAGTGCTCTAGGATCTCAAAGTAATTAGTCCCACTGTATTTCCTGGGGTTTCATAAACTATCAGACTGAAAAACTCAAAGAAATCTGCAAGGGTCCGCCTTAACGAGCTATACGCGAAGTCTGACCTTAAATAACGTCAATTAAAGCACAAATATGTTCCTATTTTGTCAAAAATATATCATAGACAACCAGAGACATTCGATAAAGCAATAAAATGTAAAATTTGTATTGCTTATTCCATAAATTTTACGGTAATCTTAATATTTCATTGGGTGTATGTACACTTTTTCTCTATTAATTTTTTAATGTTTATAGAATTTACCGTTATTTGTATTATGGAATATATTTTTGTTGTATGTAATATTGTTCATTAGGGATATGAAATAGATCTATGTACTTGGATTTTCATAAAAATGTTTCCTTATAGGCCGTTTATATATAACAAGGTTAACCCAGTGGGTCTGGGTTTCAAATGTCATTTCCATTGTATATACTTCAAACAAATCCTCATAAAGAAGGTTAACCCTGCAAAAAACTATAATATAAACGCCGTATTACCCTTAAAACTCGAGATTTATAGGGTGTATGTAGACTTTTTTGGTTGACTGTATCTTAACTCGAATATTTCGAAAAAATTAAAAATGGGCGGAACTTGCCCCGCCTATTTTGGTTACTTTCCGACGTAAACTTTTAAAACGCCGATACACGTGTCTCATATTTTTAGCTCTACTTTCATAATCTACTCGATTTTTCCCATCATTTTGAAAAAAATTGAATTTTGTTGCACAGTGTTATCGGACTGTTTGTTTTAACTATATTAGTTATGTTACGCTCCTCCCGTTCTGATAATATTTTTGACCGTTCAAAACTGAGCTTTGATCGTCCAGATCTGGGCATTGACTTCAAAATCCCGATTTTTTATAGCTAATTATCACTCTATGTATAGACTAATATGTTCTACCTACAGTTTCGCCAATATTTCGATAGCTTTTTCCATTATTTACCTAGAATTTTCCTTTTATCGATGCCAATTTCTTTGTCCTTGTTTTCCATTCTTGAAATATTTTACTTTTTTAAGTTAAGTGTGCAAACGACCTCACAGAATGACCAGTTGTGACAATATTGATCAAAAATGGGCGAAAACTGCAAAAAAACTAAATGTACTATTGCAAAATGCAAAGTGAACGCAGACTTTTTGGGGCTCTAATTTAGCAATTGTAACACTTTTTTACCGTTATCTTCGTAATAATAATATATTTTCAGGAATTTTTCTTTTAATTCTGGCAGTAAAGAGTGCCAATAACATATTTATGAAAGAAAAACTGATCTCATTTACCTATTTATAAAAGTTTTAGCATCGTTTTTGAAAAGTAGTAAGGTGAACGCAGACTTTCTGGGCTATGTGTACATAACGACGCTTTACGTTACCATCTAAGGAAGGTGCCTGCCTATTTTAAAAGAAAAGAAAAACAAAACGGTATATGAGGGTACAGAAGAGTGCAAAAAGAAAACAATTACCAAGTGTAAAGCGCCTGTAAAAATAAATGACTCAAATGACATTCCAAACATTAGCTCTGTTCCTTTACGTGCAAGAATCTTCAAGTTTTACCACTTTTTACTCGAAAAGCGTTCCTTTATCTCGGACACCATACAATTCATATGGGAACAGTTTACAACTTTTACTACTTTTGCCGGTTTTACCATTTTCAAAAGTAAAGGAACAGACCAATTATTAACAATTTCCTCTCATACAGCAAATTTGTTTGAAGTTAGAAAATAAATAACAAAAACCATTAACTTCTGTACTACTCATTTCACCATCATCATAATAAAAATAAAGGCCTGGGTACATAAGCTGCCTCGCCTGCTTACCTTCATTTTTAATTTCAAACTCTTTTGAACAAAAATGGTTAATCAAGTAACATACATACATAAGTGATCTATTTTTCGGATGCCGAAATGGGGACCTAACTTCTCCTGTCGTCGAAAAACTACAGGAGTGGAAACTAATTCCAAAGGAAGGCATGCTCAAATGCAACCGGGGTCATGCACTAAAGTTGTGTCCTTACCCAAGTTGTGATGGATGGATATGGAGGTATGTATATAAAAGTACAGCTTTGTTTTTCCCATTGTAACTTTTTTTATTTTAGATGCAGTAAAACATTCCGGGGCCGTACAAAGGGCAAATGTAATTTCAGACGTTCCTTTCGGAAAGGAACGTTCTTTGATAAATTAAAGTTGCCCATTTACAAAATCCTTGTTTTTGTGTTCATGTGGACAAAACGTACCGGTGGATTAAATGGCATAATAGATGAAATATCAATTGGTTTGCGGGCTGTAGTGGACTGGAACAACTTCTGCAGAGAAGTTTGTATCCACAGTTCCTTTCAGACCCAAATATAAATCTGCGGCCCCGGAAAAATTGTCGAATTGGATGAAACCAAAGTGGGGAAACGAAAATACCACCGCGGACATCATGTTGAGGGGCAGTGGGTGTTTGGAGGTGTTGAACGTGGTTCCACTAACAGTTTTATGTTTCCAGTGGAGGATCGGACCCGAGACACCCTACTGCCCCTCATTAAAACATATATTAAGCCAGAATCCAAAATTATTTCCGACTGCTGGAGAGTAAGTATAACAGTATATTTAAAACAAAAAAATAAATAATATATTTTTACTTTTTAATTTTAGGCATATAACACACTATCCGAAGATGGATACACCCACCACCAAGTAAAGCACTCAGAAAATGTTGTGGATCCACAGACCGGTTTTCACACAAATACCAAAGAGGGGCTATGGCGCCATCTGAAAAGATCGATTCCTGAATATAACCGTAGGAAAATATTTTTCGACGGTTATATTCAGAAATTTGTCTTTTCAAGATGGTGCCGTGCCAATAACAAGAATGCATTCTTGGAATTTCTCAAATTCGCGGGTTAGCTGTATGATCCAACAAAATCTTCAGCTGACTCCGAATTTGAGAAACCAAGAATGGATTCTTCTTCCTCTAATGTATTGCTGGAAAGTGGATCCACAAGCGAGGAATCACAAGAGAATGAAGCCGATACTGAAATCGGCAGCGAAGATGCTAAAAGCAAAGATGAACCACCCGCCAAAAAATTAAAGATTTAAAATTAATAGCAAAACTATTTTTTAATTTGTTTAGTAATTTCTTTTTGTCTAAATAAGTATTTTGTCTTACTTTATGTTACAATTAGAAACATTTTAAATTACAAATTTTTCTTTTGAATTATAATTTTTTTTCTGTAAATAACCGGCCTTCTGGGGTGCCACCGTGGTGCAATGGTATGCACGCCCGCCTTGCACGCAGAAGGTCGGTGGTTCGATTCCCCGGCCAGGCAACATCAAACATTTTTCAACGGTGGCAAAATACCCCTCAGTAATGTTGGCGACATTTCCTGAGTATTTCAGCCTTGTAAAACTTCTCTACAAGTGGTGTCTTTAGACACGCCGTTCGGACTCGGCGATAAACAGTAGGTCCCATATCATTGAGCTAATATGAATCGGGGTGCACTCATTGATATGAGAGAAGTCTCCCTTGTCCCGTATGGGATGTTGTGGAACAATGTTTTTTTAACCGGCCTTCTGCCGTGGATTTAAGACTTTCTCCTATGGACAGTTGCAAATCTCGGGAATGTAAACAAAATTTCTTTTAAATCGCCGGCCTTCGAATTGAGTTTAATAAATGTGTTTAACTTAAACACTTATTTACTATATTTACTTTAAACACTTATTTACTAACAAAGGGATTTTCCGGAACTTTCGAAGCCTATATCTCGGGAAGTATACATTACAAAAGTTATACGCCGTTGGAATAAAAAGGACTACCTATGGTGCAAATGTGGCCCGGGAAGTATGAACTTCCCCCCAACAAACTTTATGGGGGTTATCAAGAACGGCAATTCCCCGTGATTTTTTTCACTTTCTCCCTTAAGTTGCAACGGCGGAAAGACAAAACTCACTGAGAAATTTCATTCATGATAACCCCCTATATTTTCGTAATCAGGACGTAAAGATCTATGTACCTGTGGTAATCATTTCAGATTTTTCCGCCAGATGGTAGAGTATTCAATTTATGTCCAAAAAACAAATTTGAAAAACACACTCGAGTTTGGTAGTGTTTCTTACGTATTATGTGTGTTCGTTTACTCAAAATTTGTACAAATTGTTACTGGACGCTGTTCGTTTACTCTTCAGTACAATACAAAAGACCTTAGTCGTTTGCAAGAAGTTACTGGACTTGTACAAATTTGTACAAATTATTGAGTAAACGAACACACCTATTGTTACGAATGTAACTGATAGATTTAAGTTAATTTAGTTTAATTTCCGTTAATTTAAAAATTTGAATTGTAACGTAAAGTTTTTATTACGCAGTTACTTTATTTAAGCAACAACAACTACCATGTAGAATTCTCTTTATCATTCTAGTTCTTACTTTACCTTCCGTTAATGTGCTTTTGTTTTGTTTTGCCATAATCATGTAATTATCGTTTAGTTTGCTACTTCTTTATTTCTTGCATTTGTTTGTTGTTGTAATTACGTCATTAGTGTGTTTGTCCACTTGTATTGATCTTCGCCCATGTATGTGAGTTTGGCTGTTCGCTTAGTGCGAATGTGCGTCTGTGTGTTCGATGCACAGATTCGAGGATTCGTTCATGATACCTACTTTTTCTCCATCGGAATTTTTTGTTTGTGATAGGAAAGAAGGGAAAAAGAGAGAATTTCCGCACGGAATTTTCATTCATGATTGGGCTGATAATGAAGATTTTTTTCATCGCAATTCCTTACGTGCTGCATGACTGCAAATTTTTAATAAAAAACTGAACATTTATTTTTAGTTGATAGTGGAGGGTGTGATTTAAATTATAAAAAAATAGTTAGGGGCCTGAATGGTTGGTTGTACGCGCTTGTTCCGTAGAGTGCATCTTGTAAACTTTGCCGACATTTTGTTCGATTATTTTTTAGTGAATTAAATTGGACTATGGATATCGAATAACCAAATTATGGCTGCAAATAGTCTAATAACTGCATTTTAAAAAATTGGTCTTTGATTGAAATGAATACAAATTTAACTGTGCATTTGTATGCCAGCTATATAAAAATATGGACCTATCTTGAAAAATTTTTGCAAAGAGGAGTTCTACCCCCGGAGGCACTAAAGTACCACATTATAGCTAAATCAGGGATAACAAGTAAAAATTTAACGAATCGGGGGTACCATAAAAGGGGGCTACATCGAAACATAAATCCATATTGAAAATCGGAATGTACCGTTATATGGGGGCTATACCAAACATTAGTCGATATCTGCTTTCCGAGATTACAGGAGTATTAGCTACAGTGATCTGAATGACAGATTAAGTCAGATAAATTGGTGTGAAGTATACAGAATACCTACAGCCGATCTACAATTACAATTTCTTCAACAAAACATTCTTCATTTGTATGATTCCACTGTTCCGATGAAATATAACAACAGCAACCCTAAATCGAAGCCCTGGTTTAACTCAAATATTAAAGTCCTAATTAAAAATAGAGACGCAGCGTATTTCCGGTGGAAGTGCTTTAAAACAACAGAACTCTACGATATATTTCGTTCCTCCCGTAAGTTAGTGAATAGAGCGATTAACACAGCAAAAATTGAGTACTACGCCAGTCGTTTTAGTTCTGCAATAGACTCACAAAGTACTTGGAGAACAATTAATGACATTGGTCTTGGGAAATCGAAGACTCCGTCCACCTTTCAAGGTGATGTGGATGAATTAAACAAAACATTCATTAATCACCCTTATTACGGTTGGCGTAGTCGTATCCAAAATTGCAAGCTGACGTGTTGTAACGTCTAATTGGTATTATGTATGTTTTTGTACAAAAAAGCAAAAATTTCAATTTTTAAAGAATTCTTTTGGTAACTGACATTATTAGAATTATTGGTAGATCATTTTTAAACTTTTAATTCAGAAGAAAAACTAACCCTACAGTTTTTACAATCAAAATAAGTGTTTGGCGTAGACGTTTTTGTGTTCGTTGGCGTAGTCGTTGTCGTAGGGATATTTTTTGGTACCACGTAACATTTACGACAACGACAATTTTTTTCTCATACAAAATTTAAAAAATATATATTTTTTTAATTGTAAAACAATTCGTTTGAAATCATCTTTTGAGCAAGAACTAAGAAATTTACATTGCATCAATCGTTATATGAGGACTCTAACAGATTTTCAATAGAACGTTTGTCATCTGATAAAGACACGAAATTTATCTTATGAAAATGAATCAAAGTAGTAAAATTTGTATTTATTATAGTTATTTTCCAATATATTTTAATAACCATTGCCAAAAAATTCTTTTGAAATTAATTTGTTTTTATTTTTATATGCTGTCGTTTACAAAATCGGTCACGACTCTTTCCTCGTATTTCAACGCCATACGTAATACCTATTTGTCGTGATACGCCAAACGTAATACCGATTTGTCGTATCAAAAAAAAAAAATGTTGTATTTAAACCAAGAAATTCGTTTTGGGAATTACAAATGTATTTCTTTCGATTTTTTTAGGATATTAAATGCTATAAAAGACAAAAAAATTCGTTGTATATAATTTTTCATCATATAAAAATTTATCTTACGACTACGCCTACGTCTACGCCTACGACAACGTCTACGTCACTTGAACGTCTACGACTACGCCAACCGTAATAAGGGTGAATATTTCGTCTCTTCGAGCAAATTCTTCTTTTTATGATAATCTTGAAGTCTTTGCTGATGGACATTTTGAGTTTAGAAACGTCACTGTAGATGAAGTCTTACAGAGCTTCGCTGCCGTCAAATCTAATGTCATTGGGCCTGATGGACTTGACCCCAAGTTCCTACGGATACTTCTCCCAAGTCTTCTGCCATTTATTACACATCTTTTCAATACTATTCTCACAACCAGCACTTATCCTGTGCAATGGAAACATGCGAAGATTATACCTGTTTTGAAGTCTAACTTGGAATACCGACCAATAGCGATTCTATGTTATTTGTCCAAAATATTTGAGAAGATACTGCACAAGCAAATATCTGACCACATCCATCGCAATTCTTTGATAATAGAAACCCAATCGGGTTTCCGGGCCGATCACACTTGTACCAGTGCACTTATAGAAATCTCTGAAACAATAAGATGTGCGATAGATGATAATGATCTCTGCTTTCTAGTTCTCCTCGATCACTCTAAAGCATTTGACACAGTTGATCACAACAACCTTTGCTTCAAACTACGTAGATTCTTCAATTTTTCAAATACTTCGACACATCTTATACTATCCTATCTCTCCAATAGATCTCAATCCGTGTACTCGGGAACGAAAGCTTCTAGAGCCTTGATGGTTGATAAAGGAGTACCACAAGGATCTATTTTAGGACCTCTCCTTTCCACACTCTATGTCAATGACCATCCCTTCCAATTAGTACATAGCAAGGCACACATGTATGCGGATGATGTACAGGTCTACATTAGTTGCCCTTTGAACGATATTGTGCAGTGTACACGGAAACTAAATGATGACCTCGAAAATGTTTCCAAGTGGACCAAAGAAAATGGCCTTTTATTGAATCCAAATAAATCCAAATGCATTATCTGCCACAAAAATAACAAGTAAAACGTCGTTAAGTTCGGCTGGGCCGAACTTTTTATACCCTCCACCATAAAATAGTGTTAATTAAAATGGAATAATTAGGGTCCTTTCACAGTTTTAGGTGGAACAACTTTTCGACAATGGATAGAATCCTACTGCCTCCCACTATTGCTTAAATTACACTGTGAACACAAATGTTGGGGCAGAGATAATTCCTTTTGGAGATGAAAGCCCTTGGTGTGTGTATATTAAAAACCCCGAAGGACAGATGCGCCGTGAGTCGAACTTCCGCGTTATGGCGTGATGAAGTTTTTGCAAGAGACCCTGTAAGCCATCATGAATTAGCATTATATCTTTGTTTGTTGTTTTTGTGGAGCACTTAAGCAATAGTGAACAAAGATATAACGCTAATTCCTGATGGCGCCATAACGCGGAAGTTCGACTCACGGCGGATCTGTCCTTCGGGGTTCATAATATACTCACCAAGGCCTTTCTTCCCCAAAAGGAATTTTCCGTGCCCCAGACTTTCACCTCCATTTTGTTGCACGGTGTTATCTAATCTAAAAAATGTGTTCAGCTAGGTGAAAAGTACCACCTACGGGGCTATATCAAAGAGTCAACCTATATTTAAATTTTTTGGCGGAAAAGTTTTATAACTGCAGGGAACTTCAAGAGTCAAATTGAGGGTAGTTTCATCAAAAAAAATGTAAACCTTCAAAAATGGACCCATGTTGACGAATTTTAGTGAAGAAATTTCGTGACCACTGAAAATTCCCGAAAATCGGGTGGTACAGTTATATGGGGGGATATACCAAAACATGGACCTATATTGACGATTATTTTTGAATAGACAAAATTGTAGCTAAATTCTCAAAATACCGATTATTACAGCTAGTTCGGTTAAAAATTGCAGCTAACATTCTCAAAATACCGAAAATCGGGAGGTACCGTTATATGGGGGTTATACCAAAACATGGACCTATGTTGACGATGTTTGGTGGAGATGTTTCATGACCACTGAGAACCTCAAATGGCAAATTACAGCTATTTCGGTAAAATACTGTAGCTAACATTCTCAAAATACCGAAAATCGGGAGGTACCGTTATATGGGGGCTATACCAAAACATGGACCTATGTTGACGATGTTTCGTGGAGATGTTTCATGACCACTGAGAACCTTAAATGTCAAATTACAGGTAGTTCGGTAAAAAATTGTAACTAAAATGATCAAAATACCGAAAATCGGGAGGTACGGTTATAAGGGGGCCATACCAAAACATGGACATATGTTGACGATGTTTAGTGGAGATGTTTCATGGCCACTGAGAACCTCAAATGTCAAATTGCAGATAGTTCGGTAAAAAATTGTGGCTAAAATTCTCAAAATACCGAAAATCGGGAGGTACCGTTATATGGGGACTATACCAAAACATGGACCTATGCCCACATCCTTAGGGATATAAGTTTGTTGATCACTAGGAACCCTAAGTGACAAATTATAGCTAATTCGGTCTGCAAATGTGGCGAAGAACGTCAAAATACCTCAAATCCGGAGGTACCGTTATATGGGGGCTATACCAAAGAGTAGACCGATATAGCCCATCTTCGAACTTGACCTGCCTATGGAAAAAAGACCCTCGGGTGCAAAATTTCAGCACTCTATCTCAATTATTGCGGACGCTAGAGTGATTACAACAGACGGACATGGCTAGATCGTCTTAGAATTTTATCCTGATCAAGAATATATATACTTTATAGGGTCGCAAATGTTTAGTTCGATGTGTTACAAACGGAATGACAAACTTAATATACCCTCCATACTATGGTGGAGGGTATAAAAAGATCACCTTTGAAAGTGTTGACATTCTACTGGACCAAAATATAATTGAAATTGTGTCTAGTGCTAAGAATTTGGGGGTCATTTTTAACTCATCTCTTAGCTGGGGAAGTCATATTAACGTTGTGGTAGGACAAACTTATGCTAAGTTACGTGCTTAATGGTTAACCCACTCGTTCACTCCACTTCATATACGTGCTCTCCTAGCAAAAACCTTCCTGTTACCCGGACTAACCTACGGATCCAAGCTCTTTGCAAATTGCGACGCACCGAGCAAACGTAAATTAAATATAGCATATAACAGCATTGTGCGTTATGTTCACGGGATTGGTAGAACAGAACATGTGTCACCTTTTACTCGATCACTTTATGGAGTTAATTTTGATGATTATCTGAATATGAAAAATTTAATTTTTCTACATAAGGTCTTAGTCAAACAAAAACCTATTTACCTGTTCAATAGATTAAAATTCACAAGATCTAATAGAGGCAGAAAAATTATTCCCCTAAAACGCCGTAGTTTGGTGTCAGAACGGCAATACTTTATTAGCACCATTCGTCTGTGGAATTCTCTTCCAAGTCAATTGTAACGCATCAACAACGTTCATACATTTAAAATTAAACTTCAAAACTATTTTCGAAACAATGAAACTAAGACCTAATCCTATATCATTGTTTGTATATTTTTTGACATTTTTCTTGTTTTGGCTTTGTGTTAAAACCCATTATTTAGTATTAATATTAATCTTGTATTGTGTTTTTTATTATATAATTGTTATCCCGTAAATTATTTTTTTTAAGAAGGATATGTATCTACTATAATAATTCCTGTACTTTAATTTATAAGATTTTTATCTTGTTGTGCAGGAATATCAAATACATATCAAATATCAAATTGTTCATATTTGGGAATGTTCATAATAGGCTGAAATTGTCTTGTGTAAACGCCTAATTAAAAAAAAAAAAACATTTTTATTTTTTTTCAAATTTTTTATTTTGGATTTCTTTTTCGTATATAATGGAATTTGTTTTCTCTTATTTAGCTCTTACGGTTAAAGTTAAGTAAGAAAAAGAAAATTTTACATAGCATTTTATAAAAACGTATGTGTGATATATGTTATATAGTATGTATTTTTAGGTTTTGTTTTATTGTATGTTGTTTGTTGTATATAAAAATGCCTATAGAGTCGTGACGTAGCTACAGATTGTTAAACACTGCTGCACAACAACACTTGTGTCATCATGTCATGCAAAAGGATCATTTCATTCGCGTTCATTTACTTTGATTCGAATGTTCTGGTCCGTCCGGTTTATAAATTTTACACTTTAGCTTCTTACTAACATTTCAAAGATTATTACCTGAATATAATTTCAATAGTTGTTGGTGTTTCTATTAACAATTCTTTTTTTTCGTTTAAAATTATTTTTTGTTGGTTGATTGGTTACTGGGTGTGTTGTTGTTGGCTGCCTAAGATGTTAGTTTTAAGTAACTGTCTCGTCGTTTATTAGGTTGCTAACAAATATTTTGTTGTCCATGAAAAAATTGCTAATTAAATTTTGCGAGACCTCCAAAATGGACCTCTACTAATTTTGTTTACAATTTTTGAATATTGTAGTTATACATTTTTAAAGAAGTGTGAATTTCCATTTATAGTATAAATAAAACATCTTTCGAAATAATTAAGGAATTAAAAAATAGAATTTTTTTAAAAACAGGAACCAAAGGAACTTTGACCTTCACAAACAACACCATATCACATCAGTTAACAACAAACACTCTCTGCTGTCTTATTTCCAAAAACGAGTAATCGTTTTGCCGTGCCATGCAACCCAGAGAGTGTAGGTTTGTTGCCTAAGTTGTGATGGTGTTCTGTGAGGCCATTTTGTTGTGTTTTTCTCTTAAAAATAGTGTTGCTTAATGGTGTTGAGGAGCAGGTTTTGCAATCACACCTTAGTATAGGAGTGTTTGTATTACATATTATATAATAATCATCTTTTTTATAAATCGGTTGCCTATATCTGTTGTGGTTTTTGTTGTTGTTGTTACTTTATAAAAAGAACAGAGGTAGTTTTTGTGTTCTAACTTGATTTATTTCTTCTTGTTTTTGGCATTTTTGCCATCGGCATTATTTTCCACTTTTTGCTTCTTCTTTTGGGGTTGTGCCTCATCTTCTTCCTCTTCGCCATCATCCTCCTCGTCAGATTCATCATCGTCCATATCTACAACTTCGACTTCATCTTTGATGTTTTGGCCGTGAATGTAGACGGGACCGTTACCCTTGATCAATGTGAAGGTAGCGGATGTTTCATAGAATTCGATATCAGGATTGACGGCACGAGTTTCGCCAGCTTTCAAAACGGCAATGGGAATTTTCAAATTGTCTTTAACAGTGTGTACCTGAAAAAAGAAGAGTCAACAAAATACAATTAATAAATAAATCGATAAAAATGTTACGAGTACTGTGGATGGATAAGAAATTGTAAATCAAAATCAATTGATGTAATAAAAAAAGCAAAACCTCTCAGACAAAAAAATTATAAAATAATTTGTCATTTATTAGCTTTTCTACTCGAAACAGTGTAGAGCATATTGTTTGCATTTGATAACAGACTATGTGTGGAGTATTATGGCCCAGTCACCCCAAAACCCATTTTCATGGTCGGTGTGTGTTTGTTTGTATAGAATGGTGTACTTGCAAAAAAAAGTTTTGTTTGATGTGTGAACGAATGCAGCGAGAATGCAAAGGCACTTTCTCCTACACAGGTATTCATTTTTATAAGAGAGAGTACAATCACCCCGTTTTATGAATTGCTGCTTATTAATGTAGTCCGTGTAATCCTTATGAGACAACGAAAATCAAATTTAGATAAATATGTATATTTATATTATATTAGGTATACCTAATAACATTTGTATCCGATTTGATTAATATTCGATAGCTTGACTATAGAAGATTAGTAAACAAAGAACGTGGTGAAACATATGACCTTGAAAAAAAAAAAAAAATAACGTGGACCCATCTAGAATGATAGTGATTGCTATTGGTTTTAGTCAGTATCAAGAGGGGGAAAACCTCTGTTTTGATTTGTATGTTCGCATCGCTTAAACCGTAGAAAATTGCAGAAAGTTATCGAACAGCATTTTGCAAAAACTTGCAAGAAAGTCAGCTGTTTCCGAAAAAGTATGCAACTTGTTTTTGTTTCTTTTGATATTTTAAACCAAACGAAACAAAAACATAAATTTTATAATTGCAGTTTACTTATTTAATGCTTTAATCCTATCCACAACGCTTTAGAATCTAAAAAAATTTGCAATAGTGAAATTTTCTTGGTCAAAAATGTTAACATTTCGAGTTGTTTACATTGAACAGGTGATTAAAAGTCAGCTGATCAGACTTGCAAATTTTTTCCCAGCAAAACTCTCCAAACTCGCTCTCTTTTGCTGGATAATTTTGTTATCGAACAACATTCAGTAAAAATTTGTACGAATTTGTAAAAATTTTTGGGTTATCGTACAGACCTATTATGGTACCAGAAGTAGAGGTAGTGGTGTAGATGTGTATATTTGTAGGGGCTCATGGACATATGTATACGTGCTTTTATTGAAAATAATTCTATTGTGGACTGAAATGAATAAATTGCACATGAAGACCTTTTGTTAAACCCTTTTGGAACTTGAATTGGAAGAAAGTTTACGATGCAGAAATTTTCGGCCAAGTCAAATACTCAATTCGTATGTGATGGTTTTTCTTAGGAAGTATAGACTTGACAACAAGGACAATGAATTGCAAACAAATTATAAATTTTCGACCATACGGTTACGGCTTTCAGAGTTATGGTGCGCACAATTTTTCCGGAACATTTTAAACTTTTGTGGGAGAGGGTGATAAAAAAAAATTACGAGTCAGAAAAGCACACGTTCGGATAGGGTCATTTCGTGTTTGCCAATGACCACAAACGTACCCCTCGCACAGAGCAGATTGATATTGCAGAGTACTCGAATAAGCAGAGGATGATACTGGCTTTGCATGTTTTAGAAAAAAAAACCTTCGAATGGATGACGGATTCCCAAAAAGGCATTGGGGGTTATCATGAAAGAAATTTCCCCGTGAGTTTTGTCTTTCCGCCGTTGCAACTTAAGGCAGAAAGTGAAAAAATTCACGGGGAATTGCCGTTCATGATAACCCCAATGATGTTCGTTTTGTATAACGGCACAGTAGGTGACGAAAGAATTTCCCAGATTAAATTTAAAATTTTTGCTGGGATACTTATAAACCTGTTGGCCAACTTTTTCCGCTGTCAGACTCACAAAAAGCATAATTCTTCTTACGAGTATATCATGAATACCATTTGGGAACGGGTTTTGGAACATTCGGGCCATTATCGAGGAAAATATGGAGAATAAAATTATACTTTGTAACATAGACTACTAAAAACTTTAGGAATGATAGGTTGTACTTTTTTGGAGGAGGTACCTGAAGGAATGGACCGACATGTTTGGCCGAACTTGGAACTAGATCTAATTTTTGGAGTATGACTTTTTAGAGCTTTCGGTTAATCATGTTAGGAAACATAGACTTGGCAACGAAAACAAGTAATAAAGTATCAGTCAGCTTTGCTGACAGAGATATACCCTCAGCATGTATATATTGAAACAATTTCCAGCCACTACATATGGTGCCATAGGGGGTTTTTACACCTTTCGGGCTGTTTGCTCAAGAAGTATGGACTTGCACCTGAAAAAACTTTTACCATCGTAATTGAGGCAGCGAATGCAAGTTGCTTAAAGTGAACTTATCCGAAATTTTGTGTGGGAGGTACCGGATGGAGTGGACAAATATAGTGCATATTTGAACCTGATCTTTATCTGGTAGATATATTAGGATGTGTAAAGTATGGACCAATTCGGCCACTCCCTTCAAGAGTTACCGTACGAACAATTTTTCCGAACATTTTTGAACTTTGTGGGGGAGGTACCTGACGGAGTGGACCGATATGGCTTATCTTCGAACTTAAACTATGTTTGGAAAAAATATTACTAAGGCCAAATTTTGGACCGAATCGGCAGATCCGTTCGAGAGTTATCTTGCGCTTCAACCACCTCACACGGTGTCATAGGTTTTTATTTCAACTTTGGGGCTATTTTCTCAGGAAGTGTGGACTTGCCCTGATGAAACTTGTACCGTCGTATGGGGGGCAGTGAATACAAGTTGCTAAAACAAAAATCAAAGCGATTCGAGAGCAGGTCCTAAACTGAACTTATCCCAAATTTTGTGTGGGAGGTACCCGAAGGAGTGGACCGATTGAGTCCATATTTGAAACTCATCTAAGTCTGGTAGACATTTCACGATTTGCAAAGTTTGGACCAAATCGGTTACTCTCTTCAAGAGTTATCGTACGTACAAATTTTCCGAACATTTTCGAACTTTTGTGGGAGAGGTACCGGAACCCATCTTCGAACTTAAACTAAGTTTGGACAAAATATTACGAAAGCCCAATTTTGGATCCTCGAAGAACGTTTTGAAATTTTGTGAGAGAGGTACAGGAAGAAGTTATCCGATATAGTCCATCGTCGAACTTGTAAAGGATGGACGACTAATGTCAGTCACTCTTGCGGATAGTTATCGTGCGCAACAGTCATTTTAATTGATCGCCGTAGGATTTTTAAAGCTTTTGTGTCATTATGTCAGGAAGCATAGGCTTGCCCACGACAAACAATATATCATTGTAATCAGAATAACAAGAGGCTACATTTGATGAAAAGGTTGGACCAATGTCAATAACTCATTTCGATACTTATCGTGCACACCAGTCATTTTAGTTGGTCACAGTAGGATATTTAAAGCTTTTGGAATGAACCAGAAGGAAGAATGGACTTGCCTACGAAAAAGTATGTAGTTGAAATCAGAATCACAAGGGCTACCACCTTCGATGGAAATGTCAAAACCATCATCGAACAGCTCTTAAACCATTCTCAAGCGAAAATGTGGAACTTTGAAAGAGATGTCCGACATAGTCCATCTTCAAACTTGAAACAAGTTTAAGGTGAATATTACAATGGGCAATTGGGTGCCACCGTGGTGCAATGGTATGCACACCCGCCTTGAACGCAGAAGGTCGTGGGTTCGATTCCCCGACTAGGCAACATCAAATTTTCAACGGTGGCAGTAATGTTGGCGACATTTCGTGAGTATTTCAGCCATGTAAAACTTCTCTACAAGTGGTGTCGTAGGACACGCCGTTCGGATTCGGCGATAAACTGTAGGTCCCATATAATTGAGCTAATATGAATCGAGGTGTACTCATTCATATGAGAGAAGTCTCCCTTGTCCAGTATGGGATGTTGTAGAACAAAGTTTTTTTTTTTGTTTATTACAATGGGCAAAGAATGGATGAACCAAAATCTGTTGTTGTTGTAGCAGCATAAGATGCTGGGTTGGCAGCCGCTGGCCGAAACACTTTTGGTTTCGGGTCTATCCGGTACGAAAGAACCCGCTGCCGTGGGATTGAACCAAAATCTGTGACTCCTTTCAATAGTTATCGTGGCCACCAACCAATTTAGTTGGTCATCGTAGGATTTTTAGAGCTTTTGGACCATTAGAATTGCCAACGATAAACATTATGTTGCTGTAAACAGGACCAAAAAGACTATCTTGGGTAAAAACTTCAAAACGATCGACGAACAGACCTTCAACTGCAGTTCATCGGGAATTTTGAACTCTTGTGAGGAAGGTGGTACCCAAAAAGGGTTTGATGTATGTTTGGAAGAAATTTTACGATGTATCAAATTTGATACTCTATTCGTAGGTTATCTTTTTGGCCACTGCCTCAAGAAGTATAAACTCTCCCCAAAAAAAATTTTACCATTGTAATAGAAGCCACCGTGGTGCTTACCGTCCGCATTGCACTCAGAAGATCCCTGGTTCAATCCCTTACCAGAACATCCAAATTTTCGGTTGTGGCAAATTCCTTCAGTGTAATGTTGACTTACTTTTCCTGAGTATTTCAGCCATGAAAAACTTCTCTACAAGTGGTTTCGTAAGACACGCCGTTCGGACTTGGCAACAAAAAGTAGGTCAGACTTGGCAATAAAATTGAGCTAATATAAATCGGTGTGCACTCATTGATATGAGAGTCCAGGGATGTTGTGGGAACATACGTATGTATGTTATAGGAACCGCCAGGTCAACATTCTACAAAAATTAAAAACGCTCCTACCTAAAATGTCCTTATTCTGCACTTTGGCGAAATGTTTTGAAATTTAGTGTGGGATGTACCAGAAGGAATTGACATGACATGATTTATGACTACAAAAAAGCTTATCGTGCCACCATCCATTTTAGTGAAAATTTTTGAACTTTTGTGGGGGAATTACCCGATGGAGTGGGCCGATATGACTGCCCTTATAAGGAACTTGATCTAGTTTTGTACAAAATATCGATATGCAAAGTTTTGATCAAACCGGTAAATCCGCCGTTCGAGTTAAAGTGCGCACTAGGGTGGTTTTAAAAATCGGTGTCAGATTTTTTAGGCGGCACTCCCCTTAAGTGTTCAGTTTTGTTTGATTTTAAGACTGCCAAAGTTTGAGCACAATCACAATATTTAACACGTGTCACTGGGGCCTCAAAGTTTCAATGGGCCCTATATAAAGCTAATATTAAAATCCGAACTGATTTTCACAATTTTTTGTAGGCTTAGTTTTTTAGGCACAAGAAATAGCTGGTAAAATGTTTTCATTGATTTTACGATAAATAGGGTCTGTAAAGCGATTTCGAGAAAATTCGCCTTTGGCCCTATACAAATTACTATGGAAACTTCGAGGCCCCAGTGGCACGCGTTAACATATTTCGATTGTGCTCAAACGTTGGCAATCTTAAAATCTAACAAAACTAAAGACGTTGCCGCTTAAAAAAATCCGACATCGATTTTTTTTCCACCATCCACAAATTACTTGTGATCGAAAAACATTATAGCGATAAGACACATTTTCTTTTACTATGTATCGTGTCAATACTCTCTCTCGTAGTTAGCCTGAAAGCTGAAGCTATTTTAAAAATACAGCAACCTTCGGAAATAATGATAAAATTAATTTGAACTTAAATTTACGTGAATACTCCATCATAAAACTGATTTTATTATTTTGTTAATTTATATTTCACGCAAAATTCAAATAAATATCGTAGCAAAAAAAAGAAAACTACTACAAAATATTATACATCGCTAGTAAAAAAAACTTTGTTTTGCATTATGGTGAAAACAAAAAAATTTCCATTGCCCGAAAAAAACTTTCCATTTCATCTGAAAATATGCACATTAAATTGCGAGGGTAATTTTCCATTACGAAAAATAACCGATTTTTTCAACATTGATAATGACCGACAACGACGACGTCAAATTGGATTTGATTTAAACAATTAAACAAAACATACAGTTCAATAAAGTCCCAATTTTTTACTCATTCACCTAATGATGACATAAATATCAGCTTGTATAACATATTATCACAAAAAATAACATTAAAACAATTGAAATTAAACAAGTGTTTTGAGAGATGGTGAGTAGAAGATACAACTAATATGCGATAAAGGCTACATTAGTGGTAAGTCTATGGGCAGAGGATGATATGAACTATGAACAAACAAATAGAAGGAATTTCCATGTTATATTGTTCTGCAGAATAATAGAAATAATACCCCCATCACACCCCACACTTTCAAGAGGTAAACAATCAAATCTAAAAATATGGAAATAATAATTGAAGAAAAACAAGCTTTGCAGATGAACAATCATTTCTGAAAAGTGCTGCATACCTTATCAAAATTATTAAGTCGAAAACTTATATGAATAATTTGAGGTAAACATACATATGTCATTATAATTTAGTCTTCCAAGGATCCTAAAACTGTTCCGCGGGAAATTTCAAGAATAGTACTATGTTAGAGGAAATTTTTTTGTATCGTATTGTTATATCAGATATAACAAGATAAGCTCATTCAAATCAAGTCAGAAACCGAATATGCATGAAGAAGCCAATGTATTTGGTAGGAGATAATAAGTGTGGTTCGTTTAAGGTGCTGTTAAAATTGATCAGACGATCATAGAAGTTGTTTCCAAAAAGGGAGCAATCAATGAAAAACAGCCAGAATATGTTCCGAAGCCATAATTTTTCAATCATGGCAACGGTCTTGCAAATGATCGAGATTTTGGCAGACCGATGAAAAACTATTCTCAAAAAAGTAGCTAAGAATTTTAGTTCCCTTGACAGAACAAATCAGCACAAGAAAAAGAATCTTCTTTATATTGCAAGAATGCCACATTGATGAGGTTTTTGAAACATTCGGAACCAATGTCGAGAAAAGTTTGGAGAATAAAAATATTGCGTTGTTACAAAGAGCACAGAAATTAGTAAAACTTTAGGGAGGCGTACGACGTGTCGACCTAAATATTGGGACATTGCGGGGCCCATATCACAAGAAGTATTGGCTTCCCCCGACAAAAAAAAAAAAAAAAAAAAAAAATCAACACAATCCGAGTATAGGCCTTAACCTGGATTGAAGCGCAAAAGTGTTCAACTTAAAATGGACCAACATAGTTCATCTTGGGGGAGGTGGATCTAAATTTGTGAGTCATTCCTTTCAATAGTTTTCGTACCAAACAGCCATTTTAGTTCCACTAACATCCCAGACGGGACAAGGGAAACTTTTCTGCACACCCATTCATATTAAGCTCAATGATATGGGACCTACTATTTATCGCCGAGTCCGAACGGCGTGTCTTAAGACACCACTTGTGGAGAAGTCGCCAACATTACTGAAGGGTATTTTGCCACCGTTAAAAATTTGGTGTTGTCTGGCCGGGGAATCGAACCCACGACCTTCCGGGTGCATTACCGCCGTGTTTCGGCACCGTAGAATTTTTACAAGCTTTCGGGCCATTATGACAGCAAGCATGGACTTGTCCACGAAAAACATTACATCCCTGTAAGCAAGGTAGTCCTTCCATAAAATGTTTAACATTATTCTCGAAGAGCTCTTAAACTGCACCTAAGCGATTTTTTGGACTTTTGTGAGGTAGGTAGCCGAAGGAATACTCCATTCGTAAGTTATCTTACCCACCTCCAGTCATTTTAGTTGGTCACCATAGGATATTTAAAGCTTTTTGAGTAAAATGTCAGAAAGCATGCATGGACTTGCTTACAAAAAAACCTTTTATCACTTTAAACAGGACCACAAGGACCACGTTCGGTAAAATTTTCAAAACGATACTCGAATAGCGCTGCAGCTAAGCGAAAATTTTAAACTTTTGTGAAGGTGTTGTCCGATAAGACTCTCTTCATGGAACTTGGTGTACGTTTGAATAAAAAAGTTTCGTCCAAATCGAATACTCAAATCCTCATCAGCTCATTAGCCATTTTAGTTATTGTCGGCTGGGCTTTTCAGAGCCTTTGGGTCATTATCTCAGGAAGTGTGGGCTTGTGCCCCCGAAAAAATTGTGCCATTGTAATAGGCAACGCAAGGACAACTTGTTGAAAAAATTCAGAACTATCTGAGACATGCACTAGTGTGAAAAATTTTGAAATTTTGTGTGGGTGAAGGGTTAAAGCCAAGTTTAGGGCCTCATCCCTGATCACCTTTTTATATGTACTGGATACACAATTTGCGTTATTAAAGTCCATACTTCTCGAAATATAGGCCACGAAAACTCCAAAGGAAATCTTATCGCGTAACCGCTGTTGAACTATGACCATAGTTGAAAGTCTTAAAATATGAGAACAAGACCGAAAGATTGATTTTTAGAATCTAGTCCTCACAAGCTTTAAATATATGTCAACATTGGTTGGCTTTCAAAAAAATCAATTATGGGTACTCGCGTAACTTTATAGGCCTACATCTCGGGAAGTACAGACTTCCGCAACACAAAATGTACATATTAGGGTTATGACTTTTTGACATTTTTCCTCAAAAATGATTTCCTGTAGCAGGGATGAATGAACTTTTGCCTATTAATCACTATGCTATCATTTATTCCATTGAAATATAAAAAAGTTCACGCACAAATCGATTTTAAAAAAATAATTTTTTGAAAAAATATATGAAATGAAAAAAAAAATTTTTCTAAAAATTATTATTTGTTGCACGAATGAATAAATATAACCCTACTAATAACTATAATAAAGTTTATTTCATTCAAATATTAAAAAAGTCGCGAAAAAAGTCACTTTGAAAAAATTTTAAATTTTTTGTTTTTTTGTTAAAAAATTATATTTTTGAATAAAAGCGTTTACGACATTTTTACGATTCTCAGAATTGAATAAAAATAGCGAGAAACAAATTTTATGTCATTTTAATTATCTTATGTGGCTCTAAAGTTTATTTTCAATTATATATCTGTTTTCAGTGACTTCAAAAAATTGTCCATAATTTTGATAAATTCAAATTTTAAAATCATTTTGTGCGTGAGGTTTTTTCACAGAATCACCTTATAATTAAGATTTTATGTAATCTTATGGCAAAACTCATCACGCTATGATACAGGGATATGAGGTTGTAAAAAAGTCATAACCCTAGTACATATATCATTGTAATTAGGGCTCCAAACAGATCCACCATCAGGCCTTAAACTTGACATGTCCCCAAATCGGTTACTCCCTTCTAGAGTTATCGTGTGCACCAATCTGGCAAGTAAATTTGAACCTTTGTGTGGGGAGGTTGTATCCAAAGATGGGCCATCTTCAAACTTAATTAGAACAAGTAAAAAAAGCGTTAAGTTCGGCCGGGCCGAACTTTTTATACCCTCCACCATAAAATACTCTGAGCAAAGACGGAATAATTATTTTCTTTCCTGTCCACAATTTTAGGTGAAGATATTTTGTGACCGCTGATACCTAAATAAGCTAAAATAATGTATTCAATCGGTCGGGAACCCTATATGGGGCTATATCAAAGTGTGGACCTATGTTTTGGTGGAGAAATTTTATGACTACTAGGAACCTCAAATGTCGAATTGCAGATACTTGGAAAAATTTGTAGCTAAAATCAAAAAAACCGAAAATCGGGAGGTACCGTTATATAAAGGCAATACCAAAACATGGGCCTATGATGACAGTTTTTGGCGGAGATGTTTTGTGATTACTAGGAAACTCAAATGTCGACTTACAAATAGTTCGGTCGAAAATTGTAGCTAAAATCTTCAAAATACCGAAAACCGGGAGGTAACTTTATATGGGGGCTATACCAAAACATGGACCTATGTTGACAGTTTTAGGTGGAGATGTTTTGTGATTACTAGGAATCTCAACTGTCAATTTACAGGTAGATCGGTCAAAAATTTTAGGTAAAAACCTCAAAAGACCGAAAATCGAGAGGTACCGCTATATGGGGGCTATACCAAAACATGGACCTATGTTGACGGTTTTTGGTGGAGATGTTTTGCGGTCACTGGGAACCTCTAATGTTCAATTGTAGGGTAGTTGGGTCAAAAATTGTAGCTAAAATCCTTAAAATACCGAAAATCGGGAGGTACCGTTATATTGGGGCTATACCAAAACATGGACCTATGCTGACGGCTTTTGGTGGAGATGTTTTTCGGTCACTGGGAACCTAAAATGTTCAATTGCAGGTAGTTTGGTCAACAAATGTAGTTAAAATCCACAAAATACCGAAAATCTGGAGGTACCGTTACATGGGGGCTATACCAAAACATGGACCTATGCTGACGGTGTTTGGTGGAGATGTTTTGCGATCACAGGGACCCTGAAATGCTTATCTGCAGGTAGTTCGGTCAAAAAATTTTGCTATAATCCTCAAAATACCGAAAATCGGAGGTGCCGTTATATGGGGTCTATACCAAAACATGGACCTATGTTGACGGTTTTTGGTGGAGATGTTTTCCGGTCACTGGGAACCTAAAATGTTCAATTGCAGTTAGTTTGGAAAAAAAATGTAGTTAAAATCCACAAAATACCGAAAATCGGGAGGTACCGTTATATGGGGGCTATACCAAAACTTGGACCTATGTTGACGGTGTTTGGTGGAGATATTTTGTGACCATTAGGAACCCCAAACGTGAAATTACAAGTAGTTCGGTCAAAAAATGTGGCTAAATTCCCCAAAATACCGAAAATCGGGAGGTAGCGTTATATGGGGGCTATACCAAAAAGTGGTCCGATATAGCCCCATCGTCGAACTTGACCTGCCTATGGAAAAAAAGACACTCGGGTGCAAAAATATAGCGCTCTAGCTCAATTTTTGCGAACGCTAGAGTGATTACAACAGACGGAAATGGCTAGATCGTCTTAGAATTTTATCCTGATCAAGAATATATATACTTTATATGGTCGCAAGTGATTAGCTCGATGTGTTACAAACACAAAAACAAACTTAATATACCCTCCATACTATGGTGGAGGGTATAAAAATATAAATACAAAATTTTGAACCGAATCGGTTGATCCTTTCCAGAGTTATCGTGCACACCAGCCAGACAGACGGACGGACAAGGCTCCAAATTGTCTGTCGGATGATTTCGTTCAAAAATATTTGGGTTCTACATCCATTTTTGGTCGTAATAAATTTCTTTATGTTTGGTTCTTTCTAATAACAAGGAGCATTATAGTGTCCAGAGCAAGTAACTACCCTCTTCTTTGAAAATCAAGTTGATATTTAACCATCATTACGTTTAGTTGGAAGTTTATATTTATCATTCCATCAACAAAATTCCTTTTCGAATTTAACTGTCTAACGCCGTCACTATAAATATATAAACCAGTGGTGCTAAGAAAAATCGGTGTCTCTCCATTACTAAACAATGTCATCTTAAAAATAAAGGGAGGATAATTGTTGTAATGCTAGCGTAAAGAGTATAGCACCAATGATGATATAAATCAATTCTTATCTTTTTACCAAGAAATACAAAAAGACACCAATTGATCATTGCAGAAGTGTCAAATTTATAACACATCAGAACAACAACAACAAGAAGACATTATCAAAGTGACGTTTCTGCTGTTTGGATGATGAGCACACAATGATAATGAAATAAAACGAAACTAATACGGTTCTATATGATTAATAAATGGGTTGTGGGCTTGTCGAAAGTTATCAGCGATTGCTCTCAAAAATAAAAAAATATATATTTGAAATGTTTGTTTTCTTTGGTGTAATCTACAGTCTCTTCTCAACTAGACAATGTCCGGCACACGTTAACTCTAAAAACAAAACATAGACAGCGCTTCAACGCCGCAAGTGACAACTTATCACATGCGAATTTATTCAGTCATTCAGTTTTCATAAGCGTTACAGAACGAACGCTTCAAGTACGCGCTTTTCGAACAATATAAAATTTTAAACAAATTTTCTGCCAAACTGGACGAGAAAACTTGTTTCATTAATAACAACAATATGACAGACGATATTGAAGGTGTGCAAAAAAATACAGTTTATCTACCGTTCTAATAAGACAACAATAGTTTGTTGAAATATTTAATAATTTGATTTTAGTTTTAATATTGTATTCAAATTAAATCGAAATGTTAAGACATTACATTGAAGAAATCATTTTAAACGAAATCTTAGTAAACTAACAATAGTGAGAATTTGTTTTCAAACCCCGCAAATGCCGGTTACATTAAATAACAACGTGATTTGAATTTGAAATTTTTAATTGTTGTGCTTAGTGTTGCTGCTTTGATTCAAGTGTTTAAATAATTAGTAACAAGCGTTTTTATTATGTAGTCCCTGAGCCCCCATACCGGAAGAACAAATATGAATTAAAATAATGTAGTGTGAATTTTTCTTATGTAGATTTCGTTGTGATGTGCGCGATAAACTTTGACATACATATTAACTCATAATCGCGCAAGTAATTTTGTTTATTTTTCAATTTTTGAAAATTATTTGTACTGAGTGATAATGCAAACAATCTCTTGCCAACAACTTTGTATTCTTAATGGTTTCAACGCCACATGCCGGCAATAAGTGTTTATATAATGTAACATGTAATCAAAATAATTAGAGTCCAGCATCTTTATTTGTTTGCCAACCGCAAAAAAGCTAACCGACCAATGTGACAAATAACCTTAAAGTGCAAAGAAGTCATTTTTATAGAAAAAAAAGTTACGTTATAAATGAAAGTACTAAATGTTAATAAAACAAAATTTATGATTATGTCTCATTATAATTGTTCCACAAACACCCCATACGGGACAAGGGAGACTTCTCTCATATCAATGAGTGCACCCCGATTCACATTAGCTCAATGATAGGGGACCTACAGTTTATCGCCGAGTCCAAACGGCGTGTCTAAGACACCACTTTTGTAGAGAAGTTTTACATGGCTGAAATACTCAGGAATTGTCGCCAACATAACTGAGCGGTATTTTGACACCGTTGAAAAGTGTTTTGAGGTTGCCTGGCCGAGGAATCGAACCCATGACCTTATGTGTGCAAGGCGGGCGTGCATACCATTGCACCACGGTAGCACCCAATTATGTTTATGTAAACCCTGATTGAACTCGAGATATTGGCTGACTTCATAAATACAATATTTACATTGAAAATATTGACATCATAAAACGGCGAAGTAAATATGTGTGGCAACACTGACATGTCAAAAAAGACATGATATAAGTTATTATTTGGACGAAATTTGCACATCGTAAAATGTATTCCAAACATGCATCAAGTTTCATCAAGGTCCATTATTCGGATGAAACCTTCGGGTACCTCTCTCACAAAAATTCTATTAAGTGCAGTTTAAGAACTGTCCGAGGATAGTGGTCCTAATAATACTTTTTCGTGTTTCCTGACAAAAAAAGGCTCAAAAAAATCATCCAACCTTTGACTTTGGTCCAATCCTTGCACATTGTTCGAGGATTGTTTTGAAATTTTCATCAAAGCTAGTCCTTGTGATTCTTATTCATTTTCATTTTTTTTCCATTTCCATACATACAGAAAACAAGTAAAAAAGTCGGTTTTGCCGTCAGAGGTATACCCTCAGCCTGTGTATATTGAAAAAATTTTTTCAAAAAAAAAAAAAAAAAAAAAAAAAAAAAATACGGGGTTTTAAAAATTTTAGGCGTTTGAACCGACAAAAATGGTGATTAGGATTAAAGATCAAAAGTTTTGCGGAGGAGATACTAAAAGGAATGGATCGACATTGACCATTATGGAAGAGGATCTCCAGCCAAAACATATGGTGCCTATGGGGGTTTTACACCCTTCGGGCTGTTTGTTCAAGAAGTATAGACTTGCCCCTAAAAAAGCGAAGGCAGCGAATGCAACTTGCTTCAACAAAAATCAAAGTGATTCGAGAGCAGGTCTTAAAGTGAATATGTATCCGAAATTTTGTGTGGGAGGTACCGGATGGAGTGGACAAATATAGTCCATATTTGAACCTGATCTATATCTGGTAGATATATTAGGAGGTGTAAAGTATGGACCAATTCGGACACAACTTTCAAGAGTTACCGTACGAACAATTTTTCCGAAAATGTTTGAACTTTTGTGGGTGAGGTACCTGAAGGAGTGGACCGACATGTCTTATCTTCGAACTTAAACTATGTTTGGACAAAATATTACTAAGGCCATATTTTGGACCGAACCGGCAGATCCGTTCGAGAGTTATCTTGCGCCCCAACCACCTCACGCGGTGTCAAAGGGGTTTTTTGCGACTTTCATGCTCTTTTCTCAGGAAGTATGGACTTGCCTCTAATGAAACTTGTACCGTCGTATGGGGGGCAGTGAATACAAGTTGCTAAAACAAAAATCAAAGCGATTCGAGAGATGGCCCTAAATTGAACTTTTCCGAAATTTTGTGTGTGATGTACCCGAAGGAGTGGACCGATTGAGTCCATATTGAAACTTTATCTAAGTCTGGTACACATTCCAGGATGTACAAAGTATAGACCAAATCGGTTACTCCTTTCAAGAGTTATCGTGCGAACAAATTTTCCGAACATTTTCGAACTTTTGTGTGGGAGGTACCGGAAGGTGTGGACCGATATAGGCCATCTTCGAACTTCAACTAAGTTTGGGTAAAATATTACGAAAGCCAAAATTTGAACCGAACCGGTTAATCCGTTCGAGAGTTATCGTGCGCTCCAGCCAGCAGGACAGACAGACAGACGGACGGACATGGCTAGATCGACTCCAAATTGTCTGAAACACATTTCGTCCAAACATACTTGGGGTCTAAAACCATTATTTCGATGAGGCACATTTTCATCGTATCAAAGTGTATATACCCTCTTTAGCCTAAAGGCTGAGGGTATAAAGAAGAATTATATTTTTTGGTTAGACTTAATTGATTGAACCTGTCAAAGGAATAACGCCAAAAAATACCATGGAAAAGTCCTCTCTTGCCACCAATGAAATTTCTATTTACTTTAAAAATTAGGGATCTCTCCCCGTAGGACATTTAGGTCCACCACTCCTGTTATGATTTTTGGTACAGTCATATGCTGAGATTAACTTTGGGAAAGCCGACTGATTTCTTTTTACTTGTTTTGGCCCAACAGCGTGCAAAATTGTCCCGCCAAGTCTACTCAACTAACTCGAGAAGCATTATGATCACGGCCCTAAAACGGTAGATTGAAAAAAATTTAAACAGATCATATCGTATTCTGCTATTACAAAAACTCTCCAAGTTTTATTGATTCGTGGGAACAAATTGAATACTCTACCAGCTGGCGGAAAAAATCTGATTTTTTTAAATTGTATTTTTTTCTAAGTAGCCAGTAGGCCAATTTAGCGCACGGGAACAACATTTTTTTTAATTTAATTTTTTCTTACTTTAACAAGGGAATTTTCGGAACTTCAGAGGCCCATATCTCGGGAAGTATGGACTTCCCCCCAAACAAACTTTATATTTTTGTAATCAGGACGTAAAGATCTATCTGTGGTAAACATTTCAGATTTTTCCGCCAGCTGATAGAGTTTTCAATTTATGCCAATTCGTGTACTTTGGGTGCAACTTCTTAAGTTGTTAGTGGACAAAATGTCTCCTTTCGGTATTTCCGGCAGACACCCGTTCCCAGGTAAGACACAATGTTCGGAGTCGATAGGAGGATATGGTATCATTGAACTAAAATGGAATCAGGCAGCAGCCATTGATATGAAACAAGTCTCCCCTTATCTCTTGGGAGATGTTCATGGAAAAAAGTTGTTTCAGCCCAAAAGAAAACAAAATTAAATGGAAGGCAATTTGTGGCAATTTTCCTTGTTCCTTCTTAAAGTAACGAAACATGTTGCTGTTGGCAACAGACCATGACATACCTATCTTATCTAAGTCATTTCAAACAAAATTCTTTTAAAAGTGACACTCTTTATGAGAGAGAATTATCAAAAAAAATAAAATTTAAATGTTACTACCATTTGTTGTCCTACAAAAAATATTTACTTAAGAAATTTGTATTAAAAAACACATGCCGGTTGTGTTTTATAGAGCACAATGAACGGGCTCTGTTTTTGGGGAAAAACAATATTTAAATATATACCTGCATGGCAGGTAAAAACAGAGCATTGTCTTAAAATGAATATAATATTAAAAATAATTAACCATCAATCAAAAAAGAAATTTTTTTATGAATGAAAATATTTCAATAAAGAAATAGTTTTTTTACACTAAGTCTAGTGGCGACCAGTGATAACAATATTTGATCAATCACGGTTATGGTTGGCTGGCTGAAGGTGGCAAATATTTAGTTTGTTAGTGGAACTAATAACATAAACCAAACAAAAACAAAGAATTTATTTGAAACCAAGGCAGAACTAAATAATTACTGCTAATTAATAATAATTTGTGTTTTGTTTCCCCTTTTTTTCTCCCCCAGCAAAACTATATCACGAAGATTTACCAAATCTCGGACGAATAGTAAAAAATCGCAGCAAGCAATGCTGTAAACCCGCAACGTTTAAAAAATTCCTACCAATTTTGGATTGGTTACCCAAATATAATGTGAATTTTTTGATAGCTGATTTTGTGGCTGGATTAACGGTGGGCCTTACCACCATACCGCAGGCCATTGCCTATGCTTCGGTGGCAGGGTTGCCAACACAATATGGCTTATACTCAGCATTTATGGGGTGTTTTGTATATATTCTATTGGGCACCTGTAAGGATATTACAGTGGGTAAGTTTGCACCTTCTTTTGGGAAAAGAAAAAATATAAAAAATGTTTTTTTAGGACCCACTGCAATTATGGCCTTAATGGTACAAACCCATGTCACCGGTAGTGCCGATTATGCCGTGTTACTATGTTTTCTATCCGGCTGTATAATTTTGTTATTGGGTATTCTAAATCTTGGTGTATTGGTGAGATTTATTTCCGTACCAGTTACCACAGGATTTACAACAGCAGCAGCCATTACCATAGCCAGTGGTCAAATAAATAATTTATTTGGCATTAAAAGTAAGTTGAGTGGAATTTCTCATTGGGAATATATGATTTCTAATTCATTTTTCTTTTGCCCCAAAAACTATAGGTTCATCAAATGAATTCTTGGCAGCGTGGGAGAATTTCTTTACCCACATTGGTAATGCCAAGCTCAATGATGCGCTGTTGGGTGTTATTACTCTAGTGGTGTTGCTGTTGATGAGGGTAAGTGGTAGATATAAATAACAATAAAAACACTCGGTAAATGTGGTGAGATATACATTCACCTGTAATAACATAAAGGACATGTAACAAAATTAGTTTGAAATAAGCGGGTATGTTCTGAGACACACTTCACGCCTCAAGCATTGTGTTCACCCCATTTTAAAACCAGTAAGGAAAGGATCAAAGTCGGGCGGGGCCGACTATATAATACCCTACACCACTGTGAATATGTAAAATATAAATCGGAGCTATATCCAGATCTTAACCGATTTTGATATAATTTGGCACATTTATTTCCAGACCGAATTCAGTCACACATCCAAATATCATTGAAATCGGACTTATATAGCTTGTTTGGAGCAGAAATATGCGAAATCGGCCGTAAATGTATATGGGTGCTATATCCAAATCTGAACCGATTTTGATATAATTTGGCACATTTAGTTCTAGACGGAATTCAGTCACACAATCCAAATTTCATCAAAATCGGACGTATATAGCGCGTTTGTGGCAGCAAATTCGTGAAATCGGGCGAACATATATATGAGAGCTATATCAAAATCTGAACCAATTTCGATATAATTTGGCACATTTATTTCTAGACCGAAGTCAGTCACACATTCCAATTTTCATTGAAATCGGACATATATAGCGTGTGTGGTACAGGAAATACGTGAAATCGGCCGAAAATATATATGGGAGCTATATCCAAATCTGAACCGATTTCGATATTATTTGGCACATTTATTTCTAGACTGAATTCAGTCACACATTCCAAATTTCATCAAAATCGGACGTATAAAGCGTGTTTGATGCTGCAAATTCCCGAAATCGGGCGAACATATATATGGGAGCTATATCCAAATCTGAACCGATTTCGATATTATTTGGCACATTTATTTCTAGACACACATTCCAAATTTCATCGAAATCGGAAATATATAGCGTGTTTGGTACAGAAAATACGTGAAATCGGCCGAAAATATATGTGGGAGCTTTATCCAAATCTAAACCGATTTCTATATAATTTGGCACACTTATTTCTAGACGGAATTCAGTCACACATTCAAAATTTCATCAAAATTGGACGTATATAGCGTGTTTGGTGCAGCAAATACGTGAAATCGGCCGAAAATATATATGGGAGCTATATCCAAATCTGAACCGATTTCTATATAATTTGGCACACTTATTTCTAGACCGAATTCAGTCAAACATTCCAAATTTCATCAAAATTGGACGTATATAGCGTGTTTGGTGCAGCAAATACGTGAAATCGGGCGAAAATATATATGGGCGCTATATCCAAATCTGAACCGATTTTCACCAAAAGCAATAGCGTTCTTCCTATGGCTAAAAAAGTTGTAGTCCCCAATTTTCAGCTGAATTGGACAAAAAATGCGACCTGTACGTTGCGAACAAAAATACATGGACAGACAGACGGACATGCATAAATCGACTCAGAAAGTGATTATATGTATATCCCCATAAGGAACTATGGGTCTATTTCGTTTCCTTTTGTATGTTACATACAAATGCACAAAGACATAATACCCCTTACCACATAGTGGTGTAGGGTATAAAGGGGAGTAGTCCGTCCATAAAATACACGAAAAATAAGCGTAAATGGGGTGAACAATATTCTTGAGGCGTGAAGTGAGAGGTGAAGTGTGTCTAAGAACATACCCGAAGATCAACTGGTGCTACTATGGAGGGGTTACAAATCTATATTTCGTTCTGCTAATGGTACAAATGTTCTGCATTGAACCACTTATTTCCAAAAATAATCCCAGTAGGCGATTTAAGAAAAATTGAAGATTTTAATATAACATTGATTTTGGTATCGGCGGTTCACACATTATTCTCCACACAACTGATTTAACCTCTTATCCTTATCTTTACAGAAAATCAAGGATTTACCATGTTCCATGAAAATGCTAACAAAATATATCTCCCTATCGCGTAATGCATTGGCTGTTATAATTGGCATTGTACTGTGTTATTGCTTTAGCAAAGATGGCAAATTGCCATTTGCAGCTAGTGGTGAAATAACAAAAGGTATACCCGACTTTAAGATTCCACCGTTCAGCACCACAGCTACTAATGGCACAACAATTGGTTTTGGTGAAATGATTTCAAATCTTGGGGCATCAATCGTATCAATTCCACTTATTTCAATATTGGAAAGTATTGCCATTGCCAAGGCCTTTTGTAAGTATATATTGCATTCCACAAAAGAGAACAATAATTCAATGTATTTTCATTTACAGCCAAAGGCAAAATGGTGGATGCTTCCCAGGAAATGATTGCTTTGGGATTTTGTAATGTACTAAGCAGCTTCTTTTCATCTATGCCGATTACCGGCTCCTTTACTCGTACCTCAATTAACAATTCAAGCGGTGTAAAAACAACCATGGGTGGTGCTGTTACCGGGGCATTGGTCCTTATGGCATTGGCATTTTTAACCACAACCTTTTCATATATACCAAAGGCCACATTGGCAGCAATTATTATATCGGCCATGATATTTATGGTTGAATATGAACGCATTTTTGAAATTTGGAAATCTAAAAGTAAGTATATTTTTTAAAAATTGTTCGCTAATAGAAATAATTATAAACTAAACGCTCGCTCCTTTTTAGAAATCGATATGATTCCTCTGACCGTCACATCATTGGTATGCTTATTCTGGAGTCTGGAATATGGCATGGTTTGTGGCATTGGTGTCAATGCCATATTCATTCTTTACAAGAGTGCCAGACCAAAAATACAAATAAATTTGGAGAAAATCAATTCGACATCAGTGGCTATGGTACAAGTAAAGGAAAATCTATGCTATTCCTCTGCAGAATATTTAAAATCGAAATTAATTAAATTTGTGACAACACAAGGCGATGGTGTTGTAAAAGTGGCTATATTAAGGGGAGATGAAATTACCAATATTGATTCAACTGTAGCCATGGTAAGTTCCGCTACAACTACTTCTACAAAATACAACAAAACCCGAATTGAAATAATAATTTATTCTATTCACTCTTTCTTAGAATATTATCTCAATGAAGGAGGATTTATCCATGTTGGGTTGCAGTTTAATATGTTGGAATTGGAATTATGATGCAGCTGGTGTTGTTTGCCGTTTACATCCCAAAGAAAGATCAATGTTTAAATTTGGCAAATCTCTTGAGGATATAGTAACTGATGCAATGCAAAGTGCAGCATTACAATTGGAAAGTGTTAATGTCCACGAAGATTTGTAGCTTTAAAATTTGTTAAGCAAATACATAGAAGCGGTTATCTTCTTTCATTTATAATCTACCTTAATGCACACATATTGTTCCATATACATTTAAGTTGTTCCTTCCATTGTTATTGTTACTCAAAAAGACTGTTCAAATAGTAAGTTAAAGTAATTTAAAAATAAAACAATTTTAAATTATAAATTTTTAAATATTTTTTATTAATCGGTTTTGTGCCACGGAAAACACATGCACACCCAAGCTGATTACATCTGTGAATGTGGCCTAAACATTAATGGTCGGTTTCTCTAAGACGATTCGAATACAAATTCGTTAGTATTACAACCAAATTCCTGTTATTGTAGAATTTTTGTTTAGTTGAAAACAAAAATTAATTACATATTTTTCAAACACCCAGAAGTTTGGTAGTAGCTCGAACGAATTTGAATTCGAATCGTCTTAGGGAAACAGTGTATACGTGAGAAGTACGTATATCGAATAAAATCGAATTGTAGTGTTAAAAATGTCGAGAAGCTGAAAATCTTGCAATGCTGTTAAAATTGCAAAAGTACCCCAAAAGTGGCCTTTAAATGTCTTTAACCCAAAAAGAGTTAAACTTGTGTGTGGTAGGTACACGAAGGAATGGAACGATGAAGTTTAATTGATGATGATGTAGATATCACTGTGCAACATTTTTAAGGTGATCTTGTGCAAACAATTCGAACTGAGGATTTTTTGTACAGTACAGAACCAAACGACAAGAAACCCTCGTTGGGTTTTGTTGTGTCAGATCCAGCTCGGATTTCATGGTTAAATATTGACTTTTTAAAGAAATTCTGGGCTTTGTCTCTGAAACCTATGTGAATCTTTTTCTGACCTCTGAAGCAAATTTGTAGATATGGGCAAGAATAAAATATTTAGAGAAATAATGAATTCGAAAAACTACATTTATTGCCCCAAATTTCAAAAAATATGCAAAAAATTCCACAATTTTTATACATTTCGCACCGTATGTCCAAAACTCTTCAAATCATGTCATTGTGTTAAAATGCCTCTATGCTGTTGTTTTCAGTACATTTTTATACCCTCAGCATTTATGCTAACGAGGGTATGTATATACACTTTCATACGGGCAAAATGTGCCTCATCGAAATAATGGTTTTAGACCCCAAGTATGTTTGGACGAAATGTGTTTCAGACAATTTGGAGTCGATTGAGCAATGTCCGTCCGTCTGTCTGTCTGGCTGGCTGGAGCGCACGATAACTCTCGAACAGATGAACGGCCGATCCGGTTCAAATTTTGGCTTTCGTAATATTTTGCCCAAACTTAGCTTAAGTTCGAATATGGGTTATATCGGTCCACTCCTTCCGGTACCTCCCCCACAAAAGTTCGAACATTTTCGGAAAATTTGTGCGCACGATAACTCTTGAAGGGAGTAACCGATTTGGCCACACTTTGTACATCGTGAAAGTTCTGCCAGACTTAGATGAAGTTTAAATATGAACTCAATCGGTCCACTCCTTCGGGTACCTCCCACACAAAATTTCGGAAAAGTTCAGTTTAGGACCTGCTCTCGCTTTGATTTTTGTTGTAGCAACTTGTATTCGCTGTCCCCCATACGACGGTACAAGTTTCATAAGGGGCAAGCCCATACTTCCTGAGATAATAGCTTGAAAGGTGCTAAAAACCCCTATGACACCGTGTGTAGTGGTTGGAGCGCAAGATAAATCTCGAACGGATCTGTCAATTAGGTCCAAAATTTGGCCTTCGTAATATTTTGTCCAAACATAGTTTAAGTTCGAAGATAAACCATGTCGGTCCACTCCTTCAGGTACCTCCCTCACAAAAATTCAAAAATCTTCGGAAAAAATATGCGCACGATAACTCTTGAAGGGAGTGACTGATGTAATCCATACTCTGCATATCCTAATATATCTAGCAGATATAGATCAGGTTCGAATATGGACTATATTTGTGCACTCCTTTGGGTACCTCCCACACAAAATTTCGGATAAGTTCACTTTAAGACCTGCTCTCGAATCACTTTGATGTTTGTTGAAGCGATTTGAATTCGCTAACTCCATTACGACGGTAAAAGTTTTTTCAAGAGCAGGTCCATATTTCTTGGGAAAACACCCCGAAGGATGTAAAAAGCCCTATGTCACCATATGTGGCTCTCGAACTGTTCTACCGATTTGGTGCAATATTTGGTCTTCGTCATATTTTATCCAAACTTAGTTTCATGGGGCAATACCGGTCCCCAACTACCGGTACTTCTCCCCAATATTTAAAAAAAATCACTAAAATGTTAGGTCGATATCACTTGAATGGTGCAACCAATTTGGTCCAAACATTGGATCTCCTAATATTTTGTCAAAATTTAGTTTAACTTCTAAAATGGCCCATATCCGTCCTCCCTAAGGGTACCTCCCCCACAAAAGTTTAACATTTGTGTTAATTCCTAATCCACATTTTTGTCGGCAAGTTCAAATGTTGAAAAAGGGCCACAAAATTCTGAAGAGACGATAGATACATTCTATCTGTCCGTAGAAAAAAGTTTCAATTCACATTGGCTGAGGTTATACCTCTGTCGGCAAAGCCGGCTGACACTTTTTTATTCGTCAAGGACTTTTGGTCCAAATATCCCACCGAAATGGATGAAACTTGGTATTAAGTCTTCGTTAGGGGTATGCAACTTTACAACTGAAATCTGTCCGCATAGGTCCACGTCTTCATATATCCCCCATAGAACGGTACCTACCGATATTCGGTTTTTTGAAAGTTGTAGCCTCAATATCCCACCAAAATGACTGAAAATTGGTATTTAGTCTTCGTTGGGGTATAAAACGTTCCACCTGAAATTTGTCGGCATAGTTCCACGTCTTCATGTAGCCCCCATAGAATGGCACCTCCCGATTTTCGGTATTTTGAAGGTTGTGGCCACAAATTCCACCGAAATGACTGAAATTTGGCATTTCTTCTTCGTTGTGGGTATAAAACTTTCCACCTGCAATTTGTCGGTATAGGTCCACGTCTTCATATAGCCCCCATAGAACGGTACCTCCGGATTTCTGGTATTTTGAGGGCTGTGCCCTCAATATCCCTCCGAAATGGCTGAAATTTGGTATTAAGTCTTCCTTTTGGGGTAAAAAAACTGTCCAGCTAAAATTTGTCGGTGTAGGTCCTCTTATTCATATAGCCCCCATAGAATGGTACCTACCGATTTTCGGTATTTTGAAGGTTGTGACCTCAATATCCCACCAAAATGACTGAAATTTGGCATGTTGTCTTCGTTGTGAATATAAAACTTTCCACCTGAAATTTATCGGTATGGGTCCACATCTTCATATAGCCCCCATAGAATGGTCCCTCCCGATTTTCGTTATTTTGAAGGCTGTGGACTCAATATCCCACAGAAATTACTGAAATTTGGTATTTTGTCTTCGTTGTGGGTACAAACCTTTCCACCTTAAATTTGTCGGTATAGGTCCATGTCTTCATATAGCCCCCATAGAACGGTACCTCCGGATTTCTGGTATTTTGAAGGTTGTGCCCTCAATATCCCTCCGAAGTGGCTGAAATTTGGTATTAAGTCTTCCTTTGGGGGTAAAAAAACTGTCCACCTAAAATTTTTCGGTTTAGGTTCAGGCCTTCATATAGCCCCCATAGAACGATACCTCCGGATTTTCGGTATTTTGAAGGTTGTGGCTGTGGTTATACATTTCTCTATTTTATTGACCTGTCTGAAGAGAATTTTAAAAAGAAAAATTGTACATACACTCAAACATTTTTGTACCTATTATTGAAATATTTGTTGCATAAGAAAATATGTAAAATGCATAAATTTTTCATATGCAAAAAATTATGCATTTTGCATAATTTTGCATATGTCATAAGTTTCGATTGCAATGTAATCAGAAGCCAAAAATATGCCCAGTCCCAAAAATTGACATGAATCGGACCAAAAATAGGGGTTGCATAAAATTCCGCTGTCTATTGATGACCGTAGATCTTTAGCGTCATTATCTTGTAATGAGAAACGCATGGACTACCTTCATAAAAAATTCTAAATGATCCTTCAGCAGCCCATAACGCACTTAATCGAACATTTTATTAGGTCATGAAGGAGCGAATCGATATTTGATTCTGATGTAAATATTGGAAATATATAAACTACGATGTGCAAATCTTGGACTCATCCGTCTTGGATAACCTAATCGTTATTTTTTTTTTTTAAATTATTATAGCAATAATATATATTTTTACTATAAGTTTTGTTGGAATTACAAAATGCTTGCAATTCAATTTATTTATTTATTTATTTAACGTTATAGTAACAAAGCACATTTTGCCATCTAGTTACACAAAACAACAGAAATTATACTACTCTGAGATCAAAAAACTTAATAATATAATAAAAAATAAAATTTAGAAATATGCTACTAATAAATTGAATTGAAAATAATGAAACTTAATAGTAAAATAAATAATAAAATTTAAAAATATAATAAGAGTAAATTGCATTGAAAATTATGAAATATTAGCAAAAATAAAAAGGGGATATAATCCCAGTATTTCACTTAAACTACTCACAATATTCATTAATGAAAATTGAAACAATTCAGACTTATACGATTTCCCTAACATTACAACGCAATAAAAATGTTAACTTTAAAATCCCAGTTTTGCAACGTAAAGAAAAAAATAAAAACACAGTTAAATTTGAATTTCATTAGCTCGAACATAAGCAACAAACTTCCTCTTAAAAGTACAGGAAGAAAAACTAAACGTTTTAAGCTCAGGCGGTAGGACATTAAACACACGCGCAATTCCTACAAAAAAAGTCTTTTCCAAAATCCTCTAATTTAAACCCTCAAGTTACAAGGGCACATCAGCATTTCAATTTGTAATCTGAAAATGTACATATATCTCGGAATATCAGCCATTGTGTCGTATGGCATATTAATTTGTTTTATGTTTACATTGATTTCAACTAATTGAATTTGTTATATAGTTAATTAAAATCAAGGTTGTTATGACTTCATTAAATAGAAATTGATGTACTGAACAAGTGGCAATCACAGACAATGTTCAAAAAATAGGTTTTAATTATATTTACAATTACATTTCTTTCAAATTTTGATTAACTCTTAACGTTATCTGTCTGTTTAACCGATATTCAGCAACAATTATTAGCAAGTCTTACTGGACTTATTTCGAACATTACTTCATTGAGAACTTGCCATTCTTTTTAGAACTAGCAGGAAAATGGAAACATATATTGATTAAGCAGTTTTTAAATTCTTACAAAGTTGATAATATTTTTAAGTACATAGTCCCAATTTACATTGGGCGAGTTTACTTGCGGCAATTGTCATTTTGTAGGAGAGAGAGGTGAGGCATATGGTAACCCTTTGCCTCTCAGCACCCTTTCTCACCTACAAACTGACAATTGCCGCAAGTAAACTCGCCTAATGTAAATTGGGACATACATTAATATTTTGATCAAAAGAATATTTGAATTGTAGTTTACATCATTGAAATATGTTATTATCCAATTTGATTTAATTACAGGTTAACCTGATTTTGCATTGTAGCTGTTGTTGTCTTTAAACAGTATATACCGCGTCATAAGGTAATAATTTGTCATTGTTAATATACATTGAAAACTTCAATATTGTTTTGTGTTTTCTTTTGTAGATTTCTAATCATGTCTACATTCTTTTTTATGTTTGATGGCATAACATAATATTTAAGTTGACATTATAGGTAATTAATACTAAGAAAAGATATCAAAAATATATAGTTATGACATCATTACACAAATGATGTATTAGAGTAATGACAACAGTGATCGTTAAGATATTGTCATCCTCTTGATATAATGTTACGTTCTAAATAGTCACATACATACGTCATTTATTTAATAATGTGTCATTGAATAAAAAACGATTGCTATTTAAACTAGAACAGTACACAAACTATATCCTAACTGAAAAGTGGTGTTTACACTGAAGATACTTTTAGTAAGCATTTTTTGAAAGTACATATTGAAACTACAAAAACCCTAGTTGGGTTTTGTCCTGTCAGATCCATTTCGGATTTTATGGACTCATCTAAACCATGCTAAAACTACAGTTTTTTTGCATTTATCGCGTTTTTGGCAATTTTGTGGCCCTAAACTAGTAGAACTTATCTTTTGAACAGACCAAATAACAAAAACTCCATCATGGGCATCACAATCGATAAAATATAGAAAATTTTACATAATTGCTGAAATTCTGGTCAGTATCGGCTAAACTATTGGGAGTTGAACTAAGTTACCTTTTGCAACTCAGCAATTCTTCGAAACATTCTGAACAATTCTTCGGAACTCTAAAATGCTTACTTCATGTTGTTTCAGCAGTATTTTGCATCGTATCTTTTACAACACGGATTTCAAACACAGTTCACATCAACAGTTTATTCTCGCATTTCGGATTCCACCACATTATTATTATGACGATACGGAATTCAGCCTTAATTTATATCGTCACCATAAATGCCCGATGACGTAACCCACAAAATCAAAACTTTACAGGAGAAGCAAAAAACGTTATAAAATGAAAAACTGTTTTATGGAATATGCAGCGGTGTGAAAAATAATAAGGACAGTGACATTCACAACTTTTGGTCGCTCCTAAAATGTGTAAAATGGAAGAATTTGCGATGGAAATTTGTTTTTGAAAATGTACATGTATTGCAATAAGAAATCCAGTTACGATTTTGGTTTCATTCTGTTTAGTTTTTATACAAAACAAATATTTTTCATAAAATCCGTGATTTTTGCTGTGAAAAATAATGACAGTTTTTTCGTTTTAGTAAAAATAAATTGATATTATTTTTTGTGATTCTTTCCTGTAAGTAAAAGTTTAAAATGAATTAATTTCTATTCATTAAATGATAAATCTACCGGTATTTTTTAGTTTTTCTTTGCAAATATGGATAAAATACGCATCGTTAACATGCTACTCGAGAAATCATTAAATGTTTACATAAAGAAGGAAATTCATACAGAAAAATTACAGAAAAAGCTTAGAATCTTTAAAAACAATGGTGAAGAATGCGGCTAAGTGAACTTCAAAGATAAAAGTCGTAGCAGAAATCCAAAAATTGCAACTATAATAATAAATGCGTTATTTGATTATTAAAAAAGATCTTTTTACCACATCTTTACAAATAAAATACTACTTAAATATTTTGACGCATCAACAACTCCTAAAACCCTCTGTGGTGGCCACATTAGATCTCACAGTGTCAGAAAAGTATAATTTTAAACGAAAAATTATACACTTCCCACGTAGTGGTGTAGGGTATAAAAATATTCAGCAAATAATACAGTTTGCTAGAAATCACATCGCTTGGTCTAAGAAAAATTACGTACCATTCTTTGGTCTGATGAAACCAAATATATTTTTTGTTCCGATAGAGGAGTTTATGAGGGTTGAAGACATAAAAAATCAATAATATAACCCAAAATATACTCTGAAGGCGGCTAAATATGGCAGAGTTAACAGCATGGTGTGGGGCTCATTTTCTTACTATGCTGTGGGGTCTCTATACAGTATTCAAAGTGTTTTTTAAATCACCAGATTACATTGAAATTTTGAAAAATATAATTCTTCCGTATGCTGAAGGGGGTGTCCCTCTCAAATGAGTCTTCAGCAAGGTTAATGACCCAAAAATGACGGCAAAATGAAAAAGGTGTTCCACGATAATTAAGTTAAGTTGTTAGAATGGCCCATACAATCCCTTGATTTGAACCCGATTGCAAAGTGTTGTGGAATGAAGTTAAAAAATCAAGCAGGGGAAAGTATCCATCAAGTATGACGACCCTTGGCAACTTATACAGGTTCGTAGGACGCGATACCAGTAGAGAAGTGCCAAAATTTGGTCGACTCGATGTCCAGACGATGCGCTTCCGTTTTAGAAAACAAAGGATCGTCTACAAAGTATTAATGACACTGAAACACTTTATCTACCATTATTTAGTAAAATCCTGCATTAATTTCTTTCAAGTTTGGTCCTTATTAAAAGATGTCATGAAGTGTCCTTATTATTTTTCACACACCAAACTACGACAATTCGTATAAAATATAAAAGATAAATAAAATATGGTTACAAGCAATCAAAATATTTTTATAATACTTTTTCTTAACATTTTAAGAAAACAATAAATTTTATAAACTAAAGTAATTTTTACTTTTTTAGTCAGTTTTCAATGTAATCTTGGTTATGGGTTGAAGTGTCCTTATTATTTTTCACACCACTGTAATTCTTATGAGGGCGAGTATTCGAGATATTATCAATCCTATACGAATGGGAGTAAAAAATGAAACCAAAACAGCGGAAACGCTTGGTTTTTTATCTGTCATTACAACAAAATCTGCAAAATTATCCCATTTTCCGAAATATCATTTCTTGATAGGATCGTTGTCTTTGAACGTTGCTTGAAAATTTGCCAGCGCATGTATTTTAACTTTATGTATCAGATCCCATAAAAAAACGAATTTCGATTTGCGTGTGGGTTTCGTCTTCGGGCATTTTTGGTGACGATATGGTCTGTTCCAGAACTGCAAGAATCTACTAAGTTTTACTATTTTTTTCGATAACATAAAGAAACAAATGTTATCGTAGTAAAATGTAGTAGTAGTGCAGATTCTGGAACAGAGCAATAGTGTCTTTGTAATAAGTTACATATATATGTACATATAAGAAGTCAATTAAAGATAGCTGTAATTATAATTATGGCTGACTTCATAAAAGCAACATGATTCGTCTCGTCGCTACTTCATAAATGCAGTACGTCTTTTTATAGATATCGTCGCGACTTCATAAATGCAACAAGACGCGTCACGCTGCGCAATAATTGCCAAATTTAAAGAAAATTTTGTTCCAGTAGTGCGTAAACTCGACTTGTTCCTTATATTTTATTTGTTATTATTTTTTATATTTTACTCTGTTCCAGAACCTGCAAGACGCTACTAATTTTTACTACGATAGCATTTTTCCTTTTATGTTATTCAATTAATTAATTCAACTATATACATACATACTTCAGTTTGATAAATAAAAATAATTAGTCCTATCATAAATGTCAACTCCTTGTAAGTTTTCTCATTATTTTCTTTATTGATATTAAGTGTGTCTGCGTACTCGATAATTTGTAATAATTATTACAAATTATTACTGAATGTTGTCTTTTTACACAAATGTTCAGTAAAAGAGAATGAATTGAGAAACTTGTTTTGAAATTTTTTTACTGAGAACTTATAATTTTTACTGAAGGAATTTTGTTCAGTAACATATCATATAATTTACATTTCATGATTGTAACGGCTGCAAGACGAAAAAAGGAAACCACGTCTGACCAGACATGCATATATCACACCTACACATCGATATCCAAATGTCAGAAGTAGGGATAAGGTTCTAAAGTCTCTGTTAGTACTTGGATTACATGTAAGGAATCGATGTTATGCACACACAGTACAGACCTATCACGCTTGAGCTCGACTCAAGTTGCCTAACATCAATATGGATTCCGGAAAATGCATAGTACTACAACAGCATTACACGCCATAACCTCACTCATATCAATAGAGGACTAAGCCAGAACAGGCCGTGCGACTGAACAGGCATTGTGGTCCGTTGACCTGACCGTCAACCACGCCAAGCTGTTTGAGGATATAGCCGTGTTTGAAACATTGAATTATCAACTATATGTGTGGAATACAGAAAACAAAAAGTCCAAACCCCGTAGGGTGAAACACGGAGTTCCTCAAGGCGGGGTGATATCTGCGGAACAGTTTAACCTCTACCTTTTGCTACCCTCCCTCCAGACGGCATAGAGATCGTAATGTATGCGGCGGATACGATCTTGGCGTCGGTTCCTATCGTTGCATATTTTATGGGTTAAATGTCAACATAGCTGACGTAGTACAGTTCTTACATCTGAGGAATATGAAAATATCCGCCGCTAAATCCACTACCACACTGTTAATTACTTAGACGGCAGAAATGAAGCTTCCACTGAACGTAGTGGTAGTTGGTGTACTGATTCCGACCACTAACTAACCCAAAATATTGGGTGTAAGGTTCAATCGCATATTTAGGTCGTCTCCGCAAACCACGTTATTTGCTATAAGACCAGAAGCAGGAACAAGGTCCACAAGAAACCTTGTTGATGTCTTACAATGCAATAGAACGGTCTGCGGTAAACTATTCGGCGCCAGTGTGAGCATCCCTGTCATGATTTAATGGACAGGCTTCCCCCACCCCATGTATGTCAGGAGAGGAACAAAGGTATAAAAGAGAAACTCTAGAGTCTAGACCAACGAACCTATCATGCAGGTTTAGATAGTGTGTTAATGCCATACTTGAAGACCACCACCATCCATCGCAGCAGAAGAACGCCAGTTGCCAAGGCAAACACGAGTGGTTTTAGCCCAGTTAAGATTCGGACGATGAATCCGCCTCAATTCATATTGAGCCCGAATTAATTCCACGATAACTAATACATGCGGCCAGCATGAAGGCTATTTGAAATGGTATTTTTAACAGCTTGAGCTGTCATATATGTCATGACTGTCTGTGGACTGCTTCGGGAAGAATCTTAAAGTACTACTTCGTCATGGAGAAGTCCCAGCAAGGGTTATTATTGTTGAAGCCATCCTCCGACCTATAACAATTATTTACATACATGCAATAACAACAATTTAGTGTAGGACCGCATTTTCACAATTCTTTTCCAACTGTATCGAAACATGCACTGAAATCTCTACACCACATTACACGACTTCCAACTTACTTTTTTGCTGGAATTGGTAATCAATGATTTGTCATACCAGAATCAAACCCAGCAAGGTGGTAACAATCCATGGGTCAGGTCAGACTTGAGCCTTGCACGTGTTTTGGTATTGTGTATGTGTTTCAATATGGCTTTGACCTGTGATGGCTTATCAAACATATAACATTACTCAAATACACAATTATACACCAAGTGAATTTTGCATAAAACACTGTACTTGACCTTGAACTATTCACATGTAATTGATGGGAAAACAATTATTGGTTGTTCTCTAATTACATTTTCAATATATAAATACTCGTTATGCCTTCTTAATCCTGTATACATTACCCAGATTTCCTTTTTTTTAGAAACCTATCCTCCACTTTTTCCACAGCCGCCGGCCGGTAAGCAGAGTAGTAGTGGTGGTGGTAGTAAAGTGATATAGAGAAGACATATTAATGACGCTTTTTCTCTAGATGTTGTTGTTGCTACTGCTCTATAAAATACATTGTACAGGCATGTGTTTTAAATGATGGTACACACAAAATATACATATAGTATAAAACACGTATAAAGAGACAATAAAAAAACTGCCAAAAATTATAGACTCTTAGCGAGTAAGGTTAACCTCCTAACCACGATTTTCAAGCTTTAAAAATGTATTCAAGGTTATACTCTAAACTTGATCCCTTCTCTAATCACGACTTTTTGAAGTTGAAGTTTGGCTTACCTCGACAACATTGAATTCACCCTCTTTTGCTTCAGCTCCCAAAAGAATTTGTCTGATGATTAATTTTTGGCCTCTTGGAAAATCTTCATCGTTGGACAGAACTTCCCATTCAACTTTGCTGCCTTCGCCGCTCAATGTAACACCTGAAAAGGGGGGAAAACATATCATAAGGATAATGTACAAATTAAATTTCAAAACACAGTTTTGCACTCGAATTTTTATCTCTAGACATCAACGAGCGCCATTTTTTGCATGCTTTTTTAAGTTGTGAAATTCGTCGCAATTTAACCAATACTAATGCCATTTTATTGCCGAAAATCTCTTTTTAAATATTTACCATAGAATGATTCGTCAGACATTGTGATTTTATGGATTCCTTTGGATTAAAATAATATGTAGCTGTATTTCACGCGTCTTTTGCAGAGAAAATCGAATTTCTTTCTTTTTTGTTTTAAAAGACAGCAGAAAGCAAGCCGGCAAGACGAAGATAGGGTTAAGTGAGAAACACAAAAAAATTATTGCAAATTGTGTAGCCATATTTCGAGTAGAAGCTGCAGCAGGAGTTGCCAGAGTTCATAAATTACAATATTGGAGAGTTTCATGGAAAATGTTTTGCTCAAGAAAGTCCCGGTCCACACTAGAGTGATTTCAATGAAAAACTTCATAAAAGCTCTGTTCCAGAACTAAAAAGTTTTTACAAGTTTTACCACTTTTACACATTTTGCGTTCCCGTACACAAAATTTGTATGAAAATCGTTTACGACTTTTGCCACTTTTACGACTTTTACCACTTTATAAAGTACGGGAACAGGCCAAAAATTAAATTATGCGTTTCTAGAACGACTTTCATAGTCCCGGGCCACACTAGAATAATTACACTGAAATTTTAACATGAAATTATGAGTCTCTAGATTGAGTTCCATAGTAGAGCAAAATCATGAAATTGCTGTAATGGAGAATTCGGCCTAAGAACACCTAATTTCATGAAATTTTTTAATAAAATTTACTCTAGTGTGTACCGGGACATAGTAAAGTAAAATCATGAAATTGCTGTAGTGCTGAACTCGATCTAAGAACGCCTAAATTCATGATTTTTTTAAAATAAAATTCACTCTAAGTCCCAGTCCACACTAGCGTGAATTTCGAATTTCGGAAGTCGATGAAATCACTCTAGTGAACACCGGGACTAATATCAATATGTATAATAATTTCATGAAATTAGGCTTTCTTAAGGCCTGCGTACATAAGCTGCTCTGCCTGATTGCCTTGCTTTGCTGCTTCAATAATAAATAAAAGAACAAAGAAGGCCGACCCAATTTCCAACTGATGGCAACCCAGTTCGAAATTTCGTCTTTATTCTATTATTTTTATTACGTCAGAAATGAAGCAGGTAAGTAAGGCAATCAGGCAAAGCAGCTTATGTAGCGAGGCCTTTATGGCTATATCACACCATAGGCTTTTTCACTTTTATGACATCAGATGGTCTGTATACCCAATTGGTATACCCAAAATGACAACAAACATGTGAAAAAGCATATGGTGTGATATAGCCATTAATTCCAATTTAGTCCCGGTCCACACTAGAGTGATTTCATTGACAAAATTGCATGAAATTATGCGTCTCTAGATAGTAGAATAAAATCATAAAATTGCTATAGTGGGGAATTCGATTTAAGAACACCTAATTTCATGAAATTTTTTAATGAAATTCACGCTAGTGTGGACCGGTACTTATGCTACGTTTACATTTACGAAATCCACTCGATTTCATCTGTCAATTCCATAGCTCAAACGTCAAATGAAATCTCATCTGAAATCCATTGGATTTCATTTGACGTTTAACCTATGGATTTGACAGATGAAATCGAGTGGATTTCGTAAATGTAAACATAGCATTATATATGCACAGTAAATGATTTCGTTTTACGAAATCCTAGAAACAAATGAAGTGTATTTACATCTGTTTTTTGTGTCATTTGCTTACGCACACAATCGCACATACACACGCACACAATAATTTTAATTCCAAAAAAAAAAAAATTTCACAACACTAGCTGTGTCTGGTTACCCTAAAATTTGTAACAATTTGTACCAATTGTTGCTGGAAGTCGTCTGTTAACACAAACAACCAGCAAAAGAGAGCGATTCGAGAGAGACATTTTGACAGTTCTTTCACTGAGAGCTTGCAAATTCTTGCTGGACAAATTTCTTCTAGCAAGCACTTGCAAGCTCTTCTTCTTCCTGAAAACAATCAATCAGCCGTTTTTAGTTTTTTGTTGATTTATGTTTGTGAACATTAAAAACAATTTTATTGTGGAAATAACATAGTCTAATTGTATTGTTTTATGGAGAACAAATTTGTAAAGTGGAAAAATACTTTTTTGTTTTATTTTCTTTTTTATTTTTAATAAAATACAACGTGTTTGCTTCCTTTGTTGCGGACAAATTGTTCTGTTTTGGCAAGTCAGCTGATTGCTTGCTGGTTTCTGCTGGGAAGGTGTCTGTTTACTTTTTACAATTTTCTAGCAAAAGAGAATAAAAACTCCTTACTCTCTGAGAAAGTTCTTGCTGGTCAATTCTTGCTGGGAAAGTAACCAGACAGACATACTAATGTTTACCAACTAATGCTAATACCCCGGTTACACTATTGAAGGTTAACCCACTGGGTTTAATAGATCCAGTGGGTTAATCTTTGCTGGATACACTTAGCTTTTCGAGGATATAAACTGTCAGCTGATGTTTGTTTACGTATACATACAAAATAACTAATAAAGTAGTGTGTTACACTTTTACAATTTCTCGTATGAGATATCGTCCCCCCTTTGCTCATATTGGTATATTTTACACACAGGGGTACATTTTTGTATCATGGTATCAATCGTACTTTTTGTTAAAAAAGTGTCTAATGAAAAAAAAATAAATTATTTTATGATTTTCAAATAACTTTAGATTTATTAACTCCATAAAATCTCATGCGATCAATCGTAAACGTGTAAAACACGACAAACTCTGTTGCAAAAACAGTTGCAACTTTTGGTACTTTTTGAGTAGAGTTGGATTTTTTTGCACAAATACCGAATACAACACTGTATTTTTGGTGGATTTGTGCCGGATTTAAAATAAACCCAGCCATGAGAGGATTTAATTTTTGTATGGCAAATCTGGTCAGATTTGAGCAGATTAAGCAAATAAATCCTCATGAAGTGGGTTAACCCGGCAAAAAGCTGTAGTGTAACCGTGCTATAAGTTTACATTTACGAAATCCACTCGATTTCAACTGTCAATTCCATAGCTCAAACGTCAAATGAAATCTCATCTGGATTTCATTTGACGTTTAACCTATGGAATTGACAGTTGAAATCGAGTGGATATCGAAAATGTAAACCAAGCATAACTTGACTTAATTCAAAATTAAAGAAAAATATAACTTTTGCAAGTTTTTTAACCATTTATTTACACTTTTGTCATCGTTTGAGTATTTTTGTTTTTCTACAACACACACAAACGAACAATGACATCATAAAAAGTTGCATTTTTTGGTAGTTCATGACGAAAAAGCAGGGTTGCGTATAATAGTATGGTGTTTTCGTGCATTGTTTAGAATAAATGACGCAGCTATCGTCATTTATTTTTGTATGGTAAATGACGCAAAATGTTGCCTGTTTTAGCAAATAAATGACGAAACAGCACATTAGTCCCGGACCAAACTAGCGTGACTTTCATTAAAAAAATTCACGAAAATATGCGTTTCTAGATCGATTTCCATAGTCCCATACTAAAGTAATTTTATGAAATTGCTGTAGTGAGGGATTAGATCTAAAAACGCCTAATTTTATGAAATTTTGTAATGAAATTCACTCTAGTGTGGATCGGGACATGAACCAGCTATATAAACTATACAAAGACATGAATATAGTTAAACGTATCGAGATGCAACGATTGCGTTGGCTAGGCCATATCATGAGAATGAGCGATGATGAACCCGCTAAAAAGGCGTATGAATACATGCCTCATGGCGGTGCACGCAGAATCGGCAGGCCTAAGCTTCGATGGAGCATACAAGTGGATGATGAAATGAAAAGGCGCGGTATTCCAAAAAGTCAAGCGAAAAACAGAGAGGAATGGAGATCTTTTCTTAGTTCGGTCTATGGAACAAATGTTCTGTAATGGCCAACTAAGTAAGTAAGCCTGAAAATTGCCGGTACAAGCAATTTTTTCCACTTCTATACCCCTTACGTGTCTCTCCTACAAACTGAGACTTGCCGCAAGTAAACTCGCCTAATGTAAATTGGGACATAGTTGAGTATAATCATGAAATTTTTGTAGTGGGGAATTCCATCAACTAGGCGTTTACACCAGACAATTTGTCTTCAAATGGAACTCTGCCCCCCTATTCTGTAACTTTTTAACAACTTTACTCATTGTTTATTTTACAACAATTTCATTTGTATGTTTTGTAGTTGTTATAAAAACAAAAGCAATTTTAACAACATTTTAATCGAAGTTACAGAATACCTCGACTGATGTCGGCTGTCTCCCAGCTGTCGGGTTCACAAATTTTTGACATTTTTGTAAAAATAAGTGAGATAATAGGCCTATTCGATAACTTAGCAAGTAAAAAGTATTTGCAAATTCTTGCAACTTCTTGCAAGTACTTCTCATTTCTGAGCAAGTTTGTTATCGAACTGTATTTTGTACAAACTTTTTTTACAACTGTTTTTGCAGTTGTTTTGGACGCCTTCGTCACACAGGCAAGTTTTGGGTTTTTGATACGCAGCAAAAAAAATTGGAAGTTGTGCAATTGGAGTTATGATTTCACAACATCTTTCGATGTAGTCCAACAGAGTTATGAAAAAAGCACACCGTTCGATACATTTTATAAGGAGTTGCTTTACAAAATTGTATTTATACATAACTTTATTAGCTTCGTTCCCGTACTTTTTAATAGTAAAACTCGTAAAAGAGAGAACTGCAAAAAATTTGTTTTCACACACAAGTTTTTTGAAATAGTTCGGGAACGGAAAAATGGAAAATACGTCAAAAAAAAACTGGAACAAATGTCAAAGTTGGTGTATAAGCCAATCAGACGCCGGCAACCATGTTACTATTTTTTTACTCGCCCAAATTTGTCGTGTAAAAAGTTTTTAAAGAGAGCGTCATTCAGCGCCATTTTTGTTTAAAGAGAAGTGAACATTTTACAAATTTTTGTGTACGGGAACGCTTTTTCGAGTAAAATGTGCAAAAGTCGTAAAAATTGTAAAAACTTTTTAGTTCTGAAACACAGCTATTGTTAGGATTGATGCTCAAATTCCGCAATTTTATTGTTTTTTAAATGTAATGTTATGAGCTATTGCTGCTCGGAAACCGAATAGTTTCTTAGCTGGATTGTGTTTTATTCATTTTATATGCCGATACCTTCACTAGTTCTGTTGTTATTTAGTGGAAAGTAGTTGTGTATTTGAAGTTTTTATATGTTTTTTTATTGTACCTATGTTTAGCATCTCTCCGATTAATGTTTTATTTCTGTTAAGTTAAATATCCTGTTGTTTTGTCAATTTCTTTAATGAAGTCTTCGGACTTGGAAGAATAAATAAATAAAATTAAATTAAAAAAATACGGGAACGGAAAAATGACGGAAATTGCAAAAACTCCAGTAGAAATGTCAAAATCAACTTATCAGCTGTCGTATTTAGATGTAAATGAACGTGCTGCTAGTTTCTACTAGGACAAAATTGTATGGCAGAAAACTGGAGAAGAGGGTGTTATTCGGCGCTATTATTGTTTAAAGATATGTGCAGTTCTTGCTATATTTCGGAGTACGGGAACGCATTTTTAGCACTAAACGGGAAAACTGCTGCATGCAGTCATATTTTGCAGGTTCTGAACACAACTTTTATCTATCAAAATTTATTATTATGTGGTTCAAGAACTGCAAGAATGTGCTAATTTTTGCTATATTTATCGATAATATAAAGGAAAAATTGTTATCGTAGTAAAAAATTTTAAATTCTTACAAGTTCTGCAACAGAGCAATGATGTATCAGCTATAAAGTCCAATTTACATATGCACATTAAATGATTTCGTTTTACGAAATCCTAGAATCAAATGAAGTGTATTTACATCTGTTTTTTGCGTTATTTGCTTACGCACACAATCGCACATACACACTTATACAATAACACAAACACACGCACACAATATATTTATTCAGAGAAATAGGAATTTCACAACACAAATGTGTATCAAATAACTTAAATTAATTCTAAAAACAAAAAAACATAATTTTTGCAAGTTTTTTAAACATTTATTTTCACTTTTGTCATCGTTTGAGTATTTTTGTTTTTTTACAACACACACAAACAAACAAAGACATCATTAAACAGTTGCATTTTTTGGTAGTTTATGAAAAAAAAAGAGAGCTGCTTATAATAGTAGCTCTGTTCCAGAACTAAAAAGTTTTTACAAGTTTTACCACTTTTACACATTTTGCGTTCCCGTACACAAAATTTGTATGAAAATCGTTTACGACTTTTGCCACTTTTACGACTTTTACCACTTTATAAAGTACGGGAACTAGAGTTGTTAAAATCTAGTTCGTTTGAACGACCTAGTTCAAAATATAGTTCAGTGGACACCGGTTGTTCCCATGAACGAACTGCGAATGAGTTATTTTATCTCTTTGTTTTAATAAAATAAACCATACGCAAACGAACTATGGTACTGAACTAGTTCACTAGATTTAACAACTCTAACGGGAACAGGCCAAGTATGGTGTTTTCGTGCGTTGTTTAGAATAAATGACGCAGCTATCGTCATTTATTTTTGTATGGTAAATGACGCAAAATGTTGCCTGTTTTAGCAAATAAATGACGAAACAGCTCCAAATGACGAAAAAGTTGCTAATGTAAATTGGACATAAAATATTTTTTTATTTTTTTCATTTGTTAGTACTATACACAGTTAATACGATATATTAATAATTTGACGATAAGTTTCAAAATAAAGTTGTAAAGTTCTATATTGTCGTATATTTTTGATGACTAATTCAATTTACAACAATTTGTTTTGAAAATTCATGTTCGATCAGCTGCGCAAATGCATCCATCTTGATTATTATATGTTTGCAATCAACAAAAAATAAGTGTAAACACCGGGGTGTATTTCAAAATTTCGTGAAATCCAGTGGATTTTGGATCGCAAGTGTAAACTTGGATTTGTGTATTTTCGGGTTAAAAACAAACTCTACACTAAATTTCATATTATTGAAACTTTCTGTATTGGAATTCCCAGGTGCTGCCGGTGGGTGACACGCATTTAAATTAGGTTGTTTGTGTCATTCTTTTCATGGTACAAATACACAGGTAGCCGCATCGGCAATTGTTGGTAACATAAGATGTCAAAATTTGACATCAATTCAATGCAATTGACACATTATGTTACCATCAGCTGGCTTGATAATGCTACCTGTATTATTGTACCATGATTCTTTTGTAGTATGTTTTTTCAACGATATGGCTACTCTCTGTATTAGCTGGATTGTTGGAGAGCAACACAACGAACCAAACGCATTTCAATAGCCGTTTTGGCACGTGTAAAGTGACAAAGTTTTAAGCAGAAACTACCCGAAACTTAATATAAATATTAATATATTTTGAATATATTTCTTAAAACAAATTAAATAAATACAAAATGGAAACAGAATCTTTCTACGGTAAGTTAATTGCACAGGAAGATTATAAAATTTCGTTGTATTGATTTTGCAAATTCACTGGTATGGTACAGTCGTCGTTCAGTCGTTAAATCTCTAATCAAACATGTCTGAGACGACACGAAAACCGATGAAATTTAAAGCCGGCAAAAGAATAACCTTGTAAATGATTAATAATAATTAACGCTTTTATTGTTTTATTTCCAGGTGTTGAATTAAGCGAAAAAGATCCCTTGGCCCAATTCGAAGTGGCTGAAACCGACAAAGGTCTACAAGATCAAAAATTGATTATTAAACAGATCAGTCTTGGCGCCGAAGCCAATGATGAGTTTAATGTTGTACAGGTAAGGAAGGGGAACGTGTTGCGTTGTTGTGTGTGTTCCGCGCAGCACATGTATTGGCGGCGTTGCGGTATCAAATTATTTAGTTGATGTTTAATTAACACTCTTCTTTGTCTTTATAGGCTGAAGTGAAAATCAATGAAAAAGAAACTCTTAAAATCCCAATTGCTGTACTCAAGGCTGGTGAAACTCGTGTCCTTAAGCCAAATTTAGAATTCCCCAGTGATTCGGTAACCTTTAAATTGACATCAGGTAAAGGCCCCGTTTACATTTGTGGGCAACATTTAGTCCATGACATTGTTGATGAATGGGGCAATGCCGAAGAAGAAGATCTCGATGATGAGGAAGAGGATGATGAAGATGATGCCCCACCACCACAACAGAATGGCAAAAACAGCAAAAAGAAGTAAAATTTGATGTCCAAAAGATTAGATGTCAAATTATAAATATACCCCCACACATCAAAGAAAATTCCTTTATATATCTTGGGAGCACACACTCTTTTCTAATATCCCCCGTTTTTAGTTCTATAAAAATAACCGTAATATCCCATATTTCCCTCCCCAGTTCTCTAGCACACAAACACTGTATGTACACACTTACTATAAGTTTATATGTAATTAAAATATAAAAAGTAATTACTTAAAAAATGATAAATATAAACTAAAATTCAAAGAAACAAATGTTTTTATTTTGACTTCATTTTTATACCCTCGGCATTTATGCTACAGAGGGTATATCGTCAGCATAAATGCCAAAATTGGTAACTTACAAAATAATCGGGTATGTTCTGAGACACACTTCACCTCGCGTGTAAAGTGAGAGCGGAATTTTTTTACAGCTTTAAGGCTTATTTTTCGAGTATTTTATGAATGGACTAGAGTGAACTCTTTTTAAATATGCTAATGAATCTTAGCCCCAAGAAATTCTCAAAAATTAGGGTATATGGGGTGAAAAAAATGCTTGAGGCGTGAAGTGTGTCTCAGAATATACCCTAATAATTTTACAGGAGAATCAAAAAGCGTTATAAAATGAAACCCCGTTTTATTGGAATATCATATACGAATGGAAGTTGAAACCAAAAGCACGGAAACGCTTGGTTTTGGGAACCGTCATTACAACAAAATTTGTAATGTTATTCCATTTTCCGAAAAGCTTTTTCTTGAATAGGATCGTTATTTTTTAACGTAGAGGCTTGTAATTTTGCAAGAACATGTATTTTATTTATTTATTGGCTATCAATACGTAGAAAGCCTAGGGGGCAAATTATACATGTATTGTGAGATTACAATTAAATTATTCTTAAATTAAATTATGTATGTATTAGATTCAATAAAAAAAATAATTTTGACTTTTTTGGAGATACGACTTCGGGCATTTATAGGGACAAAATTGACTCATCGAATAATGGTTTTAGAACCCAAGTTGTTTGGACGAAATCCGTTTCAGACAATTTGGAGTCGATTTAGCAATGCCCGTCTGTCTGTTGCGCACAGTAACGTTAAAACGGAGCAACCAATCGGGTCCAAAAATTTGTAATACAGTTGAACCTCGATTGTCCGTGAATCGATTAAACAAAACATGTGACAAAGTCAATTCAGATGAATCTGGTGATGATGATATTATCAGGCATGTCACAGAAACGAATTCCGATCGAAAGTGGAATTGATTCCGTATTTAGCTTCTTCAGAAAACGAAAAACGAAAAATTTTTCGGAATGAAACCACTTTTGATTTTGCAAACGGAATTGTATTTTTATTTTGTTTAAATCTGCCTCTTTAAAACACTCTAAAAACACTTAGAAATAATTAAAATGTTGTTTTATTAACAAATTTACATTTAATTTCGCATTTAAAATAAATAATTAAGTTTTTTGACTTCACAAAATCGATCGGAATCTAAAGAAACTAAGACAAAAACGATCGAAATGAAATTTCGGAATTGCAAGCATTCCGATCGGAATCTGTGACATGCCTGTATGTATCCTTCTAAAATTTGGTGGATTACAGTAACAAATTGAATAAAAACTGCAGATTTTCAAATTATTGTACAATATTATGTCATTTTTACTTAAAAATATGTTCGAAAACTGCATAAAAGCATTGCCTCCATTAGCGGGGAAAATCGATTATCCGTAATGCCTCCGGTCCCGACCATCACGGATAATCGAGGTTCGACTGTATTCTGTCCAAACTTAGATTAAGTGCGTAGGTGATGGCTCATCCAAACATTTTCCGCCAAAATAGTACACACGATATCTCTAGAAGGCAGTAATCGTTTTGGTTCATACTTGGACACTTCGAAAAGTGCAGTTTAAGACCGGCTCTCGAATCCCTTTGATTTTTGTTAGAACGTGTATTTGCTTCCCCTATTACGATATGTTTGATATGGTAATGATTGTACCATGGTGTACCCGTCTTATGCGGTGGTCCACCACTCTAGTAATTGTTTTTTATACAGTCATAGCCTGGGGTATTTAACTGTCAGCAAAGCCGAGTGCTTCTATTTTAAGTAATGCTTCTCGAGTTCCCATGCCGAATTCGAATTCAAATTGCGCCTCTGACCTGAGTTTCCCAATAAAAGTCTACACATGTAAAATCTAATGACTAGTTTTTGGTTTTAATTAAACGGTATCTTATATAACTACATATGTATGTACGTTTTTTACTTAGGTATTAATAAAATGCATTGAGTTGAAAATGCGATTTTTTAAATTGTATAAATTTAAATATAATCTACAAAAATACATCTTTGTGCTATGTGCGATGATTTACATGCGGGCCATGGACATTTTTTGCCGCGGTACCCTGCAAAAAACAAACAACGATTATTCGCTTCAAAGAAACACTTTAGATTCTGTGAAAATTACTGACTTTTACCTTATATGTATGACACGTCGCCGGTCACTGGGATGTATTAAATCGTTCTTTTGACTCCATTCAATTTGTTTCAATTCATATCGTAGTCGTTTCCTATCAAAATAGGATATCACACAACTGGCGGGTATCCAAAAGATTGAAGTGAACACAACAACGGCCACTAATTGGAGGAGGAGTGCATTGTGGGAGAAAATGAAGTTAGTGTGAGTGAAGTGGTAAATAGTTGGACAATCAAATACTTACAGACAATGTTATCCTTTAAGAATCTCAACACACGATTGATATTAATTTCTTCGATAATATCCCAAAAACGTTCCACAACGTCTTGTATCGTTTTCTCGCAGACACCCTAGAATAAAATGTTTAATATATATTAAAACTATGTAGAGCATCCCTTAAGTATAACCCACCTTATTACAAAAACCTTGAATACATGGTGTACCATCTGGTAAGACATCTGGTGGCTCGACGGGGAAACATGTTTCGTTAATACTCATGCGGCAGCATCTATAAATAGTTAGAAAATAGATAATACAAAGAATTACTAAAAATATTAAGAATTTGTTACGTGAAACTACTGGATACTAAGAGGGATAATCGTCCTGGCAAGACGCCGGCTAACTACGTTGTTTTCATTTGAGTTTGTTATCCCATCTAATCCCCTCAGTACGAAAGTACTGGGTACGAAACAAAAATTATAATTGAATAGTTATAAAAATTGCTCATCAATCCCACGGCAGCGGGTTTTTCGTACCAGATTGACCCGAAACCAGAGTGTTTCGGCCAGCGGCTGCCAACCCAGCATCAAACCTATGCTTCTACGTAGTTTTCTACCATCAAACTGTCTTATAACATATCTTCAAGTCAGGGCATAGTTAGCTTAAGGTAAACACAAAAAGTTCCCCTTGTGCTAGGTCAGTCCAAATCTTACCTCTTGCAAGCGTCCTGAATTATATCGCACATACAGCTCTGCAGTCCCTGTGTTTCACAATATGGAACTAAAAAAAAACAAGAAAATATTAATTTTCCAGGAATATCGCAACCAAACTTAAAACTTACTGCATTTGCCGCTGCGACACTGGCCCCGTTCTTGACACATTGTACCGTCATCCATGGCGGGTGATTTTGGGCATTCAGCATGTGTCCCGGTACAACGTGCTTCTCTTTCACATGTGGCATAGACCTGATCACGACACTTTACTCCAGCTGGCATAAATTGGCAATTCTGACAACATGGAGAATTTTTATCACTACAAACTGCTCCTTGATTGCGACGCAATTTACAATTCTTGTCACAACAAGCATCATTGTCCTCCGTGCCCAAAAGACCAGCATCACATTGTTCATCACCTTCAACACGAAGATTACCACAAAATGATTCTTCAGGTTCGGAGAAACAACGACCCGATTTGGCTTGTAAAACTTTGCGTATAGAACGTAGGGAGCAGGGGGAGAATTTCTGAAAGGGTAAAGAATTATAAGTAGATACACTTGCAACAATTTGGAATACATATGATGTCTTTAAGTGGATACCTACCTTATTGTTGACATCATAACCACTAACGGAATAGGTGTACATTAAAAAACTACCACCCTGTGAGGCACTCGGTGAACATTCTGGTATATCAGGATCATGTTCAGATCCCCAATTATGCCCAAACTCATGGGCTGTTACCAAGTCAGCTTCACGTGTAATTACACGTTGACCATAGTGGTTACGGGAACTGCTCAAACCCGAATTTAAGTAGAGTGTATAGCCATTTTTGAAATACTCTAAGAAAGATAATGAGAATATTGTTAAAAAGCGGAAGTAAAACAGATTATGCTATGATAAAAATAAAAAGAAAACATAACCTAAACAAAAAAAAAAAAAAAAACATTTTTAAGAAAAATTTAATGATCTGTTTCTCTAAGATGATTCGAATTCAAATTCGTTCGAATTACTACCAAACTCCTGTTATTCTAAAATTTTTTATTTGATTGAAGACAAATGGTCTGTTCCAGTACTGAAGAATTTACTAATTTTTACTATTTTTTTCGATAACATAAAGGAAAAAATGTTATCGTAGTAAAAACTAGTAGCTTCTTGCAGGTTCTGGAACAGAGCAAAAAATGAATCAAATATTTTTTTAAACCGGATATTGGTCGTATTTCGAACGAATTTTAATTCGAATCGTCTTAGTGAAACAGGCCATAAATAATTTTAAAGGCAAACTATTACAAACAAAAACCTTAACAAAAGAGTTCTTTTTCTTTAATAAATTTCTACTTAAAAATTATATTTTAAAAACAAAAGTGTAAATAACTTTTAAAATCCATATTGGGTTTATTGTAATTGTTGGTAACCTGGTGTACAAATGCCTCCTACAGAATTACGCCTAGGTGAACCCACATATGCCAAGCCTAAAATTCCACCTTCGAATTTCAAATCCGTAAATAGATGAGCTAAACAAAAATCTTTATGACTGTATTCACGTGAAAAGACCTGTCATTTTTATGATACAGACATTTTAAAACAGATATTTTATTTTAATTCGTTAAGTTAATCATTTCATAAAATATCCAATAACATGCACTGAAATCTCCAAACTTACCTCCAATAGATTTCGAACATCCCACTTTTCTCGTATCATATTATAATGGGCTTCACCACCACGTAAACGTGTCGGTTCTGAATGTACAACAATTTTCTTTATGACAAATCCCATGCCCTTGAAACCTTCCTGATCGGAACGATCTTGCCACACAGTGTCATTGTAGATTTTATGGACACGGTCAATGAGGCTTATCTATAGATATACTAAATTAAAATAAATGTATATTATTTCTACATGACAGAAACCTACCAAATAATTTATGGTAGTTTTTGTGTTGCCACCACCCATTTCTTGGAAAAATCTGTAGTCCGCCACCAACAACAGTGGACATCTGGTCTTTGTCGGAGTATATTCATATTGATCTGCCTGCCGCTTTGATCTTTTGTGGGGTTCATTGTGTACGGAAGATAAAAGCTGAGATTGAGGTTGATGGTCATGATGGTGATTGTCAGCTTCATTTTCAGAATCTTCATCATCATCAGCTTCTAGTTCTATATTAAAAAATAACTCTTACGATTCCTCCTTGTCTTTTCGTTTCTAAATTACTTACCTAAACCTTCCTTAACATAGCCACAAGTAAGCGGAGCTCCACCCATATCACCTTTTTGTGGATGCTGCCAGTTCATTTTTATGTCCGATGTACGATAGGCAACCATGGTATTGTCTTTGGCAGTAGGCAAGTGACGCCAAGAAGGCTAAAATCACAACAAATTAAAACCCACTACAAAAACACCACTAAAACCGCGTACCTCAACATGATATGCTTCATCTGGTAAATTAATGGACATTGTCATTAGGCCATCTTCAATGTGAGCTCTAACCGAAGAATCTACTTCACCAAAAACTCTTCCAGCGTAAAAATTATCATGGTCTGCAACAAATACAATGTACATCGCCCTCATAATATTTACAACCCTTATAATATTTACATCCCTTTTATAACTTACCCAAATGGACCACTGTTTCATTGCCATCACCGTCTACTGTATAGGCCTTAAACTTACTATGCAAAACTTCTCGATGAGGATGTAAAATTAAACGAAAATTTTTACCCAATGTTTTAAATTCCACTTCTTTGATGACATTAAAGGGATTGGAACTGTGCTTGACACCTCTTTTCACAATGCGATGTTGGACATCGTCCTTGTGAAAAATTTCATAGTGTTTAAGGGTTCGATGTAGAGAATCTTAGAGAAAACAGCATCAATATTTAAAATATCCATATCATTATAATTGTCTACACATATTTCCGCTACTTACCAACATTTCCAATAAGAAATAAAACAAATATTACAATAAATATCAAATTGTCCTTAAAATTGTCCTTTTTCATCCTTCTAATTAATAGAATAGGGATACGTAAAATCGATTTCGGTTAATCGATTATTAACCGTAAAATTTCCAAAAGTCGTAGTCGACTATTGACTGTGCGAAAAATCGATTATTCTTAGTCGATTTTCGGAAGACGGAGTCAACTATAGCCCTGTTCGATAACTTCGCAAGTAAAAAGTATTTGGAAGTTCTTGCAACTACTTGCAAGTACTTCTCTTTTACTGAACAAGTTTGTTATAGAACAGCATTTTGTAAAAGTTTGTACAAATTTGTGCAAACTTTTGAGTTATCGTACAGACCTTATTATTCGTAGTCAACCATTAAGTGGGGTACACACGATCAGTTTTGCTTAAATAATCGGTTGCTTGCCAGTGTGGCCGTTCATTTTTGTCAGTCATCAGGCTACCACAAAATATTTTGTGGTTGATGGACAGTTTGACAGTAATCGATAATTTCGAAAAATCGACAGTCAAGACTGATCGTGTGTACCCCGCTTTAAGCTGGGTACACATTGTCAGTTCTGAATGACAGCTTTGTTGTTGCTTGCTAGTGTGGCCGTTCATTTTTATCATTCATCATGCAACCACAAAATGTTTTGTGGTTGCTGGTTGGTTGGACAGTTATCGATACTTGAGAAATATCGACATTCAAAACTGACAATTGCTCTGTTCCAGAACCTGCAAGAAGCTACTATTTTTTACTACGATAACATTTTTTCTTTATGTTATCGGAAAATATAGTAAAAATTAGTCCCAATTTACATTAGGCGAGTTTACTTGCGGCAATTGTCAGTTTGTAGGTCAGAGAGGGTGCTGAGAGGCAAAGGGTTACCATATGCCTCACCTCTCTCTCCTACAAAACGACAATTGCCGCAAGTAAACTCGCCCAATGTAAATTGGGACTTAGTAGATTCTTGCAGTACTGGAACAGACCAAATGTGTACTGCTCTTAAGTCTAAAGTGGGGCACACACGATCAGTTTTGACTGTCAGTTTTGCTCAAATAATCGGTTGTTTGTCAATGTGACCACTAATTTTGTCAGTCATCAGGCAAATATTTGTGCTCTGTTCCAGAACCTGCAACAAACTACAATTTTTTACTACGATAACATTTTTCCCTTTACATCTTTGTGTTTATTTCAGCTTGAGTCCTTTTCCTTTATGTTATCGAAATAAATAGTAAAAATTAGTTCGTGTGTACTAGATCTGGCAAAAAATCGATGGCACTATCGATAGTATCTATTATTATTTAAAAACTCAATATCGATAGATAGTTTTGCCTATCGATATTATCGGAATAAAAACCCCTAACCTGAAATCCATTGAAATAGATAGAAATTTCGCTGCTTTTCGGTTATATGTGTGTGTAAAGCTGAGTACACATTGCCAGTTTTGAATGACAGCTTTGTTGGTGCTTGCTAGTGTGGCCGTTCATTTTTGTCATTCATCATGCAACCACAAAATGTTTCGTGGTTGCTGGACGGTTGGACAGTTATCGATAACTGCGAAATATCGACATTCAAAACTGACAATGTGTACTGCTCTTAAGAAAGTAAGTCCGTAGTCAAACCGTACACATTTTTCGGTAAAATTAATGCTCTGTTCCAGAACCTGCAATAAGCTACTATTTTTTACTACGATAACATTTTTTCCTTTATGTTATCGGAAAAAATAGTAAAAATTAGTAGATTCTTGCAGTTCTGGAACAAACCAAAAATGTATTTTTTACATTTTTTATAAAATAAAATCAGTTGTTTATTCTCCTTTACATTTCTGTGAAATACTTTTGCATAATTTCAAGAATATCATTGACATTTCCGCCATTTTCATCTCCAAATTAATGGCGACGACAACTTAACGATAATATCGATAGCAATCGATATTTTAAAACATTATATCGAAAATATCTAATGTTGGGAATATCGATGGTTTCCCAGCTCTAGTGTGTACCCATGGTACAATTATTACAGGTAAAAGCAAGTGTTGTTGTACAACAATCGATACAACAACCACATAGAAATTTGTTGTTGTACGTAATACAAGTGTCATAGCCATATGGGCAAAAATGTAAACAAATATAAAAAAATAAACACACATTTTGAGGGTTCATAAATATTGTTTTGAAAAATGTCAAGGCTTCTTAATTAAAAAGAGATGAATAAAAAACGTTAGATTTTCAATTTTAACGTTTCCACTACATTTTTTCTTAACAAGGAGTTGTTAGCGGTATGTATTTCTCTAAATAAAATATTTACAATCAATAATTGATTATTTTTCAGATGATATCAATAATTATGAAGAAAGAGGACGAGGATGACAAAACCTATTCCATTGAAAGATATCCAAGTGATTTGTTGAAAATAGAACAAGAACTTAAAACTGATGTTTATAATGATTTGGATTTGCTGGTGCAAGATTTTGAATTGTTGGTTAACAACGCAAAAGCTTTCTACAAACCAAGATGCTGTGGCATTGTGGCAATGTGTTACAGCTCACAAACAAAAACTACTGGAATACAGATTCGCCGAAGATGAACCGAAGAAAAGAGGCAGCAGACGTTTGACTTCCTCAGCCGATGAAGATGGTACCGGTAATAAGAAAGATGACTTGAATTTATATGAAGAACTGTTTCATCTGTAATGACATCGGTGGATAGCACCATGAATGACCGCCCATTGCATAGAATGTTTTTGCTGCCCTCCAAGAAAATGTATCCTGATTACTATGATGTTATTGAATATCCCATTGATTTGAGATTAATTGCCACAAGAATGCCTGTCAATTGAATGAACCGGATTCACAAATTTACAAAGCTGCTAAAACATCGAAGAGATATTTACCCAAAGAAGGTTAGAAATGGAAAGTGAAACTCATAAAAAGGCCAAACCATTGATGAGTGCTGCCATTGCGGCCCTCAAAGAGGAAGTAAATAGTGCAGAAGATGAGGAGAACATTAAGAAAGGGAAAGGACCGTGGGCCTTACTCGATCATCACCAGGTTTCTCACAGGGCCTATATTTTGAACTTCTAAAATTTTGAACTTCTAAAATGTCCCATTTCCATGTGTCAAATCCACACGAAGTTAAATAAAGGAGAATATTACATGAAAAGGGTTTTTTTAAATATGTTTCCATTACATTATTGAGCTAACGTGAATCGGCGTGCATTCATTGATATATCGTCATCATAAATGCCCAAAGTCGTAACTAACAGAAAAATAATTTCACAGGAGAAGCAAAAAGGTTATAAAATGAAAAACTGTTTTATGGAATATTCATCATATGAAGGCGAGTATATGGGATATTATCAATCAGATACGAATGGGAGTAAGTAATGAAACCAAAACCGCGGTAACACTTGGTTTTGGTATGCGTCATTACAACAAAATCTGCAATGTTATCCCTTTTTTTGAATAGGATCGTTATTTTTTAACGTAGAAGCTTGAAATTTTGCAAGATCATGTATTTTAGTCTTATGTATTAGATTAAATCAAAGAATGAATTTTGATTTTTTGGAGATACGTCTTTGGGCATTTATGGACGATATGTGGTATGTTGGACACGGGAGTCCCAAGTAATTATATTATGCTAATAAGTAATTATATATCAGTAACAACGATTCGTTCTTTTTCACTTGTTATAGTAGCGGAATAGTAATAAAACACTATTAATTTTATATACATACTAATTTTATTTTGTATTTTATGAAACTCAAAATGTTACAAAATATTGGCAATTAACTGCCTGTGTACCACATTCATGAAACTTTTACGATTCCATTTTATTTCCTGCGTAAAAGAAAAATGCAGTAAACACATAATATGGATTATTTATGTAAGACTAACTTTTTCTCCTTGTCTGTATCTATTTCCATTTCCTCACAATATTCTTCAACCAATTTGGAATGGAATGGTATATTTACATCTGTTGAATAGAATAAAATATGTACATGTTACATAAATGTTCAATTCTAAATAACATACAGCTACTTACCATTCCATAGTCGAATGCACAAGAAATGGTTCTGCACGTGGCATGAGCTTCCATTTTTCCTACTCTTCTCGTATCCTCCGGTTAAAAGTTATCCCAGCATATACAGTCATTCTTCTTGAAATCCTTTTCATAAATTTTAGCCCAGTCACGCCTTTTATGTGGATCTAATGGAATGTTGAAATAAGGTCCTTTTCCTTCATTTCTATTTCATCGCAGAATACGCACTTCCTTATTTCACTTTCTCTTCTAACTATGAGACAATAACCATTATTTATGAAAATATTGCATTTCTTTGTACTTACCGATGTATATGCTAATATAAAAATTCAATTTTTTATATTTTTACTTTCTAATGTGTTTGTTTGTGGATGATTTATTTTTAAACTTTCAATACAAGGGTTGACAAAAAAGTATACACAATGACAAAACGTCATATACATTTTGACACTAGTATTACGTGTCAATCTAATCAGCTGGGACTTGCTTTTACCTGTATTATTGTACCATGGTGTGTACCCCTCATATAATAGAGCTGGCAAACAATCGATGGTACTTTTGATATTATCGATATTATATTTTAAAATTCACTATCGATTGTTATTTTTTCTATCGATATTATCGGACCAAATTGTAGTGTATACCCTGCGTTTACATATGACAGTACAGTTGAGTACATGTATTGATTGTCAAAAACTCAAAACTTGCCTGTGTGACGTAGGCGTCCAGACAACTGCAAAAACAGTTGCAAAACTATGTTTTCCGTTCATATATGTAGTTTTTGTTCATTTTCTTTTGTTTTAAACACAGTTTAATACCTATCCCATTTATTTTTACAATAATAGCTGTGTTCCAGAACTAAAAAGTTTTTACAATTTTTACGACTTTTACACATTTTACTCCAAAAACCGTTCCCGTACACAAAAAAGTTGTAAAATGTTCACTTCTCTTTAAACAAAAATGGCGCTGAATGACGCTCTCTTTAAAAACTTTTTACACGACAAATTTGGGCGAGTAAAAAAATAGTAACATGGTTGCCGGCGTCTGATTGGCTGATACGCCGACTTTGACATTTGTTCCAGTTTTTTTGACGTATTTTCCATTTTTCCGTTCCCGAACTATTTGAAAAAACTTGTGTGTGACAACAAATTTTTTGCAGTTCTCTCTTTTACGAGTTTTACTATTAAAAGGTACGGGAACGAAGCTAATAGGTGTGTTCGTTTACTCAAATCAGAGTTGTATTTGCAGAGTCTGTCTTGTCTAACCCTGCGTTTACACATGACAGGACAGTTGACTTCATGTATTGATTGTCAAAATCCCAAAACTTGCCTGTGTGACGTAGGCGTTTAGACAAATGCAAACAGAGTTGTAAAATAATGAATTAAATTCATCGATTTCTTTTTGTTTCCGTTCGCATATTTGGGTATGTTCATGTTCCTTTGTTTTCAACACATTTCAATTATTATCTCACTTATTTTTACAAAAATGTCAAAAATTTGTTAACCCGATGATGGACAGCGGGAAGACAGCCGACGAATGTATGTATGTATAACTCTGTTCCTTTACGTGCGAGAATCTTCAAGTTTTAGCACTTTTACACGAAAAGCGTTCCTTTACTTCAGACACCATACAATGCATATGTCCCGGTCCACACTAGCGTGAATTTCATTAAAAAATTTCATGAAATTAGGTGTTCTTAAATCGAATTACCCACTACAGCAATTTTATGATTTTACTCTACCATGGAGGTCGATCTAGAGACGCATAATTTCAAACAACTTTTTCAATGAAATCACTCTAGTGTGGACCGGGACTATGGGAGCACTTTACAATTTTTACTACTTTTGCCGGTTTTACTATTTTCAAAAGTAAAGAAACGGACCGTATGTGTTAAGCTGGGTACACATTGTCAGTTTTGAATGACAGCTTTGTTGTTGCTTGCTAGTGTGGCCGTTAATTTTTGTCATTCATCATGCAACCACAAAATATTTTGTGGTTGCTGGACGGTTGGACAGTTATCGATAATTGCAAAAAATCGTCATTCAAAACTGACAATGTGTACTGTACTTTAGTAAATCAGAGATGTATTTGAAGACAGTATGTCCTGTGTAAACGCCTAGTTATGGTCTGTTCCAGTACTGCATGAATCTAATAATTTTTACGATTTGTTTTCGATATCATAAAGGAAAAATTGTTATGTTAAGCGTTGTACACACGATCAGTGTTGACTGTAAATTTTTCGGAAATATCGACAAATGTCAAACTGTCCAGCAACCACAAAATATTGTGTGTAAGTAAGGTATGACGTACAGCAAATACCGCCTTTGTCCCTAAACACACAATTCCAACCATAAAGGAGAGGAGACTCTGTTATGGTATGGGGTTGTATGAGTGCTTACGGTGTAGGGAATCTTGTTTTTATCGAAGGAAATAAGGATAAGATATATTGGGGGTTATCATGAACGGCAATTCCCCGTGAATTTTTTCACTTTCTCCCTTAAGTTGCAACGGCGAAAAGTCAAAACTCACGGGGAAATTTCATTCATGATAACCCCCATTATTTAAACATCCTGAAGGACAATTTGAAATGTATCGTTGAAAAAATGGGATTTGGGACAACATTCCAATTTTATCAATATATGAGCCCGAGCACAAATCACATATGTATTTTTCCAAAATGGATGCTATGTAATGTTTGGTTTACAATCGGCGTATTTTCGTGATTTCGAGCGGAATCATGCAAAATGTATCATGATTTCGCATACAAAAATGAAATCATCTCATTTCGTGATTTCAACGAAATCAACATCGAAATCACAGTACACATGATATCCAACCTTGTTTTTGCCTAAAAAAGTACCAAAAGTTGCAACACTTTTCACGTATAACAATAAACAAGGTAGAAGGTCAATTGCTGCAAAAAAAAAAAAAAAAAAAAACAATACAAAGCCAACAACAATAACAGGCAATCAGCACGGCCTTACTTGTCGACTACGCATAAAGCAAACACAACATTTTGTTGTGATCTCTGCTTACTGCAAACAACACTACTTATGCTTGTCTTCTTTGCGATGCAGACAGCATAAAAAACAGTAGTGGGTATATGATTTTGATTATTCTGACTCAATTGTGCGGTCAACAGATTTAGGAGGATACAGAAAATTTCTCGTTCTGTTTAATTTTCTGGTCACTCTTATTGACCTGTTTATCGATACAGAGTCAGCGGTTAAGAGAACTGATGAGGAAGTTTGGCTGCTTCCGAAACTATAGTCTTCTCTGCCTCCGCTCGTAGTAATCAATTTCATTACCCACTGTTAAACATTTTGTTTCTTTCTTCAATAAGCGGGGGTAAAAACAACAAGAAAGTTGTTTTTGCATTACAATAAAAAACGCCAACAACAATAATAGGCATCAGCACGGCCTTGTTGACCAATGCGTAATGCAAAAACAACTTTCTTGTTGTTTTTACCCCCGCTTATTGAAGCAACACTCCTATGTTCGTATTCTTTGCGAAGCAAAGACGACATAAAAACAGTGGTGGATATGAAATTCTTTAGTTCGACTCAAATTGTAGGGTAAACAGCTTTAGGGCCATACAGCAAATTTCTCATTTTATTTAATTTGCTAGATGGCTTTATCGACCTGTTTATCGATACAGAGTCGGCGAAAAAGGGAACTGATGAAGTTGTTTGGTGACAACTGAAACTATAGTATTCCCTACCCTTCGCCCGCAACTAATCAATTTCATATCCACTTTAAAATATTTTGTTGTTATTCAAACAATTGAATTGCAACAAAATATGGACTCGAGCTGAAATAAACACAAAGATGTAAAATTCTGCAGTCCAATAATAAAAAACGCCAACAACATTTTGTTTCTTCAAATTTTAAAGCAACAAAATATGGACTTTAGCTGAAATAAATACACAACCAGGAAAAAAAATAGTATCAAAATTTGTAAACAGTGTGAAAAAAATATTAAATTACTTTGTTACAATGCTATTTTTCACTGTGTTCTCGTACTTTTTTAATGGTAATGTTAGAAAAAAGAGCGAATTGTCAAAAATTGCTTCCCCATACAAAATTTTTTAAAAAATACGGGAACGAAAAAATGACGGAAATTGCAAAAACCGCAGCAGATATGTCAAAATCAACGTATCAGCTATTGTATTTGGATGATAATGAACATGCTGCTAGTGTCTACTATGCCAAAATAGTATGGCAGAAAACAGGAGAATTGGGTGTTATTCGGCGCTATTTTTGTTTAAAGAGTAGTGCAAATCTTGCTAGATTTCGGAGTACGGGAACGCATTTTTAGCACTAAACGGGAAAACTGCTGCAACTATTAATATTTTGCAAGTTCTGAACATAAATTTTATTTATCAAAATTAATTATTATGATGTCTTAACGATAAAATCATTTTGTATTTTTTTCATTTGTTAGTACTATACATAATTTATACGATATATGTATAATGTGTGTTCGTTTACTCAAAATTTGTACAAATTGTTACTGGATGTTGTTCGTTTACTCTACAGTACAATGCCAAAGAACTTAGTCGATTACAAGAAGTTACTGGATTTGTACAAATTATTGAGTAAACGAACACACCTATAGATAATTTAACGATAATTTTTTAAAGTTGAAAAGTTCTATATTGTCGTATATTTTTGATGACTAATTCAATTTACAACAACTTGTTTTGAAAATTCATGTCCGATCAGCTGCTCATATGCATCTACCTTGATTGTGATATCGAAATCAACAAAAAATAAGTGTAAACACCGGGATGTATTTCAGGATTTCGTGAAATCCAGTGGATTTTAGAGCGCAAATGTAAACTTGGCATAACTGTCTGATTTGAATCTTATGGGCAATTTATGGAGTATTTTGGAGACAAATATACAAAATCGTAACATCTAAAGTATAGGAACCCTGAAAATGCCTTGCAGGAAGGATGGGGAAAAATTCAGATATCGTGCACCGAAAATTTAGTTAAATTTTTGGCAAAAAGGATAAATGCTGTAAAGAATAACAAAGGATATCATACCAAGGGCTGAAACCCTAAAAAAATCCTTTTTGTTTCATGAAACTTTTTACTGTGAGGTAGAAATCGATGTTGTTTAACCATTTTTATTTTTTATCTAACTCTTATGTTACACGCTAAAACTTTCATACGAAACTTTCCCATTATTTTGGCATTCTTAGGTCGAGTTCCCCATTACAGTAATTTCATAAAATTACTTTTCTATGGAACTCGATCTATGAACTCCAAAATAATGGGAAAGTTTCGTATGAAAGTTTTAGCGTGTAACATAAGAGTAAATTTACCTGAATTTCGTTAATTTTATTTTATTTAAGTTAAGACACTAATGTAAAAATATAAAAAGGAATGAAATCGCTATCATTAACCAATTCTTAGCAATCGCAGTTTTAATGAAAGAAAGTGAAGTGAATACTTTTGACTGTGATTCACTGTATATCTCAGACACCCAGAGGCATTCGCCAAAACAATAAAATGTATAAATTTTGCTGTTAAATTCATCAATTGCAGGTTAATACGCATATTTCCTTGGGGTGTATGTACATTTTTGTCCCCATAATTTTTAGGTTTTTGTAAAATTTACCGTTATTTGTATTATGAAATATACTTTTGTTCTATTAAATATTGTTCATTAGTCAGAAGAAATAAAACTGCATACTTGGAATTTCATAAAAATCACTACTAACCCTAACTAGGCGTTTACACAAGACAGTCTGTCTGCAAATACAACTCTGATTTACTAGCACATACATACATACAGTTGTCGGCTGTCTCCAAGCTGTCCATCATTTTTTCACAGACAGCCGGGTTAACAAATTTTTGAAATATTTTTGTAAAAATAAGTGAGATAATAATTGAAATGTGTTGAAAACAAAAGAACATGAACAAAAACCAGGGTTCAAAATGCTAACGCCATATTAGCAAAAGCACCGAATATTTGCAGCTTTGCCTGCTAAAATTTCTTCGAAATATGTTTAGCAACAATGAACAACGGCAACATGTAGCAACAAATTTCAGAAAAATATTGCTAGCGATGCTGATGCTATTTGATATTGTTGCTTTAATAAAAAAGCATCGGACTCGCATACTCATATTTTGCAGCACACATGATCAACACATATCAGAAAAGAGAATAAGCAACAAAGTTTCAACGGCTTAGCCATGTTTTCAGCAACAATTGTTTTTGAGATCAGGGTTACCAGTGTAATGCACTAAAAATTACGATATAATTAATTCCACTTTTTCGTTCAAAGGAAATGTGAATTGTTGGTGAAGCCGTTCAAAATATATTTCTTTTATTTTTAAACAATAATAATTAGTATTCTTTAGGTTCTACCATATGATGGGAGCATTTTGACATTAAATGACATCTTTTTATTACTGCGTTGGCAACTCTAATGACAAAAAACACACTCTCTGGCTAATTCGCTGGGTCGAATGGTCAGCCGACTGCTAAATATGTAGCGTGATTGTCGATTATGCCTAACGAAAAAAGATTAGGCGTAAAAAACGAAATAAGCAAAAATGTACAAAAATAAATATGCGTTCGGTTGCTTATTTAGCCGTGTGTGATAATATTGTGTAGCAGTAGAAGTGTACAGCTAATGCTAATGTTTTTAGATGCTGGCTTTTAAACCCTGACAAAAACAAAATATTTGAACGGAAAACAAAAAGAAATCGACTATTTTCATTCCTAATTCTACAACTGTTTTTGCAGTTGTCTGGACGCCTACGTCACACAGCCAAGTTTTGGGGTTTTGACAATCAATACATGTACTCAACTGTCCTGTCATGTCTAAACGCAGGGTAATACCCGAGATTTAGGGGGTGTATGTAAACTTTTGTCCCTGACTGTATATCTTACATTTAATTCATTGGTGTCCAAAATAAATGAGAGAGAATTGTTGTTAGAGTAATGTCCCTATGTTAAACAACGGCTGACATGGCTCTCACTTGGATTTGTTATTCTCTGTTGTTACGACAACGTGCAGGCGTGTACATCCAGCATTTAATTGCACACATTTCATTCATAAGTCCATATTTATATTAGGCAATTTTCCTTGCGGCAATTGTCAGTTTGATGGAGAGAGAGGTGAGGTGTATGGTAACCCTTTGCCTCTCAACACCCTCCAAACCATCAGTCAAGTCTAACCCCCTGTTTTTGCAACTTATTTTTGTTCGTTCGTCTATATTCGTAATAATTTAGGCATCTATAGCTCAGCCCCCAGAAGACATACAGTGAATCAAAGTGACGTGGACTTTCTTTCATTAAAACTGTGATTTCTAAGAGTTAATTAATGATAGCGACTTCATTCTTTTTGATATTGTTACATTAGTGTCTTAACTTAAATATTATAAAATAAAATTAATAAAATTCAGGTAAGTTTAGAAAAAAATAAAAATTGTTAAACAATATCGATTTCTACCTCACAGTGAAAAGTATGCACTCTAAAAGTTTCATGAAACAAAAAGGAGTTTTTAGGGGTTCAGCCCTTGGTATGACATCCTTTGTTATCCTTTACAGCTTTTAGCTTTTTTGGCAAAGATTTAACTAAGTTTTCGGGGCAAGTATCAGAATTTTTCCCCATTCTTCTTGCAAGGCATATTTCAGGGTTCCTATACTTTAGATGTTACGATTTTTTATATTTGTCTCCAAAATACTCCATAAATTGTTTTTTGTTTTTTAATTCATTTATTTCTGTTTTAATTCATTACAAAAGCTATTTTTTGCCCCAGCGCCTTGAAGCTTTATAGAGGCAATTTTTTATGATTCAAATCCGAGGATCGGGGAGGTGTTTGAATCACTTTTGGACAGTTACATAGCATCCATTTTGGAGAAATATGTACACAGTCTTACATAAGTATATGTACGCCCCATAAATCTCGGGTTTTAGAAAAAGTAATGATATTTATGAAATCCAAGTACACAGGTTTATTTCGTCTCACTAATAAACAATATTTAATATAACAAAAGTATATTCCATAATATAAAAACGGTAAATTTTACAAAAACCAAAAAATGACACTTACAAAAGTATACGTACGACCTTATATTGACGGTAGTGGTCATAATACAAAAACTACGTTGTTCATAGTGTAAATTTCATGCTTTTTGGTAGTGATTACATTTTGATGCTCTGGGAGCAGGTTTTTAACAGAATACTCCAAATGAGCTAACTCTCCTCTCTCACTCTCTTAAAAATTGCTTCCAGGTTGACTACTTTTTGGGGTTAAGGAACGCTTTGCAGGTTAAAAATGGTAACAAATGGTAAAAATTGTAACCTCAAGTAAGTAAAGGAACACAGCTATAATTAATTTGCTTGCTTTCATTTGTTACCCTGCGTTTACACATGACAGGACAGTTGAGTACATGTATTGATTGTCAAAAACCCAAAACTTGCCTGTGTGAAGTAGGCGTCCAGACAACTGCAAAACCAGTTGTAAAATTTTGAATGAAAATTGTCGATTTCTTTTTGTTTACCGTTCATATATATTTTTTTGTTTTTTGTTGTTGTCTTTTTTGTTATTTGAAATAGTTTTGTTTTCATTTGTTCAAAAATGTCCATGTTTACTGTCTACGAAAATTATCAGACAGTGTCGAGGCAACTAGCCAAATGTTTGTATGTATTAGTAAATCAGAGTTGTATTTGCAGACAGTCTGTCTTGTGTAAACGCCAAGTTAGAGATGAGACATATTTTATCGTAGTTCGGAGAGTATTTCTACTTGAACAACGTAGAAAAATCGTCGTTCGTTCTCAGAATTTTGAATGGGGAATCAAGTAATTTATTCGTATTTGAGGGTCGAACAACGAATAGAGAACGAACGACGTACTGTGGAAACGGGCTATTATTTCAGACACAATACAATTCATATGGGAGCAGTTTACAACTTTTAAGCGCCCCATACACTATCAAATGTTGATGTCAACATTTGTAGTAGTATGTGTAAATTTTTCTAAATATGAAAATGTGTGTGTGTATTTTATGGATTGAGGAAAATCAAAATAGTTTTGATTTTCAAAATGAAACCCGATCAATCCGACGAATATGGTTTATTTTCAAAATTGTCAAAAAGAAATTTTGAAAAAAGAAAACATATGCTCTGTTCCAGAACCTGCAAGAAGCTACTATTTTTTACTACGATAACGTTTTTTCCTTTATGTTATCGAAAAAAATAGTACAATTTAGTAGATTCTTGCAGTACTGGAACAGAGCAAATGTGTTTGGAAAGAAATAAAAAAAGTTTAAGTTCATTCGTTTTTTAGAGGAAAATTTGAAGAATTCGGTTGCAGATTGAATGCTTTGCTACACACTTATCAAGCACACACGTACAGAAGGAGTTCATCGGATGGACAAGCCCATTTGATAGTGTATGCTATTCTTTACTATTTTTTTTACCATTTTCAAAAGTAAAAATGTAATGGAACAGACCAATAGTTTTTCATGTTTTCACATCAATGGATGTACTCAGTGTTGCCAGAGGGTTTGGTGCATGAAATACAGTGATGCCACATTTTTTTCTCCTTCTCTTCCATTCCATCTCTATACTCTCTATACACTCTATACAGGCGAATTATTTTTGCAAGGAAAAAATAGGAAAAGTGAATGAATTCGTTGTACAATTTTCTTAATTTTATCCACATTTTTACAATTAAATTGCGGAAAAAAGTAAATAATTTGCAAAAACATACAATGGGGTTTGAAAAAAACCAATAAAAAATCGAATGCAAACGGTGCCGAAAGTGAAAAAACTGAAATTTTAGGCAACAGTAGCTGGAGAAAAAACGACACGGCTAGAAAAAGGAGGAAAATTCTACGCAGAGCTAACTGAGAGAAGAAGCTTAAATCTTCTGTTCATCAGTTATTTGGAGTTCTGGATTTTCCACGTAGGCCATGAGTGGAAATATGTGTGATATTTGTTCAGATTTCCAACAGCTATTGGAGTCGTGTAAGTTAATATTAATGTAAAGAGGATGTGTTTCGTTGTTGTGTTCAACGCCTTGCAGACAGACAATCCATGCGAATTTTGTGCTGGATGTCGTATAGAGAAAAGGGGAATGTAATTTACGAGAAAAAATGTAATGTTCGATGTTTATGTGAAAAAGCCGGTGTTATTTGGAATTCAACTTGAATTGTGGAATCCTTTGTCAGAAGGGCACAATATGGTAGTGTAATTTTTAACTTGAAGAAACGGTGTTAGTCCAGTTTGGGGACTAGTTTAGAAATGTTTGTTACAGATGGGAAAAGCCCATATTCATACTTCGGAGATTTCCAAACTTCTGGAAATTGGGTGTTTCAAAGTGGCCAATACTCCTAATACTCCTATACCTAAATCTCGGTTTAAGCTTTGCTGGGTTTGAGTCTGCCCAAGATGAAAATATTTTTTGTCTGTGTCTTGCTCTATATACATTTTATGATTTTCAACCTGATCGGCAAATTTTAAACCTTTCGTTTTCTACATTTCTTTTCAGACGAGGCACGAATAACCAGCAATGATGCCAAACATTCAATAATTTATAAAAGTGAAATTGAAACTGCCTTTGGTTATATACAGGCATGGCCACAAAGACAATGTATGTGTCTGTATCGCGACACCAAGAATTTCGAACGTTTCAATTTACTCATACAGTCGATGATATGCCTTGCCGTTCATCATTTGAAACACATTAAACGATTAATTGAGGACTACAAAAAGATCACAACCCATGCTGCAGCCACTCAAGCACCTTCACAGACCCAACAATCACCACCCAGCAGTTCCTCTACAGCAGAAGGCGGCCAAACAAAGGAGGGTGAGAAAACTACCAGTTCAGCAACGAAAGAAGAAAGTAAAATCGAAGAAGTAAAGGACTCAAGTAGTCCCCAAAAGCAGAAGGAATCAGATAATGCAAAAGATAGTAAAACTACCGATAAGTCGGGTAGCATTACGGAAGATGAAAAACCGCAACAGTCTAGTTCATCAGCAGCTGTATCATCGAAATCGCCAGAAGACTCATCACAACAATCATCGTCAGCAGCAGCAGCGGTGGCGGCGGATGCAACAAGCACCCCACATCCATCAACTTCATTATCACCTTCATCTTCAACAGTATCACAGCACACAGAAGAACCTTGGATATTACCCGAAGTAGAGAAATTACTACTATTGGTATCCAAAATCTTCTTGCTCAACTTTCCACTGTACATAGCCTATAAACATAGTACACATGCTCGCTTAGATGATATATCGGCTGAAGAGGCACAACATTTGGCCATATTTTGTGATTTACATGATAATGAAATACCCGTACATTTGTTGAGAAACACAACACTGTTTTGTAACTCCAATGGATTTGCAGCAATGAAACTGTGTTTTGATCAGCCTGATTTGCCAGTAACCACAGCTCATGCCATTACCGCCACAGTCTCGAATATAAAACTATGGTTGCATTATGGATGTATTGTCCAGTTATATGTTCCCCTGAGGAGTAAAATTTTACAATATATGTGCAAGTTATCCGATCAAAATCTTAGAACAGCTGCCACCAGGGCCATGGCGGATTTTGTGTGGTCAGCTGTAAGGGATCCCCTGGATGCATCGGTTAGTTTTGATGTTGAAGGTTTGGCATTGGCCTTTAAATATTTCACATCAACAACATTAACCATGAGATTGGCAGGTAAGTTCAAATACAGTATTAAATGTTTATATCACTGATGTATGTTTTTGTTTCTTATTTTAGGTATTACCCAAATTAACGCCCACATCAACATATTTGGTGAAATCGAAACAGTGGGTGAATTTGAGGTGGTGGCCCAAAAGATTGCCAACTGGTTAACAGAGAATCAAATAATCCAACATTTGTTTGGGCCCAATTTACATGTAGAGGTATTGAAACAAGCCCACATTGTGTTGAATTTCTTGGCGGTGGAAAATCAAATTACCGAGGAACACATAAAGCTTATATGGCAAGCTACGCAGCAGCTGAAACATTCTTCAAAGGCCATATTTGATATTTTGCCATCGCTGGTAAAGAATTTAGCTCCAAAACCGGCCATGTATTTGTATACTCTGCTGTGTCGCATGGATCCCAAAGAACATACAGAACAAAGTATTTATATTGCATCGGCCTTAACTAAACTTATTTGGTCACGGGATAGTGTTCAGCTGAGTTTGGAAGAAGAATTAATGGCGGCAAATGCAACAGCTACTAGTTCGGATAGTGGCAGCATGGATGGTAGTAATTCGGATGAAGGTAATGGGGATGACAGCAGTCTGGCTAGTGCCCGTAAAAGTCCCATAGACATTGAAAATGTATGTTCATCGGATACTGGTGTATCACCCTGTAAACAGGCCAGACGCAGGCGTCAAGTACCCATAATTCCTTTGGGAAAAATTGGAAAAGATTTAACCGAAGATGACTTGAAAATTATCATTTCAAAAGCTGAAAAGAAGTGAGTATTGAGTTACATTTCAAATTTAATATTTCAAATTTCAAATCGAATAATTCGAATTACAGAATAAATAATTTGAATTTCAAATGGAATCGAATGATTCAAACTACAAACGAATTTCTGAAAAGGTGTAAAAAAGTACAGTTTAAGAGTTCCGCTTTGATCGGTTATGTTTGTTTGGTAGATGGCTTAACTTCGCTTTAGGGGTTCCTTACGGAAGAAGTCCATATTTTTACCAAACGCAGGTTGACTTGATTGTAAAAAGGCTTCAAAAATAGAGCACAACTGCAAATTTGCAACACTTTAGCACCGGAAGTGTTTACTTTCCGAGTTATGGACTGTCAAAGTTCAAGAGAAATCCTAAACCTGTGTTGAGGTTTCAGTTTGAGTATAAGTTGTAGGGAAATAAATGGTAATTTGTACCCTAACTTAGGATCTTTCTATAGAAGATGTTTTTAAATTCCGGCCGCTAGGTAGGCGGAACTTGAAGATCCATTTTCGGAGAGTATTAATTTTCGCAGAAAATGGAACATAAGATATACAAAGTCAGAATTGTCTGTGGCCGATAGTGAGATTTTTTTGAGTTACCGACAAAAAGTTCATATAAAAGTTGACAACACTCTTGACATCGGTAGAACTTTGCGACAGCTTTTTATTCGTCGCTAACTTACCAAAAAACATCGGTAATTACCAAAATTATTAGCATTTTAATTTTACCGACAATTGTCGGTAACTCAAATTTTTTAGAGAATCGCACTACAGCTCGTTGTGATCTGCACACAAAGCCAATTCACTTACCAATGATTTTCCCTTTACAGAATGAAAAATCATCGAATTGTAAATATCATCGACAATTCCAGTAGTGAAGATGACATGACCCAAGGATCTCTTAACATTGCATTACATCGTAAGAAATCACGTAAACGGACACGTAAGAACAACAGTAACATGCCGCTAACACGTTTGGCTTATGAAATTGTTGAGGCCATCTGTGATGGTGGCGAGGATGAGGCATCAAGTGATGATGGCGACGATGGTGATGATCCAGAAGCTGAGCTGCTTAATGACAGCGATGACTGCAGTGATAATGGCCAGGTGTCAGGTGAAGTTCTGACACATTTACATGGTGGTGGTCCGTACATAAGAGCTATAGCTGAAACTCATATCAGTGAACTGTTGAGTGGGGCTGAAAATGAAGGCAGCTATTCATCACCAATGAGCAATAAATCCGAGAAAAATCTAGCAGATTTTGATGATGAAGATGTATCGCCATGTGAAGAGGAAATTGCTCAGTTGGTAAGTTCTCACGCCCAAAGGGTATCACATAATTGTATGCCACCTGCCTTGGCGGCGGCAGCAGCGGCAATGGCTGCGGCGCACACAGCAATGTCTATGCAAAAGAATGATGCTAATGTTGCGGCAGCGGCAGCAGCTGTGGCGGTAGCAGCTGTTGCCACGGGAAATGCCCAACAATCGTTATTGGCCATGCAGCAACAGGCAAATGCTGCAGCAATGGCCAAAGCAGTAACAGCTGGTCTTCAAACGAATGCTGCATCCAGTAAACACTGCAATGAGGGGGATATTGAAACGAGTAAGGAATGTAACAAGGCTACAACTTCATCCATATCGCCACAACAGCCAACATTTAAAATCAATGATGTCTGTCAACCGGGAAATACACTGCTATGGGATTTATTGCAAGATGATAAAATTGTAAGTAATGAGATTAAATAAAGTAAATTACAATAACCCTAACTTTATCTTTCAACAGGGTCAACTTGGCGAATCATTGGCCCTGGAGGCTGAAAAAGCACTGGCCACTCTCTTGTGCTTTAGTAATGATCGCCATCTGCGCACCAAATTCATTGAAGGTTGTCTACAAAATCTAGCCAATAATCGCAGTGTTATTGTTTCACTACGTTTACTGCCCAAATTGTTTGCATCATTCCAACAATTTCGTCCATCGGATACACATCAGGTTACCATGTGGGCCGAACGTCAACATCGTATGATGTATCATTTTTTCAACAATATCAAGTATTATTCCAAACGGCATATGGAATATTTGGTGGCCAAGGCATCGGGGGAGCAACAACAAATGGCCTCAAATGAACTGTCATTGTATTCACACAAGACACAGGTGTCGGTGCGTTTGCAGTTTTTGTCATCCATATTTTCATCAATGGGATCGCCAAAGACTTTTCGGTAATTAAATATTTTGGGGAAAATCTTTTTATTTATTTATTTTTTTGTATTTTTTTAGTTTGAGTCTGGAACAAGTGGATGCCTTGTGGGAGTGGTTAGCCCATGATGCAGATTGCTGTGATTGTTACTTCTCTTGGTTACAAAGTCAAGCCAAGGGTGGAGATCAACATGCATTGGGTTTGGATGCCTTGCAGCATTTGTATTTGAAGAAATTACCGGAATTAAGACCCGAGGACTTTTCAATGGTAGCATTGGGTTTGTTTCAACAATTGTGCAGTTTGGCACGTATGGCAATTGCTCATTATGAAAAGCAAATGGATGCCATATCAACAAATTCATCTAACATTGTGGGTATGTTTCATCTGTGGAAAATTGCACTGAGGGCACACACATCTGAAGTATCACTGGCCGCCATTCAATACATAAACATGTATTATATGGGGCAACAATTGAGGCTGGAAAAAGAATTTGTATCACAATGCATGGAACATCTTACACAGGCTGCCAATGCTTTGGAATGGTAAGTGGAAATATCAAGGATAAATAAATAATTAAATAAAGTAAAATAATATAAATAAAATAAACTGAACATAAAAAATAAAAAAATCTATTAGCCTTCTTATTCTGAATATAAACTCCCCGTGAATTATGTTTTCTGCTGATAAACTTACGGCGGAAAATTTACGTTCAGAATAAGCATATTAAATCATTCTTAAAAAAATTTATTTTAGTAATAATGAGGATGAGAATGCCTTAATGTGTGTCCAACGTGGTCTAATGCTACTCAATACCCATTTGGATACCTTTCGCCGGCGTTATGCCTTCCACTTGCGTCGTTGGGCCATTGAGGGTCAGGGCATTGGCTCCCATAGTAATCTTAAAAATGAAGGTTCTGGACCTGCTATACGAATTATACTGCAACCAGCTGGTCTGTCTGAAAAATCCATATTACACATGCATGCTTGTGACTTGATAGCTGATTTAAAAGCCGAAATATCGAAATGGTAAGTAATATGTTTTTAAGTTTAATTTGTAATAAATGTTTATTTGCTTTATGTAGGTGGGAGAACCTACAAGGTACTTCTAGTTCTGGAGTATCAGCCCCAGTTTTGGGTCTTCTCTTAAGCGAAGGACCATTACGCATAATAACACAAGGACAGGAACTTTCGTCGGAATACGATGAACGGACATTAGGGGATGCTGGATTTAAGGATAATCAGGTGAGTACCATTAAACAGTAAGTCTATTACCCCCCGACGAACTGCTATAATTCTCCCCACCACTTCAATTTTTAGTTCTTTTTAGGGATATACATAGAATGACTTTTTGAGTCGATTTATACATGTCCGTTCTTCCGTCCATTCGTTCGCAACGTACAACTGACATTTATTTTCCGATTCAGCTAAAAATCAATTTGTATGTCTGATGAAATTAAATTTGGGATGTGTGCCCGAATTCGGTCTAGAAGTAAGATTGCCAAATAATATTGAATTCTGTCGAGATTTGAATATAGGTTTCGGCTTAGTTCGTTTATTTGATGCACCAAACTCGATATGTACGCATGCACAATTTCAGTGGAATTAGGAATGTGTGATGAAATTTTGTCTTGCATTAAACTGGCTAAATCGAACCAATTTTAACGAAATTGGGAATTTGGTAAATTCGGTAAATTATATTAAAATCGGTCTATGTAGCTCCCATATTTCCAAATATATTTCACATATTCACAGTGATGCATGGGATCATATAGTCTGCCCCGCCCGGGCATTTTAAATTTCCTGGGAAGAAAGTTTTGATTCAACACATCATTTCTAATAACTACAACAACTATTCCAATTCACTTTCGCTTTAACTTTTCTTACCCTCCCTTTTTTCAGATTGTATATGTCTCCCTGGGTGGACGTGGTGCCAGACGCAAAGAAACCAATATCGACCATCCATCTATGCAACCGCCACCGCCCAAAGAATGTTTACCAACAGTATTATTATTACAGCCAAAATATTTTGAAAAGCTATTCTCATTAATGCAAACTTTGGGCGATATGAAACCGCAACCGAATAATTTGCAATTGCATACTAAGGCCCAGATTTTATCACGACGTGTATGGGATATTTTAGCAATACTGCCAACAAATCCCACAATACTCGATGCATTTAAGGGTTTGGCCAATGATTTGTCCGAATGTGATCAATACGACAGTGGGCAAGAACAGCAGAAAGAAAATAAACACAAAGAAATCAAACAAAAGCTATGTGACCTCTTGGATCCAAGCAATTTGCAGAAATTTATGTATTCACTACATATTGTGGAGAGTTTGGCATTGCATAGTGTATTTCAGCAACGAGGAGGTGCCCCGTGTTGTGGCGGTGTCAATGGTAACATTATAAGTGTAGAATCAAGTCGCGGTAGTGCTGGCAGCACTGCTTCCAAATCAAAAAAGGCAAACAGCAGTTGTGCCGGAACTTGTTCTGGTTCTGGCAGCGGAAGTGGTAGTTGTACTGGAAGTGCCGGTGGCAGCATATCATCTGGTGCGAGAAGGCGCAACAGTGTTGAAAGTCCTCTAAGCAATAATAATAAAGATCAACAAGAGGAAGACTCGCCCAAACACATGAGTAGTGATGAAAGAGATAAGGATATGTCGTCAGATGCGGCTGGACAAAAGGAGGCTGGCGCTAACTCATCCATGGTTTCCATGAATACACCGGAAAGTGAGCAGCGTAACACATCGGGTAATCATCTGACTACAAGTGACAAAGAACCCAGTAGTCCCATAAAACACATGGCCAAGAAAGCAAAGAAAACTGATTGTGCTGCTGCCCATGCCTCATCGACGACCCAGGTGGAAACATCAGCACCTGTTGATAATAAATGGAGTGAAGTATTTATACGCAGTGGTGGTTTGAAACATCTTTATGACATCTTCATATCGGGTCAATTACAGCAAAGCTCCTATCCCAAAGAGCTGTTGAATGAATGGCGCCATGACTGCTTGGCCAGCCTATTGCGCATATTATGGCTATTGGGTTTTGAAGAGGACTATCATGAAGATATGCTGGTTTCCATTTCAAAACCAAAAGAATTTATGCTCGAAATGATGTCTGTAGATTCGTGTTTAAGGCGCTTATCCTCGATATTGAATGATGAGGCGTATAGCAATTATTTGGCCACCACTTCAAGTTATCAATATCACCACTTAAGAACTGGATTTTGGGGCAGAGCCCAAGTTGTACAATTCGCCATGAATATTATGGTTAGTTTTGTGCATGCATCTGCTGAGGCCAGAAAGTCATTGTGGGCACATGCCGAGTACTGTAATTGGGTGCAAAAATTCATTTTGGAAGATCCTGAACCAGCAGTGAGGCGTGAAATATGTGCTGGACTTTATCGCATATGTTTGGGCAATTCACAAAGTTATCAACTGCTGCTGGCTCCATTACTAAGGAAATTGATATCCTTCCTGCCTGTGGCGGAAAAAATGACTTCTTACAATCATCACAACCCCTATATGTTGACAGATGATGGAAAAGAGCCGTATGGACCAGCATGTCGTGATTATTTTTGGCTCTTGGCTCGATTGGTCGATACCTTATCCCCCGAAATGGTAAAATCCTCTCTAGAGGCATCATCATACAATGAAGATGCCATTGATGTGGAAAAATTATGCCAATCCGTGGCCCAAAGTATACTCACCCGCGAATTCTATGAAACTCGTTATGGTATGCAGGATGATGGCTTGGTTGGCCTCATAAATCTCATGTCGAATTTAGTTAAATATGATCCCACCTTTAAGTTCAGTCCACAAGCTGTACAATTCATAGAAAAGATATTTGAATTTTTGTTCGATATGCCCTCACCGAATAATCGTCAAAAACCTAAATGCAAATCAGCCACATCACGGGCGGCAGCATATGATCTGCTGGTGGAGCTGTGTAAGAATTGTCCCAAAAATTACACTTTCTTGCATCAAAAGTTACTGGCACAACATACACCGGGACCAAAACCACCATACCCTTGGGACTATTGGCCACGTGATGAGGGAAGATCCGAGTGTGGCTATGTAGGTCTTACGAATTTGGGCGCCACTTGCTATATGGCATCTTGTATACAACATCTTTATATGATGCCACAGGCTAGAGCTGCTGTATTGCGGGTACCACCCGGCAAGGCACAAAAACATGCACCCACTCTATTAGAGTTGCAGCGCATGTTTGCTTATCTCCTGGAATCTGAACGCAAAGCGTATAACCCCAGGTCATTTTGCCGTGTCTATCAAATGGATCATCAGCCACTAAACACCGGAGAACAAAAAGATATGGCTGAATTTTTTATTGATCTTGTCTCCAAGCTGGAAGAAATGACTCCCGATCTTAAGGATTTAGTTAAACGTCTATTTTGTGGTACTTTAAGTAATAATGTCGTATCTTTGGACTGTGATCATGTCTCTAGGACAGCTGAAGAATTTTATACGGTACGTTGCCAAGTAGCTGATATGCGTAATTTACAAGAATCATTGGATGAGGTAACTGTCAAAGACACCTTGGAGGGAGATAATATGTACACCTGTTCACAGTGTGGCAAAAAGGTAAGGGCCGAGAAACGGGCCTGCTTTAAGAAATTGCCACAGATATTGTGTTTCAATACAATGCGTTATACGTTCAACATGGTGACAATGTTGAAGGAGAAAGTCAACACCCACTTTTCTTTTCCCATGCGTTTAAATATGTCGGATTATGTTGAGAAAACGCTAATGCCGCATCAATATAAAGGTGGGTGGGTGTTGTTGGGGGAGTTGAGATTGAAATGGTTATTTATTGTTTTTGTTTACTTTCCAGAGGACCGAGAAAAACGAAAAGCAGAGGGAAATACAAACGATTTGGAGGACGATCTAGAAGAATGTTTAGAGTAAGTATTTGCGTGGAAGTGGTTGGTAGTTTTATGTTAATATGCTATGATTTATATTTCTCTCATAGATATGAGCTGGTTGGTGTGACCGTTCACACCGGTACTGCTGATGGTGGCCACTATTATAGTTTCATTAAAGAACGCAACAAATCTGCAATGCAGCATGATCGTTGGTTCCTTTTCAATGACGCCGAAGTGAAACCTTTTGATCCATCACAAATAGCAGCAGAATGTTTCGGTGGAGAAATGACGGTAAATAACAGCAATAACACAAATGTAACATATAATTGAAAATGCACTCATGTTTTTTTTATTCTATTACAGAGCAAAACTTACGATTCTGTAACAGAAAAATATTTAGATTTTAGTTTTGAGAAAACTAATTCGGCCTATATGCTGTTCTATGAACGAAGATTGCCCGAACATCTAAAGGAGAAACATGCACATCTTTTGGCTTCGCCACCAATTGCAACGATCCTCAAAGAGAAAATACAAAACCGTGGCGATGAAAGTGTAACAGAAAAGGAAAGCGGCGTACCCATTAAAGAAAAAGATAAGGACGGGTCATCATCACAAATGGAAGTTGAAATCGATGATGGGACTTCGAAAGACAAATGTGATAGTAGCAGTAAAAAATCTGAAAAGGCAAAAGAAAATGAAAAACCTAACACAGAAATCGAAAAACCATCGACATCAACTGGAACAATATCATCATCGTCATCAACGTCATCTGCTGTTGCAGTATCACCCACCACATCATCCTCCATGTCAAATAAAGCAAATGAACATCATTTTATCAGACCACAATTAAGCAAAGAATTAGAAGACTGGATATGGCAAGATAATAGACAATTTTTACAAGATCGTAATATATTTGAACATACATATTTTAAGTAAGTCCATGATTTGTAAATTGTTTTTGGAATATGTGCAATTATTTGCATCTTTTTTATAGCTTTATGTGGCAAATTTGTGGCCATATACCACAAACTTTAATAGCCCAACAAGATGTCACTTGTATGGCTGCAAAATTATCTGTTTCGTTTTTTATTGAAACATTTATACATGCCAAAGAAAAGGTAAGGACTTTTAATATTTTTACAATATGTTTAGGCCTGATCTATCATTTACATTTTTTATGTATATTCTTATAGCCCACCATGGTACCTTGGGTGGAACTTTTGACAAAACAATTTAATGCCAGCCAGGAGGCTTGTGAATGGTTTTTGACACATATGTCAATGGAACCATGGTGGCCAGTACAAGTTCTAATTCAATGTCCAAATCAAATGGTTCGGCAAATGTTCCAACGTTTGGTGATACATGTCATTCAAAGATTGCGGTAAGTTAAACATTTTAGTTTGGACACTTGTAAGTTTAAAAAGTCTTCTGTCAAAGGACTTCTGTCTACTAGAGAACAGCTTAAAAGGACTTCTGTCTACTAGAGAACACCTTAAAGGTTTTCTGTCTATTTGTGATAACCCTAAAATAACTTTTGCCTAGTAGAAAATACCTTAAAAGGTTTTTGTCTACTAATGAGGCCCTTAAAAAATCATGAAAATTGTGCTCAATAAACTGCTATAAACCCTTAAGCCAGCTTCTTATATACTTACATATTTTTTTGCTAGGGGGAGACAATGCTGCCTCAGATATGAGGCCCGACATGGCCCATCCTTCCACTCCTTTATACATATCTCGCACAAAAGTTTTTAATAGTCTTTGTGGTCTTTGTTAACATTTTATTCTGTGTAGAAGGTGTTGTCTAGGTTTGTCAGTGAAATAAACAGACCCACTGTTTGTGATCAATCCCACGGCAGCGGGTTCTTTCGTACCGGATTGACCCGGAACAACACAAAACCAATGTTCCGGCCAGCGGCTGCCACCTCAGTGTTCGTATTTGTTTCGTTTTTCTGTGTTGGGAGCAGCATATCCCGGAATGCCTGCTCCGAATTCTATTGGTACGAGCCGGGACGGAGGAAAACCCAGGACCAATATATCTGTGCTCAGTTTGTCACATTCGCATCTTCACCCACATCCAACCTTCGGTGAGATGCAATAGATGTCAGGAGTGGGTGCATCTAAGGGGTTGCTCTGGACTCGTCCACGTGAGGGACTACGACAGGGACTATGTTGCTGCATGCTGTGTGAACACAGTTCCCAGTGAGTCGTCGTCAGATTACGAGACTCCCTCGTCGTCTGATTACGAAACTCCCCCGCAGTCCCCTCGACAACAACCGCACACGCAGCCTTTAACACCAGCCGTTGTTGTCCCAATCCCCGAAAATGCAGCCTTTTTGCAATTGAATTGCAATGGACTCCGAGGTAAGATCGAGGAGATAGTAGATTTTATGAGTCGGAAGAACATCAAGGTCGCGGCGGTGCAGGAAACCAAGCTGAACAACAACCACAGCTTAGAGCATTGTGATGGTTACAATGTTCTGAGGGAAGATCGCACCAGAAGTGGAGATGGGGGATTGGCTTTCCTATTGCACCAGTCTGTCCAATACAGACCTATCTCGCTTGAGCCTGCCCCTAATGACCCATACATGGAATGTATGGGGGTAGCAGTCAGGTGTGGAGCTGCCGAGATAGAGTTGCTGAATGTATACATCCCGCCGAGAAATAGCTGTATCCCTGATTATAGGCCTGACATTAGCCCGCTCTTGCAAGGTCATAATCGTCTGGTCTTGGGGGATTTTAATGCGCATCATGAGATGTGGCATTCGGCCCTCGGAAACGACCAGAGAGGTACAGCGCTGGCTGAGCAGATTGATAGCTCTACGTTTTGCACGGTCAATGAGGACGCCCCTACCAGAATTAGAGGAGAGTGTCACAGTTCGCCTGACATAACCATCGTGTTACCTGGTCTGACAAATGACGTTACCTGGCAACCCGTCATTTCCCTTGGATCAGACCATCTCCCCATAATTGTCTCCATTAGCAGACCACCCGACTTCATCACCTCTGAACGCCGCACGTTCGTCAATCATAAAAAAGCTGATTGGCCGAGTTTCAGAGAGTTCACCAATCACCGCTTCAGAGAATTGCCCAATCCTTCTGATGTTCGGGTAGCGGAAAGGACGTTCCGGGACATCATCACTGCTGCAGCCACTCGCCATATCCCTGCTGGTCGAATACCCGAAGTAAGACCAAATTTCCCAGCAGAGGCGACGGGATTAGCAAACGAGCTTCGTCGTATCAACCCCAATGACCCCAGAGTCAGGGAGCTGACACTGGAAGTTAACAGGCTGGTCGGCGAGCATAAGCGGAACAAATGGTTAAATCATCTGAAGAGCTGCAACATTGGAGCCGGTATAGGTGAATTGTGCGCAACGGTTAAGTCACTCTCGAACCCTGGAAGAAGGGAAGATAGGACCTCAGTCACGTTTGGCGACGTTACGTTGACTGACCCGAAGAGGTGCGCAAGTAATTTCAATCGACAGTTTGTCGAGCATCCCGAGAGTGACAGGGCGAAGAGAAGAGTATTACGTCGCATCAGATCTCTTCCTGCCGAGGATGAACCACCATAATTTACAATGGATGATGTTGCCAATGCCATCAGCAACGCTAAATCATCCAAAGCGTTGGGCCCTGATGGAATCTCCATGGTAATGTTGAAGCAGCTGGATGAGCCGGGAGTCGAGTATCTCACCAAACTTGTCGCTAGCCACCCTCGTTGTTCCCGAAGTCTGGAAAATGGGCAGGGTGGTCTCACTACGGAAGCCAGGCAAGGATGCCAGCAAAAGTGAATCGTACAGACCGATTTCGCTTTTGTCGCCCGTAGCAAAGACACTTGAGGCCTTGCTCCTCCCCAGTATCAGAAATAGCTATCAAGTTGCCGATCATCAACATGGATTCCGTAAGCAGCACAGCACGACAACAGCGCTGCACGCCATTACCACATATATCTGTAAAAGACTCAACCAGAGATGGCCGTGCGATAGAACAGTGATGGTGGCGCTTGACTTATCAAAAGCCTTTGATACAGTCAGGCACTCCACGCTGTTTGAGGACATTGAGCAGACAACCCTCCGGCCAAGCTTGAAACGTTGGATAGTCAACTATATGTGTGGACGCCAGTCGTACGTGGAATTCAGGAATAAGAAGTCCAAACCCCGTAGAGTGAAACAGGGAGTTCCCCAAGGTGGGGTGATATCTCCGGAACTGTTTAACCTCTACCTCTCCTGTATTCCACCCCCTCCAATCATTGAGATGATTGCACGATCCTGGCGTCGGGTACCTATCCTGATGACATCTGTGAGAGTGAACAACTATTTAACCGATCTTACCACCTTTTTCCATTCGAGGAATATGCAGATTTCCCCCACAAAATCTACAGCCACTCTGTTCACCACATGGACAGCGCAGTTTGGACGTGAGTTGAATGTCGTGGTCGACGGTAGCAGAATTCCGACCACAAACTGCCCTAAAATTTTAGGGGTCACATTCGACACTACATTCACACGCCACAGCTATCTGCGACAAGTTGAAAAGTAGGAACAAGGTCCTCAAGTCCCTGGCCGGCAGCACTTGGGGTGCAGATAAAGAAACCTTGTTGGCCACGTATAACGCGATAGGTCGGTCTGTGGTAAGCTATGCGGCTCCAGTCTGGTCCCCGAGATTGTGTGATTCGAACTGGAAAAAGATTCAAACTTGCCAGAATGCCGCCCTGAGAACAGCGACAGGGTGCCTCCTCAAATCTTCATCGGACCATCTACATGAGGAGGCAAAAATTCTTCCTGTAAAGCAACACCTGCTTGGATGTTGCAGTACCTGCTTGGATGTTATTGTGTAAGCCATCCCAATCACCATCTTGTGGGTAGGCCCGGCCCATTCAGGGAGATCAGGAAGGATATCCATGCTCTAGAGGGAGAGGTCCAACGATACAGGAGAGAACCCCTAGATCAACAAGCATATCAAGCAGGATTGAATAGCATTCACACGGACGCAGTTGCCAAGGCCTTAAGCAATTATAGTGTGAATAAAGTACTCGGAGTACATCCTCCATCTATCGCAGATGAGGAGCGTCAGCTGCCACGACAAACCAGGGTAGTTTTGGCTCAACTACGCTCGGGATATTGCAGTCGCCCAGTATGCGGCATGGGCCCGCACGACACACAACACCTTTTTAACTGCCCCGCCAAACCTACCCTAACTCCGGTGGATCTGTGGCTACATCCCATCGAAGCAGCCACTTTTCTGGAACTGGAGATAGACCCAGAGCCAGATTGAACAGAGGAACGAACAAATAAACATAACAAAAACACTGTTACAACAACAACAACAACTGTTTGTGATACTTAACCAACAACTGCCTGAAAGTTGTCGCTGGAAACTTCTAAACTATTTATTAATTATATTTATTTTTAAAATTCCGAGCAGCTATTTTTTTGTACATATACAGGCTGAGGTCAATTGGTAGGTAAACTTACTGATGATTTACTTTTTTAGACGTTTTTTGCTTCAAACATTAAAAAATCTATAAATTATGGTTCAGCAATAGGTGTTGTAGATTCTATGCTGATAGTCGTAGATAATGGGATCTTTGTTGTTGAGGACGGAAGAGGCGACATGGTTGTTGAATCTACTGCTGCTGGGGAGGGAGGCCTACTTGTAGTAGTACTCTGTTCATTTGTTTTAGCAGGTTTTATAGTTGTTACAGGCTCTGCTGTTGGCGAGGGAGGCCTACTTGTAGTAGTACTCTGTTCATTAGTAGTTGCAGGTTTTATAGTCGTTACAGGCTCTTCTTGTTGATTTGTATCCACAGAAAAGATATCCAAAAGGTTCTAAAAAAATCCAATTAATGAAGCATTTTAGTACCAAAAAGTTTAGATCAATTAGAAGAAGGATTATTACCTGTGTTATGTTATCCAAAAATGTCAAAAATTGATGTTTAGTTTCTGTCAAACTAATTTCCAATTCACTTAGAAAACTATTCCTACGGGTTAGGCCATTTTCGCCGCCATAGTCCGCAGAGTGTATGGGCAAAAATGCAGATATTTGTGAGGAAAATATCACAATTATTGCAACAGAAAGGAATAGCTTCATTGTTTTCTTTTATTAGGGAGTATTATACTCAACTCAAAGTTAATAAATAAAATGAGTGAATCGACTTTACGATCTTTAGCATTTAAACTAAATATTAAGTTCAAATTGGCGTTATTTGTTTTAAGTTTGAAAAACATTTGTATAAACAATGCCATGTTTAGGAAATACATATGTAGCTAAGACTAGAGAAGGTCACACAAGCTACGGACACTTACGCGTTTAAACCTTTCCCGTGTTATTATATATCTTAAGAACTTTATAGATTTATTTGTTTTTATAATATTGTTGTTTATATTACAGACCTTCCCATTCTCATTTATATTTAAAAACCGAATCGGATGTTGATGACAAAGAGGTTATTGGTACAGCTTCATGTGTTACACGTTTCATAAGTTCATTGACCATACTAATGGAACATGGTGCTAAAGCACATTTACGCAATCTGTCTGAATTCTTTGGCTTGTTGTTTGAATTTTCACGGATGGGTGATGAGGAAACTTTGTTCCTGTTACGTATTGGCGTTATAAAAAGTGTTGCCGATTTTTATTTAGGCAATAAGACACATGATAATGTAAGTTAAGATTTGTTGTTGTAATTTCGAATAAAAGTTACTAAAATCACATTTGTTTTACAGCTTGAGGTTGGTTCGGATAACGATGATAATTCCTCAGATGAGGCATTGTCTGTTGATAAGACCCGGCCAGCTTCATTAGATAAAATGATTGCCTTGGTGGCCAGTTTAGTTGAACGATCAAGGGGACCAGATTTGCGTTTGAAATTATCACCCAAAGACTATAATGCCATTGCTGGGGGAAAGGCAAGAAAGACGATACATTTGGAATTTGACAAATTTTCATATTTTACCTTTTATTTTTTCCAGGGTTTTCCATTCTTGTATCAACAAATCAAGGATAACATCAATCCTCATCAAACCAGGCACCTAATACATGCCCTTTGTCGTTGGGATGAACGTTTGGCCAATCAAATAATTACCATGTTATTTAGTTCGGTAACAAAACACACCGAACTGTGTGGTCCCTTCTTTAAGCTGTTAACACTACTTACCGAAACTCAAGGTGGGCCCTCTGGCCTGCCATGTTTTTCACAATTGGTTTTGCAACGTGTTTGGGATGCTGCTGAATATTGTCCACAATCAGCACTGGATTGGTTAGCATTTCAGGCACCCAAAAATAAAATAGCCCATGCCTGGATATTACAATCGGCTGATACATGGGTGGAGCAATATCTTCTGGCCCATCACAATTCAAGAGTTCGTAATGGTATGTTTACAACAACACAAATTTCAAGAAATAATTTTGCTTTATTATATGGAGCATTCGAATTAATTTCAGCTGCTGCTTATTTATTGGTCTCACTGGTTCCATCACAACCATTTAGGGCTAATTTCCGTATACATTCATTGCACAAATTATCATCGTCTTCATCATCTCATGTATATCGGTGAGTGGTGGACTTATTTGAATTCCATGTAAATTCTATAATGTTTTCTTTTGTGGTGTACTTTATAGCGAACTTAATAACGATGCTCAAATAATTCTACACAATATTATTAATTTGTTGCTACGTTTATTGCGTCCAGCAAGAGCCTATGCTGATATTGGTGTCCATGGTACAACAAAATTAACTTCTTACTTTAGCCTATTGGCATATTGTATGGCTTCCAAGACTGAAAAACTTATGGTAAGTAATATATACACAATCTAATGTATAATTCATAATAGCTCTATTAATTTCCGCGTTTTATAGATGGGCCCTTATATGCGTGCTTTGTGGGATCTGTTTCATCCTCGTTTGTCAGAGCCAAGTGTCCCAGCTCATCACAATAAACATGCTCTGTTAGCATTTTGGCATCACACAATTGTCGATTGTCCCGAAAATGCCTTGATTGTTGCCAATTGTCCAGAAATCACAAGAAATATAGCATTTAATTACATATTGTAAGCATTTTGCACAACTTTTCCTTTAAATAGTTTTATTATTTATTTTTTCGCACACAGAGCTGATCATGACGATTCAGAAATAGTGGCCTATAACCGTGCCATGTTACCAGCCTATTATGGCTTATTACGTCTATGTTGTGAACAAAGTCGTAGTTTAACACGCCAACTTGCTGCCCATCAAAATTTACAATGGGCCTTCAAGAATATCACTCCACATCCCACACAATATGCAGCCGCTGTAGATGAACTTTTTAAATTGATGACCCTATTTGCCACACGTCACATGGATGCCAGTGATCTGGAAAAACATGAAGTCACCACATTCCGTCGCACCACATTGTCAGCTTACTTAACGGGGCTGGATGCCAGAGTATCTTGGGGTACATTGATTAATGCTTTTCGAATATTGGGTAAGTTTGCTGTTTTTTTGTAACATCGAAAATTTAGCTCAGTCCGGCACCACCCTCCTCACCACTTGGTATATATAACTTTTATACGATCAAAAATCGAAATAATGGCTTTAGACCCCCAAGTATATTTGGAAGATATCCGTTCAAACAATTTGCGCTCGATTTACACCGCCTGTCACGATAAATCTCGAACCGATTTTGTAAAACATATTTTATGCACACTTAGTTTAAGTTCGAAGATGGCCAGATCGTGGGCCTGTCCATGTTTCTTATTATTACATAATATTCTTTACATAATAATCCAAAAGCTCAAAAAATCCTACGGTATCCAACTGAAATGGCTGGTTGGCACAATAACTATCGAAAGTTATGACTCCCAAAGTTAGATCCACTTCCAAAATGGACTGTTTCGGTCTTTCTCTGCAAAAGTTCAGCACTTTCGCATATATTCGGAACGTCGACTAAGATAAATGCCCCAAATTTTATATTTTTGTCGGCAAGCCCATAACTCCAAAAAGGGGCACAATTCCGAAAACCTTCTAAAAAATAATGTATAGCCGGTATTCGATCTGTCCATAGATTAAAGTCTTATTTCACACAAGATGAGAACATATCTCTGTCGACAAATCAGACTAACCTCCGATATTATAAGTCTTCTTTTGTTATAGTTTGGATTTACCGAACAGATTTATAGCGTTCCGGTTTACTTAAAGTTAAAAGTGATGATTGAATTTCAAGGAGGAGCTTCTTTTCATTAACTTTCAATGTAAAAATTATATTTTTAAAGCCTCCAAATAAGTTTATTTTGCGTTTTCAAATCCATCAGATAGTAAAAGAACACATGTAATAATGGCCCTAATACTTACTGTTTTACTTCTTTAAACATTTTTTTCTGTATTTCACTTGAAACTCTTCAAATTGTGTTCAAATCTAACATTTTATCTTTTGGCGCTTTCAGTTGACAATGAAGAAGATCGCCTCCTGGTCATATATAATGGTGGCTTGGAGATGTGTTTTGAGGCTCTGCACACATTACATTCCATGCATCATGAGGCCACGGCTTGTCATGTTTCGGGCGACCTACAAGAGCTGCTCAGTGAAATGGTCCTGCTTTTGAGCACTCTGCGCCTGAGTACTCGTCTCGATAGTAATGCAAGTAAGAAACAACAACAACAATTGGAACAACAGGTGCAACAGTTGCAGCAACAACATCAGCAGCTACTACAAAAACAACAAGAACAACTAAAACAACAACAATCGCAACAAACATCTCCCCAACAAACACAACAGCAGCAGCAGAAAGAAAAGCAGTTACAACAACAAATGCAACAGATACAATTACAACAAATGCAGCAGCAATTGCAGCAACAACATTTTCTACGACAACATCAACAGCATACAGCTCTGCTAAAGGGTCTTCCCGATGCCGTCAAGAGATTGGCTACATTTTTAAATACCTACAGCCCACCTGAATTATGTTGTCTAGCATTGGATGTCCTTAAGGAACTTGTGCGTAATCCCAACTTGGATGTAACCAGTATTTTGGCACCAATTTTACTTAACTGTCATTTATCGGCGGCCAGTGCACCCAATGCCATTGGTCCCCTCGGTCCGTATTTTCCACGTAGAGGTGGAAAAACAACATGGCCCACCATGGCAAAAAATATGCCACGACCACCAAGACCGATGGTGCAAATGTGTATACCACACAGCGAACTACTGCATCGTGGTGTAGACTTTGCCTATGATGCCCAGGTGGAGGCATTCTATAGGCCCTATCATGACTTTTTGGATGTAATGATGAGAATGGCTGTAAATACCAATCAATTGAATGACACCCTGGTTCGGTTGAGCTGTTTGGCGGCTATAGAAGCTGCGCCATTGGGTTTTAATTATTTCCCCAAATTTTGGGTTGGCATTTATAATAATAAGAGTACTAATAAGTAAGTATTGAAACCAAGGTTTTGGAAATGTATCTTTATCTCGTCTCGTTTTCTTTAGATATGCGGAATTGTTGCTTAATACTCAATACTTAGTGGAATATATACATATTATATTGCGTGATTGTCGTGTCTCATTAAGTGATCAATATATTCGAGGATTTTTGGAAATTTATTATCCCAAGGTAAGGAAGTTATACGAGAAACCTTGGAAGGCTATTTCAATGTGTTTTTTTCTATTTCATCTTTCAGGTTTCTTCCCAGCTACCCATTGCACGCCTCTTGTACTCGATTAGTTATTCTATGCATTCTAAGGAAGATTTAGATGACTTATGTGGTGATCTATTTGCCATAAGGGTGTTTGCCCAGTGCACTGGTATACCAGCATCGGTGCGTAAACAACTTAGAGGATCTCTAAAGGCTTTGTTGTATAAAAGCGCCCGATATCAAGAAATTGCAGAAGACGGTAAGACAAAAATCTTTGTTAAAATGTTGGCTTTATATTCCTAACATAGGATTTTTGGTACCACATTCAGAATTATTCCCCAATAAAAAGCTGAAATTAGACAACGATGACAAAGAACAGGATGATAAAGATTTGAATAAAACTCCACTTGAGGTTGATCCGGTGACCAGCAAGAAGGAAGAAGACGATGATAGATCAAAAACCCATGAAGATCAAAGAGTCGATGATGAGGATGAAAAAACTGCCACAAAACCTAAAGAAAATTGTCCCAAGATGGAAGAGGAAGAAACATTAAAAAGATGTCTTATGGAAGATAACGAAAATGAAGAAGTTAAGAAAAAACCTAAAATTTCTTCGGAAGAGATAGAGGAGACCACGGACAGTAAAACTGTCAGTAGGGAAGACAACAACCCCAAGGAGGCTATTAAATCACCCACAAAGGAGAACAAAGAACCATCACCAAAGGCATGTCTTTTGGAAACACCTTCAACATCAGCGGCGGCAGCGGCTGCTGCTGCAGCATCAAATTCCTCTGCCTATGATAAAAACCCCACAAAGAAATCTGCTGATGAACGTTTAATGGATGAACATGAGAAGCGTATCAAACTATTGCTAACCATGGAGACATACATTAAAAGCATTTTGATTTTAATGCAAAAGGAGGAAAGTAATTCTCCAAATAATGCTGGAAATCAAAATATACTCGATGAGACCATGGAAAGTGAACAGAATACAACTCCAATACCGGAGAGTAGCGATGAAGGTGGTGGCGGCGGTAACGGTGGTAACAATAATAATTCACAAGGCAGTGCCTTTAATTGTAATTCCACCAACAGCAGTAGTAATAACATCACAACGACTTCACCTGAAAATCAAAAAGAGACGAAAGAGGATAAAGATGATGAGGACATGCCCTTGACTGCCCCCTTGACTGGAGATGACGAAAAAAAGAAACCTAATAAAGAGGAGGAAATGCAACAAAAATCCGGGGCTTCTCCATCGAATGACAATGATATTCAACAACAACAGCAACAGTCTAGCCAAGGGCCAGCTGCTGCAACCACAACTACTACAACGAGCACAGCAACACACACCCAGAAAGCGATTAGTGATGATATTATTAATGCAAACATGGCCTCAACGTCCACGGCTGCTAATTCGCCGCAAATTTAGTTATCGTTTAATGATTTGTTAAATATTTTGTTTTTTGGCAAAATGCTAGATTAGCAGTGCTAAGCACTTTGACTAATTTACCTTTTTTTATAATTATGTATTTTTAGTTTGTTTTTCTTTTTTATCTCTTTCCCCTTCTCCCCTACATTATTATCTCTCTGCTGAAAGTAGGCATTGTTTAGAGACTATGCAAACTTTGTTTCTCCAACAAACTATTACTAATAATGTTTTTATATTTAAATTTCTTACCTAACATTTAAATTAAGCTTTAAGCTAATTTTCGTTTCTAAATCTAAATCCTAATATTTTTATCCTAAGATTGTTATTAATTATAATTTTAATAGTTCTATATATTCCTATTCATCTTTTACCTTCTTTTACTTTCATTTTAAGTTCCATTATATCCCAAAGTTTTATTTTCATTTCACCTATCCCGAAAACAGGTGGGCAAATGTGTATGTAAACTATAAGAAGAAAAAATGTTTTTTGTAAACAATATTTGCTTTCTATAGAAGGTATTTATAACTCTCTCTCTATCTCTCTTTTATATAAAAAAATTGTTGTGTATAAGAATTCAAAATCTGATAATGTGCATAATCTGGTTACACTCTTAAAAGTCATTGTGGTTTTTATACTATTTTATGCTAATTGAACAACTATGTATTTCAATTATTTTAAATTACAAGGAAAAAAACATAAAAGAATTTCATAAATATGGAATAATAATTGTAAGATTTTTTTGGCTACAATATCATGTTTTCTTTAAAACTGGATAGTCTAAGGTGTGCGTGAGAATCGTCGTTGCACATATGCATGCAGTTTCAAACTGCAGGTAAAGTTTCTCACCAATATTTATTATGTAGACACATGCAAGCTCTAAACATTTTTACAATCTGAATTTAAAAAAAATCTATAAATAAACGATAATTTTTAAAATAATATTTATTTGAAATTTCATCTTCATAGAGTGGAGTAAAGAAAAAAAAATTATTATAGTTAAAAATAAAGTCTATGAAATTCCCAGATAAAAAAAACAAGTGAAACATGACCAACATATCGAAACCCTACTTTCATTTTCTCCGTGTTAGGCTATGATAAATATTTAATTCGTAAAAAATAGAAATGGATTTCTCTTAAAATGATGTTATAAAAAAATCGACATTGGTTAAACAGATGAAGATGAATTCACGAACACTTCATTTGCAATTGGATGTTTTTAACGAATGTATGTGTACGTTATCCAAAATTAAATATTTGTCAAATATGTATTTTAGCTGTATTTTTATGAATTGTCATTATTTGGTGTCCAAAAGGGTTAAAAAACAGCAAGTGCAGTCATTGTTCCGAACATATTGAGGGTTAAGTTGAAACGGCAAAAAAAAAAAAACAAAACTCACGGGCAGTTTTCATTCAGAATAACCCCCATTATGATTTGTTGGAAGTAGTGATGAGGTTTCGTAAGATATATAAAAGTACAGTGACTAAACTGGGCAATACATGTATAGATAATGGCAGAAAGCAGAGAGTAAAATACAGGGTGATAATGAATGTAAACTCCCCGTGAGTTTTGTCTTTCTGCCGTTTCAACTTAAAGGGATATAATTGGGCTGATAAAATCCTCAATGAAAAACACGCGCAGCACATGGACAAAAGCCGAGAAAATCTAAAAATTCAATTGGTCACATTGGTAAACAAATTAAAAATGAACTATTGGAATGAAATTGCACTAAACAGAAACGAATGAAAAAATAACGTAAGACGCATCACGGATGATTCAAATGCAAATGCAAAAGAAACTAAGAAAGCTAAGGCGGACTATGATGATAGCCAGCAAATGCGGATTCTTCAGTCACACCTATGAAATCTATATTTATTACATCTGTTTGTGATCATCATCGAATCAGCTTCATTGGGTTGACATTCAAATTCATTCGAGATCTAATAGGTGAGTGTTTATTGATAACTAGACAGCGGAATCCTATGCAAATGCATATATGGTTAGGATGGTCGTAGAGAAAATCTGATTAGACAGAAACTCGTTTCATTACAAAATAAAACGAATTAGGCCCAGAAATTTTTGCATAATTTGCATATTTTGCATATCGCGCATATTTTGACATATTTTTACATATCTGCATAAAATGAGCATATGCAAAACCATATGCAAAAATATATTCAAGGATTTTTGGTCTAAATATCCCACCGAAATGGCTGAAATTTGGTATTAAGTCATCTTTAGGGATATGCAGCTTTACAACTGAAATCTGTCAGCATAGGTCCAAGTCTTCATATAGCCCCCATAGAATGGTACCTCCCGATTTTCGGTATTTTGAAAGTTGTAGCCTCAATATTCCACCGAAATGACTGAAAATTTGTATTTAGTCTTCGTTGGGGGTATAAAACATTCCACCTGAAATTTGTCGGCATAGGTCCAAGTCTTCATATAGCCCCCATAGAATGGTACCTCCCGATTTTCGGTATTTTGAAAGTTGTAGCCTCAATATTCCACCGAAATGACTGAAAATTTGTATTTAGTCTTCGTTGGGGGTATAAAACATTCCACCTGAAATTTGTCGGCATAGGTCCAAGTCTTCATATAGCCCCCATAGAATGGTACCTCCCGATTTTCGGTATTTTGAAAGTTGTAGCTTCAATATTCCACAGAAATGACCGAAAATTTGTATTTAGTCTTCGTTGGGGGTATAAAACATTCCACCTGAAATTTGTCGGCATAGGTCCAAGTCTTCATATAGCCCCCATAGAATGGTACCTCCCGATTTTCGGTATTTTGAAAGTTGTAACCTCAATATTCCACCGAAATGACTGAAAATTTGTATTTAGTCTTCGTTGGGGGTATAATACATTCCACCTGAAATTTGTCGGCATAGGTCCAAGTCTTCATATAGCCCCCATAGAATGGTACCTCCCGATTTTCGGTATTTTGAAAGTTGTGGCCTCAATATCCCACCGAAATGGCTGAAATTTGGTATTAAGTCATCGTTAGGAGTATGCAACTTTACAACTGAAATCTGTCAGCATAGGTCTACGTCTTCATATAGCCCCCATAGAACGGAACCTCTGGATTTCTGGTATTTTGAAGGTTGTGGCCTCAATATCCCACCGAAATGACTGACATTTGGTATTAAGTCTTCCTTGGGGGTAAAAAACTTTTCACATAAAATTTGTCGGTTCAGGTTCAGGCCTTTATATAGCCCCATAGAACAATATCTCCCGATTTGCGGTATTTTGAAGATTGTGGCTGTGGTTATACATTTCTCTATTTTATTGACTTGTCTGAAGAGAATTTTAAACAGAAAAATTTTACACACAAACATTTTTGTACTTATTAGGGGTGTCTTTTTACTTACTAAATGTTGCTGAAACATTTTTTCAGCAACTTTTCCTTTATACAACTGTCAAAATCTGCAACATTAGTAATAATTATTACAAATTATCACGTAAAAAGACACACCTATTATTGAAATATTTGTTGCATAAGAAAATATGTAAAATACATAAATTTTGCATATGCAAAAATTTATGCATTTTGCATAATTTTGCATATGTCATATGTTTCGATTGCAATGTAATCAGAAGCCAAAAATATGCCCAGTCCCAAAATTTGACATGAATCGGACCAAAAATAGGGGTTGCATAAAATTCCGCTGTCTATTGATAACTGAATGAATTGAAACTTTAATTTTTAATCTGATGAATTTTTGTATATATATTTGTTAGAGCCTCACGGTGGTGATTCGATTATATTATTTGTTTTCTGGAACAAAGAGTGTTAGCGGTTTCCCCTAAATACCTCAATGAAATCTTGTAAATGTGGTGTCGAACAATGATCAATGTCGCAGTGTTCAAAATCCACAATTTTTTCAAATAAAATTATACATTTTAAAGTAACTGAGGTAAGTTGGTAAAATTTACAGAAATATAGGGGTCGATTATGAATAGCGACCCAACTCCAGTTGCGTTGCCGACAGCTAATTTCAAAATAGAAAATTCCGTTTCTGCATTGAAATGCATACTTTTTTGCCATTTAATTAATAGCTGAAGGTTCAAAACACTGATCTTGAATGTATTTGATAAAAATTTCTGTCGTTTCACTCATTTTAATTGTATGATTTTCTCATCTGGCAACGCAACTACAGTTGAGTTGCAATCCATAATCGACCCCATAGATTCAGTCCAAATATACATGTTCACTTTCGGGAGATTTCTCACTTTCACAATCTCATCCTATTGTAAATGAATATGGAGGTACCCAAAGGAGTATATCGATATAGGCCATCTTTGAACTTGATCTAGGTATGGCAGATATATTAAGATGTACTGTTTTAGTTATGATCACAAGGACTACCCGCTATTAAAGTTTCAACTTTATCCGAGAGTTTATCTTAAAATGCATTTAAGGGCAAAAGTGAAGAACTTTTGTGGAGTAGGTACCTGAAGGAATGGGCAGACTTGCTCACCAGACTTGCTTGTCATCGTATTATGTTTTAGAGTAACAAGGACTACCTTCGATAAAAATTCGCAAGGATCCATGAACACCTCTTAAACTGCACTTAAGCGAGGGAGTTACTCAAAGGAATTGTGCGATATAGTCCTGGTTCGAACTTGATTTAAGTTTGAGAGAAATATTACTACTTTGATATCGTGTTCACCAAACAAGTTTAGTTGGTTAACGTAGAATTTTTTGAGCCTTTGGATCATTTCCCCAGGAAGTATTGGCTTGAGCACAAAAATTATATCGGGATCCACTTGGGAGCGATGTTTTTCTTATTTGTTTCCTATAATAAACAAGTATGAAAGTATTAGTTAGCTGTGCCGACAGAGATATATCCTCAGCCTCGAACCGAAAGAAGTAGGTTAGGTTAGGTTTAGGATGCGCAGCTGCCGTGCCGGCAGCCACTCCACTCGGAGACCTTAAGGTCCATTGTGATCATCCTGACTATTGTTTTGTATATGGTGATGATGTGACGGGGATGTAAGTCGTCTATGGATGAAGTAATTGCGGTTCCGGCTATATGGTGATGTGTGCAAGTAAAAATGGTGATGATGTGAAGTAGAAGTGTGATGTTTGTTATGGATGAGGCTGTATGATGTTACGTGTCTATAGATGATGATGTACCGTGATACGGCTATATGGTGATGTGTGCAAGTAAATGGTGATGATGTGAAGTAGAAGTGTGATGTTTGTTATGGATGAGGCTGTATGATGTTACGTGTGGTGATGATGGCGAGTGAAGACATGACTGTGATGTATATTCTGGATTGATTGTTGATTTGTGCATACGGTGATGATGGTGTGCAGGAGAGATGGCTGTGATGTGTGTTCTGAATGGTGCTTTTTGCCTGCAGATGGTGATACATGATGATGATGAAGTGTGCTGTATGGAGAGGATGGTGTATTAGGTTGGAAAGACGGGAAAGGAGGGAAGTGGAGAGTGATGAGACAAGAGAAAGAAAAATAAAAAGAATGAGTGATTGTAGAGGAGAAATAAAAAGAATGAGTGATTGAAGAGGAAAATACCAGATTTAGAAGAGGATTGATTATAAAAAGAATATATATAAGACTACTCAGAGCCTATGTTGATCTGCCCCAGAGCCAATTTAAGCTCTTGCAGTAAGCTAACAGGACTGTAGGGTCAATGGAGGAGAAGAAAGAGAGAGATTCAATCACATGCGCACCAAAAAGTTTATGTCTTTTGACCATCAGTCTAGGACACCTACACAGAAGGTGCTCGATTGTCTCAGTCTCCTCCTCATCCTCGCATAACCTACAATACTCAATGTTGTTGCCATCCCACTTTCAAGTCATAGATCTTATTCGGCAATGGCCAGTTATGACCCCTGTAACGAAAGAAGTAGGCTTTTTTTTAGTTTTTGGGTCAATTTCTCAGGAATTATGAATTCAACCCAAAAAAATGTACCTTTTTAACCAAGGCAAATTTAGAAAGGTGATCAAATAAATATCTACAAAAGATAGATGAAAACGGCAAAATATTCTTTGCGAAGTTTAAATAAAATGCTATACACATACATATATTCTTGATAGAAGTGAAATATTAGTTATTTATTTTTGATTAAAAATATGTTTTGACAGCAAATGAAGACATCAGTTGGTATTCTTGTATCACCTTCTCTCTTCCACCATGTTTTTAACTAGAACCGCCAACAAAACATGTTGCCAAAACTTCAAAAACAATCCCAGACGAGTCCTGAAATTGCCCTCTTTCTAAACTTTGTGTGGGAGGTACCCGAAAGAGTGGTCCGATGTAGTCGATGTTCGAACCATGGTGTAAGAAAGAAGGTGATACAATAATAGCAACCTATGTCTTCATTTGCTGTCAAAACATATTTTTAATCAAAAATAAATAACAAATATTTCGCTTCTATAAAAAATATATGTGTACCACATCTTTGTTTAAGCTTCGCGAATAATATTTTAACGTTTTCTTCTAACTTTTGTGGATATTTCGCGCAAAAAAATTTGATAACAAATGAAGACTACAACCTAACGTCAACTATTGGATCACCTTGTTAAATTCGCCTTGGTTCGAACATAATCAGAGTCTGTAAGGAATAAAACAATGTGCAACGTTTGGACCAAACCTATTTCACCCTTGTGGGGTTATCTTATCGAAAAATTTAATTACCGAAATATGAGCATTTCAATTTTACCGATTTTTGTTGTTAGCTCAAAAATTGAGTTACAGGATTCCACTATTGAGCCTATTCTCCCCTTTAAGAAGAGAATTTAGTTAGAAATAGCGCTAAGATTGAGTACCTTAAGTTTGAGGTTAGTTGTAATATATGTTATTCATAGGAGTAATTTTTTTCCAAGTGCATATATCAATCTGTTGTAACACCTTAAATTACTCCTAGGATAACTCCCACTTGTATTGACACATTTTACTCCAATAATGATTATGATATGTCATAAGTAAATATAGGTAACTGTTTCCCCTTCACCCATACCACTTAAGAAGTCTCTCAGATGTATAATATTTAATAATATTAGCCTTGGTTAATTGATAATTTCTATTGACTTCAAAGTTCCTTATATAATGAATTAGGTTGGCGTTGTCGTAGTCAAAATTGGAAGATGACGTGTCGTAACGACTCATTGGTATTATGAATGTATTTGTGCTAAAAGGCAAAAATATAAATTTTTAAAGAGTTCTTTTGGTAACAAAAATTAATAAAATTGTTATTAGATCTCTTTTAAACTTTTAATCCAGAAGAAAAATCAACTCTACAGTTTTTACAATCAAAATGATTGTTTGGCCTAGACGTTTCTGTAGTCGTTGTGGTAGGGTTATTAAAATTTACGACAACGACAAATTGTAAAATAATTAGTTTGTAATAATCTTTTTTATAAGAACTGAGAAATTTGCATTGCATGAATTGCTATATGGGGACTCTAAAATATTTTCAATAGAAAGCTTGTCATCTGATAAAACACAAGTTAAATCTTAAGAAAATAAATAAAGTTAGTAAAATGTAGTTTTTATTTTAGATGTTTTCCAATATATTTTAATAATTATTGCCAACTTTTTATTTAAATTGATTTGATTTTATTTTTATATGCAGTCGTAACCAAAACCGGTCACGTCTCATTGTCGTATTTCAGCGCCATACGTAATACAGATTTGTTGTATCAAAAAAATAATAGTTATTTTTAAGACAAAAAAATAATGCTAACAATTATGATTTTTTTATATTTCATGGTGTAAAATTCAAAATTTTTCGATCTATATTATTTTTATTATGTAAAAAATGTAAAATACGACTACGACAACGTCTACGACACTTGCATGCCTACGAGTAACCAACAATAATAAGACCGATTATCCATTATGTGTACACGCGTGATATTTTTAATAAAAGCATAACCTGATTGATATCTAGTATGTTTCTGCACACATTTTACAAATATCGATTATATCCCGTCCAAATTCCGATACACATTTCAAATTTTATTGAAATCGGGCATATTTAGCGTGTTTGGTGCATCAAATACATGAAATCGGACAAAAATATATTTGGGAACTATATCCAAATCTGAACCGATTTCGATATACATATTTTGGCACATTTATTTGTAGTTTAAATTCCGTCACACATCCTAAATTTGGAGTCTGCATCTGTAACAGTTTTGTAGATATTTGCATACAAAATCTAAATTTTTTGAAGGCACCTCCGCTTCTGATGCTATATCTCCGGATAAACGCAGAATTTCTAAACTTTTTATAACCTATGTTACTTTGCCTGAATCGAGAAAAACTCAAGTTAATGTTTAAGGTCATACAGGACAAAAATGGTGCAATAATCCAATATTTTAAAAGATCAGTTCTACTAAACAAAACTCATAGAATATAACAGTAGTTTATTTTAGTCAGATATCTGTGATAGTCTAGAAGTTATGGCCAATTTTTATAATTGCAAAAAGTTGCTGAATTGTTCCATGGAATCTTTTTTTCATGTTTTTGGCAGTTTGTGTCACATGGAACACATTTTGTCACATTTCAACCAAAACACTTTTTATCAATCGTGTTCCACCTCCCATATATGAAGTGCTACTGTTGAGTTGAAAAATCAGGACTTTAAATGAAACATTTATTTTTCTCATATAAATACAATAAGGACCATTATTATAGGTTTCCTTAACATTTATTTAAGGGATTGCCTCCACTTATCACTATTTTTTGTGGTAAAATCGGACAAAAACGGATTGATATTTTGCATTTCTATGGTAACATAAAACATTTAATGCGTCCACACTAGCTTCAAGTCGAATGAACGTTTTTGCGTATATTTTTGTGGACTTACATCAAAATTTTGTCTTTAAACTAGGAATTTTTTTGTTTAAACGATTGATAAATTTTCGTTTTCATATCGACACCTCCAAATAATAGTATGCTAAGTCTAAAAAGTGAGTTTTGCAGGGGAAGCTCTAAAAGTTTGGAAATTTCTTTGACCTTCAGTACTATGCTAAGTAAATATTTGTTTATAACTTCTGTTCGGATTGTCCGATTATTACCAAAATTTGACAGAATTTAAGTTAAAGGACGTTAAATATAAAAATGTAAAGAACTTGAAAACATGCTAAGTCGACTTAGCATACTATTGTTTGGAGGCGTCGATATAACAATACAATATTCAAAAATATTTGGATTTAGAAACTATTATTCTTCAGTTTTTAAACCAAGTCCATTAAAACAATTTGTTCCATACGCCACATTATATTCGTAACTTGGCAAAAATGGGCAATTTTTTGTTCCAAACGCCATCATTTTTGGTGCGGAACAATTAGTTTTTGTCTCTTTTTGTTCCATACGCCAAACGACATGGATATGGAACTAATAAGTTCAATGTTGTTTTGTTCCATAAGCCAGGCTTTATGGATATGGAACAAAACGACAAGATTTTTTGGGTCACAAAGCGGATATGGAACATACTGGCATCTGAATATCTCAGAAACTATAAGAGATAGAGAAAAACCGACCAACAAATCTGAAAGAGCACGGTTCAAAACCTTGTAAGGTACCTTTATCTCAAAATGTCAAAAACGGCGTAGGGAACACTTAAGCATGACACCGACGATATGTAGATGTAATTTCAAAAACGACTCAAAAAAAAAAAAACTAATACAAACCTGTTTCATACCAATAACTTATGTCATGTTCACACGAGCGTTTGAAGTACGTTGTTCGAGAGTCGAAATACGTACACGAATTAACCCGTTTCCACGACACCATTCGTTGTTCACCGTAACGTATTTCAATTCTTCTCACTTTTTGTTTCCTGGTTTTTAAGGAAATTTGAACAAAAAACACACATGATACACATTAAATGAACAGGAAATACTATAGCCATTCCTTTGAATGTATGTTTTATATTTAATTACACGTTTTTCATCATATTTTCCATAAATTCTGTAAATTTAGCTATTTTCAATATATTTTTATGTATTTCTATTTTCAAATTAAGGAGAGAGAGAGAGAGACATGTCAAAACAATATTTGTGTATACAGACTTTCAGGCAGGTATTTGATTTTTGTTTCTAGATTTGTACGCGAAATTAAAACAATGGACCAAAAATGGAACTGCAATGAAAGAGAATAGAAAATTTGCTATGCTTTGAACGTATACTAATCGTTGAACCGTTTACCTTTAATTCATGTTTTCCATTTTTTCTAAAAAATCCATACATTTTTAAATTTTATATTTTGTCTGTCATAATTAATTTATTTGGATAAATGCTCTCATTTGTTAGAGATGGGACTTATTTTATCGTTGTTCGGAGAGTATTTCTACTCGAACAACGTAGTAAATGCTTTGTTCCAGAACCTGCAAGAAACTACTATTTTTTACTACGATAACATTTTTTCCTTTATGTTATCGGAAAAAATAGTAAAAAATGGTAGATTCTTGCAGTTCTGGAACAGACCAAAAATCGTCGTTCGTTCACAAAATTTTGTATGGGGAAATAAGTAAATTATTCGTAGTTATGGGTCGAACAACGAATAGAGAACGAACGACGTACCGTGGAAACGGCACATTAATAAAACGTTGCTCCTTCAATATCTATGGCATACTGTCAGTATCATTTGTCACATTTCCTTAATCGTCTTCCCAGTATGATGCTTTACTGACTTTCTGACCCCAGCACATTTCGGCTTGTTCACACTCACATTTTTCTTGATCAGCATTAGGGGTGTCTTTTTACTTACTAAATGTTGCTGAAACATTTTTTTTCAGCAACTTTTCCTTTTTACAACTGTCAAAATCTGCAACATTAGTAATAATTATTACAAATTATCACGTAAAAAGACACAGCTATTGTTACCTTTGAAAATAAGGGGTTGATTATGGATAGCAACTCAACTGTAGTTGCGTTGCCAGAAGAGAAAATCATGCAATTAAAATGAGCAAAAATACGGAAATTTTTGTCAAATTCAATCAATATCAGTGTTTTGAACCTTCAGCTATTAATTTAATTGTAAAAAGTATAAATTTTAATGTGGAAATAGAAAATTCTATTACTAACTTTTCTGTGGGCAACGTAACTGGAGTTGGGTTGCTATCCATAATCGACCCCTTAGTTTTCCTCTATATGGCGTTGCTACGTATTGAGTGGCAACAATATTTCTGCTTTACGGCGATTCTAATCGTTTCATGCACAGTATTGAAACACTATTTTACATACATATTACACTGTACAATACAAAAAATAATTAAAAGAAAATTCGGCCAGATTATGAAAGAGGACCGGAAAAAAGAAGACACGTTTATTGGCGTTTTGAAATTTTACGTCGGAAGTAACCTAAATAGGCGTGGCAATTTCCGCCCATTTCTACAGGTATTGAATTTTTAGGTATAAAGTGTCTTTGGCAATATTACTGACAACAATGCGGATTATCTTTTTATGGAAAGAATTAACCCTCATGTGAGTCATTAATCGGGTCTTTTTGGTTCCTTTTTTTCAAAAACGTTTAAAAACTCATTTAAAGTGTGATCGTATCAGATCAAAATATTCTACAAAATTATTTGCCATGAAATTTTTCTACGGGTCCCCGAATACACCAAAACTCTAAATCGTGCCTAAACGCCAGGAATTTGCCAAAAGTAAAATAATGTTTTAGGGTTAATGTTGTACTTTATCTGAGTTTATTATGTTTTGTCCATGGCAAAACTACCAGGTAGTGGTAACACGCCAGCTGATCGAATATGAAAAGTCAAATCCCTTTATAAAAAAATAATTTTTGTTGTAATTTCCCCAACAACATAAAGAAAGTTTTGACATAACATATACAAAATTTTACGATGCCACTACCTGGTTAATTGTGCCATGGTTTTGTCCCAAAAGACTTCATTCTAGATAGAAGACGTCAAAGACAAAAATATTCTCCATCAAATTTCAATATAAGTCGCCGAATAAATGAAATATGTATGAAATTTTATGGCAAATAATTTTGTAGAACATTTTCATCTGATACGATCACACATTAAATGAGTTTTTAAACGTTTTTGAAAAAAAAAAAGTAACAAAAAGACCCGTTTAATGACTCGTATGAGGGTTAATTCTTTTTATAAAAAGATACCCCGCATTGTTGTCAGTAATATTGCCAAAGACACTTTATACCTAAAATGCAAGGGTTCAAAGGAATCTGATGTCGAATATTTCAAAACCTGTAGAAGTGGGCGTAACTTGCCACGCCTATTTAGCATGGTAGAACAAATACAAGGTAAAGTTAATACTACAACAAATACAACTCGAACAACAACCACAAAGGAATTTGTTTTTGTTTGTAACGTTACTGCCAGTTGTATTTGTAAACAAAACATGGAAATGTCTATAAATTATTGGAATTTAAAAAACTAATAATTTTTCACATTTGGTTGAATATTTTGGAAAACATGAATGAAAATTCGTTACATTTTCAATTTTTATGGTTCCACATCATTTCACTAAATGCATAAATTCTCGCAGAAAGTAGAATTCTTGCAGAAAAGTTTGGGGTCGCTGGAAATTCATAGAAAAAGGAGAAGCTGTTTCAATGTTTTGTTTTAGAAATCAAAGAAGCACATGTTTATTAGGGCTTTAATTTTTTTAAATTTTAACAAAATACCTCACATATTAACAAACGTTGTATTGCCTCTACAAGCGGTGATTTACTGCGCGGCTTATCGTTCGAACTTGGAGGAGGTTACATATCATTGATATGAAGAAGTCTTTCTGGGAAATGGTTTTTTCCGAATCAAACATTTTTTTCTCAAAAAATATATGTCCCTAATGTACATCGAAATAGAAATGAATGTATAAAATGTCATATGAAATTTGACACTAACACTTGGTCTGTTCCTTTACTTTTAAAAATGGTAACAGTGGCAAAAAATGGTAAAAGTGGTGAACTGCTCCCATATAAATTGCGTGCTTTTTAAAGTAAAGGAACGCTTGGCAGGTTAAAAATGGTAAGAAATGGTAACCTCAGGTACGTAAAGGAACAGAGCAACTACAACCAAGTTCAGTCAGCTGGGTATTGCTGCTACCTTTTCTTGTTCTACCATGCCTATTTAGGCTACTTCACGGCGTAAATTTTCAAAACGCCGATACACGTGTCCTCTTTTTTCGGTCCACTTTCATAATCTGTGTGGGGTTTCTACACCTTTTTCAGGGGCCTAATTATGTGAGTCGATTCGATCGTGAATTTACTCGTGAATAAGTTTTCGACACGAGAAAAAAACGGCATGATAAGACTCGATCGAAATCTTTGATCGAATGCTTCGAGAGTAACCGGTAATCGAACTATGTGTTCTTCAGGGAATGTTATGAAGGTAGATGTCAAAAAAATGTGTTTATTTCAAAGCAAAAACTAAAAAACAAAATTATGGATGAAAAATTTAAATATTTGTGGAATTTTTTGAACAATACATTGAATAATAATTTCGGAATGAAGTTTTGCTAAGAAAATATGAAAATTAGTAATGTTTGCAAAATTGTTTTGACATTCTTGTTACAGTTTGCTAATACATCTACCTTAATAATTCTCTCTCAAAATAAATGAGAGAATTTGGTGGGTGTTTTGACTTAGCCTCTCTGAGAGAGTATTTCCTTTGGTAAACAACGGGGGATGAACTGTTTAAAATGCACTTTATTAAAAGTTGTTCACCTATAAAGTGAAGGCTATTAATATTAAATAATTTTTTGTTTTGCAGAAAATCATATTTTTCAACTTGTATTTTAACGACTGCAAACACTAATTTTTGGTTAATGATAGCATGCATATGTATGTATGTATTTATTTTAATTCTAATTTTATCACAATTTCTCAAAACGACTGAAAAGGACTTTTCCCAATTTCTCTTGTTATTTTGTGTAAAAAATGCTCACAATTTGTAATTCGAATTATTCTATTTCTAATTCGAATTATTCTATTTGTAATTCGTATTATTTTATTTGCAATTCGAATTATTTTATTTGTAATTCGAATTATTCCATTTGTAATTCGAATTATTTTATTTGTAATTCTAATTATTCTATTTGCACCATTTCATTATTTTAAACTCTCTCATCTCTAGCTACTTTGATACAAGCGATCATCACATTAAATTCATACAATAAAACAAGATTTTCAATAAATTAAAACTGTACATAAACAAACGACGAACGTCATGTGGTTGTTGTTTAATATTTTCTTCGTTCATAGAGTAATTTGAATTGAACAACGTACAAAAATCGTTGTTCGTTCTCAAAATTTTGTATAGGAAATGAAGTAATTAAATCGTAAGTTGGGTTCGAACAACGAATAGACAGTGAATCACCGTCAGTATGAACAAGGCATAATCGGATAAGGTCTTTTGCATTGTACTGTAGAGTAAACGAACAACATCCAATAACAATTTGTACAAATTTTGAGTAAAAGAAAACACATATTTGCTCTGTTCCAGAACCTGCCAGAATCTACTATTTTTTACTACGATAACATTTTTTTCTTTATGTTATCGGAAAAAATAGTAAAAATTAGTAGATTCTTGCAGTTCTGGAACAGACCAATTTTAAATTTGTTAACGTTAAGAGCAGTACACATTGTCAGTTTTGAATGTCGATATTTCGCAGTTATCGATAACTGTCCAACCGTCCAGCAACCACAAAACATTTTGTGGTTGCATGATGAATGACAAAAATGAACGGCCACACTAGCAAGCACCAACAAAGCTGTCATTCAAAACTGGCAATGTGTACTCAGCTTTAAGGTCTTCACCCGGGAAAACATGTTCGCTGTCGCCGTGTCTTTGTATGGGCTGTAAAGAAAAGTGTTAAAATTCACAGCATAATTTTAGGCATTATATTGAACAGCGAATGTAAATCACAAATTCAATAGTTTTAGTAATTCTCCTAAAATTATAATATACTTTACTGAAAATGTATAGAATCTTATGAGACAAGTGATCCGGTAACACTGTTTTTTGCTTGTTTGGGCCTGTTCGATAACCCAAAAATTTGTACATATTTGTACAAACAAAATGCTGTTCGATAACAAACTTGTTTCAGTAAAAGGAAACTTCAGTTCTCTCTCAAAAACTTGCAAGTAATTTTTACTTGCGAAGTAAGGCCGCCATCAGACCATCTGCTTTTTCACATGTATGACATCAGCTGTTCTGTATATTAATATACCCAAAGTGACAACATACATGTGAAAAAGCAGATGGTCTGATGGCCGCCTAAGTTATCACAGACCTAATGAAAACGTAACATATTTTGGCACAAACAAATTTTCAACTGCAAATATCTCAGCATCTAATTGAGCTATCTTCGTGAAATGTATGGTCATTAGAAAAATCATACAATTTTTAAAACTTTGCGAATGTTAAAAATGTCAATGTCAAATTTAATATTTTCATACGAAATTGAATCTCTTATTGTTGCCTTCATTTCCCAGGTTATAGAAAAATCACATCACTTCGAGGAAAACAACTCTCTGCTAAATTTCATGAGATCACAAAATTTTTAACTCTACTACATACTAAACACCATACCAAGGTAGTGTACCTGTTGATTATTAAAAATAACTACCGTTACATAAAATCGTTGCTATCGATAGTAACGATAAACGTTAAAAGAACAGTCATGCGCATTTAAAATAACCATCGACTATTTTTTTCAGGCAAATAGAGACACAAACCTCATAAAGTAGCAAATTTTTGTATTCTACAGTTCACAAAAAAGAATTTCTTAATAAAAATGCCTTGCAAGGGATGTGAAAAAGGTAAACAATTGTAATTTTTTGTTAATATATTTTATTAATTACATAATAAACATTTAACAATTGTATTTTATTACTACAGACTGCAAATGCACCACCACAAAGTGCGATGAACGCTGTAAATGTGCCAAGGATAATAAATGCAATTGTATGAGTGGTGAAAAGGAGGCAGCCTCAGGAAAAACTTGCTGTAGCAAGCAAACCAAAAGTGATTAAATGAATGAATGGTTTTGTATTAAGATGGAATTTGACTTTTACAAGTTTATAGAAAAATGAAAGAAAAATAAAAATGAATAAAAACTAAATGGGACAATGTGGATTGTTTAAATAAAATGGTTTTAAAAACCTACATAGACGTAGAGAAAAAAATAAGATAAACAGTTGTTTCGCCGATTCTAGAAATGACTTGAAGTGGACGTGAAACTTAAGCGAAGACAAGAGGAAAAACATTCCTTTGAAAGGTTTGCCTGGTGTATACATGGGACAAACACACATATCGGTGATATAAGAAGCACTGAAACATTCGGGTATGTTCTGAGACACACTTCACCTCTCAATTCACGCCTTAATCATTTTGTTCTCCCCATTTACGCTTATTTTTCGAATATTTTATCAAGGGATGTTAGCCCCAAGAAATTCGCAAAAAATACGAGTAATGGGGTGAACAAAATGCTTGAGGCGTGAAGTTAGAGCGAAGTGTGTCTTAGAACATACCCGATTAAAAAAGTCTTTTAAGGACTTTTCATCAGCAACCAAAATTACTCTAGTATCATTTAATGACATTTTTACCAGGAAAATACTGTAGTATGCAAGCAACATGTTAGCTTACTGACAGTATCCTTGTCTCATGTAAATGGTCACATTCGACATCTTGGCACATTGAGTCACTCGAAGTTTACGCCATTGGGTGTCACTCAAAAAGTATATGCAGACCGGGACTGTGTAGCTTATCATCCAGCGGCTAATGGGTTTGTACGTGAGTGTTATGAGTGTTTTTTTCTCCGTCGCAAGAGATCATCTTGTTACACACCATGAAGTCAGATGTATTGATTCAATTTGGCACTTATTTCTTCTACGTTAACCATGATGGTGCAGTCATCGGTATAGCAAACCATCTGAAACCATCAAAAAAAAAAAAATAACGTTTAAAAAGAAGCGGCAACAAATCTCCTTGCGGTAAGACCATTTTTAATTTGCGATGTTTTGATTTACTTCACATATGACCGTTTTCCATTGAGGTAATTTCCAAGCCATGAATGCTTTTTCCAATACCGAGGAGAGGGGTGATATGATTATCTCAGAAATTATTGGTTGGACTTCAACATTTGTGAAGGAGTTTCCAAAATTTCTATTCTCTATCTCGAAAGGGCCGGTTATTTCCTGCAGTTGTTGTTGTTGCAAACCGTACAGGCAAAAGAATAATTTAATAGGTAGGCATCCACATCCAGACCTATTTTAGGTTTTGGTCGTTGGGATATGGATGTTTAGGGATCGATTATGGGTAGCAACCCAACCCCAGTTGCGTTGTCCACAGCAAATTTGATTTATTGCATTGATTTATGGATTTTTTAAGTGAATGGAGTCAGCGATGAGTGATATTATTCTAATAAGAACATTTTCTTCAGAATGTGCGAATTGGTGTAAGCTTTTTTTTAATTAGTAGGCAAAAATAATTTTTGTGTATAAAGTAATAGGAACTTTTTAAGTTTGTAACGAATTTAAAAATTGTATGTTGATACGGAGTAATTTTAATTAGGGGTTTAACGAGTATATCGCTAGTTTTACTTATTCCTAATGATCGCAAGAACTCGTATTTTGCATATTGAAGCATTGTGGCGTTTTTTTGCATATTTTTAAAATTTTTTTTAAAAAAATCCAAAAAGATAAATTCGTATATTTTTCTTGATTATTATATTTTGCGTGTTATTACATATCGTCACCATAAATTTCCGAAGACGTATCTCAAAAAAAAAAAAAAAATAAAAATAATAAATAAAATAAAATACGTTTTTGATTGAATCTAAAACTAAAACACATGCCCTTGCAAAATTTCAAGCTTCTACGTTCTAAAATAACGATTCTATACAAGAAAAGGCATTTCGGAAAATGGAATAGCATTGCAATAATTTGGCATATATGTATGTACGTTTGTGTGATCGTTGTCGTGTCGTTGAGGAGACTAACACGTTTTCAATAGAACGTTAGTCGTCTGATTTAAAAACCCCGAAGGTTATATTACTTAAATGAATAAAAGTTATAAAGATTGTATATATTATGGTTATTTTCCAATATATTTTAATAATTATTGCCAAAAATTCTTTTGAAATTGATTTGTTTTTACTTGCTGTGCTGCGTTAATAGAATTAACCATGACTCTTTTTCTCGTATTTCAATACATATAGTCTGTTCCAGAACTGCAAAAATCTACTAATTTTTACTACTTTTTTTTGTTTTGTTCGATAACATAAAGGAAAATTTTTTTATCGATGTAAAACATGTTAGATTCTTGCAGGTTTTTGTATCATATAAGAATAAGCAAAATCCGAAGTCTACTAATGACATATTTTACAGTACATTTTGTATGCTTTTATTAAGCAAACACATGGCGATTATAAATATTTGCAATAATTTTGTCGTGTAGATGTCTTAAAATATGAAATTTCATAAAAAATATGACATTTCTTGAATTTTTTTTCAAACTCCCACACTGTTTGCTGGGGAGATTTTTCCCACAAAAAGACACAAAATTCTCCCACAATTCAAGATAGAGAATGTATACTTTTTTCCCATGGCACAGTTGTCGCAATCACAAAATTTTTGGCCAAAATTATTTTTTTGAAGTTTCATATTTTTATAATTTTTTTGCGCGGAATAATAAAAAACACTTCAAACCATCCGAAAATAATTGGTTTTTCTAAATACCATTAATAGCCGCTCGTTGGTGTAATGCTACAGTTGAAAATTTTTTGTATAAAAAATAGAACAGACTGTGTGCTGTAAAATATATACATTTTGGTGTGCTGTGTGGTCGAATGGGTATACGAAATTCAGACCAAAGTTATTATGAATCTGGAAGCTGATAATAAGTGCTTTCATAATATATAAAGAAAGAACGAAGAAAGTTGTAATATCTGGGTAGGGAGATAAAAGTTTGTGTGTATATTGAAAATTATTTTTTACAAATATTTTTGAAATCTTCTTAAACTTTAGAAAAAATGTAAAAATATCGTCTCCTCCAAAAAATTTTTGGAAGCTGGCAGGGGTATGTACTATCATATTCAGATGAAATATTTTGCCTTATTTTGCCTTTTTTAGAAAAAATGTATTTTTCTACTTTAAGTTGAGTGAAATTTTTTATAAATTGATGTTTTTATTGTATATAGTATTGAACTGAAAATGTGGGATAAAGACAAAGTTTCATCCGATTTTTCTTAAAATTGATATTTAAGGTTTTAATAGTATAAAAAACATTTCTGCAACATTTTTTGAAAATTGGCCCACACTGTGACATAGCCGTACCGTCTGATTTAAGATATTTTAAAGATTTTACAGTAGTCGTGTCAATAATCTCACAGACGTATTTAATAGAGCATTGGATACATCTGATCCACTTATATCATCTATACGCCTAAACGCCCGCTTACAAGAAAGAAAGCGGTTAAACCTGCCATCTGAAGTAATCGAATTGTTAGTTTGTGAACTAAACGATGAATTACGGCCCGCGAATGATACTGGTTGTGATGAAACCACAGATGAAGAATTCGAAGAAGAATATGGCGATGAAAATATAGTTCTGGAAAACGAAATATCTACATATATTCAATAATTAATTAATTTAAAACTTAATAGAGTTCTTTTATTTTCTTTACTTAATAGTATAAAACAACCTTCTTAAGCCTGTTTTAAGTCATACTTTTATAAAAAGAGTAAATTTTGAATTATGTTTACCGCATTTTATTTTGTTTTACAACTCATGTTTGTACTAAAACATCACATTTTGTACCCTAACATTTTGTATGCCTTTGCATATCTAAAAACCTAATAAATAGTACTATATTGTACCTTATGATTGCAGAAACGCGTTTTAACGGATTTGCAATAAATATTAATATTATTGTTGGCGTTTTTTATTGTTGGATTGCAGAATTTTACATCTTTGTGTTTATTTTAGCTTTAGTCCATATTTTGTTGTAATTCAATTGTTTGAATGTTTAAAATATTTTGTTGTTATTCAAACAATTGAATTACAACAAAATATGGACTAAAGCTGAAATAAACACAAAGATTAATATTATTATAATAAATATTAATCTATTTATAAACGAAAAGTATACATTATGTTGTATTAAATAATTTTGGCCAAAAAAATTTGAATTGGGACAACTGTGCATGGGAACAAATTCCCAATTCGAACTTCATTCAGAATGAGGGGAGATGGGAAATGGGAAAAAAACTCCCACAAAATTTTATTCAGAATACGAAAATGTGGGAAAGGGAAAAAATTCCCAACTCCCATGCGTTCAGAATAGGGCTGTATGTCTTTTATTAAGCGCTTTAACTCGTTCGTTAATTGGTTAAGACGTCTTTTATTTTCTCTCGTTCGGTTTTTCTGCCATATTCTTCTAGCGTTCCGTTTGGTAGATATGAGATCTCTGACAATTTTAGGGTAAGATTTGGAGTTAAGGCCATGTTTATATTACAGCCGTTTGCAGGGTTAACCTTCTTTATGAGGATTTATTTGAAATATGAGTAATAGAATTGACATTTGAAACCCAGTGGGTTTGTTAAATCCTGTTATATATAAACGTACCATAATAAATTGTGATTGATAACTAGGCGTTTACACACAGACAGTATTGGCAAGACAATAGCAAAGTTACAAACCATTTTCACAAATACATTCATATTTTTCTCTATACATATTTGAAAATTTATAAATGTATTTGTGAAAAAGGTTTGTATTTTTGCTATTGTCTTGCCAATACTGGCATTTGTAAACGCAGGGTAAGGTTGAAGGTCATGGTAGAATAAGAAAAGGTAGCAGCAATACAGAGCTGACTGAACTGGGTTGTAACGTTAGTGTCCAATTTCATATGACATTTTATACATTTATTTCTATTTCGATGTACATTAGGGACATATATTTTTTGAGAAAAAAATATATCATTCGAAAAAAAAAACATTTCCCAGAAAGACTTCTTCATATCAATGATATGTAACCTCCTCCAAGTTCGAACGATAAGCCGCGCAGTAAATCCCCGCTTGTAGAGGCGATACAACGTTTGTTAATATGTGAGGTATTTTGTTAAAATTTAAAAAAATAAAGCCCTAATAAACATGTGCTTCTTTGATTTCTAAAACAAAACATTGAAACAGCTTCACCTTTTTCTATGAATTTCCAGCGACCCCAAATTTGTCTGCAAGAATTCTACTTTCTGCGAGAATTTATGCATTTAGTGGAATGATGTGGAAACATAAAAATTGAAAATGTAACGAATTTTCATTCATGTTTTCCAAAATATTGAACCAAATGTGAAAAATTATTAGTTTTTCAAATTCCAATAATTTATAGACTTTTCCTTGTTTTGTTTACAAATACAACTGGCAGTAACGTTACAAACAAAAACAAATTCCTTTGTGGTTGTTGTTCGAGTTGTATTTTTTGTAGTATTAACTTTACCTTATATTTGTTCTACCATGGTTGAAGGTGTTGTAACAGCTTCACCATGTTCCCCATCACCATTTGTTGTTAAACCATCCGGACCAATTGCTGTGGAATTCTTTGCGGTTTTTATACTTGTAAGCACATTATCCGTTGTGATGTTGGCTAGTCTGTGTTTGATCGGCAAATTGCCTGCAGATTGTTGTTGCTGTAATGGATGGGGTTTTGTCGGTGGGTCTGGTGTTTGTTAGGTTTGTGATTAGATACCTACTTGTTTATCTCTTTATTGAGTCTTGTGGGTCGATTTCGTATTTCGACGCGAGTCGGTAGCATTGCCAGTTGCAATTTTTCCATTACGTATGGCAAAAGTCGCCCGACGACGTCAAATTCTGTCGCCATAAAGTTCATTTTTCGGCGACAACAAATTTGCTGTCGCCCTGCATTTTTGCAAACGAAAAAATGAAACGTAGATCACATTTTCATTTATTTTAAGTGAATTTATTTAATATTATATACGTTTTTTGGTGTTTCAGTACTTATATTGGTAAAAATTACTACAAAACAGGAATTTGAAATACTGCTTGAAAAAATAGAAGCACACCCAAACGTAGCTCGTAGAGTCTGACTTTTTGGGTAAACTAAAGCCACTTTTGATGAGGTGTGGAAGGATGTTGTGGAGCAATTAAATAGTTGTGTGCGTACACCAGATGAATGGAAGAGTATGGACTCATTTTAAATCCAAACAAAAGAAAAAGATGTATTAACACGTTCGCGGACACCCAATTTTTTCAGAAGTTAGTTTTTTTGTATTTATTAAATAATTATTAGTCCTATTACAATTTTTTATTTATTATATTATGGATATTGATAAAATTAATAGTACTATGTACTTTAATCGCAAAAACGTACGATTGTATAGAAGTAAATGACAAAAAATTGACTTTGAAAATGAATGCTACAGCATTCACGTCCGCGAACGTGTTAAAATAAGAACATTACAGCTACAGGAGGTGGACCATCACAAGAAATATCTTTGTCGTCGATGGAGCAAGCGGTAGCAGACTTACTGCAAATTAATACGGTTTCAAATCCTGCAGGTGCGATCTAGGGAATTGAAGAGACATGGGATGATAATAACAGTGAAATTGGACAATCTGCTGAGATAGAAAATGAAAAACTTCAAAATGAAGTAGAAATTGACAACGTACTTGCCAACTAAACGTTTATACTAAAAACTTTTCTATTCAGATATAAATGGCGAACATCTTCCTTTGGTCCCATTATATGTACGTGTGTTCCGACAATGCATCCGACAACGCCCGGGAAATTTGTTTTTGAATAAAAATAATTTTTATTTTGACGCTTTTCCTCTTCTGTTAATTTGGAAACAATTCAAATTGTACACAGTTTTTCCTCTATTAACTCCAGAAATTCGGTAATACCTTTGACAATGTGGGTTGAGCCATCCCGAGGTTAAAGTCATTGACATGAGATGTTTGAAAGCTTCCTTCTGCAAAAAACCTTAAAGCAGAACACACTTTAAGTAGTGGCTGTATTGCTGTGGATCTGTGGGTTTTTTTGAAGTCATTTTTAATGCCTCCACTATATAAATAACAGCGTATTTTGGAAGCCGAAAATAGGCTTTAAACCTAAAAAATTAATAAATATTTTGATGAATGTTGCAAACCAAACAAACTCACAATACTGATGGCAATTCTAAAGGATTAGATTTATCTCTTAAGTGTCGTCTGATAGATGCTACGTTCACTATCATCAAAAAATAGTTCCACTAAGCTTATCATTTTAGAAAACTATAACTTTTGCGTACAACTTGTTCTGATATTTTTTTCTAATTTATTGAAATCAAAACAAAAAACGCTCCGCTACATCACCGATAACTTGTTATCGACGATTATTTCCTATCGCTTTACGTAGTGCATTTTTTAAATTTTGTCACAGAGACGATATACGACGCGACAAGACTCGGCTCGCAATACGGAATCGACCCATTGGATTCTTGTGTCCGACGGGTTTGCTTTCCTAGTGGCGTCCCGTTGGTCGGCTAACATCGAGCTCTTGGTCGGGAGGATTGGCCTCATTTTTTGTATCCGTTTCGTCTCAGTTATCGTGGAATAAGATTAATTTTAATGACCAGCAGACGTCGCACGTCCTAATATAGAATGTTATATTCCCCATTTTTGTATACTCATAATAGGAGTCTTCAATTGTTTGCTAATAAAATTCTTTGCAGTTTAATAAATCAAAGCAATTTCATTTTTTTGTGAGTTTAAGGGATTTGAATTGTTTTTATTTGTATTTGTATTTTTTTTTTACTATTTTTCAATTTAAACATTGTTTTAAATTCATCCATTTTAATCAGTTATTTCGGCAACAGTTACTGTTGCCTCATTTCAATTAACTCATATTTTTGTTGTTGCATTTCTCTTTTTTTTCTTCAAATTCTTGTTCATTTTTTTTGCAATGCAAACTCAAAAAATGTTTAGGATTTCTATTTCATACCTTTACCATGAGTGGATATGTATAAAATAATATTTTATATAAGTATGTATATATGTAATTAATTAAATTAACAGAAATCATCAGTAAAAAAAGGGAAAACAAATAAAAATAATTATTTATATAAAAAAATTCTTTCTCATAATTAGAAAACAAAAAAATAATAGTACAAATATATATTTTTAAATATTCTTAATGACACATTAAAAGAAAATTAAATTAAAGCAAACTTACAACAACAACAAACAGAAATACATTTCAGAAATGTGTGGAAAGTGTAACAGCAGTAGTTTTGGGAAAACAAACGTTGAAGTTTTGAAAGTTTGATAACTAAATTAAACAAATCAAATATTCCATTTAACGCCAGCGCTTTAGTTGTTCTTTTTTTGTTTTTGAAAAAATAATTAATGTTTTTATGGAGTTTTATTTTAGATTGTTGACTTTACCTCTATAATTTTTTAAGTTAAGCATAATTTATTTTAAACTAGAAATATATTTTTAATTTTTTATTATAAATTTACGTGGCTACGTTAAGAAAAAAGAAAACAAGACAAAAGGGTTTGGGGTGGGAGAGCGAACAAAGAAAATGGAATACAAAAAGGGGGACATTTTCTTTGGGGTCTCTCATCAACTGTACAAAATCGGTAAGTGCCAAAAATTTGGATCCTTGTTTTTGCCATTGTGACCATTTGATATAGGATTTGTTGGGAGGATAAACGAAATAATTTCTTAAAAAATAAATATTACAACATGTTTATATTTGTTTATCTTCAAATTTATATAAAAAAGTTCATTTATTTTGCAGCATTGGAAGTGTTGTGGTTGTTGCCATGGTTTTTCTTGGATTTTCTTTTTTTACGATTTGAAACCGTAATATTTGTAGACCCATTGGCCGCAGCCGATGATGATGATGCTGCTGCTGTTGAGCCAGATGTTGATGCTGCTGCATGATGTTGTTGACTCTGTTGCCTTTGCAGGAGCTTTTGTTGTTTGGCTTCATTACAGGTGGCTGAAAATTTACTCCATATAGACGCAAACATTGTTGAGGAATTAGAGTTGGCAGCTGAAGTAGCAGCATTTAGGGTTGGCGAGGTTAACATGCATTTATTTATAGTTGTTTCTTTTCCATTATCAATGTAGTTGTTGTTCGTTGTGAGTTGCTGTTGTTGTTGTTGCTTTAAATTATTACTATTAACTACCGTGGATGGTTGTTGTTGTTTATTTGCAGAATTTTTAGTTGATGTTGATGCTGCTGCTGATGACGAGGACGATGATGAAGATGATGATAACATATTTGTTGTTGTTGTTGCTGTTGGTGGCCCTTTTTCATTATTTGCCTTGGGCTTAGCCCCTACTCCTCTTCTTCCTTCACCACCACCACTACTTCTACTATTGTTTACTTTAGTTTCGCGGGCTTCTTTGGACATGGCATTTTTGGCGTATTCTCATGAACTTTTTACCTTGCCATTCAGTGATGTGGTTCTACCGCCACCGACCACATGTTCAGCGGCATGTGTGGCCACATGTTGTATGCCCTTTTCCATGCAACCCTGATATATGGGTTTCATAAACTGAAAAATAGAAAACAAGAAATTCGCTGTAGATTTGCAATGATTAGCTATTGACAATAGAACCACTTACATTAACCCACAGTACCGTCGCAAAATCATCCAGTTTAACACCAAAATCACTTAATTCTCCGCTGTATCTGTAACAAAATCAAAGGCAAAAAAATTGAGGTTAATATCAGATTATTCTGTAGGGTAAGAGAATATTAAGTGTATTGGGTGATCAACAACAAATTGAAAGGAGTCATTCAGCCCTATTATGAATGTTAACTCCCCGTGATATTTCTCATTTACTGCTTTAAGTTGAAACGGCAGAAAGGCGAACTCAGGGGGAGATGACATTCATAATCGCCTTGATTACTTTATCCCATATCCTGAGAAGACTTATCTTATATCAATGTGCAAGTGCAAAACGATCAATGGGACCACCTTTTTGATTTTGTTTAGCCTGGAAATCGAACCCAGGTATTCAGTGTACAAAGCACTATCCATTGCAGCACCGCGTAGCACCCAAATAACGCTAAAAGTCTTGGAAAAGTATCTCTGAAATACTTTCAAATATTCCTACGGTGACTAGAGTTGGGTAATCTAGTTCCTAGTTCCTTGTACTAGTTCCAAAACGTATGAGTAACATCATGAAATATAACGTGTGACAGTAAGTATACGCAGTTTGTTCAAAGAAAAAATGTGGGCCATTGGAACTGCGAAGTGAACTAGATAGTTCCATATAGTTCCCTTGGCACAACTCTAACGGTGACCAACCATGTTCTACAATAGAGTACAGTACTCTGTTTTAGGTCTCCGTGCTCTATTTTTTTAATTATTCTATTTGTCCTCTATTTTCATTGGGCGTATTCTCTCTCTATGTGTGAATACCTAGGTAATCCAATGAAATGAAGGAACCTTAGGCAGAAACATGTGTTGTTGGGTCGTTAGAAGACCTCCAAAAGTCTTTGTCTATACAAGACCTCCAAAGGTCTTCTGTTGTCTATAGAAGACCTCTGGAGGATTTTCTGTTGTCTCTAGAAGACCTCCAGAGGTTTTCTGAAGTCTGTAAAAGACCTCCAGAGGTTTTCTGAAGTCTGTAAAATACCTCCTGAGGTTTTCTGTTGTCTTTAGAAGGTCTTCTGTTGTCTTTAGAAGACCTCCAATGTTCTTCTGTTGGCTTAAGAAGACCTCCAAAGGTCTTCTGTTGTCTTTAAAAGTCCTCCAAAGACCTTCTGTTATCTTAAGAAGACCCCCAAACGTCTTCTGAAGACCTCCAAAGATCTTCTGTTATCTTTAGAAGACCTCCAATGCTCTTCTGTTGGCTTAAGAAGTCCTCCAAAGATCTTCTGTTGTCTTTAGAAGACCCCCAAAAGTCTTCTGTTGGCTTTAGAAGACCTCCAAAGGTCATCTGTTATCTTTAAAAGGCCTCCAAAGGTCTTCTATTGGCTTTAGAAGACCTCCAAAGTCTTCTCTTGGCTTTAGAAGACCTTCAAAGGTCTTCATTTGCCTTTAGAAGACATCCTAAGGTAATCATTTGCCTTTGGAAGACCTCCAAAGGTTTTATGTTGTCTTTCGAAGACTCCCAAAGGTCTTCTGTTGGCTTTAGAACACCTCCAAAGATCTTCTGTTATCTTTAGAAGACCTGTAATGCTCTAGACATCTAAAGGTCTTCTTTTGTCTTTAGAAGATCCCCAAAGGTTTTATATTGTTTATAGAAGACCACCAGAGGTGTTCTGTTGTCTTTAGAAGACCCCCTAAAGTCTTCTGTTGGCTTTAGAAGGCCTCCAAAGGTTTTATGTTGTCTATAGAAGACCACCAGAGGTCTTATGTTGTCTTTAGAAGACTCCCAAAGGTCTTATGTTGTCTTTAGAAGACTTCCAAAGGTCTTCTGTTATCTTTAGAAGACATCCAAAAGTCTTTTGTTATCTTAAGAAGACCACCAAAGGTATTCTCTTGGCTTTAGAAGACCTCCAAAGGCCTTCATTTGCCTTTAGAAGACCTCCAAAGTTCTTATGTTGTCTTTAGAAGACTCCCAAAGGTCTTATGTTGTCTTCAGAAGACTCCCAAAAGTCTTCTGTTATCTTTAGAAGACATCCGAAGGTCTTTTGTTATATTTAGAAGACCTCCAATGTTCTTCTGTTGGCTTAAGAAGACCTCCAAAGGTCTTCTGTTGTCTTTAGAAGTCCTCCAAAGGTCTTCTGTTATATTTAGAAGACCCCCAAAAGTCTTCTGAAGACCTCTAAAGATATTCTGTTATCTTTAGAAGAACTCCAATGCTCTTTTGTTGGCTTAAGAAGTCCTACAAAGATCTTCTGTTGTCTTTAGAAGACCTCCAAAAAGTATTCTGTTGGCTTTAGAAGAACCATAGAACAACCATTTTAAAATATCTGTTAAGGGTTTGCTTACCTTATGTACGCCCACAAAGCTAATGTCAAGAGAGCTATGCCCATAATTAAATTGCTGAAATTGGCAAAGGTGTACATGCCCACCAGGCCAAAGATGCCGCTTAGAATGTAAAAGATAACAGCCACAGCAAAATATACGGCCGGGGTACGGGCGGCTTTGAATATATTTTTGCTTTCATTGTGCGATTTATAACTGATGTACATTTCCTCAAGATCTGAATCCAATTGTTGGCGGAATCTTTCTGTGAAATCTTCGCCGCCCATTTTGCGTTTGGCCAAAAACTAAAACAAAAAACGGAAATTTATTACAATCTCAACAAATAAGAAAAGTCTAAAGATGTTGTCCTACCTGAAACACAGCCTTATCCTTCACTCTTAAATGTTCAGCTTCCAGATGACCTGTGCTTAAGTACGGCCGTGTTCCACCGCAAACATCTTCCATTAACTGGTTATACATTTCTTTGGCCGCAGCCATGGCTGTCAAATGATTGGCCTCGGCAGTGGCCACCAACATACTTTTGGGTTCGGGTAACTCATCACCCTTATAGATGGTCATGTACGATTGGAAATATTGTATGAGATCACGGGCACGTATACGTGTACCGCCAATTTCCTTGTATACCAAATTATCCGGGGACAAAAGCATGGGCACCAAACTGCGTAGACTTTGTTTAAATTCCGGTGTAATATCCTTGAGACGACCATCAAAATTGGGATTTGTGGCAACATTTAGACCGGGATGGGGCATCAAGAAACAAGCTACTTCTTGGAAACATGATGAGATGTGACGTCTTAGCGATTGCAGTTCAGGATGTTGTTTGTCCGATATTTCAAGACGTTTCTTCAGTATTTGTTCACCACCCAAGGCACCATATTCAGCCTCATAGGGAAAACTCCAATCACGCACCAAAAATTGCAGACGTTGGAAAGGTTTTTTACCCGAATCAGCCAATGCCAAACGACCATATTCTGTGAAAAGTTGAAGATGTTGCAAATCATCCTCTTGGATATTTTGTGACAAGTTGTAGATTTGCACCGATGACAACATGGTGCTCAATGCAAAAACTGTGGCACAATCACGTACAGTACTTTGGCTGTCAAAGGCTCCTTGGGTATCCAATAAGATGATGGCAATTTTATCACCATTGGGATAGTCGTGGAGGAAAATGTCGGACCACATGAGTATGCCAGTGGTGTCACGTTCTGAACCGCCACGCCAAGAAAAGCCAGTGAGCGGGGAATTTTCATCACCCAACCAATCGGTCACATCATGACGTACATACTGTAAGTAAAGAAGATGGGGGAGTTAGAAAAAATCTATGTTTATCTATTTGTGGTGGTGGTGAGTGTGACTTACCTTGGAGTACATATATCTAAGGAAAAAATCCAACAAAAAACTTTTACCCTTGCGAAAAGCTCCAGCCACTGAGACCACACAAACATAGCGATCTTTGACCTCTTCACGCATCAGCACCTCACTCAATTGATCTTCATTTAGTAGAAATGTGTGCTCCTCCGATGTGGAGATAACTTGTACCGCCTCTCCAGGCATTGTGTTAGGGTATTCCTTTGTTAAGTGTCTATTATGTTTAATTAAATTCTTCCAATTATTGGAAATTTATGGGGACAGATAAAGTAGAGCAGCTACTCCTAAGGACCAGATTCGAAAACAAAAACAATTACGCCAATGTCTTCTTCTGCAATAAAAATAAAGAAATAATAACATGAATTTTTATGGAATATTTTTTTTAAATAATTATTTATAGTATTTTGTTCAATTTAAACAAATGCCTTTCTCTATTTTACGTTGACAAAATCTTTTGCAAGCGTCCGTAAAGGTTGCTGTTGTGGTGAGTGTTGTGCACGTTCATCAAATAATTGCGGTGCAATATTTTCATGTTTTGACTCATCATAATAATCTCTTGTGTAAAGAAGAGCAGAGAATGTTGGGAATGATCAACATCAACATCATCATTATCAGCATTTAGTACCAAAAACATACAATATTTTTACAAAAAAAAAAAAAAAAAGATTTATTTAAAAATAGTTTTTGTTCAGAAAAAATATTGTGTCAGTTGTCTTTACGCCAACAGCGGAAGATGCCATCCATGTCGTTATATTGCTTAAAAGTATGTACAAAATGTAGTTAGAGAAATGAGACAGCCAGCCAGCCAACCTACATACTTGGAGGTCTATTTTTGAAGAGGCAAAAATCAAAGAAAACGAAAAAAAAATAAAAAGGTGTTTTGCTATTCATTTTCTCTTGAAAGTTGTCAAACAACTGAACATCGATGTTTATGCTTCATGAAGAAATAGAAAGGGATTTGTAAAGGGACAAGTGGTATGATAAGTTCAGTGAAATGTTCACCAGCATTTCGTTTTGATGCATTCTGAGGTGAATTAAAGCCGACATCCTCGCCATACCAATTAAAAACAATTGAACACATCTCATTAAATTTGGGAACAATATTTTCATAATGTTCAACAAGCATAAGTTATGACATGGATGAGATTGAGGCACTTTAAATGATGGACATCATGAAATCTTGAACTGTCCAATTTTATTATAGAATGTGAATTTTCAAAACAATTGTGTTAATTGTTTAGAATTTAATGAACATTAAAATACATCGATTAGCTATTAGCTAAGGAAGAACATTTTTAGAAAACGCATTCAATTTTGCTGGAACCTTTTCAACATTCAATATTCTGCACTTCCCAATATCTTTCATTTCCCCCTTTGTATCACAGTTAATTATTCCAAATATCCCAAAAAATTGCTTACGTTTTATTTATTATTTTTAATAATATTTAGGTTGCAATTTACGAAAACCGGTATTTCAAAATAATAAACAAATTGGTGGAATATTTTTTTTACTGTGACACAATGTGTAATTTTTATGAACACACACACACATGTTACCACACTGAGATTTGTACGGATTTGTATTTCAATACTTGGCAATTATTTTGTTTATTTTGAAATATGACTAATTTTAATTGTGGCGGGTATATTTATTTATGGTTGATGGTTGTTGTTGTAGCTTTAGCTTAGATCATGGGAGGAGATGTTGACAAATTCAAAGAGAATAAAAATTAGAGAATTACATTAATTTTATGTAAAGAAAGATATGGGATATACAAAAACATAGTAAAAAAAGAATCAGTCGTCTTCGCCAGGAGTAGTGGACCTGGATGTCCTTTGAAGAGACCCCTAATTTTGAAAATAGCATTTCCGAAGGTTACAAAAGAAGTTTTGGAAGTTTCCAACATAAGTTTTTAGACGCTTGTGGGGTAGGTATCATAAAAATAGGACTAATTATTTCGCCGGCAGACCCAAACATAAAAATCTTAAAAAAAAATCCATTATAGATAGAATAGAAAAACAAGTAAAAAAGTTTCAGTCGGCTTTGCCGACAAAGATATACCCTCAGCCTGTGTGGATTGAAATACTTTTTTCCAAAAAAAAAAACATATGTATTTATGGGGGTGTTCAAAATTTTGGGCGTATGAAGCAACAAAAGCTCAGAAATTTGCGGGAATATCGATAGATAGGGATTTTTATACCCTCCACCATAGGATGGGGGTATATTAAGTTTGTCACTACGTTTGTAACTACTCGAAATAATCATTGTAGACCCCACAAACTATATATATTCTTGATCAGCGTGCAATTCTACATCGATATAGCCATGTCCGTCCGTCTGTGGAAATCACTCTAGTGTCCGAACCGATTGACGTAGGTGGATGAAATTTTGGGAAAATCTATTATTTGTACGTAGGACTTTTGGTATTGAAAGCGGGCTATGTAGGTCCACGCTTTCGTATAGCCCCCATACAAAATAACGCGTGACGCGTCGTCGTTTTAAGGAATTTTTAAGATATTTGTCCCATTTTACCACCGAATTGGTTGTAATTTGGTATTTTGTATCTCCAGAGGCCAAAAAAACATTCCTACCAAAGTTGGTTTATATAGGTCCACGTTTTGGTATAGCTCCCATATAACGCCCCATATAAAGTACGCGTCATTTTAATATATTTTGAATGTATTAGTCCCATTTGACAACAGAATCGGTTGCAACTTGGTATTTTGTGTTTCCAGAGGCTAAGAAACATTTCTACCATAAAATGTTTATATAGGTCCACGTTTTGATATAGCTCCCATAGGACGATATCCCGATTTTCGGTATTTGAAGGTTTTTGGCCTCATTATCACACCGAAATGGCTGAAATTTGGTATTTAGTATTGGGGGTATAAAACTTCCTCCCCAGAAATTTGTAGGTATAGGTCCGCGCCATCATATAGCCCCCATAGAACGGTAATTTCCGATTTTCGGTATTTTGAAGGTTGTGGCCACATTAATCCACCGAAATGGGTGAAATTTGTGGTGGAGGGTATATAAAGTTCGGCCCGGCCGAACTTAACGCTTTTCCCACTTGTTTTATCACAGGACCACTTGGTAAAAATGTCCAAAGGATCCTCGAACCGACCCTTAACCACACTAAAATGTTGAACATTTGTGTGGGTGGTACCACAATGATTGGGCAGATAGGGCCCAAATTTGGACATAAACTAAGTTTCGACAATATTTAGAGATCCAGAGTTTGGACCTTGATATCGCGCGTACCATTTTAGCGAATATTTTCAAACTTTTGTAGGGATGGTACCGGAAGGAGTGGACCTATAAGCACAACCTTCGAATTTCATCTAATATTCGAAGAAATATTACAATATCCAAAGTGTGGACGAACGCAGTATTCGGTTCGAGCACATGTGGTGCCAAAGGGATTTTTACAACTTTCGGGCTGTTTTCTCGAGAAGTATGGACTTGCCCCTTAAAAAACTTTTACTTTCGTAATTGAGGCAGCGAATGCAATTTGCTTCAATAAAAATCGAACTGTTTCGAGAGCAGGTCCTAAAGTGAATTTATCCAGAATTTTGTGTGGGAGGTACCCGAAGAAGTGGGCAAATATAGTCCATATTCGAACCTGATCTATATCTGCTAGATATATTAGGATGTGTAAAGTATGAACCAAATCGGTCACTCCCATCAAGAGTTATCGTGCGCACAATTTTTCCGAACATTTTTTAACTTTTGTGGGGGAGGTACCTGAAGGAGTGGACCGATATGGCTTATCTTCGAACTTAAACTAAGTTTGCACAAACTATTACGAAAGCCAAATTTTGGACCGAATTTGTTGATCTGTTCGAGAGTTAGCTTGCACTCCAACAACTACACACTGTGTCACGAGGGGGTTTTTTGTACCTTTCAAGCTATTTTCTCAGGAAGTATGGACTTGCCCCTGATGAAACATGTACCGTCGTATGGGGGGCAGTGAATACAAGTTGCTACAACAAAAATCAAAGCGATTCGAGAGAAGGTCCTATACTGAACTTTTCCGAAATTTTGTGTGGGAGGTACCCGAAGGAGTGGACCGATTGTGTGCATATTGCAACCTTATGTAACTCTGGTAGAAATTTCACGATGTGCAAAGTTTGAACCAAATCACGCACAAATTTTCCGAACTTTTGTGGGGGAGGTACCGGAAGGAGTGGACCGATATAACCCATCTTCGAACTTAAACTAAGTTTGGACAAAATATTACGAAAGCCAAATTTTGGACCGAATTGGTTGATCCGTTCGAGAGTTATCGTGCGCTACAGCCAGCCAGACAGACGGACATGGCTAAATCAACTCCAAATTGTCTGAAACACATTTCGTCCAAACATAATTGGGGTCTAAAACCATTATTTCGATTACTAAAAACTTTTGTGAGAAAGAGTAGCACTAAATATTATAATGTTGTATTCATGATCTCAATGGCTACCAACTATTAAAGTTTCAACATGATCCGAGAAGTTATTAACTTTGGAGGAAGTTCCTGAAAGAATGAAATGACTGGATCTAATTTTGGCAGTCATTTCTTTCAATACCTTCTAATAATTTTTAAGAGTTTTTGCATCAATATGTAAGGAAAGATAAACTTGCCCACGAAAATAATATATCGCTGTAATCAGTATCACAAGGACTACCCTCGATGAAAATTTCAAAACAATCCTTGAGCCGCCCTTTGTCTGTACGGAAGCGAAATATTTGAACTTTTGTGAGGGTTTGAGTGAAATATTACGATACAAAGATTGGATAGTTACCGTGCACATCTGTCATTTTAGTAGGTCACGATTTTTTTTTTTGGAGCTTTCAAATCATTTTTTCCGGAAGCAGGAGGGCCACAAGGAGCTGTACGTTCCTGGAACAGCCCTTAACTGCACATAATAGAAAATTTTGAATTTTTGTGAGGTAGACACCGAAGGTGTGGTCCGATATAGACCTTCATGGAAGAACATTTTATAATATGCACAGTTTTGGCCAAATCGGATACTCAATTCCTAAGTTATCGTGCTGTTGTTGCTATAATTGTAGCTGCATAGTTTTGATGATGGGTTGGCTGTCGTTGGCCGAAACGCTTTTGGTTTCGGGTCAAACCGGTATAAAGAACCCTCTGCGGTGGGATTAATCATGCTGTTGTTGTTGTAGCATAGTTTTGATGCTGGGTTGGCTGTAGTTGGCCAATATGGCCGTCATGGGATTGCATGCGTCATTATAGTTGCTGCAGGAACTGATTTTTGAGCTTCTGGGCCACAATCTCTGTAAGTTTTGATTTCCACCGAAAACATTGTACCATCCTAACAGGGCAAACATTTCTTAACGCTGCGAGAGAAGTCTTGACTTGCCCCTGAAAACCCCTTTAACGTGGCCAGGAGGATAACTTGTTGAAAATCTATCTGAGAGGTGATCTTAAAATTCACTTTTTCGAAAATATTGTGTGGGAGATACGTAAAGGAGTTTTGGTCTAATAATCTATATTCGAACCTAATATGTATATGTCTCGAAGAAATGTTACAACATGTAAAGTTTGGGCCACATCGGTTACTCTCTCGAGTGTTATCGTGAGCAACATATTAGCGAAACGTTTGAGTTTTTGTGGGGGTGGTTGCCGAAGAACGAAGAAGTGGATCGATATGCATCATCTTCGAACTTGATCTAAGTTCGGACAAAATATTGCAAGGTGCAAAGATTGACCAAATCTTTTGACATCTTCGGGCGATATTGAGCGCACTATTTTAGGGACAAATTTTATATTTTTTTATGGGGGAGAGAAGTAGCCGTGGGAATGAATATATGTTCCTCGGAGCCAGAATGAGACACCCTGTTGCATTTTTTTTGTGGTCTGCCGTTGCTACCAGCCTTTCCTGACTTCAATAGGGACTATTCAGCCCATTTTTGCAGACTTCGGAAAAGATGATGTTCTCAGTTTGGGGACACAGCTTCTCGATTGGAAGAAATAATAAAAAAATATTTTCCCAGAATTAATTAGGAGGGGAGAAAAGGCGTCTCTTATATCAAATGTTACAGCCCCTTTATATCGCTTAAGGTCCTTTTATATAGCTATAATATTTTTTTCGTCGAATACGAAAGGTGTGACATTACCAGTTTTGGTCGAAATTAGTAAAGTATGTGAAAGTGGTAATTTCACCTTCTTTTTAACTGCCGAACATTTTCGAATCAGTCAACAGGATTCGGGTTCCGAATGGATGCCCAATAATTACTTATTCTCGTCCAAATGTTGCAACACTTCAGACGATCAAACCACTTTCCCATTGTTGTTGATTTCCTCACTTTGGGTTTGTTACAAGTTGGTCTCCCACAACGTTTAAACTATGTACATGCCGGAAAATTCGTTCTGCCAACCAAACATTAGAATGATTGGACTGTTCCCTGAAGGAGTATTTGCCCTGAAATTAAGAAGATGACCTAAGCCAACAGAATTGACAAATGCCATTAAACGTAATTTTCAGACCACTAATTTTGGGGGGATCGTTCGCATTTCCAGCTTCAAATTGTGCGACCGTAAAATATCATCCAGCGTGTTGGATGTACGATCGTTCCGAGGCGCAAACAATGATTAGGACCACTACCTTGTTGCAGCAAAGGTACGTACCCGTTTAAACGTTGCAAATAAAGCACGAACAGACACAACGCGGAAGTTGGACATCGATAGGCAGCAAACACAACAGATAGCCACAGCATATTCCACTCAACTAGCCCAATTGCTTAACGCGAGCACTCCTTGTCCGATAACATAACAACACAATGGCAACATATTGCCCACTCCATGCAAACAGCCGCAAAATCCATACTTGGATTCCAGAGACCTCCACAAAGGAATTCATGGTATGACCAGGAGTGTCGTGCTGCTACCGAAGAGAAAAATGCGGCATATAGAACTACTTTACAATCAGTAGCAACGCGTAGCGCACGAGAGAGATATCGGGAGAAAAGGAGAGAAGAGAAACGTCTTTTCCGCAAGAAAATAGAGAAATGGAAAAGCGGGAGTGTGAAAAAATCGAGATGTACAGGAGCCAGAATGAAGTCCGAAAATTTTACCAAAGAGTGAAACATCAAACAGATGGCTTTGGTACAGGCACATCCTCCTGTAGAGACCAGCAATGTAATCTGGTAACAGATACAGATAGCGTGCTCAGAATATGGAAGGAACATTTCTCCAATCTGCTGGTATCCAACAGTAGCGAAGACGACGAAGATACCACAGTCCCAATCCCAGAAGATGGTATAGAATGTATACCGCCCGGCCAAGATGAGGTAAAAACAGCAATCAACCGGCTGAAGAATAACAAAGCAGCAGGAGCCGATGGCTTACCAGCCGAGCTGTTTAAAACCGGAGGCGACGCGCTGATAAGGTGTATGCATCAGCTAGTTAGCACCATCTGGCAGGAAGAACGCGTACCCGACGATTGGAACCTGAGCATCCTATGTCCCGTCCACAAGAAAGGAGATAAGATTGTATGCTCCAACTATAGGGGCATAAGTCTTCTCCCTATTGCCTATAATATAGTGTCTGGGATATTGTGCGAACGACTAAAGCCAATGGTCAACGAAATAATTGGACCGTACCAATGTGGCTTTAGACCTGGCCAGATATTTACCCTGCGACAAATCCTAGAGAAGACCCAAGAGATGCAGATCGACACGTTTCACCTTTTTGTCGATTATAAAGCAGCATTCGACAGTCCCCTCCGATCAAAGGTATTCCACGCAATGTCTGAATTTGGTATCCCCGCAAAGCTCATCCGGCTTTGTAAGATGACTTTAACTCATACTAGGTCCTCAGTTAAAATTGGAAAGAACCTCTCCGAAGAATTTTGTACCAAAAGAGGTTTCAGGCAAGGATACAGCCTTTCGTGTGACCTATTCAACATTTTGCTGGAAAAGGTAATACGAGATGCAAATGTCAAAAGAAATGGCACAATTTACACCAATAGCCACATGTTACTTGCCTATGCTGATGACATATACATCATGGGACGATCAGTAAATGAAGTAACTGATACCTTTAGAAAGGTCGAAGAAGAATCTGCGAAAGTGGGTCTGGCGGTAAACGGCGAAAAGACCAAATTGATGGTGTCGACGCGCAAAGCGTCCATAGAGCTCGGACCAACTGTGGAAGTTGGTACCTACAATTTTGAGGTAGTTAAAGACTTCGTCTACCTCGGCACTGCCATAAACACAACAAACAACATCAGTTGTGAAATAAGAAGAAGAATTGTATTGGCCAACAGATGCTACTATGGTCTAAGTAAGCAATTTAAAAACAAAGCCACATCTCGTCAAACAAAAATAACACTATACAAAACGCTGATACTACCCGTGCTTATGTATGGCTCCGAAGCATGGGTACTTGCGCAAGCAGATAAGGCAGTGCTTGTTGGAGAGGAAAATTCTTCGAAAGATCTACGGGCCGATTTGCGTTGACGGTGAATATCGACGTCGTATGAACCACGAGCTATATAAGCTATACAAAGACATGCATATTGTTAAACGTATTAAGATGCAACGATTGCGTTGGCTAGGCCATATCATGAGAATGAGCGATGATGAACCCGGTAAAAAGGCGTATGAATACATGCCACATGGCGGTGCACGCAGAATCGGCAAGCCTAAGCTTCGATGGAGCATACAAGTGGATGAAGAAATGAAAAGGCGCGGTATTCCAAAAAGTCAAGCGAAAAACAGAGAGGAATGGAAATCTTTTCTTAGTTCGGGCCAACTGTAATGGGCCAACTAAGTAAGTAAAATATCACGTTAAGAAGTAGTGGGTTGGCAGATGACGTAATTTTTCAGGCCGGAGAAATAATTGTTATACCAGGCGAACTGTGACACTCTCCATATTTACCATCGACCTGATTTCACTTTAAAACAAACTCCAAGGAAGATTCAAATAGATTGGTATTTTTGTCCACTATTAGACTGATTTGGAAACCCCTTTATGATTCCAAGCCACGACAACGGGTTTCTTTCGTACCGTATTGACCCGAAACCATAGTGTTTCGGCCAGCGGCTGCTAACCCAGCAACAACAACAGTGTAATTTTATATTAGCTGATAAACAATTCGCAGTTAATATATGAAAATACCTGTCCCCACAGTTCAGTACCAAAATAGGTTTTAGGCAGCCTGCCGAAGAAGGTTATGTCAATGAGTTTAATCTGAAAAAATAAAAAAGAAGATTACTCTCTCTTCGGTGTTCTTTTGGACTGAGTAAGCAGTTGAAAAACAAATTCGTGTCAGTCGAAAATCACTCTATAAAACACTGAAACAACCATATGGGTCAGGTCAGAAGATTAGGCACTTGTGCAAGAAGACATGGTAATGATATATAAATATAGTATATATTTTTCCGTTAAGGTTCGTCCTTTCCGTGATATGGGTCCTGACTTTTTACTTTTATCATAATTACAACCATAACTTTTAAACAATATGTGTATCATTTAAAGCTCACTGCGAGTACTTTCTAATTCAGTTAATGAATCCAAATAATAATTTAGTTTTCTAATAACAAAACTTTCATTTAAATTGTAAGATTTTTTGAAACCCCTAGTTATCCTGATTACAACTACAACCGGGTTATAATTAGGATAGCTAGGACTACATGTATATGTGGTAAGAAACATACTTTTATGACCGATATCTATAAACAACGCATACACTGGGAAGAAGGCACCTCTTTCGGAAAACTAAATATCGTTGTATTCAAGGGCTACATGTGGTAAACAAATTCAAACCGATCCCAGGGGTAAAGTCATATCTCGGGAATTATTGACTACATTTAAGACCCGTATACACTGGCTGGGCCATGGCGTGATCTAAAAAGTTGTTTGGTATGCGCAACAGGCGAATATAAAAACTTCAATTGAAATCGGAATTGAAGGTAGTCATTCCAAAGCTTTGTGGGTATTGAAGCAGCGCAGAAAAACGGCATTCTTTAACAATATTCTACTTTTCTTTTCAAAATCATATGTTCTGTTTTATCCATTTAAGTAAGATTTCCGGGTGTGCGTGCTGTGTCAAAGATTTCACAGTCACTTGATCTACAAAATTTGACAGTTTGTTTAATACGAATAAACCTTTTACAAAACCCGGGATTTATTTAATACCTATAAAATCTCTCCCTGAACCCTGATTGTAAAGATACCCAGTATACCAATATAATATATGCAACAACACAGCTATTTGATAGCTCGGCACAAACTGAATACTCTACCAGCTGGTGGAAAAATCTGAAATGTTTACCACAGGCATATCTTTACGTCCTGATTACAAAATTATAAAGTTTATTGGGGGAAGTCCACACTTCCCGAGATATGGGCCTCTTAAGTTCCGAAAATTCCCTTGTTAAAGTAAAAAAAAAAAAAAATTAAAAAAAATGTTGTTTTCGTGCCTAAAGTAGCTCATTTCCATAGGAGAAGAAAGTCCTAAATTCCCGGCCGAAGACCGGCTACTTAAAAAAAACTTACAATTTAAAAAAAAAATCAGATTTTTTCTGTCAGTTGGTAGAGTATTCAATTTGTTCCGATAGCTCAAAGCTGTTTTTTGTTGGGGTTAAAACACTTGCACACACATTGTTCTGAAGATGATCACGATGACACATAAACAATGAAATTATTTAACAGAAAAAAAGAAATAAAAACAACAATAACACCATATAAGATATGTACATATAAGCGTAGGTATATTACAAAGAGTATATAAACAAACACTCGTACACATTTACAATGGATGTGAGAAATAAATTGTTAATGATCGCAAATTGACAAGATTTTTAAGACTATAAGATGTCATTTCATGTGTTGATAGATATGAACGAACGTGGTGTGTGTGGAAGCTAAGCCCACAAAAAACATAATACACGTCAATATTAAATAATTAATACATTAATTAATTAAATTGTTATTATTAAGGGATTTCGACTTATTTGTGCTGCAATTTCAAAATTCATTTCAAAGTGTGGGAATAAAACGAAATACTCGCATGTTTAGTTACGTGCATAGTTGGTTTGGTGAGCCACTTCGACCTTTGATGACGTTGACATAAAATTTTGTAAACATTCGTGTGTGTACATAATATATTTTAATTAACAAAAAAAACTTTCATTCATTTTTTATGTTGTTTTCGAAAACCGATAAGCATTGCAGCAGCTGTCGTGTTCAAAAGAAACATTGATATTTGGCCATACACATGGTTTTAGGGTACCTCCACTTGTCGTCTAAAAGTGATAAGATTAAAATTATTGGATTTTTGTTATTGTCCACTACTGGCTTATTGTCTTAAAAACACACATACGCACGCACTCAATTTAAATCAACAGGTTGGGGAGTTTTTTCAGAAACCTCTTGAATAAAATGCATAAAACGTCCACAAGTTTCTTTGGTTATTTCAATTTATTTTACTTATTCACACAATTTTTTTTTAAGAAATATTCAAATTTTCCTTTTTTTAACTATTTTTAAAACTTTGTCTTGCATTCCTATGCACACACTCATATTCACTGGTTTGAAAACCCACAATCATAACCACAACAATTTGATTTATTAGTCAATGTCCGTCCGTCCGTCCACATTCATTCTTTTGTCAGCGAACAAAGAATGTCTGCTGTAAAGTATGTTAAATAGCAAATGAAGAAATCGTAAAACACACATACGTAAACCGAAAAAAGAAGTAACACACAAATGTTGTTACAAATCTGGTCTGGTAGTTCTTCTTTGTTGCCCGTTGAAATTTGTCCAAGGGTTATAAAGTTTATTTTTTTGTTTTTTTAATGGAAATCTCAGTTATTGCAGATACACACATTCGTTCAGTTAGGAGAGATATTCAATACTAAATTGCCAGTAAGCAGGCGTGTTTAGATTGAGATACACTTGTTCGATGCAACAGTGGGAATGTGTCAGAGATGGGAGTGTTTTATTGACATGTTCATTTTATATTATCGTCTATGGAAAGTGGGAGTTGCTACTGTGGAATTTTGTAAAGGGAGGTAACATTAGAAGAAGATCGATATGGACCATTTTCGATGTTAAATTACAATTGGACAAAATATTAGGAGATCAAAAGTTTGGACCAATACATTTTAAGGTCACTTTTCGGATCACGAACAGTCGTTGTAGTCATAACTTAAAATTATATACTATATTTTTTATACCCTCAGCATTTATGCTAACGAGGGTATATACACTTTCATACGGGCAAAATGTGCCTCATCGAAATAATGGTTGTAGACCCCAAGTATGTTTGGACGAAATGTGTGACAGACAATTTGGAGTCGATTGAGCAATGTCCGTCCGTCTGTCTGGCTGGAGCGCACGATAACTCTCGAACGGATGAACCGATTCGGTTAAAATTTTGGCTTTCGTAATATTTTGCCCAAACTTAGTTTAAGTTCGAAGATGAGTTATATCGGTAAACTCTTTCCGGTACCTCCCCCACAAAAGTTCGAAAATGTTCGGAAAATTTGTGAGCACCATAACTCTTGAAGGGAGTAACCGATTTGGTCCATACTTTGCCCATCGTGAAATGTATACCAGATTTAAATAAGGTTTCAATATGGACTAAATCGGTCCACTACTTCGGGTACCTCCCACACAAAATTTTGGACAAGTTCAGTTTAGGGCCATCTCTCGAATCGCATTGATTTTTGTTGTAGCATCTTGTATTCACTGCCCCCCATACGACGGTACACATTTCATCAGGGGCAAGTCCATATTTCCTGAGAAAATAGTCTGAAAGTTACAAAACAAACCCCTATGACACCGTGTGTGGTTTGAGCGCATGATAACACTCGAGCGGATCTGCCGATTCGGTCCAAAATTTGGCTTTCGTAATATTTTGTGCAAAGTTAGTTTAAGTTCGAAAATGGGTTATATCGGTCCACTCCTTCCGGTACCTACCCCACAAAAGTTCGAAAATGTTCGGAAAATTTGTGAGCACCATAACTCTTGAAGGGAGTAACCGATTTGGTCCATACTTTGCACATCGTGAACTTTCTACCAGACTTAGATGAGGTTCCAATAAGCACTCAATCCGTCCACTCCTTCGGGTACCTCCCAAACAAAATTTCGGAAAAGTTCAGTTTAGGACCAGCTCTCGAATCGCTTCGGTTTTTGTTGTAACATCTTGTATTCACCGCCCCCATGCGGCGGTACAAGGTTTATTTGGGGCAAGTCCATACTTCCTGAGAAAATAGCCTGAAAGATGCAAAATGTCCCTATGACACCGTGTGTAGTGGTTGTTGTTGTTGTTGTAGCAGCATTTAAACCTACTTAGAAGCATAAGTTTAATGCTGGGTTGGCAGCCGCTGGCCGAAACACTATGGTTCCGGGTCAATCCGGTACGAAAGAACCCGCTGCCGTGGGATTGGTGTGTAGTGGTTCAGGTACCTCCCACACAAAAGTTCGAAAATGGGAGTTACCGATTTGGTCCATACTTTACACATACTTATATATATATATATATATATATATATATATATATATATATATATATATATATATATATATATATATATATATATAAGATATAGATCAGGTCCACTCCTGCGTGTACCTCCCACACAACATTTTGGATTAATTCACATTAATGGGCCGATTCCGTACAGCGAGGCGAGTCATGTCGCGTCGTCTATCGTCTCTGTGACAAAATTTAAAAAATGCACTACGTACAGCGATAGAAAATAATCGTCGATAACAAGTTATTTTTATTTTTTTTTTTTATTTTATTTTTATTCGTTAGTAAAAATGTACGGCGACAGCTAATTTGTTGTCGCCGGAAAATGAACATTTCGGCGACAAAATTTGACGACGTCAGGCGATATTGCCATACGGAATCGAAAAATTGCATTTGGCGACGCGACACGACTCGCCTCGCTGTACGGAATCGGCCCATAAGACCTGTAGTGCGATTCTCTAATGGGCCGATTCCGTACAGCGAGGCGAGTCGTGTCGCGTTGCGAAATGCATTTTTTCGATTCCGTATGGCAATATCGCCTGACGTCGTCAAATTTTGTCGCCGAAATGTTCATTTTCCGGCGACAACAAATTAGCTGTCGCCGTACATTTTTACTAACGAATAAAAATAAAATAAAAATAACTTGTTATCGACGATTATTTTCTATCGCTGTACGTAGTGCATTTTTTAAATTTTGTCACAGAGACGATAGACGACGCGACATGACTCGCCTCGCTGTACGGAATCGGCCCATAACACATTTTTTGAGTTACCGACAAAAATCGCTAAAATTTAAATGCTTGTAATTTCGGTAATTAACGATATTATTCGGTAAGTCAGCGACCAATAGAAAGTAGTCGCAAAGTTCTACCGATAGCAACAGTGTTATCAACTTTTATTTGAACATTTCAGTCATAATTTTGCGTTTTAAAGTTACCGATTTTTGTCGGTATTTTAAAAACTGAGTTAGAGAATCGCACTACTGCTCTCGAATCACTTTGATTTTTGTTGAAGCAACTTGCATTCGCTGCCTCCATTACGACAGTAAAAGTTTTTCCAGGGGCAAGTCCATACTTCTTGAGAAAACAGCCCGAAAGGTTTAAAAAAACCCCTATGGCACCATATGTTGTCCCTGAGAGCTCGAACCGAATACTGTGTTCGTCCACACTTTGGATATTGTAATATTCTTTCGAATATTAGATAATATTCCGGTACCAGCCCCACAAAAGTTCGAAAATATTCGCTAAAATTGTACGCGCGATTTCTCATAGACGTAGCAACCGATTTGGTCCAAACTTTGGATCTCTAAATATTGTCGAAACTTAGTTTATGTTCAACTTTTGGGCTCTATCTGTCCAATCCTTGTGGTACCACCCACACAAATGTTCAAGATTTTTGTGTGGTAAAGGGTCTGCTCGGGGATCCTTTGGACATTTTTACCGAAGGTTTTACTAGTGGCCCTGTTTACAGCGATATTATGTTTTTCGTAAGCTAGTGTGATAAAAAAGCCCTTTCTATCGATATCCCCGCCAATTTTTGAGCTTTAATCCTATCCATACTTTTGTCGTTTAATACGCCCAAAATTTTGAAAACCCCCCTAAATACATAAGTTCTTTTTTGAAATAAAGTATTTCAATCCAGACAGGCTGAGGGTATATCTCTGTCAGCAAAGCCGACTGATACTTTTTTTTACATGTTTTTGATAGGGGAAGCCATTTCTTCCTGAGATATGGGCTCCGACGATGTGTTCCAATATCTAGGCCCACTACTTCGTACACCTCTGACACTAAGTTGTTAGTAGTCTTTGTTACAGCGATATTCTCCACACACTCTCTATAAAGGCCCGAATGTTCCAAAAACTCCACCCAAGTGGTACTCTTGAAATATAAGGAAGTATTAAGATGTTTTGTGCAGACCGTGTTAATTGGGCCCACTGTTTATGATACCAACCCCACAAACGCCAATGAAAATGTTATTTTGAAAATTCCTGTTATTGCTTTTTTGTACATTCATAGGCTTAGAGTATTTAGCTGTTGGCGAAGCCGACTGATTCATTTTTAATTGTTTTAATATATTAACGGAACTTACATATCCGATATCTATCTACTATTTTTTCTCCAGAAACAAGATTTAAAAATACATACATTCTTCATTGATTTTCTTATCAATTCCGAATTCCCATCTCTGGTGTCACTGACAACGTCATCTAAAGTTCGAAAAGCTAATAAACAAAACCAAAAACAAAGTCAACGTGTTTGGAGAAGAAAATAATGAATGCATTACGATCAGGTTTGTAGCCATTCTCTTGAAATTGCTCAATTGCAAGGCCGGTAATGGTTAAATCGGTGAGACAGCATTTGGAGAGCAAATTTACAGTCATGTTTTGTTTTGGAAACCTATATTTCAAGAGAGCCAGAGTAATGAAAACATTGTAATATATTAATTTTTTAATGAGTAAGCAGTTCACTACTAAATGCAATTGATACACGTTTATGACTCAGGAATTAAAACAAAATGAATATCGAACAGGTAATAAAATGTAAAAAAGGTACATAAATACATATTGCTAAAGCTGGAATAGCAATTCCTTTGTTTGCAAAGATGCTCAGCAATTCATGGATGGAAATTGAAAAAAGTAGACAAATTAAATCCAGTTATGTATGTATATGTAAACGTACTATAAGATCGATGAATTTATACAATAAAGAATTAACGAATGTTTATTCAATAGATATTAGAAGCATGAGTAGCTTCGTATCAATAACCTGTAGCAATAAAGTTTTCCACCTGTTTGAACGTTGTTTACGGGATAGTGGGGTTCTATGATCCCAAACCACCCGAGTCTCTATTTGCCAGAGGGCCGGTTTGAGTGCAGCGTAAAAACTGCATGTTGGAGAGCTGCAAGATCCGTAGTTCGCTCTACTTTTCCAATTACGTCATAAGAAGTAAAAAATAATCAGCCGACAGTCAAATACAAACAGCAGAATATGACTACAGAAAACAATAACAGGAGTGGTAGACATACATATATTTTTCATAAATTTTAAGAAATATTACTTTTGTAGGTAACAAAAGAAGTTATGGGTATTTTTAAGTGTTTACAGCGTTTGCGGTGTAGGTATATAATAAACAGTGAACCTGATTATTCCACTGATGCAACTCAGTCTATACCAGAAAAATATAGTAATTCTTATATTGCAGGAATCCCACATGGAAAGAATTTTGAGCCATTATCGAGAGAAGTATGGAGAACAAAATTGCAAACACCACTTAATATTGCGAGATTTCGAGACCCATATCTCAGGAAGTAGTGTCTTCCCCTAAAAACGTATAAAGTTGTAGGCATTATCTCAACCATTTAACACGTTCGGAAAAATCTAGAGAGGTGCAAAAATTGGCACCCAATTATTTTCAAAGTTACTTATATTGTACTTATTAATTACTTTTTTGTTTATTATATAGTGTATATATTTTTGAAATCAGTCGTACTGTGTATATTAATCAGAAAAACGTAAGATTGTATAAAATAAATAAAACTTCGCTTACAATGTGAATGCTATAGCAAACAAAACATGATGCAAAACATTATCAAAACGAATGCTTGAGCATTCACGTCCGTGAACGTGTTAAGTTTGGCCTTAAATTTGATTAAAGCACAAATGTGTTCAACTTTTGCTGAATAAGTACATACATAAAGAAATTACCGCCATGGTCCATGTTGGAACTGGATCTGATTTTAGGAGTCATTCCTCGATAGTGCCAACCAGCTATTTTAGATGTTCAGGTAGATTTGTTAAAGCTTTTGAGTGATTATATCAAATCAAACATAGGTATATTCGGTAAAAATAAATATATTCGGTAAAAATTTCAAAACTATCCTCGAACAGCCCTCAAACTGCATTGAAGCGAATTATGTCAGAGAATCAAGTTCATACTTGCCCACGAAAACATGATCTCGTTGCTATTGAAACCAAAAGGTATTCCTATTTGAAAATTTTGCCTTTTTAGGATCATTTTTAGTATTAATTTTTAATTAATTGGAATCGAGCTTGATGATCAATCAATAATGCAAGTGAAAAAGGAAAGTCGACGATTCGAACCCACACATCCACCACTATGTGACATAACATGTTTGGCCTTTGGTAAAGGCTCCTCAGACATATACAATAACAATGGGGATTTTCCCATTTAGCTGTGCTTTCATGACAAACGCTTAGCGCTGCCTTTGAAAGTAATGAGTTTGGCTCTGAACGCTAGCACGCCTTGACAACACTTTTTCCTGTGTTTTTCAAGGACGTGGGTTCAAACCCCAGCATGCCTCAGATGATTTTATCATTTTTATACCCTCAGCCTTTAGGCCAGGGTCGCGCTGTCTTTGCAAAGAAGTATAGTGAGGGCGCCCACTGATTTGTTTTTGCATTTGCTTCTCTCTCTCTCACGTACAGTGTACGTGTAAATAAACAAACGATGAATATCATGTGGTTGTTGTTTTTTTCACCCATGCATACACATATGCTGTAGTATTGATGGAAATATTATGGGCGACGCCGCTTTAGGCTAAGGATGGTACAGTGGCGGCCATATAATTAAGAACGACATCATATTCAAAAGTATTTAACTTGCTACGTTCCAAATATTTGAATATTTATATGGAACAAGATTGGTAAATAAAGTACAGGGTAAGCACTTTCAAATGAAGCCAAAACATGTTTTAATTCTCCCTCGTTTATACGAAGGATACCACGATTTATTAAAATAGTCATATATCAACCTGGCCACATAATTAAGAACGATATAAGTAAAAGTTACTTTAAGGTAATTTTCATACACAATATGTGAATATATCGTTATGTATTTTAGAAATCGGTTATTTTGATTCATTTTTAGTATCAAATGTCCTTCAATGGTACATATTATTGAGTCTAAGTTTGATAATCAGGGCATACATAAGGTTTTGCAAAATTTGCTCATAATTTGACGAATTTATTTTATTTTTGGGATCTAAAGCCACAGTTTTGGCTTCCTCTCATTTCCTCGATGACGCTCTAAACGATACCCTGTGATTGTCGTTCCATAGTCGGAGCTTGTTTACCCTTAAATTGGTTTTGAACCCACTTCTTTGAGTCCTTTACGAGGGAATTGTCTGGGAAATAGTTTCGTATGAGCCATTTCCACCTTATAAATCGGTAGGATTGTTGCCTGCAGGTAGTAGACAGGAAATAAACAAATAATTTCGTTTTGTACAAAAAATTGGCCTAACGGTACACCAAACAAAAAAGAAAGGTATAATATTTTGAAAGCCTTCATTGCACAATGTCTTTGTGGGTGTGGTAGGTATAGTTATGTAAGACTTTTTAATCAATGAAGCTCATATTAATATCAAAACTAATAAAATCAATAATTTTTATGGATGAAAATACAAAGTTTGTATAAACTAATGTCTGATGTACATACACAACATTATTGTGGAATTGGAGCTTTCAAAACATTATGTTAATAAATGTTATATTCGGTGTGGAATTCTTCCAATTTTGGTGTAGACGTTATATTATTGTTTCATTTCCTGTCTACAACCTGAGGACAAAAATCCTTCCGCTTTATAAGGTGGAAATGACTCTTATGAAACTATTTCCCAGACAAATCCCTCGTAAAGGACTCAAACAAGTGGGACAAAAGCCAATTTAAGGGTAAATAAGCTCCGACTATGGAACGACAATCACAGGGTATCGTTTAGAGCGTCGTCGAGGGAATGAGAGGAAGCCAAAACTGTGGCTTTAGATCCCGAAAATAAAATAAATTCGTCAAATTATGGGCAAATTTTGGAAAACCTTAGGTATGCCCTAATTATCAAACTTAGACTCAATAATATGTACCATTGAAGGACATTTGATACTAAAAATGAATCAAAGTAATCGATTTCTAAAATACATAACGATATATTCACATATTGTGTATGAAAAATACCTTAAAGTAACCTTTACTTATATCGTTCTTAATTATGTGGCCAGGTCGATTTATGACTATTTTACTAAATCGTGGTATCTTTCGTATAAACGAGGGAGAATTAAAACATGTTTTGGCTTTATTTAAAAGTGCTTACCGCGTACTTTATTTACAAATTTTGTTCCATATAAATATTCAAATATTTGGAACGTAGCAAGTCAAATACTTTTTAATATGATGTCGTTCTTAATTATATGGCCGCCACTGTATATACACTTTGATACGCTGAAAATGTGCCTCATCGAAATAATGGTTTTAGACCCCAAGTATGTTTGGACGAAATGTGTTTCAGACAATTTGGAGTCGATCTAGCCATGTCCGTCCGTCTGTCCTGCTGGCTGGAGCGCACGATAACTATCGAACGGATGAACCGATTCGGTTTAAATTTTGGCTTTCACAATATTTTGCCCAAACTTAGTTTAAGTTCGAAGATGAGCTACATCGGTCCACTCCTTCCGGAACCTCCCGCACAAAAGTTCGAAAATGTTCGGAAAGTTTGTGCGCACGATAACTCTTGAAGGGAGTGACCGATTTGGCCCATACTTTGTATAGTGTAAACTTTCTACCAGAGTAATATGAGGTTCCAATATGGTCTCAATAGGTCCACTCCTTCGGGTACCTCCCACACAAAATTTCGGAAAAATTCAGTTTAGGGCCATCTCTCGAATCGCTTTGATTTTTGTTTTAGCAACTTGTATTCACTGCCCTCCATACGACGGTACAAGTTTCATCAGGGGCAAGTCCATACTTCCTGAGAAAATAGCATGAACGTTGCAAAAAAACCCCTATGACACCGTGTAAGGTGGTTGGAGCGCACGATAACTCTCGAACGGATCTGCCGATTCGGTCTAAAATATGGTCTTCGTAATATTTTGTCCAAACATAGTTTAAGTTTGAAGATAAGCCATATCGGTCCACTCCTTCAGTTACCTCCCCCACAAAAGTTCAAAAATGTTCGGAAAAATTGTTCGTACGGTAACTCTTGAAGGGTCTTGAAGATCAGGTTCAAATATGGACTATATTTGTCCACTCTATCCGGTACCTCCCACACAAAATTTCGGATAAGTTCACTTTAAGACCTGATATCGAATCACTTTGATTTTTGTTCGCTGCCTCATTTACGATGGTAAAAGTTTTTTTAGGGGCAAGTCCATACTTCTTGAGCAAACAGCCCGAAGAGTGTAAAAACCCCCTGTGGCACCATATGTTGCGGCTGGAGATCCACTTCCATAACGGTCAATGTCGATCCATTCCTTTTAGTATCTCCTCCGCAAAACTTTTGACCTTTAATCCTAATCAACATTTTTGTCTGTTCAAACGCCCAAAATTTTTAAAACACTCTAAATATATACGTATTTTGGGAAAAAATTGTTTCAATATACACATGCTGAGGGTATATCTCTGTTTGGCTTCTTTTAGGAAAAGAAAACTTTTCTGCAGAAGATTTTTAATATTGGTTATTATTTTTGAATAGCCCCCATATAACGGCACCTCCCAAGTCAACGTTCCCAACCGATATTGTCTGGGGTTCAAAAAATGCTTAATGTTGTTGATGGCATTAGGCCAGAAGACCGCTAAAAGGGCTTTGAATTCTCACGTCATTTTATTATTTTATGACAAAGCCCCCGTATAACAGTACCTTCTCAAGCCATATAGCCTGGGTGGTGAAATTAGTTCAAAAGAGTAAAACCCCAAAAAAGCTTTTGAATTCTCAGCCCATTTTTATACCCTACACCACACAGTGGTAAGGGGTATTATGTCTTTCTGCATTTGTATGTAACATACAAAAGGAAACGAAATAGACCCATAGTTCCTTTTGGGGATATACATATAATCACTTTCTGAATCGATTTATGCATGTCCGTCCGTCCGTCTGTCCAGGTATTTGTGTTCGCAACGTACAGGTCGCATTTTTTGTCCGATTCAGCTGAAAATTGGGGACTACAACTTTTTTAGCCATAGGAAGAACGCTATTGCTTTTGGTGAAAATCGGTTCAGATTTGGATATAGCTCCCATATGTATTTTCGCCCGATTTCACGTATTTGCTGCACCAAACACGCTATATACGTCCAATTTTGATGAAATTTTGAATGTGTGACTGAATTCGGTCTACAAATAAGTGTGCCAAATTATATTGAAATCGGTTCGGATTTGGATATAGCTCCCATATATATTTTCCGCCGATTTCACGTATTTTCTGTACCACACACGCTATATATGTCCGATTTCGATGAAATCTGGAATGTGTGACTGAATTCAGTCTAGAAATAAATGTACCAAACTATATCGAAATCGGTTCAGATTTGGATATAGCACCCGTATATATTTTCGGCCGATTTCGCGTATTTCCTGCTCCAAACACGCTATATAAGTCCGATTTCAATGATTTTTGGAATGTGTGACTGAATTCGGTCTGGAAATAAATGTGCCAAATTATATCAAAATCGGTTAAGATCTGGATATAGCTCCGATTTATATTTTAGATATTCACAGTGGTGTAGGGTCTCATATAGTCGGCCCCGACCGACTTTGATTTTTTCCTTACTGGTTTTATTTTATGACAGAGTCCGCATATAACGGTACCTCTCAAGTCCAGATTCCGCACCGATTTGGTATTGGGTGTGGTAAATTTAAAATGGATATGAAGAAGAGTTTAACCCCAAAAGGGGTTTGAATTCTAGGCCAATTATTTATTCTTTTTTTTTTTCATTCGTAAGTATCAGGTGAATTAGTACCTATTTCTATTACTGTACCTGATTCTCATAAAGTATAGCAAAATGAATGTTATGACTCTCTACGTAGGAACTTCAGTACTTTAGAATTTTTCATAAATTTACAGGTACAATAATCCATCGGTGATCACAAATATGCTGCGGATGGTGCTGTTGTTTTAATTGTTATTCAACCCTTACCGCGATAAACCTCTGGCTGCCAGTACAAGTAAATTGCGAGTAATTTTAGCCCAGCTAAGATAAGGAAGTAGCAGCCGCCACTGTTCCAATTGCGATCGAATTGATGCAACACAAAACATGCCCAACATATGACCACACTGCACCGATCTTCCCAACAACATTACACTTCAAACAACCATCAAAAGGGCCAAGGAAGCTGCATTAAAACACTGGATATTTTAGCAATGAACCGAATAACCGAGAATTTAGCCATGAAAACTCATTTTAAATTTCAAAAACACAGTTTCCAACACTGTTTTTAGCCACAAGAAAGCGAAATAAGGTAACAAAATAAAATTGACGTTAAGAGAGTGGCAGTTTAAGCCATGGTTTAAAACAGATGGCTAAAACATGGATGGAGTTTATGCGGTAGATAGAAAGAGAGATGACGACATACAAAAACAAGGCAAATAAAGAAAACACACAAAAAAACAATACAATTGTTGTTTCTTTTTACCTTGTGGTGAATGGTGGGTAGGTAGGTAATCTTATAACTACTATTCACATTTTAGCGTTATGAGTCATTTGAGTTCGGATTCTCCCATATGGGGAGAGAGAGGGAATATAAGCAACTTTATATTCCGATCTCTCCAATGAGAAATATACTCCAAACACAAAAAGAGGCACTCAGTGTGGATTTAACTGGGACTTGGACATAGTATGTATCTCATCTGAAGCAATGGCAGAGCTTAATCAATTATGAGCTGAGTTTGTAGTGTTCTTTTTTTCGGAATACTAGTGGCTGTCATTTTTAATGGTCTGCCAAACTGCCAGTCGTTGTCATACCAATGAAGAGTGAAAAAATATTCTGGACATAAAATCGTTTCGTTTTTTTTCTTTTCTTTTCCAAGTGGAAATGTATTTGTCTACTGGGTACTGCTGCCGTTGCTGCTTTCGTTGCTACTAATGCTGACGGAACAAGCGTTGTGTCGTGTGCTGGTGGTGGTTTCATTGATGTGATGATGATCATCATCTTTAGTGTGGTTTCGAAAAACAAAAAATTGAAAAAAAGTTATAATTAAACCAGTGATTTCTAGTAGTAGTAAGAGCAACAACAACAACAGCTACGAAAAAACCAAACAACCATAGAAAACAAAAGTGCATTATGAAAAGCAGAGAAAAAGCCGCTGCAGCCCAACATAATTAATTGAAACGAATAAAAAAGCAACAGCAACTGCGGCCATAGGTAATTTGTAGAAGAATGTAAAATTCACCCACAATCTAAGCTTGAAAAAATTTCATTTGAATTGCAGAGTTAAATTGTTAAGCCATGGCGCAGAAACAACAACGGCGGTTTACCGTCAACGCTCCCAACAACAGAAGACAGAAAACAAGAAACAACAAAACACCTGGCCACCGCCCTAAATTTGCCATAGAAATATTGTTATTCTTAATATTTTTGGCATTAACTCTTCAGCAACAAGAAAAAATTGCAACAGCAGCTCAAGGCATTGAAGAGACACCGTATTATTACCTGGGTTGTTATACAGCCCGTTTGGATTTAACACAAGAACAATTGTTCAGCAAAGTGCCCCAGGTGTGTGTGGAAATTTGTGAAGTGAAGGATTATGAATTTGCCGCCCTCTCCGATGACAAGTGTTACTGCACACACACAATAACACCTGAAGAAAAACAGGATGATTTGTTATGTTCCACCCGCTGCATTGCCAGCAAATCGGAATATTGTGGTGGTGCTGGGGTGCACAGTTACTATTCCACCGAAGTGGCAAGAAGTGCGGCTGCCAAAAATCTCAAAGTTATAAATGCCACCGAAAATAGCCTAACCATATCCTGGCTACCACTTAACCCCATGAAACACTTCATATCCGGCGTGGAGTCCACCCCCATGATACGAATCACCAACTACATGATTAAAACCGAACGTCTTCACACCTATTCGATGCAACCGTTTTTCCCTCAACCCGAATTCATTGTCCAGGGTAATGAGACAAAATTTGAAATAACCGATCTGCATCCGGCAACACATTATCAAATAACCGTTCAATCATTGTGTGAAAGTAATACTCAAGGTGCTTCGAAATGTGGCAGCTCAGTGGTGGAGGGTACAACGCTGATAGGTGAACCAAGTCCTATGCCACCACCACCAAAAGTTCTAACCACAACCGACAAAACCATCACAATACAAATAAAACCTGTGCGCAACAACAATGGTCCCGTTACAAAGGTATTGGTGATTGTTGAACATGTCGATGATGCAATAACCCAACCGTTTGACAGTGCGCTGCTGGGTAGCTATACGGAGGCAGAGGAAAATGGTTTACCATATTACATAGCAGCGGAATTGGATTATGATCGTCCGGGTGATAATAGAACGAGGAAATTTATTGTTGGCGATGGCAAACGCTACGGACGCTATACAAATCCACCGCTGGATAATAAAAACTCGGATGTTCATATCAGTTTGGCTGTGGTGAGTAGACATTTAAATTAAGCTTCATTATTAGGATTAAGAGAGATTTTAAGGACAAAAGAGTTTAATATTCGATTGGAAGAAAGAAATAGTTAAGGTAAAGAGGAAACTGAATTTAATTTTGGACAGTTGTTTAAAAACTGGTAAAAAACAAGTAAAAAGAATCAAGCGGCTTGCAGACAGCCTAAGACTGTGCAAAAACAGTAACAGGGTTTAATAACCTATATCAGACTCCCATCTTTAAAAGTAAATAATAATATCGTTGGTGACAAGACGAAGTTTTGAAGCCTTCCGAAAGCCTAAGAAGGAATGGACCGTCACCGTCCGTATTGGAACTAATTTTTGCAGTCCTTCCTTTAGTTATGGTATCAATCAACCATTTTAGTCGGTCACCATAGACTTTTAAGACGATTCCGTAGGTGCCGAAAGAAGTTTTAAATGTTTCCAACGTAAGCTTTTAGGTGCTTGTGGGATAAGTATCATAAACAGTGGGCCAACAGGCCCAACCAAATCTACATACCAAAAAATGCTGATATTGCTATAATACATCTAATAAATGATCAAATAATCCAAGAAGTGGCCTTAAGCTGTATTAGCGCGTAAAGGTGTTTAAAGAGGTACTTAAAGGAATGGACGTATAGCCCATGTTGGTACTTAACCTAATTTTGGGAGCTATTCCTTTCGATGTTTGTCGCGGCAACCAACAATTTTAGTTGCATTTTTAGGAGCTTTTTGGTCATTATGTCAGGAAGCATGGACTTGCCAATGGAAAGAAATTTCATGTATCATTATAATCAGAATCACATGAACTACCTTTGATGAACATGTCAAAACAATCCTCAAACAACCATTAGACATAATTTTGAACTATTGTGAGGAATACACCGGACACAGTTGTCCGATATAGTTCATATTCAAACATGCTTTATGTTCGATGTGGAAAGGTAGTGCCGGGCCAATGTCAGTCACTCTTTTCGAATGTTTTCATGTCCACAAGCCAATTTAGGTGGTCACCGTAGGACTTTGTAGAGCTTATGGACTATTATGTCAGGAAGCATGGACTTGTACAACGAAAACCATTATATCGGTGTAAACAGGACCACAATAAATATCTATTTTAAAACGATCCACAAACAGCAGAGCACCGAATTCTCGCTCGATCTCAACTCGCGAGTAAAAAAAATAGAGCAAATTGAGGGGGGTTACTTGCCCCCTCCCCACCACCAAACCAAAATTTATCCCACGCCCCAAATAAACTTGCCCAAAACCCACCACAAAAATTGCCCCAAAAAAATAACTACCTCACCCCAAAATTTCACTCGCGAGTAAATCGGAGCTCTGACAAACAGCCCTTGAACTGCTCTTAAGCAGCGAGTATATTGAGAGAGGTACCCGAAGGTTTTTTCCGTTGTAGACCTTCTTGGAACTTGATATACATTTGGAAGAAATTTTAAAATGTACTTTGCACTTTCGGCCAAATCGGATATACAATTCGTAAGTTATCGTGCTCATCAGAAATTTTCAGAGCTTTTGAACCATTATTTCAGGAAGTATGAAATAAATGATCTCGAAAAAATTTTTATGTCGTAATATTAAAACAATCTAAATCAAACATTTCAAAACAATCCGCGACATATCCTTATACTACAAATTTGTGAACAATTTTGGAATTTTTTATGGGAGGTATACGAAGCTATACATAGTGGGCGGATATAGTTCATATTTGAAACCTATTTATGGCTGCAAGAAATATTAGGATGTGCAAAGTTTGGTCCAACTTTTGTAGGCGATATATTCGGACCGATATAGTCCTTCTTTTAATATTACGACGGGCAAAGTTTGGAGCAAAATTGGTTACCCTCACCGACCGAGAGTTATCAGGCGCACAATTTTAGCAAAGATTTTTAACTTTTATGGGAAGAGACAGCGGAAGGACGGAAGGAAGAACGTATCAAAGGGTACATACCTTAGCTAACCTAGATGCTGAAGTATTGTTGTATTATTTAAGCTCTGTAGACCTACATAAGTGTTTGTAAATAAAAATTCCTTTTTGTTTCATTTGTCCCGACGTTTCGTCAATATTTGTTGACATCTTCAGGGGATACGTCTATTTTATTAAAAACATCAAATTAAAATCTTATCTTCATGAAATTATGAAGGTTGGAAGCAAAATAAATGGACGAAATGAAATGGCTGGGAAGCCAATATCATGGGGAGCCAATGCTATATAATACATTTATTAGTCCAAGAAGGCTTCTGTGTTACAAGTGAAGAAATAAATAACAATTTTAGTTTTAGGAGGTCGCGAGGAGGTCATGACCTCTGACAACTCGACTTTATAACCTTAACCTATCACACGGAGGCAGGTTCAATGCTACGTGTTTGTGTATTTTTCACCATGAGAGCGGCAGTGTATCTCAGAATGGCTGTTTCGAGCTCCTGGGCAGTGAATCTGCCCCGTTTGCCAGATCCCGAAAAAGGCAAAATTTCCCAGCAGATGTGAGGGCACTAGCAATCGAACGTAATGAGCTTCACCGCACTCACCTCGAGGATCCAAGTATTATAAAAGTAAAAAAGTCAGGCTACTGGTGAGGGCAGATACATATCGTCACCTGAAATGACCAAAGACGTCTTTGGGCATTTCTGGTGACGATATATATATGTTGTGTTTACCGTGGGTACCGTCCTTTCGGTCTAAGACCACGGTGTTCACACAACACCGCGAGACCAGCCCACGCCCATTGCACTGTAGTAAGGTACCAATTGTGTACAAGAGTTTGGCCATGTTCACCCTCTTGGTTTGGTGCGGAACCCATATAAAATTCCGCGATTCAACTCCACATTTACACCGGAAACTCTACTCGTGATTTGGGTACAACCACTTACTCTCACAAGGAGGCCGATACCAACTATCAGACCAGGTCAAAAGACCCAGGGGCAACTGATACCCGCGGTGCCAGAATTAAGTCTATGGTATGACTAGTTAATACCCACACTGAGCCAGGTCTTGTGTCCCACAATTGGTGAGGACAAACGAAAAAAGTGGCTAGACCATTATCGAATCAATGATATATGAATGACAAAACGGCTGCTACTTTCAACAACGTGACCCAAGGCCAGTCAAAGGATTTCAGTAGAGGCGAATTCTACAGCCCGATTTTTCTTCTATCATATCTACCCATATCAGAGGAGGACTTATCCTGGATAGATCGTGCAAAATCTGGCGATTCTTAACTTATCTAAGGTTATTAATACTACCAATCATACTAAGCGGAAGACTATCTTCCATCCGTGTTCGCAAAGTTGGATAATCAACATGTCCTGCATTAGGTAGGCAAAGACTCATACAGGGAACTAATATAATCCCGCGGCTACTATACTAACTATAATCCCACGGCAGCAGGTTCTTACGTACCGAATTGACCCGAAACCATAGTGATTCGGCCAGCGGATGTCAACCCAGCATCAACCTATGCTTCAACGTAGGTTTCATGCTGCTACAACAACAACAGATAACTACGGAATTTATTGACAATAGAGGGCATAGGAAAGACTATCCTCTATGCGAGTTTGCAAAGTTAGATAATTCACTAACCGTGTGGAAATAAGGTACAATTTCTACATACCCGCAACTAAATCTACACCACACTTGTACGCCACTTGGACAGCTATAATAAGGCCTTGAACATATTGATAGATGTTGTGATTCTGACCACCAATACCCCAAGTGTTGGATGTAATGTTAGATAGCTTATTTAAGTCCTCCATACATGCCACTGTTATTTCAAGTCGGTGGCCGGCAGCTATTGGGGTGCTGACTACAAAATTTTATTATCCGTGTAAGTTCTGCGGCCAGATTCCCAAACTGAGGACTGTCACAGAGAGTCCTCTCATAAGGTTGAACATATATTACCGGTATATCAGCACATACAAAACGTCGGTGTCATGCTTAAGTGTTCCATACGCCATTTGCCTGATTCGAGAAAAACTCAAGTTAATGTTTAAGGCCATACAGGATAAAAATGGTGCAATAATCCAATACATTAAGAGCTCAGTTCTACTTAACTAAACTCATAGAATATATCAGTAGTTTATTTTAGTCAGATATCTGTGATAGTCTAGAAGTTATGGCCAATTTTTATAATTGCAAAAAGTTGCTGAATTGTTCCATGGAATCTTTTTTTCATGTTTTTGGCAGTTTGTGTCACATAGAACACATTTTGTCACATTTCAACCAAAACACTTTTTATCAATCGTGTTCCACCTCCCTTATGTGAAGTGCTACTGTGGAGTTTAAAAATCAGGACTTTAAATGAAACATTTATTTTTCTCATATAAATACAATAAGGACCATAATTAAAGGTTTCCTTAAGACTTATTTAAGCGATTGCCTCCACTTATCACTACTTTTTTTGTGGTAAAAATTTCGATCGGACAAAACGGATTGATATTTTGCATTTCTAAGTAACATAAAACATTTAAACGCGATTTTCTTATAATACCATTTTTGTAGTCGGTTAGCTTCAAGTCGAATGAACGTTTTTGCGTATATTTTTGTGTACTTACATCAACATTTTGTCTTTAAACTAGGGATTTTTTGCTTAAACGATTGATAAATTTTCGTTTTCATGTAACAATACAATATTCAAAAATATTTGGATTTAGAAACTATTATTCTTCAGTTTTTAAACCAAGCCCTTTAAAACAATTTGTTCCATACGCCACACTTTTCCGTTACTTTGGCAAAATGGGCAATTTTTTGTTCCAAACGCCATCATTTTTGTTGCGGAACAATTCGTTTTTGTCTCTTTTTGTTCCATACGCCAAACGACATGGATATGGAACTAAAATGTTCAAAGTTGTTTTGTTCCATACGCCAGGCTTTACGGATATGGAACAAAACGACAAGATTTTTTGGGTCACAAAGCGGATATGGAACATACTGGCATCTGAATATCTCAGACACTATAAGAGATAGAGAAAAACCGACCAAAAAATCTAAAAGGGCATGGTTCAAAACTTTGTAAGGTACCTTTATCTCAAAATGTCAAAAATGGCGTATGGAACACTTAAGCATGACACCGACGAAAAGCAGATTAGACATAGGAAATGGAGGTGGATTGGCCACACCTTAAAAATGTTTATAGCATAATCAGGAGGGCGCCTGAATGGAATCCCCAAGGATCACGAAATCGAGGTCGACAAAGAAACACCTGGCCTAGAAGATAGCGATGCTTTTTGGGAGCCCTATGCTCCCAAGAATAGTAACAGGAAAAAAATCAGCACAACAAGAAGTTGTCAATGAAATTAATGCTCCGGACGTATCGTCACGAGTATATTGGTCACAATATTGTGGGCAGGCTTTAAAGGGAATGTCCAAAGGTACAAACGCGAACCCATATATATCAGCCAAAATTTCATAATATTCACACCAGGTAGTACAGATGACCGAAAACATGTGTTAAAATGTCCAACCAAAATTTGACAGAATTGTTGATTAGTACACCAACAAAATCGTCCTTTTAAATGTTAGCATATACTCCTTGCTCACTGAAAATCGTAGTTTGAGCCTACGACAATAAATCTCAGCGAATGTTTGATGGAATTTCCTCATTATTAAACCAGTTAAGACTTTTCTACAAGCGGTATCGTATTATTGTGACTTAGGTGGTCCTATCAGAACGTTTGTTGCATAACCCGAACTATGAATAGATTTCCCCAACCACGCCGAACTATTTATTTCCCCAATTTTCGATACCATTCGTTGAGATATTACCCATAACTTCGACACTCCTTTCTTGCATTATTCTTTCTTACGAAATGACCTAGCCAAAGTTTATACTTGTCCAGGTGAATATGTAGTTGGTACAGCTGGTGGTTCATAATACACACAGTTTATCCATGATGAATTCATTTCTCAGCAAGTAAAAAAGTATCAGTATCAGATATATATCCTCAGCCTGTGTGGATTGAAATACTTTTTTCCAACAAAAAAAAAAAAAAAAAACATGTATTTAGGGGGGTTTTCAAAATGTTGGGCGTATGAATCGAAAAAATATAGATAAGATTAAAGCTCAAAAATTTCCGGGGATATCTATAGATAGGACTTTTTTACCATACTAGCCTACGAAAAACACAATATCGCTGTAAACAGGGCCACTAGAAAAACCTTCGGTAAAAATGTCCAAAGGATCCTTGATCAGACCCTTAACCACACAAAAATGTTGAACATTTGTGTGGGTGGTACCTAAGTATTGGACAGATAGGGCCCAAATTTCAACATAAACTAAGTTTCAACAATATTTAGAGATACAAAGTTTGGACCAAATCGGTTGCTACGTCTATGAGAAATCGCGCGTACAATTTTAGCGAATACTTTCGAACTTTTGTGGGACCGGTTCCGGAATATTATCTAATATTCGAAGGAATATTACAATATCCAAAGTGTGGACGAACACAGTATTCGGTTCGAGCTCTCAGGGACAACATATGGTGCCATAGGGGTTTTTAAACCTTTCGGGCTGTTTTCTGAAGAAGTATGGACTTGCCCCTGAAAAACTTTTACTGTCGTAATTGAGGCAGCGAATGCAAGTTGCTTCAACAAAAATCAAAATGATTCGAGAGCAGGTCTTAAAGTGAACTTATCCGAAAATTTGTATGGCAGTGAGATACCAAAAGGAGAGGACAAATATAGTCCATATTCGAACTATGATCTATATCTGGTAGATATATTAGGATGTGTAAAGTATGGAACAAACAGGTCACTCCCTTCAAGAGTTATTGTGCGCACAATTTTTTTTTTGAACTTTTGTGAGGGAGGTACCTGAAGGAGTGGACCGATATGGCTTATCTTCGAACATAAACTTAGTTTGGACAAAATATTACGAAGGCCACATTTTGGACCGAATCGGCAAATCCGTTCGAGAGTTATCTTGCGCTCCAACCACTACACACGGTGTCAGAGGGTTTTTTGTACATTTTAGGCTATTTTCTCAGGAAGTATGGACTTGCCCCTGATGAAACTTATAGCGTCGTATGGGGGGCAGTAAATACAAGTTGCTACAACAAAAATCAAAGCGATTCGAGAGCAGGCCCTAAACTGAACTTCTCCGAAATTTGTTTTGATTGAGTCCATATTGTAACCTCATCTAAGTCCGGTAGACATTTTACGATGTGCAAATTATGGACCAAATAGGTTACTTCCAAATTTCCCGAATATTTCCAAACTTTTGTGGGGGAGGTTCCCGAAGGAGTGGACCGATATAACCCATCTTCGAACTTAAACTAAGTTCGGACAAAATACAACGAAAGCCAAATTTTGGGACCGAATGGGTTGATCCGTTCGAGAGTTATCGTGCGCACCAGCCAACAAGACAGACGGACATTGCTAAATCAACTCCAAATTGTCTGAAACACATTTCGTCCAAACATACTTGGGGACTAAAACCATTATTAAAGCATAAATGCTGAGGGTATAAAAATCCGATTACTGCTTCATCTGCTTTCGAAATTACCCCATCTACCTAAGCACGGATATGCCAGTATCTTCTAGAATGTGATTTTTTGTTTGGCGAATGGTGGGTTCTATGATTAAACTAAGGACGTCCCATATTTTTGACCTAATAATGGAATCGGTTTGTACTCATTGGTGTCAGAGAAGCCTTCCTTCTATGCTTCGGGGATGTTCGTGAGAATGGTTTGTTTACTAAACGACTTTCAACGATCCCCTCCATGTGGTATTGTTGTGCCTAGATATTTGCATTCGATAAACATCGTATGCAATTTTCTTGTGCCGATAGGAGCAGAAATATGAATTTCTGTCGGGCTCTGTTGCTTTCTCAAAAGCGCCAACTAGATATTGCCTTAATATTTGTATACGATTGCATAAAGTTCATATGAACATTTCTAGATAATGAACTCGTATACCGATCGAAACATAGGTATGCCTTTTTGTTACTTTGAACGAGGTCTTCTACGAATTTCTCTTTCAATGAAACCTCATAATTCCTGGAAATAAATATTTTCCGATTAATTCTTAAAATTGTCATAATATAAAGTAAATAAAACTGTACCTCATATATACGCTCTCTAAATTTAACGATAATTGTATATCCAACTTTAATTTTTTCCATATTTTCTTCCTTCTCCACCCACACAGGTCAGCACATTGAATAACGTTACAAAAATCTTGTATGCACGCAGTACCCACGAACAACATGTCAGCTCCATGGATAATTTCACCTATTCCACCTTTGAATCTGGATCCAACTCCGTAGTGGCGTTGATTGTTACCTGTTCTATATTTGGTGTATGTTTTATACTCTCCGTTATAACGTATTTCTATTTACGTTATAAAACCTGTCAAATGCGAGCCATAAGAGGTGGCAATTCCCACGAAATGACAATGCAACAACCAATTATAGATCGTGAAAATAATGGTTTTGTGGTGGAGGATGACTTGCCACACACCACGGAGAACTTTAAGGAACAACTAAATGGTTTGGTGGATCGTTTGGAAACCAGCAAGAGGATACCGCGCAATAATTTACGTCTAAATGTCAATGACATTGTCGCGGTGGGTAACTATGGAGATGTCATAACTGGGAAGTTGTTACAAAACGCTTTACCAGAATCATCAGCCGAATGTCAGTTACATGTTTTATCTTTGGATGAATTAACCAGCACCGATCAGGGGAAGTTACTGCAAGAATTTCGTAATCTCATAAAACTGCAGTCGCATACCAACATTTTAGATTTCCATGGTGTATCGGCTAGCACAGATTGGTTTTATTTTGTATTTGAACATCAAACGGTATCATTGAAGAGACGACTGATCGAAAGTAGACGGGCACCCAACTCAGCACCCGTGCAACGCATAACATCCTTGTCGGAACAAATGATTTTGCAATGGATTTATGAAATAGCCAGTGCCATGGACTTCTTATCTAAATCCAAGGTTATACACAAACATTTGTGTTCTCATTGTATTTATGTTACGGCTGAGATGACATTGAAGGTTTCGGTTTTCGGTCCCACCCCCTATGTTCAAAATCAAAAGAAAGTTGATCAAACACGCTGGCTGGCACCAGAAGTTCTACGCTATCAACATTATTCCACAAAATCAGATGTTTGGTCATTTGCCATTGTTGCATGGGAATGTTGTTCATTGGGTGGTACACCATATCCTCAAATCAATAGTTCCAATAAAATATTGGATGCCTTGAAGAGTGGTTCACGTCCCGCCCAACCATCATTTGTATATCAAGATCTTTATCAAATGTTATTGAATTGTTGGACTTTGGAACCAAGTGAACGTTCCAGTTTTGATGATATCACTTTTAATGTGCGGCAAATGATGACGTCACCGCGTCATTCGTTGTGTTTTGATGTCCAGGAAAATAAGCCGGGTGCAAATAGTAACATTTTGGATGCCTTGCCATTCTATATGCCAGCATTGGAAATGGAAAATTAATCGAAGGGGAGGAAGATCTTCAGCAGTTTTCCCACACACAGAATGCATGTACAATTGAATGGTCATTTAATTTTGAATAAGCTTTAATATATTTAATAGAAATTTGTAATCACAAACAATCACTCTATATTATTTAATTTGAAATACAAATAAAAAATATTGTATTTCTTAGTCGTGTAGTAAAAATAAAATGTAATTTATGTAAATAAAAAAGTTTAGAATATAAAATATAAAAAATCTTAAATTTGTTGGTCTTTTAAAACTAAATTCAATGCAATTTATTTTCATAAGTGGAGACCTAGTACCAAGAGCGGTTCCAAAAACTATAAAATAGCCAAAACTTTATTTTACTCTTTCATGGTTAATTTAGATTCCAGCTGAAATTAGAACTACTTCCCACGAACATCCCAAAAAATACAATGCAGAACATGTATCCAAAAAATGATAATAGGTAGATCATAGATAGGGACATTGATAATATTAAGGAGTGTAAACTGTTCACCGCCAAGTCTAAACGGCGAGAGAAATTCACATGGCTGAGACACTAAGGAAACGTTAGCCAACATTATTACGCCGACGAGTTAAAACACCGTTGAAAACTTACGTTCCCTGACACTGCGATTCGCTCCTAAACTATTGATAAATATAAAAACATAAGAAAACCTTAATCCAAAACGTTCTTTCGTTGGCAAACATTCGATTTCAAGTAAATCATCAAACACTCCCTCAGTGAACTCAAAAAAAAAGTATCGGACAAAAACAAATCTGCTGTTGTTTTGGTAGCAAAAATAATTTAGATAATTTTTTGTATAATTTTATGACCTACATATAAAGATTTCGATTATCAAAAATTAAAACAAATAGAAATTAATAAAACACCCAAAGAATATTGGTAAATATTTAGATTTGTTATTCAACTGGAAATATGAAAAATAAGTATGAAAGGAACATTCACGGGATAAAAAAGGTTCCTTTAGGAAAAAAAATCTCCTTCAAAGGATTAGATGATCTTTATTCTTTCGCGGAGCTAATGCAAAGATGTTTTCTATATATACAATATTGTTTCGGATACATTCCATTCTATGGAGGATCTTTCTTTACCCAGATCTATTATTTCGGATGTTCTATAGAAGGTCATTCCGGAGGTGTTCCATTAAATAATTGGATTTTACTTAAGATTCTCATTCTAAAGAAGAATCAGTTATTGAACCACTAGGGCTACCGCAGGTCTGCCATTGTATACCCATAGAGAGCTTTTCCGCAGATTTAACCTGTTTAATGCAGAATCTAAGAGGTGTTCAATTTTATGGAAGACACTCATCAAGAGGTCTTTTATTTTATGGAAGAAGCTTTTACTTGTTTAAAGCACAATATTAACATTCTTACATTTTTCAGAAAACACTGAAGATGTTAAATTCTACAGAAAACTCTCAAGAGGCCTTCTTTTTTGTAAAACATCCTTCAAGAGGTCTCTATTCTATAGCAGTCCTTTTAAAAGGCCCTCTAGTCTTAAAAAATATTCTTTAAAAAATCCACGATTTTTTTTTAAAAAAATATTTTTTTAAATCCACGATTTTCAGAAAATTGGTTTTCAAAAAATCCAAGATTTTTGAAAAAATATTCTTTAAAAAATCCACGATCTTCAGAAAAGTAATTTTTAAAAAATCAAAGATTTTTGAAAAAAAAAAAATATTTAAAAAATCAACGATTTTCAAAAAAGCATTTTATAAAAAAATACATGATTTTTGAAAGGAAAAAAACCTTTAAAAAATGCACTATTTTTAAAGAATTATTCTTTAACCCCTTCAGTGTCAAAAATAATTTCTGTCCATGTAAAAACATTGCTAAATTTCGAATATATTAGATAAATGGACTGGGAGGGTTAAGAAATGCAAGAAATTTTGAAAATATGATTTTAAAAAATTCACGATTTTTGAAAAAATAGTTTTTAAAAAAATCACTATTTCTGAAAAAATACTTGTTAAAAAATAGAGAGATTAAAAAAAAAATTTGAAAAATCAACGGATTTTGAAAAGAAAAATACATTTTAAAAAATCCACGGATTTAAAAAAAAAACTTTCTTTAAAAAATCCACGGATTTAAAAAAAAAAAACATTCTTTAAAAAATCCACGGATTTAAAAAAAAACATTCTTTAAAAAATCCACAGATTTTGGAAAAAATATTCTTTAAAAAATCCACGTATTTTGGAAAAAATATTCTTTAAAAAATCCACGGATTTTGGAAAAAATATTCTTTAAAAAATCCACGGATTTTGGAAAAAATATTCTTTAAAAAATCCACGGATTTTGGAAAAATATTCTTTAAAAAATCCACGGATTTTGGAAAAAATATTCTTTAAAAAATCCACGGATTTTGGAAAAAATATGCTTTAAAACATCCACGGATTTTGAAAAAAATATTCTTTAAAAAATCCACGGATTTTGGAAAAAATATGCTTTAAAACATCCACGGATTTTGAAAAAAAATAATCTTTAAAAGCTCCTCGATATTTGAAAGAATATTTATCCGTGATTTTTGAAAAAATATTATTTAAAATATCCATTATTTTTGAAAATATATTCTTTAAAAAATTCACGATTATTGAAAAAAATATTCTATAAAAAATTCAAGATTTTTAAAAAAATATTCTTTAAAAAATTCACTATTTTTGAAAAATATATTCTTTAAAAAATGCACGAAATTTTGAAAAAATATTCTTTAAAAAATCCACTATTTCTGAAAAAATACTTGTTAAAAAATATAGAGATTAAAAAAATACTTTTTAAAAAATCGACGGATTTTGAAAAGAAAAATACTTTTTAAAAAATCGACGGATTTTGAAAAGAAAAATACTTTTTAAAAAATCGACGGATTTTGAAAAGAAAAATACTTTTTAAAAAATTGGCGGATTTTGAAAAGAAAAATTCTTTTTAAAAAATCCACGGATTTAAAAAAAAACATTCTTTAAAAATCCACGGATTTTGGAAAAAATATTCTTTAAAAAATCTTCGATATTTTGAAATACTATTTAAAATATACACAATTAAAAAAAAAAATCTTTAAAAAATTCACGATTATTGAAAAAAATATTCTATAAAAAATGCACGATTTTTGAAAATTTGTTCTTAAAAACTCCGATTTTTGAAAAAAATTTTTTAAAAAAATACGATTTTTGAAAAATATATTATTTAAAAATTCAAAGATTTTTGGAAAAATATTCTTTAAAAAATCCACGATTTAAAAAAAAATTCTAAGGTTTTTGGAAAAATATTCTTTAAAAACTCCACGATTTTTTTTTTGAAAAAAAAAACTCCACGATTTTTTTGAAAAACAAATCTTTAATAAATCCAGGGTTTTTTAAAAAAGTATTCTTCAAAAAATCTACGATTTATGAAAAAAATATTCTTTAAAAAATACACGATTTATGAAAAAAATTTTTTTATAAAAAATTATATTTAAACCAATAAGGAAAGGATCAAAGTCGGGCGGGGCCAACTATATGATACCCTACACCACTGTGAATATGTAAAATATAAATCGGAGCTTTATCCAAATCTTAACCGATATTTCGATATAATTCGGCACATTTATTTCCACAACGAATTCAATCACACATTCCAAATTTCATCAAAATCGGACGTATATAGCGTGTTTGGTACAGAAAATACTTGAAATCGGTCGAAAATATATATGGGAGCTTTATCCAAATCTTAACCGATTTCGATATAATTTGGCACACTTATTTCTAGACCGAATTCAGTCACACGTTCCAAATATCATTGAAAGCGAACTTTTATAGTGTGTTTGGTGCAGCAAATACGCGAAATCGGCCAAAAATATATATGGGAGCTATATCCAAATTTTAACCGATTTCGATATAATTTGGCACACTTATTTCTAGACTGAACTCAGTCACACATTCAAAATGTCATCAAAATTGGACATATAAAGCGCGTTTGGTACAGAAAATACGTGAAATTGGCCGAAAATATATACGGGAGCTATATCCAAATCTGAACCGATTTCGATATAATTTGGCACACTTATTTCTAGACTGAACTCAGTCACACATTCAAAATGTCATCAAAATTGGACGTATATAGCGTGTTTGGTGCAGCAAATACGCGAATTCGGCCGAAAATATATATGGGAGCTATATCCAAATCTGAAGCGATTTTCACCAAAAGCAATATCGTTCTTCCCATGACTAAAAAAATTGTAGTCCCCAATTTTTAGCTGAATCGGACAAAAAATACAGACGGACAGACGGACATGCATAAATCGACTCAGAAAGTGATTATATGTATATCCCCAAAAGGAACTATGGGTCTATTTCGTTTCCTTTTGTATGTTACATACAAATGCACAAAGACATAATACCCCTTACCACAGTGTGGTGTAGGGTATAAAAATGCACGATTTTTGAAAAAAAATATTTTTTTAAAATCCAGGATTTTTGATAAAAATATTATTTAAAAATCTACGATTTTTGTAAAAATAAAAAAATGATTACAATATTCAAAGGCTTCTGAATAATATTTCCTTTTATGTGATTTCAACCGCATTCTGTTAATGGATCCAGCTTCGTCAAATGTTACATTATGGTCAGTATTAACCGAATCAAGCGAAACCTGGGCACTAAAGGTGGCAGATCAAAAAAGATTAAATTTTTTTGAAATGTGAGTATATCTACGCATTTTAAAAATTCGTTGGACTAAACGCGTCTCAAATGAGCAGGTACTTAGACGTATGAATGTCGAACCACAAATAAGACGTACCATAAAAACCAGGAAAACATCTTATTTGGACCATTTGGACCATATAATGAGAAATGAACAAGTAAGAAAGTATCAGTCAGCTGAGCCGACAGAGATATACACTCAGCCACGTACCCGAAGAAAAAATGTTAACACAATACTTCTGCAGGTTTTTTAGCTGTTGGGAAAATTTTCCAGGATGGAAAAGGCCGCAAAAAACTACATATTACAACAAAATTCAGAATGATCCAAGACGAGTGAATTTTTTTCCAAACTTTGGGTAGGGTGTACCCATAGGAGTGATCCGATGTAGTACATATTCGGACCTAATACAAATCTGTAGGAAATATTTTTTTTCTTTATTAGTTTATGGATATTTTCCTTACAGACTATATAATTAAATATGTTGTACTTAATTTTCTGAATTTAAATATATTACAATTGTACTTTTCAATTTACAAAGTTTGAGCTAAATCGATTTCTCTCTTAAAGGGTTATTTTACGCATTAGCCAGTTTAGGTGGTGCCGGTAGGATTTTCTGGATCTTTTTGGGTCATTATCTCAGGAAGTATGGACTTTCGCACGAAAAAAATTACAACGTCGTAACAGGGGCCGCAAGTGCAACCTGCTGCGTCACAAATTAATAAGATCAGAGAGGAGTTGTTAAACTATACTTTTTCCAAATTTTGTGTGGGAGGTACTCAAATGAGTGGACCGATATAGTCCATATTAGAACCCGATCTATGCCTGAAAGTAATATTACCAACAGCAAAGTTTGGCTCAATTCGGTTATTCCCTCCTAGAGTTATCATGCCCACAATCTTGGCGAAAAATTTTGAACTTTTGTGGGGGAGGTACCGGAAGGAGTGGACCGATATGGTCTATCTTCGAATTTAAACTAAGTTTGGACAAAATATTGAAAGACCCAAAATTTTAACCAAATATATTGATCCGTTCGAGAGTTATCGTGCACTCCAACTACGACACATGGTATTATATGGGTTGTTTGCAGTTTTCGTGCTGATTTCTGAGGATATATGGACTTGCTCCTGACAAAAAATTATATCGTCGTAATGGGGGTAGTGAATACAAGTGGCTGCAACAAAAATCAAAGCGATTCGAGAGTAGGCCTTAAACTGCACTTAAGCAAAATTTTGTGTGGGAGGTACCCGAAAGAGTGAACCAATAGGGTCCATATTGGAACCTCATCTATGTCTGGTAGAAATGTCACCATGTGCAAAGTATGGACTAATTCGTTTACTCCCTTCAAGAGTTATCGTGCGGACAATTTTTCCGAACATTTTTGAACTTTTGTGGGGGAGGTACCTGAAGGAGTGGACCGATATGACCCATCTTCGAACTGGACAAAATATTTCGATACCCAAAATTTGAACCGAATCGATTGATCCGTTCGAGAGTTATCGTGCGCACCAGCCAGACAGACAGACGGACGGACGGACATTGCCAGATCAACTCAAAATTGTCTGAAACGGATATCGTACAAACATACTTGGGGTCTAAAACCATTATTTCGATGAGGTACATTTTTGGCCGTATCAAAGTGTAAATACCCTCTTTAGCCTAAAGGCTGAGGGTATAAAAACAACACGGATTAACAACATTAAAGAATGGACGGGACAACACGAAGAACGACGTCTCTTGAACGCCGCCAGAAACCGAAACCTTTGGATAATTCAATAAAAAAATGCCATTTAATTATATAACAATATTAACAATTAGGGATCCATTATGCATTGCCACTAAACTTGAGCATTGTCAATTGCCAGCCCCAAGAACGGTCAAAACGAATTTCAATTAGGTTGCTCTTTCCCTTAGTTCTTTTATTTGAGCAAAGCAAGCAACAGTCTGGTTATATTTCTATCTTTAAAGGATGACTTTTAAAGTTGTGCGCTGCGTTGAGAAGTTGTCCACTTGATAGAGGAGAAATTGTGCCAAAGTTGTATCATTTCAAAGTTGACGATAATAGCTGTCGATAATCGACCCCAAAATTAATTGAAATAACATAAATTGTAATTGTATGATCGCTAATATCCGAATACGGATTGGCAAATAAAGAAAACGTTTTACTCCACACTAGTTTTATAAGTTATAAATATTTTCCCTGAAGATGCAATTTAAAGGAATTGCGAAATATTGGAAATAATAAAAACAAAAGCATGACCTCAAGCTCGAAAACCACTTGTTTAATTTGAATACAAATACAAAAGGTCGAACAAACAGCACTGAAGAAAACGTTTTACAAAAACAAAAAATTAGGCATATATTTGTCGAGTTTTGGTTCCACAATAATACCAAACGAAGATATCAATATGGATATTATCAAACTCGAGCATTACATGTTGGACTTATTGACAATTTGCCGTCAGTCATGAACCAATTTGGGATTCCTTGAGTATATTATTTTAAAAGAGTGTTGTGTGACAATACTAATTTACACCACGTAGGTATATTTCAAATACATATTTCTGAACTATATTTAGTTGTTGCATTTACCAACATAAACAATTCTCAAGGCTCTAATTTATGCCTGTAATATAGAACAAATAATAAAGATTCCTCTTCCTCCTTTTGGTAGAATATGCACAGTATTGTGTATTTTACGTAATTTTATTTATTTTGAATAGGAAAGAAAGAATAATAAATCATTAACATTTTTGTAAAACCAAAAATACCTACAAACAAATGTTATGAACTTGAATATTATTTATCTGTTGTCATTTTTAAATAGTTTTAAATATTAATTATAGCATGAATATACACTAATACACATTTAGGCTACTATAGTATATAAGTAGAGACAGACGGTTCGTTAAATAAGCCAAACATTTCGCAAAACATGTAAATTGCACATCACCAAAATTCATTAATAATATTTATTTACATTTGTATGTGATAGTGTGTTGTATATTGTTTAATATAATTATATATTTTAAACAATTATATGTATTTGTTTTCAAACACTAGATTTCGAACTTGGATTGTTTTGAATTTAAAAAGGCACACACAGTTTATTTATGCCCACCTTGACTTTGAACAAAGGCTGGCTTCCAAGTATGATTGGTTGTTGTTTTGTTTAGAAAACTTTTTTCTTTCGTTAAGTGTTAAAATTTGTTTGTTGTAAAACAAAAACTCGTAATTATTTCCTGCGGTAAAAATCTAAAAAAAAACACTGTTTTCGTTTTATGGAAAGAACAGCAATACAAGAACAGCAATGACGACAGAAAAAAACGACAATTAAAGGTGGGTAACGAACGCACGGGCAAATGGAAAATTATTATTTTTTATTAAACATTTAATAAATATTCGATACTAGAAAAAAAGAAAGCGCTACGAAACAACGATTTGTTTATAACACCACGTCGACAAATTCAAAACTAAATGTATTTTAGCAAAAATATTTCGAACATTTCGAATACCAAACAACAAAAACAAAAATAACATCAGCGCGCGAAAGGCAACAACAACAAACATACATTGCCAATATCAGACACATAGGGTATCGTTAGGGGGCAAATATAACAATCTCGAAATAATTATGGGGACGACAACAAGCAGAGTCACCACTCGCTCGCTAGCTAGCCAAACATACACATACTGCTCAGATCCTCAGATAGCCGACAACACCAGCCAGCTGCTTTTGGCTAATCCCAAAAAAGAGAAATGACTACAAATTTGTAATTTTTCTAATACTAAATATTTTCGAAACTTATCAGAAATTAATAAATGAGAAATTGCATATTCGAATATAAATATTGGCAGAGAGACAGATTATTACAATAAAATATAGAGAGGTAGAGAAAAGTGGATAAAGAGAATTCCAATTAAAACATTTAGTTAGGAATGTCGAATGGATATTTTTTGAGAAAATTTGAGAAAATTAATCTCTAACAAGTAAAAAAGTGGCATTCGGCTTTGCCGACAGATATATCTTATATATCCACAATTTTTTAAAAAATAATCTTTAAAAAATCCGCGATTAATAAAAAATAAATCTTTAAAAAATCCACGATTTTTAAAAGATTAATCTTTAAAAAATTCACGATTTTTAAAAAATATAAATTTAAAAATCCACGATTTAAAAAAAAAAACCTTTAAAAATCCACGATTTAAAAAAATCTTTAAAAAATCCACGATTTAAAAAAAAACCTTTAAAAATCCACGATTTAAAAAAATCTTTAAAAAATCCACGATTTAAAAAAAATCTTTAAAAAAATATTCTTTAAAAAATGCACGATTTAAAAAAAAAAACAATCTTTAAAAAATTCACGATTAAAAAAAAACAATTTTATAAAAAATTCACGATTAAAAAAAATTAATCATTAAAAAATCCATAGTTTTTAAAAAACAATCTTTCCAAATCCACGATTTTTTAAAAATTAATCTTTAAAAAATTAACGATTTTTGAAAAATTAATCTTTAAAAAAATCCACGATTTTTTAAAAATTAATCTTTAAAAAATCCACGATTTTTGAAAAATTAATCTTTAAAAAATCCACGATTTTTGAAAAATTAATCTTTAAAAAATCCACGATTTTTGAAAAATTAATCTTTAAAAAATCCACGATTTTTGAAAAATTAATCTTTAAAAAATCCACGATTTTTGAAAAATTAATCTTTAAAAAAATCCACGATTTTTTAAAAATTAATCTTTAAAAAAATCCACGATTTTTTAAAAATTAATCTTTAAAAAAATCCACGATTTTTTAAAAATTAATCTTTAAAAAGTCCACGATTTTTTAAAAATTAATCTTTAAAAAATCCACGATTTTTGAAAAATTATCTTTAAAAAATCCACGAATTTTGAAAAATTAATCTTTAAAAAATCCACGAATTTTAAAAAAATTATCTTTAAAAAATCCACGAATTTTAAAAAATTATCTTTAAAAAATCCACGAATTTTGAAAAATTAATCTTTAAAAAATCCACGAATTTTAAAAAATTATCTTTAAAAAATCCACAATTTTTAAAAAATTAATCTACACAAAATCCATGATTTTGAAGAATTATTCTTTAAAAATCCACGATTTTTGACAAATGAATTTTTAAAAAAAATCCACGATTTTTGACAAATGAATCTTTAATTTTGAAAAAATAATCTTTAAAAAATCCACGATTTTTAAAAAATTAATCTTTAAAAAATCCACGATTTTCAAGAGAATAATCTTTAAAAATGTACGATTTTTGAAAAATTAATCTTTAAAAAATCCACGATTTTTGAAAAATTAATCTTTAAAAAATGTACGATTTTTGAAAAATTAATCTTTAAAAAATCCACGATTTTTGAAAAATTAATCTTTAAAAAATCCACGATTTAAAAAAAAAAACTATAAAAATCCACGATTTAAAAAAAACCTTTAAAAATCCACGATTTAAAAAAATCTTTAAAAAATCCACGATTTCAAAAAAAATCTTTAAAAAAAATATTCTTTAAAAAATGCAAGATTTAAAAAAAAACAATCTTTAAAAAATTCACGATTAAAAAAAAACAATTTTATAAAAAATTCACGATTAAAAAAAAATTAATCATTAAATAAATCCACAGTTTTTAAAAATCAATCTTTCCAAATCCACGATTTTTGAAAAATAAATATATAAAAAAATCCACGATTTTTGAAAAATTAATCTTTAAAAAATCCACGATTTTTGAAAAATTAATCTTTAAAAAATCCACGATTTTTGAAAAATTAATCTTTAAAAAATCCACGATTTTTGAAAAATTAATCTTTAAAAAATCCACGATTTTTGAAAAATTAATCTTTAAAAAATCCACGATTTTTGAAAAATTAATCTTTAAAAAATCCACGATTTTTGAAAAATTAATCTTTAAAAAATCCACGATTTTTGAAAAATTAATCTTTAAAAAATCCACGATTTTTGAAAAATTAATCTTTAAAAAATCCACGATTTTTGAAAAATTAATCTTTAAAAAATCCACGATTTTTGAAAAATTAATCTTTAAAAAATCCACGATTTTTGAAAAATTAATCTTTAAAAAATCCACGATTTTTGAAAAATTAATCTTTAAAAAATCCACGATTTTTGAAAAATTAATCTTTAAAAAATCCACGATTTTTGAAAAATTAATCTTTAAAAAATCCACGATTTTTGAAAAATTAATCTTTAAAAAATCCACGATTTTTGAAAAATTAATCTTTAAAAAATCCACGATTTTTGAAAAATTAATCTTTAAAAAATCCACGATTTTTGAAAAATTAATCTTTAAAAAATCCACGATTTTTGAAAAATTAATCTTTAAAAAATCCACGATTTTTGAAAAATTAATCTTTAAAAAATCCACGATTTTTGAAAAATTAATCTTTAAAAAATCCACGATTTTTGAAAAATTAATCTTTAAAAAATCCACGATTTTTGAAAAATTAATCTTTAAAAAATCCACGATTTTTGAAAAATTAATCTTTAAAAAATCCACGATTTTTGAAAAATTAATCTTTAAAAAATCCACGATTTTTGAAAAATTAATCTTTAAAAAATCCACGATTTTTGAAAAATTAATCTTTAAAAAATCCACGATTTTTGAAAAATTAATCTTTAAAAAATCCACGATTTTTGAAAAATTATTCTTTAAAAAATCCACGATTTTTGAAAAATTAATCTTTAAAAAATCCACGATTTTTGAAAAATTAATCTTTAAAAAATCCACGATTTTTGAAAAATTAATCTTTAAAAAATCCACGATTTTTGAAAAATTAATATTTAAAAAATCCACGAATTTTGAAAAATTAATCTTTAAAAAATCCACGAATTTTGAAAAATTAATCTTTAAAAAATCCACGAATTTTGAAAAATTAATCTTTAAAAAATCCACGAATTTTGAAAAATTAATCTTTAAAAAATCCACGAATTTTGAAAAATTAATCTTTAAAAAATCCACGAATTTTGAAAAATTAATCTTTAAAAAAATCCACGAATTTTGAAAAATTAATCTTTAAAAAATCCACGAATTTTGAAAAATTAATCTTTAAAAAATCCACGAATTTTGAAAAATTAATCTTTAAAAAATCCACGAATTTTGAAAAATTAATCTTTAAAAAATCCACGAATTTTGAAAAATTAATCTTTAAAAAATCCACGAATTTTGAAAAATTAATCTTTAAAAAATCCACGAATTTTGAAAAATTAATCTTTAAAAAATCCACGAATTTTGAAAAATTAATCTTTAAAAAATCCACGAATTTTGAAAAATTAATCTTTAAAAAATCCACGAATTTTGAAAAATTAATCTTTAAAAAATCCACGAATTTTGAAAAATTAATCTTTAAAAAATCCACGAATTTTGAAAAATTAATCTTTAAAAAATCCACGATTTTTGAAAAAAATAATCTTTAAAAAATCCACGATTTTTGAAAAAATAATCTTTAAAAAATCCACGATTTTTGAAAAAAAAATAATCTTTAAAAAATCCACGATTTTTGAAAAATTAATCTTTAAAAAAAGATTAATTTTGAAAAATTAATCTTTAAAAAATCCACGATTTTTGAAAAATTAATCTTTAAAAAAAGATTAATTTTGAAAAATTAATCTTTAAAAAATCCACGATTTTTGAAAAATTAATCTTTAAAAAAAGATTAATTTTGAAAAATTAATCTTTAAAAAATCCACGATTTTTGAAAAATTAATCTTTAAAAAATCCACGATTTTTGAAAAATTAATCTTTAAAAAAAGATTAATTTTGAAAAATTTATCTTTAAAAAATCCACGATTTTTGAAAAATTAATCTTTAAAAAAAGATTAATTTTGAAAAATTAATCTTTAAAAAATCCACGATTTTTGAAAAATTAATCTTTAAAAAATCCACGATTTTTGAAAAATTAATCTTTAAAAAATCCACGATTTTTGAAAAATTAATCTTTAAAAAATCCACGATTTTTGAAAAATTAATCTTTAAAAAATCCACGATTTTTGAAAAATTAATCTTTAAAAAATCCACGAATTTTGAAAAATTAATCTTTAAAAAATCCACGAATTTTGAAAAATTAATCTTTAAAAAATCCACGAATTTTGAAAAATTAATCTTTAAAAAATCCACGATTTTTGAAAAATTAATCTTTAAAAAATCCACGATTTTTGAAAAATCAATCATTAAAAAATCCATGAATTTTGAAAAATTAATCATTAAAAAATCCACGAATTTTGAAAAATTAATCTTTAAAAAATCCACGATTTTTGAAAAATCAATCTTTAAAAAATCCACGAATTTTGAAAAATTAATCTTTAAAAAATCCACGATTTTTAAAAAATTAATCTTTAAAAAATCCACGATTTTTAAAAAATTAATCTTTAAAAAATCCACGATTTTTAAAAAATTAAACTTTAAAAAATCCACGATTTTTAAAAAATTAATCTTTAAAATATCCACGATTTTTAAAAAAATAATCTTTAAAAAATCCACGATTTTCAAAAGAATAATCTTTAAAAAATGCACGATTTTTAAAAAATTAATCTTTAAAAAATCCACGATTTTTGAAAAATGAATCCTTAAAAAATCCAAGATTTTTTAAAACTTGATCTATAAAATATTCTCGATTTTTCAAAAATGAATCTTTAAAACATCCACTATTTTTGAAAAAAAGACACGATTTCTCAAAAAATAATTTTTGAAAAAATTTATCTTTAAAAAAATCCAGGATTTTTGAAAAATTAATCTTCAATAAAGCCCATAATTGTTGAAAAATTAATCTATTTGTGATTTTTGAAAAACATTATTAAAAAACCAACGAATTTTGAAAAATTAATCGTTAAAAAATCTACGATATTTGTCAAGATATTTTTTAAATGCACAACAATGGTCTTTCTCATTGTTTTTCAAATTAAATAGGAAAAAGAATGTTTAAACACCTAAAAAATAGTACGACATGACAGTAAACTTTACATCACAGCGCCGTGTGACATACCTAAACTGCCATCCCTACTTGTTAAAATATCCATAAACATGATCCAATATCCATTATTAATCTATTAATTATACATATATGTATATTACGAGAAAGAGAGCGTTAGAGAAAGTATTTAACACTCTCCTAATGATTTACTTATTCTTTATTCACTTCATGCCTTCTTTCAAAAAAAAAAAAAATTAAGTCAGCGAAGCAGCAAGTCAATCATCCATCCATAATTAATTGATGTTTAAAGGTCATTGATAAAGCGCAAACAAAAATACCAAAAAAGCGTAGCAGAAACGCAATGACAAAAGTAAATAAACAAATAATAGGTGACGTTTACAGTGAACAGACTAGACTGGTGGGAAGGCAAATAGAAAAATGAAATTGTCATTATTTTAATTGTAATATTCTGGAATCCCAAACCCAAGGCATATTGCCTTGCCTAACCAAACCATAATGGAAGCTTATCTAAAAGATGTATATTTATAATTTTAGGTATTGTTGCCTGTCGTTGAGTTTGTAACATGTATGATGATGATGTATGTATGTATGAATATTTGACCATGAATATTTTAATGTTTTATTTTTGGTATCTCTCTGCCTCTGGTGGTTTGTGGTATGAATATTGACCAGATTACCTACTTTTGTTTCTCTTCGTTGTTGGTGATGAGGTTGTTGCTGTTGGATTGTATTGTGTGAATCGAATCGAATCTACGTAATAATTGCCAAGAGATCACAAATAGCCAAATGATTGTGTATGAAAACCGTTTCAAGTCAAGTGGGATGTGTTGGTAAAAATGTTGTTTTTGTTTGTATTGAATTGAATTAGTCACGTTTTTTGCGGGGTGTTGCACAGCATAGCATCATAGAGAAGGAAATGCAAAATAAAATGCGTAAATACATACATACGTCTGCAAATATTTTTTATAAAAATTATTCAAAATTAAATTAATAAATATTTTAAATAAACATTTCGTTTTGAACGTGAATTTAATAAAAATATCTAATGCATTTGCCATGAAAAATCTGAAACCAATGGCTATTTGTTCATTACAACGAAAAAAAATTATATCGTTGTAAGCAAAATAACAAGGACCATAATATAACAAGGATTATAATAATTGTTCTACAAACATCCCAGAAGGAACAAGGGAGACTTCTCTCATATCAATGAGTGCATCTCGATTCATATTAGTTCAATAATATGGGGCCTACATTTTGCCGAGGAGTCCGAACGGCGTGTCCTAAGACACCACTTGTAGAGAAGTTTTTCATGGCTGAAATACTCAGCATTACTGAGTTGACATTGATGTTGCCTGGCCGGGGAATAGAACCCACGAGCTTCAGCGTGCAAGGCGGGTGTATATACCATTGCACCACGGTGGCACCCATATAACAAGGACTACCTGCTATGAACATTTCCAAATAATCCTCCAACAGCTCTTAATGTACACTTGCTTTTTTGGTTAGATAGAGATATATAACGGAAGGAATTGCCCAATATAGTCCATTTTTAAACTTGATTTAAGTTTGGTTGGAATGTGCAAATGTTCGACAAATGTTAGTCGCCATTTTCGACAGTTATCGTGCCAACCAGCCGTTTTAGTTGGTCACCATCGAATTTTTAGAGCTCTATGTAAGGAAGCATGGCCTTGCCTACGAAAAAATTATACCGTAGTAGTCATATTCACAAGGAGAGAATGAAAACTTCAAAACAATCCTCGGACAACCCAAAAACTTCACTTAAATAAAGATTTGTGAACTTTTGTGAGGTAGATACCGGAAGTAATTGTTCCATATTGTCCATCTTGGAACTTGGTGTTTGGAAGAAATTTAACGATGACGAAAGTCAAAATTTCTGAAAGAAAAGGTGCTTCTAAACACACTTTATGAAAGGGTGCTGCTTCTATACACACTTTCTGAAATAAAGGTTGCTTCTATAGATCCTTTTTGAAAGAAAGGGTGTTTCTATAGATCCTTTCTGAAAGAAAGAGTGCTTCTACAGACCCTATCTGAAAGAAAGAGTTCTTTTACAGTCCGTTTCTGAAAGAAAGAGTGCTTCTACAGGCCCTATCTGAAAGAAAGAGTTCTTTTACAGTCCCTTTCTGAAAGAAAGAGTGATACTACAGCAGTGTTGCCGAATTTGACGATTTATCGTCATTTTGACGATTTTTTGGCCCAAAATTGGAAAATGACGATTTGACGATTTTTATGCCCTAAAATGGCGATTTTTCACGCTAGCCAAAATTGTATGAAATAAAACAGGATAACTATACTTAAACCAAAATTTAACGAAAGAATTTAAAGAAAACAATAATGCAAACTCGATTTTATGAGCTTTTTTAATGTTCTTAGAAATGTCCAGCCAGATTGGCTATATTTAGGTACATATCTCGAATACAGGTAGTTTAATTTTTTTTACCTCACATTCGAATTATATCAGTTGAAATTTTTCGTTTAGGATTTCTAATGGCGGAAAATCGTCTATCTCGTTTTGAAAAATATAGGACTCCAGCTTTCTGCGCTCTTTAAGAGGTCAGTTAGTCAGTCATAAGTCATGACCGAAAGACATGGACGGTCACACAGTCAATCAGGCGATATTTGAGCAAAGCTGTCATTCAAAACTGTAGAGTTGTGTAGTTCCGGAACGAACTAGTTCGAAGGAACTAATCCGGACAAGGAACTATTAGAACTATATCCAGCTCTTTCATTCATGTAGTTCGTTTCATTCTCCTTCCTTCAGTTCCACACTCACATCGATCTTTCTCGTTCATTATTCAGATGATGCACATTGCTAAATAAACGTAAATTACAATCGTTGCAATTTATTATTTTTATGTTAATTTGGTGTGTCAATTAATGCACCAAACGATGAAAACAAAACGAACGATGGAAGAGAACTATTGCGGTCTCTGAACTATTTGGAACGAAGGAAACAAAAGAACGACGAAAGTGAAAGATTCATTGAACTACGTCGGTCCCCGAACTATTTGTAACTATGGAGTTATATTAATGAACTGGTTGCTTTTGGGAAAAAAGAACTAGAAAGATCGATCAGCTCCTTGCTGCATTGTTGCAAACTCGATAGCCATAGGGGAAACTCGCATCTGGTGAAAGCTTTTTATGGTGACAGTTAAGTGAGATTAAGTTAGCTTAACTGCTGTGGGTTGTATACCTTATATAGTCAGTCTCATTGTCATAACTATAAGCGAAAAATTCACTTAAGCGGTAACCAAGCCTAGTTTTTGGACTATGTTGACGATTTTCCAAATTTTATTGACGATTTGACGACTTTTTTGACGATTTCCCATCAAAAAACTGTCGGCAACGCTGTACTACAGTCCCTATTGACATTTTCTATAGACCATTTCTACAAGAAAGGGTGCCTCTATAGACCATTTCTTAAAGAAAGGGTGCCTCTTTAGACCTTAATTTGGTGCTAATCTAAAACATTAACATATACCAAAAATGTTAATAAGCAAACTTCTGATTCATAGAGAACTAGAAATATTAAATTAAGTTTTGGAGCTTTTAGGAAGTATGGGCTGACTTTTAATAGGGACCATGTAAACAAAAAAATCAAATAGATCCGAAACGAGTCCTCAAACTGCATTTTTCCCAAAATTTTGTGTGGGAGGTACCGAAGAACAGAACCGATATAGGCCATATTCTAATCTGATACATGACTGGATGAAATAATACGAGGTACAAAGTTTGGACCAATCAGAAACTCCCTGGGAGAGTTATATCTTGCGGAATTGCAATTTTAGTTGGTGTCTTTAAGTTTTCTTTGAGATTGTAGGTCATAATCTCAGGAAGTATGAGCTTGCCCCAAAAAAAAATGCACCGTCGTGAAAGAGATCCGAAGGACAACCTGCTGAACATTTCGAAACGATCCGAGAGAAGCTCTTAAACTTTAATTTTTTTTTCGAATTTTGTGTGGGATGTACCCGAAGGATTGGCCCGATATAGTCCAAATGGAAGGAATAATACGATATGCAAAGTTTGGACCAAAATCGGGTGCTCCCTTCGAGAGTTATCGTTCACATTATTTTACCGAAAAATTTTGAACCTTTGAGGACGAGGTTCGCGATGGTGTAGACCGATATGGCCATCTTCGAATTTAAACTAAGTTTGGGCAAAATATTTTATATGTAATATAATAATAATAATAATTGTTCCACAAACATCCCATACGCGACAAGGGAGACTTCTCTCATATTAATGAGTGCACCCCGATTCATATTAGCACAAAGAAATGGGACCTACTGCTTATCGCCGAGATCGAACGGCCTGTCTTAAGACACCACTTTGTAGAGAAGTTTTACATGGCTGAAATACTCAGGAAATGTCGCCAACATTACTGAGGGGTATTTTGCCACCGTTGAAAATTTTGATGTTGACAGGCCGGGGAATCGAACCCACGACCTTCAGCTTGCAAGGCGGGTGTGCATACCATTGCACCACGGTGGCCAAAATATTACGAAGTTCAAAATTTGGTTCGAATTCGAGAGTTATCGTGCGCACCAGCCAGCCAGACGGATGGAAAGGGCTAAATCGACTCCAAATTATCTCATTAGCCTAAAGGCTGAGGGTATACAAATTCGGAACAAATTTCCTTTTGCGACACGTGGCGGAAAAATTTGACACTTTCACCAAAGGTAGTCCTTCCGACCCTTATTCCAACCTTGTATAACTTTTGTCCCCGAAATGTATACTCCCCGAGATAAAAAACCCTAACCTAACCTTAATTTAGACATATTCACTAACCTCGAATCGTATGGAAATTTTGTTATTACGGGTAAGTCTTTTCCCTCGAACACACCAGTATGCAATATGTATGGGGAAAGTCCACACTTCCCGAGAAACAGCCCTCTGTTAAATTGTAAATTTTTCACTAAGTAGCCGGCCTTCTGCCGGGGATTTAAGACTTTCTCCTATGGGCAGGTGCAAATCCCGGGAATGGGAACAAAATTTATTTTTAATTATATATATAACTAGCGGACCTGGCGAACTTCGTCTCGCTATTAAGGTATAAAATTTCATACAAAAACTCAATTTTCGATTTTTCCAATTTTCCGACTTTTCCAGAGAGATTTTCCAAAGTTTTCTTCCGTAAAGACCTTCTCCTCGAAAATACGAATAACTGACAAAAAATTTTACAGAAATCGGCCTAGCCGTTCTCATTTTATGAATTACTATACATTTTTTACACCATTTTTATATATATAGAAGATATATAGATTTAATTTAAAAAATAGTGTATTTCATAAGCTTTACTATGACACCCATATTCTGGATTCATAAATTAAATTATTTCTCAGGATAAAAAGCACTATCTGTGGTAATTTTTTTTTTTTTTTCATAATTTTCTGCGATGCTTTGCCAAAGTTATAGGTTAGGGCGTTTGTGGATCTTTGGAGGCCCCTATCTCGGGAAGTATACATTTCCGCAACAAAAGCAATACATGGTTGGAATCGGGATAAAAAGCACTATCTGTGGTAATTTTTCATACCTAATTGTGTCCCCCAACGACGCTTATTTGGTTCATTTATATTTATGTCGAATCTGTGCTCTCAATGGCTTAATTCTCTGACGCTTAAGTATTTGGCAGTTTTCTGGAAACCCTAAATTTCGTAAAGCAATGTCAGTTGAGTTTTTTCACAAACGTGTTTTGGCCCAGGTAAAAAAATCACTTGTTTTCTTCCGAGCAAATTCGCGTGATGCACTATGAAATATCTTTTGGCAGAAAATTCCAATTATAATGCAATTCCAATTGGAAATACATAGAACATGCGATTGCACTCAAATGCAACACTATCGCGAGAAAGTTCTTATCAGCTATTGCCTAAAGACAAGGTAGACGAACATATTTGGCAAAAAAAAGATGATAACTGCTGCCGATTGATATTTTGTTTTTAATTGACACTACTGTCGGCCTGCGTTTGTATTCCAAGGATCGCAAGTTTGGCTCTCTAAAATAATAATAAAAAATAACTCACTGCTGACTATGTACATAAAAGTCCAGAACAAAACAAAAACATTTGAAAGAATTGTAAGTTTAGCTGAATGTCAAGGTACCAATTAACAGAAAAAAATAATTGTAAAGACCCATATTTATGTACACCTCATTCAACTAGAAAGCAGCTTAGGCAATGCAAAAAAGAAAATATTAGATAAACAAATGTGGGGGGATGACATTACCATAAACAAAAATAGTGTGGATATGAAAACAAAAACGCAGCAAGACCATAACCAAAACACGTATCCATCATTGTAGAGCTCAATTTATTCCTTCCTTCCATCCATATATACACAACAATTACCAACAACGTTACGACAAATCAAAGTGCGGTAGGGCAACGTCAAGTCTAAGTCCTCTGCTGTTGTTGTCCATTGTTGTGTATACTTCGTAACCACCAAATTAGCACACACATTTGCCCAATGTGTATCCCCCAGGAAACCTCTCTCCAAGGGGAACAAGGAATTGACATGGGACTTAATTACCACTGGCCATTCACTGGCATTTAGGGGTCACATTTCCTAGTTTACATTTTCTGTTGGCAAAAATTGAAATACTGATGCACCACACACACAACAAAACATCGTTGTTTTTCGTTTATTTCTCATACCTTTACACCACCGACCAACCAACCAACAACTTCACGCAATATAGAGAGGCAACATTCGACATTATTGATAAAATTCAACAATTTAATTAAAAAATTCACACAAAATGACTTACTTGTGCCGTTATTTAAACGTTATATTTAGATGGAATATGGATTTGAAGGGAAAATTATAAAAAACGATTGGATATTTTTTTTGCTAATGTTCACCTTACAAAAACTTTTTCTCTTCTTTGCGTATGGTTTCGAAGCAAATAAAAACTTCTAGGAGACTACCAAATAACGAATTACCAAATAGAGAGTACATCCAGCGTTGCCAGTATTGGGAATTTTTCCACCAAACTGGGGATATTTTTTCGGAAATAGGGAAAGAAATTTGAAACTGGGAATTTTATGGGGAAAGCTTAACAAATTCTAGGATTTTTTGACGACAAATCAAAATAATTCTTGATGAGAATACACAAATCCAAGGTCATATAATACCCCTGTTACACTTAACCGAATTAACACAGTGGGTTTGGATTTCAAATGTCAATTCCATACCACAAACGTCAAATAAATCCTTTTGAAGTGGTTTAACCCGGCAAAAAAACTCTAGTGTTATAGTACATTTAGACTATGCTGGATTTAGCAAATCCAGTGGATTTAAGTTGTCATTTTCATACAATATATGTCAAATAAAACCAGATAATTGCTAAATCCAGCATAGTCTAAATCAGGCATAACCGTACTATATGGCTCATCTCTGGTTTTTCAAATCTACCAGTTGACCCCCGTTTAAACATGCAAGTGACAGTTCGAAAAATACCAATACACTCACTCATGTTGACTTGCACACCAACTTTGCAGTCCCAGTGAATTTATTAAATTATTAAATTCCTAAAATAGTAAAAACAACTAAATTCGTTTCGTTGAAAGTAGAATTGAAACCCGTGTTCGAATTGTTTGTATTTTTGGGCGGAACACTGTTTAAACTTGGTGTTACGAAAGATATCAGGTTCCATTGACTAAATCAACAGCAGAGCAGACCATAATACGTATCGGCGGATCTATCAGTTATACTAATAAAGATGTGGAGGAATCGGCGTTTTCAGGAATAAACCTGCAATCAATTGAAGTACTCATAGATTTAATACAATTTTTCAATATCTTTCATCGTACATTGCTCCAAAGTCCCGGTCCACACTAGCGTGAATTTCATTAAAAAAATTCATGAAACTAGGTGTTCTTAAATCGAAAAAAAAAAAAAAATAACATTTTGTTATAAAAATATATAAACGACATATGTGAAAAATAATGCTCACAACTAATTCCCAACTAACTAAAGTTTTTTGTGTTTTTCTACAATATTTCTATAGATTCTGGCACAGTGTTCTGTGTCTACCTTATAATTCATACGCTTTTCCGCTGGTACATTAATTATGTGCAGCATTTCTAGCATGTATCTGCGTCTACTGTTGCTCTCTTGCGTTAACACATCCACATCCTTGAAGTTTGGTGTGTGTCCCGATTGTGCACAATGTGCTGCAAGGGCAGTTTTTTGCTCCAATGGCTTGTTTTTTATTCTCTGATCCGATTTGTGGCCACACAATCTTGTCTTCAACTTATTCTTTGTTGTGCCAACATATACTTTGTTGCACGAGTTTGACGAGTCACCATTACATTTTATTCTGTAGACAACATTGGATTTTTCTTCTGTGGGGGTTTTTGATTTTGTCTGACTGAAGAAGTTTTTGTTTGTGTTGTTATTCTTTAGTGCCAATTGGTATCGTTTTTTGTCATATAAATTTGAATGGGAAAATCTTTCGGAAAATCCTGGTATATACGTGAACCTTTTAAATATCTTCTGCTCCTTTTGTTCATTATTGTTGGAGGGTTTTGATGTTACCTGTTGTATCAATTCATTGATGGTTTTGTGGGGAAAATCGTTCATCCTTGTTTATGTTTTTTGAATAAAAAACGTTGTCGCTAATGTTTAGAACTCTCCTTATGAAATTTGTGGCCGTGTTTATTCTTATTCTCCTAGGGTGATTTGAGTGGTAATTAATTAGCCTGCCCGACGATGTTGGTTTTTTGATATCAATCCAATAACAATGTGTTTCTTTTTCGAAGAATAATTGAGTCTAGGTATGACAGTTGATTGTTGGTTTCACATTCCATTGTGAACCTTATTTGTTTGTGGTATGTGTTTAAAGTTTCAATGGTTTTGTCGATCTGATCTTTTTTTACTATACAAAATATGTCATCAACATATTTTTTAACTTCCTGGGTTTGATGGTTAGTTTTTCCATCGATTCGTCAAGAAGCTTTTCCATAATAATGTCCACAATGATTGGGGAAATTGGTGAGCACATTGGCATCCCTTTTAATTGTTCATAGAACTTGTCATTGTATAGAAAGTATCTCGATTCCTTGATGCATAAGTTTAAGATTTCTATAAAAAGATTTTGTGGTATATTTGTATGTTTTTCAATGATGTTCCACTTTTCTTTGATGACGTTGATTGCCAGGTTCACTGGAACACTGGGAAATAGGGATATAACATCAAAAGATACTAATATTTCGTCGTCATCAATGTACTGATGACTGGATTACAGGACAAATGCAATAAGCTTATCACAAAACTCTACGATTTGAAGATAATCAATGAAATAGATAAAAACCAATTGATTAGCAGAACTTCGGTATCTCCAAAGATTTACTGACTTCCAAAAATACATAAGGAAGGAACCCCATTGCGACCCATATGTTCATTTGTAAATTCGCCGACATATGCCTTATCCAAATACATTGGAACAATTTTGAAAGTCCTAACAATGGAATCAAAATATAATATTAAAGACGCAATCGGGTTCAAATCTATAGTTAGTAATCAGTACATTGATGACGACGAACTGTTAGTATCTTTTGATGTTATATCCCTATTTCCCAGTGTTCCATCGAACCTGGCAATCAACGTCATCAAAGAAAAGTGGAACATCATTGAAAAACATACAAATATACCACAAAATCTTTTTATAGAAATCTTAAACTTATGCATCAAGGAATCGAGATACTTTCTATACAATGACAAGTTCTATGAACAATTAAAAGGGATGCCAATGTGCTCACCAATTTCCCCAATCATTGCGGACATTATTATGGAAAAGCTTCTTGACGAATCGATGGAAAAACTAACCATCAAACCCAGGACGTTAAAAAAATATGTTGATGACATATTTTGTATAGTAAAAAAAGATCAGATCGACAAAACCATTGAAACTTTAAACACATACCACAAACAAATAAGGTTCACAATGGAATGTGAAACCAACAATCAACTGTCATACCTAGACTCAATTATTCTTCGAAAAAGAAACACATTGTTATTGGATTGATATCAAAAAACCAACATCGTCGGGCAGGCTAATTAATTACCACTCAAATCACCCTAGGAGAATAAGAATAAACACGGCCACAAATTTCATAAGGAGAGTTCTAAACATTAGCGACAACGTTTTTTATTCAAAAAACATAAACAAGATACGAAAAATATTAAGGATGAACGATTTTCCCCACAAAACCATCAATGAATTGATACAACAGGTAACATCAAAACCCTCCAACAATAATGAACAAAAGGAGCAGAAGATATTTAAAAGGTTCACGTATATACCAGGATTTTCCGAAAGATTTTCCCATTCAAATTTATATGACAAAAAACGATACCAATTGGCACTAAAGAATAACAACACAAACAAAAACTTCTTCAGTCAGACAAAATCAAAAACCCCCACAGAAGAAAAATCCAATGTTGTCTACAGAATAAAATGTAATGGTGACTCGTCAAACTCGTGCAACAAAGTATATGTTGGCACAACAAAGAATAAGTTGAAGACAAGATTGTGTGGCCACAAATCGGATCAGAGAATAAAAAACAAGCCATTGGAGCAAAAAACTGCCCTTGCAGCACATTGTGCACAATCGGGACACACACCAAACTTCAAGGATGTGGATGTGTTAACGCAAGAGAGCAATAGTAGACGCAGATACATGCTAGAAATGCTGCACATAATTAATGTACCAACGGAAAAGCGTATGAATTATAAGGTAGACACAGAACACTGTGCCAGAATCTATAGAAATATTGTAGAAAAACACAAAAAACTTTAGTTAGTTGGGAATTAGTTGTGAGCAAGAAGAGATGTACCGATAGTCGATAAAGAAAAAACAAAAATGTAATTATTTTTCACATATGTCGATGGTCAGACTAGCAAGGTTCCTTGAAACCAATTTCGTTAAAGTTTCTTTTCAAGTTTCGTTAGTGTCCACACACGTTAACGTGAAATTTAAGATTTTTTGGTGTCCCTTTATTTTACTATTCGCATTTGTTGTGTTTCTCATACCAAAAAACAAAGCAAACATATATAAATAAAGTAAACAGCAACACAAAATAATTAACATTAATAATTAAATTAATAGTAATAGCTAAATCTTGTCTATTATATTAATAAAATGTTTTTGTTAAATCTTTTTATGCTTGTTTCGTTGTTAACGTTGGCTTGAGAAAATCACAATGAAAGAAAAAATCTTGCAACGAACAACCAGAAGAGGCAACACAACAAACACAGAAAACCATGTACATGGGTTTCACTACTTCATACCCCTCGCCTATAAACTTGACGTCGCCATGTTGAAATCGTGCTAGTCTGACCATCGACTATGTCGTTTATATAAGCTTCGTTCCAGTACTTTTTTAATGGTAAAATGTTCAAAAGAGAAAACTGTCAAAAATGAGTCCAACACACACATTTTTTCAAAATGTACGGGAACGGAAAAATGGCAGAAACGTCAAAAAATCAGGAACAAATGTCAAAAATGTGTAAAAAGTTTCTAAAGAGAAAACTATTCAGCGCCATTTTTGTTCAAAGAGAAGTGAACATTTTGCATCTTTTTTGGTGTACGGGAACGCATTTCGAGTAAAAATGTGCAAAATGTGTTAAATGTGTAAAAACTTTTTAGTTCTGGAACGAAGCTATATTTTTATAACAAAATGTTATTTGTTTTTTCAAAAGAAAATCCCTGATTATAAACACCGATGATGTTCGAAATATTGGAAGAATAAAAATAAAATAAAAACAAAAAAATTTGTTTTATTTTCTGACCTAAAAGCCAAACTAAACCAACAGAGAACGAAATTTACTCTAGTGTGGACCTAGACTTTCAAAATGGAGTGCTTCCTGCTGGTATATTTCTGGGGATTTTTCGAGATGAATAATTCATTAATTGGGGACAAGGCTCACAAAAATACTGGCAACACTGATGTACTGTACATCACACAATGACAAAGAAAAAGAGAGGGAGACGATAAACGAAAATAACCAAAACAAAATTAACTACAAAAGAATGAGGTATGAAGCGGAACGAAGAAAAATGAGCAGCCCATATTTCTGTTGATGACACCGTTTGTACATTTCAGGAGAACCGAGTTGAAATAATTTTACGGCGTCACAAAAAGAAAACATGGCAACGTTTTCATGCCCATCACAAACATAGCGCAAACGTAAACCGTCAGCGTATTTGCGTATATTAACAAAGACATAAATACAACAAGATAAGACATTTTTTTGCTATCATTCTTCAGTGAATGGCTTTTGAATTCAAAGACATAAAGTAATAAAGACCTGACAAAATACATATACATTTTTACGTATTTAACCGAATTTACTGATCCAATTGACATAGAATTATTCTTGAATAGATCCTTGAATTCATAAATTTCGTTTCTGATACCATTACATGAAATGTTCCTCCTTGGTTGCGATTTTTAATTAAATGCAACCTGTTAAGGGTAATGTTTCTATACAAAGTTTCGTAAAAATTTTTTCGTTGCATGCATTTTGTCTAGTCTTAGTTGTATTTATGTCTTTGATATTAAGTCTGTCTGGTTACTTTCCCAGCAAGAATTGTCCAGCAAGAACTGTCTCAGAGAGTAAGGGGGTTTTATTCTCTTTTGCTAGAAAATTGTAAAAAGTAAACAGACACCTTCCCAGCAAAAACCAGAAAGCAATCAGCTGACTTGCCAAAACAGAACAATTTGTCCGCCAACAAAGGAAGCAAACACGTTGTATTTTATTAAAAATAAAAAAGAAAATGAAACAAAAAAGTATTTTTCCACTTTACAAATTTGTTCTCCATAAAACAATACAATTAGACTATGTTATTTCCACAATAAAATTGTTTTTAATGTTCACAAACATAAATCAACAAAAAACTAAAAACGGCTGATTGATTGTTTTCAGGAAGAAGAGCTTGCAAGTGCTTGCTAGAAGAAATTTGTCCAGCAAGAATTTGCAAGCTCTCAGTGAAAGAACTGTCAAAATGTCTCTCTCGAATCGCTCTCTTTTGCTGGTTTTTTGTGTTAACAGACGACTTCCAGCAACAATTGGTACAAATTGTTACAAATTTTAGGGTAACCAGACAGAGCTATTTCTGATTGATTTTTATTATAACACGTTTACATATAAAGCCTATTTTTTCTAGCAAAACTTGCACTTCTCTTCAAACAATGCGATTTTTTAAACATTTTTTAATAAATAACTTTTTTCTCTACAATGTATAGTTTTCCTGCATTTAGGATTTCTTTTAAAAGTGCCAAAACTTTGAAGGGTAATTTAGGTGTATTCTTACATGCCAATCCCTTTGTTTTTGATTGAGAAACTTCATTCCTAATAAATCACTGACATTACATGAACGTAACATTTAAAAAGCATGGCATTCTTGCTGAAGTCATATCTGATAAAAGACTAATAGGTATTTTACACGATATGTTTTTTACATATGTAAAATAACATATCGTGTAAAGTACCCATAAATACCGAGTTCGACCTAATAAAAAGATTTCAGAATAACATTTGAATTAGGTCGAACTTGATCTTTAGTCATTTACCAGATATGACTTAATTATGGGTACTTTACACTATATGTTTTTTACATATGAGTTGTCACTTTGCATATATGTTTGGTATGGGAGAAGTGACAACTCATATGTAAAAAACATATCGTGTAAAGTACCCATTAGAGTTGTATAGTTCATGAATGAACTAGTTCAATTGAACGATTCATCGAAAAGAGCGTATGGACTAGATCAGTCAATATAGTTCATTATAGTTCACTGAGCGCCAACCGAAATATCCACGAAGAACGATCAACGAAAGAACGACTCACAATCTAGTTCAACATGTCGTTCACAAATGCATAAAGTGACGCCGTCGTCTGTGTTATGTGATGCCCTCGTAACATGGTACAATAAGTCCATATTTACATTAGGCAATTTTCCTTGCGGCAATTGTCAGTTGGAAGGAGAGAGAGGTGAGGCATGTGGTAACCCTTTGCCTCTCAACACCCTCTCTCACCGAAGAACTGACAATTGCCGCAAGGAAAATTGCCAAATGTAAATATGGACTTATTACAGGTAAAAGCAAGTGTTGTTGTACAACAATCGATACAACAACCACATAGAAATTTGTTTTTGTACGTAATACTAGTGTCATAACCATATGGGCAAAAATGTAAACAAATATAAACACATTTTGAGGGTTGATGAACATGGTAGAATAAGAAAAGGTAGCAGCAATACACAGCTGACTGAACTGGGTTGTAACGTTAGTGTCAAATTTCATATGACATTTTATACATTTATTTCTATTTCGATGTACATTAGGGACATATATTTTTTGAAAAAAAAAAATATATCATTCGGAAAAAACCATTTCCCAGAAAGACTTCTTCATATCAATGACATGTAACCTCCTCCAAGTTTGAACGATAAGCCGTAAGCATAAATCCCCGCTTGTAGAGGCGATACAACGTTCGTTAATATGTGAGGTATTTTGTTAAAATTAAAAAAAAATAAATCCCTAATAAACATGTGCTTCTTTGATTTCTAAAACAAAACATTGAAACAGCTTCCTCTTTTTCTATGAATTTCCAGCGACCCCAAACTTTTCTGCAAGAATTCTACTTTCTGCGAGAATTTATGCATTTAGTGGAATGATGTGGAAACATGAAAATTGAAAATGTAACGAATTTTCATTCATGTTTTCCAAAATATTCAACCAAATGTGAAAAATTATTAGTTTTTTAAATTCCAATAATTTATAGATATTTCCTTGTTTTGTTTACAAATACAACTGGCAGTAACGTTACAAACAAAAACAAATTCCTTTGTGGTTGTTGTTCGAGTTGTATTTGTTGTAGTATTAACTTTACCTTGTATTTGTTCTACCATGGTTGATGAATATTGTTTTGAAAAATGTCAAGGCTTCTTAAGCTCTGTTCCAGAACTAAAAAGTTTTTACAATTTTTACCACTTTTACACATTTAGCGTTCCCGTACACAAAATTTATATGAAAATCGTTTACGACTTTTACAACTTTTACGACTTTTACCACTTTATAAAGTACGGGAACAGGCCATTAATTAAAAAGAGATGAATAAAAAGCGTTAGATTTTCAATTTTAACGTTTCCACTACATGTCTTCTTAACAAGGAGTTGTTAGCGGTATGTATTTCTCTAAATAAAATATTTACAATCAATAATTGATTATTTTTCAGATGATATCAATAATTATGAAGATTATGTCAATTCAATGAACCGGGTTCACAAATTTACAAAGCTACTAAAAAATCGAAGAGATATTTACCCAAAGGAGGTTAGAATTGGAAACGGGTAAAGTGAAACTCATAAAGAGGCCAAACCATTGATGAGTGCTGCCATTGCGGCCCTCAAAGAGGAAGTAAATAGTGCAGAAGATGAGGAGAGCAGTAAAAAAGGAAAAGGACCAATGTAGGCCTTATTCGATAATCACCAGGTTTCTCACAGGGCCTCCATTGGGTACATAATTATGGAAAATACCTATACGCAGATTCGATCCGGTATATTTTGAATTTCTAAAATGAAATTTCATGTGTCAAATCCACACGAAGTTAAATAAAGGAGAATATTACATGAAAAACGTTTTTTTAATATGTTTCCATTACATTATTGAGCTAACATGAATCGGCGTGCATTCATTGATATCTCGTCATTATAAATGCCCAAAGTCGTAACTAACAAAATAATTATTTCACAGGAGAAGCAAAAAACGTTATAAAATGATAAACTGTTTTATGGAATATTCATCTTATGAAGGCGAGTATACGGGATTTTATCAATTAGATACGAATGGGAGTAAGTAATGAAACCAAAACCGCGGAAACACTTGGTTTTGGCATGCGTCATTACAACAAAATCTGCAATGTTACCCTTTTTTCGAAATGCCTTTTCTTGAATAGGACCGTTATTTTTTAACGTAGAAGCTTGAAATTTTGCAAGAACATGTGCTTTAGTCTTATGTATTAGATTCAATCACAAACCGAATTTTGATTTTTTTGAGATACGTCTTCGGGCATTTATGGACGATATGTTGTATGTTGAACACTACTAATTTTATATACATACTAATTTTATTTTATTGTTGATTTAATTTCTTATCATTAATTTTATATACATACAATATTGTTACTTTAATCTAATCGGTATAATCAAAGATGAAGCATACTTAATTAAAATGTGTAAAATTGTATTTTATGAAACTCAAAATGTTACAAAATATTGGCAATTAACTGTCTTTGTACCACATTCAGCAAACTTTTACGATTCCATTTCCATTTTATTTCCGTCTACATTTGGCAATAGTAACTTGCGTAAAAGAAACATGCAGTAAACACATAATATGGATTATTTATGTAAGACTAACTTTTTCTACTCGTCTGTATCTATTTCCATTTCCTCACAATATTCTTCGACGAATTTGAAATGGAATGCAATATTTACATCTGTGGAACTGAATAAAATACATGTTAAATAAATTTTCAATTCTAAATTACATACAGCTACTTACCATTCCATAGTCGGATGCACAACAAATCGTTCTGCATGTGGCATGAGCTTCCATTTTTTCCTCCGGTAACAAGTGATCCCAGTCATTCTTCTTGAAATCCTTTCCACAAATTTTAGCCCAGTCACGCCTTTTATGTGGATCTAATGGAATGTTGAAATAAGGTCCTTTTCCTTCGTTTCTATTTCATCGCAGAATACGCACTTCCTTATTTCACTTTCTCTTCTAACTATGAGATAATACCCATTGTTTATGAAAATACTGCATTTCTTTGTACCTACCGATGTATATATATGCTAATATCAAATTAAATTTTTTATATTTTTAGTTTCCAATGTGTTTGTTTGTGGATGGTTTATTTTTAAATTTTCAATATAACGGTTGACAAAAAAGTATACACAATGAAAAACAATGACAAAACGTCATTTTGGCACTAGTATTACGTTTTAATCTAATCAGCTGGGACTTGCTTTTACCTGTAATAATTGTACCATGCCCTCGTAATGTGATGTGTTTGTTTATGTTTTGGGTCAAGGTAGTGGATCCGAATGATTGAACTGGATATTGACATATGAACTAGATTACTGAACTAGTGCAGCTAAAAGAGCTGAACTGTTGAACTAGATCTTTTAAATGAACTAGATTGTACAACTCTAGACTTAATGTCTATATTACACCATATGCTTTTTCACATGTATGGCATCAGGTGGTCTGTATATTAGTATACTCAAAATGACTATATTGTTACGAATGTAACTGATAGGTTTAAGTTAATTTAGTTTAATTTCCGTTAATTTAAAAATTTGAATTGCAACGTAACGTTTTATTACGCAGTTATTTTATTTAAGCAACAACAACTACCATGTAGAACTCTCTTCATCATTCTAGTCGTTACATTACCTTTTGTTAATGTTCTTTTGTTTGTTTTGCCATAATCATGTAATTATCGTTTAGTTTGTTACTTCTTTTCTTGCATTTATTTGTTGTTGTAATTACGTCATTGATCATCCCCCATGTATGTGAGTCTGGTTGTTCGCTTAAGGGGTGTTTACACTATTCATGAATGTCAAATGAGATGTCAAATTTGCTACCTGTGAATGTTGTACACATAGTGTGACCACTATGAACATTTTTCATCTATCAAAATGATGTGGCAACGCATATGTACATTTTTCATTTAGGGAGCGCTCGATTCGGCCATGTATTTTCGTATGCAGTTGAGAAATTAATTGTTAGAAGAAAACAATTTTACCAAAAAATGAAGGAAATAGGTAAAGAAAACGAAAATGTAAGTGCGATTAGAGTTTTCATTTGCGTGATTTATATTTTGTGGTCATATGAAATGTATGCTAGTGTGAACGCAAAAACTAAAAGTGGTATGGACTTTGACAAACATAAAGGATGTCGAATGGATAAAAGAAGTGACAGCTCATATGACATTGATAGATAGTGTAAACAGCGCTTTAGTGCGAATGTGCGTCTGTGTGTTCGTTGTACATATTCGAGGAGTTGCCAGACATTTTCTAGAGGACTCTCGAACAGGGAGACTTTGGGATATAAATACAGGGGAACTGGCAATGACGAGTGAGTTGTGTTTTAAGCGTTGAAGTGAACAGATCGGTTAAAGAATAGCTGCGTGCTAACTAGAGACTTGCTGTGTGCTTAGTAATTAAAGTCGGTTCCGAATAAGTGTAATGAAGTAAATAAAGCATTGTAGAAACGTAATCTAAAACGAACCCTGTTTTATTTGGTACAAATCGTATCGGGGAATAAAACAACGTCTACACGGAGATTAGTTAAACCTAATTCCGTAACAATATACATGTGAAAGAGACTATGGTGCAATATAGCCATAAGCAAGAATGCCATGCTTCTTATGTGTCGAGGCCTTTATGATTAAATTTTTTATCGCATATTTATCCACGGTAGAATGATAAAAGGTAGTCGCATCTGTCAAATTTGGGTAAATACAACCCTGTATGTCTGTACGGAAGCATGTCAAATGCAGAATAACAATAATACGGCATGACATTTCATAACAAAAAAAAAAAAAACAAGTTTGTTTATTTTTTGAAATGCATAGATATTTTCTGTGAACAATCAAATCAATTCATTTTTGTATTATTGCTGGCAGATATATTAACGCCGAATCTTTCAGTCGATTAATCAACATTTCTAACCAAAGAAACCTCTAAATATTTCCGCGGACACCGAAGCTGCATTGCCTGCTTACCTTGCTTGCTTCTGATAAAAGAATAAAAAAGAAAAGGGCAACCCAGTTCGAAATTTGCTCGGCCTTCTCGGCAATCAGGCAAGGCAGCTTATGTACGCAGGCCTTAATAGCGTGAAAGGACATAAATTGATAGATGATGATTCTTTGTGGCTCAGAATAATTTGCTTGTTGGCAAAAGCATGGTGTAAGAAAGAAGGTGATACAATAATAGCAACTTATGTCTTCATTTGCTGTCAAAACATATTTTTAATCAAAAAAAAAAAAACAAATATTTCGCTTCTATAAAAAATATCTGTGTACAACATCTTTGTTTAAGTTTCGCGAATAATATTTTAACGTTTTCTTCCAACTTTTGTGGATATTTCGCGCAAAAAAAATTGACAGCAAATGAAGACTACAACCTAACGTCAACTATTGGATCACCTTGTTAAATTCGCCTGGGGCAAAAGCTACCATTGGTCCGGAAATAAAAACCGCACGGAACTTCTCTTTATTGATTTTACACAAACCGCACCATTTAACCAACTTCTTGTGGGAATCTACACGGATTAATGGTTCGCGACGGAAGACAGTTTGTTGGCGATTCCTTCATGCATACCTCGACACAAACATCGCGGAGGGTAATCTGCACAATTCCCAGTCATTTATTGATATATTATTTGTTCCTTTCGCTTTTTGAGAACCAGGAAGAAAGGAAATTCAGAAATATTGTTACAATTTTTAAGTTAAATTCACATTTTTGTATAAATACATTTGTATGTATACACATACATATGTACATAAGCATTGCGTGTCAAATTCAATTTGACAATGAACGTACTTCAAAATAAATACTTTGAAAAAAATTTAATCAGCTGTTAGCACGGGGTTACCTTTTATCATTCTACCATGATTTTATCAAACGTCGATTTTCTTAAATTGCATAGGTTAAATGAAGGCATGGAATGACAGATAACAGACAATAATATAATAAAATGCAAAAGAGCCAAAAATTTCAGAAAATGTCAGAGTTTTACGCAAATATTTGCAACCATTTTTTTTGTGGCGTTTAAACTACCTGTGGCTTTATGTGGGTAAATTTTAATTGAAACTGAATCTACTTCCTCCCTCATATCTATCTTCCTACTAATCTAATCTACTTCCTCTCTCATACGCATTTTATATAACCGCCACTGATGTTGCTTCATCGCCGAAAAGGTTTTTTATGTTGCCTTCCCATCATTATGCTTGTTCCAGAACCTGCAAGAATCTACAATTTTTTACTACGATAACAATTCTTTTATGCTATCGAAAAAAATAGCAAAACTTAGTAGATTTTTGCAGTTCTGGAACAGACCAATTAGTTCAGCTTTCGATATAAGTTGTGTTCGAGAGCCTGAAAGTTAGTACTATTTAAGGTGCCATCAGATCATCTGCTTTTATATACAGGCTGACTTCCGAAACGTCAGTTGCTTTGTATTCGTGCATGAAACTAGGGGTTCTTAGATTTGAGTTTCATACTAGAGTAATGCCATGTTCATACCGAACGTTGTTCGCTCTCTATTCGTCGTTCGACCCCGAACGACTAATTAATTACTTAATTCACCATACAAAATTTTGGTGAGCGAAGGACGATTTTTGTACTTTGTTCAGCTCTAATTACTCTTCGAACAACGATTAAATTGTCCCATCTCTAAAAAATTAGAGTTGTTATCGAAAAATTAGACATTTGAAAATAAAAAATAATAACAGAAATATTTTCAGAGAAAATTAAAAAGCAAATAGAAATATTGGAAATAAGCGGTTTGTATACATCGAACGGAAGTGATAATGATATTTCAAGACTAGTTATATGCCCAAAAACGTATATGTTTTTATAAAAACAAAATTTAAATTGAAGAAAAGAGCTAAACAAAAAACAAACGGGGAGCATACACCGTGTTTTAAGAAAAAAATGCCAAAAACGGTTTCAAAGATTTCTTCATCAGGTGAGTGAGTATAAAATGTTTGTTATTTTAAGTGAAATGTTTATATTTTAGCTCTGTAACAAGTACCATCATAGCGTATTTTCATCTGCAAAATGAACAGGAAAAAAGAATTTATAAGAAAACTAGTGATTAGCCAAAGAAGGTTGGCACATTTACAATTATTTGCGGCATCCGGGTCGGATATAAGAAAGGTATTAAAGCTGCTGGAAATGGACTTGGAATACAATATCTCATTTGCTTCGGAACGACTGTGCTGGACAAAGGTAAAAAGATACAAGTTTGATATGCATATTGTTACGAATGTAACTGATAGGTTTAAGTTAATTTAGTTTCATTTCCGTTAATTTAAAAATTTGAATTGTAACGTAAAGTTTTATTACGCAGTTACTTTATTTAAGCAACAACAACAACTACCATGTAGAAATCTCTTAATCATTCTAGTTCTTTACCTTTCATTGTTGTGCTTTTGCTTTGTTTTGCCATAATCATGTAATTATCGTTTAGTTTGTTACTTCTTTATTTCTTGCATTTGTTTGTTGTTGTAATTACGTCATTACTGTGTTTGTCCACTGTATTGATCTTTCCCCATGTATGCGAGTCTGGTTGTTCGCTTAGGTCGTCATCAGACCATCTGCTTTTTCACATGTATGTTGTCACTTTGGGTATACAAATACTACAGAACAGCTGATGTCATACATGTGAAAAAGCAGATGGTCTGATGGCTGCCTTAGTGCGAATGTGCGTCTGTGTGTTCGTTGTACAGATTCGAGGTGTTGCCATATGTTCTAGATATTTCTCGAACAGGGAGACTTTGGGGTATAAATACAGGGGAACTGGGAATGACGAGTTAGTTGTGTTTTAAGCGTTGAACTGAACAGATGGGTTAAAGAATAGCTGCGTGCTAACTAGAGACTTGCTGTGTGCTTAGTAATTAAAGTCGGTTCCGAATAAGTGTAATAAAGTAAATAAAGCATTGTTGAAACGTAATCTAAAACGAACCCTGTTTTATTTGGTACAAATCGTACTGGGGAATAAAACAACGACCACACGGAGATTAGTTAACTCTAATTCCGTAACAATATATTGAACATTTGTTACTTCTGAGAGAAAGTATGAAGAATCAGGCAAAGCTGGAAGTTGTCTTTTTAGCTGCAGAGTCAACAATGATTTTAATGATATATCTAAGCAGTAATGCTAACGAACGAACCTAACGAATATATTTTCGGAAACACAGCCAGTATTGGGGAAAGACATCCAGTATTGGAACAATCATTTATATCCATACAACAGCACTGATTGTTTTGGAAATGTTATTCTGTTAACCCTGTCCCATAATATGTAGGGTATATCAAATTTGTCATTCCGTTTGTAACCACATGCCAATATTTGTCGGAATCCCTATAAAGTGTATTTTAGACTTGTGTCAATCTCGTTCAATTGAACGATACGGTTCAGTATCTCATTCAATGGACTCCGGCAGTTTGTATGAAAAACCGCATATACTGCTATTCACACGTTAGTTTGTATGATGTTACTCATAGGTTTTTGAACGAGGGCAGGGAACTATGAACGAGATTGCCCAACTCTAGTGCATATATATATATATATATATATATATATATATATATATATATATATATATATATATATATATATAATTGATCAACATCAAATTCTAAATATAACAATGTCCTTCCGTATGTCTTTCTAAGTTGGTTGCTGTAACAGTATATTGTTCAGTTCAAGGAATGTTGCTGCACAAAGCTACTGGTGTTAGTTGTATAGGTTCCGCAGGGCAGTTGAAAGGGTGCTTGCCTATACCGCAAGCTGGTGGGATGTTTTGTACGGTGACATCAATACATGCCGTATATGAATTTAGACGGCCGAATCATCCTGAACTTAGTCGAGCCAAAACTACTCTGGTTTGTCGTGGCAATTGGCCGTCGCCAGATGAGATAGATGGTGATGTACTAGGATTATTGTGTGATAGGCTTGCTGACTTAGGTGTTGTCTGCGGTAACCTTCGACATCTCTTTCTAGATGATGAAGATGCCAGCTTACATTGCAGGAGGGGATGAGGCGAAGGGTCCTATTCGCCCTACGGTGATTAGCATGGCTCTCACGGCAACATTCGAGCAAATACTGTAATGAGAGCATACCATTGTGTTGATGTACTGGAATAAAAATATTTCTCAAGGTTTCTTTATCTACACGCGAAGTGCTGCCGACTGGGGACATAGATGTGGCATGCGCGGACGACGTGAACATAATACTATCGAATGTTACTACCAAAGTCTTGGGGTAGTTAGTGACTGGCATTGATTAGGATATTTAACCCTGTACTAATGTCAGCAGTTAATGTTGTGAACAGAGTGGACGTAGTTTTGGATATTTGTATATTACTCGCGGTAACACCCAAGATCGTACAATCATCAATACCAACTGTCTGGAGGGGGGAGGAATACAGGGGAGGTTAAACTCCGTGTTTCATTGTACGTGTGTGGTTGCGAGTCAATGAGGTATTGAAGAACCCGCCGCCGTGGAGTTGGTATTTAGCCTCGATAGGGCTATACAACTTTCCTACCACATGTTGAAACAAGCCAGTATTTTGAAGGTTTAGCCTCATTGTTACATACTTCGCTTAAATTTAGTATTTACTCATTAGAAGAGGTTTTAAACATAATTTGTTTCGTTTTTATATAGACCCATAGAACGATACCGCCCAATTTGATCGTTATAACCAACCAACAGTCTCCCTTGTCCCGTATGGGATGTTTGTGGAACAATTATTAAGCAACATTTTGAAGAGTACCTACTAAATAGGTGTAATTTGGTATAGAAGTTTGTATTACTCCTAGGTTTGGTATTGGTAAGTTTTGTCCAAACTTAGTTTAAGTTCGATGATGGGTCATATCGGTCCACTCCTTCCGGTACCTCCCCCACAAAAGTTGAAAAATATTCGGAAAAATTGTGCGCACGATAATTTTTGATGGGAGTGACCGATTTGGTCCATATTTTACACATCCTAAAACATCTACCAGATATAGATCAAGTTTGAATATCGACTATATTTGTCAACTGTTTTGAGTACCTCCCACACAAATTTTCGGATAAGTGATCTTTGAGACCTTGCAACTTGCCTTCACTGCCTCCATAAAACCGCCCGAAAGGTGTAAAACCCCAATGGAATCATGTGTAGAGGCTGGAGAGTTTGCTGTGGTCCTGTTTACAGCCATATTATGATTTCCATGGTCAAGTCCATGTCCTCTGGCATACTGGTCCAAAAGTTGTACTATGTCCCACTGAAATGACTAGTGGGTGCGGAAAGATATAACTTCCATAACTATGTCGGTCCATTCCTTCAAGTACCACCTGCGCAACACTTTTGAACTTTAATCTTCAAGTTCAAGTTCAAATGTCCAAAAAAGAGCCAGAAAATTCAGAATTCTGAAAGTTTCAATTCACATAGGCTGAGGGTATATCTCTGTCGGCAAAGCCGACTGATACTTTTTTACTTGTTTAATGTTAACTTGATCCTGAAGATTGTTTGATATTTATGTTGGTTATGGTCATTAAAGATTTGTTGTTCTCATTTTGAATTTATACTTTCTTCACACTTGATATACCTATACATATTATTTTTTAGGAGCGAACACAAAGCTTCTGGGAAATAGACTGCCAAAGAGCTGATGACTCATTCTTTAAAAATAACTTTCGAATGAGCCGAGTTGTGTTTAATCAGTTATGTCTTTTATTAAATGGTCTTCGCAAAAGTGACACGATTATGTGTCAGGCAATACCTTTAGAAAAAAGAGTTGCAATTGCCTTATATGCGTTGGGTTCATTTGCGGAATACAGGACAATTGGCAACTTGTTCAGTGTTGGGAAGAGTACTGTCTGCACTATTCTTTTGGATTTGGAGAGTATTATCCCATTTACTTGAAAAATTTTCCATTGACAAGGGAAAAAATTGAAGGCCTGTGTACATAAGCTGCTCTGCCTGATTGCCTTGCTTTCCTGCTTCATTTTTGACATAATAAAAATAAAAGAATAAAGAAGGCCGACGAAATTTCGAACTGGGTTGCCCTTTTCTTTCTTATTCTTTTATCAGAAGTAAGCAAGGTAAGCAGGCAAGGCAGCTTATGTACGCAGGCCTTTAGGCACGAATCCAAGAATTTGAAGCTTTGGGGTTTCCCCAATCTATGGGCGCAATCGGTATGTTCTACAAAGAGTATAATTTAGTTCGGTAATGATTATGTGTACGCTCGTAGGTGGCTGCCACATTGAGGCCCATCCACCCTGTTTAAGTAAGAATTAATATATTTCAGTTTAATTTGCATTGTTTGGAAATGCTCTTTTGTCGCTTTACTTTCATTGTGTTTGATTCACTCAATCGCTAGAAAACTGCCTACTCCTTTTTTGTAACAACATTGATATGTCATCTAGGAGTTTTCTTACGAGTGTTGTTCTTGCGCCTTCGCGACCTTTCGGCATTATTATTGACACTTCGTTTTCGATCGCCATCCGTAACACAGGTAATCTGTTCGCCTTGCTATTTTCCCTTTATAATTATTAATTTATTTACTCAATAAAGCTTCTGCTTTTATTATTTGAAAATTAAAACGTTCGTGTTTTATTTCTTCTCTTTTTCGAAACGCAATTTCGGCGCCTTTACACACCCAAAGATGACACAACTGATTACTACAACTACAAAGGATGGTATTCAGTTGTACTACCTGCCTTGGCGGACGCGAGGTAAAGCCTTAATTTTGTATATTACACTGTGCAACATTTTAAAGACAATCTTGTGCAAACAATTTCTCCTGTGGATTTTTTGAAACCACAGACCCAAACGACAAAAACCGTAGTTGGGTTCTGTTGTGTCAGATCCAGCGCGGATTTTATGGCTTAGTCTAAACATGGCTAAATATTGACTTTTTACAACAAATCGGGACTATAGCTATGTTCCAGAACTAAAAAGTTTTTACAATTTTTACCACATTTACACATTTTGTGTTCCCGTACACAAAATTTATATGAAAATCGTTTACGACTTTTACAACTTTTACGACTTTATAAAGTACGGGAACAGGCCATATATCTCTGAAACCAATGAGAATCATCTTCTGACCATAGAAGCAAATTTGTAGAAAAAAGCAAGAAGAAAAATTTGGAGAAATAATGAACTCGAAAAACTGCACTTATCGCCCCAAAATTTATAATGTATCTAAAAATTCCATATTTTTTTATATTTCGTACCATATCTCCAGAACTTTTAAATATTTCGTAGTATTATCTTTAGGAAAATAATGTTATACACCACTATCCATCCCATTGTTTTTAGTATATTTTTCAACGACAATTTGGTCCCGGGCCACACTAGAGCGATTTCACTGCAAACATTTCATGAAATTATGCGTCTCTAATTCGAGTTCCATAGTAGAGCAATATCATGAAATTGCTGTAGTGTACTGTATGTACTTTCCAAAAAATCATACTAGAAGCTGTTTGCATTTTGAGTGTCGCACATTGTTATAAACTATATTTCAATATGTATTTTTATACCCTCCACCATAATATGGAGAGTATAATTAAATTTGCCATTCCATTTGTAACACATTGAAATATCCGTCTGTCTTGTTGAAATCAAGATATATAATTTCGTATAGAAGTTTCTATTATGTGGATATTACTTGGTATTTTTAAATCTCAATGGGAAGAAAATTATCAGTATAAAGTTATTATAATCAGTTAAGATATTATTCTCCTTCAAGGAATTACTAATTGTTTATATTTACTTCAATACAGTGGTGGTGTAGGGCCGAGCCGAACTTAACACTTTTGTTACTTGTACAGATGTCGATTTATTTATGTGAAGTGCGGTAGTCCCGGGCGATGTAACGACTCCCAAATTTTTGAAGGGTCTTCTTTAAAGCAGCATTTGGAAAAATGTAGTCTGCTGAGGCAATTAAAAAAAATATTTGTGGAGTAGACATTCCAGTTTTTATAATTGGAGATTCCGCTTTTAAACTAAGGCGGCCATCAGACCATCTGCTTTTTCATATGTATGTTGTCACTTTGGGTATACTAATATACAGAACAGCTGATTCATACATGTGAAAAAGCAGATGGTCTGATGGCGGCCTAAGCGATAAGATGATGAAGCCGTATTTATATCAACTATAAGTCTGTCTGGTTACTTTCCCAGCAAGAATTGTCCAGCAAGAACTTTCTCAGAGAGTAAGGGGTTTTTATTCTCTTTTGCTAGAAAATTGTAAAAAGTATAAACAGACACTTTCACAGCAAAAACCAGCAAGCAATCATCTGACTTGCCAAAACAGAACAATTTGTCCGCCAACAAAGGAAGCAAACACGTTGTATTTTATTAAAAATAAAAAAGAAAATGAAACAAAAAAGTATTTTTCCACTTTACAAATTTGTTCTCCATAAAACAATACCATTAGACTATGCTATTTCCACAATAAAATTGTTTTTAATGTTCACAAACATAAATCAACAAAAAACTAAAAACAGCTGATTGATTGTTTTCAGGAAGAAGAAGAGCTTGCAAGTGCTTGCTAGAAGAAATTTGTCCAGCAAGAATTTGCAAGCTCTCAGTGAAAGAACTGTCAAAATGTCTCTCTCGAATCGCTCTCTTTTGCTGGTGTTTTGTGTTAACAGACGACTTCCAGCAACAATTGGTACAAGTTGTTACAAATTTTAGGGTAACCAGACACAGCTAATGATGCAATAAACGACACGTGGCTGGAATCATTGCAATTAACTGAAGACAATCGTTCGTATTCTGAAGACGTTGTTTCCTTGTCAGACCCTAAAACTGGTCAAAATGCAGAACAAATAAGAAGAGCCCTTTCGATATATGTATTTGTGTAGGTATTATTATGGATGGAAATAGTTTGATTTTAATTTATTTTGTTTTTAGCACAAAATTCATTCTCTCACAATTATGATGGTCTGTACACTGATGACAACAATGAATAAATTTTTCATCAAAAAGAAGTCAGACGAATGCCAAAAATATCGAAACGCCACACAGATTTAATGGAAAATCCGAATGAGTTAAAATATGTGTAGTATATAACAGTTACGTATGTATATAACATCTGTTTTCTAATATTTATAGACATAAGATTCTTTTGTACACATTTTTTTAATCATAACGTTTATTTCTGTTTAATTGTTTTATTAATTATTATTCTATTATTAAATAAAATATATTTTAGTGATATTTTGTTTTGTTTTATTCTCAGAAAAAATACAAAAATCAAGTTGGCCAATTCATAAAATGCATTCAAAACACAAAAAATATTAAACGGATATTAATACGATAATTAAATATTAAATTAAAAAGAAAAAACAAACATAGTAATAATTATGAATGAAAACAACGCATGACTAAATAAAACTGTAAAAACATCAATAACTGTAGGATTTTCTCAAAAATTCAATTAACGCGTTTTGCTCCTCCGCTTCTCTTTCCACAAAGTTTTTGGGTAAATTCTCCTTTCTTTCTTCAATTGCTTCCTTGTTTTTTTTTTTCTATTTCTGTTAGGATGTCAATTTTCTTTTCCATTTTACATACATATTCCTTAGTCTTTCTTCTTTTCTTTGATGATGTTGATGGCATTTCTGCATCGGCTGAATGGTTGCTTAAATAATCTTCGTCAATGGCAATTGGTGGTGATGGAGGGCAAAGTTCATTGGTTAATAGGTGTGTACGATAACCCAATAATATGTACAAATTCGTACAAATTTTTGCTGAATGCTGTTCGATAACAAAATTATCCAGCAAAAGAGAGCGACTTTGGAGAGATTTTTGGAGAGTTTTGTGACTGAGAACTTGCAAATTTTTGCTGGGAAAATTTGTCCCGCAAAAATTTGCAAGCCTGATCAGCTGACTTTTAATCACCTGTTCAATGTAAACAACTCGAAATGTTAACATTTTTGACCAAGAAAATTTCACAATTGCACATTTTTTTAGATTCTAAAGCGTTGAGGATATGATTAAAGCATTAAATAAGTAAACTGCAAATTTAAAATTTATGTTTTTGTTCCGTTTGGTTTAAAATATCGAAAGAAATAAAAACAAATTTCATACATTTTCGGAAACAGCTGACTTTCTTGCAAGTTTTTTGCAAAATGCTGTTCGATAACTTTCTGCAATTTTCCTTGCTTGAGAGAGTAAAATTCACTGAGAGAGGTTGCTGGAACTGACTGAGTAATTCTTGCTGGGAAAGTTATCGTACACACCTAATATATCGCACGTCAATGTGGCATCAATATCTAGAACAATACATTTGAAAATAAGAAAAGCGGTGAGAAAACGATCTAATATGTTCAGTAATATTTATAATCGCATTATGTATGTGTGTAAATGCACACTATAACCGTCATGTCCAAACCGACCAACTTTAAAACTGACTCTGTGAACCTCGTCTTAGTCCCGGTCCTCACTAGAGCGAATTCATTGAGAAAATTGCATGGCTTAAAAGCTCCAAGAAATCTTCAAGGCACCAGTTAAAATTGCAAATACGCCAGATAACTCTCGCAGGGAGTTTCTGGTTTCTCCAAAACTTGCACATAGCATTATTTCATTTATTCATGTATCACGTTGGAATATGGACTATATTGGACCCGTTCTTCGGGTACCTCCCACACAAAATTTGGGAAAAGTGCAATTTGTGAACTCGTCTCGGATATATTTAACATTTTTTTACAAAAGGTTGTTTTCATGGTGGCTAGTAGAAAAGACTCTTATTTCTTTACGTTTCCCAAAAGAATGAACTTAATATACAGTGCGTAACAGCTATCAATTGAGGACTTAACCAAAAAATCGATGCTGCAGAATAGTGTTATAGAGCGGGAACTATCAAATGGCATTATACCATCAATTACTACACACATTTGGAAAACATCGAACATATCCCTCTCAGTTACTCAATTTATACTTACTGTTAATGCTGTGCAACACGAGAAATTCCGTGTTGATGCTTTTGCAAGGTGCCAGCAGCATCTGTACATCTTAGAACAGATCCCAATCAGAGGGCGATCCTCCAGTTGTACCAATTTTCTGTTTTTCTTTCCCGCAATTTGTTATACATATATATGTACATATTCTATTAATATTTTGATGATAAAACTTACCGAAAGCGAGCTGTCACGTTATGCATCTTCGTTTTTAGTTCTCCAGCCGTGCAAGAAACATAAAAAATATATGTACATAATATTATCTTTTGAATTTGTATTTTAAAAATTATTACTCACCTTTTCCTTCAAAATGCTCCATTTTATTTCTTTTCAAATTATTTAACAAAACCGAAAATGTGTATAACTGATTTTGAAAATGGAAAAAGAAGACTTGTCAGAATTTATTACGAATGCATCGTATGAACAGGTTAGTTCGTGTACGTAATTGTGAGAGCGAAATACACTGTCTCAAACTATTGTCCGTACCCCATACAACTGAAAATATATTTGATTACATTTCGAAAAATACTTACCCAAATCGAATGGGGTGATTTCATTTTTCTAAGTCCAACACGTAGTGATAAAAATTGCCAATTAATAACAAAATAAAAATGATACACTTTTATTTTTAACGAAAAACTTAAAAATAGTTCAAAATATATACTCAAAAAATTGTCCGTACCCTATATATATGCATATATAAAATATATATTTTTTATGATGATAATGTCGTTAATATTTGGTGTAGTATCCTTTAGCTGCGATAACGTCTCTTAAGTGATTTTTCATCGATAAAGCCAGTTTGTCTGTCGTTTCTGCACCAATATTCCGCCATTCTTGAACAATGACATCTTTCAGCATTTGCTTGTTCGTTATTTTATGCTGCCGAACTTTTTTTTCTAAAATGCCCCATAGATTTTCTATGGGATTTAAATCTGGGCTCTGGGGAGGATGAGGCAACACTTCTTTAACGTTGTAAAGTAGCCATTCTCGCACAACCATGGAACTGTGCTTAGGGTCGTTATCGTGCAGGAAACGGTAATCGTCCTGTATGCCCAAATTAATGGCGCTAGCTTTTAAATTTTCTTTCAAAATATTTAAATAACTAAATTTGTCCATCGTGGTTTCCACAAACACGAGATTTCCCACACCTCCAGCAGCCATTGCACCCCAGACCATCACAGATCCACCACCGTGTTTCACAGTTGCTTTAACATTCTTTAACTGCAACGCGGTGTTATCTCTACGCCACACAAAACGTCTTCCATCCGATCCAAAAATATTAAATTTACTTTCGTCAGTAAAAATAACTGTTTTCCAGTAATCGCCAGGCTTGTCTTCATATTTTTTGGCATATTCTAAGCGCTGTTTTATATTCTTTTTTGATATAATAGGTTTTTTGCGTGGAACACGTGCCTTATATTCGTTGTCATGAAGAAAGTTCCGTACCGTTTGTGCGCTTAAAGTGACATTTTCATCCTTTTTAATATTGTTAGCTATTTCTACAGCACTTGTTTTGGGTTCCAGCTTAACCATTCGGTCGATCTTTCTTCCCAATGGAGCGTCTATGATTTTTTTACGACCTCTTCCTGGAGCAATTGACAATGAACCTGTCTTTTTGTAATTTTGTATTACATATTGCACGGATGATTTTGGTCTAGAAATATTTTCTGCGATTTCATTAGGTGTGTTCGTTTACGCGATTATTTGTACAAATTTGTACAAATTGTTACGGGATGTTGTTCGTTTACACAATTATCCAGCAAAAGAGAGCGAATTGAGAGAGCACTTTTGACAGTTGTGTGACTGAGAACTTACAAATTCTTGCTGGGAAAATTTGTCCAGTAAGAATTCGTAAGTTAGATCAGCTGTTCATTAATCAGTTGTTTTGCGGTAAACAAACAAAACAAACAAGAGTTTGCAGAATAAATTTATTTTTTAACACTTTGGAAGGAAATAACATAAGTAAAAAATAAATAAATAAAGAACTTTTGGTTAACAATTTAATTTAGGTTGCAAAACAAAGCGCGGTGACTGGAATACCTTTGGATATGTCCAACCAAGGAGATGCTGGAAGAACAGGTACATATTTGTTGTAGACGCTTCATAAATGGTTGTTAATTGTTTTCTAATTTGTGTTCATACTTTACAACAGGCTGTGTGGTCAAGTGATTCATGTTTTGGACGAAATTTCTTTTAGGCTATTTGATGTAAATTTTGTTCTGTCCACCCGTTCATCTGACTGAAGCGCAAGGTGACAACCGAACGGAGTACCGATTATAGTGGGGCAACACAAAATTTCAAATGTGCAGTTTAAAAGAATACTTCCTGAGATTACTATCCTTAAGTTCTAAAAAAAAACATTCAGGCACCGAATAAATTGCTAGTCTTCAAGATAACTTTCGAAAGCTTAAACATTGGCCTTCCAAACTCACATAAAATTCGAAGATTGGATTATATTGATGTACCGTACCCCCATAAAACTTCAAACATTTTGGCTTTAATAAAGGCTGATACCTGTTCACAAATAAATTTTGAAGTTTTTTTAGGATAGTGGGTGCCCCGGTGGTCCAATTGTAAACACATCCGCATTGCACCGTGAATACCCTGGTTCGGGCAATTTGGAGTTGATTTAGCCATGTCCGTCCGTCTGTCTGGCTGGCGCGTATGGTAACCAATTTGGTCCATACTTTCTACATCGTAATATTTCTACCAGACATAGATCGAATTTCGAATATGGACTATATCGGTAAATTCTTCGTGTACCTTCCACACTAAATTTCGGAACCGCATCCAACCATATGATTTTTGTGGAATCACCATCAGAATTTACTTGTGGATTTGTCTCATCCTGAGAATATGAAGATGGCAATTCCAAACCAAGTTTTACCGCGTCAACTCCTGGTTCAGGATTTGGCGAGAACACAATCTCATGAAAATCTTCTTTCGAAGTCGTTTGGGACAAAACAGAAAACTCTGGATCTAAAAGATAACCAATATTAATTAAAACAAAAATACTTCGTTTGTATGTTCCTGGGGAGCACACCAAATCCTACTTCTTTTTATTATTCATTTTGTGCAATAAAACTGTTCCAAATTATGGTTTTGTTGATTTTGTTTATTTGCGCCAAATTTGTTTTTTTTTTTTATCAGCTGTTATCTTGCAAGTGTTTTGCTAGATGCTGTTCGTTTACCTTTTGTAATTTTTTCTCTTGTGAGAGTAAAATTGTTATTTATTCTCAGTAACTTCTTGCTGAGTAAATGTTACGGGAAAAGTAAACGCACCTATTATAACTTTTTCCTTCATTATGCAGTTTAATAATTATTCTTTAATGACAATAGGAATCTTAGTCTGTGTTTAGACACACAAATTTCTCGGGAAAGTAAATTGAGTTTTTGGGAGAGAGCGGAGAGGAAAGAGCTCCTCAATACTCTTTCCTACCCCCTATTGCCTAAAAACTGAATTTACTTTCCCGTGTGTCTAAACACGGACTTAGAATGGTTTTTATTATTCGAACCCATATTGCTAAACTGTTACACGCACTATTCCGACAAATCTCTTTATTAGACTGGACAACTTGTCTAATTTCATTTCAACTTCAATAATTAAAGATCCGTTATGTTAGAGAAACCCATATTTCTCTCTGGCCAATGATTCTTTTTGTTTTGTTATTTGCATAAAATTGCAGTGAAACATTTTTATTTAATTTTTATTTTGCAATTATTATAATCAATTGATGTACTTTTAAAAACAATTTACTTAACTCGAATCGTGCAATTATTTTTCGAATTATAATCAAATATATTTTCAGTTGTATGGGGTACGGACAATTGTTTGAGACAGTGTACGTAATTAAAGTGCTGGTCTGAACATGGCATAATTTTATGAAATTGCAGTAGTGGGGAACTCGATCTAAGAACCCATAGTTTCATGCACGAATACAAAGCAACTGATGTTTCGGAAGTCTGCCAGAGTTTATGATTTTTGCTATCATACCTGTTGTGGGATTCTCTAACGCCTTTTTAGGTTACCGACAAAAATTGGTAAAATTAAAACCCAAAATTATGAATGAAAATTATAAGCATTTCAATTCCAACTATTTTTGTTGGTAACCAAAAAAAGCGTTAGAGAATCCCTACTAAAAATGTAAACAACAGCTTTGCCCAACAAACAAAACAGCTGTTCCCTTTATGTTTACAAACGAGTATAAAGCGCGCTCTACTCGAAAAAAGTACATACGTCCATATTTATATTAGGCAATTTTCCTTGTGGCAATTGTCAGTTTGATGGAGAGAGATTTGAGGTATATGGTAACTCTTTGCCTCCAAACACCCTCTCTCATCGACAAACTGACAATTGCCGCAAGGAAAATGGCCTAATGTAAATTGGGACTACATACATACACATGTATATTTCCTTGGGGTGTATGCAAACTTTTGTCCCTATCTTTTTTGGAATTTCATAAAAATCATTACTTACCCTAAAACCCGAGATTTATGGGTCCCTAACTGTATGTATCTGTGCCACTGTATTTTAAAAGAAACACATTTCCACAATATTTTTTAACAATACAAAACAAATAACTAAAATAAAACAATCCACAAAACAAATATGAAATAAAAAAAAATAAACAAAACAATTAAAACTTACGACGTCTTTTAGATTCGGGTACCTCCCACTCCTCGTTGGAACTACTGAATTCTTCTGAACTAGTTACTTCGAATATCGCTGGCCTTTCTGAGGAACCCATTATTACTTTGTCGAATTTGCTGTCAGTTGCAGGCCTGGTTGGGTCATACATCTGACCAGCAAACGGGATGCATTGTAAGAATGGGTCTTTTTTGTTCGATTTACACCATCTCAAAAATATACAATTTTTAATATAACCATTATAACAAATTTTGTGTCGGTTATATTTCGCCAACGACGCTTTAAGATGACGCCATAACCCTTAGATTGTGTTCGTGTGCTGGCCCGTCACCGGATCCACAATGATCAACGAATGGTTTACTCGGTAATGAGTATACCCCTCGTCAGCGAAGCTATCATGCGCCCGCAATATAAAATTATTAATACCAACATTATAAGATTCCTGAAATTATTACCGCTTAATAGTTGGCAGCAGTGCTTCGCGCGATCGGTCTTCTACCGGGACTATAAAACATTGATACCTCTTTCGACGCCGCCAAAAACCCACTGACTCTCCACATGGTGGCCACGGTTGTATTTACGTTTACCGATTTTAGGCTCATATATTTCAACTACCATTCCAGGTCCTCGAATTTCAAGGAGGGTCTGAAAGGAGCTTCATACAAATAAAATAATAAAAAAATAGGATCTCCTACCTTTTTGGCTAAGTAAACCAATACAAAATCATTAACAAACTTAAAAAAAGTATTAATAAAAATATTTATCTCACCTGGACGAAGAGAAGAATACCACTTGGGAATAGAATCCTAGTTTAGGAAAAAATTTATGATCAAGATGATGAACTTTGAGTGGTACTGGATTAGTTCGTGCTGTTTTATTAAATCGACAAGCTGTAATGGCAAATTTATTTGCTTTTTATTGATTTTTTTCTTTGAATAAGTGAATGTGTTGAATCACATTCCATTCGCGAGTGACCAACTACTAAATACTTGTGTTCTATCGTTATACATATTTTTCTCTACACATAAGGAAAGTAAAGCGTTAGATAGTACTTCATTTCGATTCTGATAGTCAGCCATCAGAATAAATAATAATATGGTATTTGTTCGGTGATTGATCAAGTGAACTTCATAAATATTTAATAATGCATGTTGCAAAAGTTGATGCAACAATATTTCCTTCCGTCTCATCCCAGATAAAGTTGTCAGAAACGTGACTTGTAACATTGTATATGGTAAAGTTGTGCACTTGTAGTTTCATTTTGTAATACAGCTTTACGGTTTTCATATCGTCATAATAAACCACTCAACTTGAAAGAATATGCATACTTTATGTGTGTACGATAACTTCGCAAGTGAAAAGTTTTTGCAAGCACTCAGCAAGTTCTCAGTAACCTCTCTCCACCAATTTTGCTCTCTCGAAGCAAAAAATTTGCAGATTGTTATCGAACAATTTGCAAAAACTTGCAAGAAGTCAGCTGATTTGATAAACAAGAAGAAGTTGGAGGAAAAGATTAAACTTAACAATTGAAGGTGGGTACAATTTCTTATACCCTCAGCATTTATGCTAACGAGGGTATGTATATACACTTTCATACGGGCAAAATGTGCCTCATCGAAATAATGGTTTTAGACTCCAAGTATGTTTGGACGAAATGTGTTTCAGACAATTTGGAGTCGATTTAGCAATGTCCGTCTGTCTGGCTGGTGCGCACGATAACTCTCGAACGGATGAACCGATTCGGTCCAAAATTTGGCTTTCGCAATATTTTGTCCAAACTTAGTTTAAGTTCGAAGACGGGCTATATCGGTCCACTTCATCCGGTACCTCCCCCACAAAAGTTCGGAAAATTTGTGCGCACGATAACTCTTGAAGGGAGCCACCGATTTGGTCCAAAGTTTGCACATCTTGAAATTTCTACCAAACTTAAATGAGGTTCCAATATGGACTCAATCGGTCCACGCCTTCGGGTACCTCCCACACAAAATTTCGGAAAATGTCAGTTTAGGACCTGCTTTCGAATCGTTTTGGTTTTTGTTGTAGCATCTTGTATTCACGGCCCCCCATTCGGCGGTACAAGTTTCATCAGGGGCAAAACCCTAATTCCTGAGAAAATAGTCTGAAAGTTTCAAAAAACCCCTATGACACCGTGTGTAGTGGTTGGAGCGCAAGATAACTCTCAAACGGACCTACCGATTCGATTGAAAATTTGGCCTTCATAATATGTTGTCCAAACTTAGTTTAAGTTCGAAGATAAGCCATATGGGTTCATTCCTTCAGGTATCTCCCCCACAAAAGTTCAAAAAATATTCGGAAAAATTGTGCTCACGATAACTCTTGAAGGGACCGACCGATTTGGTTTATACTTTACGCATCCTAATATATCTACCAGATATAGATCAGGTTTGAATATGGACTATATTTGCCCATTCTATCGGGTACCTCACACACAAAATTTCGGATAAGTTCACTTTAAGACCTGCTCTTGACTAACTTTGATTTCTGTTGAAGCAACTTGCAATCGCTGTCTAAATTACAACGATAAAAATTTTGTCAGTGGCAAGTCCATACATCTTGGAAAAACAGCCCGAAAGTTGTAAAAAACTCCTATGGCACCATATATTAAAGCTGAGGTGCACAATAACTCTTGAACTGATAGACCGATTTGGTCCAGAATTTGATCTTTGTCCAAACTTAGTTTAACTTCTAAACTAGCCCATATCGGTCCTCTCCTTAGAATACCTCCCCCACAAAAGTTCAACATTTGTGTCCAAGTGCAGTTTAGGGTCTGTTCGGAGATCCTTTGGAAATTTATACCGATGATGTACAGCCATATTATGTTTTCCGTGGACAAGTCCATGCTTCCTGGCATACTGGTCCAACAGGTGTACGATAACCCACTGAAATGACTAGTGGGCGCGATATCTATCGCAAAGATATGACTCTCAAAATAATATCCACTTCCGTAATGCACTATGCCGGTCCATACCCTCCTCCTCAAATGTCCAAAAACTGGCACAAAATTCTGAAAACACCCTAAATACATTCGATCTGTCCGTAGATGAAAGTTCCAATTCACATATGCTGATACTGCGCCAATGTTCCCAAACTGCGTTCCACCCGGCTATCGTGTTAAGTAAGGCCTCGGCCCTTAGTGTTGCTACAACTACAATTCCCTTTCCAATGCACAAATATAAAACATACTGGAACGCAGTGCGATGTTTGGCATACATATTTATTAATATCGTTCGGAATACCTAGCCGTCTACGTTGCGTTTCTCCTACTCCATGGATGCACAGCTATTTGCTTGGATTTGATACCTTTAAAAAAAAATAGTCACCACAAACTACAAAACAAGTTATTTTACTTACATTATCGTTTTCCATAATTTATTTAATAATTTGTTGCCTTTTTTATATCTATTTATTTTAATAGCCAAACGTTTGTTTATGTTTTTGCCAAGAAGTCCCCCACAAAACATTCGAATTTAAATCAGCTGATCAAACTTGCAAATTCTTACAAGAAAAATTTTCCTTGCTAAAACTTGTAAACAAAAGTCTCCAAAACTCTCCAATAATCTCTCACAATTGTCTCCAAATTCTCTCTCTTTTACTTTGCAAGTTTGTTATCGAACAGCATTTTGTAAAAGTTGGTGCAAATTTGCACAAACTTTTGGGTTATCGTACAGACCTTTTATCTTGTCATCTCTGACCTTTATTCCATCAAAGGAAAGTACACATATTCTTTCATTTGGTGGTTTATTTTCAAATTCGAGAATAACTGTTTCTGTTTTTTTCCGCAAAACACATGGGGCTGTCTGGGAAGTAAAGATCGACATAGTCTGTGGGTGAGGATTTGAAGTTCAAGAAATCTTGTTCAATTTTAAAAGCTGTGCTAGAAAATAAGAGTTTTGTTATGAGAAGCTTGATCTCCCTCGATATTATGTCGTTCCAAATTTGTTTATAGGTACGCTCATCTTCAGCCACAGTTGGAGATGTAGATGCAGCAGCAGATTCAACCGCAGTTGGAGGTGCATCAGCAGATTCAGCCGCAGTTGGAAATGTAGCAACAGATTCACCCGCAGTTGGAGATGCATGGGCAGATTCAGCCGCACTTTGAGATGTAGCAGTAGATGCAGCAACAGGTTCAGTCGCAGTTGGTGATGCAGCAGCAGATTCAGCGCAGCTGCAGAAGTAGATACAGCTTCAACTAAATCTGCAGAGGACGTTGTTAAAATGGGTCAGGCCTATTGGTATAAATATATTTGTTTTATTGCTTCCTCCCTAAATGCAGATAGCATATATATTTATTATAAGGGCCTAGGTACATAAGCTGCCTCGCCTGCTTGGCTCGCTTTCCTGCTTCATTTCTGACATAACAAAAATAAAAGATTAAAGAAGGCTGAGCCAATTTCGAACTACGTGGCCCTATTCTTTTTTATTATCTTATCAGAAGCAGGCAAGACAAGCAGGCGAGGCAGCTTAAGTACCCAGGCCTTTAAAGTCAGCTTCAGGCCCATAGTATTGCCGTAAAACGTCTATCCATGCTGTCCTAACAGAATTTAACTTATTGTTTGGCATCCTCTCGTTGTTGTTGCATGTTGGAGGACAAAATTTCTTAATTGATGACATCTGAAAATAAAATAAAAAGCGGTTAGACAGGATATAGTTCTCATCTCAAATAGATGTCAGGATAAATAGTATTTCTAAGGATCCTAATGTTCTTCAAGGATAACGAGAAGAATAATTACAAACTCCTGACTTATGGAACTGATTTTAATAATAATTAATATTTGAAATTTTTTCTATTCTGCTTAGATTAAAGCAAGTTTTTATGTTGTTTTCTTTTCCAAATTATTATTTTATATTATTTTAAATTTCGCTTTTAAGAGTTTATTCATTATAGACCCCAGTACTACGTTTGCACATAATCGGATTTAATAAACCCACTTGGTTTCAAATGTACATTCCATTGTGTGTACGTCAAAATAAATCCCCATAAAGAAGGTTATTTCGACAAAAAGCTCTAACGTAAACGGCGTTTAGGTTAGGTCGGCGATTTGGAAATCTCTCCAGTCGAAAGGCTATTCTAATTCTAAATGAAGTCGCTACATGTATCCTGTGGCCCATAGTCAGACGGTAAGGCCAATCCAACTCTATACGAAGTCACAACATATACATACCTCCCTAATCCCACTTATATCAGCAATTGAACCAAAATAATAAACATAGTTTTTTTTCTCATTTAAATGTTTAATAAATTAATTAAGTACTTATTTTTTACTATTACCTCTAAACCTAATATTAACATAAATTCAATTTCTTATAGGTGTACCCTCCCCCTCCCTTTTAACAGCCAACTCATTCATTGTCTTCGACTATGAAAACCATCATGGCAAGCGGTACGCTTGGAACCCAAACACGAGGCATAGGCCATGGCATGGGGTATAAAATTCTGCTCATACACCCCGGTAAAGAGATGGGCAAATGGTCCACTGGCAAAGACAGCAACATCATCACCACCATGTGTTTCGGATTCCAATGGAACTGTGGTGGGGAATTTATAGTCTTTGTGTTTCATATTGATATCCTTGAGATTTTTCCTCTTCAAACCCACGCCGGCTTTAAGGACATTATTGTCATAACCAGGTCCATTGGCATATGACAATGTGGCATAGGGTAGCTCATCCAAAGCCAGTTGGCCGTTATTAATACCGAAGATGTCATTTTTACGACTAGAATAACCAGCCACTGACATGGTGTGGGAGTGATCTGATGTAACAACAATCAGGGTATCATCTTGAGATGTTTGTTGGCGGGCAAAACGTATGGCCTTATCGAATTCTGCAGTTTCATCTAATGCCTTCAAAGCCAAGGTATCATGATGGGCATGATCAATGCGTCCACCCTCCACAAAAAGGAAGTAACCTTTGCCCTTACTTTGCTGCTCGAGAATTTGTAAGGCTTGTTCTACCATTTCCCTGAGGCTGGGTATAACCGAACGATCAGCATCTAAGTGATATGGCATGTGGTTGTCGGCAAAAAGACCCATTACACGTTCTGTGTCTTTTGGAAGATTTCGAAGTTCTGCTTTGTTTTGTACAAAAGCTGCTTTGGAACCATGCATTGCTTGCCATACTTTGATTAAATTACGACCATCTAAACGTTTTCCGTTCTCTGCTATGGGTAAGAAATGTTCACGACCACCTCCCATAATGACATTTAGTTTGCGTCCAACTTCATTGTATATCAATTGGGTGGCAATATCTTGACAATTCGCAGGATTATTGTTAGTATTAACAATTTCAGCATCATTTTCCCAATTACGATTAGCGGCATGAGCATAAACTCCGGCGGGTGAGGCATGTGTTACTGTTGTTGTGGTAATTAGACCCGTGGCCATACCTTGAGCTTGGGCCCAGGCGGCAATCGAATGGACATGATGCTCGCTAATATTTTGAGCCTCACAATTGTTCAGTTCAATGGCGGCGGTTACTCCCACGGTGGCGTAATTGGCCTTGACACCACCCAAATAGGCAGTGGCAGTACAGGCGGAATCGGCTACTTGCGAGTTGGCACAATAAGTCTGGAAGGAAAGTAGAACAAAATATTATAAATTAAATTTTTTTATAGGAAAACAGCAAAGAAAGGGAAATTTATAGAAAAATGTTTTCTTTGTCGGCTTTGTAGACTTGTTAGGGAATGTCTAAGTGGAGCCGACGGGAAAATAGCAAAGTGGTTCTGGATTTTTGTTATAATTTGTAAAGCAAGAAAATTAAGCCAAATTATGTGAGTGTTTTTTTTTACTTTCAGGAACTACGAGATTTGCTCTGCTTCTTAAATTACAAGGGAATACCAGAGCTGAACCTTAATTCTGACCTTTATAATTAATTTATTTTGTCCCTTACCTTGCTCAGGCCAATATAGGGGAACTTTTCAAAAGTAAATTGCTTCTCTTCTCCACCGAGATAAACTCGTCCAGCCGTTATGGTTGGTATGGACATACCATCACCCAGAAACATAATCACATTTTTTGCCATATTTGTATTTAGCAAAGATTTACTTGACAATTGCTCGCTCAGTGTATCCTGGGCAACATCATTCCAAAATTCCAGATATTTTTCTTCTGGCTTGGATGAGTCGAATTTCAGCATTGGCATGGCTCTTTTATATAGGCGATCGACGGGTTTAAAGTTAAATGTCGGATGCATACGGTGATCGTGATCACTAGTATCATCGGGAGAGGAAATCACTGGAAAAAGATAGACGTAAAGTAGATTTTAAAAATGATTTGCTATATGTTAGGGAAGATTTCAAAAAGATCACTTACTGCCTCATTTTTGAGAAATAAAACAAAAATTTTATTACACATCACTTACCTCCACACTGTACCATCTTTAAACCAATCGTCAAGATCAGCAGGACAGTCAACGAGTTTTTAAATGTTTTCAACATTTTCTTTTGTATTTTGAATGGCTCAAACCTATTCGGCTTAAGTTAGCAGTTTGAAGGTTTCTTTAGCTCTGATGCTTCGTGATTTCCAATTGAGCTATTTATAGTCATTTTTCAAATAAATACTTTCGTTTTGATGCCATTTCATCTGTTATGCTTGTATAAAGGCTTGTGTAGTGTGGGGGTATTTTTACAGATAAGAACGAATTGATTCAAAATAATATTAATATTAGAAATGTATTTCTTTTCTATTTTGTTTAGATTAAGACACGTTTTTATGTTATTTTCTTTTCGAAAAGGGTGTTGGTTTTCAAATGAAAATGTGTTTGTATTGTTATTATTTCTTCCACTTTTAAGAGGTCATTGTTATTATGGGTTAGTGGGTAATTTACACTAGGTTAGCGGATTCATTAGCTGGTCAAGTGACTATGCTATTTTCGTCAAAAAATATACATACATACATACATAACAATTGGTCTGTTCCTTTACTTTCGAAAATGGTAAAACCAGCAAAAGTAGTAAAAGTTGTAAACTGCACTCATATGAATTGCATGGTCTCTGAAGTAAAGGAACGCTTTTCGAGTAAAAAGTGGTAAAACTTGAAGATTCTTGCACGTAAAGGAACAGAGCTAATATGTGTAAATTTCTGAATTTACAAAATGTTTCCTCTTGGTCACACTAGAGTCGTTTCATTGAAACAATGTCATATAATCATGCATCCCTATATCGAGTTCGGTGCTAGGGAATCGATCTAATTTTTAAAGTTCCAATAAAAACACTCTCGTGTGACCTTTGACATATTAAAGCCGTTACAAAAATCAATGTGTTTTTCGGCAATTAAAGCCTGTTGTGATTGTTACATTTTTTCGCTTCATATTTTTCAACTCTGCTATTTTATGTTTATTAGTCTTTCTGAAACCATATTATTATATTATGGTATTGTAGACTTTCTGAAATCATCGTCGAAAAATGTCCAAAAATCAGGTTCGCATGTACTACCTGACTCAATAATATCAGCAATTTTGTCTCCTTGTTTTTGGAATTTCAATTTGCATATTCTTTTCCTTAAACGCTTTACTATAGTTCCATAATCTGAACTGTTTTTCTTAAAAGCTTTTATTTTGAAGCGTGGGTCAAAGTACCCCCTGCATATGCATCACAGTGCTAATATTGTTATCTTTGGTGAGAACATGTTGGCAGAAGACCATTGTAAAATTCGATAGAAAAATTACGTTCGAGTGTGTTACACAGCTTTCCGCAGAAATTTCTACAGTCATGTAATGAATGGGTTATGTATGAATAGGTAGAACTTATTACATGGTGCCCCACTGTTTGAAATTAAGGACCAAATCCAACCGTGCATGGGATGACGACATTTTTAATATCTGACAGTTTTAATACTTTGAAGCGTGGGTCAAAGCACATTCTTTATATACATGTATATGAAAGTGCTAATACTGTTCTCTTTGGGGAGGATAAATCGGCAATATATGTACTGTTTTAAAATATTCCTAAGAGCCAGTACGTTCGAGAGTGTTACACAACTCTCCGCAGAAATTTCTACAGCCATCTAAAAATGGCTTAAATATAGGTAGAATTTATTAGATGAGAGAAATAACGGATCAAACCCGACCTGATCCAGGATAAGGTTGTTATGACGGCATTTTTAATATCATGAATTCGTTGAAGCATCTTGTATGTTGAGTTCCAACGGGTATCCACGTTCTGTTTTAAATTTCAACTCTGTAATGCTTCTTCCAAACATTTGGGATTTTGTTGAAGAAGGTATGAATGTTGCGCATTTTTACCAAAAGTTACTAGGCGTCTACACCAGACAATTTGTCTTCAAATACACCTCTGATTTACTAACACATACGTTTGTCGGATGTCTTACAGCTGTCCATCATTTTTTCACAGGCAGTGGGGTTTACAAATTTTTTACATTTTTGTAAAACTAAGTGAGATAATAATTGAAATGTGTTGAAAACAAAAGAAGAACAAAAGCAAAATATGTGAACGGAGAACAAAAAGAAATCGACGATTTTCATTTATAATTTTACAACTGTTTTTGCAGTTGTCTGGACGCATACGTAACACAGGCATGTTTTGGGATTTTGACAATCTATACATGAACTCAACTGTCCTGTCATGTGTAAACGCAGGGTAATGGGTACTTTACACGATATGTTTTTTACATATGAGTCGTCACTTCTCCCATATAAAATATATATGCAAAGTGACAGCACATATGTAAAAAACATATCGTGTAAAGTACCCATTAGGGACATTTTATCAATCAGGCAAGACAACCAAGTCCACATTTACATTAGGCAATATTCCTTGCGGCAATTGTCAGTTTGTAGGTGAGAGAGGGTGTTGAGAGGCAAAAGGTTACCATATACCTTACCCCTCTCTCCATTAAACTAACAATTGCAGCAAGGAATATTGCCTAATGTAAATATGGACCAATGCAAGGAAAGTTTACAACAGTTGTGTTCCTTTACTTACCTAAGGTTACCATTTTTACCATTTGTTACCATATTTATGCCCATAATTTCTAGCCCTAGGTAACCGGGAAGGTAGCTACCTATTAGTTATCTTTACCTACGCGTTTGGTAATTTCTGCGTGCCATTTACCGAGGCGTGTAAATTTTGAAAACTTGTGGTAACATTGGTGACGTTCATTCATGATTTCGTAAAAACATTGCCACATATAAGTGTTTTACAATTTTTAACACATTGGCAACGATCAGCCAGGTAAAATCCTTGGTGTAAGTAACAAGGCCGTTTTCGACCTGGTAACGTTACCTATGGATTGAAATTATGAAATGTTGCTTACACGGGGGACATCTATGAACTAATAGATAACTACGCGTAGAAATTACGGGCATTAACCTGCAAAGAGTTCCTTAACCCCAAAAAGTGGTAAAACTGGAGGACATTTTTAAGAGAGAGGGAGAGGAGAGATAACAAAAATTACTTTCTCTTCTACCGCAGGCTACCAGACAAATTTCTTCGCGTAAAAAATGGTAGAACTGATTTTTCGATATTTGTTTGACGATTACTTGACAATGACGAAAAAATGAACAAAAACAGAAGAAAAAAAACGAAAGCTCACAAAAAAATAAAAATTGTGAATTAAAATAAAAAAGTGAATTTTTATGTTTTTTTTTGACATTGCTACCAGATCAAAAATTTTTTCGTTCCTTTACTTTTCTGGTAAAACTGGCAATTTTGAACAATTTTGACAGTTTTCTCTTTTAAAATTAAAGAAGTAAGGGAACAAAGCTAACATTGTCAGAGCCGATAGCCAAACTAATCAGCTGTTATACTTAGTTTCTTCTACAATCCGGAAGGCATGATGTCATTTGACTATAATTTTTAGTATTTGTTAATTTTTTCAGCGTTAAGGCCTAGGACTTAATCTGCCTTGCCTGCTTGCCTATCTTGATTCTGATAAAAGAATAAAAAAGAAAAGGATAAGTCAGTTCAAAATTTGCTCAGCCTCCTTTATTCTTTTATTTTTATTATGTCAGAAATGAAGCAAGAAAGCAAGGCAAGCAGGCGAGGCAGTTTATGTACCTAGGCCTTTACGAATTGGTGCAATTATATGGGCGAACTAGGAAATGTTTGCTTGGTTGACATTTTAATGGCGTATAAGCGTTGTTATTGTAGCAGTACTTGGTGTACTGAGTTCGCAGCCGCTGGCCAGGGCAATGTTGGAAGTCGAGGTCGAGCTTTTTTCATCTCCTGAGATTGTCTTCCTTTTTCCTTTTGATCCTGAGATAACACTAAACGAAATTCTAACAGCCATGTTATATTAATTCTGCAAAATTAAACACTGATTACACTGTACAACAAAATCTAACTTTTTTTTTAAAATTACAAGAAACCCCGCACAGATTATGAAAGAGGACCGAAATAAAGAAGACACGTGTATCGGCGTTTTGAAAGTTTACGTCGGGAAGTAACCTAAATAGGCGTGGCAAGTTCCGCCCTTGCATTTTAGGTATAAAGTGTCTTTGGCAATATTACTGACAACAATGCGGGGTATCTTTTTATGAAAAAAATTAACCATCATGCGAGTCACTAAACGGGTCTGTTTGGTGCTTTTTTCAAAAACGTTTAAAAACTCCTTTAAAATGTGATCTTATCAGATCAAAATATTCTACAAAATTATTTGTCATAAAATTTTACTATAGGTCCCCGAATACACCAAACTTCTAAATCGTACCTAAACGCCAGGAATCTGCCAAAAGTACAATCCTAAAATGCACATACCATTACAAGGGTCACTCGAAAACCTTCTGGCCTAGGCAACTCACAGTGTCGCCAGGTGTCATTTGATATTTTTTTTTTGGAAAGTTTGACAGTTTTTAGTCTAAGCGTACTCAGGTCAGTTTGACATATGACCATGTGTTGGGTTGTTTACAGTGACTTGAAAAAATCACTTTGCAAAAATGGAATTTACTTGTAAACATTTTCGTCCGATAATTTTTCATAACTTTCGACGTGGATAATCACGGCAAGAGGGCATCGATCAAACTAAATCTTTGTATGTCGATAAAGGACCATCCCATTCAATTCAATCGTGGCGGGCACTCACTAAAAAAACGAAGGTCATGAGGGTCGTCCAAAAACGGCCGTTGAGCCAGAAAAAAAATTAACCGTTCACACACCGATAATCCAAAATCGTCATGTTAAATACCGTGAGATAGAGACATCCTTGGGCATTTATTCCACCAACTGACATTCGATATTGTATGAATACTTGGCGGCAAAAATGGGGGTTTTCTCGTTGGATCCCGTGTTGATCGGTACAAGCAATTTCGAAAAAAATACGATCGTCGTTCTTCGAAAGACGTTTATAAGGTGGATACAGGTGACGAATCATTGAACTATGCGTACGAAAAATAGCAGCAATCGCCAGAAGATGCTGCAGAAGCGTTCAAAACCTATGTTTTGGAGGTGTAAACAACCTTACACATGGTCGTATGTCAAACTGTCCTCAGTGCACTAACTAGGCGTTTACACCAGACAGTGTGTCTTCAAATACAACTCTGATTTACTAACACATACATACATTTGTCGTTTGTCTCTCAGCTGTCCATCATTTTTTCACAGACAGTAGGGAAAACAAGTTTTTGACATTTTTGTAAAAATAAGTGAGATAATAATTGAAATGTGTTGAAAACAAAAGAACATGAACAAAAACAAAATATGAGAACGGAAAACAAAAATAAATCGATGATTTTCATTCAAAATTTTACAACTGTTTTTGTAGTTGTCGGGACGCCTACGTCACACAGGCAAGTTGCGGGATTTTGACAACTAATACATGAAGTCAACTGTCAATCTGTCTGTCAAACTTTTAAAAAATGAAAAATGACACCTGACGACACTACGTGTTGCCTAGGCCAGAAGGTTTTCGATTGACTCTCGTATTTTAGCAGGTAGTAGAACCTAGTGTTATACAATGCAATTTAGAGTTTTTTTAATATTTATTTCGAAAGGTTCCGGTTAGATCTTTATAACCAGTTTAATTTTTTGGGCATGTGCCAACGGACTAAAACCAGAATTAGACGTTACATAGCCATAACGCTATAACCATAGAAAACCAAAACCCAATTGGTTTCTTATTGTTATGTCACTACTGATCGAATACATTGATTTCCATAGGTTTGGTTCAATCAGCTGATTGATATGGCCTTATGGCGTTATGGTTATGTCACGTCTAATTCTACCTTAAACGCCAATCATTGGCGGTTTTCTACATTTACAAACTTTCAATCACACCAATACTTTTTCAATACCTCTAAAATTTGTTTTCATTTTATTTTCGTGATTCCTTCACATTATTGTTGTCATTCACATCTCTAACGCCCTCTTAAGAAAAACTGATAACAACTCTTATGATGATGGTTTGTTGCTCGCTGGATCGATCACATGTACAGTTGGTCAAGTCTCGAGACTTTCCATGAATTAACAAAAATTTTCAATTTATGTTTCAAACTATGTTTGTCTTGATTCCATAATCTCTGAAACACGTGTTAATCTTACGAAAAATGTATTCTTATCAATATGATGTTGTTATTTTAAAGAGGCTAGGTTTGTTTTGTTCACGTGACGGAAAGAAGCCGACAACGTTTGCCTGACATCTAATTGAGAAGCTGTTTTAATCGACAAACAAAAAATAAATAAAAATAAATAGTGAACTTGTGGGGGAAAATTTTTACGCAAATAATAGATTATCTAGGAAAAGCGTTCTAATCTATTTTATATTTTCTTGTATGGGGGTATGCGGGAAGATGAAAACTGTAATATGGACTTACCTAATATTTATTTTCAATTGAATGCAATCAGCTTTAGTGCTATCTTATGCAATTCTGTCATCATATTTCATTATTATTCGAAAAAATATGAATATAATTTTTTTAAATTTAATGTCATGTTTTGATTTCGATTTAGTTCAGATTTAGCGATGCGATTTTCAAAATACATACCTAACAAAGCGACACAATTGGTCTGTTCCAGTACTGCAAGAATCTACTAATTTTTACTATTTTTTTCGATAACATAAAGGAAAAATTGCTATCGTAGTAAAAAATAGTAGCTTCTTGCAGGTTGTGGAACAGAGCAAATAATGAAAGAATTTGTTTTGCGAAAAAATATAAATTTGGGGAACAAGAATTTAAAAATGTAATATTTAGTGATGAAAAAGTTCAATTTGTTCCGGTGAAATTTAATTTCATGAAAGGCGTTCTTAAATCGAATTCCCCACTACAACAATTTTATGATTTTACTCGACTATGGAACTCGATCTAGAAACGCCTAATTTCATGAAATTTTTTCAATGAAATCTCTCTAGCGTGGACCGGGACTTTGGACGGACCTGATGCTCAACATAAATACTGGACAGATTTGCGACATCTTCAAAGTCGAATTTATGCTTTGTTCCAACCAAAATGAATGCCGAAACATAGGTTGAGTTATTAGAGAACAATTTAATAGATTTTCCTGGAGAACTTTAGGGAGTTAAGTGGACTTTCCAGCAATTCACGAAGAACTCTTTAAAGGCACGAAACATACCAGCAAAAAAAAATTGGAAGTTGTGCAATTGGAGTTATGATTTTACAACATCTTTCGATGTAGTCCAACAATGCACTCCGTTCGATACATTTTATAAGCAGTTGCTTTAGAGATCCCTAGAAAACAAAAACTGTTGGTTGATCCCTACCCGACATAATTTCTTCAAAAGAGAAACAAGTGTGAACATATGAAGAATTTGTTATAAAATAAAAAAATACAAACTAAAGTTGTGCAAATTTTTGTGGTAATTTACGAGACGGACATTTTTAGTGGAGTTGGAGTCGAAAGCTAAACTAATGATGGGAAGGCAACATAGAAAACCTTTAGGATGACGAAGCAAAATCAGCTGCGCTTGGATTAAATGGAGAACGGAGGAAGTACACTCAATTGTGATTGAATTTAATGGAAACTTTTTTAATTTGTGTTTAAATAATAAAGATCTTTTTATTCTTGTTTTACACAAATAATAAATGCATTTTATTTATTCTGGGATATTTCACAATAGCTTTCATTTTTACTGCATCTTTGGATTGTTAAACAAGTAAAAAAGTATCGGTCGGCTTTGCCGACAGAGATATACCCTTAGCCTGTGTGGATTGAAATACTTTATTTTCCAAAAAAAAAAAAGAAATGCATGGAAATATGCATTGGATTAAAGCTCAAAAATTGTTGGGGGGATATCGATAGATAGGGCTTTTGTACCATACTAGCCTACGAAAAGCATAATATCGGGCCACTAGGGAAACCTTCAGTAAAAATGTCCAAAGGATCCTCCAACAGACCCTCAACTACAAAAATGTGTTGAACATTTGTATGAGTGGTACCCCAAGTATTGGACCGATAGGGCCCAAATTTGAACATAAACTAAGCTTGGACCAAAAATTTTGAGATCGAAAATTTGGACCAAATCGGTTGCTACGTTTGTGAGATATTGCCCTTATCAATTTAGCAAATATTTTCAAACATTTGTGGGAGAGGTACCGGAAGCAGTGGACCTATAAGCACTACCATCGAATTTCATCTAATATTCGAAGAAATATTACGATATCCAAAGTGTGGACGAACGCAGTATTCGGTTCGAGCTCTACAGCCACTACATATGATGCCATAGGGTTTTTTTACAACTTTTGGGCTGTTTTCTCAAGAAGTATGGACATGCTCCTGAAAAAACGTTTACTCTCGTAATTGAGACAAAGAATGCAAGATGCGTGATTCGAGAACAGGTCTTAAAGTGAATTTGTCCAAAATTTTGTGTGGGAGGTACCCGAAGAACTGAACAAAACAAATATAGTCTATATTCGAACCTGATCTCTATCTGGTAAAAATATTAGCATGTGTAAAGTATGGAACAAATCGCTCACTCCCATCCATAGCTATCGTGCGTACAATTTTTCCGAACATTTTTGAACTTTTTTGGGGAGGTGCCTGAGGGGTGGACCGATATATCTTATCTTCGAACTTAAACTAAGTTTGCACAAACTATTACGAAGGCCACATATTTGGGGTCTAAAACCATTATTTCGATAAGGCACATTTTCATCGTATCAAAGTGTATATACCCCCTTTAGCCTAAAGCCCGCGGCACATACGGTACGTTGTGTGACGCGTTGCGCGTTGAAAACAACAACCACATGAAAAATGTGTAAGTGATGCCAAGTTTGTTCTTGAAGTTTTCATGTGGTTGTTGTAACGCAACGCTCAACGCGCCGTATGTGCCGAGGCCTTAAAGGCTGAGGGTATAAAAACACAATCCGAAGAGTGCCTTTAAATTCAATCCAAAAGACTACATAAAAAGTAGTGATTTGGATCGAAAACGGAGTGCATCCTAGCTATGTATGTGCTGTGGAAGCAAAATGCGGTGAATCCTACCTGCGCGCTCTCTTGTAAAATTCATAAGTGAATTCAAAGGAGTACATCGTTTACTCCAACGGCAAATGTACTGTACACTTGTAGTGATTCAACTGCATCCGCGGATGCAAACTTTTTGCTGGATTGTCCGTTTTCGAGCAGCCATTATAATTAAATTTGTAAGACGTCGAAATATACATCGGAGACCCTATAAAGTAAAGATATATTTTTGATCAGGGCAAAATTCTAATTCTAAGTCGATATAACCATGTCTGTCCGTCTGTTGAAAGCAAGATACAGCTCGCCACTTTTAAGGTAGAACTTTGTAATTTGGTACAGAAGTTTCTATTACTCCTAGGATGTTTGGTATTGCAAATGGACTATATCGGTCCACGTTTTGATATAGCCCCCATATAATAGTACCACCCGATTTTCGGTTATTTTGAAGGTTTTAACTTCATTATCACACCGAAATGGCTGAAATTTCGTACTTAAGGTATAAAACTTTCCCCCAGAATTTTGGTTCACGCTTTCATATGGCCCCCATCGAACGGTACCTCCCGATTTTTGGTATTTTGAAGGTTGTGGCCACAATAATCCACAGAAATGGCAGAAATTTGCTATTTAGTCTTCATTTGGGGTATAAAACTTTCCATATGAAATTTGTCGGTATATGTCCACGCCTTCATATAGCCCCAATAGAACAATTGCTCCCGATTTTCGGCATTTTGAAGGTTGTGGCCTCAATATTCCTCCGAAATGCCTGAAATTTGGTTCTTAATCTTCGTTTGGAGTATATATAAAACATTCCAAATTTTCGATATTTTGAAGGTTGTGGCCTCAATATTCCACCGAAATGGCTGAAATTTGGTATTAGTCTTCGTTGGGGATATTATTTTGAAAGGTTTGTGGCCACAACCTTGAAAATACCAAAAATCAGCCATCGAAATGGCTGAAATTTGGTATTTAGTCTACGTAAGAGGTAAAAACATTTCCGCCTGAAATTCGTCGGTATAGGTTCATGTTTCGATATAGGCCCCATAGAACTGTACCTACCGATGTTCGTAATTCTGAGGGTTGTGAAGTCAATATCCCAACGAAATTATTGAAATTTGTTATTTAGTCTTCCATGGGGTTATCAAATATTCCAGAAGAGAATTATCAGTATAGGTCCTATTGATTTTCGGTATTTTGAAGATTTTAGCCACATTATCTTACTGAAATATCGGAAGTTTGCTATTTAGTCTTCTTTGAGTCTAAAAACTTTCCGCCAGGAATTTGTCAGTATAGATCGAAGTTTTGATATAGCCCCCATAGAACGGTACCTCTCGAATTTCGGTATTTTGAAATTGCTGAAATTTGGTATTTAGTCTTCTTCATAAACGAAAGGAAACTAATTGTTCCATTTTACTTCAATACAACTCGCGGGTGGAGGGTATAACAAGTTCGGACCGGCCGAACTTACCGCCGTTCTTACTTGTTTTATTTATAAATATGTCTAAAAGTCAAATCAAAAGTCGCTGAACGATTATTTTATGTGTCTCCCTCTTTACACAATGTCTCTATTTTCGTTGCTATGGTTAAATAAAATAGACAAATATTTAAAAATATTTATAAAAAGTCATCATCAGTACCATGGCCTTTCATTTCCTTTATATTTATAAAATTTTTTGGTGTCTATCACGTGAACAAGTTTATATTGAGATTCTAATATTCACGTGAACATGAGCATACAAATATTTTCGACTTTATCAATACGTTTGTATATGTATGTATGTGCGGTCTCGAGATTTACACACTTTCTTCACTAGTTTGACTTGAATAATTATAAACAAGAGGGTGAGAGTATTTTGGAAAGATAGGTAACACATTTTCTTAAATAGATTCATTAATACCCGATAACACTTGAAAGCTTATGGGAATGCGATATATCTTCGAGCTACAAGTTTTGGAACAGACCAATAAATATGAATATGAAATTTTCCTATAGCCCCATATAACAGTACAACCCGATTTCAGGTATTTTGAAGATTTTATATTAATTCTTAGCCCGAATTGGCTGTAACTTGGCATTTGGAGTTCCCAGGTTTTGGTATAGCCCCCATATAACGGTACCACCCGTTTTCAGGCATTTTAAAGTTTTTATCTACATTTTCGGCCAATATTGTCCGTAATTTAGTTATGGTGTTCTCAGTGGTCAACAAATTGTATTTACTAAAAAGTTAAAAATAAAAAAAACATTTTAAAAAATTAAGCTACAGTGTTTTGTTTATAAATGCACTAAAGCGTAAAAAATAATTTTTTAATCGAGCTATATGATCTATAATGCAAGTGAAAAAGGAAAGCCGACGATTCGAACCCACACACCCACCACATGCATGTTTCGCCTTCGGTAAATGCTCTTCAGACATATCGGATGTGGAGCGGCTTCGCTGTCCTCGAACTTTTCTTCTTTCAAATGCATTTTTGTTTTGGTTTTTTTTACAACAACAATGAGGATTTTCCCATTTAGTTGTGCTTTCATGACAAACGCTAGCATTTAAATTAAAAATGGTGACAAAATTAAACGGCAAGCGTTTTATTTGAGAGATTCCATCATCAAGCGATCAATTATTGCCTAGGTTTTAGTGTTGGGCAATCTAGTTCCCGGAACGGATCGATCTTTCTAGTTCCTATTCCTAAAAGGAACTAGTTCCTTAATATAGTTCCATAGTTCCAAATAGTTCTGGGACCGATGTAGTTCAATTAATCTTTCTTTTTCGTCGTTATTTTGTTTCCTTTTTTCCAAATAGTTGCGAGAACGATACAGTTCAATAAATCTTTCTCTTTCATCGTTCTTTTTGATACATTTGTTCCAAATATTCAATGAATCTTTCTCTTCCTTCATTCTTTTTTCATCTTTTGGTAGATTAACTGACATAAAAATAAATTGCAGCGATTGTGTTTTGCGTTTATTTTACAATTCGACAGCATCTGAATAATAAATAAAACGAAGGAGAGAGATCGAAGTGAGTGTGGAATTAAAGGAAGAAGAATGAAAATAACTATATGAACTAAAGGAAATATATGAATGCAAGAGCTGGATATAGTTCCAATAGTTCCTTGTCCGGAATAGTTCCTTGGAACTAGTCCATTCCGGAACTACACAACTCTACTAAGTTTTAGTGTATTTATAAAAAACACTGTAGCTTAATTATACCCTCCACCATATGGAGGGTATAATTAAATTTGTCATTCCGTTTGTAACACATCGAAATATTCGTCGGAGACACTATAAAGTATATACATATATTATTGATCAGCATAAAATTCTATGTCGATTTAACTATGTCCGAATGTCCGAATGTCCGTCCGTCTGTCTGTTGAAATCAAGATACAGCTCGCAATTTTAAAGATAGAGAGTCAATATTTGGTACAGAAGTTTTTATTACTTGCAGGATGGTTGGTATTGAAAATGGTATATATCGGTCCACGTTTTGATATAGCCCCCATAGAACGGTACCTCCCGATATTCGGTATTTTGAAGGTTTTAGCTTTATTGTCCCATCAAAATGGCTGAAATTTGGTATTTAGTTATCGTTGGGTGTATAGAACTTTCTACTTGAAATTTGTTGGTATAGGTTCACGCCTTCTTATAGCCCCCATGGAATGGTACCTCCCGATATTCGGTATTTTGAAGGTTTTAGCTTCATTATCCCACCAAAATGGCCGAAATTTGGTATTTAGTTATCGTTGAGGATATTGAACGTTCCACCTGAAATTTGTTGGTATAGGTCCATGCCTTTATATATCCCCATTTCCGACTGAAATTCGTCGGTATAGGTGCACGTTCCGATATAGACTCCTAGAACAATACGTCTAGTATGCATATTTTGAAAGTAGATATTTAGACTACAAAAACCCTAGAAGGGTTTTGTCCTGTAAGATCCAGTTCGGATTTTATGGCCTCCTCTAAACCGGACTAAATCTACACTTTTTTTGCATTTATCAGGCCTTTATCTCAGAAACGAATAGGATTTTGGCCTTGGCGTCTTTAGCAATATTGTAGCCTTAAACTAGTAGAACTTATCTTTTGAAAAACCACATAAGAAAAACTCCCTCTAGGGCATCAAAAACTATAAAATATAGAAAATTTTACATAATTGCTGAAATTCTGGTCAGTATCGGCTAAACTATTGGGAGTTGAACCAAGTAACCTTTTGTAAAAATCTTCCAAATAAAGATCTCAAAAATTCTTTAGAGCATTCTGAAACTCTAAAATACTTACTTCATGTTGTTTCAGCGGTATTTTGCATTATATCTTTTACAACACGTATTTCAAACACAGTTCACACCAACAGTTTATTCTCGCATTTCGGATTTCACTACGTTATTCACATTCTTATTAAATCGTTGTTGAAAAATGTACTGAAAACAACGGCATAGAGGCATTTTACAACAATGACATGTTTCAAAGAGTTGTGTATTACATTCCAGGGAATATTTTTCCAAAAGAAAATATTTAGAAAAAAATAACGGTTTTGGAGATACGGTGCGAAATGTATAAAAATTGTGGAATTTTTGCATATATTTTGAAATTTGAGGCAATAAATGTAGTTTTTCGAGTTCATTATGTCTCCAAATATTTTATTCTTGTCCTTATCTACAAATTTGCTTCAGAGGTCAAAAGAAGATTCGCATTGGTTTCAGAGATATAGCCCCGAATTTCTTTAAAAACTCAATATTTAACCATGTTTAGATGGGGCCATAAAATCCGTGCTGGATCTGACACAAAAAACCCAACTAGGGTTTGGGTCTGTACTTTCAAAAAATCTTCAGTTCGAATTGTTTGCACAAGATCACCTTAAAAATGTTGCACAGTGATATCAAACGTACACTCTAACAGTAATCCTAATTCCAATCTTCAGGATTCCAGCTCTATCCGCTAACCCAAATCCAATTTTTACCCAATTTAGTACCACTTTGTACTATCGTACACACCAGCACGAAATTCCAAATCTAACTCCATACATCTATACTACAATACAACAGCTATCCTAATTCCAAATATCAGGGTTCCAGGCCAATTGTACCAAATTTAGTAGCATTAGTACGAATTTCTAAACCTACCCCCATAAGTCAATCCTGTAGAGTAACTATAATTCCAAATTTTAAGATTCCGTTCATCCAAATGCAAATTGTACCAATTTTAGTACCATAAGTAAAATAAATTATATCCACGCTACTTCCCAACCTCTATTCCCATACCAAATTTCAAGATTATAGCTATAACCATTCAAAATATACACTTCGTACTAAATTTAGTAACTTTTCGTACACTTATGGGTCGAATTTTCATAAACCCTTTGGTACATCTTTCTAATTCTCCATTAGTGACCCTCATTCCAAATTTCACAAGTTCACAAGGTTTTAGCTTCATTATACCACCAAAATGGTTAAAATTTGTTAATTAGTCTTCGTTGAGGATATAAAACGTTCCACCTGAAATTTGTTGGTATAGCTCCACGCCTTTATATTGCCCCATTTTCGACTGAAATTCGTTGGTATAGGGGCACATTTCGATATAGCCTCCTAGAACAATACCTCCTGATTTTCGTTATTCTGAAGGTTGTGACCTCAATATCCCACAGAAATGACTGAAATTGCTATTTTGTCTTCTTCATAAACGAAAGGAAACTAATTGTTCCATTCTACTTCAATAAAACTCGTGTTGGAGGGTATAACAAGTTCGGCCAGCCCGAACTTAACGCCGTTTTTACTTGTTTCTAAAATTATTTAGTATTTCAGTTTCTATTTCCATAATTGTTTAATTATTATCATTATAAATAAATATTAATAAATATTATTAATTAATTAATTATTAACAATTAATAATGTACATAAATACATTTCAATAAGTCTATTATTCCCGAATAATGAATGCAACTCCCACTGTGAATAGTTATACCCTCAGCCTTTAGGCTAAAGAGGGTATTTACACTTTGATACGGCCAAAAATGTGCCTCATCGAAATAATGGTTTTAGACCCCAAGTATGTTTGTACGATATCCGTTTCAGACAATTTTGAGTAGATCTAGCAATGTCCGTCCGTCTGTCTGTCTGTCTGTCCGTCTGTCTGGCTGGCTGGTGCGCACGATAACTCTCGAACGGATCAATAGATTCGGTTCAAATTTTGGGTATCGAAATATTTTGTCCAGATTCGATTTAAGTTCGAAGATGGGCCATATAGGTCCACTCCTTCAGGTACCTCCCCCACAAATGTTCAAAAATTGTCGCAAAACTTGTGCGCACGATAACTCTTGTAGGAAATAACCGATTTGGTCCATACTTTGCACATCGTGTAATTTCTACCAAACTTAGATGAGGTTCCAATATGGACTCAATCGGTCCACTCCTTCGGGTACCTCCCACACAAAATTTCGGATAAGTTCAGTTTAGGACCTGGTCCCGAATCGCTTTGATTTTTGTTTACGCAAGTTGTATTCGCTGTCCTCTATACGACGCTGTAAGTTTCATTAGGGGCAAGTCCATACTTCTTGAGAAAATAACCTGAAAGTTACAAAAAACCCTCTGACACCGTGTGTAGTGGTTGGAGCGCAAGATAACCATCGAACGGATCTTCCGATTTCGTCCAAAATTTGGCTTTCGTAATATTTTGTCCAAACTTAGTTCAAGTTCAAAGATGGATTATATCAGTCCACTCGTTCCGGTACCTCCCCCACAAAAGTTCGAAAATGTTCGGAAAATTTGTGCGTACGATAACTCTTGAAGGGAGCAACCGATTTGGTCCATACTTTGCACATTATGAAATTTCTACCAGACTTAGATGAGGTTCCAATATGGACTCAATCGCTAAACTCCTTCGAGTACCTCCCACACAAAATTTCGGAAAAGTTCAGTTTAGGACCTGCTTTCGAATCGCCTTGGTTTTTGTTGTAGCATCTTGTATTCACTGTCCCCTATACGAAGGTACAAGTATCCTCACGGGCAAGTCCATACTTCCTGAAAAAATAGCCTGAAAGTTGAAAAACAAACCCTATGACACCATGTTTATGGGTGGAAGCGCAAGATAATTCTCGAACGGTTATGCCGATGCCGGCCAAAATTTGGCCTTCGTAATATTGTTTCCAAACTTAGTTTAAGTTTGTAGATAAGCCATATCGGTCCACTCCTTCAGGTACCTACCCCACAAAAGTTCAAAAATATTCGATAAGTTCACTTTAAGACCTGCTATTAAATCACTTTGATTTTTGTTGAAGCAACTTACATTCGCTGCCTCAATTACGATGGTAAAAGTTGTTTCAGGGGCAAGTCCATACTTCTAGAGAAAATAGCCCGAAGGGTGTAAAAACCCCCTATGGCACCCCCATGGTCCATGTCGGTCCATTCCTTTAAGTACCTTTTCCGGAAAATTTTTGAACTTTAATCCTAATCAACATTTTTGTCGGTTCATGCGACTAAAATTTTGAAACCCCCTAAATACATAGGTTTTTTGTGAAAAAAGTGTTTCAATTTTCACAGGCTGAGGGTATATCTCTGTCGGCAAAGCCAACTGATACTTTTTTACTTGTTGTTGTACACTTTGTTAGAATTTTAGTACTAAAATTGATTGGTTGATGTCTCTGAAATAGCAAACTGCTGCCACCACTGTGTTGTTTTAGCCAATGCTCGAACCAAACATTTAAACAATGTGGTGAATTCCATGAAAACACTGAAAAAATAATGGGATGAAATAAACAACACAATGAATGGACAGTATTTAATAGTATCAAGTATTCAGTAGTATCAACGTGTAAAAATATTAACGATTTTCTATATATAAATAAAGAAAATTGTAGTTTGTAGTTGTATTTTTTTAATTTTCGGACCATTATCTCGGTTATTATGGACTTCTTCAAGAAATAAGGTCTCAACAGGTCTCAAATTGTGCTTAAGGCGGAATGAGTAGACCGATATACATATGTAGCCTGTCTTCAAATTTGATGTAAGTGTGGAAGACTTCGTGAACCGTAGAGGTCTTAAAGTTTTTACAGCATTAGGGTACATACTTCAAGAAGTCTGGACTTGTCCCCAAAATAATTAAACTGTATTAATGTTTTCGTCCAATCATTTTTCACAACATTCGACGTAGATAATCACTTTGAAAAACTGGTTTAATGAATTCAATGGTGGTTAACACTCGCCAAAAAAACGAAGGTCGTGAGGGTCGCCAAAAATCAGTCGTAGAGCCAGAAAAAAATAAGCCGTACGCAAGATAGCCATGTTATATACCGTGAGATAGAGGCATTCTTGGAAATTTTTACCACAAACTAACATTTGATATTGCACGAACACCTGGCCGCAAAAATGGATTTTTCTCGTTAGATCCAGCAAAATTGGACAATCAAAACGGCTCTTATGGATTGGTGCAAAAAATAGTTAAAAAAAAAAACGATCGCGGTACTTCAAACGACATTTATAAGATCGTCACAGACGACGAATCTTGGATCTATGCTTCAGTTTTATTTGCGCTCATGCTCCCACTGAAGACAAGAACGAACAGACCAAAAACATATTTTACGAACGCTTAGAAGAACCATATGACCGTTGTCCTGCCCATGACATTAAAATTATTCTAGGCGATTTTAATGCCAAAATTGGAAAGGACAATATCTTTGGAAACAGTCAGGAAATTCAGTCTCCACAGTGAAACATCTGACAATGGTATGAGGCTGATAGACTTTGCAGCTACTACCAAAAAACTTGGTATTTAGCAGTGCCAGATTTAATCATCTCGATATTCATAAGGGCACCTGGCTGTCTCCAGATCAAAGAACAAGTAATCAAATTGATCATGTTGTGGTAGATAAAAGACATTCATCGAGCGTGTTGGATGTACGATCGTTCCGAGGCGCAAACATTGATTCGGACCACTACCTTGTTGCAGCAAAGGTACGTACCCGTCTAAACGTTGCAAATAAAGCACGAACAGACACAACGCGGAAGTTGGACATCGATAGGCTGCAAACACAACAGATAGCCACAGCATATTCCACTCAACTAGCCCAATTGCTTAATGAGAGCACTCAACACAATGGCAAAATATTGCCTACTCCATGCAAACAGCCGCAAAATCCATACTTGGATACCAGAGACCTCCATAAAGGAATTCATGGTATGACCGTGCTGCTACCGAAGAGAAAAATGCGGCATATAGAGCTACTTTACAATCAGTAGCAACGCGTAGCGCACGAGAGAGATATCGGGAGGAAAGGAGAGAAGAGAAACGCCTTTTCCGCAAGAAAAAGAGAGAAATGGAAAAGCTGGAGTGTGTAAAAATCGAGATGTACAGGAGCCAGAATGAAGTCCGAAAATTCTACCAAAGAGTGAAACATCAAACAGATGGCTTTGGTACAGGCACATCCTCCTGTAGAGACCAGCAAGGTAATCTGGTAACAGATACAGATAGCGTGCTCAGGATATGGAAGGAACATTTCTCCAATATGCTGGTATCCAATAGTAGCGAAGACGATGTTACCACAGATCCAATACCAGAAGAAGGTATAGAATGTATACCGCCTGGCCAAGATGACGTAAAAACATCAATCAACCGGCTGAAGAACCTGATCATCCTGTGCCCCATACACAAGAAATGAGGTAAGACTGTATGCTCTGCATAAGTCTTCTCCATATTGCCTACAAGATATTGTCAGGGATACTATGCAAACGACTAAAGCCTATGGTCAATGAAACAACTGGACCATACCAATGCGGCTTTGGACCTGTCAAATCCCCCATTGACCAGTTATTTACCCTGCGGCAAATCCTGGAGAAGACCCAAGAGATGCAGATCGACACCTACCACGTTTTGTCGATAGCCCTCTACGTTCAAGGTATTCCAAGCCATGTCTGAATTTGGTATCCCTGCAAAGCTCATTCGGCTTTGTAGAATGACGTTAACTGATACTCGGTCCTCTGTTAAAATAGGAAAGAACCACTCCGAAAAATTTAGTACCAAAAGAGGTTTCAGACAAGGAGACGGCCTATAGTGTGACTTATTCAACATTCTGATGGAAAAGGTTATACGAGATGCGAAGGTCAAAAGAAGTTGCACAATATATACAAATATATGTTACTTGATTTTGCCGTTGACATTGACATTATAGGTCGATCGGTAAAGGAAGTAACTGATACCTTTCCAAAAGTCGAAAGGGAATCTGCTAAAGTGGGTCTGGCAGTAAGCGGCGAGAAGACCAAGCTGATGGTGTTGGCGCGCAATTCGTACATAGAGATCGGACCAACTGTTGGTTCCTATAGTTTTGAGGTAGTAAAATACTTCGTCTACCTCGGCACCGCCGTAAACACAACAAACGACATCAGTTGTGAAATAAAAAGAAGAATTATATTGGCCAACAGATGCTTCTTAGGCTTAAGTAAGCAGTTTAAACAAAAACAACCCTTTACAAAACACTGATACTATCCGGACTGATGTATCGTTCCGAAGCCTGGTAGTACCCAAACTTTGGACGAAATGTGTTTCAGACAATTTGGAGTCGATTTAGCAATGTCCGTCCGTCCGTCTAGCTGGCTGGTGCGCACGATAACTCTCGCATGGATCAACCGATTCGGTCCAAAATTTGGCTTTCGTGATATTTTGTCCAAACTTAGTTTAAGTTCGAAGATGGGTCGGTCCACTCCTTCCGGTACCTCCCCCACAAAAGTTAAGAAATGTTCGGAAAATTTATGCGCACGATAACTCTTAAAGGAAGTAACCGATTTGGTCCATACTTTGCACATCGTGAAATTTCTACCAGACTTAGATGAGGTTCCAATATGGACTCAATCGGTCCACTCCTTCGGGTACCTCCCACACAAAATATCGGAAATGTTCAGTTTAGGACCTGCTCTCGAATCGCTTTGATTTTTGTTGTAGCAACTTGTAGTCACTGCCCTCCCAGACGCTATAAGTTTCATCAGGGGCAAGTCCATACTTCCTGAGAAAATAGCCTGAGCGCAAGATAACTCTCGAATGGATCTGCCGATTAGATCCATAATTAGGCTTTCGTAATATTTTGTCCAAACTTAGTTTAAGTTCGAAGATAAGCCATATCGGTCCACTATTTCAGGTACCTCCACCACAAAAGTTCAAAAATGTTTGCAAAAATTGTGCGCACTATAATCCTTGAAGGGAGTGGCCGATTTGGTTCATACTTTACATATCCTAATATATCTACCAGATATAGATCAGGATCGAATATGAACTATATTTGTCCACTCTCCGGTACCTTTCACACAAAATTTCGGATAAGTTCACTTTAAGACCTGCTATCGAATCACTTTGATTTTTGTTGACGCAACTTACATTCGCTGCCTCAATTACAATGGTAAAAGTTTTTTCAGGGGCAATTCCATACTTCTTGAGAAAACAGACCGAAGGTTGTAAAAACCCCCTATGGCACTCCCATGGTTTATGTCGGTCCATTCCTTTAAGTACCTCCTCCGCAAAACTTTTGAACTTTAATCCTAATCAACATTTATGTCGGTTCATACGCCCAAAATGTTGTGACATAAATACATAATAACAATAAGTGTACGAAAAGTACTAAAAGTTACTAAATTTAGTACCAATTGTATATATTGAACGGATATAGCTAGAACTTTGAAATTTGGTATGAGGATCGTGATTGGGAATGGGCGTGGATATAAGGAAACTGTTTGGGAAATTTTTACTTATGTACTAAATGGTACTAAATTTGGTTCAATTTGCATTTGGATGAACGGATAGAGCTGGAGACTTGAAATTTGGAATTAAGTACTTATGTGTATGAAAAGTACTAAATGGTACTAAATTTGGTACAAATTGGATTTGGGTGAACGTATAGAGCGGGAAACCTAAAATTTGGAACTAAGATTGCTGTTGGAGTTTAGTATAGACATAGTTGTAGTTTTTTGAGGTAGTTTTGGAAATCCTAACTTATGTATACGAAAAATACTAAATGGTACTAAGATTGGTACAAATTTGATTTGGATCAACGGATAATGCTGGAATCTTAAAATTATGATTTATAATTATTCTACAGGATTGACATATGGGGGTAGGTTTAGAAATTCGTACTTATGTGTACTTAGTGGTACTAAATTTGGTGCAATTGGGCTGGAACCCAGAAACTTGAAATAATGATTGCTGTTGGAGTGCAGGATAGATGTATGGAGTCAGTTTCGGAAATTCGTGTGTACGATAAGTACTAAATAGTACTAAATTTGTTAAAAATTGGATTTGGGTGAACGAATTAAGCTGAATTCCTTAAACCTGGAAATAAGGCTACTTTTAGAGTGAAGGATTTCGATAGTTTAGGGAATGTGTACGAAAAGTACTACATGGCACTAAGTTTGGTACAGATCGGATTTTGATCAACGTATAAAGCTGGAATCCTAAAATTTGGGATTATGATTACTATACAGGATTGACATATGGAGGTAGTTTTGGAAATTTGTACCTATGTATGTGTACAAAAGTATTAAATGGTACTAAATTTGGTACACATTGGATTTGGGTTAGCGGATAAGCCTGGAATCCTGAAGTTTGGAATTAGGATTACTGTTGGAGTGTAGAATTAGGATATGGAGGTAGTTTCGGAAATTCGTAATTATGGGTACGAAAAGTACTAAATTTGGCACAATTTGGATTTGATTGTACGGATAATGCTGGAATCCTGAAACTTGGAATTAAGATTTACTGTTGGAGTGTAGAATTAGGATATGGAGGTAGTTTTGAAAAATTGTACATATGAATACGAAAAGTACGAAATCGTACTATATTTGGTACAATTTGGATTTGGAGGAACGGATAGAGCTAAAATCCTAAAATTTGGAATTAAAATAACTGTTGGAGTGTAGGATTGAGATATGGAGGTAGATTTGGAAAATCGTACTCATTTTACTAAATGGTACTTAATTTGGTACAATTTGAATTTGGGTGAATGGATTGAGCTGGCCATTTTGGAAATTCCTACTTATGTCTACGAAAGTTACTAAATGGTACTGTATTTTGTATTGGTTGTAGGGAAAGTTTTTGAAATATGTACTTTATTATTACGTACGGTACTAAATGTTACACCCAATACAACGTTAGTGTGGAAAAATATATATGTAAATATATATGTAAAATATCTACCATGAAGGTACAAAAGTAGTAAATTGTATAAAATTTGGTATTGGGTCTTTCTGGATTTCTGAAATTGTGTAAGTGCATACCAAATGCATGCTATGTAGTACCATTACATTTGGAGTTATTTTGGTATTAGATGAAGGGATCCTAAAATTTTGCACTATGGTCACAGGTGATGTGAGGAGAAAATTTGAACTATAAGCGTACTAAACGTACTGGAATGGAATAAATCTGGAATTCTGAAATTTGGTAACATGGTAACTATTGGTGAGTGATGTTGAGATAATGAGGTCATTTTGGAACTATAAGTACTATAAGCATGCGGATAGTAATAAATGGTACTAGATTTGATACAACTTGGATGAAAGGATAAAGCTGGAATTCTGATATTAGGGTCACTGCTGGTGCGTAGGGTTTAGATGAGGAGGTTGTTTTTTAAATAGGTACTATAAATTTGCAAGTTTGGAATTCTGAAATTTGGAATGAATGTCACTGTTGATGTGTTTGGTATTAATACGAACGTATTTGAATTCGAGTCTTGCAGCTACCCGCAATAAGTGTACGAAGAGTTTTAATGTTGTACCATTAGTATTAAACGCATTTTACACTTGCACTTAAAACAGTTGTTTTGGGAGTTTACGTCATTTATTTGACAGATATTGTATGGAATTGACAACATAAATTATGCATGTTTTATAAAACAGGATAAGTGTAAAATGGGTTTTAGGCAGGTTAGAAATCGATTTTTGTAATTTTAACAAATTTTTCATATTTTGAGCATTACTTTTCGTTAACGACGTAGCGGGCACATGCTAGTATATAAATAACAAGTAAGAAAACGTTAAGTTCGGCCGGACCGAAATTTGTATACCCTCCACCAAAATTAAATTGAAAGAGAATGGAATAATTAGTTTACTTTCATCTACGAAAGTACTTAGCTCCGCCTAATTACCAAATTTCAACCATTTTGGAATTATGAAGCTAAAACCTTCATAATACCGAATATCGGGAGGTACCGTTCTATGGGGGCTATATGAAGGCGTGGACCTATACCAACAAATTTCAGGTGGAACGTTTTATATCCTCAACGAAGACTAATTAACAAATTTCAACCATTTTGGTGGGATACAGAAGCTAAAACCTTCAAAATACCGAATATCGGGAGGTACCGTTCTATGGGGCTATATGAAGACGTGAACCTATACCAACAAATTTCAGGTGGAACGTTTTGTATCCTCAACGAAGACTAATTATCAAATTTCAACCATTTTGGTGGGATAATGAAGCTAAAACCTTCATAATACCGAATATCGGGAGGTACCGTTCTATGGGGGCTATATGAATGCGTGGACTTATACCAACAAATTTCAGGTGGAAAGTTTTATACACCCAACGATAACTAAATACCAAATTTCAGCCATTTTGGTGGAATAATGAAGCTAAAACCCTGATTTTCCTGAAATTGTAATGGAATGTACAGGGCCCCGGTGAAAATAGGCTACAAATTAATTTAAAAATCCCTCCAGCGATTTTTTCTTGTTTATGGATTTTTCTCATCTATTAACATTGCTGTCTCAGAATCCGCAAAAACTTCCCAGTTTTAAGCGGTTTCATTTAAAATTAGTTAAGGTGCACCCTTCATGACATTGTTTTATAAGCCCCAATTGGAACTTCTATATCGCAAAAATGGTAAAACCTACGAAAATAACATTAAGGTCAATCTTGTAGAGAATTTTCACTGCTATAAGATTTGCTCTAATGCAATTTCGATAGGGCTTGCGGTTTCCGAGCAAAATCGTGAACACATAATGAAGCCCTAAAAATTTGAACTTTGACCGCGATTTATTTGAAAATCCCTCCGGCGACTTTTTTCGTTTTTTGATTTTTCTCATCTATGAACATTGAAATTTCAGAATCCGCAAAAACTTCCCAGGTGTAAGCACCTTTATTAATTTTCCCGTTTAGAGTTAAGCTTGATGATCGGCCATTTTTTCTAAGTGAAAAAGGAAAGCCAAGGACTCGAACCCACACAGTCACCAAATTACGTTACCTGGTTTCGCTGTTGGTTAAGCAGCTCTTCAGACGTATCGTCTGTCGAATGGCTTCTCTGTCTCTGTAAGCACCTTTCATTTAAAATTAGTTAAGGCGCACTGTGTATATCCACATTTCAAACGCATTTTTTCTTATCTCATACTTTTATTGTCCAGGATTCGGCTGAGTTTAGTAATACTGGCCATATGTAACATTTAACAAAACGCATTTTTGTTGGTAGGCTTATATCGTGACTGTTAAGCGTTTTTTATACCCTCCACCATAGGATGGGGGTATATTAAGTTTGTCACTACGTTTGTAACTACTCGAAATAATCATTGTAGACCACACAAACTATATATATTCTTGATCAGCGTGCAATTCTACATCGATATAGCCATGTCCGTCCGTCTGTGGAAATCACTCTAGCATCCGAACGGATTGACGTAGGTGGATGAAATTTTGGGAAAATCTGTTAGTTGTACGTAGGACTTTTGGTATTGAAAGCGGGCTATGTAGGTCCAGGCTTTCGTATAGCCCCCATACAAAATGACGCGTGACGCGTCGTCGTTTTTAGGAATTTTTAAGATATTTGTCCCATTTTACCACCGAATTGGTTGTAATTTGGTATTTTGTGTCTCCAGAGGCCAAAAAACATTCCTACCAAAGTTGGTTTATATACTTACTTACTTAGTTGGCCCATTACAGAACATTTGTTCCATAGACCGAACTAAGAAAAGATCTCCATTCCTCTCTGTTTTTCGCTTGACTTTTTGGAATACCGTGCCTTTCCATTTCTTCATCCACTTGTGTGCTCCATCGAAGCTTAGGCCTGCCGATTCTGCGTGCACCGCCATGTGGCATGTATTCATACGCCTTTTTAGCGGGTTCATCATCGCTCATTCTCATGATATGGCCTAGCCAACGCAATCGTTGCATCTCGATACGTTTAACTATATGCATGTCTTTGTATAGCTTATATAGCTCGTGGTTCATACGACGTCGATATTCACCGTCAACGCAAATCGGCCCGTAGATCTTTCGAAGAATTTTCCTCTCAAACACACCAAGCACTGCCTTATCTGCTTGCGCAAGTACCCATGCTTCGGAGCCATACATTAGCACGGGTAGTATTAGCGTTTTGTATAGTGTTATTTTTGTTTGACGAGATGTGGCTTTGTTTTTAAATTGCTTACTTAATCCATAGTAGCATCTGTTGGCCAATACAATTCTTCTTCTTATTTCACAACTGATGTTGTTTGTTGTGTTTATGGCAGTGCCGAGGTAGACGAAGTCTTTAACTACCTCAAAATTGTAGGTACCAACTTCTACGGTTGGTCCGAGCTCTATGGACGCTTTGCGCGTCGACACCATCAATTTGGTCTTTTCGCCGTTTACCGCCAGACCCACTTTCGCAGATTCTGCTTCGACCTTCCTAAAGGTATCAGTTACTTCCTTTACTAATCGTCCCATGATGTCTATGTCATCAGCATAGGCAAGTAACATGTGGGTATTGGTGTAAATTGTGCCATTTCTTTTGGCATTTGCATCTCGTATTACCTTTTCCAGCAAAATGTTGAATAGGTCACACGAAAGGCTGTCTCCTTGTCTGAAACCTCTTTTGGTACAAAATTCTTCGGAGAGGTTCTTTCCAATTTTAACTGAGGACCTAGTATCAGTTAGAGTCATCTTACAAAGCCGGATGAGCTTTGCGGGAATACTAAATTCAGACATTGCATGGAATACCTTTGATCGGAGGGGACTGTCGAATGCTGCTTTATAATCGACAAAAAGGTGAAATGTGTCGATCTGCATCTCTTGGGTCTTCTCTAGGATTTGCCGCAGGGTAAATATCTGGTCAATGGTGGACTTGCCAGGTCTAAAGCCACATTGGTATGGTCCAATTATCTCGTTGACCATAGGCTTTATTCGTTCGCACAGTATCCCTGACACTATCTTATAGGCAATAGGGAGTAGACTTATGCCCCTATAGTTGGAGCATACAGTCTTATCTCCTTTTTTGTGGACGGGACATAGGATGCTCAGGTTCCAATCGTCGGGTACGCGTTCTTCCTGCCAGATGGTGCTAACTAGCTGATGCATACGCCTTATCAGCGCGTCGCCTCCGGTTTTAAACAGCTCGGCTGGTAAGCCATCGGCTCCTGCTGCTTTATTATTCTTCAGCCGGTTGATTGCTGTTTTTACCTCATCTTGGCCGGGTGGTATACATTCTATACCATCTTCTGGGATTGGATCTGCGGTATCATCGTCTTCGCCACTATTGGATACCTGCAGATTGGAGAAATGTTCCTTCCATATCCTGAGCACGCTATCTGTATCTGTTACCAGATTACCTTGCTGGTCTCTACAGGAGGATGTACCTGTACCAAAGCCATCTGTTTGATGTTTCACTCTTTGGTAGAATTTTCGGACTTCATTCTGGCTCCTGTACATCTCGATTTTTTCACACTCCCGCTTTTCCATTTCTCTCTTTTTCTTGCGGAAAAGACGTTTCTCTTCTCTCCTTTTCTCCCGATATCTCTCTCGTGCGCTACGCGTTGCTACTGATTGTAAAGTAGCTCTATATGCCGCATTTTTATCTTCGGTAGCAGCACGACACTGGTCATACCATGAATTCCTTTGTGGAGGTCTCTGGAATCCAAGTATGGATTTTGCGGCTGTTTGCATGGAGTGGGCAATATTTTGCCATTGTGTTGTTATGTTATCGGGACAAGGAGTGCTCGCGTTAAGCAATTGGGCTAGTTGAGTGGAATATACTGTGGCTATCTGTTGTGTTTGCAGCCTATCGATGTCCAACTTCCGCGTTGTGTCTGTTCGTGCTTTATTTGCAACGTTTAGACGGGTACGTACCTTTGCTGCAACAAGATAGTGGTCCGAATCAATGTTTGCGCCTCGGAACGATCGTACATCCAACACGCTGGATGAATGTCTTCCATCTATCACAACATGATCAATTTGATTACTTGTTCTTTGATCTGGGGACAGCCAGGTGCCCTTATGAATATCGAGATGATTAAATCTGGTACTGGTAACTACCATGTTTTTTGCAGCTGCAAAGTCTATCAGCCTCATACCATTGTCAGATGTTTCACTGTGGAGACTGAATTTCCCGACTGTTGGGCCAAAGATATTCTCCTTTCCAATTTTGGCATTAAAATCGCCTAGAATGATTTTAATGTCATGGGCAGGGCAACGGTCATATGTTTCTTCTAAGCGCTCGTAAAATATATCTTTGGTCTGTTCGTCCTTTTCTTCAGTGGGAGCATGAGCGCAAATAAAGCTGATGTTGAAGAATTTAGCTTTTATTCGAATTGCAGCAAGTCTTTCATTCACTGGGGTGAAGCTGGATACCAGATGTTTTAGTCTCCGACTAACTACGAATCCGCAACCAAACTCATGCTTTACGTCATGGCAGCTATAATACAGTGCGTCACCTTTAGGTGTTGTTGTGACGCCTTTCCCAATCCATCGTATTTCCTGTATGGCAGTAATATCGGCCTTGTACTTTTCAAGTACGTCTGCCAATGCGAAGACTGCACCTTCTCTATAAAGAGTGCGAACATTCCAGGTGCAGATTCGCAGATCATGGTCCTTAAAACGTTTGCGGGGTTCTTCAACTTTAGAGGGGTTTGTTTTTCTTTTCTTTCGTTTTTTCATAGTAGGCAGTTTTTTTTCTAGGGGAGGGTTACTAACCCGACGCCCAAACCCAAGTTTTTAACGTTCTTATGGGTGAACGCGCGGCACATGTTAGCTCACTACCTTTAACGGGTGTTAAAGGCAGTTCCCCAGGTGACACCACGGGGAGGTCAGTGTCCACTTGAGATGAAAGAGGGACCAAGATAAATCCTGGGCTTTGCCATGTTAAAACCGGTCAGGACCGTTCCTTGGTATCTTCCATCCCCTACGTCACCCAAGTTGGTTTATATAGGTCCACGTTTTGGTATAGCCTCCGTATAACGCCCCATATAAAGTACGCGTCATTTTAATATATTTTGAATGTATTAGTCCCATTTGACAACAGAATCGGTTGCAACTTTGTAGTTTGTGTTTCCAGAGGCTAAGAAACATTTCTACCATAAAATGTTTATATAGGTCTACGTTTTGATATAGCCCCCATAGGACGATATCTCCCGATTTTCGATGTTTTGAAGGTTTTGGCCTCATTATCACACCGAGATGGCTGAAATTTGGTATTTGGTCTTCGTTGGGGGTATAAAACTTCCCCCCCCCCCCAGAAATTTGTAGGTATAGGTCCGCGCCATCACATAGCCCCTATAGAACGGTAACTTCCGATTTTCGGTATTTTGAAGGTTGTGGCCACATTAATCCACCGAAATGGCTGAAATTTGTGGTGGAGGGTATAAAAAGTTCGGCCCGACCGAACTTAACGCTTTTCCCACTTGTTTTATTTCAGGTTGCATAATTTTTAGTGACACCTACTGTATGTATATGTCAAAATACTTCATATTTCACTGAAATAGAGAAATGGCACAATATTGCATTACAGAATTAAAATATACATAGTTTGTTATTCGGATACCTTCCCTTAAAAATAATAGTACACATCTTTACAGTGGGTCTAAGTGAATCAATGAAAAAATAAAAGAAAAAACATTGAAATTCATCCTAAATAAACAATTGAAATGAAAGGATTACATTAAAAGCAACAATTAATCGGCGAGAGAGTGTTTGATGAAGACATTACCGCAATAAACACACACATACACACAAACATCGCACCACGACTTGTGATAGAAAACATCAGACAACCATAACAAATGCCAAATAACATTTTGACAGGCAACAAGACCGCAATGGTATGCATGCACGGCAAATTCATAAGGAGAATACAGACTGACAAACACACAAACACATGTGCAACGTCACGCCCGCCCACCCTTGAAAATGTGTGGTTGGTTGAAACTTCATAAAGGTACACAGGCAACTAGAGTTTGTGCGTTTGTTGGGGGAAGGGGGAGGCAAAAGAAAACAACGCAACACAAACAACATCAAATACACTTGTCAATTTTTTTCTTGGGAGGCTGTTGCTGCTGCCAACACCGCCATAAAGGTGAGAGTTGTTGTGGGTGTGTGTTTGTGTAGAAAGAGTTGCCATTTGAATTGGTATTCGTTTGAAATCGATCACAATTGCCCAAAAAGTAAAAGAAATAAATTAAATGATGAAAGAAGACCAATGATGTATTTTGAACACAGACGACCAATCTGGTCTTCTACAGACAGAGGATTAATTAGTTTTCCTATAGAAAGAAGAACAATGAAGTCTTCTATAGAGATAAGACAAATAAACAGAATACAAATGCGGTCTTATATAAACAGAAGTCCAATGTGAGCTTCTATAGACAGACAACCATTGAAGTCTTTTATAGACAAAGGACCATCGAAGTCTTCTATGAACAGACGACCGATGATGTCTTCTGTAGGCGGAAGACCAGTGAGGTCTTTTACAAACAGAAGACCAATGAAGTCTTTCAAGTCTTTAATCCCACTGCGGCGGGTTCTTTGATACCGGATTGTGTTTCGGCCTCCGGCTGCCACCTCAGTACACATGTTTGTATTTGTATCGTTTTTCTGTGTTGGGAGCAGTATATGTCGGAATGCCTTCTCCGGATTCTTTTAATCCTTGCCGGGACAGTGGAATACACAGGACCACTTTTATAAATATAAAAAAATAAATAAATAAATAAATAAATAAATAAATAAATAAATAAAATAAAATAAAATAAAATAAAATAAAATAAAATAAAATAAAATAAAATAAAACAAAATAAAATAAAATAAAATAAAATAAAATAAAATAAAATAAAATAAAATAAAATAAAATAAAATAAAATAAAATAAAATAAAATAAAATAAAATAAAATAAAATAAAATAAAATAAAATAAAATAAAATAAAATAAAATAAAATAAAATAAAATAAAATAAAATAAAATAAAATAAAATAAAATAAAATAAAATAAAATAAAATAAAATAAAATAAAATAAAATAAAATAAAATAAAATAAAATAAAATAAAATAAAATAAAATAAAATAAAATAAAATAAAATAAAATAAAATAAAATAAAATAAAATAAAATAAAATAAAATAAAATAAAATAAAATAAAATAAAATAAAATAAAATAAAATAAAATAAAATAAAATAAAATAAAATAAAATAAAATAAAATAAAATAAAATAAAATAAAATAAAATAAAATAAAATAAAATAAAATAAAATAAAATAAAATAAAATAAAATAAAATAAAATAAAATAAAATAAAATAAAATAAAATAAAATAAAATAAAATAAAATAAAATAAAATAAAATAAAATAAAATAAAATAAAATAAAATAAATAAAATAATAAAAGAAAATAAAATAAAGTAAAATAAAATGAAATAAAATAAAATAAAAAAAAATAAAATAATAAAATAAAATAAAAAACTGTCAGAATGCCGCTCTGAGAACTGCAACAGGGTACCTCCTCATATCTTCAGTGGACCATTTATGTACGAGGAGACAAAGACTCTTCCATTAAAGCAAAACAATGGCACGCTTTCGTTGCAGTACTTGCTCGGGTGTTACCGTGAGAGCCATCCTAATCACCATATAGTGGATAAGAACCCCACCCAGTCATGTCGGGGGGATCTTCATTTTCTATAAAGAGAGGTCCAACCTTACAAGATGGAACTCCCAAGCTTATCAAACAGGTTTAAATAGCATTCACACGGATGCAGTCGCAGATGCCATAAACAACTATGGTATGAATGCGGTCCTCGTGGCGAAGGCCTAATTGGCCTTCTTTCCAAGCAAGTCCTCATTGTTGTTGTTTTTGGTCGTATAATCCCAAAAGTGGCAACGCTGCTTATTTCTGCGCGGTTGTGTGTTTGTTTGTGTTTTTTTGGGAGGAGGTGGGGTAGTACCTGTTTTGGGGAAAAAAGAGTTTTCCACTTGATGCCCTCTATGGCACTCTCAGACTCTCTATTTCTTTCAAAGGGGGAGAATAGGATACATGAGATTTTCAAATTCTCTCTTCCGCTCCCAAAAGTGAGAGAGAAAGTGAAAAGTTGTTTTTCACAGCATCCACAGCATTTGAATGATGTTGGCCAAAATAGTTCGCATACAAACGCTAAACGTTCAAATACTACAAAAATTCAAAGCAAACGGGGAGCGCGCGCGTTTTTTAATATTAAAGCAAAAACAAAAATAACAGAAAAACAAAAAAAAAAACATAATATATATTTTTTTCTACACTTTACATACATATAAATATATATACCATAGATATATATACATACTTAAATATATACTAAGGTAAAGAAAAAAAAAAAACAACAACAACAAAATAATGAGAAAAACCAGCAGTTTAAGAAACATTTTTTTTTTCTGAAAATTTTCATTCAATGCATTGTGAAAAAAAAATCTGCAAAATAAAAGTTTTTGTTTTAAATTAAAGAAAACAAAGTGAGTTATTAAAATTAAAAAAAAAATACTTGAAATGTTGTCATTATAATTAAAAAATTAAAAAAAATTATCTTCAAATCTCCACCAAAAGTAAAACAAAAATATGGCCAAATTGTTAATAAAAGAAACTAAAGTTTTGCAAAATAAATTTAAATAATTAAAAAATATATATTTCAAAATAGAAGTAATAAAAAAAATACTTTTTACTTTAGTGTTTGTGCTTTCTTCCTATTTTTTTTAAAGAATTTTCTTTAATTTTCTTTGGTGTTAACTTTTGTTGTTTTGTTTGTGTGTGAATTAAGTTGACAAAAGTTTGTAAAAAGCAGCGAAAAAATAAACAAAATAAAGAAAAATTACATGAAGTGGAAAAGAAACATACATAAATAATGTTTTTATGTATATACTCCAAAAAATAATAAGAAAAAAAATAATTAAAAAATATTAAAATCCCAAGTTGTGAAAAATATCCTGGCGAAAAGTTGAAAAAGAAAATGTTCAATAATTTCATTCAAGCGCCCAATAATTTTGTTGCCTCGTTTTGTGTACACTTCAAGCCATACTCCTCCTCCATTGCCGTACCATCATCAACACCTTCATCTTCTCTCGGCACCGAGAGTCAAGTCGAGTCGTCGTCGAGTGGAAATGTCAAAGTAAATCAAAAATAATGGAATATTGATTTTTTGTTTTGCGTTAATACCACCTCCTCGCCGCCACACCACGTACTCTTCGTTCGCTGTACGTTCGTTCGTTCGTGTTCCTCCTAAGGCCAAAGGTAAATGAAAACAAATGGATATTTTGTGCTTAGTTTCTATGCCTTCTTCGTCTTCTTCTTCTGCAATTTGCGTTTATTTCTGTTTTCATCTCATGACAATTGTCATAGAAATGTGTGTATACATATCTATAAACAAACTCACATACATACCTACATACTCGTACATATGTATGTACAGATACATATAGAGTTAGTTATACTTTTGAAATATATCGTAAAAATGAAATGAAATTGGGGGATGAAACAAAAACAACAACAGCAATTGAAGTTACAATTGTAATCAAAGTTTTTTATTTTTGTTTATTTTGGTGAATTGAATGGTTCTGGAATGTTTTAAATGCAAACTTAAAGAATTTTGTGGAAATAAGAAAAATCGAACAAAATCCTATAGTGTATTTTACAGCAATACATGTATAACTTATATTGTTACCTCGCATGAAAATAGTTTTTATATTGTTTAGGGACACCCGTCGGATCGGTTTGAAATTCTTATGCAAGGAACATCCTTACCTCCCAAGACATTGGTTTTGAATTTTTCGGAAATATTTTATTTTATCACCATTTCATTGTTTTGAGCATCACTCGGATTGGCTTGATATTTTTATCATATATAGTTCTTGTTATCCTGATCTCCAGTGCAAGTCCATGCCCCTCGGGTAAGAGTCTTGACATTTTGAAATTTATTTAAACGTGGACAAAAAAGCTTATGGAGGGTATTTTTGAGCGTGCAGCCAACTTTTGCACCTTTAAATAGGATATAACAAGTAAGAAGGCATCAGTCACATGTGCCTATAGAGATATACCCTAAAACTCGGACCTAAAGAAAAGAAGTAAACACAATATTTCTGACGTATATAGGGGTATTTTGAGTTTTTGAGCCAATTTCTCACCAAGTACGTACTTGCCTCCGAATAAACATGTATTACCGTAACTTGGGCTGCATGCACAACAACATGGGCCTGAAGACTCAAGATTTAGAGAACTTACTCGTGAAGTCAACAGGTTAGAAGGCGAAGCAATGCAACATTGGTACAGGATTAAGTAAATTGTGGGCTCGAATGCGGGAACGAAGAATGATAGAACGGCTGTTACTTTCAACGGCAGTAACTGACTCAAATAGATCAGCATGTTATTTTAACCGGCAGTTTATAGAGGTGATGTAGGGCATGGAAGATACCAAGGAACGGTCCTGACCGGTTTTAACATGACAAAGCCCAGGATTTATCTTGGTCCCTCTTTCATTTCAAGTGGACACTGACCTTCCCGTGGTGTCACCTGGGGAACTGCCCCTAACATCCGTTAAAGGTACTTAGCTGGCCTTTTACAGAACATTTGTTCCATAAGCCGAACTAAGAAAAAATCTCCAATCCTCTCTGTTTGCTGCTGTATTTTCCCAATCTGGGATATGTAGTTTACTGATATCTCGTTTCACTTGTTCGCTCCAACGAAGCTTTGGCCTTCCAGATCTGCGAGAACCTCCATGCGGCCCGTATTTATACGCCTTTTTAGCGGGTTCATCATCACTCATTCTTATAACATGGCCTAGCCATCGCAATCGTTGTAACTCGATTCGTTCAACTACATTGATATCATTGTATAGTTGATACAGCTCGTTGTTCATACGACGCCGATATTCGCCGTCAACACAGATTGGCCCGTAGATCTTTCGAAGAATTTCTCTCTCGAACACACCAAGCACTGCCTTATCTGCTTGAGCTAGTACCCGTGCTTCGGAACCATACATTAGCACGGGTAGTATCAGTGTTTTGTAAAGTGTTATTTTTGTTTGACGAGAGGTGGCTTTATTCCTAAACTGCTTACTCAGCCCAAAGTAGCATCTGTTAGCCAACACTATTGTTCTTCGTATTTCACAACTGATGTTATTTGTTGTGTTTATGGCGGTGCCGAGGTAGACAAAGTCCTTTACTACCTCAAAATTTTAGGTATAAAATTGAATAATTGATGGTGTGGGGTTTGTGGACATATTACGCGTCGATACCATCTACTTGGTTTTTTTCGCCGTTTACTGCCAGACCAACTTTAGCAGATTCTCTTTCGACTTTTGCAAATGTGTCAGTTACTTCCTTTACCGATAGACCCATGATGTCAATGTCGTCGGCATAAGCCAGTAACATGTGGCTGTTCGTGTAGATCGTTCCATTTCTTTTGACCTTCGCGTCTCATATGACCTTTTCCAGCAGGATGTTGAATAGATCACACGACAGGCCATCTCCTTGTCTGAAACCTCTTTTGGTAATAAACTCTTCGGAGAGGTTCTTTCCTATTTTAACTGAGGATCTCGTCTCAGTTAATGTCATTCTACAAAGCCGAATGAGCTTTGCAGGAATACCAAAATCAGACATGGCTTGGAACACCTTTGAACGTATAGGGCTGTCGAATGCTGCTTTAAAATCGATGAAAAGATGGAAGGTGTCGATCTGCATTTCTTGGGTCTTTTCCAGAATTTGTCTCAAGGTAAATATCTGGTCAATGGTGGATTTGCTAGGTCTAAATCCGCACTGATAGGGTCCAATAATTTCATTGACCATAGGCTTTAGTCTCTCACACAATATGCCAGATACTATCTTATGTGCAATAAGGAGCAGACTTATGCCCCTGTAATTGGAGCACACAGTCTTATCACCCTTCTTGTGGACTGGAAATAGGATGCTCACGTTCCAATCGTCGGGTACGCATTCTTCCTACCAGATGGTGCTAACTAGCTGATGCATACACCTTATCAGCGTGTCGCCTCCGGTTTTGAACAGCTCGGCTTGTAGGCCATCTGCTCCTGTCGCCTTATTATTCTTCAGCCGGTTTATTGCTGTCCTTACCTCATCTTGGCTGGGCGGTATACATTCAACACCATCTTCTGGGATTGGATCTGTGGTATCTTCGCCGTCTTCACTGCTATCGAATGCCAACAGTTTGGAAAAATGTTCTTTCCATATCCTGTTCTTTCCTATCTGTATCAGTTACCAAATTACTTTGTTGGTCTCTACAGGAGGATATGCCTGTACCAAAGCCATACGTTTGATGCTTCACCCTTTGGTAGAATTTTCGGACTTCGTTCTGTCTCCTGTACATCTCTATTTGTTCACACTCCCTCTTTTCCATCTCTCTCTTTTTCCTGCGGAAAAGACGTTTCTGATTGATACCGTGGATTCTTTGGTGGAGGTCTCTGGTATCCAAGTACTGATTTTACGGCTGTTTGCATGGAGTGGGCAATATTTTGCCATTGTGCTGATATGTTATCGGGACGAGAAGCGCTTTACTAGCCCAACGCCCAAACCCAAGTTTTTAACGTTCTTATGGGTGAACGCGCGGCACATGTTAGCTCACTACCTTTAACCGGTGTTAAAGGCAGCTCCCCAAGTGACACCACGGGGAGGTCAGTGTCCACTTGAGATGAGAGAGGGACCAAGATAAATCCTGGACTTTACCATGTTAAAGCTGGTCAGGACCGTTCCTTGGTATCTTTCATCCCCTACGTCATCAGCATCTGCAGTAGGAACAATGTCTTCAGCCCTTCGGGTGCGGACAAAGAAACTTTGTTGACTTCTCACAAAGCAATAGGTCGGACTGTGGAAAGCTATGCGTCGCCAGCATGGTATGCAAATGTTAGCACTACCCAGTGGAAGAATATTCAGACCTGCCTGAATGGCGACCTGAGGACTGCAACAGGATGCCTCCTCAGACACCTGTGGACCATCTCCATGAAGAGACAAAGTTTTACGGGTGCATCAACACAACTGGATGTTGTCGATGCAGTACCTGCTTGGGTGTTATCGCAACGAGCATCCTTGTCTCGATTTAATGGATAGGCTTATCAGGTAGTTTTGGATAGCATTCACACTGATGCCATACTTGGGGACCACCCCCCATCACCTGTCTCTTGATTCATTATGGACGAAAACAGAGAACCTGCTAACTGAAATAATACACGATCAAGCATATTTGCTTTGCTACAACACATGTTAAAACGAGACCAGACGAGTCCTTAAACTGCACTCATTCCCAAATTTGTGCGGGAGGTAAACGAAAGAGTAGTCCGATGTAGTCAATATTCGGACATTATCCGAGTCGGTTTCTGCCTTCGTCGGAAGAACGCGTTGCAAAAAATTTCCAAACTATAAGAGACCAGCTGTTAAACTATACTTTTTCCAAATTGTGTGTGGGAGGTACACGAAAGAGTATACAGATTTAGTTCATATTCAAACCTGTCTATGCCTGACAATAATATTGCCATATGCAAAGTTATTCGGTTACTCCCTGCGAGAGTTATCCACAATGTTTGAACTTTTATGGGGAGGTACCAGAAGGAGTGGACCAATATGACCTAGCTTCGAAATTAGCCTAAATGTTTGCAAAATATTACTAAAGGTAAAATGTGGTTTGAATTGGTTGATCCGTTCGAGAGTTGTCGTGCGTACCAGCCATACAGACAGACGGTAATGGCTAAATCAACTGAACTTATGTATGGTTCCGAAGCCTGGGTACTTGCGCAAGCAGATAAGGCAGTGCTTGGCGTGTTTGAGAGAAAAATTCTTCGAAAGATCTACGGACCAATCCGCGTTGATGGTGAATATCGACGTTGCATGAACCACGAGCTGTATCTGCTATACAATGACATCAATATAGGTAAACGTATCGAGATGCAGCGATTGCGTTGGCTAGGCCATATCATAAGTATAAAGTCGGGCCACATGGCGGTGCACGCAGAATTGGCAGGCCAAAGAATAGATGGCGCAAACAAGTGGATGAAGAGATGACAAGGCGCGGTATTCCAGAAAGCGAAGCACTAAACAGAGAGAATTGGAGATCTTTTCTTAGGTCGGTCTATGGAACAAATGTTCTGTCCAAACATACTTGGAATCTAAAACCTTTTTTTTGGTCCTATTAAAGTGTACATACATACCCTAGTCAGCCTAAAGGCCGATGGTAGAATATATGGTATTTTCATAAAGGTGTTAGTAGTAAAACTATCTCGGAAAGTCAATTTACCAATATTTCGTTCAAAAGCAGTCGGGGAGCAGAACACAAAGTGACCGATATTCTTTAGAAGAGCGGTAGTAGGCCAGAATGCATTTAAAAGTGTCCGATATTTTGTTCAAAAGCCGTCGTGTGCCAGAACCTAAAAAGAAAATGACCGATATTTCTTCGAATAGCAGCCCTACATCATAAGAAGTGAACGCGGTATAGTTGATGTCGGAGAGTCAAAAGCTTTTGTGGACCTTGACTCCCGCAGTACCGCCGCATAGTGACTCAGAATTGTTTATTCATGGTAAAAACTCTGTAACTTTTGAACGGATAGAGATATTTTCATAATTTTTTGTTTGACAGATAACGTAATCAATTTCGATGCTTTAAAAAGATTCGAATTTGGTCTATCAGTTGGAGAGGAATTCAGGGTCAAAATTAAAATTTTGAGTTTTTTCATATTTTGCATCAAAATATAAGTGTTTTTGAGTTTTTTGTTGTTGATTTTGATATGTACTCTTTTAAAAAGCTTAAACAACTATGAACAAGCCATATAAATACAACAAATTAAAACAAGTAAGAACAGACTATAGTCGGACGGGGCCGACCATGTGATACCCTATACCACTAAACGCGTCTTCTTGGGATAAAGTTATAAGATGTGCATTAGAAATTTTACCAATTTTCACACAAAAGTTTTGATCAATTTAACTCGCTAAATATTATCCGATCATACCGTTGACTTGCACGCTACTTCTTCATCTCAAACCAAAACTACGTTTAAAATTTCGCGCCGATCGGACTATTATTGCGACCTACAGAGCGGCTACAAAATCGAGCAAAAATTTTGTTTTTGGTCCATTTCATCCCTTTAACATTTCACGATCATCGCCAAAAACTAATCAGTTCTATTCTGGTCCAAACCCGACCTCCATACTAAATTTCGTGACAATCGGTCCATAATTGCGGCCTCTAGCTTGATTACAATTTTTAATGGACGGACAGACGGACGGACGGACGGACGGACACACATCGCTAAATCGCTTTATCTCGTCGAGATATGAAGTTTGGTATACCACATGAGGGGTCTACGACGAATATTTCGCGGCGTTACATGAATTTTTGGGAAAACAAACTTATTATACCCTTTTCCACATTGTGGTATAGGGTATAAAAAGTTAAAAAAAAATAATGAAAATGTTTTCAAAAATTTTTTTTCAAAAGATTAATTTTTTTTCCAAAATTAAAAAAACTATTTGGGTTTTCAGAAAACTCACGTAACTCTTATAAAAACTCATACTCATTAAAAAAATGTCCATTTGTGTAATAAAGCTATAATTTATATGGGAAACGGTATGGAAAAAACAAACATTTTTACCCATGTAATATCAAAAAAATTAAAAAAAGTGTTAAACGGATGGAACGGTGTAGCTACGAAACTATGTATGGGCTGAAAGAGGACACTCTCAGGCATCATTCTTTGAAAACGGAACTTTGTTCCAAGCTGTACCCTAAAATATCTAGTCCACTAAATTTAGAATTTCACTAAAATTTAGTACCTGAGAAAAAATTAAATAGCTCACTTAGTGTAAACGCTACGGTAATTTATTAAACGGGTTTTTAAATACAATAATCTTACCTACTTAACAATCAATGAGTACAATATCTGTTTGAGAAATAGCTATTTCTTTCTTCCAAAATTGCGAAAAAAATTTCGTCTTTAGGAGCACATCAAGCCCATACCTTCCAATATTTTGACCTAATTTTTTGGTTTTCTTAGTTTCAATATGTTTACTAACGAATCCTATATAGAAATGAACAATCAGTGAAGACAAAAAATTGGGGTTTTGGCCAGGAAAATCGATTCCTGAACCACTGTGCGCCGTCGACAGCGACAACGACATACTCGTATTCTGGAGAACAGATGCTATCCAAGACGAATCAGCCGTACCCGAACATATCGCAACTAGCCTACCCGTAATGAGTGCCACATTGATCTTCATACCCAACTTATCGAGTGAGAGAGGGCAAACGGCAGGCTAGATTCCTTAGGATATTGTATATTTAGGATCCATAAGCCATCTCCGGTGCGCCTTAAGCACATCGGTGGCCTAACAGATTCATCAATTGGTAAATTGATCGACTTAAAGACAAACCTAGTTAGGTCGTCTTCTAAATCTTTTCTCATTACGTTACTATGACCAGGAACACTGCAAAGTTTAAACTTATTGTGCATATCATTCAGAGCCCTTCTATAATAAAGTATAGAGCAAGAGTTTATGATCCATGAGTTGAGAGTCTTTAGGGTCCGCCTGACTATCGACTGTATAGTCACGGGTCCTGTAAGAGGCCGGGTTAAAATCCTCTAATCAACTCTGCGGCTTTTCTGATATCACGAATTTCTGCTTGAAAGACGCTACAGACTATCCAAAGGAGAATAACATGCAAGCCAAAAGTCTCGGCTTGAAATAATTACTAAAGGAGAGTCAAACCTGAAATAGGCCAGAATCAAGCTGTTATTAGTTGGATTGGAAATGGCAATCGAATATTATTGCAAAATTTCCCACCCTAAAGTTTAAAATGTTTGCACTTATATGGTGTTCAAGGCGAGGATTTTAAGGCAGGTCACTACTACAACGGTATAATCCATACAAGTTTATTGACACAGATCTACATTTATTTGGAACCCACCATACAAATCCAAAAATTGCAAATAGCTCTGCATTTAATTGGAGTTTAATAAAAAAATATATAAACCCTATATATGAGTGAAATCGAACACTTTAGCAATAAGTGGTTTTTAATTTCCTTTAATTTTGCTCAGCTAATGCTGCTCCTCAGCAAAACATTTCATTAGATTCTCAAATTTTTTTGACCAAAGGTTCAAGAGATATCGCGCGATGGATTATGTAAAAACTATGTGCAAAGAAATACTCATTACCTGTCATATTATTATATTATAAGTCGGCTAACTATCTAAATGGTATACACTTAATAACATCCTTACAAATTGCCTTACAAATTGCCTTTTTCTACTGAAAAGCATTATTCTTCTTCGTTCAGATAGTAATAGATAACCTTATCTGCAACCCAATTGTCCCTCTTTATATACATATGTACATTTCTCTGGATCTGGTTCTGCAAACTAAAATGTTCTTTACCACCGCGAAGTCTATTTACTGGCAGTGATCATTTAAAATACATAATTTTCATAATTATTCCAATATTAACTCTTCAACGTCAGTTTTGTTCGAAAACACAATCTGTCCTGTTTGAATTAATGGATATTAAAAATTTCCATACATATTGAATAACTTTGTGCTATTAAAAACAATTTTATTCAGTCAATGTCCGTTTTTGTGTGTATGTGTGTGTGTAGTTGGATGGATTTTAATTAAAATCAAAGCTTATAAAAACAGTATGTGTGTGTATTGGTTGTCAATATTTAATATAACGTTAATATTTGTGTGTGTGCGTGTGTTTCTGGTTGAACTGTAAATTTTCACTTAAAACATAAATAATTATGTGTACTTTGTGTGCGAGAGTGAGCTCTACGTGTGTATTTGTTTGTGTCTGTGTAATTAGAGCGCTTAAATAAACATTTAAGCAAAAAATATTTATGTATATACATATATATATTTATTAATTACTTAAGTTGAGCCATTTAAAACCTGGACACAGTGTTTTGGAATAAATGTAAATAAAATAAATAATGAAAATAATGCATTAAAGAAAATAGTGTTGAAGTGTTGAGTAGATGGAACACTGTTGCCAGCGCATTTGGCTGTTAAGTTTTCCATACATTCATATGTATATGAGGCTTAAATAGTAGTTATATACAATACAATCCCAATATTTTGTAATTCCTGTGGGCCATTTCGAAGCGAATTATCTGGGTTTAATACTACGAAAGCCGTTTTACTGACAGACAATTAATTACAAGCTATTGAGATTTTCGATTTATCTCTCATCTCGGAGACCTATAAGCTATTGTTACTAAAGTAATTGGTGTATTTACGGTATTTTAGAATTTAATAATTTTGAATTGACGTAAGGAAATTTATTATTAAGTTTTTACTTCGTTATTGTTTTTGTTGTACTCTTTCTCATATTTCTTTTGATCATTTACTTTTAATCTAATAACTCTATGCAACACTGAAAATGCAAACAACTTCTATTGTGCATTTTTTGAAAGTACATATTGAGACTGCAAAAACCCTAGTAGGGTTTGGTCCTGTCAGATCCAGTTCGGATTTTATGGCCTCATCTAAACCGGGCTAAAACTACAGTTTTTTGCATTTATCTCAGAAACGAATAAGAATTTAGCATTGTTCTCTTTGACAATGTTGTAGCCCTAAACAAGTAGAACTTATCCTTTGAACAGACCACATAAGAAAAACTCTGATATTCTGCTCAGTATCAGCTAAACTATTAGGAGTTGAACCAAGTAACACTTTGCAAAAATCTTCCAAATAAAGTTCTCAGAACATTCTGAAAGTCTAAAATGCTTACTTCATGTTTTTTCAGCGGTATTTTGCATCATATCTTTTACAACACGTATTTCAAACACAGTTCACACCAACAGTTTATTCTCGCATTGCGGATTTCACTACATAATTGACATTTTTATTAAATCGTCGTTGAAAAATGTACTGAAAACAACGACATAGATGCATTTTACAACAATGGCATGTTCTGAAGAGTTGTGTATTACATTCCAGCGAATATTTCTCTAAAAGAAAACATAACGGTTTTGGAGATATGATGCGAAATGTATACAAATTATGGAAATTTTCGATATTTTATAAAATTTGAGGCAATAAGTGTAGTTTTTCGAGTTTATTATTTTTACAAAAAATTTATTCTTGCCCTTATCTATAAATTTGCTTCAGAGGTGAGGTGAAGATTCGCATAGGTTTCAGAAATATAGCCCAGAATTGCATTAAAAAGTCAAAATTTAACACAACAAATTTGACACAATAAAATCCAACCAGGGTTTCTATCGTTTGGGTCTGTACTTTCAAAAAATCCTCAGCTCAAGTTGTTTGCACAACATTACCTTAACAATGTTGCACAGTGTAATGTTTCCACATTGTGACATCATTCATTGTAACCGCTTCTACTCTCTCTTATTTATTACCTCAGCACCATTTGTTGTTTAAATGTATCCATCTGTTTGTATGCGTATCATGTCGCGAACATTGGATAATATCCCTGATTGAGAATGCTAGATCAGTTTATGCATCAGCGAACGAGTATAACTACGCGAGAGTAGTAGGTTATCGAGTTTAGTTGTAATTCAGACCGCGAATTAAAACCATCAGTGAAGTAAAGATTTATTCGAATGGAGTAAAGTTGTGTGCTTAACAGAGTTAAGCTGTGTGCTTAGTAAAGGCCTGCGTACATATTGATTGCTTTGCTTTCCTGCTTCATTTCTGACACAATAAAAATAAAAGAACAAAGGAGGCCGAGCAAATTTCGAACTGGGTTGCCCTTTTCTTTTTTATTCTTTTATCAGAAGCAAGCAAGGTAAGCAGGCAAGGCAGCTTATATACGCAGGCCTTAAAGTCTTGTGTGAATAATTAAAGTGAATAACGTCAGTAAAGCATTGTAAAATCTTAATCTAAACGAACCTTAGCTTTATTTGGTACAAATCGTATCGGGGAATAAAACAACGTCTACACGGAATTGTGTTACCTAATCCTATAACAATATCAATGAGTGCAACCAGAAGAAGTTTTACATGGATGAAATCCACAAAAAATGTCGCCCACATTACGCTGAGCGGTTTCTGCCACCGTCGCACTGCCATGCACACCAGACAATATCAAATATTCTGCGGTGGCAGGAATTTACTTGTAGCCCCAAAACATAAAATGTTTCAACCAAGGGTTGATCCGCATATTTTCTGTGTGCACATAAAACGGCATATGGTAATATATAGATTACTGTTAATATGTGTCTATATTGAAACGGCTTTAAAGGCGTCTTTTAAGGTGTCTGGCTATTTAGAGATGGCTGTTAAAGCGCCTGTCTATATAAACACGACGCTTAAGACATTATACTATCAGGGATGGAAGTTAATCTTTCTTATACAGTCCGCTGTTAAGGCGACTGTTAAGTCAGAGACGAATGTTAAGATAGAGACGACTGTTAAGACATCACGGCAGATGTAGAGACGGCTGTAAAAGTATTTGTTGTCTTATATATACCATTGATAAGGTGCCAATCTATTTAGAAGAGGCTGTTAAGGCGACTGTCTATGTAGAGAGAGAGAGCTCTTAAGACGCTTGTTAATTTAGAGATACTGTAAAATCATCTTTTGTCTTATACAGACCGTTTTTAAAGCGCCAACATGGATAGACACCTGAACAGCCTCCTCTAAATTGACTGACGCCTTAATAACAGTCTGTATAAGTCAACAGATGCTTTTACTGTCATCTCTAAATATACAGACGTCTTAACATCCGTTTATACATAGACATATGCCTTAGCATTCGTGTCAACGTAGACAGATACGTTAAAAACCGCTTCTAATTAGGGTTTTTAACGTAACTGTCTACGTTGACACGAATGCTAAGGCATATGTCTATGTATAAACGGATGTTAAGACGTCTGTATATTTAGAGATGACATAAAAAGCATCTGTTGACTTATACAGACTGTTTTTAAGGCGTCAGTCAATTTAGAGGAGGCTGTTCAGGTGTCTATCCATGTTGAGACGACTGTTAAGGCATCTGTCTATGTACTGATAGCTGTTAAAACGTCTGGTTAATTAGAGATGACAGTAAAAGCATCTGTTGTCTTATACACACTGTTTTAAGGCGTTGGTCTTTTTACAAGCGGCTGTTATGGTGTTTGTATACGTTGAGACGGCTTCAGTCTATGTAGTAGCGGCTGTTAAGGTGTCTGTCTATGTTGAGACTACTGTTAAGTAGAGTTGTGTAGTTCCGGAACGAACTAGTTCCAAGGAACTATTCCGGACAAGGAACTATTGGAACTATATCCAGCTCTTGCGTTTATATAGTTCCTTTAGTTCATATAGTTCCTTTCGTTTTTCTCGTTCCTTCAATTTAACGCCTACGTCGAACTTTCGTTTTTGCTGTTTGTTCGCTGCAATTTATTTATTTATTTTTATGTCAATTCATCCACCAAACAATGAAAACATTTCGGTCTCGGAACTATTTGGAACGAAAAAAAAAACAAAAAGAGCGACGAAAGAGAAGGATTCGTGGAACTATTTCGGTCTCGGAACTATTTGGAACGAAAAGATCGATGAAAGAGAAAAATTCGTTGAACTAAATCCATGTCGGAACTAAGGAAATACTGTAAGGAACTAGTTCCTTTTGGGAAAAGGAACTAGAAAGATCGATCCGCTCCGGGAACTAGATTGCCCAACTCTACTGTTAAGGCATATGCCTATGTATAGACGGCTGTTAAGACGTCTGGTTATTTGCAGATGAAAGTAAAAGCATCTGTTGTCTTATACAGACCTTTTTTAAGACATCAGTCTACTTAGAAGCGACTGTTAAGGCATTTTGAGACGACTGTTAGAGATTACAGTAAAAGCATCTGCTGTTTTCTACAGCCTGTTTTCAAGGCGTCTGTTAAAAGTGCCTGTTAAGGTCCATGTTGAGACGGATGTTAAGACGATTGTTAAGGTGTCTGGCTATTTAGCGATGGCAGTAAAAGCATATGTTGTCTTGTACATACCGTTTTAAAGGTGCAAGGCATATGTATGTTGAAGCGGCTGTTAAGGTGTCTGATTATTCAGACGTGGCTGTTAAGTGTCTGTCTATGTTGAGACAACTGTTAAGGCGTCTGGTTATCTAGAGATGACTGAAAAGCATTTCTTGTCTTATAAAGGCCATTTTAAGGCACCAGTCTAATTAGAAGCGGGTGTTTAGATGTCTGCCTATACTGAGACGGCTGTTAAAGCATATGTTTATGTATAGACGGCTGTTAAGGCGTCTGGTTGTTTACAGATGGCAGTAAAAGCATCTGTTGTCTTATACAGACCTTTTTTAAAGCATCAGTCTATTTAGAAGCGGCTGTTAAGGTGTCTGTCTACGTTGAGACGACTGTGAAGGCATCTGCCCATGTAAAGGCGGTTGTTAAGGCGTCTGATTATTTAGATATGGCTCTAAAACATCTGTTGTGCTAAACAAACCATTATAAAGCGTTAGTCTATTTAGAAACGGTTGTTGGGGTGTCTATTAAGGTATATGTTTATATATAGACGGCTGTTAAGGCGTCTTTTTATTTACAGATGACAGTAAAAGCATCTGTTGTCTTATACAGACCGTTTTTAAGGCACCAGCCAATGTTGAGACGACTGTTAAGGCATCCGGTTATATAAAGATGGCTGTAAAAGTATATGTTGTTTTATACTGACTGTCTTTAAGGCGTCGGTCTATTTGGAAGAGGCTTTTTATGTGTCTGTCTACTTTGAGACGGCTGTTGAGGCATCCGACTATGTTGCGACGACTGTTAAGGCGTCTGATACTTTAGAGATGGCTGGAAAAACATGTGTTTTCTTAAACATACCGTTTTAAAGGTGCAAGGCATATGTATGTTGAAGCGGCTGTTAAGGTGTCTGATTATTCAGACGTGGCTGTTAAGTGTCTGTCTATGTTGAGACAACTGTTAAGGCGTCTGGTTATCTAGAGATGACTGAAAAGCATTTCTTGTCTTATAAAGGCCATTTTAAGGCACCAGTCTAATTAGAAGCGGGTGTTTAGATGTCTGCCTATACTGAGACGGCTGTTAAAGCATATGTTTATGTATAGACGGCTGTTAAGGAGTCTGGTTGTTTACAGATGGCAGTAAAAGCATCTGTTGTCTTATACAGACCTTTTTTAAAGCATCAGTCTATTTAGAAGCGGCTGTTAAGGTGTCTGTCTACGTTGAGACGACTGTGAAGGCATCTGCCCATGTAAAGGCGGTTGTTAAGGCGTCTGATTATTTAGATATGGCTCTAAAACATCTGTTGTGCTAAACAAACCATTATAAAGCGTTAGTCTATTTAGAAACGGTTATTGGGGTGTCTATTAAGGTATATGTTTATATATAGACGGCTGTTAAGGCGTCTTTTTATTTACAGATGACAGTAAAAGCATCTGTTGTCTTATACAGACCGTTTTTAAGGCACCAGCCAATGTTGAGACGACTGTTAAGGCATCCGGTTATATAAAGATGGCTGTAAAAGTATATGTTGTTTTATACTGACTGTCTTTAAGGCGTCGGTCTATTTGGAAGAGGCTTTTTATGTGTCTGTCTACTTTGAGACGGCTGTTGAGGCATCCGACTATGTTGCGACGACTGTTAAGGCGTCTGATACTTTAGAGATGGCTGGAAAAACATGTGTTTTCTTAAACAGACCGTTTTTAAGGTGCCAGCCTATGTTGAAGCGGTTGTTAAGGTGTTTGTCTATGTTGAGCGGCTGTTAAGGCGTCTAGTTATTTAGAAATGGCAGTAAAAGTATCTGTTTTCTTATACAGACAGTTTTTAGAGCGTCGGTCTTTGGAAGTGGCTGTTAAGGTATTTCCCTAGGTTGAGACGGCTGTTAAGTTATCTGTTTATGTATAAACGGCTGTAAAGGCGTCTGGATTTTTTGAGATGACAGTAAAAGCATATGTTGTCTTATACATACCAGCCTATGAAGAAGTGGCTGTTAAGGTGTCTGATTATTCAGAGAGGCCTGTTAAGGTGTATGTCTATGTTGAGACGACTGTTAAGGCGTCTGGCTATGTATAGTCGACTGTTAAGGAGACAGGCACAGTTTATACAGTTGGCCATTCAGCCCAAACTAGTTAGCCCTGACTATTTAGTTTGCTGTCAAATACATAAAATACAAAGGAAATCAAATCACAATAATGAACAATCTATTATGTTTGTTGTCAAATGTTGTTAACAGAACTCTGAATGGCCAACTGTATAAACTGTGGAGACAGGGTATTTAGAGATGGCAGTAAAAGCATCTGTTGTATGTACTAAACAGACCCTTTTAATGGTATCTTTCTGTGCTGAGGCGACTTTTAAGGCATCTGTTTATGTATGAATGCTGTTAAGGCGTCTGGTTATTTAGAGGTGGCAGTAAAAGCATATGTTGTCTTATACAAAAAGTTTTTAAGGTGTCAGTCTCTTTAGAAGCGACTGTCAAGTAGTCCGATTACTCAGAGATGGCTGTTAAGGTGTCCGTCTACGTTCAGACGATTGTTAAGGCGTCTGGTTATCTAGAGATGGCCGTAAAATCATCTGTTGTCTTATAAAAGCCATTTTAAGGCACCAATGTTATTAGAAGCGGCTGTTTAGATGTCTGGCTACGTCGAATCGGCTGTTAAGGCATCTGTCTATGTACAAACTACTGTGAAGGCGTCTGGTTATTTAGAAATGGCAGAGAAAGCATATGTTGTCTTGTACAGACAGTTTTTAGAAGCGGCTTTTAAGGTATTTGGGTATGTTGAGACTGGGTGACGTAGGGGATGGAAGATACCAAGGAACGGTCCTGACCGGTTTTAACATGGCAAAGCCCAGGATTTATCTTGGTCCCTCTTTCATCCCAAGTGGACACTGACCTCCCCGTGGTGTCACCTGGGGAACTGCCTTTAACACCCGTTAAAGGTAGTGAGCTAACATGTGCCGCGCGTTCACCCATAAGAACGTTAAAAACTTGGGTTTGGGCGTCGGGTTAGTAACCCTCCCCTAGAAAAAACAGCCTACTATGAAAAAACGAAAGAAAAGAAAAACAAACCCCTCTAAAGTTGACGAACCCCCGCAAACGTTTTAAGGACCATGATCTGCGAATCTGCACCTGGAATGTTCGCACTCTTTATAGAGAAGGTGCAGTCTTCGCATTGGCAGACGTACTTGAAAAGTACAAGACCGATATTACTGCCATACAGGAAATACGATGGATTGGGAAAGGCGTCACAACAACACCTAAAGGTGACGCACTGTATTATAGCTGCCATGACGTAAAGCATGAGTTTGGTTGTGGGATTCGTAGTTAGTCGGAGACTAAAACATCTTGTATCCAGCTTCACTCCAGTGAATGAAAGACTTGCTGCAATTCGAATAAAAGCTAAATTCTTCAACATCAGCTTTATTTGCGCTCATGCTCCCACTGAAGAAAAGGACGAACAGACCAAAGATATATTTACGAGTGCTTAGAAGAAACATATGACCGTTGCCCTGCCCATGACATTAAAATCATTCTAGGCGATTTTAATGCCAAAATTGGAAAGGAGAATATCTTTGGCCCAACAGTCGGGAAATTCAGTCTCCACAGTGAAACATCTGACAATGGTATGAGACTGATAGACTTTGCAGCTGCAAAAAACATGGTAGTTAGCAGTACCAGATTTAATCATCTCGATATTCATAAGGGCACCTGGCTGTCTCCAGATCAGAAAACAAGAAACCAAATTATCATGTTGTGATAGATGGAAGACATTCATCGAGCGTGTTGGATGTACGATCGTTCCGAGGCGCAAACATTGATTCGGACCACTACCTTGTTGCAGCAAAGGTACGCACCCGCTTAAACGTAGCAAACAAAGTACGAGCAGACACAACACGAAAGTTAGACATCGGTAAGCTGCAATCACAACAGATAGCCACAGCATATTCCACTCAACTAGCCCAATTGCTTAATCAAAGCCCTCCTCATCCCGATAACATATCAGCGCAATGGCAAAGCATTGCCCACTCCATGCAAACAGCCGCAAAATCCATACTTGGATACCAGAGACCTCCACCAAGGAATCCATGGTATGATGAGGAGTGTCGTGCTGTCACCGAAGAGAAAAATGCGGCATATAAGGCTACTTTACAATCCGTAGCAACGCGTAGCGCACGAGAGAGATACAGGGAGAAAAGGAGAGAGGAGAAACGTCTTTTCCGCAGGAAAAAGAGAGAGATGGAAAAGCGGGAGTGTGAAAAAATCGAGATGTACAGGAGCCAGAATGAAGTCCGAAAATTCTACCAAAGAGTCAAGCATCAAACTGATGGCTTTGGTACAGGCACATCCTCCTGTAGAGACCAGCAAGGTAATTTGGTAACTGATACAGATAGTATACTCAGGATATGGAAAGAACATTTTTCAAATCTGTTGGTATCCAATAGCAGCGAAGAAGACGAAGATACCACAGTCCCAATCCCAGAAGATGGTATTGAATGTATACTGCCCAGCCAAGATGAGGTAAAGACAGCAATAAATCGGCTGAAGAATAATAAGGCAGCAGGGGCCGATGGCTTACCAGCCGAGCTGTTCAAAACCGGAGGCGACACGCTGATAAGGTGTATTCATCAGCTAGTTAGCACCATCTGGCAGGAAGAACGAGTACCCGACGATTGGAACCTGAGTATCCTGTGCCCCGTCCACAAGAAGGGAGATAAGACTGTATGCTCTAACTATAGGGGCATAAGTCTACTCCCTATTGCCTACAAGATCGTGTCAGGGATATTGTGCGAACGACTAAAGCCAATGGTCAACGAGATTATTGGACCATACCAATGCGGCTTTAGACCTGGCAAGTCCACCATTGACCAGATATTTACCCTGCGGCAAATCCTGGAGAAGACCCAAGAGATGCAGATCGACACCTACCACCTTTTTGTCGATTATAAAGCAGCCTTCGACAGTCCGCTGCGCTCAAAGGTATTCCAAGCCATGTCTGAATTTGGTATTCCCGCAAAGCTCATCCGGCTTTGTAAAATGACTTTAACTGACACGAGGTCCTCAGTTAAAATAGGAAAGAACCTCTCCGAAGAGTTTGGTACCAAAAGAGGTTTCAGACAAGGAGACAGCCTTTCGTGTGACCTCTTCAACATCCTGCTAGAAAAGGTAGGTTATACGAGAGGCAAACGTCAAAAGAAGTGGCACAATCTACACCAATAGTCACATGTTACTTGCTTATGCTGATGATATAGACATCATGGGTCGATCAGTAAAAGAAGTAACTGATACCTTTATAAAGGTCGAAGGAGAATCTGCTAAAGTGGGTCTGGCGGTAAACGGTGAGAAGACCAAGTTGATGGTGTCGACGCGCAATGCGTCCATTGAGCTCGGACCGACTGTGGAAGTTGGTTCCTATAATATTGAGGTAGTAAAAGACTTCGTCTACCTCGGCACCTCCGTCAACACAACAAACGACATCAGTTGTGAAATAAAAAGAAGAATTGTATTGGCCAACAGATGCTACTTTGGATTAAGTAAGCAGTTTAAAAACAAAGCCACATCTCGTCAAACAAAAATAACGCTCTACAAAACACTGATACTACCCGTGCTGATGTATGGCTCCGAAGCCTGGGTACTTGCGCAAGCAGACATGGCAGTGCTTGGTGTGTTTGAGAGAAAAATTCTTCGAAAGATCTACGGACCAATCTGCGTTGACGGTGAATATCGACGTCGCATGAACCACGAGCTGTATCTGCTATACAACGACATGAATATTGTTAAACGTATCGAGATGCAGCGATTGCGTTGGCTAGGCCATATCATAAGAATGAGCGATGATGAACCCGCTAAAAAGGCGTATGAATACATGCCACATGGCGGTGCACGCAGAATTGGCAGGCCAAGGAATAGATGGCGCAAACAAGTGGATGTTGAGATGAAAAGGCGCGGTATTCCAGAGAGCAAAGCAACAAATAGAGAGGAATGGAGATCTCTTCTTAGTTCGGCCTATAGAACAAATGTTCTGTAATGGGCCAGCTAAGTAAGTAAGTAAGGGTATGTTGAGACGGCTGTTAAATCATCGGTTGCTGTATAAATGGCTGTTAAGGCGCCTGGATATTTAGAGATGACAATAACAGCAGCTGCTGTCTTATACAGCCTGTTTTTATGGCGTCGGTTAGATGTGCCTGTTAAGGTGTATGTCTACGTTGAGACGGATGTTAAGGCGTCTGGATATTTAGAGTGACAGTAAAAACATATGTAGTCTTATACATACTGTTTTAAAGGCGCCAGCCTATGTTGAAGCGGCTGTTAAGGTGTCTGATATTCAGAGATGGCTGTTAGGGTGTCTGTTTATGTTGAGACGACTGTTAAGGCGTCTGGATATCTAGGGATGGCTGTAAAAGCATCTGTTGTCTTATAAAGGCCGTTTTAGGGCACCAGTTTAGATGTCTGCCTATGTTGAGACGACTGTTAAGGCGTCTGGCTATGTATAGTCGACTGTTAAGGAGACATGATATTTAGAGATGACAGTAAAATCATCTGTTGTACTATACAGACCATTTTAAAGGTATCTTTCTATGTTGCGGCGACTTTTAAGACATCTGTTTATGTATCGAATGCTGTTAAAGAGTCTGGTTATTTAGAGGTGGGAGTAAAAGCATATGTTGTTTTATACAGAAAGTTTTTAAGGCGTGAGCCACTTTAAAAGCGACTGTTAAGGTGTCCATCTACGTTTAGACGACTGTTAAGGCGTCTGGTTATCTAGAGATGGCCGTAAAAGCATCTGGTGCCTTATAAAAGCCATTTTAAGGCACCAATGTTATTAGAAGCGGCTGTTTAGATGTCTGCCTACGTTGAATCGTCTGTTAAGGCATCTGTCTATGTACAAACTACTGTTAAGGCGTCTGGTTATTTAGAAATGGCAGAGAAAGCATCTGTTGTCTTGTACATACAGTTTTTAGAGCGTTGGTCTATTTAGAAGCGGCTTTTAAGGTGTTCGGCTATGTTGAGAGAGCTGTTAAATCATCTGTTGATGTATAAATGGCTGTTAAGGCGCCTGGATATTTAGAGATGACAGTAACAGCATCTGATGTCTTATACAGCCTGTTTTAATGCGTCGGTTAGATGTGTCTGGCTATTTAGAGATGACAGTCAAAGCATATGTTGTCTTATACTTTCTGTTTTATTCTCTGATCAGAGATGGCTGTTAAGGTGTCTGTTTATGTTGAGACGACTGTTAAGGCATCTGTCGTCTTATAAATGCTGTTTTAGGGCACCAGTTTAGATGTCTGCCTATGTTGAGACGGCTATTTAGGCATCTGTCTATGTATAGTCGACTGTTAAGGAGAGAGGATATTTAGATATGGCACCAAAAACATCTGTTGTACTATACAGACCCTTTTAAAGGAATCTTTCTATGTTGAGTCGACTTTTAAACCATCTGTCTATGTATGGAAGGCTGTTAAGGCGTCTGGTTATTTAGAGGTGGCAGTAAAATCATCTGTTGTCTTATACATAATGTTTTTAATGTAAAGGCGCCGAAATTGCGTTTCGAAAAAGAGATAAATAAAAACACGAACGTTTTAATTTTCAAATAATAAAAAGCAGAAGCTTTATTGAGTAAATAAATAAATATAATTAAAGGGAAAATAGCAAGGCGAACAGATTACCTGTGTTACGGATGGCGATCGAGGCGTTAGTCTATATAGAAGCGGCTGTTAAAATGTCTCTCAATGTTGAGACGGTATTTACAGATGGCTGCAAAAACATCTGATGTCTTGTACAGTCCGTTGTTAAGGCGCCAGCCTATGTAGAAGCGGCTGTTAAGGTGTCTGATTATTCAGAGATTACTGTTAAGGTGTCTGTCTATGTTGAGACGACTGTTAAGGCGTCTGGCTATTTAGAGATGCCAGTCAAAGCATCTGCTATTTTATACAGAATGTTTTTAAGGCGTCGGTCTATTAAGGAGCGGATGTAAAGGTGTCTATATGCGTTGAGACGGTTGTATGGCTGTTGAGATGACTGTTAAAGCATCTGGATGTTTAGAGATGGCTGTAAACATCTGATGTCTTATGTAGACCGTTTTTAAGCCGCCAGGCAATGTACAAGCGGCTGTTAGGGTGTCTGTCTATGTTGAGACGGCTGTTAAGGCATCTGACATTGTATAGACGGCTGTTAAGGCGCCCGGATATTTAGAGATGACTGTAAAAGCATTTTTCTTGTCGTATAAAGGATGTTTTTTAGGCGTGAGTCTAATAAGAAGGGACTGTTAAAGAGTCTGATTGTTCAGAGGTGGCTGTGAAGGTGTCTGTCTATGTAGCGAGATGACTGTGAAAATCGTCTGGATGTTTAGAGATGGCTGTAAAAACATCTGATGTCTTATGTAGACGGTTTTTATGCCGGCAGGCTATGTACAAGCGGCTGTTAAGATGTCTGTCTATGTTGAGACGGCTGTTAAGGCATCTGACTTTGTATAGACGCCTGTTAAGGCGCCCGGATATTTAGAGATGGCTGTAAAAGCATTTTTCTTGTCGTATAAAGGATGTTTATAGGCGTGAGTCTAATTAGAAGCGGCTGTTAAGGAGTCTGATTGTTCAGAGATGGCTGCTAAGGTGTCTGTCCATGTAGCGACGCCTGTTAAAGCGTCTCTTTATTTAGAGCTGGCTGTATAAGTATCTGCTGTCTTTTACAGACCATTTTATAGGCGTCGATCTATATAGAAGTGGCTGTTAAAGTATATGTCCTATGTTGGATGGTAGCAAAAGCCACTGTTGTCTCATACAGACCGTTTTTAAGGCATAGTAAAAACACATGTGTAATTAGAAGCGCCTGTTAAGATGTCTGTCTATGGTTATTTAGAGGTGGCTGAAAAAACATATTTTGATTCACACAGACAGTTTTTAAGGCGACAGTTTATTTAAAGCTGCATAAAGCCATTAGGCTTGACTTTGAAATTAGTGAAATAAATAATATGACTGTTAAGGCTTCTGTCTACATAGAGACGACTGTTAAGGTTATTCTATATAGTTGCGGCTGTTGAGGCTTCTATCTATTTAATGGAGGCTGTAAATGTAAATATTTTCAATTTCAATTAAATTTATTCATAATAATTGTCTAGGAATAGGCGGCCGATAAAGCTGTTGCCTATTTAGAGCAAACCCGTTCGTGGGTATTGATTTGGTTACGAAGTTTTTCGGCAAATCACACACACGCGACCCGAACGCAAAGTAAGAGAGAAAATGTTTTGATTTTTTTACTTCAGTCTTGTACTGAATTTCATGCAAGCAGGTTGATGCCGCTTTATTTGTTTATTTTTGGGTACACAGAAAAGATTTTGCAGTTGTACAGCAAATATGTGGAGGGAAGAATTTGAAAATGATTTTTGTTTTGTATTAATATTTTTAATGACGCAGAATGCCTCGTCTGCAATGCAACAATAAAAAATGTATGTAGGGTAAGTGCACCTAATGTCGGCATGTACCAGTAGTCGGCACCTTTTGAATTTGAACTCAAATAACTGAAAATTAAGAAAACAAAATAGGAAAAGAATCTTCAAAATGCTTTAACAATATTGTCAGCTAACTTTATATAAAATTTCATTGAGCTAGGACCAATTTTTATATCGAAATTTAAGTTTTTGTCAGTGAAGGGTTTTCACCACAACCGAAAATGCATGTTTCTTAAGAAAAAAATTGTGGAGATGTTAACCTTATAAGCTCTGTAATTATATTAAAATGAAGAAATTTTCCACAACATTTTTGTTAATTAGGTAGAGAACAGTTAGAAGAACACTTTAGAAAAAGAAATGTTTAAAAAATATTTATAATTGTGCAATTTTTGCTGATGCCGACTTTAGGGACAAAAAAATGTAAAATTTGCCTGAAGTCGGCATGGGGTTTTAAACATTAGTTTTTTCCGATTACTTTTAGCTAAAAATTATAAAAAATACTAAACAAATACTTTAAAGGCTAATTACACTGTGCAACAAGGTTTCTGTGCGGTGGAAAATTCCTTTTGGAGATGAAAGCCCTTAGTGAGTATATTAAGAACCCAAAAGGAAATTTTCCCCATAGGTCAAGTTTCTGAGATATCGCGTGATGAATTTTTTGAATTTTCGCCTGTGATGCTTGAGAAAATAGCTTTATATCTCTGTTTGCCGTTATTGTAGCTTCATTTTGAGATTACATGTCTTCAGTCAAATCGAATGGCGAATCTTTTTGTAGGACATTTCATTCTTCTAACTCAATTCCTTTCATGTCCTTTTCGTCCTTTCTTTCTTGAACCGTAGTAAAAGTACCACAAGATGAGATTTTACAGCATCCAAATATTCCACAAAAATGTTGCTCAGAGAATTTTAGGTATGGTTCTCATTGACAACTAATCGATATTGTCATGTTTTCATTGTCTTTTTGACATTTACCCGATGTTTGTTCAGAAAAAACCTATGTTTTGTTTTTCTGAATATTCGTTATTTGTTATTTATTGGTCGGTAGACATACCCATTGGTTATCGCTTATATTGACATCTGGGATGTATCTGAAATATTTACCATATATAGCTCCCGATATGCTGAACACGTTAATGACAAATTTTCTTGGAGAATAGATCCGGTTATCTAATATTTTGAACCGGATATAGGGATATAAAACCCGGATTTTTTACCGATTTTAAGTAACCGATTAAGGTTATATGTATACCATTAGAAAGCTAATAAAACTGCCAATCAGGGAAAATAATTTTTTTGACAGCATCTTACCTGAGTTCGGTGCTAAAACAAAAAACCCGTATTCTTGAACCGTTTTTAAGGAAAAATATCACTGCGCGTAAATAAGAAGATCAAAGCTTGGTGGGTGAAATATTCTTTTGGCCGATGAAAGTGGATGAAGTTAATATTATGAACCCGGAAGGACAGTTATGCCGTAGGTCAAACTTCTGAGTTATAGCGACATGGAATTTATGTTACGGGTTTATTGTCGTTCTCTTAAAGTTCACCAAGAATGTATGCATCACGCCATAACTCAGAAGTTTGACCTACGGCATAACTGTCCTTCCGGGTTCATAATATTAACTTCATCCACTTTCATCGGCAAAAAGAATATTTCACCCACCAAGCTTTGATCTTCTTATTTACGCGCAGTGATATTTTTCCTTAAAAACGGTTCAAGAATACCGGTTTTTTGTTTTAGCACCGAACTAAGGTAAGATGCTGTCAAAAAAATTATTTTCCCTGATTGGCAATTTTATTAGCTTTCTAATGGTATACATATAACCTTAATCGGTTACTTAAAATCGGTAAAAAATCCGGGTTTTATATCCCTATATCCGGTTCAAAATATTAGATAACCGGATCTATTCTCCAAGAAAATTTGTCATTAACGTGTTCAGCATATCGGGAGCTATATATGGTAAATATTTCAGATACATCCCAGATGTCAATATAAGCGATAACCAATGGGTATGTCTACCTACCAATACATAACAAATAACGAATATACAGAAAAACAAAACATAGGTTTTTTCTGAACAAACATCGGGTAAATGTCAAAAAAGACAATGAAAACGTAACAATATCGATTAGTTGTCAATGAGACCCCTACCTAAAATTCTCTGAGCAACATTTTTGTGGAATATTTGGATGCTGTAAAATCTCATCTTGTGGTACTTTTACTACGGTTCAAGAAAGAAAGGACGAAAAGGACATGAAAGGAATTGAGTTAGAAGAATGAAATGTTCTACAAAAAGATTCGCCATTCGATTTGACTGAAGACATGTAATCTCAAAATGAAGCTACAATAACGGCAAACAGAGATATAAAGCTATTTTCTCAAGCATCACAGGCGAAAATTCAAAAAATTCATCGCGCGATATCTCAGAAACTTGACCTATGGGGAAAATTTCCTTTTGGGTTCTTAATATACTCACTGAGGGCTTTCATCTCCAAAAGGAATTTTCCACCGCACAGACCTTGAGTTCCAATTTGTGGCACAGTGTTAATAAAAAATTTGAAAGGAACTTTAGCGATAAGCAATATTAGCCATGATTTGAAGTACGTACGTTGTAGGGTGCAGACAACTGGGTAATAGATGCCGACTATTGGTACGAACTAATTTATTTAAACAATATGTTTAAATTTCCTTATTTTTTGAAGTAAAATCAATAGAAATGTATATAAAAAATTAGAAATGTATAAATAACTAATGCCAACTACTGGATCATATCATGCCGACTATTGGGTAATGGTGCCGACTACTGGTGAAAAAACAGTATTTCACTAAAATTGTAATTTTTGCATGTTGATCAGAAATAATCAAAAAAATTGTTTATATATTCTAAAACTACACAAAATAACGAATCATAACAACTTAAATTCAATTTGATTGGACATTTAGACTCGGAATTACATACGGCTAAAGATACGAGAATCCTTAAAGTGCCGACTACTGGTGCACTTACCCTATGCTTAGAAAGTCTTAAAAAATCATTTTTATATACAACTAGCGGACCCGGCGAACTTCGTCTCGCTATTAGGGAATAAAATTTCATACAAAAACTCAATTTTCGATTTTTCCGACTTTTCCAGAGAGATTTTCCAAAATTCTTCCGTAAAGACCTTCTCCTCGAAAATAAGAATAACTGACAAAAATTTTTACAGAAATCGGCCTAGCCGTTCTCATTTTATGAATTACTATACATTGTTTACACCATTTTTATATATATAGATTTGTTTTTTCTCTCAAAAAAATTAACATATGAAGAAAAATACTTTTCAAATTATGAAGTTATTTATATTATTTTTAATTTAAGTCATACAAAGCGAACGCGCCAACAATATATTTTTCATTTCACACTCAATATGAAAATCATCACCCTGTTCTGTCAGTGTAATTTTACTCACACATAAACAATTTAAGCGCTCGCTCTTCTTGGTCGGCTATGATTTAGAGACGACTGTAAAGTAGTTTCTTTATTTAGAAACGGCTTTACAACAGTTTTTAAATAAAAAGCAACGCCTGTTTATGCAGAAACGGCTGTGAAGTCGAATTTGTATGTAGAGCCATCTGTTAGAGGAATGTCAATGTGGAGATGATTCTTAAGGCAACAGTGGTGTACATGTTATACATGTTATGACGACTGTTAAGCGCCTGTTAATGTATATGTGGCCTGCTAAAGATTCTGTCTATCTAGATATGGCTGTTAAATGACAGTTATATTCAGGCTGCTGTTAAGTTATATGTCCATATAGAGGTGACTGTTAAAATGCCTGACTTTATTTTATATAGCCATCTGTTAAGTCGTCTTTCTATATAGCGAGATGGAAGTTAAAAGTTAACAGTATTCTTGTTACGACATCAAGTAAAATCATAACAAGCAAAATGGAAATAATATAAATAAGTCATACACGCGTACATATGTTTCATGCCTATCGTTTTACCTTTTTTCTTACTTCCGTTCTAAAGATACAAATTTCCAATTAATTTTGCTCGTTGCAAAATTAGATTTCGCAATAATCCAATTACCGACACACGTTTCCAAATTTCCATTTAAATTTCCAAATAATTTTGCTCGTTGCAAAATGATGTATTCTTTTCAAAAACTAAAACAGCAAAATAATTCACAATAATTCACTTAATTTTACACTGTGCAACAGTAAGCATACTCTGACACCGCAGTGTGATAGAACACCAAAAATTAGAAGACCTGTGTCTCGCCGTTTTTCTCTATCTCATCAACTTTCGCTGTTATAGGCCTCAAAAGGTTTGAGGCTTTGATGTACACGCAGAGAAAAAATATTTTTCGCTTTTGTTGGAACAAAAATATCTGTTTTGGTTCCAAAAATGTATTTATTTTGTTCAAACATTGTAATCCAAATCCAAAAATACCATCTTTTGTTCCAAACATAGAAAACAAAAACAACTTTCGAATTTCCGCAATATTGTAAAAATCGTTAACAATACCGATTGTAGGAACTATCATAATCTAATTTTGTTTACAAAAAGTATTGTCAACCCAGAAAATCAGCCCAGAAATTTTTGATTTGAGTGTATATACTTCTCATATACACTTTTCACATAACTTGGATATAAATGTCGCGTATAATATTGCAATCATTGATGAACACAATACATGGTTTGCTGCATTGGCTGACAACAAAACCACAAGCACCCACCACAACATAAGGAATAATTAAACACCATAACAAACTCCAAACCTCAAAGCACAATGAAGATAGAAGAATGAAACAAAAACAGAAACAAATAAAAACAAGAGTCTCATTGTTGGTATGCATACACACAAAAACAAAGATAAAGGCATCATGTCATACAAACAAAACTCACCATAATTGTTTTTTTCAACACGGCATCGAATAGCGAGAGAAGAGAAAAAATTGTCGAAGAAAAGAGAGAACTATTGTCCAGTTGACCAAAACTATTTTTGGATTTAACAAAACCCAATTGTTGGAATCACAATACTACATTTGGAATTTAACAATATCTTTACAATACATATTTTCCTCTTCGAATATTGTTGGATCAATCATATTTTTTTTCTCTGCGTGTAGAATGGGTCATTTAGTCAGGACTATATCTTCCAAACCGTTAGGAAATTTGAATTTATCTAGGAGGCAAAGTTGTAGCTCTTGTCTTAAAGAACAAAAATTGTGAACACATACAATCCATTAAGCTTCATCTGCAAGGTCAAAATCGCCATGGTCAAATTTCTTTTAAAATTTTTCCTTTGGGTTTTGTTATATAGCTTTCAAACCGATCAAAATCAAAAACCAACTAGAAAGATGTACCTTACATCTCAGTAAACAACTTTCTAGAACATACGAACTCTGTAGAAACGGATCTTAGTGGTCAAAATAGCAAAGCAATTGCGATTTTTATCCTCTTTTCTAGGATTCTGCTCCGTAGATATTAAACCGTTCAAAATTCAAGAAAACAATCAACCACAATAACGTAACAAAGGCATCAATTAACAGCTTTCTGGAACATGCTAAATGTCTATGAAGGGTTCTTAATGTTAAAAATAACAAAAATCTTTTGAAAATATTCAATTTTTATACTTATTTCTCCGACTCTGGTCGAAAGATACGCAACCGACCAAAAATTTAGGATACCGTCAACCACAAAAATGTACCTAAGATTTCAATAAACAACTTTTTAGAAAATATAAACATATGGGTTTTTATTTTTTTCTTATTCTCTCCGTCGGCCATATACAAATAAAATAAATCCTCCTCAAAAAGTCCATAGACTTTAAACAAATTTTTGAATAATGCTCAAAATTATCCTTTCATAACTCATAAACAAATATTCTTTAAAATTATCAGTATTTGTTGTTGTTGCCGTTAACGGATGAAAAGGATTCCGTTATTTTCATATTTTATTTCATATTTTTAGTGCTGTTGTTGTTGTTTTTGCATAAACATTAAATATCTCTTTTACGACTATGGATGTTGTTATTGGAGTTTTCTATTATCCTGAAATTTTGCTGTCGTTATCCTTTGGTGTTCGTGTAACTTGATTCGTTTGCTGTATGTGGTTGTGTGTGTGTTTGGTAAATGAACTTCGTTGAATTTGAATATGAGCTGTTTGTGTTCCGTACCCGTCTGTTAAAAAATCTCAATTATGAATTATTCTCATATTTTACTGTTTTTGTGTTATGGAGTTGTGATTGTTGTTGTTGTTGTTGATTATTGCCATAGTCTTGTTTTGTATATCTATGCGTGTATTGTTCTGCAGCTTCTTCTTCTTTTCGGTTCGTTTGTGTATTTTTATTAGCATCATCCTGATTGTGAGATGTTGAATTTAGAACACATTCCAACACACACAAACATACATACATAAATACAAGGATAGACAAATAAGCTTGTATAGCACGAAATAAAATATATGCCAAAAGATGACAATTGTCTGATAGAAGAGAAGACAGTTAAATTTAAAAGAGTTGCCAGATTATGTGCTTTTGGGAATGAATGTTATTTAAATTAAAAATAAAAAAGAGTTGCCAGAATATAAAGGTTTTTTTTTATTAATTGGAATGTTACTCTTGTGTCAGACATTGAAAATATAACATGAAAATTGTTTACCTTTTAAGAGAGAGGAGAGGAGGTGAAGGAGCTCCCTTTCTCTCTTCTTTTCCCATAATTCAAAACATTTTCATAAAAATCGTCATAGTCTGGCACAACTCTTAGAGAGATAGTTCTGAGACTGTATATTTGATTTTGTTCACACAACTATTTTAATGACCTCTTTGTGGCATTGCTACACCTATAAAAACTGTTTATTAAGGTGTTTATATATTTTAAAATCATTGTAAATATTTTAGTTAATTGTCACCGCATTCTGTATAGTTTATTTATGCCCAATGTATTTTTATATTTTTATTGTTTTTTTTTTTTAAAGAATTTTCATTGGCATTAAGTGTGAATACCCCACAAGCAGCCATAGTTATGACTTTGAATTTTGTTTATTTACCGTAACATTTGCAGTTACAACAATAGCTGTGGTCGGCAATAAAAAAACATCACTTTGTATGCTAATTTTATGGCCAACAAAATATTTATTTTTATAACAACAAAACATTAAAGAAATTTTCAAGAAAAAAAAAGAGTTTAGAAATTCAAGAACAACAAAAGAAATAAATAATTTTTGGATATATCCCAGCAAAAAAACTCATTAAAAATCGACCTATTAAGTCATTATTTTTACAAAGGCATGTCACCAGAAAACTGTAGTTATTTTTGGACCACTGAAATATCTTCTTAAAATAATGAGTTAGTTTGATTTGTAATGAGTTTGTTTGCTGGGTGGTTAGTGTAGTGTGTAACTAGGCGTTTACGCACAGACAGTACTCGTATTGACAAGACAATAGCAAAGTTATAAACCATTTTCAACAATACATTTATACTTTTCTCCATACATATTTAAAAATTTATAAATGTATTTGTGAAAAAGGTTTGTATTTTTGCTATTGTCAATACTGGCATTTGTAAACGCAGGGTTAACGTGATTTATGTACGTTGACTCTGAAGGATAGGTACTACGCTGAAGCCCTTGGACTGTTTGAGAACTAAATATATTCTCCTCTCTCTTTAACCACATTACCGTCTTATTTTGGTTAAATTTGGAATAGAAAGCGTTCCTGGCATAGCTGTTGAGGTGTAAAGAGAAAATTAAGCAGACAGTGGATTTTGAGACTCCAGTTAACCCGCATGTCTATTTAGATACAGCTGTTAAAGTGTGTGCATATGTAACCATAGACTAATAAATGTATAGACAGAGAAATTGTAATGTGTTTGTTTTTTTTAGGTATCGCCCTTACGGAAACTGCGCAGCGTTTTCACTCAATTGCACAATGTTTTCGGGTAAATTGCAATAATTGCAATAATGCAAATATTTGTGCCAAATAATTCCCAAATATTGTTTTTTGCCAGAATAAATAGTTTAAAAATTTTTTTGAAATTTTTGCCTATTAGGTCGAAGATCATTTTTAATATTATTATATCCTCCACCATAATGTGGGTATGAGGGTATAATTAAATTTGTCACTCCGTTTGTAACACATCGAAATATTCATCGGAGACCGTATATAGCTCTTCGTTGTTCCCAGAATTTTGTAGGTATAGGTCTAAGCCTTCATATAGCCCCATATAGAACGGTACCTAAAGATTTTCGGTATTCTGAAGGTTTTGGCTTCAATATTCCTCCGAAATGAATGAAGGTTTTGGCCTCAATATTCCTCCGAAATGGCTGAAGTTATTTAGTCTTCGTTGGTGGTATAAAACTTTCCCCCAGAAATGTGTCGGTACAGGTCCACGCCTTAATATAGCCCCCATAGAGCGGGGCCTCCCGATTTTCGGTATTTTCAAGTTATGGCCACAATAATCCATCGAAATGGCTGAAATTTGGTATTTACTCTTAGTTAAGGGTATTCAGCTTCCCCTCTAAATATCGACGCCTCCAAACAATAGTATGCTAAGTCGACTTAGCATGTTTTCAAGTTTTTTAGATTTTTATATTTAACGTCCTTTAACTTAAATTCTGTCAAATTTTGGTAATGATCGGACAATCCGAACAGAAGTTATAAGCAAATATGTACTTAGCATAGTACTGAAGGTCAAAGAAATTTCCAAACTTTTAGAGCTTGTCCTGCAAAACTCGCTTTTCAGAATTAGCAAACTATTATTTGGAGGTGTCGAACGTCCTTTAACATAAATTCTGTCTAATTTTGGTAATGATCGGTCAATCCGAACAGAAGTTATAAACAAATATTGACTTAGCATAGTACTGAAGTTCAAAAAAATTTCCAAACTTTGAGAGCTTCTCCTGCAAAACTCACTTTTTAGACTTAGCATACTATTATTTGGAGGTGTCGATATGACGTTATAAGTTTACGCCTTCATATTGCCCCCATAGAACTGTACCTCAAGATTTTCGGTATTTTAAAGGGTGTTGTTCCAATATTCCTCCGAAATGGCTGAAATTTGGTATTTAGTCTTCGTTGCTAGTAAAAACTTCCCCCCGAAATTTGTCCTACCCCTTCATATAGCGCCCATAGAACGGTACCTCCCGAATTTGGGTATTTTGAAAGGTAGCCACATTGTTTTACCGAAATTGCTAGAATTTATTATTTGGCCTTCTTCATAAGCGAAAGGAAACTAATTGTTCCATTTTACCTCCATACAACTCTTGGTAGAGGGTATAACAAGTTCGGCCGGCCGAAATTAACGCCTTACTTGTTATACCCTCAGCATTTATTCTAACGAGGGTATATACACTAGGGTGGGGCGATTTTTGTGGAAGCAAACAAAACTTAATGAGCCCTTCGCGTTTCTGATTCCTGGGATTGAACTGAGCAAAAAAGTCCACTGGACCATATATCTACCGCGAAAATCGAGCCTCCCGATTTTGACTTTAAGTTTTTTATTGACGTTTTTTTGGATATTTGGCCAAACCATTGGGATTTTCGATCCAACATTTATCGACATTTTCCGAAAAGTTTGCACATTCTTAGGGCCAAAACTGCCTGAAGGAGCGTTCCAATGCTTTTGCGATGTATTAGAGAGTTTTCAATTACTGTCTTGGCTACAATGTTTGTCTTTGTGTTGGATCGAAAATCCCAATGGTTTGGCTGTTATATGCCAAAATATCCAAAAAACGTCAATAAAAAACTTAAAGTCAAAATCGGGAGGCTCGATTTTCATCGTAGACATATGGTCCAGTAGACTTCTTTGCTCAGTTCAACCCCAGGAATCAGAAACGCGAAGGGCCCATTAAGGTTTTCAAATCGCCCCGGCCTAATATACACTTTCATACGGGCAAAATGTGCCTAATCGAAATAATGGTTTTAGACCCCAAGTATGTTTGGACGACATGTGTTTCAGACAATTTTGAGTTGATTAATCATGTCCGTCCGTCCGTCTGTCTGGCTGGAGCGTACGATAACTCTCGAACGGATCAACCGATTCGGTCCAAAATTTGGATTTCGCAATATTTTGTCCAAATTTAGGTTAAGTTCGAAGATGGGTTATATCGGTCCACTCCTTCCGGTACCTCCCCCACAAAAGTTCGAAAATGTTCGGAAAATTTGGGCGCAAGATAAGTCTTGTAGTGAGTAACCAATTTGGTCCATACTTTGCATTATTATTAATATCCAGGTTCCTAGGTGGAACATAGGGCCACAACAAAATTTTTCCAATTATTTCTATTTAAAGCTAAAATTTTAATTTCATTCCATGATTTATTCGCCTTCCTCAGTTCTTCTAAAACTTGCCGTCTCCGCGTTAGCAAAGGTCTCTACGGCGGCTACATTGCGGGTTCCACTCAAGGGCTTCTTTGGCAATATTTCCTTCTTGTTTCCTCAGTGTATGACCGATCCATCTCCATTTTCTTAGTCTGATTTCCTTGACTATTGGATTTAGGTTGCACCTTTCATAAAGAGATTGGTTTGTAATCACATTAGGCCAATGTATTCTCAAAATTCTTCTTAAGCATCTATTGACGAATGCCTGGAGTGAGTTCGCTATTCTTGAGGACATGTTCCATGTTTCGCATCCGTACAATAGAACAGATTTTACATTTGAGTTGAACAGTCGTATTTTTGTACTCCGTCTGATTTGCGATGATCTCCATATATTGTTGAGTGCTCCGAATGCTTGCTTTGCCTTTCGAATGCGGCTATTTATATCTAATTCAGAGCCTCCTGTCGACGTTAACATACTGCCGAGATAGATAAATTCTTCTACTTCTTCCAAAGGGGTGTTGTCCAAGGTTAATGGTGTTGCGTTTCCATACTTTGCATATCCTAATATATTTACCAGGCATAGATCAGGTTTAAATATGGACGATATTTGTTCACTCCTTCGGGTACCTCCCACACAAAATTTCGGAAAAGTTCAGTTAAGGAGCTGCTCTCGAATCGCTTTGACTTTTGCTGTAGCAACTTGTATTCACTACCCTCGATACGACGGAATAAGTTTCATCAGGGGCAAGTCCATACTTCCTGAGAAAATAGCCTGAAAGTTGCCAAAAGCCCCTGTGACACCGTGTGTAGTGGTTGGAGCGCAAGATAACTCTAGAACGGATTTGCCGATTCGGTCCAAAATTAGACCTTCTTAATATTTTATTCAAACACAGTTTAAGTTCGAAGATAAGCCATATCGGTCCACTCCTTCATGTACCTCCCCCACAAATGTTCCGAAAAATTGTGGCCACGATAACTCTTGAAGGGAGTGACCGATTTGGTCTATACTTTACACATCCTAATATATTTGCCAGACATAGATCAGGTTTGAAATGGACTATATTTGTCTATTCCTTCGGGTACCTCCCACACAAAATTTCGGATAAGTTCAGTTTAGGAGCTGCTCTCGAATCACTTTGATTTTTGTTGAATCAACTTGCATTCGCTGCCTCAATTACGACTGTAAATGCTTTTTCAGAGGCAAGTACATACGTCTATAGAAAACATCCCGAAAGGGGTAAAAACCCCTATGGCACCATTTGTAGTGACTGGAGAGCACGATAACTTCCGAACCGATCAAACTTTGGATCTCCTAACATTTCGTTCAAATTTAGTTTAACTTCTAAAATGGTATATATAGGTCATATGTGCCTAATGGACTATGTCTGTCCACTCCTTCAAGTACCTCCTCCGCAACGCTTTTTAACTTTTATCCTAATCAAAATTTTTGTCGACAAGTTCGAATGTCCAAAAAGGGCCACAACATTCTGAAAAACCCCTGACATAGGCTGAGGGTATATCTCTGTCGGCAAAGCCGACTGATACTTTTTTACTTGTTTTTAATTAATGTTTCGTAGGAACTTGTTTTTTTATTAATTAATGTTTCGAAGCTTAATGACCATTGCTTGGCTGTTGGTAAAGTGGATCATTAGACATATCGGCTGTGAAGTAGTTTCTCTGTAATCGAAATCTTCTTTTTTCAAATGCAGTTTTTGTTTTTACAAAAACAATGGGTATTTGGCCATTTTAGTTGTATGTCTTTCATGACATACGCTTAGCGCTGCCTTTAAAATTAATGAATTTGGTCCTGAACGCTAACACGCCGTGACAGCACCTTTTTTCCTGTGTTTTTCAAGGACGTGGGTTCAAACCCTAGCCTGGCTCAGCTGATTTTATTTATTTGAAAATTTTGCTTATTAAGGCGAAGCTCATTTTTAATATTAATATTTGATTAATTTCTCGTTGGTATCGAGCTTAATGACCGTTAATTTTTGCAAGTGAAAAATAAAAGCCGAAGATTCGAACACACAAATTTATAGTTATTGCCATTTTAAAAATTGAGTGCGTAGCCAACTGACTCAATTCACACAAAGTAAAAGAATTTGGGTGAGAGGATTTCTTTGTCTATACTGTTATTAGTCTATGATGTAACAAAGTCTGCTAAGGCAAATGTGTCTGTAAAGGAGAGTAACTATGTGGTGAAGACTGTAAAGTCAAATATCTAAGCAGAGAATACTGTTTAGGTTTCCGTCTATATAAATGCGGCTGTTAAAGCGTAGATAGACCCTTTCTGAAAGAAATAGTGCTTCTATAGACCCTTTCTTGAAGAAAGGGTGCCTCTATAGATCTTAATGTGGGGCTATACCAAAACATTAACATTCAAAGGCAACTGTAAAGCATTTGTCTATTTATGACTGCTATAAGGCTTCTGTATGTTAAGAGAGGAGTGCTAAGTCATCTGTCTGTATCAGGGGTGCTCAAAATATTTTAATTTCTTTGCGAGAGCCTTTCCTTTGCTAAATAACGGCAGATGAGAAAAAGAGGTCTATACAGTGACGTCTCTATGTGGAGACGAAAGTTAAGTCGACTGTAAAGACATCTGTCTGTTTAGAGATGGCTGTTAACGCGACTATAAAGGCATTTGTCTTTTTAGAGACGAACGCGTCAGTTTCAGTCGAATGTCCATGTAGAGACGAATGTTATGGTTTCTGGCTATTCAGAGACGTCCGATAAGGAATATGCCTTTATAGAGATGGCTGTTATATCGTTCTTATTTGTAGATACGACTGTTTAGGCTTCTGTTTTTGAAGAAGTTGGATTTTAAGGCTTCTGTCTATATAACAACCGCGCCTGTCTAAATCGAATGCCTATGTAGAGACGTCTGTTAAAGCACCTGTCTATGTAGGTACGTCTGTCAATACGAATGTCTATGTGGAGGCGATTGTAAATGATTTTTGTCTATTTAAAGACACTTACAAAAACAAATGTACACAGTCTATACAGTCGGACACTCAGCCCAAACTAGTTAGCCCTGACTATTTAGTTTGCTGTCAAATACATTATTGTGACATAAAATACAAAGGAAATCAAATCACAATAATGAACAATCTATTATGTTTGTTGTCAAATGTTGTTAACAGTACTCTGAATGGCCGACCTTCTGTAGGCCTTGCAACTGTCTATTTAAAGGCGGCTGTTAACGAGTCTGTCTAAGTCGAGTGTCCATTTAGAGGTGACTGGCATGGTTATTGTACATTTGTATATATATTGTAGATTTGTTAAGGCTTTAGTCTATTTAGAGAGGGTTGCTATGAAATCGGTCTATGTAGAGACTGATGTAAAACACTCTCACTATTTTTGGACGGCTGTTAAAAAAAATATTTATTTCCATAGTAAGGGTTCTCTTCATTTATAGAGGACAGTTAAGTGGCTGGTATCGCGAGAGAGAAAGAGGTAGTGCTTGCATCTGCGAATAGAGCGGGCAGTTGAGACGTCTGTTGAAACAAAGACCACTTATATGGCATACATATATCGACAATTGGGTGACGCCGTGGTGCGATGATATACACACGCGCCTTGCACACTGAATGCCCAGGATCGATTCCCACGGCAGGCAACAACACATTTTCAACGGAATGTTGGCAAGATTTCTTGATTATTTAAGTCACCGGACAAGGTGAAAAAAGTAGGTGGCGTATCCTTAAATATGAATATTTGGACATCGTAAAATTTCTCCGAGACATGAGGTTTCAATATGGACACTATCGGTCCACTTTTTCGGTTACCTCCCACAAAAAAATTCGGAAAAGTGTCGTTTAAGACCTGTTCTCGAATCGCTTGAAGTTTTGTTACAACAACTTGTATTCGCTTCCCTCATAACGATGGCACAAATTTTTCAAGGGGCAAGTCCATACTTTCTGAGAAAATGACCCGAAAGGTGTGTAGTGGCTTAAGCGCACGATAACTCTCGAACGGATCGACCGATTTGTTTGTTTGACCTTCATAATATTTTGACCAAGCTTAGTATTAGTTCGAGGATGAGCCATATCGGTATTGAAAAACGGGATATATCGGTCCACGTTTTGATATAGCCCCCATAGAACGGTACCTTCCGATTTTCGGTAATGGCTGAAATTTGGTATTAAGTCTTCTTTGGGGGTATAAAACTTTCCCTCTGAAATTTGTCGGTGTAAGTCCACGTCTTCATATAGACCCTATAGAACGGTACCTCCCGATTTTCGGTATTTTGAAGGTTGTGACCTCAATATCGCACCGAAATGGCTGAAATTGTGCATATAGTCATCGGTGGGGGTATACAACTTTCCATCTGAAATTGTTCGGTATAGGTCCACGTCTTCTTATAGTCCCCACAGAACGGTACCTCCCGATTTTCGTATTTTGAAGGTTGTGGCCTCAGTACCCCCCGAAATGGCTGAAATTTGGTATTTAGTCTTCGTTGGGGGTATACAACTTTCCACTTGAAATTTGTCGGTATAGGTCAACGTCTTCATAGAACGGTACCTCCCAATATTCGGTATTTTGAAGGTTGTGGCATCAGCATCCCTCCGAAATAACTGAAATTTGGTATTTAGTCTTCGTTGGGGGTATTAAACTTTCCATGTGAAATTTGTCGGTGTAGGCCCACGGGTTCCTTAAACTTTCCATCTGAAATTTGTCGATATTGGTCCACGTCTTCATAGAGTCCTTATATAACGGTAACTCCCGATTTTCAGTATTTTGGAGGTTGAAATTTGGTATTTAGTTTTCGTTGAGATTATAAAACTTTTCACCTGAAATTTGTCGGTATAGGTTTTTACATAGACCCCATTGAACGGCACTCAAGGATATTTTGAAAGTTTTAGGTATTGCCCAAATTAATGTATTTCGAGGGTTTTTTGTAAAATTTTCGAATCGAGATTGCTGTAATTTTGTATTGTGTTTAGTCAGAGGCTAGAAAGAACAGCAACAAGCTCTTTTAAAGAGTGTTGCAACCTTTTCCTTCTGAAGTGAATGTAAACTGAGATTCTGGAATCGCAATGGGTAGAAAACCAACACACAGAAAATTATCAGTATTAGTCAGTTAAGATATTATTCTTCTGCAAGGAATTATAGTTAACGTAGATAAAGAGCTTGTTGTTCATATGTACTTCAATACAGTGTTGGTGGAGTGTATAAAACATTCTTACTTGTTTATTTTATTTTATTTTATTTTATTTTATTTTATTTTATTTTATTTTATTTTATTTTATTTTATTTTATTTTATTTTATTTTATTTTATTTTATTTTATTTTATTTTATTTTATTTTATTTTATTTTATTTTATTTTATTTTATTTTATTTTATTTTATTTTATTTTATTTTATTTTATTTTATTTTATTTTATTTTATTTTATTTTATTTTATTTTATTTTATTTTATTTTATTTTATTTTATTTTATTTTATTTTATTTTATTTTATTTTATTTTATTTTATTTTATTTTATTTTATTTTATTTTATTTTATTTTATTTTATTTTATTTTATTTTATTTTATTTTATTTTATTTTATTTTATTTTATTTTATTTTATTTTATTTTATTTTATTTTATTTTATTTTATTTTATTTTATTTTATTTTATTTTATTTTATTTTATTTTATTTTATTTTATTTTATTTTATTTTATTTTATTTTATTTTATTTTATTTTATTTTATTTTATTTTATTTTATTTTATTTTATTTTATTTTATTTTATTTTATTTTATTTTATTTTATTTTATTTTATTTTATTTTATTTTATTTTATTTTATTTTATTTTATTTTATTTTATTTTATTTTATTTTATTTTATTTTATTTTATTTTATTTTATTTTATTTTATTTTATTTTATTTTATTTTATTTTCTTCTTTCTATTCGATTCCACACAATGTCCGTTAATAAAAGATACTCTCCATTTATCTGTCAGTAAATTGGAGCCATAACGATTTAAATTTTGTTTTAATTCACTTCAAATACCAGATGTATAGCAGTTGTGGTCCAAAATCCATGGAATAATAAACAAATTATGTTTGGATGTTGAATAAATGTATGGCTGTAGTCCTAATTAACTCCAAGCTAAATATTATTCGATCAACAGACAGAAAGCCAGATAAACAAAAACCATCAGCAACTTCAGCCAATCAAATAAATCTCTTCAAATGTAAACAAACACCGTAAACCTTCATGGACTCCCAATAGCATACGCAAACATTGAGTCAATCGAAATCTGCTTGTTGTTTACACTAAAAAACACACCGTATTTTACATTGTTTACATTAACAGCTCCAGAATATCTTGATTATTTATTTGTGTTGGAGAAATTAAAAATTTCTTTCGAAAATTGAGAAAATTTTCCAATTTTAATTTAAGTTACTACATTTATGGGTATCAAATACATTTGAGATGTTATGAGTATTAAATTTCAATACGAAAAAATCAACATTCCTTTTCTAACTAATTATTCCTTGGTGAAAATTACCTCCTCCTTTCCTCCCAACATAATAACTCATTGGGGTCCAATCATATATCCCATTTATGTTGTGCTCCAATTCCCCACTTGTCATTGAATCTTGTCTTCTCCTGTTCTTTGTATTTCTCTTTGAATCCTTTACAAAAAAATAAATAAAGGACAACATCACTGTGGATGTGTAATTTATTTTCTTATGGCAAAATAGTGTCTTCCTGTTGCCTTGAAAGATATCTCAATTTCCAAACAACAACAAGAACTAAAAAGCAAGAAAGGCATAAAGGAAAGTGTTGTTTGTCTATCTGTCCTTTAGCAGTGTTCCCATTTTCCCTTCATTGACTTGCTGCTGCTGCGGTTGCTGGTCTTATTGGAACACACATGTATAAGTTGTCAGTTGTGTCATCCCACCATCCCTTGATGCCCTTTCATGGTTTAATTGGGTTGACACTATGTGTTTGGAATATTTAATCAAAGATTGGTGAAATTGTTGTTGTTGGCAGTGGTGGAGGTTTTTGGTGATAAAGCTAATAGAACGCTTCGTTTTTATAATCCTCTCAGGGAAACCAGTTTGACAAAGTTAAATACAAAAGAATACTCTCTAAATTATGACAGGAATATTAAATAGTTTTGAAAAGAAGTTCACTTCTTTGATTTCTTAAAATAAAGGACAAGAAGTAAAGAAAAGATGACAGTAAAAAACTAGAAACAAGTAAAGAAAAATCAACCAGCCTACAAAAAAGTTAATACCTCGTGATATAATCTTCCAAAAGCTCCAAAAACCCTGCGGGTGTCTGCATAATGCAACTTACAAATTGAGTATTTGGTTTGGACGAAATTTTGCACGTAGCAAAATTTCGTTCGTAGATACACCAAGTTCCAGGAGGTCTATATCGAATAATTATATTTGGGTGCCCCGAATAAAAAAATGTAGCATACAGAAGGTACTGCTTGTGGTCCTCTTTGGAACGATATAATGTTCCTTTCCTTGATGTTTCTCATGCTTCCTGACATATTTTATAGCTGGGATAGGCGATGTGCGCTTACTGAGAGCAAGTGAGCGAAAACTTCAATGTAAAATGCATTGAAATGTATGATCACTTGCTCTCAGTAAGCGCACATCGCCTATCCCTGTTTTATAGCCTTATTATACCCTCCACCATAATATGGAGTGTAAAATTAAATTTGTCATTCAGTTTGTAATACATCGACATATTCATCGGATACCCTATAAAGTATATATATTCTTGATCAGGGCAAAATTCTAAGTCAATGTAAATATGTCCGTCTGTCCGTCCGTCCGTCTGTTGAAATCAAGATACAGCTCGCAATTATTAAGATAGAGCTTTGTAATTTGGTATAGAAGTTTCTATTATTTCTAGGATATTTGGTATTGTAAATGGGCTATATGGGTCCACGTTTTGATATAGACCCCATAGAACGGTACCACCAGAATTTCGATATTTTTAAGGTTTTAGCCTCAATATTCCTCAGAAGTGGTTGAAATTTGGTATTTAGTCTTCGCTGGGGGTATAAAATTTTTCTCCAGAAATTTGTCGGTATAGGTCCACGTTTTCAAATAGCCCCCATAGAACGTACCTCCCGATTTTCGGTGTTTTGAAGGTTGTGGCCACAATATTCCTCAGAAGTGGTTGAAATTTGGTATTTAGTCTTCTTCTTGTTGAAACAGGTCCGCGCGTTGGTATAGCCCCCATTCGAACGGTACCTCCCTATATCCGGTATTTTGAAGGTTGTGGTCTCAATATTCCACCGAAATGGCTGAAATATGGTATTTGGTCTTCATGTGTGGCATTAAACGTTCCATGTGAAATTTGTCGGTATAGGTCCACAATTACGTATAGCCCCCGTAAAACGGTACCTGCCGATTTTCGGTATTTTAAATTTTTTAGCCTTTTTATCACACCGAAATGGTTAAAATTTTGTACTTTTTCGTCTTCGTTTGGGGTATACAACATTCTCCCAGAACTTTGTTGGAGATAAAAGCCTTTATGACTGAAATTCGTAGATATAGGTTCACGTTTCAATATAGCCCCCATAGAACGTTACCTCACGATTTTCGTTGTGACCTCAATATCCCACCGAACGATTGAAATTTTTTATTTAATCTTCCATGTGGTTATAAAATATTCTAGAAGAGAATTACCAGTATGGGTCCGCGGGTTTCTATATACCCCATAGAAGCGTCCCTTTTGATTTCCGGTATTTTGAAGGTTTTACCGAAATATCGGAAATTTGGTGTTTTTGTCTTCTTTGAGTCTAACAACTTTCCGTTAGAAATTTGTAGGTACAAATCGACATTTTGAAATAGCCGCCATGTAACGGTACCTTCCGAATTTCGTATTTTGAAGGTTAGCCACATTGTTGAAATTTGGTACTTAGCCTTCTTCATAAACGAAAGGAAACTAATTGTTCCATTTTACTTCAGTACAACTCGTGGTGGAGGGTATAGCATATAGCATAACGCCATACTGGCAAAATGTGCCTCATCGAAATAATAATTTGGAGTCGGTAAAAGTGATCACCTGAAAGGTTTAAAAATCCCTATGACACCATGTGTAGTGGCTGGAGCGCACGATAACTCTCGAACTGATCAAACGATTTGGTCCAAAATTTCGCCTTCGTCATAGTTTGTCCAAACTTAGTTTAAGTTCGAAGATGTATTTTTTTAATTAAAGTGTCACCTAAATGACAAGATGCAAGCAATTTGGTACAAACTTTGGATCTCCTAATATTGTGTCCAAATTTAGGTTAAATTCTAAACTGGTCAATATCGGTTTTTTTCCTTAGGGTATCTCTCCCACAGAAGTTCAACAATTTCGTTTAAGTGCCTGGTCCTCCTTTACACATAATTATTGTGGAAAATAATTTTGGTTTTGTGGGCGGTATTCGAAGTGTCCGTAGATGAAATTTTCAATTCACAATGGCTGATACTTTTTATACCCTACACCACTATGTGGGGAGGGTATTATAAGTTGGTTTTGGCCAAAAAGTTTGTAACGCATCAAAATAATGGTCGTAGACCTATACATATATATACCAAAATGAATGTCTCGACGAGCTGAGTCGATCTGGCTATGTGTGTCTGCCCGTCCGTCTGTCCATCTAAACCTTGTAATCACGCTACAGGTCGCAATTTTATTCCGATCGTCACCAAATTTTGGTGATAACTTTCGAACGGATCATCCAATCTCTTCACAACTTTGCCACTTGTAATATTTTGTCCAAACTTGTATCTAGTCGAGAAAGGGACATTTCGAACGTCCCCTCAAAAATAAAAAAAACCCCACATCGTAATAGTTCTACCAGACATAGATAAGGTTGAAATATGGACTATATCTATATCGGTCCAATAGTTCATGTAGCCCCGCATAAAATTTTCAAATTTTACTCCTTCCTGTAGTTAGACTAGAGGGCACAGTCAATTTTTGTCGGTCATAGTAGGACTTTTTGGACTACTTTATCAGAATTGCCTACGAAAAATACTGTATCTCTGTAAAAAATATCATTAAACAGTCATCAAACTGCATTTAAGCGAAATTTGTGAACTTAAGTGAGGATGATACTTGAAGAATTTATGTTTGAGGAAATATTACGATACTCTAATATTGGACCAAGAACAGTCATACCTTTCAATATATATGTTACAAGCTGTCATTTTTGTTGGTCACCGTAGAATGTTTTAAAGTTTTTGGGTCATTATGTCAGGAAGCATGGACATCAATCACAAGGACTACCTTCAATGAAAACTTCAAAACGTTACTTGGAGCAGCCCTAAACAATTTTTTAACTTTAGGTAAATGAAGGAGGTGTTCGATAATAGTCTATCTTCGAACTTGATTTAAGTTTGAGAAAACGATGTGCAAAGCCTGAACCAATGTCAGTCACTCCTTTCGATAGTAGTACAAGTTCAGGTTCATGCTAACTTACCAAAGAAAAATATTTTAACAAGAGTAGTACCTTCAGTAAAAATTTCAAAACGTTTCTCGAATAACCATTAAACTAGGCTTGAAAGAACATTTTGAATTTTTGTGAGGAGGTGCCGAAGGTACGTTTATGAAACTTTTTGTACTTTCGGAAGAAATTTTCGTAAGTTATCGTGCTGATTAATCATATTAATTGGTGCCGAAAGGAAGTATGGACTATAGCCCGAAATAGTGTACTTTCGTTGATGTAATAGTATATGATTTGAATGTGAATGACTAGGTTTGATAGGCTTGCTCTTGTAACATTGGACTTCTCCCTCTCTAGATAATGATATGCCTGGGTTGGGTGGTCATATCGATAATTTGTTGATTCTCACTGTAACATCCGAGAAAGTATACCATTGTGGTATTGTAATAAAATAATCTTCGTATCCTCATGGTGACATGAGCAAAGCGCCCTCTGTAGGAGGGTGGCGTTCGGACAGAATTTGAATATTTTTCCATCGCGTTACACTTGTATTCGCGAAACACACTAGAGCTGCATAGCTTACCAAAGACCAACCTATTGCGTTTTATTTGGTCAACAAGGTTTCCTTATCTCCATTCCAAGTGCTGCCGGCTAGGGACTAGAGGACCTTGTTCCCACATATCAGCTTGTCGCACATAGTTGTGGCATGCGCGAACGACATACTGACCCCTAGAATCTTAGGGTAGTTAGTGATAGGAATTCTGTTACCATCGATAAGGACATTCAACTCTGTGCTCATCTCCGGAATCCACGTTGTGAACAGAGTGCCCGTACATTTAGTGGTGGATGTTTGCATATTTCGTGTGGAAAATTTGGTAAGATCAATCAAATATGAATTCAGTCTTTCAAAAATTACATTAGAGAAGGTATCTGACGTCAAGATCGTACAATCAATCATTCGCATATGTAACCATCTCAATACTGTCTGCAGTGGGTGGGATAACAGTTCCGAAAATATCACCTCAAATTAGGGACTTCTTGGTCCTGAATTTCACCTAACTTCCAAGGTTTCAAAATTGGATGAAGGGTAATTTGCTCGATGTCCTCAGATGTAAGTCGAACCACCACTTACATGTTAAGTCTTCAGCTAATATGTGTGGAAATAGTGTGCAGCGATGTACTGCTTACGGAACCAATGTTGATGATCAGCAACGTAACGTTTCTAGAGTCATTGCTACGGGTGACAGTAGCGCCTTACTTAAGTTGTGGAACCACACTGGCCATTTTCTAGACTTTCGGCACGATATTTGGTGGTTACCGATAGGTTAAGGACAAGTCAGCGCAGCGTCGCTAAACATGACTGAGGTCCAATCTTTCTCTTTTCCAGGGTTGAGAGTGACTTAACCGTTGCCCACAATTCACTAATTCCGTCTCCAATGTTGCAACTCTTCAGATGATCTAGACACGTATTTCGCTTGTGCTCACGACCAATCTTGTAACTTTCAGTGTTAGCTCCCTTACTCTGAGCTCACTGGGGTTGGCTCGACGAAGACCATCATGCTTATTTACTGATCCCGCCGCGTTTGCTGGGAAATTTGGTCTTACTTCGGATATTCGACTAGCAGGTATGAAGCGAGCGGCAGGTATGGAACATCCTTTCCGAAACATCAAAAGGGTTAGGCAATTCTCGGAAGCGGTGATTGCTGAAATCACTGAAACTAGGTCAATTAGGCGTCCAGAGGTGATGAAGTCGGGCGTTCAACTGATGCAGACGATTATGGAGAGATGTTTTGGCTCAAGAGAAACTACAGGTTGCCGAGTGATGTCATTTGTTGTACCAGGTGACACGATGGCTATGTCTGGCAGGCTATGACACTCTACTTTAATTCTGGCAGGGGCGTCTTCATTATCCGTGAAAAAGTCTGAGCTATGAATCAGTTCAGCTCTATACCTCTTTGGTCATTACTTAGGACCGAATGCCACAACTCATGATGAACTTTAGAGTTTTTTAAGACCAGTCGATTAATAGCTGTACTTCAGGTTATATGTCCAAAATTAATTCTTAAAGAACCGTTTCAATAAATTACGGTAGCGTTTACATGAAGTGCGCTATTTTATTTTTCCTCAGGTACTAAATTTAAGTGAAATTTCAACTTTAGTGTACTAGAACTTTTAGGGAACAGCTTGGAACAAAGTTCCATTTTCAGAGAATGATGCCAAGAGTAAAAATGTGTGTTGTGCTATAACCTACAATTGGTTGGTTGGTCCTATAACCTACAGTAAATGGGGGTGTATACGTTAACTAACTCCAGCTTGGCAATTCTCTACTTGACTTCTACCAGTGTACATTCCATGCATGGGTCATTAGAGCCAAACTCAAGCGAGATAGGTCTGTATGGAATAGACGATCTTTCCTCAGTACGTGGTAACCATCACCGTTATATGGGTGTTATGCCAAAACAAGGATCTATGTTGACATTTGATTGATGAAGATATTGTCAGACCACTGGGAATTTCAAATGTTAAATTAGAGGTAGTGCGATAAAAAAATAACTAAAAGTTTCAAAATACCGGGATGTACCATTATATGAGGCTATACCAAAACATGGGCCTACGTTGACAATTTTTAATGGAGAAGCTTTGTGGCCACTGGGAACCTCAAATACCAAATAAAAAAGTTAAATAGTTCTACTTTGTGGACAAAAGACTAAAATCAACATTGTGTTTATTGGACCCCCAACCTACAGCTAATATAAAATTATAGCAATTATTACATACATACTTTGTCCATTTGTTCTCTTTTATTTCCCATAAAAATTACAATCCAAATCATAAAACTGAGAAAAAGGTTTAACCTTTGACCTGATAGCGAACGATGTAAATTCTGTTTAATTACCAAGGAGTTGCCTTTCTTTGTTTATATGGGCCATAAAAACTAACAACTCAAAGGAAACAAAAAAAAAAAAACAAGAATAAAAACAACAGAAAAAAATAATTAATTTTATTTGCTGGTGTTTATTTGAAGACTATAACTCTAAACAACTTCTTAAGAAAGAGGAGAAAAAACATTATCTGATAAAAATGCCAGAGAAAAAGTCATAAACAGTTTACATAAAATTCTCAAGTAATTCGAATAGCAAATGAAATGTTGTGATGTATAACCAAAATAAATGAAGGAAAAGAAGAAAAATAAGAATAAAATGGAAGACGAGAAATATGGAAACAAAAACAATACATTTCACGAAGTAAATACGACAGAGTGAGAGAGAGAGAGAGAAAAGAAAGTGAATTCAAACAAAACAGAAGCTAAAATATATATCACAGAGATACAAAGAGGGAGAAAATCATGTTTTCATGAAACTAAACAAGGAAGACCAGAGATAAAGTAGGAATAAAGAAGGATGTTTAAAAAGTGACAGCTAGAAACAGGTGGTAACACCATTTCACAAACAAATTTGACATTTAGTATTCCTCTCACTTTCTGAAGCAGTGATGAGTGATAGAAATGAGAAAGAGAGTTAATATTTCATTGAGAAATATGTAATGGAGAGATGTAATACATGTAAGTTTCAGAGAGAGACGTTGTAATGGCATGTCTTTGGATGCTGTGAGAGTAAATGAGACTATTCAAATACAGTAGTATATGAGAAAACTTTGAAGTGGATTCTGTGAGAGCTGAGAGTGATGAGAATTCATATATTGGAACCCAAGAGATGTATTATTCAAAACAAAACACTTATCCAACATACCCACATACATTTAAACAACTTAATTATCATGTTAACTAAAAAATGATAATAACGAAGTTTTGTGTGTGTGCTTATAGCACAAGGATGTGAGTTGAAATTGTACTTCCCATCATTGTATTACCATTATCATCGACGTTGTCGTATTCGTTGACGTTTGCTGTTGTTGTTGTTTTCGTCGTCGACGACGTCATAATAACTCGTGCCGCCATTTTAATACCTTTTAAAGCAAAAACCAAACAGCAGGAGCATCATTTATTTTATACATCACAAGAGTGGAGTGAAACTCGCCCCGTCCCCCAACCACACACCATCTAAACGTTTGGCAAATTAAACCACCATGGAAAAAATATAACACAGTGTAACGAATTTTCTTGTTTTCATTTTTAATTAGAGGTAAATTAAAATGAAATTTGTAAAGTATTTAATTGTGAAGAATGTACAAATGGGGCGTACATTTTTCTTGTTATATACGAACTGCACGCCGATAGAAGTTGTTTTTTGTGGTTTAATTAATTTTAAAGTATTTTGTCATTGAGAAAACAAGTTGAACGGCACACAGACTACAGTCGAGGGGAGACCAATCATGTGTGGCATTCATATATTGATACTTCATAGGTTTATGGATAAACAGGTTTGGGTAACATGCAATAGTTTGTTGTTGTATGAATTATTTTATACAAATCAATATCTATTTTTGTGCAGATTAAAATGGACCAGGGGATCTAAAGTATTAGACAGAAATAATGTCTAATAAAATAATAAGATCAGGTAGTACAACTTGACCCATTAATGATTTTGAACTTTGAAAGCTCCGAAATCAGGTGGGATTATACCAAAAAATTTACAAACCGCGGATCGGATTCTAAGCCCATAGCAAAGTGCAAAAGGTCTATATGAAGTGGAGATAACAATTTCTTATAAGACCGGGAGGTACCGTTATATGAGGGTTATACTAAAACAAGGACATATGTTGAAAATTGTTGTTGGAGAAGTTTTGTGACCACTTACTTACTTACTTAGCTGGCCCATTACAGAACATTTGTTCTATAGGCCGAACTAAGAAAAGATCTCCAATTCTCTCTATTTGTTGCTTCGCTTTCTGGAATACCGCGCCTTTTCATCTCATCATCCACTTGTTTGCGCCATCTATTCCTTGGCCTGCCAATTCTGCGTGCACCGCCAAGCGGTCCTTGTTTATACACCTTTTTAGCGGGGTCATCATCGCTCATTCTTATGATATGGCCTAGCCAACGCAATCGCTGCATCTCAGAGCAGATACAGCTCGTGGTTCATGCGACGTCGATATTCACCGTCAACGCAGATTGGTCCGTAGATCTTTCGAAGAATTTTTCTCTCAAACACACCAAGCACTGCCATGTCTGCTTGCGCAAGTACCCAGGCTTCGGAGCCATACATCAGCACGGGTAGTATCAGTGTTTTGTAGAGCGTTATTTTTGTTTGACGAGATGTGGCTTTGTTTTTGTTTTTTTGTTTTTTTTTTTTACTTAAACCAAAGTAGCATCTGTTGGCCAATATAATTCTTCTTTTTATTTCACAACTGATGTCGTTTGTTGTGTTTACGGAGGTGCCGAGGTAGACGAAGTCTTTTACTACCTCAATATAATAGGAACCAACTTCCACAGTAGGTCCGAGCTCAATGGACGTATTGCGCGTCGACACCATCAACTTGGTCTTCTCACCGTTTACCGCCAGACCCACTTTAGCAGATTCTCCTTCGACCTTCATAAAGGTATCAGTTACTTCTTTTACTGATCGGCCTATGATGTCTATATCATCAGCATAAGCAAGTAACATGTGACTATTGGTGTAGATTGTGCCACTTCTTTTGACGTTTGCCTCTCGTATAACCTTTTCCAGCAGGATGTTAAAGAGATCACACGAAAGGCTGTCTCCTTGTCTGAAACCTCTTTTGGTACGAAACTTTTCGGAGAGGTTCTTTCCTATTTTATCTGAGGACCTCGTGTCAGTTAAAGTCATTTTGCAAAGACGGATGAGCTTTGCGGGGATACCAAATTCAGACATGGTCTGGAATACTTTTGAACGTAGCGGGCTGTCGAAGGCTGCTTTATAATCGACAAAAAGATGGTAGGTGTGGATCTGCATCTCTTGGGTCTTCTCCAGGATTTGCCGCAGGGTAAATATGTGGTCAATGGTGGACTTGTCACGTCTAAAGCCGCATTGGTATGGTCCAATTATTTCGTTGACCATAGGCTTTAGTCGTTCGCACAATATCCCTGACACGATCTTGTAGGCAATAGGGAGTAGACTTATGCCCCTATAGTTAGAGCATACAGTCTTATCTCCTTTCTTGTGGTCAGGGCACAGGATGATCAGGTTCCAATCGTCGGGTACTCGTTCTTCCTGCCAGATGGTGCTAACTACCGGGTGAATACACCTTACCAGCGTGTCGCCTCCGGTTTTGAACAGCTCGGCTGGTAAGCCATCGCCTCCTGCTGCTTTATTATTCTTCAGCCGGTTGATTGCTGTTTTTACCTCATCTTGGCCGGGCGGTATACATTCTATACCATCTTCTGGGATTGGATCTGTGGTATCATCATCTTCGCTACTATTGGATACCAGCAGATTGGAGAAAGGTTCCTTCCATATCCTGAGCACGCTATCTGTATCTGTTACCAGATTACCTTGCTGGTCTCTACAGGAGGATGTGCCTGTACCAAAGCCATCTGTTTCATGTTTCACTCTTTCACACTCCCGCTTTTCCATTTCTCTCTTTTTCTTGCGAAAAAGACGTTTCTCTTCTCTCCTTTTCTGCCGATATCTCTCTCGTGCGCTACGCGTTGCTACTGATTGTAAAGTAGCTCTATATGCCGCATTTTTCTCTTCGGTAGCAGCACGACTAGGGTGTCCAAAACCGAAACCGGTTAACCGGTTACCCGGTTTTGAGTTACAAAACCGAAACCGGTTTTCGCCAAAATCGTCATTTACGGTTAACCGAAAAAACCGGTTATTTGTGTCGGTTAACCGGTTTTAAAAAATAGTAATATTTTTAAAATTTCATTACAATTGTATTCTTGAAGGTAAACTAAACTTAACTAACACAAGGTACGGCAAAGTTTTAAATGTCAGATACCTTTAAATTTTAAAAATATTTTGTGTAAAATGTAGAGTTGTGGAAATTTAGTTAGTTCACTACGCAGTTCCAATGGTACACACCATTTGTATGAAAAATCTGCGTATACGTGATATCACACGTTAGTTTGTATGAAGATACTCATACATTTTGGAACTAATACATTGAACTAGGAACTAGAGCTATAGTAGCTACAATTTAAAACGAGTATTTGGTCCAACTTAGTCATTATGACCGGTTAACCGGTTTTGAAAATTTTTAAAAACCGAAAACCGGTTTTAGAAATAATTGAAATTTTCGGTTAACCGAAAACCGTTTTGTTTGGAAAAACCGGTTTTTTGGACACCCTAAGCACGACACTCCTGGTCATACCATGAATTCCTTTGTGGAGGTCTCTGGAATCCATGTATGGATTTTGCGGCTGTTTGCATGGAGTGGGCAATATTTTGCCATTGTGTTGGGACAAGGAGTGCTCGCGTTAAGCAATTGGGCTAGTTGAGTGGAATATGCTGTGGCTATCTGTTGTGTTTGCAGCCTATCGATGTCCAACTTCCGCGATGTGTCTGTTCGTGCTTGATTTGCAACGTTTAGACGGGTACGTACCTTTGCTGCAACAAGGTAGTGGTCCGAATCAATGTTTGCGCCTCGGAACGATCGTACATCCACCACGCTGGATGAATGTCTTCCATCTATCACAACATTATCAATTTGATTACTTATTCTTTGATCTGGAGATGCCAGCCAGATGCCCTTATGAATATCGAGATGATTAAATCTGGTACTGCTAACTACCATGTTTTTTGAAGCTGCAAAGTCTATCGGCCTCATACCATTGTCAGATGTTTCACCGTGGAGACTGAATTTCCCGACTGTTGGGCCAAAGATATTCTCCTTTCCAATTTTGGCATTAAAATCGCCTAGAATGATTTTAATGTCATGGGCAGGGCAACGGTCATATGTTTCTTCTAAGCGTTCGTAAAATATATCTTTGGTCTGTTCGTCCTTGTCTTCAGTGGGAGCATGAGCGCAAATAAAGCTGATGAGGGGTTTGTTTTTCGTTTTTTCATAGTAGACTGTTTTTTCTAGGGGAGGGTTACTAATCCGACGCCCAAACCAAAGTTTTTAACGTTGTTATGGGTGAACGCGAGGCACATGTTAGCTCACTACCTTCAACGGGTGTTAAAGGCAGCTCCCCAGGTGACACCACGGGGAGGTTAGTGTCCACTTGAGATGAAAGAGGGACCAAGATAAATCCTGGGCTTTGCCATGTTAAAACCGGTCAGGACCGTTGCTTGGTATCTTCCATCCCCCACGTTCCTCAGTGTAGGGATGCTTTTAGTCAACATTGATATAGATATTGGCCTGTTTGCAGTAGGTATGTTGAACACATACAGTTTGTCAAGTAATTGTTTTCGAAACAAGAAAACTAACATTTTTCTGTATTAATTTATGAAAAATGTCTGATAATTGGGATAAAAATGTCGGGTTTTTTGCAAAAAATAGTTGGTAGACTTATTAAAGACAAGATAGGATGTATAAATAAAAAATTGACCCGCGTAGTCCAACAAAAAATAACGAAAACCCATAACTACATATAATTCAAGCTGTCAAATAAATGTTTTCAAAATTTAATGGAGGTTCCAAAATAACCCATATTTTTGATAAATTCTTGAAAATCATGACATTTTATGAATGTTATTCTTAAAAGGGGTTAACTACTAACAAGTCTCAACAATATTAGGCATAAAATATGCCTACTAGGAGGGTTACCATATGGACCAAGGGAGTACCAGGTCATATTACATGTAAACAGGGTCCTATAGGTCTTAAACCGGGAATATCTGAAAACTAAGACGTTTTATGAGTTTTTTAGTTCAAGAGGATGGACTGCCATCAAATACAATAAATATTACCTACAGGATAATTAGATCAGAAGGGTTGCCAGATCGACTAAAAAGGTACCAGGTTATATAAACAGTGAACGAGGCCACCTGGGCCCCGGAACAGGGCACCGAAGTGTGTTTTTTTACTTAAAATTAATTAAAAGATAATGACATTTCACTAAACAATCAGAAATATCGCAGTAGGAGACTAATATTGCTTAGAAATGTATGGGATAAAGGTTTCGACAATTTTCAGAAATGCATACTTCGACATATTGGACACATTTCGCATACTCTGCAGTACTACTGTAGTACATTTTTAAGGGAAAAATTATGTTGATGGGTAAATAATGCTTCAGTGTTAGCAGGGAAGCAAAAAATCTTGGAGAATTCCTCTGAACTCGCTATAAACAATTGAAATCGGAGTTCTATTAAAAATCAGCATAGACTGACAATATCTTATATATGCATTTCTAAGCGATTTTTGTACTTTTATGTCGTATTTTGGTTTATGTTGGAGAATTCCCTTATCCCTTTATTCAATTTGAGTTAAGTAAACAAATTTTAGGCCCTGGTTATGGATACTGGTGGCCTCGTTTACCATTTATATAACCTGTCACCTTTTAGTAGATCTGGCAACCCCACTGATCTAATTATTCTGAAGGTAATATTTATTGTAATTGATGGCAGTCCATCCTGGTAGATTAAAAAAACTCATAAAACGCCTTAGTTTTGAGATATTCCCGGTGTAAGACCTATTGGACCCTGTTTACATGTAATATGACCTGGTACTCCCTTGGTCCATATGGTACTCCCTTGGTCCTAGAAGGGATATTTTATGCCTAATATTGTTGAGACTTGTTAGTAGTTAACCCTTTTTAAGAATAACATTCATAAAATGTCATGATTTTCAAGAATTTACCAAAAATATGGGTTATTATGGAACCTCCATTAAATTTTGAAAACATTTATTTGACAGCTTGAATTATATGTAGTTATTGGTTTTCGTTAGTTTTTGTTGTCTTTAATAAGTCTACCAACTATTTTTTGCAAAAAACCCGACATTTTCATCCCAATTATCAGTCATTTTTCATAAACTAATACAGTAAAATATTAGTTTTCTTGTTTCGAAAAAAATTACTTGACAAACTGTAGATGGTCCTCTGACTTTTGCCTGTTTCACTTAATATTTTATAATAAATTATCAATTTCATGGGAAAACTCAGTAATCTTTTCCCCATGGAGCCACTGTTTTGTTTTAACTTTTTCTATTTGCTCCATTGCTGTCATGAATTAAAGAACAACAACAATAGCCTCATATTTTATATCATATATAGTCTCCTTGTTACTATTATAACTACTTTCCTTTCTCTCTCTTTTTCACGAGCCTGTCTCTCTTTCACTCACAACAGCATCCATTGTACCCCAGCCTCCTCCCCCACATCAAATGGCATCATCTTCATTGCCATACCAAACAAAAGGGGATATCAACAACAACACAAAACCCAAAGAACGATGTTAACAAAACGAACCCACGAACATAGGCAGGCAGGCAGGCAGGCAGGCTGGTAGGCAGACAAACAGACAGCCAGCCAGCCATCGACTTGGTTTATTACAGCGTCTCCTTCATCCTTTTTCATACAGCCAAGTTTTATAGTTTCAAGTAAAAAAACCAAATATACAAACAAACCCAAATACATATAAATTGTTGGCATATCTGTCTGTATAACACTTGAAGTGGAGAGAGAAGTCAACGAGTGGTTTGAGGTGCCGTTTTATATTTGTTTTTGTCTGCTACAAACGAACATCATAATGATGATATTTTAATTGCCAACATTCATAGTTGCCATCGTCGTTGTTGTTGTTATAGTTTTTATTACAGCATAGTAGTAGTCGTATTGCTGCTGCAGCATCAATTGGTGATGTTGGAGTGCGGACTGGCGGGCTGGCTGGAGTGGCCAAGTAGTGGAAACATGTAACGATGCCAACTTTCTCGGTCGCAGTTAAATGTTAAGAGTAGGGCGCCATATGGTTTTCTAGAACACACGCATCATCGGCAGCTTTTTATCAGGAACAACTACAACAACAACAACATAGAGTAAAGAGCCACAACTAACAACAATGTTAACAGATGAAATAGGGAGATGATATCCACAACTCGGCCATAGTAGTTTTGTAGCCTATTTATGGCAATATATTACAGACAGACACGCAGGCACACACAGACACAGAGAGACAATCGAACACACGACGCAAAAGGGGCACAAGGACCTACATTGTAACACACTGACACATTGAATTGAATGTTGACATCAAATAGTTGGTTGTGTGTTTGGATGTGAGTATGTATATGTACGTACATATGTGAAAATATTTATGTGAATGTATTTAATGTTTGCTTTTGAAACTGGCATTATTATTAAATTTTACGAGACAGAAAAGTGATAAAAGTTTAAGCTCCTACTTTTTATACCCTCAGCTTTTAGGCTAACACTTTGATACGATGAAAATGTGCCTCATCGAAATAATGGTTTTACACCCCAAGTATGTTCGGACGAAATTAGTTTCAGACAATTTAAAGTCGATTTAGCAATGTCTGTCCGGCTGTCTGGAGCGTACGATAACTCTCGAACGCATTAGACGATTTGTTCCAAAATTTGGATCTCGAAATAGTTTGTCCAAACTTAGATCAAGTTCGAAATTTGACCATTTCAGTCTACTCCTGCAGGCACCTCCGTCACAAAAGTTCGTTAAAATCGTGCAACGAGAATCCGATTTGTTTTATACTATGCAAATATTTCTTCCAGACATAGATCAAGTTCGAATAGGGGTTAAAGGCAGCTTATGAACTCTTCTAGTTATGAATTTTTTGCAGCCGGTTGTGCTCCCAGCTCTTTCACGACGATAATTTTTGTTTTGTAAAGTCCATACTTTCTGAGATAATATTCCAAAAGCTCTAAATAATCATACCGGCAACAACTCAAATGACTGACTGGCCCAATTCCAAGGTGGCGGGTTCTTCGACACCGGATTGATCTGGAACCAAACAACACCCGTGTTCCGGCCAGTAGTTGCCACCTTATTGTACACATATTTGCATATGTGTCGTTTTTCTGTGTTGGGAGCATCCACTTTTGAAGGGTTTTTGAGTTGTGACATTCGATCCTAGGCAATGATGAGAGGGGCAATCTGGCTCAGCTGATTGATAGCTCTACGTTTTACACGGTCAATAAGGACACCCTTGCCAGTATTAACGGATAGTATCACAGTACGCCATATATAACTGTCACCTGGGGAACTGCCTTTAACACCCGTTAAAGGTAGTGAGCTAACATGTGCCGCGCGTTCACCCATAAGAACGTTAAAAACTTGGGTTTGGGCGTCGGGTTAGTAACCCTCCCCTAGAAAAAAAGCCTACTATGAAAAAAAAACGAAAGAAAAGAAAAACAAACCCCTCTAAACGTTTTTAGGACCATGATCTGCGAATCTGCACCTGGAATGTTCGCACTCTTTATAGAGAAGGTGCAGTCTTCGCATTGGCAGATGTACTTGAAAAGTACAAGGCCGATATTACTGCCATACAGGAAATACGATGGATTGGGAAAGGCGTCACAACAACAGCTAAAGGTGACGCACTGTATTATAGCTGCCATGACGTAAAGCATGAGTTTGGTTGCGGATTCGTAGTTAGTCGGAGGTTAAAACATCTGGTATCAAGTTTCACCCCAGTGAATGAAAGACTTGCTGCAATTCGAATATAAGCTAAATTCTTCAACATCAGCTTTATTTGCGCTCATGCTCCCACTGAAGAAAAGGACTAACAGACCAAAGATATATTTTACGAGCGCTTTGAAGAAACGTATGACCGTTGTCCTGCCCATGACATTAAAATCATTCTAGGCGATTTTAATGCCAAAATTGGAAAGGAGAATATCTTTGGCCCAACAGTCGGGAAATTCAGTCTCCACAATGAAACATCTGACAATGGTATGAGGCTGATGGACTTTGCAGCTGCAAAAAACATGGTAGTTAGCAGTACCAGATTTAATCATCTCGATATTCATAAGGGCACCTGGCTGTCGCCAGATCAAAGAACAAGAAATCAAATTGATCACGTTGTGATAGACTGGAGATATTCATCGAGCGTGTTGGATATATGTACGTTCGTTCCGTGGAGCAAAAATATACTCGGTCCACTACCTTGTTGCAGTGAAGGCACGTAGCCGTCTAAACGTTGCAAATATACCACGAACAGATACAACGCGCAAGTTGGACACCGGTAGGCTGCAAACACAACAGATAGCGACAGAATATTTCACTCAACTAGCCCAATTGCTTAATGAAAGCACTTCTCGTCCCGATAACATAACAGCACAATGGCAAAATATTGCCCACTCCATACAAACAGCCGCAAAATCCATTCTTGGATACCAGAAACCTCCACCAAGGAACTCATGGTATGACCAGTAGTGTCGTGCTGTTACCGAAGAGAAAATACGGCATATAGGGCGGCTACTCTACAATCAGTAGCAACGCGTAGCGCACGAGAGAGGTATCGGGAGAAAAGATGAGAAGAGAAACGTCTTTTCCGCAGGAAAAGGAGAGAAAGGCATGAGTGTGAAAAAATCGAGATATACAGGAGCCATAATGATGTCCGAAAGTTCTACCAAAGATTGAAACATCAAACTGATGGCTTTGGTACAGACACATACTCCTGTAGAGACCAGGAAGGTAATTTGTAACTAATACAAATAGTGTGCTCAGGATATGGAAAGAACGTTTCTCCAAACTGTTGGTATCCGATAGAAGCGAAGACTGCGAAGATACCACAGATCCAATCCCAGAAGATAGTATTGATTGTATTGTGCCCAGCCAAGATGAGGTAAAGACAGCAATAAACCGGCTGAAGAATAATAAGGCGGAAGGAGCCGAGCTGTACAAAACCGGAGGTTACACGCTGATAAATTTATTCATCAGCTAGTTAGCATCATCTGGCAGGAAGAACGAGTACCCGACGATTGGAACCTGAGTATCCTGTGCAGCGTTACCGACAGTTTTTGGTAGGAAATCGTCAACAAAATTTGGAAAATCGTCAAAAATCTTCAACATGGTCCAAAACTAGGTTTGGTTACCGTTTAATGCGATTTTTTTTTCGCTGATTGTTTTGTCAATTGGATTGACAACATAAGATATACGAGTACAACCCATCTCACTTAAATGTCACTATTATGGTTATCGAGTTTGCAGTAATTCATCAAGGTAAAGCTGTGTAGGCATTGACAGTTTTGAATTTCAGCTCAGCTCAGCTTTATCCGTACAGTTAAATTTTGGTTGTTGGGCAGTCGGAAATCGATAAAAAGAGGACATTGGTAGGATGCTATAAAACTTAAAAAATATCATGAAATCGAGTTTGGAACATTGTTTTCCTTCAAGTCTTTCGTGAAATTTTAGTCAAATATCCGTTATTGTCTTTTATTTCATGCATTTTTGGCTTACGCGAAAAATCGTCATTTTTGACAATAAAATCGTCAAATTGTTAATGTTCAAACTTAGGCCGATAAATCTTCAAATTCAGCAACACTGATCCTGTGTCCCGTTCACAAGAAAGAATATAAGACTGTATGCTCTTACTATAAGGACAAAAGTCGTATCCCTATTGCCTACAAGATAGTGTCAGGGAGATTATGCGAACAACTAAAGCCTATGGTCAATGAAATAATTGGACCAGACCAATGCGGCTTTAGACATGTCAAGCCCACCATTGACCAGATATTTACCCTGCGGCAAATTCTGCAGAAGACCCATGAGATGTAGATCAACACCTATCACCATTTTGTCGATTATAAGGCAGCCTTCGACAGCCCGCTACGTTCAAAGGTATTCCCAGCCATGTCTGAATTTGGTATCCCCGCAAAGCTCATTCGGCTTTGTAAGATGACTTTAACTGATACTAGGTCCTCAGTTCAAATATGAAATAATCTCTGCGAACAATTCAGTATCAAAAGAGGTTTCAGACAAGGAGACAGCCTTTCATGTGACCTGTTCAATATCCTGCTGGAAAAGGTTATACGAGATTTGAAGGTCAAAAGAAGTGGCACAATATATACCAATAGCCACATGTGAATTGCTTATACTGATGACATTGACATCATGGGTCGATCGGTAAAGGAAGTAACTGATACCTTTGCAAAAGTCGAAAAGGAATCTGCGTCTGGCGGTAAACGGCGAGAAGACCAAGTTGATGGTGTCGACGTGCAATGCGTCCATAGAGATCAGATCAACTGTTGACGTTGGTTCCTATAATTTTGAGGTAGTAGAAGACTTCGTCCACCTCGGCACTGTGAAATAAAACGAAGAATTATATTGGCCAACAGACGCTACTTTGGCTTAAATAAGCAGTTTAGGAACAAATCCACATCTTGTCAAAGAAAAACAACGATTTACAAAACACTGATACTACCAGTGCTGATGTATGGTGCCGAAGTCTGGGTACTTGCGCAAGCACACAAGGCAGTGCTTGGTGTGTTTGAGAGAAAAATTCTTCGAAAGATCTATGGACCAATCTGCGTTGACGGAGAATATCGACGTCGTGTGAACAACGAGCTGTTTCTGCAATACAACGACATCCGTATAGATAAACGTATCGAGATGCAACGATTGCGTTGGCTAGGCCATATCATAAGAATGAGCGATGATAAACCCGCTAAAAAGGCGTATAAATACGTGCCACATGGCGGTGCACGCAGAATTGGAAGGCCTAGGCTTAGATGGATCAAAAAAGTGCATGAAGATATGAAACGGCGCGGTATTCCAGAAAGCAAAGCAGCAAACAGAGAGAATTGGAGATCTTTTCTTAGTTCGGCTTATGGAACAAATATTCAGTAATGGGCCAGCTAAGCAAGTAAGTAGTACGCTCTGGATGATGCAGCCGTCTAAATTCCATGAAAAAATCTGCCAAGCACGTGAAACAGGCACGAATGATACTCAAATAACTCTTGTATTATTGTGGATACAACTTATAGAAGCAGCCGCATTCCTAGAACTGGAGATAACCAAGAGTCAGGTTTAGCAGAAAAAACGAACTTTGAACAACAGGAACAACGAAAACTAGTTTCCACAAATTTTCATAAAGGAGTCAGAAGAGATTTCTCTCATATTAATGTGTTCAGCCCTATTCCATGTTACGGTATGTTGGGCATCATAGTTCGTTGTAGGTGGCTGAAATACTCAAGAAATTCAAGACCATTAATAAATTAAGTTACAGTGTTTTATTTGTAAATGCACTTACAGCTAGAAAATTATTTAATATTGTCACAGTTTTTAATTCAAATGCAAGCGTTTTATTTGAGACATTCCATCATAAAGAGTTATTTTCTAGTTTTAAGTGTATTTATAAAAAATAAAACAGTAACATATTTTTTTTTAATTATTTTTTATTTTTAACTTTTCAGTAATAAAATTTTTTGACCACTGAGAACCTCATAACAAAATTATAGCCAATTTAGGCCGAAAAATTTGATAAAAACTTTAAAATGCCTGAAATTGTGTGGTACCGTTTTAAAAGGGCTATAACAAAACCTGGACTTATGCCCATAATTTTTGTGGGGAAGTTTTTGAACCATTGCACTACCACTACCATTGATCTACCCATAATTTTGGTACAACATCTGCCAACACTGACAGCTATGACATGGACCTTTTTAAAAATATATTAGGTTTTGTTCCATTCGAACGCGATCTTCTTAGGAATAGATTCAAAAGTCGGAACATTTAACTAATATTTTTTGTTGTACAACCTATATTTTAAGTGCAAGTAAATATATTCAAAATATCGCGAATCTAATACGTATAGTAAAATATTATAGTGGATTTTGAAGGAGGAGGTAATAGCTTAATTTTCATTAAAAATAGTGTTTTAGCGTGTTGTAGAATTCTTGTTAGCTGCATATTTTCTTAGTGTATTTCGTAATGCCAATTCGATCATATATTTAAATTTGACCTAAGGTTTTTGTCATGATGACAACCAGTGCCCACCTCGGGAATAATTTTCCAAAGTAAGTCATGGGTTTAAGATTATTCAGTGTTAAAATCAGCTGCCATCTAGTGCCAGACTATAAATGAAGGGTTGCTTACTAAAGCTGCACTAGAATAGGGTTTCTATGGATATATTAGCGTATAACTCTGTTATCTGACAACGTACATTAACATAATTGGCATCAGTGGCAAGATGAAGAAATCTTCTTTCAAATTTGTCTTACATTGGCGGTACGTGCCTTCCAGGAAGAACGCTATAAGATCTATATTAAAAATTTTACCAATTTTCAGACAAAAATGTTGATTTTTTAAATCCGATAAATTGGTTGGATTTTATGTTGTTTTGGAGATAGTTGTGTTTCCCCAAGTCTATTTTTGCGTCATAAGATAATCGGGACCTTTGTTCATGTCATTTTGTATTAACAGCATAAAACAATTCTTAAAGTATACCCCCTCCAGAGGGGAAAGGGGGAGAATGTTACGCTCATGGTTTCTTAAAACACTCTTCGCAGCAGCACAAAGATGTAACCGGTGCATTGGTTTGATTTGCCAATGCCAATTTTCAGCCAATTCGGGTTGGAAATGAAGATAAAATCTTTAAAACACATAAAATCGGGTGGTAGCGCTATATGGAGGCTATACCAAAACCTTGACATATGTCCAATATTTTTGGTGAAGAAGTTTCGGTACCATTGGGAACCCCAAATGCCAAATTACACTCAGTTCTGCCTAAAAGTGAAGATAGAATCCTTAAAATACTTTAAATCGGGTGGTACCGCTATATGGGGGCTATAAGAAAAAATTGACCTATATTGGTTTTGGTTTCTTATTCGTGTATTGTCACCCTAATCTGAAAAGTGTGCCAAGTGTTAGTTCGTTGGTCAACTGTAACTGTGTGGAAAATGAATTACTAGATTTGAACTAAAAAGACACAAAGCAAGTTAAATAAACCCCTGTAAAAAATATAGAGACTCAAAGTAAGGCATTACCATTGCACCATATTGGTGCCCAATCTCCTGTAAAGAAGAACAAAAAAACGTCTAAGTAAGGCTGCAGCATGACCACTGTTGGGTAGAAATGCTCGGTCCCATACACAAAAGTGTAAAAAATACATGAGTCTCTCGCAATTTGCCCACCATTGAACATGACACTTGTTATTAAGGATATGATGAGTTCTACTTTCTCATTTTTCCGATAAGTTGTCGGGAGGAAGATTTCGAACATTCAGATTATACTTCATTCACTGTGTTCAATTGTTTAATTTCATCGATTTTGTGACATCTATGAGTCTGTAATGTTTTTACCATCGCGAAGTCCACCAAATTTATTCCGTTGTTAAGTCTTTTGCTACAGAAGCCTACTTTTAACAATGTTGGCCAAATATTATTATCCTTTTCCATTAAAGAACGTGCAACAACTCTAATGTCTATGGTCTAGGTGCTCGTAGAATATTCCTATTAAACATTCCGAACACTTGCCTTCATTCTGTGCAGAAATACTTCATTGGGTGCGGATAAAACTGATAAATTATATTTTTATTAAAGATTCCCGGGCGAAATATCCACATTTTTTTTCAATTTATTTTCACAAAATACCCCTTCGGCATAAGCTTCATATTTGGTGAATAATGGACTGTGGGACGTATGATTATTGCAGTAAATAAAGTTAAGTGTTGGCGGTTTCAAAAACAAAACCCCCTTTGAAAGTAATAAATTCCATGAAGTCACTCTTATGGTTCTGTCTATTATCATAACTCATACTCTCTTAACTGGCTCTCTAAATACACATACATATATTTTTTGTGAATGATGCTAAAATTAGTAACAGCATTTAAAACAAAAACAACAACAACTGTTGCTGTTCTTATGCATAACAAAATATATGTATGTGTGTGTGTGTGTACTTTGTGCTTATTTATGCATGCGTACAGCAATAAAACGATAGTCAAGATGATGATGAATGGTATCAAATTGCTGATTGATGAGAACTGGAAAGAGAGATAATTTATACTATTCTCAATGAAATAGTGAGCTCTAAGGATTAAGATAAATATATGGAGAAGAGAAATTAAAAATTACGAGGAAAGTATTGAGAGAAACATAGAGGGAGAGAGAGACAGGATTTTGACTATGAAGAGATAAATAGTTGGAAAAGAGTTATGTTTTGGTGTAAACTATTACTTCGCCTAAGAGTGTCTATGGACTACGGTTTAATGAATACACCAGGAAAGTAATGCAAATTTCTTCAGTGAGCAGCAAATACTTTTTGTAAACACAGTGTTGCTTATTTAATATTGCGTATTTCAACCAATAGTTCAGAAAAGTGTGGCCCATCCGCATAGATTTTTTAAAAAATATTTTCTAACAACCATCTGGGCCATTGGCGTGGATTTTTAAACGAATATTTTCTAACAACCATCTGGGCCATAGGCGTGGATTTTTTAAACGAATATTTTCTAACAACCATCTCAACCACATGCGTGGATTTTTTAAACGAATATTTTCTAACAACCATCTCAGCCACAGGCGTGGATTTTTGAAACGAATATTTTCTAACAACCATCTCAGCCACAGGCGTGGATTTTTTAAGAGAATATTTTCTAACAACCATCTGGGCCAATAGGCGTGGATTTTTTTAAAGAATATTTTCTAACAACCATCTCAGCCACAGGCGTGGATTTTTTAAGAGAATATTTTCTAACAACCATCTGGGCCAATAGGCGTGGATTTTTTTAAAGAATATTTTCTAACAACCATCTGGGCCAATAGGCGTGGATTTTTTTAAAGAATATTTTCTAACAACCATCTCAGCCACAGGCGTGGATTTTTTAAGAGAATATTTTCTAACAACCATCTGGGCCAATAGGCGTGGATTTTTTTAAAGAATATTTTCTAACAACCATCTGGGCCAATAGGCGTGGATTTTTTTAAAGAATATTTTCTAACAACCATCTGGGCCAATAGGCGTGGATTTTTTTAAAGAATATTTTCTAACAACCATCTGGGCCAATAGGCGTGGATTTTTTTAAAGAATATTTTCTAACAACCATCTGGGCCAATAGGCGTGGATTTTTTTAAAGAATATTTTCTAACAACCATCTGGGCCAATAGGCGTGGATTTTTTTAAAGAATATTTTCTAACAACCATCTGGGCCAATAGGCGTGGATTTTTTTAAAGAATATTTTCTAACAACCATCTGGGCCAATAGGCGTGGATTTTTTTAAAGAATATTTTCTAACAACCATCTGGGCCAATAGGCGTGGATTTTTTTAAAGAATATTTTCTAACAACCATCTGGGCCAATAGGCGTGGATTTTTTTAAAGAATATTTTCTAACAACCATCTGGGCCAATAGGCGTGGATTTTTTTAAAGAATATTTTCTAACAACCATCTGGGCCAATAGGCGTGGATTTTTTTAAAGAATATTTTCTAACAACCATCTGGGCCAATAGGCGTGGATTTTTTTAAAGAATATTTTCTAACAACCATCTGGGCCAATAGGCGTGGATTTTTTTAAAGAATATTTTCTAACAACCATCTGGGCCAATAGGCGTGGATTTTTTTAAAGAATATTTTCTAACAACCATCTGGGCCAATAGGCGTGGATTTTTTTAAAGAATATTTTCTAACAACCATCTGGGCCAATAGGCGTGGATTTTTTTAAAGAATATTTTCTAACAACCATCTGGGCCAATAGGCGTGGATTTTTTTAAAGAATATTTTCTAACAACCATCTGGGCCAATAGGCGTGGATTTTTTTAAAGAATATTTTCTAACAACCATCTGGGCCAATAGGCGTGGATTTTTTTAAAGAATATTTTCTAACAACCATCTGGGCCAATAGGCGTGGATTTTTTTAAAGAATATTTTCTAACAACCATCTGGGCCAATAGGCGTGGATTTTTTTAAAGAATATTTTCTAACATCCATCTGGGCCAATAGGCGTGGATTTTTTTAAAGAATATTTTCTAACAACCATCTGGGCCAATAGGCGTGGATTTTTTTAAAGAATATTTTCTAACAACCATCTGGGCCAATAGGCGTGGATTTTTTTAAAGAATATTTTCTAACAACCATCTGGGCCAATAGGCGTGGATTTTTTTAAAGAATATTTTCTAACAACCATCTGGGCCAATAGGCGTGGATTTTTTTAAAGAATATTTTCTAACAACCATCTGGGCCAATAGGCGTGGATTTTTTTAAAGAATATTTTCTAACAACCATCTGGGCCAATAGGCGTGGATTTTTTTAAAGAATATTTTCTAACAACCATCTGGGCCAATAGGCGTGGATTTTTTTAAAGAATATTTTCTAACAACCATCTGGGCCAATAGGCGTGGATTTTTTTAAAGAATATTTTCTAACAACCATCTGGGCCAATAGGCGTGGATTTTTTTAAAGAATATTTTCTAACAACCATCTGGGCCAATAGGCGTGGATTTTTTTAAAGAATATTTTCTAACAACCATCTGGGCCAATAGGCGTGGATTTTTTTAAAGAATATTTTCTAACAACCATCTGGGCCAATAGGCGTGGATTTTTTTAAAGAATATTTTCTAACAACCATCTGGGCCAATAGGCGTGGATTTTTTTAAAGAATATTTTCTAACAACCATCTGGGCCAATAGGCGTGGATTTTTTTAAAGAATATTTTCTAACAACCATCTGGGCCAATAGGCGTGGATTTTTTTAAAGAATATTTTCTAACAACCATCTGGGCCAATAGGCGTGGATTTTTTTAAAGAATATTTTCTAACAACCATCTGGGCCAATAGGCGTGGATTTTTTTAAAGAATATTTTCTAACAACCATCTGGGCCAATAGGCGTGGATTTTTTTAAAGAATATTTTCTAACAACCATCTGGGCCAATAGGCGTGGATTTTTTTAAAGAATATTTTCTAACAACCATCTGGGCCAATAGGCGTGGATTTTTTTAAAGAATATTTTCTAACAACCATCTGGGCCAATAGGCGTGGATTTTTTTAAAGAATATTTTCTAACAACCATCTGGGCCAATAGGCGTGGATTTTTTTAAAGAATATTTTCTAACAACCATCTGGGCCAATAGGCGTGGATTTTTTTAAAGAATATTTTCTAACAACCATCTGGGCCAATAGGCGTGGATTTTTTTAAAGAATATTTTCTAACAACCATCTGGGCCAATAGGCGTGGATTTTTTTAAAGAATATTTTCTAACAACCATCTGGGCCAATAGGCGTGGATTTTTTTAAAGAATATTTTCTAACAACCATCTGGGCCAATAGGCGTGGATTTTTTTAAAGAATATTTTCTAACAACCATCTGGGCCAATAGGCGTGGATTTTTTTAAAGAATATTTTCTAACAACCATCTGGGCCAATAGGCGTGGATTTTTTTAAAGAATATTTTCTAACAACCATCTGGGCCAATAGGCGTGGATTTTTTTAAAGAATATTTTCTAACAACCATCTGGGCCAATAGGCGTGGATTTTTTTAAAGAATATTTTCTAACAACCATCTGGGCCAATAGGCGTGGATTTTTTTAAAGAATATTTTCTAACAACCATCTGGGCCAATAGGCGTGGATTTTTTTAAAGAATATTTTCTAACAACCATCTGGGCCAATAGGCGTGGATTTTTTTAAAGAATATTTTCTAACAACCATCTGGGCCAATAGGCGTGGATTTTTTTAAAGAATATTTTCTAACAACCATCTGGGCCAATAGGCGTGGATTTTTTTAAAGAATATTTTCTAACAACCATCTGGGCCAATAGGCGTGGATTTTTTTAAAGAATATTTTCTAACAACCATCTGGGCCAATAGGCGTGGATTTTTTTAAAGAATATTTTCTAACAACCATCTGGGCCAATAGGCGTGGATTTTTTTAAAGAATATTTTCTAACAACCATCTGGGCCAATAGGCGTGGATTTTTTTAAAGAATATTTTCTAACAACCATCTGGGCCAATAGGCGTGGATTTTTTTAAAGAATATTTTCTAACAACCATCTGGGCCAATAGGCGTGGATTTTTTTAAAGAATATTTTCTAACAACCATCTGGGCCAATAGGCGTGGATTTTTTTAAAGAATATTTTCTAACAACCATCTGGGCCAATAGGCGTGGATTTTTTTAAAGAATATTTTCTAACAACCATCTGAGCCAATAGGCGTGGATTTTTTTAAAGAATATTTTCTAACAACCATCTGGGCCAATAGGCGTGGATTTTTTTAAAGAATATTTTCTAACAACCATCTGGGCCAATAGGCGTGGATTTTTTTAAAGAATATTTTCTAACAACCATCTGGGCCAATAGGCGTGGATTTTTTTTAAAGAATATTTTCTAACAACCATCTGGGCCAATAGGCGTGGATTTTTTTAAAGAATATTTTCTAACAACCATCTGAGCCAATAGGCGTGGATTTTTTTAAAGAATATTTTCTAACAACCATCTGGGCCAATAGGCGTGGATTTTTTTAAAGAATATTTTCTAACAACCATCTGGGCCAATAGGCGTGGATTTTTTTAAAGAATATTTTCTAACAACCATCTGGGCCAATAGGCGTGGATTTTTTTAAAGAATATTTTCTAACAACCATCTGGGCCAATAGGCGTGGATTTTTTTAAAGAATATTTTCTAACAACCATCTGGGCCAATAGGCGTGGATTTTTTTAAAGAATATTTTCTAACAACCATCTGGGCCAATAGGCGTGGATTTTTTTAAAGAATATTTTCTAACAACCATCTGGGCCAATAGGCGTGGATTTTTTTAAAGAATATTTTCTAACAACCATCTCAGCCACAGGCGTGGATTTTTTAAACGAATATTTTCTAACAACCATCTCAGCCACAGGCGTGGATTTTTTAAACGAATATTTTCTAACAACCATCTCAGCCACAGGCGTGGATTTTTTAAACGAATATTTTCTAACAACCATCTCAGCCACAGGCGTGGATTTTTTAAACGAATATTTTCTAACAACCATCTCAGCCACAGGCGTGGATTTTTTAAAGAATATTTTTTAACAACCATCTCAGCCACAGGCGTGGATTTTTTAAAGAATATTTTTTAACATCTGGGCCATAGGCGTGGATTTTTAAAGAATATTTTTTAACATCTGGGCCATAGGCGTGGATTTTTAAAGAATATTTTCTAACAACCCTCCCAGCCACAGGCGTGGATTTTAAAAGAATATTTTCTGACAAACCTCTCAGCCACAGGCGTGGATTTTTAAAGAATATTTTCTAACAACCATCTCAGCAACGGGCGTGGATTTTTTAAAGAATATTTTCTAACCAAAGTTTGTGTTGGCAACACTGTTTTCATTGATTTTGCCGCACACATACATATGCGTGTTTATATGTAAATTAATCATGATTTTGTGTGTGAATGGGGGAAGTTGTTTTGCAAAGGAAGTGTGGGTTACTCCTTCCATAAATCTCCTTTTCAAATGTTGATGATGATGACTTTTTAAAGTCAGATTTGTTTTGCCATAACCATGCTACTGTACTGGATTCAGGCCATATATTTTATGTTTGTATGAGTGTGTCTGTGTGATTTTCAGTTTGCTTGCATTTGTAGAGGAGGGTGGTGGTTGTTGGCTTTTCACCTCACTTGATTTGTTGCTGCAATTTTGTTGGGGATGGTTGATGGCTTTTGTGGCATTGCTGGGTCGGTCGTACGTAACAAATGAAAAACCTCCGAGACGACGACTACGACGACATTAATACATATTGTATACGACCTTCACCTATTTTTCCCATTTCGGCCCAATGACTTTTTCCATCACCAACGCCATCAACAGCATCACAAACAGTGGCATAACAAGAACAATGAAATCAACAACAATAGCAACAACAACAATGACAATAACTGCAGCAGTATAGAGTGGCAGTGGCACAAAGTTGTTGTTAACAATAATGAAGATACAAATGGAAGTGTGACGAGGGCGACAATAACAATCACAATACCTGATGTTGTTTTCTTGTTGTTGCAGTAGGTTGTTATTGTCATTACTGTCATTACCACTCTTTGTGTGAGTGTGTGTGTGTGTGTGAATAGATTGCGATTTATTTTTGCCAATATTAATACAACCTCTAACACGTTGAAAGTATGTCAAAGTCTACACACACCCAATGTATCCTAGCAAACGGCAATAAAGAGGGAGAGAGTGCGAGGAAGAACACACTTCACTCCAAGCCCTCTTGTGACTGACTTTATTATTATTTGCCATATCTTTAAGTTGCCTCCAAGCTGTATGTTAAGTGAGACATTATCTGGTAAAATGCACATTTAGCCACCGGCCATGGATGACACTTTTCATGTCTCTTTTTTTGTTGTTTTGATTCTTCTATGCGATTTGTTGTTGTTTTTGTTCATTCAAGTTGAGTGCCATCCAAGTCCTGATGCTAGGGGTTGCTAAGAATCATGTTGTACAACTTTTTTTCTCTTATCGTCGTTATTGCGTATTCAAAGATACGCAAAGTAAGAAAGAAAAAAAAAATAGAGAAACACACAAATTCTTGTCCACATCAATTTAATCCCCCAATGGACAGCTTATTCTTGTGGGATAGACTTTTATGTTATACATTTTAGATGATTATAATTTATGTGTTCGATTCAAGTCAACACTGGACTACAGATATATAGTTTTAGAAATGTTTTGAATTATTTAATACTACAGCAACAGTTTGTTTAGAGAAATGCTAAAAGAAGTTTGGGTTTCTCTGGGACGTATACTTCACGTCAACATGTATACGTGAAATAGTACTAACAAATATAAATATTTTATAAAAAATATTTTTAAAAAATATTTTTCATTCACCATCAGAGCCAAGGACTTGGATTTTTTAAAAAATATTTTTCACTCACCATCGGAGCCAAGGACTTGGATTTTTTAAAAAATATTTTTCATTCACCATCAGAGCCAAGGACTTGGATTTTTAAAAAATATTTTTCATCCGCCATCGGGGCCATGGACGTTGATTTTTTACAAAATATTTCTCATCCACCATTGGGACCATGGACGTGGATTTTTTAAAAAATATTTTTCATCCAACATCGGGTCCATGGACCTCCATTTTTTAAAAAAATATTATCATCCACCATCGGGACCACGGACGTGGATGTTTTAATAAATATTTTTCATCCACCATCGGGGCCGTGGACGTAGATTATTTAAAAAATATTTTTCATCCAACATCGGGGCCATGGACGTCGATTTTTTAAAAACTATTTTTCATCCACCATCTGGTCCATAGACGTGGATTTTTTAAAACATATTTTCATTCACCATCGAGTTCATGGACGTGGATTTTTTAAAACATATTTTCATCCTCCATCGGGACCATGGACGTTGATTTTTTAAACGTGAAGGTGGATCTTTTAAAAAATATTTTTCATCCACCATCAGGGCCAAGGACGTGGATTTTTTAAAAAATATTTTTCATCCACCATCAGGGCCAAGGACGTGGATTTTTTAAAAAATATTTTTCATCTACCATCAGGGCCAAGGACGTGGATTTTTTAAAAAATATTTTTCATCCACCATCAGGGACAAGGACGTGGATTTTTTAAAAAAATATTTTTCATCCACCATCAGGGCCAAGGACATGGATTTTTTAAAAATATTTTTCATCCACCATCAGGGCCAAGGACATGGATTTTTTAAAAATATTTTTCATCCACCATCAGGGCCAAGGACATGGATTTTTTAAAAATATTTTTCATCCACCATCAGGGCCAAGGACATGGATTTTTTAAAAATATTTTTCACCACCAGGGCCAAGGACGTGGATTTTTTAGAAAATATTTTTCATCCACCATCAGGGCCAAGGACGTGGATTTTTTAAAAAATATTTTTCATCCACCATCAGGGCCAAGGACGTGGATTTTTTAAAAAATATTTTTCATCCACCATCAGGGCCAAGGACGTGGATTTTTTAAAAAATATTTTTCATCCACCATCAGGGCCAAGGACGTGGATTTTTTAAAAAATATTTTTCATCCACCATCAGGGCCAAGGACATGGATTTTTTAAAAAATATTTTTCATCCACCATCAGGGCCAAGGACATGGATTTTTTAAAAATATTTTTCATCCACCATCAGGGCCAAGGACATGGATTTTTTAAAAATATTTTTCATCCACCATCAGGGCCAAGGTCATGGATTTTTTAAAAATATTTTTCACCATCAGGGCCAAGGGCGTGGATTTTTTAAACAATATTTTTCATCCACCATCAGGGCCAAGGACGTGGATTTTTTAAAAAATATTTTTCATCCACCATCCGGGCCAAGGACGTGGATTTTTTAAAAAATATTTTTCATCCACCATCAGGGCCAAGGACGTGGATTTTTTAAAAAATATTTTTCATCCACCATCAGGGCCAAGGACGTGGATTTTTTAAAAAATATTTTTCATCCACCATCAGGGCCAAGGACGTGGATTTTTTAAAAAATATTTTTCATCCACCATCAGGGCCAAGGACGTGGATTTTTTAAAAAATATTTTTCATCCATCATCAGGGCCAAGGACGTGGATTTTTTAAAAAATATTTTTCATCCACCATCAGGGCCAAGGACGTGGATTTTTTAAAAAATATTTTTCATCCACCATCAGGGCCAAGGACGTGGATTTTTTAAAAAATATTTTTCATCCACCATCAGGGCCAAGGACGTGGATTTTTTAAAAAATATTTTTCATCCACCATCAGGGCCAAGGACGTGGATTTTTTAAAAAATATTTTTCATCCACCATCAGGGCCAAGGACGTGGATTTTTTAAAAAATATTTTTCATCCACCATCAGGGCCAAGGACGTGGATTTTTTAAAAAATATTTTTCATCCACCATCAGGGCCAAGGACGTGGATTTTTTAAAAAATATTTTTCATCCACCATCAGGGCCAAGGACGTGGATTTTTTAAAAAATATTTTTCATCCACCATCAGGGCCAAGGACGTGGATTTTTTAAAAAATATTTTTCATCCACCATCAGGGCCAAGGACGTGGATTTTTTAAAAAATATTTTTCATCCACCATCAGGGCCAAGGACGTAGATTTTTTAAAAAATATTTTTCATCCACCATCAGGGCCAAGGACGTGGATTTTTTAAAAAATATTTTTCATCCACCATCAGGGCCAAGGACGTGGATTTTTTAAAAAATATTTTTCATCCACCATCAGGGCCAAGGACGTGGATTTTTTAAAAAATATTTTTCATCCACCATCAGGGCCAAGGACGTGGATTTTTTAAAAAATATTTTTCATCCACCATCAGGGCCAAGGACGTGGATTTTTTAAAAAATATTTTTCATCCACCATCAGGGCCAAGGACGTGGATTTTTTAAAAAATATTTTTCATCCACCATCAGGGCCAAGGACGTGGATTTTTTAAAAAATATTTTTCATCCACCATCAGGGCCAAGGACGTGGATTTTTTAAAAAATATTTTTCATCCACCATCAGGGCCAAGGACGTGGATTTTTTAAAAAATATTTTTCATCCACCATCAGGGCCAAGGACGTGGATTTTTTAAAAAATATTTTTCATCCACCATCAGGGCCAAGGACGTGGATTTTTTAAAAAATATTTTTCATCCACCATCAGGGCCAAGGACGTGGATTTTTTAAAAAATATTTTTCATCCACCATAAGTGACATGGATGTGGATTTGACGTTGATTTTTTTAAACATATTTTCATCCACCTTCGAAAACCAGTTTACGAATATTTTTGTCACACCACAAACACTTTCTCACTCTGAATCAGTCTAGAGCAGCTCTGGAAATATGCAGAACTCTATATGATATTTTCCAATTTTTGTAAACCTGTGTCCTGCATTATAGATTTTGTTGTTGTTATTGTGTATACTCTACATTGTATACTATTTACACAATTTTCAATTTGTTGCTTTTGTTGTCATTGCTGTTATGTTTTCGTTTTTTCTTTTTGCAAATTTTATGTTTTATGGATTATTTTGGAGATACACAAATTTTTATGTTTTCTGGCTATGGTCCATTGGCAATATTCGTCGACCAACAGATTCCGAACATGGCTACAAACTCACTCACACAATCGAGTTGAAGTATATTTTGGTCTCTGAATGCTTCTTTAGGTTGGTTGGCTTTTTGTTGCAAATTTGGTTTTTATCATTTATTACTTTTGTTGTTGTTGCTGATGCTGTTCACTTTTATGTGAAGTTATAAAAATTCATGTTAAGTTTTCTTTTGTTCATTTTACCAGATAGACCAGACCATCATCTACGGCTGATGTCTGCTTTGGTGTCTCATTGCGGATGTTGGGGGGTGTGGGGGAGCCGAGTTTAAAGCATTGCTGCAACAAATGTTTAAAATCGATTTTTTAATGGTAGTCTTTATCCATTTGAAGTTGTTGTTTGTGTGTGTTTGTTGTTTTCAGTGTGTCATTGTAAAGGCAATTTAATTTTAATACTTCGGCTTATGAAAACATGCGGTGGTGTTTTAACTGCGGCTATCTTTAAACGAGCTAAAGTTGTAGCATGCAAATGGGATTATTATGCGATTTGTTGTAGTTAAAACAAAGTTATATGTTGTTGTAAAGGTATTATTATATTTTTATTAAAAAGAAATTATTTGTATTTAAGCGCAAATATATTTTAAAGTATTAAATCCACAGACCTCAGAAAACTATGCCAATGGTGAAATTTTTGAAATTAATAATGAATTTTTTTTTAAATCCACGCCTGTGGTTAATGAAAAATATTTTTTAAAAAATCCACGGTTAATGAAAAATATTTTTTAAAAAATCCAGGGTTAGTAATTTTTTTATTTTTTAAATCAACGGTTGATGAAAAATATTTTAAAAAAAATCCACTGTTAATGAAAAATATTTGTTAAAAAATCAACGGTTAATGGAAAATATTTTTAAAAAATACACGGTTAATGAAAAATATTTTTTAAAAAATCCACGGTTAATGAAAAATATTTTTTAAAAAATCCACGGGTTATGAAAAATATTTTTAAAAAATCCATGGTTAATGAAAAATATTTTTAAAAAATCCACGGTTAATGAAAAATATTTTTTAAAAAATACATGGTTAATGAACAATATTTAAAAAAAAATCCACGGCTAATGAAAAATATTTTTAAAAAATCCACGGTTAATGATAAATATCTTTTTAAAAAATCCACGGTTAATGATAAATATCTTTTTAAAAAATCCACGGTTAATGATAAATATCTTTTTAAAAAATCCACGGTTAGTGATTTTTTTTTTAAATCAACGGTTGATGACATTTTTTTTTTAAAAATCCACGGTTAATGAAAAATATTTTTTTAAAAAAGCACGGTTAATGAAAAATATTTTTTAAAAAATGCACGGTTAATGAAAAATATTTTTTAAAAAATCCACGGTCAATGAAAAATATTTGTTAAAAAATACATTGTTAATGAACAATATTTTTAAAAAAATCCACGGTTAATGAAAAATATTTTTAAAAAATCCACGGTTAGTGATAAATATCTTTTTAAAAAATCTACGGTTAATGAAAAATATTTTTTAAAAAATCCACGGTTAATAAAAATGATTTTTTAAAAAATTCAGGGTTAATGAAACATATTTTTTAAAAAATTCACCGCTAATAAAAAATATTTTTTAAAAAATCCACGCTTAATCCACGGTTAATAAAAAATATTTTTAAAAAAAAAATCCACGGTTAATAAAAAATATTTTTTTTAAAAAAATTCACGGTTAATAAAAAATATTTTTTTAAAAAAATCCACGGTTAATAAAAAATATTTTTTTTTTTTAAAAATTCACGGTTAATAAAAAATATTTTTTTAAAAAATCCACGGTTAATAAAAAAATCCACGGTTAATAAAAAATATTTTTTTAAAAAATCTACGATTAATGAAAAATATTTTTTAAAAAAATCCCTTGGTTAATGAACAATTTTTTTAAATCCACGGTTATTGAAAAATATTTTTAAAAAAAATCGACGGTTTATGAAAGATATTTTTTTAAAAAATCCACGGTTAATGAAATATATTTTGTAAAAAATCCACGGTTAATGAAAAATATTTTTTAAAAAATCCACGGGTTATGAAAAATATTTTTAAAAAATCCATGGTTAATGAAAAATATATTTTAAAAAATTCCACGGTTAATGAAAATATTTTTAAAAAATCCAGGTGTTATGAAAAATATTTTTAAAATAATCCATGGTTAACGAAAAATATTTTTTTTTATAAAATATCCACGGTTAATGAAAAGTATTTTTGAACACATCCACGTTTAATGAAAAATATTTTTTTAAAAATCCACGATTAATGAAAAATATTTTTTAAAAAAGCCACGGCTATGGTTAATGAAGTTTAATGAAAAATATGTTTTAAAAAGTCCGCGGTTAATGAAAAATATTTCTTTAAAAAATCCACGGTTAATGAAAAATATTTCGTTAAAAAATCCACCTTTTAATTAAAAATATTTCGTTAAAAAATCCACGGTTAATTAAAAATATTTCGTTAAAAGTCAGCGGTTAATGAAAAATATTTTTTAAAAAATCCACGGTTAATGAAAAATATTTCTTTAAAAAATTCACGGTTAATGAAAAATATTCCTTAAAAAAATCCACGGTTAATGAAAAATATTTTTTAAAAAATTCACGGTTAATGAAACATATTTTTTAAAAAATCCACGGTTAATGAAATATATTTTGTAAAAAATCCACGGTTAATGAAAAATATTTTTTAAAAAAATCCATGATTAATGAAAAATAATGAAAAATATTTTTTAAAAAATCCACGGTTAATTAAATATATTTTGTAAAAAATCCACGATTACTGAAAAATATTTTGTAAAAAATTCACGGTTAATGAAAGCTATTTGTTAAAAAATCCACTGTTAATGAAAAACATTTTTTAAAAAATTCACGGTTAATGAAAAATATTTTTTAAAAAATCCACGGTTAATGAAAAATATTTTTTAAAAAAATCCATGATTAATGAAAAATATTTTATTAAAACATCCACGGCTAATGAAAAATATTTTTTAAAAAATCCACGGTTAATGAAAAATATTTTTTAAAAAATGCCCTGGTAATGAAAAATATTTTTTAAAAAAATCCATGATTAATGAAAAATATTTTATTAAAATATCCACGGTTAATGAAAAATATTTTTTAAAAAATACACGGTTAATAAAAAATATTTTTTAAAAAATCCACGGTTAATGAAAACACAGTTAATGAAAAATAGTTTTTGAAAAAATCTACGGTTAATATTTATTAAAAAATCCCAGGCTTTGTTGATGTAATATATTTTTTAAAATATCCGCGGCTAAGGTTAATGAATATATGTTTTAAAAAATCCACGGCCATGGCTAATGAGAAATATTTTTAAAAATTTCAGGGCTATGGTTGATGCAAAGTATTTTTTTAAAAAATTTACGGCAGTCTTGGATTAAAAATATTTTTAAAAAATCCAAGGCTGTGTTGAAGAAAAATATTTTTAAAAAAATCCACGCCCATGGCCGCGATGTTTGATGAAAAATATTTTTAAAAAAATCCACGCCCATGGCCGCGATGTTTGATGAAAAATATTTTTAAAAAAATCCACGCCCATGGCCGCGATGTTTGATGAAAAATATTTTTAAAAAAATCCACGCCCATGGCCGCGATGTTTGATGAAAAATATTTTTAAAAAAATCCACGCCCAAGGCTCCAATGGTCGATGAAAAATATTTTTTAAAAAAATCCACGCCATGGCCGCGATGGTTGATGAAACATATTTTTCAAAAAACCCACTCCGATGGTTGATGAAAAATATTTTTTAAAAAAATCCACGCCCAAGATCCACGTCCGTGGCCCCGATGGTTGATGAAAAATATTTTGTTAAAAACTCAACCCCATGGCCCCAATGGTTTAAGAAAAAAATATATATTTTTTTAAATCCACGAACATGGCCCCGATGGTTGATGAACAATATTTTTGTTATATTAATTTTTTTTCTTATATAGACCTTCTGGCAATTTCAACCTTTACGGTGTATACCAAAGAAATAAATGGAACACCATTAGTTTCTGTCTCCAATTGTTCCTTCGGTATTATTGCTATAATTGTCCTCATTTTTATCCCTCTTCTGTGCGATAATTTGCACACAAACGCCCACAACAACTGTCTTTGATAATTTAATCGGATTTAATTCCCTTTATTGTGACCATTGTTGTATTGAACGGCAGCTAAATACCTTGAAATATTTGTTTGCTTGGGTGTATGTGTGTGTGTTTTGTGTGCCATACCAAGAATTTGTAAATAAACACATACGAATATACGAACAGCTACATCTATAAATGTATATAAATGGTGTATAGATGACTTGTACATGGTAAACTACTAACGAGGCTTAACAAGGTCAACAATGACTTTTGTATACCCACCCATAAAAGGATAATTCTTATTCATGGCTTGTGATTTGGATATGGGGTGGACTCTTTGTATTTAATTTCTAGCAAACGTATTAATAAGTATTGTCTTTAATTTTCCAATGACATTTTCTTGGCAATATATGGAGAAATTTTCTTGAAAACGTTTGTTTAAGATAAATATCTGAATTTAAATATATTTTCTGTCAAAATTAATATATAATTTATAAGTGAAAAATAATTTAAAGAAATACAAAGTATGCTGTATATCTTTTAGTGTGAGTCGTAATATAGACAAAATTTGAATCTCATTCCTAAAAAATATTTCAATTATTTTTATTTAAAAATTTTTTTTACAAAATTGATACATATATTTTTTATTCCAAATATTATTATTAATGAATTTCAATTGAAATAAAATGGTTTGTCTATTTGTTAATTAGTAGATATCGCTCGTTTTCTCAAAGAGTGGCATAACTCAAACTATGGGTTTTCAATGTCTGTTTTTTCTACGACTTTCACATTGTTTTAAGTAGTAATTTTATATTTTTGTGTAATAACCTTTTGAAAGCGGGAAGTCAAATTTCAATCGACAACTTAAAACGCGTTTTACTCGAAACTTTTTCTTTAAGTAAATGAGCAATATGCTGAAATATGATTTTCATATAAAAATTCAAAATTGAACATCTTATGTTAATCACTTACTTAATATTTTAAAATGTTCTTTCTATTTCAGGTAAATACTTTTTTAAGTATGGTATACTGGTTTGATCTGATTGGAGGCACGTCATGTGAGTAAAATTAACCAAAACAAGTAAAAAAGTATCAGTCCGCTTTGCCGAAAGAGACATGCACTCAGCCTATGTGAATTGAAACTTTCATCTACGCAGATCGAATGTATTTAGGGTCTTTTCACAATTTTGTGGCCCTTTTTGGACATTTGAACTTCAAAGTTCAAAAGTGTTACGGAAGAGCTACTCGAAGCAATGGACCGTCATAGTTCATTAGGGAAGTGAATCTTATTTTGGGAGTCATATCTTTTCGATAGATATCGCGCCCTAGTCATTTCAGTGGGTCATCGTATAAATTTTGGACTCGTATGTCAGGAAGAATGGACTTGTCCACAGAAAACATAATATCGCTGTAACCAGGACTACAACGAACAGCATAGGTATACATTTCCAAAGTATCTTCGAAAAGACCTTAAACTGCACTTAGACACAAATGTTGAACTTTTGTGGGGGAGGTAGCCTAGGGAGAGGACCGATATGGGCCATTTTAGAAGTTAAACTAAATTTGGACAAAATATTAGGAGATCCAAAGTTTGGACTAAATTGGTTGCCCCCTTCAAGGGATATCGAGCGTACCATTTTAGTGACATTTTTTTAAATATTGGGAGGAAGTACCGGAAGTTGTGGACCGGTACAGCCTATCTTCGAACTGCAATTAAATTTGGAAAAAAATATGACGAAGGCCAAAATTTGGACTAAATCGGTTGATCAGTTCAAGGGTTATCGTGCTCTCCAGCCACTACATATGCTACATTAGAAGTATGGACTTGCAAAAACTTTAACCGTCGTAATTGAGTGAACGCAAGTTGCTTCACGAAAAATCAAAGTGATTCGAGAGCAGTCCTTAAAATGAACTTATCCGAAACTTTGTGTGGAAGGTACCCAAAGGAGTGGGCAATGTAGTATATTCGAACCTGATCTATATCTAGTAGATGTATTAGGATGTATAAAGTATGGACCAAATCGGTCACTCTCTTCAAGAGTTATTGTGCGCACAATTTTTCCTAACATTTTTGAACTTTTGTAGGGAACGTACCTGAAGGAGTCTACCGATATGGCCCATCTTCGAACTTAAACTAAGCCAACTTAAACGAAAGCCAAATTTTGGACCGAATTGGCAGATCCGTTCGAGAGTTATCTTGCGCTACAACCACCACACACGGTGTCATAGGGTGTTTTTTGCACCTTTCAGGCTATTTTCTCAGGAAGTATGGACTTGCCCATGATGAAATTCATACCTTCGTATGGGGGGCAGTGAATAAAAGCTGTTACAACCAAAATCAAGGCGATTCGAAAGCAGGTCCTAATCTGAACTTTTCCGAAAATTTGTGTGGGACGTACCCGAAGGAGTTGACCTATTGAGTCCATATAGGAACCTCATCTAAGTATGGACCAAATCGATTACTCTCTTCAAGAGTTATCGTTCGCAGAAAATTTCCGAACATTTTCGAACTTTTGTGGGGGAGGTATCTGAAGGAGTGGATCGATATGGCTCATCTTCGAACTTAAACTAAGTTTGGATAAAATATTACTAACACTAGCCAGACAGAATTGTCTGAAACACATTTCGTCTTAACATACTTGGGGTCTAACACAATTATTGAGAAGAGGCACATTTTGGGGCACTGAGTAGTAGGTAAGATAACCCTCGAAGGGAGAAACCGAGTTGGTCCAAACGTTGTACATCCTATTATTTCTTACAGACTCTGATTATTTCAATATTGACTACATCGGACCACTCATTCTTGTTACCTCCCACACAAAGTTTTGAAAGAGTGAACACGGTACGCCTGAACCAAATGGAAGGTGCTGACACCTGGGTTGTTTCTGTGAATCTTAGATAAAGTTCGAAGATGATGTTCATTGGTCCACCCTTTCCGGTATCTCCCCCCCCCCCCCAAACTTAAAAAGGATTTCTTCAAAATGGTTGAAACGATTTATCTCAAACTTTCGATTTCGTAATATTTGGTCCAAATTTAGTTTGTGTTCGAAAATGGGCCACGCCTCATAACATCTCTAACAAAAATTCAACATTTTTGTTTACAGCATTTGTTTGAAGCGATATTCGTTATAAAGTCATAATGGTCCAAGATCCATGGTCCAGTTGGGCGCGTATCTCTCGAAAGAAATGTCTCCCAATATAAGATCCACTTCTAAATGGACATTTATGCTTTATTCGCCATTACATTTTGTTTAAATTCGGCCTTTAATTATAGAGACCTTCGGTTAGATTGAGATTTTCCTCTGTGGACAGATCGAATAACGTCTACAGGACCAAAATCCCTTTCCCAAAAAGGTTTGCTATTTTAACTGAGGACCGGGTATCAGTTAAAGTGATCTTACAAAGCCGAATGATCTTGGCGGGTATACCAAATTCAGACATATCTTGGAATACCTTTGAACGTAAGTCGCTGTAGAAGGTTTTTCTTTAATCGACAAAAAGATGTTAAGTGTCGATCTGCATATCTTTGGTCTTTTTCAGAATTTGCCACAGGACAAATATCTGGTCAATGGAGGATTTGCCAGATCTAAAGTCGTTGGTATGGCCTAAGTATTTCGTGGACCTTAGGCTTAAGTCGCTCCATAATCCTTTAAGCAATAGGGAGCAGAATTGTGTCCCTATAACTAGAGCCCACTGTCTTATCTCCCTTTTTGTGGACGGCACTCGCGATGCACGGGTTACAATCGTTGGCTATTCTTTCTTCCTGCCAGATAGTGCTAACTAGGTGATGTATATACCTTATTAGCGTGTCGTCTTTGGGTTTGAACAGCACTGCTGGTAAGCCATATGCTCCGCCCTGCTGTCTTATTATTCTTCAGTCGGTTTATTGTTGCCTTTACCTCATCTTTGTTGGGCGGTATACATTCATTGTCATCTTCTGGGATTGGATCTGTGGTATCTTCGTCGTCTTCGCTAGTATTGGATATCAACAGTTTGAAAAAATGCCTTTCCATATTCATCCTGAGCACACTATCTGCATCAGTTACCAAATGATCTTTCTGTCTCTGAAGGAGGATTTGTCTGTTAGGTTTATGACTTTTTTACAACCTCTTATCCCTGTATGATATTTTGATGAGTTTTTACCTAAGATTATATAAAATCTTAATTATAAAGTGATTCGACAAAAAAAGCTTCCGCACAAAAAGCTTTTTCAGAACTTTTGAAAATTATTTAAAGTCACTGTAAGCAGATATTTAACTGAAATCAAGGTATATGGGCACATGACATAACCGTTTGTTTCTCACTAATTTTATCATCGTATTATACCATATATATATTTATATTATATGTAACGTTTTTTCACATATCATACAAATTAAAAGTGGTTTGTGGAATAAAAGTTATTTTAGTCGTTAATAGGTAAAAGACCATCCAGGAAACAGGAACAGGAAATAATTTTTTGAAAAAAAATGTTTTTCATTTCATAGAAATTTTTCAAAAACATTTTTATTCAAAGTGGTTTATGCGGATTCTTGTTTTATAATAAAGTGGAATGAATATTATTTTAGACATTAATATGCAAAAGTTCATTCATTCTCACTACAGCAAATCATTTTTGAGAAAAAATGTAAAAAAGTCATAACCCTAGTGCATGTACCAAAGTCATCGCTTTGATAATTCTTTGGTAGAATTTTCGAACTTCATTCTAGCTCCTGTACATATTGATTTTTGGAAAAGACGTTTCTTCTCTCGCCTTTTCTCCCGATACATTTTCCGTTCGCTACGGGTTGCTACTGATTTTAGGGTAGCCCTGTATGCCAACTACTTTATTTGCTGCGTGTAGTCGGGTACGCATCTTGGCTGCAACAAGGTGGTGATCTGAATCGATGTTTGCTCCTCGGAACGATTTACATTCAACACGCTCGATGAATGTCTTCTATCTATCATAACGTGATCAATTTGATTTCTTGCGTTTTTTTTTGCTCTGGAGACTGTCAGGTGGCCTTATGAATGTTGGTATGCTTAAATCTAGTACTGCTAACTACCATTGTTATTTTTCCGCTGCGAAGTGTATCATCCTCATTCCATTAACAGATGTTTCACTGAGGAGTCTGAATTTCCAGACTATTGGGTCAAAGATATTCTCCTTATCAATTTTGACATTAAAATCGCCTTGAATGATTTTAACGTCATGGGCCTGCCTATATGAGTGATATGGTTCTTCTAAGCGATCGTAAAATATATCTTTGGTTTGTTCGGAGCATGATCACAAATAAAGCTGATGTTGATGTTGAAGCAGCGGAATGAAGCAAGACTTTCATCCACTTCGATGATTTTAAAGGGGTTTATTTTTTTATTTGCCTTTTTATAGTAGGATGTTCTTTATAGAGGTAGGTTACTGCCCAGAAACACAGGCCAAGTTCTTATCGTTATTTTGAGGGCCCGCGCCGCCCATGTTAGCTTCAAACTTAAGATGAAAAATGGACCATGTTAAATTCTGGGCTTTGCCACGATAAAGTCGGTCAGGACAGTTGCTTGGCATTTTCAGATCATTGCGGGATCTGAAAGTCAACTTGAGTGAACAATATTTTAGAATGAAGTAAATATTACATCTATTTTCTATAGCTTTTACTGAATATATGAGAATTAATTATTAGCATTTATTTAAGTGCATAAAGTTTTGGAAATATTTTTATATGTGCAGTATATGTATGCTGAAGTACATCCAAACATTTCTATGTTCATTCCCGTAACATAGGAATGTATTGCCAGTAACACAAGTACACAATATGTATATGTATGTAGTAAGTAAAAGGCAGAATCAACAAACGCCCTAACAGAACTTGCCTTCAATTGCCTTCAAATAAAACTTTACACAATTTTGTATTCCACAGTAGTTGTGTGTATGCCAATTGCACACACATACACTCACGCACAACGGCACACACACACTTACAAAAAATGTGAAGTGGGTCAATCAAATGCATAAAACTTGTCGTCGGTTTCCTTTTTATTATTATTTGGCTTTTGTAATTTGCTTTTCCTGCTGCCACCATCACCACCAGCAAACGACAAAAAGGGCAGACCACATTCTGGCCTTGCCTTTGTCAATTGTTCAAATTGGTTGGGCAAAAAAGAGAGGGCGATGATGGCATTGATTGGTTGGAAATAATTTGTTTTAATAACAGGTATGGACAAATAATTTTACTTTCATGTCAATACCAATTCACAATTGAAATTCCCAATCGGGTTTCTAATTAAGTGGCCATTATTTGTGAATTTGCCGATACGTACGCATTGGTATTTTTTTCTTACGACTTTTGTTGGAGCTGTTGGTGAATACATTGTGGATCATTTTAAAACTGGGCCAATGCAGGTTTAATTGAATAAGCAGACATTTTTTTGAAATTTAAAATTCTTTTACAAGTTTTGTAGGAAACAAGGAGGGATTGTTTATAAGCTCCACACAATCAAGGGCTAGTTTAAGATGGAAAAGGGAGACTTTATTTCACATTAGGGACGTAGTTAGAAATGCATCTCAATACCATTTTGGCGAGATCCAATTCACAAACTTGATCTTTTGTGAGTAAAATATGTATACAAACATGTAAAAAAGTGTCAGTCGGCTTTGCCGACAGACATATACCCCCAGCCAATGTGAAGTGAAACTTTCATGTACGGACAGATCGAATATATGTAGGGTATTTTCAAAATTGTGTGACCCTTTTTGGATACTTGAACTTATCGATAAAAATGTGGATTAGGCGTTAAAAGTGTTGCGGAGGAGGTACTTGAAGGAATGGACCGACATAGTGCATTATGGAAGTGCATCTTATTTTACTTACTTAGCTGGCCCATGACAGAACATTTGTTCCATAGACCGAACTAAGAAAAGATCTCCATTCCTCTCTGTTTTCGCTTCGCTTTAGACGAGGTAGACGAAGTCTTTAATAATAACAATTGTTCCACAAACATCCCATAGGGGACAAGGGAGACTTCTCTCATATCAATGAGGGCACCCCGATTCATATTAGCTCAATGATATGGGACCTACTGTTTATCGCCGAGTCCGAACGGCGTGTCTTAAACACCCCTTGTAGAGAAGTTTTACATGGCTGAAATACTCAGGAAATGTCGCCAACATTACTGAGGGGTATTTTGGCACAGTTAAAAATTTTGATGTTGACTGGCCGGGGAATTGAACCCACGACCCTCAGCGTGCAAGGCGGGTGTGCATACCATTGCACCACGGTGGCACCCAAGTCTTTAACTACCTCAAAATTATAGGTACCAACTTCCACAGTTGGTCCGAGCTCTATGAACGCTTTGCACGTCGACACCATCAATTTGGTCTTTTCGCAGTTTACCGCCAGACCCACTTTAACAGATTCTGCTTCGACCTTCATAAAGGTATCAGTTACTTCCATTACTGATCGGCCCATGATGTCTATTTCATCAGCATAAGCAAGTAACATGTGGCTATTGGTGTAAATTGTGCCATTTCTTTTGACATTTGCATCTCGTATTACCTTTTCCAGCAGGATGTTGAAGAGATCACACGAAAGGCTGTCTCCTTGTCTGAAACCTCTTTTGGTACTAAACTGATCGGAGAGGTTCTTTCCTATTTTAACTGAGGACCTCGTATCAGTTAAAGTCATCTTACAAAGCCGGATGAGCTTTGCGGGGATACCAAATTCATACATTGCATGGAATACCTTTAATCGGAGGGGACTGTCGAATGCTGCTTTATAATCGACAAAAAGGTGATATGTGTCGATCTGCATCTCTTGGGTCTTCTCCAGGATTTGCCGCAGGGTAAATATCTGGTCATTGGTGTATTTGCCAGATCTGAAGCCACATTGGTATGGTCCAATTATTTCGTTGACCATTGGCTTTAGTCGTTCGCACAATATCCCTGACACTATCTTATAGGCAATAGGGAGAAGACTTATGCCCCTATAGTTGGAGCATACAGTCTTATCTCCATTCTTGTGGACGGGACATAGGATGCTCAGGTTCCAATCGTCGGGTACGCGTTATTCCTGCCAGATGGTGCTAACTAGCTGATGCATACACCTTAACAGCGCGTCGCCTTCGGTTTTAAATAGCTCGGCTGGTAAGCCATCGGCTCCTGCTGCTTTATTATTCTTCAGCCGGTTGATTGCTGTTTTACCTCATCTTGGCCGGGCGGTATACATTCTATGCCATCTTCAGGGATTGGATCTGTGGCATCATCGTCATCGCTAATATTGGATACCAGCAGATTGGAGAAATGTTCCTTCCATATCCTGAGCACGCTATCTGTATCTGTTACCAGATTACCTTGCTGGTCTCTACAGGAGGATGTGCCTTTGGTAGAATTTTCGGACTTCATTCTGGCTCCTGTACATCTCGATTTTTTCACACTCCCGCTTTTTCATTTCTCTCTTTTTTTTGTGGAAAAGGCGTTTCTCTTCTCTCCTTTTCTCCCGATATCTCTCTCGTGCGCTACGCGTTGCTACTGATTGTAGCATTTTTCTCTTCGGTAGCAGCACGACACTCTTGGTAATACCATGAATTCCTTTGTGGAGGTCTCTGGTATCCAAGTATGGATTTTGCGGCTGTTTGCATGGAGTGGGCAATATTTTGCCATTGTGTTGTTTTGTTATGGGGACAAGGAGTGCTCTCATTAAGCAATTGGGCTAGTTGAGTGGAATATGCTGTGGCTATCTGTTGTGTTTGCAGCCTATCGATGTCCAACTTCCGCGTTGTGTCTGTTCGTGCTTTATTTGCAACGTTTAGACGGGTACGTACCTTTGCTGCAACAAGGTAGTGGTCCGAATCAATGTTTGCGCCTCGGAACGATCGTACATCCAACACGCTGGATGAATGTCTTCCATCTATCTCAACATGATCAATTTGAGTACTTGTTCTTTGATCTGGAGACGGCCAGGTGCCCTTATGAGTATCGAGATGATTAAATCTGGTACTGCTAACTACCATGTTTTTTGTAGCTGCAAAGTCTATCAGCCTCATACCATTGTCACATGTTTCACTGTGGAGACTGAATTTCCCGACTGTTGGGCCAAAGATATTCTCCTTTCCAATTTTGGTATTAAAATCGCCGAGAATGATTTTAATGTCATGGGCAGGGCAACGGTCATATGTTTCTTCTAAGCGCTCGTAAGATATATCTTTGGTCTGTTCGTCCTTTTCTTCAGTGGGAGCATGAGTGCAAATAAAGCTGATGTTGAAAAATTTAGCTTTTATTCGAATTGCAGCGAGTCTTTCATTCACTGGGGTGAAGCTTGATACCAGATGTTTTAGCCACCGACTAACTACAAATCCGCAACCAAACTCATGCTTTACGTCATGGCAGCTATAATACAGTGCATCACCTTTAGGTGTTGTTGTGACGCCTTTCCCAATCCATCGTATTTCCTGTATGGCAGTAATATCGGCCTTGTACTTTTCAAGTACGTCTTCCAATGCGAAGACTGTACCTTCTCTATAAAGAGTGCGAACATTCCAGGTGCAGATTCGCAGATCATGGTCCTTAAAACGTTTGCGGGGTTCGTCAACTTTAGAGGGGTCTGATTTTCTTTTCTTTCGTTTTTTCATAGTAGGCTGTTTTTTCTAGGGGAGGGTTACTAACCGGACGCCCAAACCCAAGTTTTTAACGTTCTTATGGGTGAACGCGCGGCATATGTTAGCTCACTACCTTTAACGGGTGTTAAAGGCAGTTCCCCAGGTGACACCACGGGGAGGTCAGTGTCCACTTGAGATGCCATGTTAAAACCGGTCAGGACCGTTCCTTGGTATCTTCCATCCCCTACGTCACCCGGATCTAATTTTGGAACTCATGTCTTTTCTATAGATATCACGCCCTCAAGTCATTTTAGTCTGTCATCCTATAACTTTTGGACCAGTATGCCAGGAAGCATGGACTTGTTCATGGAAAATATAATATCGCTGTAAACAGGACCACAACGAACAGCTTCGGTATACATTTCCAAAGGATCCTCGAATCTTCGAACAGACCCTAAACTGCACTTAGACACAAGTGTTAAACTTTTGTGGGGGAGGTATCCTCAGGAAAGGTCCAATAGGGGCCATTTTAGAAGTTAAACTTAATTTGGACAAAATATCAGGATATCCAAAGTTTGGACCAAATTGGTCGCCCCGTTCAAGAGATATCGTGCATGCTATTTTAGTGACAGTTTTTAAATATTGGGGGAAGTACCGTAAGTTATGGAACGGTATTGCACATCTTCGAAATGAACAAAATTCGACAAAATTTGGACAAATTTTGGGACCAAATCGGCTGATCAGTTCGAGAGTTATCGTGCTCTCCAGCCACTATATATGGTACCATAGGGGTTTTTTTACACCTTTCGGGGGCTGTTTTCTCAAAAAGTATGAACTTGCCCCTGGAAAAACTTTTACCGTCGTAAAATCAAAGTGATTCGAGAGCATGTCTTAAAGTGAATTTATCCGAAATTTTGTGAGGGAGTTACCAAAATGATAGGACAAATATAGTCCATATTCGAGCCTGATCTATATCTGGTAGATATATTAGGATGTGTGAAGTATGGAACAAACCGGTCATTCCCTTCAAGAGTTATCGTGCGCACAATGTTTCCGAACATTTTTGAACTTCCTGTTAATAACTTTAAAGTTCATTATAAGAAGCCTAACACATGCATGTTTTATGGTGCAGTCAGGGACACCGATGAGACATTCGCCAATTGCCGCGAGCACTCATATGTGCACAACATTTTCGTGCTGCCTTATTCGGTTAAGGCAATTTATTATTTAACACAGGCAAGGACATCTTAAAGACTTTACTTGTGTTTGGAGAGCCCATGTTGGTTTTAAAGGAAACACACGAAGTTGTAAAAGAAACTTTCTCAAGTTATTGGCAAAGTTTTTCTGCACAAGTCGACAATATTTAGTCCATTGTATGTAAGTTACTGATGCTGATGGCTACGATGAACGGCAATGATGATGGTTCATAAAAACAGACTGGCTCTGGTGACTTCAATTTCCCCCAAAAACCAACCTACCACCCATTTCGAATGAAACACTTGGTGTTATGGTTTTAATGTTTTTTTTCTTATTTTTGTTTGTTTTTCTTTGAGTTTTTTATCACCATCACTTAATTGTTCTTTTTGGTAGTTGTTGATGCTGTTGTTGTTGCTTTTTGTTTATTATGAGCATGTGTTTTTTTTTTATTTTTCAAATGGAAAGTGCCAGCCAGCCAGCCAACCAGCCATCCAACCAGACACCCTGTGTGAATGAATTACCTACCTACCTACCTTTCCATGATCAATGACCTGAATATAATGATAGGCATGGCTGCAGGTGAATACTTTGCATTCAGAGAGTGCTTCAATATAAAAATAATGGCACCACTGCCACCAAAGTGCTTGTCATTTATGATTCACTGAGTGAGTGAGTGAGCGAATGAATGACAAAAAATAACTGAAACTTTAAAGAACTCTTAAAGCTTTTAAAATATTCACAACCGAACACCAGACATCATAAGGGTCTTTAAAGTAAATGAATTCTTAGAGAAGGAGGCATGGTGGCAGAGATCTATGGTTGAAGAGGATAATAGCATATTTAATAGCTTTAAATGTTTACAAGACATTTGAGGTGGTTGGGAGATTTAAAGCGCTGCAATGAAAAAAGATCTTTAAAATTATGTAAAACAAGTGAAAAAGTATCAGTCGGCTTTGCCGACAGAGGTATACCCTCAGCCTTTGTGAATTGGAAATTTCATCTACCGTCAGATCGAATGTATTTGGGGTTTTTGCGCTATTTTGTGTCCTTTTTGGACATTTGAACTTGCTGACGAAAATGCGAAATTAGGATTAAAGTTCAAAAGTGTCGCAGAGGAGGTACCTAAAGGAATGGACCGTCATAGTCCATTATGGAAGTGGATCTTATTTGGGAGTCATATATATTCGATAGATATCGCGCACACTAGTCATTTCTGTCGGTTATCTTATAACTTAAAACATAATATCGCTGTAAACAGGACTACAACAAACAGCATCGGTATATATTTCCAAAGGATCTTCGACTAGACCTTAAACTGCACTTAGAAACAAATATTTAACTTTTATATGGGGGGGGGGGGGGGGGGGGGGGGGGGGGGGGTGGTTCCCTTCATTTTAGAAGTTAAACAAAATTTTGACAAAATATTAGGAGATCCAAAGTTTGGAAGAAATTTGTTCAAGAGATGTCGTGCATACCATTTAAGTGACATTTTTTAAATATTCGGGAGATGTATTGGAAGTTGTGGACCGATATTGCCTATCTTCGAACTGAAACTGTGACAAAATAATACGAAGGCCAAATTTTGGACCAAATCGGTTGATCAGTTCGAGGGTTATTGTGCTCTCCAGCCATACATAGGGTTTTTTACAGCTTTTGGGTTATTTTCTCAAGAAGTATGGACTTGCCTCTGAAGACAATTTTACCGTCGTAATTTAGGCAGCGAATGTAAGTTGCTTCAGCAAAAATCAAAATGATTCGAGAGCAGGTCTTAAAATGAACTTATCCAAAATTTTGTGTGATAGGTACCCGTAGGAGTGGACAAATTTGGTCCATATTCGAACCTGATCTGCGAAAAAGATTTCCGAACATTTTTGAACTTTTGTGGTAGGAGATACCTGTAGGAGTGAACCGATATGGCTTATCTTCGAACTTAAGCTGTGTTTGGACAAATATTACGATGGCCAAATTTTGGGCCGAATCGACAAATTCGTTCGAGAGTTATCCTGTGCTCCAACCACTACACGCGGTGTCATGAAGGTTTTTTTGTACTTTTCAGGCTCTTTTCTCAGGAAGTATGGATTTGCCCCTGATAAAGCTTGTACCGTCGTATGGGCGGCGGTGAATACAAGCTGTTACAACGAAAATCGAAGCGAATTAAGAGCTGGTCATAAACCGAACTTTTCCGAAATTTTGTGTGTTGTCCATATTGGAACCTCATCCAAGCCTGGTAGGAATTTTACGATAAGCAAAGTATGGACCAAATCGGTTACTCCCTTCAAGAGTTATCGTGCGCACAAATTTTCCGAACATTTTGCAGTTTTTGTGGGGGAAGTACCGGAAGCAGTGGACCGATATAACCCATCTTCGAACTTAAACTAAATTTACAAACAAAATATTACGAAAGCCAAATTTTGTACCGAATCGGTTGATCTGTTCGAGAGTTATCGTGCGCTCCAGCCAGACGAGCAGAGAGACGGACGGACATGGCTTAATCAACTCCAAATTGTCTGAAACGGATTTCGTCCAAACATACTTGGGGTCTAAAACCATTATTAAAACCTCCGTTATCATAAATGCTGAGTGTATAAAAGAGGGACCGTCTACATGATGAGGCTAAGATTGTATCGCTGCATTAGCACAACAAGATTATGTTGATGCAGTAACAGCTTTGGTCGTGAGCAACTCTGCCACAATCTTGTGGAAGGCTATTTCCATCCAGGCATGTCAAGAAAGGTCTTTGTGATCTAAGGATAGAGGATCAAAAAATTTAAACGGCGACCTCAAGCACGATAAGTTGTATATTTTTAACTGCCCAGCCATACCTCTTTCCACTATCCTGTCTCCCGATTCTTTACGAACGCAGGCAGTCCATGTTGCAGGTTGGACACAAAAGCACCAGAACCAGACAAATGAAAATCATACACGAATGATCATTTTTGCTTTGCTACAACAACAATGAACACGATAACTTACAAGCTTGTCCGAAACTTTATAAAACTTATATTTCTTCCAAACTTTGATAAAAGTCCGAGGTGAACTGTATGGTTCTACTGCTCAAGAATAGTTTTGAAGTTTTCACAGAAGGTAGTCCTTGTGATACTGATTTGTTTTCCGATATAATGGCCAGAAATCTCTAAAAAAATGTACGGTTATCAACTAAAATATTGGCCAATACGAGGGACACAAAAAACTTTCTGGCCTAGGCAACACGCAGTGTCGCCAGGCGTCATTTGACATTGTCCGTCTGTCTGGCTGGTGCGCACGATAATTTTCGAACGGATCAACCAATTCGAACCAAATTTAGGGTTTCGTAATATTTTGTCCAAACGTAGTTTATGTTCTTAGATGGACCATATGGGTCCACTCCTTCGAGTACCACCTACACAAAATTCGGATAAAGTGAAGTTTAAGTGTTCCTCTCGGATCGTTTTGAAATATTTTTCAGTAAGTCGTCCTTGCGGCTCCCTTTACGACGGTACAATTTTTTTCTTGCGCAAGTCCATACGGCACCAACCAAAATGGCAGATCCGCAATATTATTTCCGCAGGGTGTTTCTGATTGGTTCATACTTTGCACATCATATTATTTCATCCAGTCATGTATCAGGTTGGAATATGGACTTTATCGGTCCACTTCTTCGGGTACCTCCTACACAAAATTCGGATAAAGTGAACCTTAAGAGCTCCTCTCGGATCGTATTGATTTTTTTTCAGTAAGTCGTCCTTGCGGCTCCCTTTACGATGGTACAATTTTTTTCTTGCGCAAGTCCATACTTTCTGTGATAGTGGCCTAAAAGCTCCAAGTAACCCTGACGGCACCAACCAAATAGTCCGGTCAAAATAGACATGCGTATAAGGGGGAGAGCTAGGGTTGGCCATTAGAAGCAACGTCCTAAAAGTCCCCATCGATCCCATGTGTGCAAAACAAGTTATTCGGGGTCAAAGGTCATTTTTGGAGGCATTATTCAGTTTTTTTTAATTTTTCTCAAAAACGGTAATACTTAGCAAAAGCCCGCTAAAGTAAAAGTTGTAGATTCAATAATTGTCTACAAGATTGGTTTTTATGATTCTTAAAAAAGAATTACCATTTTCGAGATATCTCGATCTAAAGGTCAAATAAAAAATTAGCCGCGTAAGTACATTATGAGGCGAACCGGTTAAAGTAACGACACTATGTGTTAGATACTTTCAAACGATATCCACTTTGCAGTAATCGGTTCAGTAGAACCGGGGTCTAACCCGGTTTTTAAATTTGGCCTTTCGGGTCTAATAACCGGCGAACCGGATCCGCAACCGTTGAAAATTATACATTTCCGTAATCAGCGCAACAAACCCTACCATCGGACAAAACTTGAAAAAAATCGGAGAGTTTTCGTTGGGGTCGTTCCCGTTGGGCTTTCGATTATACATGTGGGTTAAATGGGCTATTTTTGCATAAAATGACTCTAATATTGAATAACTCTACTAAACACGCTCCGATTTTGTTGGAATTTTTTTAGAAGATAGCTATAATTTCTCTCTTCAAGAAAATATATATTTTTTGGGGGACAGACCCGATTACTTCGCTTATTTTAGCCGGTTCGTCTGAATATGTGCATATTTCCCTTATAAGTGCATAAAAATCATGTGTTTTTTAGAACAGCTATATCTCATGAATGGTTCCTTCTAAGAAAAAAATTGTAAGGGTCAAACTTGTAGATAATTTTGTCTAAAATATTTACTTTAGTCACTTTTTGATTAGATCAACCGTTTTCAAAAAATAAATCCGAAAACCTAAAAACTCTTAAATTTTGACCTTTGACCCCGAATAATTTTTTTTGCACACATGGGATCGATGGGGACTTTTAGGACGTTGCTTCTAATGGCAAACCCTAGCTCTCCACCAAAATTCAGCTTTGTGGGAATTTTTGCTATTTCAATGTCTATTTTGACCGGACTAAAAATGGCAAGTCCGCAATATAATTCCCGCAGGGTGCTTCTAATTGGTTCAGACTTTGCACATCGTATTATTTCGTCCAGTAATGTATCAGGTTGGGATATGGAGTATATCGGTCCACTCCTTCGGGTACCTTCCACACAAAAATTCGGAAAAACTGAAGTTTAAGATCTCCTCTCACATCGTTTTGATTCTTTTTTTAGTAGGTTGTTCTAGCGGCCTCATTTACAACGATAAACAGTTTTTCCGGAGTAAGTCAATACTTCCTGAGATAATGGCTAAAAAGCCCCAGAACCCTGCCGGCACATACAAAAATTGATATTGTGCAAGATAACTCTAAAACTTTTTCAAAACTTAGTTTAACGTAATTTAATATTTCGAATCCTTTATGAAGGAGTTTCATTCCTAAAAATGTTTGGTATATGTCAATGATTTGGTATAGCCCCACATTTCGGTACCTACAGATTTTAAAGGAAACTCATGATTCAAAATAAATAAATTTTATATCCGGCATAGTTATTGTGTTTGGTTTTGTTATTTTTTTTGTCAGTGGTCGAGGGCATAACTCCGTCAGCACAGCTGAATGATGCTTTCTTACTTGGTAAACCAATCCTGACAATAACATCAAAATTTTCTGCGGTGGATATACACTTCAATGTATTGGGTGCTACGCCATTGCAATTATAAACATTCCCCATCCTCAAAATGATGCGGACTACCTTTCCAGAACATTTTAGCCATGTAAAACTTCTCTACACGTGGAGCTACAACGTTTTGACTTGTCGACAAAAATGAAGGATCATTCTTGTGAGATATAACACCCTTGCCTCATGTCGATTTTCATTCGAAATAATTTATTATTATTTTATTTATGTCCATATTTCACTACAATATTTCATGGAACTACCGACCACCACAGAGCACATCTTTGTGATTCATAAACTATTCATTCATTATTAAATTTCCCATATTTCCTTCGCTAATTTGTCTGTTTGTTTGATAACAACTACGAGTACGAGTACTAGCCAGCCTGTGCTGATGCTACTAAGGTGGCGTCGTTTCTTTATTGCATGCCATTTGTTGACATTTCCCATTCGCATCGACATGGCTGGCGATTCGATGATGATGGTGGGTTGTGGGCGTGTATTTTTCGTTCATGAATTACGTTCGAACGATCGAATTTTTATTGAATTTGATTTATAGTTTATTTTTGTTGTCTTCTCATGCGCTACACTGCTGCTTGCTTTTGATATTATTTTTGGTATTTTATTGAGTTGTTTGTTTATTTATAGTTGTTGTAAAACCATTACTGGCCAGGCAGAGGCAGCCAGCCACCTAGCAGTAGTTGCTGTAGTTGCCAGCCACACAGTATTTCTGTGAGCCAATTACACTCGAAGAATTATTGACAATTGTTGTTTCTGGTCGATGGTCTGAATAAAAGTCCAATGAGAATGAGAAAGGTGATTGTTAAAGTTATTGTTTCGCCATTCAATTAAGAAACACACAATACGAACAATCAATATTCTGTTAACAAGAAAAATGTTTTGGGTGGGGGTGGCAAGAAATGGCAGGGCTTTGTTTATTTATTATTTGCAAACTTTTCCTACCACAGTAGTGTTATTTTTTTTTGCTATTTTGGCAATAAAGTTATTTTATGTATTGGCCTATCGTCAGGTTGTTTGCTTAACAGCGACATACAGTTGCGTTCTTTTTACTGTATGTACATACATACATATTTTAAATATATTGACGTTGCTAGGTAATCTTGTGTAGTCATCATTAAGGTCGCAGGTGATTTCGATTATTGTTATTTCCAAAAAAATATTTATTTTATTGATTATTGGGATCACTAGAAACGACAAAAGCATTTATTGTGTTATTAATCCAATATATACTCACATACGTATGTATCCAAGATGACATTCGAAAACCGTAATAATACAAAAATGCGGCACACGTATAATATTTCTTCATTCAGAACCTTAATCCACAAAAGAAATTTTCAACACCCAGGCTCTGATCCCCATACTTTCGATCAGTAGTGGAATTCTGTAACTAATTTTTCGAGTTACCGACAAAAATCGCTAAAATTAAAATGCTAGGTTAACAACCAAAATAAATCTGTCGCTAAGTCCTACCGATAGCAACAGTGTTGTCAACTTTTATTTATACTTTTCATTCATAATTTTGCGTTTTAATTTTACCGAAGTAAAAAAAACGTTAAATTCGGCCGGGCCGAACTTTTTATACCCTCCACCATAAAATATTCGGAACCAAAACGGAATAATTATATTCTTTTCTGTCCACAATTTTAGGATATATTTTGTGACCACTGATATCTAAATAAGGTAAAAAAGCATACAAAATGCATTCAATCCGTAAGGAACCTTACATGGCGCTATATCAAAGTGAAAATCTGGAGGTACAGTTATATAGGGGGCTATACCTAAACATGGACCTGTGTTGATGGTTTTTAGTGAAGATATTTTGTGACCACTGGAAACCCCAAACACACAAAAATGTATTTAAAATCCACAAAATACCGAAAATCGGAGGTGCCGTTATATGGGGGTTATACCTAAACATGGACCTATGTTGACGGTTTTTAGTGGATATACTAATGTGTAATTTGATTCAAGTTAAAAAGTGTTCAACGAGGTACTTGAAGAAATGGACCGAAATAGTCCATTATGGAAGTGGATCTTATTTTGGGAGTCATATCTTTTCGATAAATGTCATGTCCACCTGTCATTTCGTATAACTTTTGGACTAGTATGCCAGGAAGCACGAACTTGTCCACGAAAAACATAATATCTCTGCAAACGGGACCACAACAAACAGCATCGGTATACATTTCCAATGGATCTTTGAACAGACCCTAAACTGCACTTAGACACAAATGTTGAACTTTTGTGGGGAAGGTGACCTAAAGATTGGACCGATATGGGCCATTTTAGAAGTTAAATTATATTTGGACAAATCTCCTAATATTTTAATCTCCAAAGTTTGGACCAAATTGCTTGCCAAGGGATATCGTGCATACAATTTTATTGACATTTTTTTAATATGGGGGGAACTATCGGATGTTGTGGACCGGTATTGCCATCTTCGAACTGAAACTATTTTCGGACAAAATGTGACGAGGGCCAAATTTTGGACCAAATCGGGTGATCAGTTCTAACGCTCGAACGTGCCCTCCAGCCACTATATAGGGTGCCATATGGCCTTTTTTACACCTTTCGGGCTGTTTTTCTTAAGAGGTGTGGACCCATGAAAAAACGTTTACCTTCGTAATAGAGGCAGCAAATGCAAATTGCTTCAACAGAAATTTATGTGATTCGAGAGCAGGTTTTAAGGTGAACTTATCCGAAAATTTGTGTTGGAGGTACTCGAAGGAGTGGACAAATATAGTCCACTTTCGTACCTGATCTATATCTGGTAGATATATTAGGATGTGTAAAGTATGGACCAAATCGGTCACTCCCTTCAAGATTTATCGTGCGCACAATTTTTCCGAACATTTTTGAAATTTTGTGGGGGGAGGTACCTGAAGTAGTGGACCGATATGGCCCACCTTCCGTTCACAGTTATCTTGCGCTCCAACCACTACTCACCGTGTCATAGGGGTTTTTGCACCTTTCAGGCTATATTCTCACTGATGCAACTTGTACCGTCGTATGGAAGGCAGTGAATACAAGTTGTTGCAACAAAAATCAAAGCGATTCGAAAGCAGGTCCTAAACTAAACTTATCCGAAATTTTGTGTGCGAGGTACCCGAAGCAGTGGACCGGTTGAGTCCATATTGGAAGTCTTGTAGAAATGTCACGATGTGCAAAGTATGGATCAAATCGGTTCCTGCCTTCGAACTTTTCGAACTTTTGTGGTGGAGGTACCGGAAGGAGTGGATTGATATAGCCCATCTTCGAACTTAAACTAAGCTTGGGCAAAATATTACGAAAGCCAGCATTTAGACCGAATCGACGGATAGACAGACAGACGGACGGACATGGCTAAATCAACTACAAATTGTCTGAAACGGATTTCGTCCAAACATACTTGGGGTCTAAAACCATTATTTCAAAAGAACGGTTTTAGACCCCAAGTATGTTTGGACGAAATTCGTTTAAGACAATTTGGAGTCGATTTAGCCATGTCCGTCCCTCTGTCTGTCTGGCTGGCTTGTGGGCATAATAACTAACCCTCGAACGGATCAACTAATTTGAAGCAAGTTTTGGGTATCGTAATATTTTGTCGAAGTTTAGTTTAATTTCGAAGATGGGTCATATCGGTCCACTCCTTCGGGTACCTTCCCCACAAAAGTTCAAAATTTTTCTGTAAAATGATGTAAACGAAAACTCTCGAAGGGAGCAATCGATTTGGTCCGAACTTTGCACATCGTATTATTCCTTCCAGATATAGATCGGGTTCGAATATGGACTATAACGTCCAACTCCTTTAGGTACCTCCCACACAAAATTCGGTTAAAGTGAATTTAAAGACCTCCTCTCGGATCGTTTTGAAATTTATTTCATTAAGTTGTCCTTGCGGCTCCCTTTACGACGGTACAAGTTTTTTTCTTGTGCAAGTCCATATTTCCTGAGATATTGGCCTTAATTGTTTAAGAAACCTTGACGGCATCAACCAAAATGGCAAATCCGCAAGTAATTCTCGCAGGGAGTTTCTGATTGGTGCACACTTTGCACATCATATTATTTCATCCCGTCATGTATCAGGTTGGAATATGGGCTATATCGGTCCACTCCTTCGGGCACCTACCGCACAAAATTCGAAAAATGTGAACTTTAAGAGCTCCTCTCGCATGGTTTTGATTCTTTTTTCAGTAGGTTGTTCTAGCGCCCTCATTTTCAACCGTACAATCTTTTTCCGGAGTAAGTTAATACTTCCTGAGATAATGGTCCATGCACCAAAATCCTCCCGGCACATACTAAAATGGCTATTGTGCAAGATAACTCTAAAACTGTGTCAATATTTTCTTTCTAACTTAGTTTAACGTAATTATAATTAATTATAATAATATTGCGAGTCCTTTATGAAGAAGTTTTGTTACTAAAAATGTTTGTTGGTATATGTCAATGATTTGGTATAGCCCCACATTACGGTACATACAGATTTTAAAGCAAACTCGTGATAAAAAATCAATATATTTTATATACGGCATAATTATTGGGTTTGGTTTTTTTTCAGTGGCTGGGGGTATGACTGATACTTTCATACTTGTTAATCCCTTCAAAACGCACAATTTACAATTTGAGCAAGTTTAGTTGCAATAAGTGCCTAAAATATTGTAAAAAACCCAAATCGACCCAAAAAACAAAATTTTTTTATTGTATTTCCTACCCCTAAAATGTTTCCTATTGACCCAAAAACCTTATATATAAATTTTATGACGATCCCCGTGGTGTCACCTGGGGAACTGCCTTTAACATCCGTTAAAGTGAGCTAACATGTGCCGCGCGTTCACCCATAAGAACGTTAAAAACTTGGGTTTGGGCGTCGGGCTAGTAACCCTCCCCTAGAAAAAACAGCCTACTATGAAAAAACGAAAGAAAGTATAAACAAACCCCTCTAAAGTTGACGAACCCCGCAAACGTTTTATGGACCATGATCTGCGAATCTGCACCTGGAATGTTCGCACTCTTTATAGAAAAGGTTCAGTCTTCGCATTGGCAGACGTACTTGAAAAGTACAAGGCAGATATTACTGCCATACAGGAAATACGATGGATTGGGAAAGGCGTCACAACAACACCTAAAGGTGACGCACTGTATTATAGCTGCCATGACGTAAAGCATTGCGGATTCGTAGTTAGTCGGAGACTAAAACATCTGGTATCCAGCTTCACCCCAGTGAATGAAAGACTTGCTGCAATTGGAATAAAAGCTAAATTCTTCAACATCAGCTTTATTTGCGCTCATGCTCCCACTGAAGAAAAGAACGAACAGACCAAAGATATATTTTACGAGCGCTTAGAAAAAACGTATGACCGTTGCCCTGTCCATGACATTAAAATCATTCTTGGCGATTTTAATGCCAAAATTGGAAAGGAGAATATCTTTGGCCCAACAGTCGGGAAATTCAGTCTCCACAGTGAAACATCTGACAATGGTATGAGGCTGATAGACTTTACAGCTGCAAAAAACATGGTGGTTAGCAGTACCAGATTTAATCATCTCGATATTCATAAGGGCACCTGGCTGTCTCCAGATCAAAGAACAAGTAATCTAATTGATCATGTTGTGATAGATGGAAGACATTCATCCAGCGTGTTGGATGTACGATCGTTCCGAGGCGCAAACATTGATTCGGACCACTACCTTGTTGCAACAAAGGTACGTACCCGCTTAAACGTAGCAAACAAAGTACGAACAGACACAACACGAAAGTTAGGCATTGGTAAGCTGCAATCACAACAGATAGCCACAGCATATTCCACTCAACTAGCCCAATTGCTTAATCAAAGCACTCCTCATCCCGATAACATTTCAGCGCAATGGCAAAGCATTGCCCACTCCATGCAAACAGCCGCAAAATCCATACTTGGATACCAGAGACCTCCACCAAGGAATCCATGGTATGATGAGGAGTGCCGTGCTGCCACCGAAGGAAAAATGCGGCATATAGGGCTACTTTACAATCCGTAGCGCACGAGAGTGATACAGGGAGAAAAGGAGAGAGGAGAAACGTCTTTTCCGCAAGAAAAAGAGAGAAATGGAAAAGCGGGAGTGTGAAAAAATCGAGATGTACAGGAGCCAGAATGAAGTCCGAAAATTCTACCAAAGAGTGAAACATCAAACAGATGGCATTGGTACAGGCACATCCTCCTGTAGAGACCAGCAAGGTAATCTGGTAACAGATACAGATAGCGTGCTCAGGATATGGAAGGAACATTTCTACAATCTGCTGGTATCCAATAGTAGCGAAGATGGTGATACCACAGATCCAATCCCAGAAGATGGTATAGAATGTATACCGCCCGGCCAAGATGAGGTAAAAACAGCAATCAACCGGCTGAAGAATAATAAAGCAGCAGGAGCCGATGGCTTACCAGCCGAGCTGTTTAAAACCGGAGGCGACGCGCTGATAAGGTGTATGCATCAGCTAGTTAGCACCATCTGGCAGGAAGAACGCGTACCCGACGATTGGAACCTGAGCATCCTATGTCCCGTCCACAAGAAAGGAGATAAGACTGTATGCTCAAACTATAGGGGCATAAGTCTTCTCCCTATTGCCTATAAGATAGTGTCAGGGATATTGTGCGAACAACTAAAGTCTATGGTCAACGAAATAATTGAACCATACCAATGTGGCTTTAGACCTGGCAAGTCCACCATTGACCAGATATTTACCCTGCGGCAAATCCTAGAGAAGACCCAAGAGATGCAGATCGACACATTTCACCTTTTTGTCGATTATAAAGCAGAATTCGACAGTCCCCTCCGATCAATCCATGCAATGTCTGAATTTGGTATCCCCGCAAAGCTCATCCGGCTTTGTAAGATGACTTTAACTGATACTAGGTCCTCAGTTAAAATTGGAAGAACCTCTCCGAACAGTTTAGTACCAAAAGAGGTTTCAGACAAGGAGACAGCCTTTCGTGTGACCTATTCAACATTTTGCTGGAAAAGGTAATACGAGATGCAAATGTCAAAAGAAATGGCACAATTTACACCAATAGCCTCATGTTAATTGCTTATGTTGATGGCATAGACATCATGGGACGATCAGTAAAGGAAGTAACTGATACCTTTATGAAGGTCGAAGCAGAATCTGTGAAAGTGGCTCTGGCGGCAAACGGCGAAAAGACCAAATTGATGGTGTCGACGCGCAAAGAGTCCATAGAGCTCGGACCAACTGTGGAAGTTGGTACCTACAATTTTGAGGTGGTTAAAGACTTCGTCTACCTCGGCACTGCCATAAACACAACAAACAACATCAGTTGTGAAATAAGAAGAAGAATTGTATTGGCCAACAGATGCTACTATGGTTTAAGCAAGCAATTTAAAAACAAAGCCACGTCTCGTCAAACAAAAATAACACTATACAAAACGCTGATACTAGCCGTGCTAATGTATGGCTCCGAAGCATGGGTACTTGCGCAAGCAGATAAGGCAGTGCTTGGTGTAATTGATTGGTGTGTTTGATTGATTTGCGTTGACGGTGAATATCGACGTCGTATGAACCACGAGCTATATAAGCTATACAAAGACATGAATATATAGATAAACGTATCGAGATGCAACGATTGCGTTGGCTAGGCCATATCATAAGAATGAGCGATGATGAACCCGCTAAAAAGGTGTATGAATACATGCCACATGGCGGTGCACGCAGAATCGGCAGGCCTAAGCTTCAATGGAGCATACAAGTGGATGAAGAAATGAAAAGGCGCTGTATTCCAAAAAGTCAAGCGAAAAATAGAGTGGAATGGAGATCTTTTCTTGGTTCGGTCTATGGAACAAATGTTCTGTAATGGGTCAACTAAGTAAGTAAGTAAGACCACTCAAGTGCTCACCTGAATTAATCTGCCTCTTTGGGGATCTCACCCCACTGTGCGAGGGTTGTAACTAAGTTCAATACTTCGTTTTTCATTTCTTTTTAAACTAACCGATTGTAATAAATTTCCATACTTCTAATTAAAATGTTGTTTAAAAAATATTCAACAGCTCAAGCAAATTTAATTAAATCAATCAATCTTGAAAATTCTTCAACAGATGTTGTGAAAATATTTGTAAACATATTAAATTTTTTTAGAAAAGAAAATCAAATTAGCTAAACAAAAAAAAATCAATAACAAGAAAATGCAAAGAAAGGCCCCAAAGCACAGACAAATAAGCAAATAACCAACGAACTGAAAAAAAACATATTTGGGCAGTCGACAAAGCTGAAACGAAAATATGTTTACTTGTAACGATTGAAAAACTCTTTGAAGCTGTTGTGTTTAATTTTTTTCTTTTTGTTGTTGTTGTAACAAAACAAAATCCCAAATAAATTGGACTTAAAGTTCAGTCCCATTTTCTGCGATTTTTGTTTGCTTCTTTTTTTAAATACATTTCATTTTCTAATATTAGTATTCTCTATCTACTCTTTTTGGTAGTAACAATAAAACATAAATTTCAACAACAAAAATAACAAATATAAAAACAAAAATTATATATAAGAAAAAGAAGACAGAAGAATACCAACAATCAAGATGGAAGAATTTTATTTGGGATCCATACCTAAACAAAAATCCAAAGAAAAGCTAAACAAACACAGACAAACAATTCGTTTGAAAGTTTTACAACATTACCACTACCAGTGTATACCATGGTAAGCGTTTAGACTACGCCACCCTGCAATTCCACCATTAACCCCAAACTTATTACCAGCATTGTTCGCAACATCATGGAGGCCAACAGATGTAGTAATGATGGTGGTGGGTGGTAGTTTTGTTAAGCCAAATTGTTGTGTTTATTTGCAAATATGTGTGTATTTGTGTATTAGACACAAGTGTTCTCAAAGATATCCACATACAAACATATATACCAAAGACACTTTGAGAAATTTATTGCGGCTTAAACCACAAAACAAATTGTGTGAAAATAACCACAAACCAAACCAAAATTAGAACTAAAATCAATAATGGAAATGTGCGAGGGCTGCACCAAAACAATCTGGCCTAGGCAACACCGCGTGTTGCCAGGCGCCATTTGAAATTTTCATAGTTTTTAGGCTAGATGTAGACAGGACAAGTCAAGTGACTTGAAAAAAATGGAATTTACTCGTAAACAATTTCGTCCAAGAATTTTTCACAAATTTCGACGTGGATAATCACGACAAGAATGCATCGATTAAACTAATCATTAAATCTCAAATTAATCAAATTAAATCTCGCTAGATCCAGCAAAATTTTTGTGCAAAAAAATTGTTTATAAAAACGATCGCGGTGCTTCAAACGACATTTATAGGATCGTCACAGACGACGAATCTTGGATCTATGCTTAGGAGCCCGAAACAAAACATGAATCGACCATTTGGGTCTTCGAAAGCGAACCCAATCCAACGAAAGTTGTTCATGAAGAAGATCTTCGAAGCAAATGGTCCTCTGTTTCTTTGGCAAACTGACCATGTGAGCGTTACAATACAATCTGTTTGCCTGAAGTCTCCTAAAAATTCGAAAAACGAAGGTTTTTTAGTGCCCCCTGTATCAGTGGGCTTTGCCGACAGAAATATACCCTCAGTCTGTGTGAATTGAACTTTCATTTATCAAATCTAATACCGGGTATGCAGATCTTGTGGCCCTTTTTGAAAGTCTGACCTTCCCACCAAAAAATATATATTTGATTCAAAAAGTGTTGCGGAGGATGTACTTGAAGGAATGGGCCGGTAAGTGGATCTGATTTTGGGAGTCATTCCTTTCGATAGATATTGTGCACATCAGTCATCGTATAACTTAGAAGTTTCGGGTCACGATGTCAGGAAGCATGGGCTTGTTCTCAAAAAACATAACATTGCTTAAACAGGACCACATGGTGTAGCATCGGTATAATTTTCCAAAGTATCTTCGAATAGATCCTAAACTGCACTTAAACAAAAATGTTGAACTTTTGTGGATGAGGTACCCTAAGGAGAATACCCGTATCGATAATTTCTGAAGTAAAACTAAATTTGGACAAAGTATTAGGAAATCCAAAGTTTGGACCGTTAGTAACACTTTTTAGCACTTATTGGGGTGGTACCGGATGGTGCGCACCGATAGTGCTCTTCTCCAAACTTAAACGTAGTTTGGACATAATATTACGAAGCGTAAATTTTGGAGTGAATCGGCTGATCCGTTCGAGTGTTTTCGTACGCATGGTGTCAAAGGGGTTTTTACTGCTTTGGGGCTATTTTCACAGGAAGTATGTACTTGCCCCTGGAAAAAACTTGCACCGTGGCAGAGAATACAACTTAGTACAAGGAAGATAAAAGCAATTCGAAAGCAGACCTTAAACAGCATTTTTCGGAAATTTTGTGTGGGAGGTACCTGAAAGAGTCGAGATATATAGTCCATATTCGAACTTAATATATGTATCGTAGAAATATTACGTTGTGCAAAGTATGGGCAAAAACCGTTACTGCCTTTAGGAGTTATCATGCTCATATTCGGACGAAGACTAAGCTCGGACAAAATATTATTACAAAAAAAAATTATATTATTATGGCCAAATTTTAGACCGAATCGGAAGATCCGTTACAACTTTCGGGTTACTTTCTCAGGAAGTATTAGCTTGCCCCCGATAAAATTTGTACCGTCGCACAGTGGTTCAGAATCGTTTTTTCCTGGTCAAAACTCTGTAACTTTTGAACGGATAGAGATATTTTCACAATTCTTTTTTTGTTAGACAGATAACACAATAAGCTTTCCGGCGAATAATAAGCGGTCAAATTCTGGTCTGGTAGTTGCAGAGGAATTCAAGGTCAAAGTTAAACTTTTGATTTTTTTTTACTATTTTTCATCAAAATATCAGTGTTTTTGTGTTTTTTATATCTTCTTATATTAAAGATGGTCAAACGCCAATAAATAAACTATAAAAATACCAAAAACTAAAAAAATCAAAAAAAAAATTTAAAAATTTATTTCACAAAATTTTCACAAAAAAATACAAAAAAACTAAATTTTTTCAAAAATTAAAATAAAATTCTCCTTGTATGTATAACTCATATAAAAACTCATATAATCCAAAAAATGTTAATTTGTGTAAAAAAGCTGTAATTCATATGGGAAATGGTATGGAAAACACACACCCATGTAATTTCAATAAATTTAAAAAAGTGTTAAACGGACGGAACGGGACAGGAACAAAAGTATATATGGGCTAAAAGAGGAGACTCTCGGACATATTTCTGTGAAAACAGAATATTGTTCCATGTTGTTCCACCAAAGTTCTAGTCCAATTAATTTGGAAATTCATAAAATTTAGTACCTGAGGAAAAATAAAGTAGCTCATGTTGTGTAAACCCTACGGTAATTTGTTTAAACTATTTTTAAAGCCACAGTTCTACCTACCTAACAAAAAAACAGCTAACGCAATATATGTCATAGTTTCCGAGAAATAGCTGTTTCTTTTTCCAGAAGTTTTCAAAAATTACGTATTTCTCAAACATGGGAAAAATGTTCGTATTTAGGGGCACCCCACGCCCGCACCTTCCAATATTTTGACCTAATTTTTTAGTTTCCTTAGTATCAATATGTTTACTATCGAATCTCGTATAGAAATTAAATATCTGTGATAAAACAGAATTTTGATTTTTGGCCAGGAAAATCGTTTCTTGAACTGAGCTTTTCCGAAATTTTGTGTGGGAGGTACCCTAAGAAGGGGACCGATAGATTTGGAACTTCATCTAAGTCTGGTAGAGATTTTACGATGTGCAAAGTAGGGACGAAATTGGTTACACACTTCAAGAGTAATCGTGCGCACAAATTTTCCGAACATTTTCGAACTTTTGTGAGGGAGGTACCTGAAGGAGTGGACCGATATGGCTTATCATCGAACGAAGGCCAAATTTTGGACCGAATCGGCAGATCCGTTCGAGAATTATCTTGCGCTCCAACCACTACACACGGTGTCATGGGGGTTTTTGCACCTTTCAGGCTATTTTCTCAGGAAGTATGGACCTGCCCCAGATGAAACTTGTACCGTCGTATGGGTTGCAGTGAATACAAGTTGCTACAGCAAAAATCAAAGCGATTCGAGAGCAGGTTCTAAACTGCACTTTTCCGAAGTTTTGTGTGGGAGGTACCAGCAGGAGTTGACCGATTGAGTCCATATTGGAACCTCATCTAAGTCGGGTGGAAATTTCACGATGTGCAAAGTATGGACCAAATCGGTTACTCCTTTCGAGAACTATCGTTTGCATAAATTTTTCGAACATTTTGTGGACCAATATAACCCATCTTCGAACTTAAACTAAGTTTGGAAAAATATTACGAAAGAGTTATCGTGCGCTCCAGCCATCCGGATAGACGGACGGACATTCCTAAATCGACTCCAAATTGTCTGAAACAGATTTCGTCCAAACATACTTGGGGCCTTAAAGCATTATTTCGATGAGGCACATGTAGCCCGTATGAAAGTGTATATGGTAAATTTCAAATTTCCTTTACAATTCCATCGAAAAAAAAAAAATAAGAAAATTTTTAACAAGCACATTCACGATTTTTGGTACATGGGTTAAGAAAAAAATCGTGGTTTCAAATCTGTTCGCGTTCACAAAATTGGGTGCTGCGCCCAAAAGTTATGGGGGGTTTTTTCCCCTTATAAAGAAAAAATATTTAAAAATTCCCTTTGTGTTGTAATACCAAAATGTATATATAAATCGGTAAAAACATTTAATATCTATCCGTAGACGCCTTAATATTTGCTAAATTTATTTTCATTTTCGCGGAAAATCAAAAAATAATGAAGGAATCTTGGAGTAAATTTTATTTATTCTAACTCAGAGTCCATAAAAATCTCTAAAAAATAAATGAAAAATTCGTACAGAATCTAGACAATGTCCAGAAAAATGTGAGACCAAAATTTTATAGATAAGGATTTTAAATTGCATATTGCAGCTACAACAAAGGACAAAAGTTTATTGTTGGAACATTATGTCAAGAATATATTTTTTGGTTTAATTCGAAAAATTTTAGAACATTTTTTGGGAGTTATTCTACTATTTCGCTAAATTTCCAAACAAAACCTGAATTATTTTGCTAAAACCTCTTCAAGGAAAATAGTTTATCATCGTGAAAGTATATTTGCTTAGTGTGATAAGCAATAGAATTAGGAAATAAAGAGCGATATTGATATTACAATCAAAGAAAAAACATAAAAGTTAAAAAACGTATAACGCGCGAAATGGTTAAAATCAGTTGAGGCGCATGTGCTTTTCGCATAGAGCGAGTGCATCCCTGTCAATATGTTTGCATTTTTCCATGTTTCATTCAGCGACCAAAGTGTGCCATCAGTTGCATCTTACTACACCAAAACGCTTCATGTGGGTAAAAATAACGCGATGTTCATATGATTATAAGGCGCATCCGATTTCAGTGACCCCCTGTTAAAAATACGTCAATAAGACAAATGTTATACAGATTCGTCAAGAACCGCGGATGTGCTACCTGATTCTATTTTTGGTTAAATACGAATACTACTCCCGAATCTCTGTAATTTATGACACACCTTTTTGACAAATATTAGAATCGCGTATAAGGGATTCCATTTATCTAAAAAATTTTAAGGGAAATCGCGGTTTAGTATGCGGATTAGTCAAAATAAAATTTTGCTTATTTTCCTGTTTTCAGGGTATCTATATCAGCGGTTTTAGTGGATGGATCCGATCGCGATAGGGCTCATTAAATCCGGCGCGAAAAACTAAAATCACGCGGGGTTCAAGGGTACCTGAGTCACAGTTGGAAATTTTGAAGCCAAAAAATAGGTTTTTAAAGAAAATTTACGCACCAAAAATTGGACTTTGAGCTCCTATTACTATGGAGCTGTACGGAGCACACTCTTGAGATACACATCAAACGACGTGGAATCACGAGTTCTACAATCTAATAAATTGTTTAGGTCATTATCTGGTTGCGCCCTCCAATTATAAGAAAAATTCAAAAAACCCCGATTTCAAAACTTCAAAATGTCAGCATCGATTTAAGGGGGATGAACTGTATATATTGAGAAGTCATACATTAGAACCATGTTGCCCAAGGGATATTCTTCAATTCTTTCTTTGAGCTCAGGTCTGAATTTTCCCTGGTTTGACCAGAAATCAAGAAAAAACACAAAAAAACTTGCTAACTTCAACACATTTTTACCCATTTTTTTATATTACCACCAACACAGCTTCCACGTAATTTATTTATTATGGTCTATACTATGAGACCCCGGCTAAAACACTTCAATTAATATAAATATATTCATATTATAAAAAATATATTGACAGTTCGCGACTTTTTAAATGGTGAACCTCAACTTCAACGATTGTAAAACATTTTTGAATATTACCATATACCCTCGTTAGCATAAATACTGAGGGTATAAAAAATTACCAGAGGGCTTTTTAAATAAATCGCGGTAAATGTTAACATTTTTAGTGTTTTTTTAGGTTTTCTCGATTTTGCCGCAAGTTCTATCGAAATGGGATTAAAGAAAATTTTGTTGCTATGAAAATTGTCTACAAGATTGACCTTTATCATATTTTCGTACGTTTTATCATTTTTGATATATAGAAGTTGTAATTGGGACAATGTACTGACTGTATCGCCTCCTTTTAAAACAATGTCATGTACGGTGCTCCTTAACTAATGTGATCTTTGACCGCGATTTCTTTTAAAATACCCTCCGGCGTTTTTGTTTGTTTTTTTTTAATTTTTTGAAATGAAAGTTGGTTCAGGCGCACCGTAATAATTAATGAGTGTTTGATACAGAGTGTATGTATTCGACTACAAAACGAGTGGTGTGAGTTAAACGCTTTTTTTCCTATGTTTTTCCATGGTAGTTGGCTTTTTTACAAGGGTGGGTTACCAACCGTCCTTCTTTCTCATGAGGAATTGGGTTTCATCTACCTCGGCATCGCTGCAAATGAGACAAGCAACATCAGTTCTAAATAAGGAGAAGAGTAGTATTGGTAAACAGATAGATACTAATTTGGACTAAGTGCAACAAAAAACGTGGTAATGTATAAAAAATATATAAATCATATTGAATATGGAAATGGTGAACATAGGCGACTCTGTTGTACTAAAACCTATTTTTAATACCAACATTTAATCGATTTAATTCATTTTAGTACTGGACACTGTAGTTAGAATAGAAATCTGCCGTATCGTACCCCTACACAGCTACCATTTTTTTTATTTCGAATTTCTAAAACTACGACCACATATCACAGACATACACCAACAGCGACTCACTTACACAGAATTCCCTTCCCTTCACAACAATAATAACGTACATTCACAACTCAGGGTTATAGCTTCAGTGGGTTCGCCAAGTACCTGAATAGGTCCGTAAAATTTTCGGCATTCAAAATGGCCATAAAAATCCTCGTTTTCGTATATCCCCATATAACGGTACCCCTCGACTAAATGTATTTTAAAAATAGAACAAATCTATTTTGTCCAATTTTCTTTAAATTTGGACCTTGAACGCTCAGAGGATATAAACGTTTAATTTACAAAAATGTCCACTTCAATCTACAATTATTAGAAGAGATATTTTGAAGATTTTATGCACATTTTCCAACCGAAATTCGGAATTTGTGAGAAGTTAGAAGAAATTGGTTTTTGAATCTTCAAAAAACTTTCTTTGTTAATCTCCATCAGTGACCCTCATTTCAGGATTCCAGCTCTATCCGTTCACCCAAATCTAAATCATACTAAACTCACTACCATTTAGGACTTCTCGGCGTTTGATACAACTTTCTTACTCTTCATCAATGACCCTCATTCCAAATTTCAGGATTCCAGCTCTATTCGTTCACCCAAATCCAAATTGTACTAAATTTAGTACCATTTAGTACTTTTCGTGCACTTATACTTCGAATTTCTAAAAACATTTCCTTGTTACTCTCCATCAGTGATCCTCATTCCAAATTTCAGGATTCCAGCTCTATCCGTTCACCCAAATTCAAATTGTACTAAATTGTACACGAACGTGAAACGCCGTTAATTCTGGATGAGGGGCGGCGAAACCGATCTGGTAACTCTGTGACGAAGTCTATGTTTCGATATGACAACACTCTTTGAAGTTGTCACTCGCCGGCCAAATTTGGGCGAATTTGTGACATTAAAAAGTTGAGTGCGCGTTTTTTTCGTTGAGAATACAAAATATTGAATTCGATTAGAATTGTTTGAATACACAATTCGTGATTGTTACTATTATTAATTAAAATTAGTTAAAAGAACACAGAAAAAAAGTGTTTTTTATTTCTTATTTTTCTCTTGCTGTTTGTGCCTTTTTCCATTTTGGTTGTCTCCCATTTTGCTCCACCGAGCCGCTATATTTTTTGTCGTTGGGATTTTGCCCAAATTGTTTTGAAGAGAAACAAGTGCCTTTTAGTACTTTTCGTACCCTTATTGTTCGAATTTCCAAAAAACCTTTCATTGTTACACTTCATCATTCCAAATTTCAGGCTTTCAGCTCTATCCGTTCACCCAAATCCAAATTGTACTAAATTTAGTACCATTTAATACTTTTCGTACCCTTATAGTTCGAATTTCCTTTTTGTTACTCTTCATTAATGACCCTTATTCCAAATTTCAGGATTCCAGTTCTATCCATTCACCCAAATCCAAATTGTACTAAATTTAGTACCATTTAGTACTTTTCGTACACTTATAGTTCGAATTTCCAAAAATCCTTTGGTACATCTTTCTAACACTTCATCTGTGACCATCATTCCAAATTTCAGAATTCTACCTCTTCTCGTTTACCCAATACAAAGGGTACTTTATTTAGTACCTTTTAGAACTTTTAGTACCCTTCTAGTTCGAATTTCCAAAAACCCAGCCTTATCTCACCCCTACACAGCACACTCAAAATTTCAAGTTTCTAGTTTCAACCGGTTCGCCTGGCCGTTGATGAATCAGTCAGTCAGTCACTCACCTCACTGCTCTTTTTATACCCTCAGCATTTATGCTAACGAAGGTATATACACTTTCATACTGGAAAAATGTGCCTCATCGAAATAATGGTTTTAGACCCCAAGTATGTTTGGACGAAATATGTTTCAGACAATTTGGAGTCCATTGAGCAATGTCCGTCTGTCTGTCTGGCTGGAGCGCACGATAACTGTCGAACGGATGAACCGATTCGGTTCAAATTTTGGCTTTCGTAATATTTTGCCCAAACATAGTTTAAGTTCAAAAATGGACTATATCAGTCCACTCCTCCCGGTACCTCCCACACAAAATGTTCGGAAAATTTGTGCACACGATAACTCTTGAAGGAAGTAACCGATTTGACCCATACTTTGCACATCCTGAAATGTGTACCAGACGTAGATAAGGTTTTAATACGGACTCAATCGGTCCACTCCTTCGGGTACCTCCCACACAAAATTTCAGAAAAGTTCAGTTTAGGGTCATCTCTCGAATCGCTCTCATTTTTGTTTTAGCCACTTGTATTCACTGCCCGCCATACGACGGTATAAGTTTCATTAGGGGCAAGTCCATACTTTCAGAGAAAATAGCCTGAAAGTTGCAAAAAAAACCCGTATGACACCGTGTGAGGTGGTTGGAGAGCAAGATAACTCTCGAACGGAGCTGCCGATTTGGTCCAAAATTTTTCCTTAGTAATATTTTGTCCAAACATAGTTTAAATTTGAAGATAAGCCACATCGGTCCACTTCTTCAGGTACCTCCCCCAGAAAAGTTCAAAAATGTTCGGAAAATTTGTTCATACGGTAACTCTTGAAGGGAGTGGCCGAATTGGTTCATACTTTACACATCCTAATATATCTACCAGATATATATCAGGTTCAAATGTGGACTGTATTTGTCCATTCCATACGGTACCTCCCACACAAAACTTCGGATAAGTTCACTTTAAGACCTGATATCGAATCACTTTGATTTTTGTTGAAGCAACTTGTATTCGCTGCCTCAATTAGGATGGTAAATGTTTTTCAGGGGCAAGTCCATACTTCTTGAGCAAACATCCCGAAGGGTGTAAAAACCCCCTATGGCACCATATGTAGTGGCTGGAGATGCACTTTCATAATGGTCAATGTAGATCCATTCCTTTTAGTATATCCTCCGCAAAACTTTTGATCTTTAATCCAAGTCAACATTTTTGTCGGTTCAAACGCCCAACATTTTCAAAATCTCCTAAATACATACGTTTTTTAGGAAAAAATTTGTTTCAATATACACAGGCTGAGGGTATATCTCTGTCGGCAAAGCCGACTGATACTTTTTTAGTTGTTTTATATATATAGAAGAAGAAGATTGTAAGGTAATGGGTGTCTTCGCAGGTTTAGCGTGTTGTATACATAGAAGACCTCTGTAGGCGTTCCAATAAGTAGAAAATATCCTTGAATTGTAACATCTTCTACATATTGTCTGCGATGGTACCCTGGTGCAATACTGTGCAGCCTTGCACGTGAATTCGATTCCCGAGCCAGAAGAACTCCTGTAAATAGAAGACCTCCTATTTATAAAATCGCGAAATACTTAAAACAGTATAAATATTTGTTTTGAAGAGTGCCAAAAATTTCCAAAATTCTTAAAATCGGGAGATGTTGTTAAATGAATTTTATATCAAAGCGTGGTGGACTGTAACATTTTACCCGAAATTTTGACAGAATCTTAACAAATTTTATTGCCCATTTTAATGACTAATTTTTAACATTGTAAATTAATGCGATTCCATTTCCGCTTTTTATTTTCAGATTTCATTAAAACGACGAACTAACAGATAATGAAAATCATTAGAAAACCATAAAAAAGTGTGAACTAGACGAAGTAGAAGAAGAACAAACATAAAACTAAACAAATAGTCAAAACAACACCCTAACATCCAAAAGTCATGTAAATTTATATTACCTGAGTGCTAAGTGAGAAGAAGAACGGCGAGAAAACAAAAAACAAGTACCGAATAAAAACAAGCGAAATTAACACAACCAACCCACACACACAGCACATAAACTGTGAGTGAGTGAATGAGTGGCTGGTGTTAATGGCCTACAAACAAATCTTCCGAAGCAGCAACAAAACACCTCCTCAATTGAAGAAGAAAAAAGTAGTCATTACAACAATAGCAAAACAGCAGGATAGCCGATGTGAAGTTCAATGAAACATACATACATAACAAACAGAACAGTGGAACACTGAACAGCAGCAGCAGCAGATAGGCGTGCAAACAAAAACAATTCAATAAAACGAAATTTGTTTTTATGGTGGGTTGTAATGTAAGCTCTTGACTAAAATCTTGAACGAAATTTGCCGACAGAAATTAAACTTCCAAGGACCAACCCTCCAGAGGGAGTCTTTGGATTCTCACCCAGCCCATTTTATCCATGACGTTACGTTATCAAGTCTTGACTGCTGGTTTTTGGAAATCAATTAAAAGCTGCTTTAGCAGCGGCAGCAGTCGGCGACATTAACGCCATTGCCAATCACGCACATTTCTTGCACGACAAGAGGTAGCTAAATCGAGCCATTAAACGTTCTACTGAGCCTCGTTGGCTCAGCATGTGTGGCTTTTTGTAACACAAATCCTGTCAGCAAAAATTAATACCAGCATCATCAGCAGCAGCAACCAAGCACCCACCCCCTCTCACACAAGCAACCGTTATAACAAATGTCCCACATCTGAGGCCACAAGAAGACCGCCACAGCACTACCAATAAAATGTTAAAAGGTAATTAACAAAAGAACATAAATTGCAAATTGAAAAAAAGAATAAGAACTAAACTAAACTAAGAAAATATATGCTACGCCTTGAACTTTTCTCACCCCTTCCTTTGATTCCTCTCAAACAATATTGATTTTTTTGCTCTTCAATTTTTTTATTTCGTTTCATCCCACCCTTTTTTGTAGTTGTTGTTATTTTCTTTAATGAATAATTAGAAAGTAATTAAATTATAATTAATTTCCGTACAATATGTTTTTTATTGTTGTTTGTTTCTTTGCGGATTATTTGTTTGTCTTTTTTGGTTTGGTTTCTTTGAATTCTTATTTTCCATGTGTGGGATTATTAAATTTAGAAATAGGAAATTAAAATCGAAGGAGATTAAAAACAATTAAATTTTAAAATATTCTTTGAATACAAAGAAGTTTAAATTGTTGTTGAATTAATTATGATATTTTGATTATTTATGAAGTTGTTTGCGGGTAAATTTTGTTTTGAAATCAAACAATTTTTTTATATTTTCATAATTGTCGAATGAAGGTTTGTTATATCTGATCTGGTGTTCTTGAACCAACTGTTGCGGATTCTGAAACTACAATGTTCATAGATGAGAAAAAAACAAGCGCCGGAGCTCTTTTAAAATAAATCTCGGAAAAAGTTCGCATTTTTTTGGTTTTTTAAGTTTTTACGATTTTGCTTGAAAACCGCAAGACCTACCGAAATGGAACTAAAGAAAATGTCGTAGCAGTTAAAATTCTATACAAGATCGTCCTTTAGATATTTTTGTATGCTTTACCATTTTTGAGATATAGAAGTTCAAATTGGGACAATTCACTGACTATAACGTCTCCTTATTAAATAATGTCATGACTGCAATTTCCCAACTAAAATTTATATATCTGAACAATTTTACAACCTAGTAAAAAAAGACAAGGACGAACATACCAAAGATATATTTTACGAGCGCTTAGAAGAAACATATGACCGTTTTACTGCCCATTAATTTTAATGCCAAAATTGGAAAGGAGAATATCTTTGACCCAACAGTCGGCAAATTCAGTCTCCATAGTGAAACATCGAACAATGGAATGAGGCTGATAGACTTCGCAGCGGCAAAAACATGGTAGTTAGCAGTGCCAGATTTAAGCATCTCGATATTCACAAGGGCACCTGGCTGTCGCCAGATTACAGAACAAGAAATCAAATTGATCACGTTGTGATAGATGGAAGACATTCATCGAGCGTGTTGGATGTACGATCGTTCCGTGGTGCAAATATAGACTCGGACCAATACCTTGATGCAGCAAAGGTACGCACCCGGTTAAACGTAGCAAACAAAGTGCGAGCAGACACAACACGGAAGTTGTACATCGGTAAGCTGCAATCACAACAAATAGCCACAGCATACCACTCAACTGACCCAGTTGCTTAAACAAAGTATTTCTCGTCCCGATAACATATCAGCACAATGGCAAAATATTGCTCACTCCATGCAAACAGCCGCAAAATCAAAGAAAAACCAGAGACCTCCACCAAGGAATCCATGGTATGACCAGGAGTGTCGTGCTGCCACCGAAGAGAAAAATGCGGCATATAGGGTTACTTTACAATCAGTAGCAACGCTAGCGCACGAGAGAGGTATCGGCAGAAAAGGAGAGAGGAGAAACGTCTTTTCCGCAGTAAAAAGAGAGAGAGAGAGATGGAAAAACATGAGTTTGAAAAAAATCGAGATGTACTGGAGCCAGAATGAAGTCCCTAATTCTACCAAAGAGTAAAACATCAAACTGGTGGCTTTGGTACAGGCCCATCCTGCTGTAGAGACCAATAAGGTAATTTGGTAACTGATACAGATAGTGTGCTAAGAATATGGAAATAACATTTTCCCAAACGGTTGGCATCCGATAGTATCGAAGACGGCGAAGATACCACAGATCCAATCCCAGAAGATGGTATTGAATGTATACCGCCAGCCAAGATGAGGTAAAGACAGCAATAAACCGGCTGAAGAATAATAAGGCTGCAGTAGCTGATGGCTTACCAGGCGAACTGTTCAAAACTGGAGGCAACACGCTGATAAGGTGTATTCATCAACTGGTTAACACTATCTGGCAGGAAGAACGAGTAACCGACGATTGGAACCTGAGTATCCTGTGCCCTGTCCACAAGAAAGGAGATAGGACTGCATGCTCTAACTGTAGGGGCACAAGTCTACTCCCGGTTGCCTACAAGATCGTGTCAGGGATATTGTGCTAAAGACTGAACTTATGGTCAACGAAATAATTGGAGCATACCAATGCGGCTTTAGACCTGGCAAGTCCGCCATTGACCAGATATTTACCCTGTGCCAAATCCTGAAGAATACCCAAAAGATGCAGATCGACACCTACCACCTTTTTGTCGATTACAAAACAGCCTTCGACAGTCCCCCTGCGTTCTAAGGTATTCCAAGCTATGTCTGAATATGGTACCCCAGCAAAGCTCATTCGGCTTTGTAAAATGAACTTAACTGACACTCGATCCTCAGTTAAAATAGAAAAGAACCTCTGCGAAGCGTTTTGTACCAAGAGAAGTTTCAGGCAAGGAGACAGCCTTTTGTGTGATTTCTTCAACATTCTGCTGGAAAAGGTAATACGAGAGGCAAACGTCAAAAGAAATGGCACAATCTACACCAATAGCCACATGTTACTTGCTTATGCTGATAATATAAACCTCATGGGTCGATCAGTAAAAGAAGTAACTGATACCTTTATGAAAGTCGAAGGAGAATCTGCTTAAGTGGGTCTGGCGGTAAACGGCGAGAATACGAAGTTGATGGTGTCAGACCAATTGTTGAAGTTGGCTGTTATAATTTTCAGGTAGTAAAAACTTCGTCTTCTCTCAAACACGCCAAGCACTGCCTTATCTGCTTGCGCAAGTACCCAGGCTTCCGAACCATACATCAGCACGGGTAGTATCAGTGTTTTGTAAAGCTTTATTTTTGTTTGACGAGTGGTGGTTATAATTTTAAAGTGCTCACTTAAGCCAAAGTAGCATCTGTTGGCCAAAACAATTCTTCTTTTTATTTCACAACTGATGCCGTTTGTTGTGTTTACGGCGGTGCCGAGGTATACGCAGTCTTTTGCTACCTCAAAATTATAGGAAAAAACTTCAATAGCTGGTCCGAGCTCAATGGACGCATTTCTCGTCGACACCATCAGCTTGGTCTTCTCGCCGTTTACCCCCAGACCGACTTTAACAGATTCTCCTTCGACTTTCATAATGGTATCGGTTACTTATTTTACTGATCGTCCCATGATGTCTATATCATCAGCATAAGCAAGTAACATGTGGCTGTTTGTATACACTGTCCCACTTCCTTTGACGTTTGCCTCTCGTATAACCTTTTCAAGCAGGATGTTGAAAAGATCACACGAAAGGCTGTCTCCTTGCCTCAAACCTTTTTTGGTACAAAACTCTTCGGAATGGTTCTTTCCTATCTTAACTGAAGATCTTGTGTCAGTTAGAGTCATTTTACAAAGTCGAATGAGCTTTGCGGGGATACCAAATTCAGACATGGCTTGGAATACCTTTGAACATAGCGCACTGTCGAAGGCTGCTTTATAATCGACAAAAAGGTGATATGTGTCGATCTGCATCTCTTGGGTCTTCTTCAGGATTTGCCGCAGGGTAAATATCTGGTCAATGGTGGACTTGCCAGGTCTAAAGCCGCATTGGTAAGGTCCAATTACTTCATTGACCATGGGCTTTAGTCGTTCGCATTATATCCCTGACACTATTTTGTAGGCGATAGGGAGAAACTTATGCCCCTATAGTTACATCATACAGTCTTATCTCCTTTCTTGTGGACGGGGCACAGGATGCTCAGGTTTCAATCGTCGGATATGCGTTTTTCCTGCCAGATGGAGCTAACTAGCTGATGCATGTACCTTATCAGCGTGTCGCCTCCGATTTTAAACAGCTCGGCCATCAGCTCCTGCTGCCTCATTATTCCTCAGCCGGTTTATTGCTATCTTTACCTCATCTTGGTCGGGTGGTATACATTCAATACCATCGTCTAGGATTGGATCTGTGGTATCTTCGTCGACTTCGCTACTATTGGATAACAACAGTTTGGAAAAATGCTCTTTCAATATCCTTAGCACACTATCTGTATCAGTTGCCAAATTACCATTCTGGTCTCTACAGGAAGATGTACCAGCGCCAAAGCCATCAGTTTGATGTTTCACTCTTTGGTAGAACTTTGACAGTTCACCATTTTTTAATATGGATATTATTAATTTCGTTTCGCTTACGATTATTAGGTTCTTAATGATCCCACAAAAAATATATATTCAGATCGGTTTATTTGTTTTCGAGCTACAGTGGGCACCGCAAACTACTTCAGTAAAAAACAGTATTTCGTAGGCGGAAATTTGTCAGAAAACTATGACAGCTTTTTCAACAGAAAAAATTCAGAAGCACAGTGGTTCAAAATCGTTTTTTCCTGGTCAAAACTCTGTAACTTTGGAACGGCTAGAGATATTTTCATAATTCTTTTTTGTTTGACAAATAACACAATTAAAAGTTAAAATTTTGAGTTTTTTCATATTTTGCATCAAAATATGAGTGTTTTTGAGTTTTTCACATGTTTCAATCTATTAAAAATGATCAAACGCCAATAAAAACCCGTAGAATAAAAAAAAAAAAAAAAAAAAAAAGATTGTACCTTGTAAACAATTTTTTTAATTTTATTCAAAATATTTAAAATTTGTCCAAAAAATTAAAACAAAAAACTCCTTGGGTTTTCATAAAACTCATATAACTGATATAAAGTCTCATTTATGTATGTCAAAAAAGCTCTAATTCATACGGAAATTTCAATACAGTTAAAAAGTGTTAAACGGGAGGAACGGCACAGGTATATATGGCCTGAAAGAAGACAATTTCTGCCTTCATTCTGTTCCCTAAAAGTTCTAGTCCACTAAAGTTGAAATTTCACTAAAATTAAGTACCTGAGGAAAAATAAAATAGCACACTTCGTGTAAACGCGACGGATATTTACGAGCCCTAACCACTATTAATTCGTACACAGATCATATTTCAACAATATGTTAATAAAATGTGTATATTAGAGCCACCAAAAAACAAATATTTTTTTTTATTTTGGAGTTCCTGTCCCCTAAATTTGTTTCTATTTGACCCAAAATCCGTATCAACCGTGCGATCTTTGTTTCCATAGTAATTTCTATGGGGCCAAAGGTGCATTTTCATGAAAATTTTCTAAAGGCCCAATCGATGAAAAAACTTTGCCAGTTCATTATTGTGTCTAAGAAACGATTTCTTAAAAAAAATTTATGACGATCGGTTAACGATAACCCGTGCCCCAGGCGACTCTTTTTATCCCCTCATCATTTATGCTAACGAGGATATATATTTAAAACCGCAACGTGATAGAAGACCAAAATAACGTATTGCCCCTTAACATACACTTTCGTGGTTAAGATTACTTGAAACCTTTATTCCAAAGGGGATCATTTTCTTCAAACCGTTAAGAATTTTGATTTACACTTGTAGGCCTTTGCCTACATAACTCTTCATCTTCAAGGACAATATCTCGGATTCTACAAGGTCTTGCATAGAAGTCCAACAGGTTCTTTCACAGCAGACATAAATGACTTCTAATAAAAAAACAACAAGAGGAGACCAGTGAGTCTTCTCTAAAATGGTCTGTAAATCTTCTAAAAGATCTTCCCTAAGTATATTTGGAACATGCAGACATTATTCCAATCAATTGACCCAAACATGTTTCCGATATGCATTTTGTAGTCAAAATAGAGATTGAGTTTTTTTTTAAATTATGATCATTTAAATAATTTAAATTGATTTGACAAATTTTGATAAATGTAGAACAGATTGTTGCCCGGAGTCGGAGTCGAGCTTTTTTCCGCGACTCCAGAAAAATTTGCTAGACTCCAAATCCAGATTCCGACTCCAAAGCACTGGGTTTTAGACCCTAAGTAGGTTTGGACGAAATGTGTTTCAGACAATTTGGAGTCGATTGAGCAATGTCCGTCCGTCTGTCTGGCTGGCTGGAGCGCACGATAACTCTCGAACGGATACACAGATTCGATTCGAATTTTGGCTTTCGTAATATTTTACCCAAACTTAGTTTAAGTTCTAAGATGGGCAATATCGGTCCACTCCTTCCAGTACCTCCCCCGCAAAAGTTCGAAAATGTTCGGAAAATTTGTGCGCACGATTACTCTTGAATCGAATTAGTCCATAGTTTGGCCATCGTGAAATGTGTACCAGGCTTAGATAAGGGTTCAATATGGACTCAATCGGTCCACTCCTTCGGGTACCTCCCACACAACATTTTGGAAAAGTTCAGTTTAGAACCATCTCTCGAATCGCTTTGATTTTTGTTTTAGCAACTTGTATTCACTGTCCTTCATAGGGCGCTACAAGTTTTATCAGCAAGATAACTCTGAAACGGATCTGCCGATTCGGTCCAAAATTTGGCCTTAGTAATATTTTGTCCAAACATAGTTTAAGTTGGTAGCTTCAGGTACCTTCCCCACGAAAGTTCAAAAATGTACGGAAAATTTGTTCATACGGTAACTCTTGAAGGGAGTGGCCGAATTGGTCCATACTTTACACATCCTAATATATCTACTAGATCTAGATCAGGTTCAAATATGGAATATATTTGTCCACTCCATCCGGTACCTCCCACACAAAATTTCATTTAAGTTCACTTTAAGACCTCATATCGAATCACCTTAATTTTTGTTGAAGCAACTTGCATTCGCTGCCTCAATTACGATGCTAAAAGTTTTTTTCAGGGGCAAGTCCATACTTCTTGAGAAAACAGCCCGAAGGGTGCAAAAACCAAAAACCAAAAACAAAAAATGTAGTGACTGGAGATCCACTTCCATAATGGTCAATGTCGAACCATTCCTCCGCAAAACGTTTGATATTTAATCCTAATCAACATTTTTGTCGGTTCAAAACCCCCTTAAATACATACGTATTTTGGGAAAAAGTTGTTTCAAAATACACAGGCTGCGGGTATATCTCTGTCGGCAAAGCCGACTGCTACTTTTTTACTTGTTTTCATAGTACTTTGTATGGGGGGCGAAAGGCGAATTTTCTGAAAATCGCTCTACTGGCCACAATTATTTTTCAATCGATGAAAAAAATGTACCAATTCATTATTGTGGATAGAAAAAGGATCATAAAAAAATTTTTGAAAATCTATTCTCTTTAGACATACACTTAATGTTAATTAAGTTACATGTTAAATATTGAAAAAATACATGGTGTACGAATTAATAGTAGTTAGGGCTCGTAATGAAACGGTTGTTAAAGACAACAATCCTACCTACCTAAAAAAAGACAATGAACACAATATCTGTTATAGTTTCCGAGAAATAGTAATTCTTTCTCAAGAAACGTCCACACCTTCCATTTTTTTAGTTTCCTTAGTTTCAATATGTTTACCATCGAATCCCATATAAAAATTAACAGAAATTTGGTCAGAAAAATTGATTCCTGAACCACTGTGCGTCGGTGTTAAAGTTGGTCATCGAATAAATTCAAGCTTTTGAACCACGAAAAACATCTTCAGTAAAATTTTCCAATGAAGCTTTCAAAAGACTTTAAAGTGGACTTTAACACAATCTTCGAGCTTTATCTAAGATTTTCAAGAATATTACATATGCAAAGGTTTAACCAACACAGTAAATAGGTCGAGTTATTGTGCGCGCCAGCCACTAAACTATACAACCTGTAGAGGTATTTTACAGTTTTCGGAAAGTATGGCATCTAAAAAAACTTGTACCGTCGTAATAAGGTCGCCTAGTACAACCTGTAAAAAAAATAACAAGTTAAAAAGTGTTAAGCTCCGCAGGGATGAACTTCGTCATAAAAATGTGATGAATTAAACTGAAATAAATAGAAAGTTTTCTGACCACTGGGAATAGGAATAACCATTTATCATCTTAATAACCAACATAGGGTGGTACCGCTATATCGGGATGTACCAAATCATGGACCTATGTTGAAAATTGTTGCTGGAGAAGTTTCGTGACTGCGGGAAGCCTCAAATGTAAAATTACAGAAGATGTTGTGTGACAACTGGTAATCTCAAATGCCAAATGCAGGTAGTTCGCTAAAAAGTGGCTACAATTCTAAAAATACCGCAAGTCGGAAGATACCATTTTATGTGGCCTATGCCAAAACATGGACCTGTATAGAACATTTTTGGTAAATAAGTGCTGTGATCACCAAGAACCTCCAATATCAAATTACAGCTAGTTCGGTTAAAAAATGTAGCTAAACCTCTCAAAATAGCTAAAATGGGGAGACACCGTTATATGGGGGCAATACCAAAACATGGACCTATGTTGACAATTTTCCGTGGGGAGGTTTCATGTTTGCAGGGTACCTTTAATGTTAAATTACAGTAAATTGTACTTCTTCTTCTTCTTTATTTGCAAATTCGTTTTCCGAATATTAGCGACCAATACAATTTAGTTACATTTCAAAATTGTACATAATTTGATTTCATAAATTATTTATTAAATCCGCAAATCTTTCTCTGTGTCTCGCCATGCTGAATAAGTTTGTCTCATCTCGAATACCAGTCCATTCTTTGATGTTATCAAGCCATGTTAATTCCTTCCTTCCTATAATCGGGTTTCCTTCAATTTTTATGCGGGTTATGTTTTGTAATAATTTATATTTTTAGTTCCTCATGATATGTCCCAAATACGCAGTTTTTCTCCTTCTTATGTTTGATATTAGCTCTCTTTCGCAATGCATTTTCCTCAATACTTCAGCATTTGAAACATGGGCAGTCTAAGGAATTTTAAGTATCCGCCTATATATCCATATTTCAAAAGCTTCTAGCTTTTTAATGTCAGTAGATTTTACGGTCCATACTTTCATTGCGTACAGTAGGACTGACCAGACATATGCTTTAATAAATCGAGTTTTCGTGTCAAGATTAACGTCATGGCTGGTAAAAACTCTCTTGTACTTCAAAAATGCAACTCTCGCCAATTCTATTCGGCGACGAGTCCCATTGCTCGGTAATTGTGGCTCCGAGATATTTAAAACTCTTAACTCTCTCTACGTTTAAATTATGAATTTTTAATACTGAGTTATTATGTCCTTGCTTTTTGCTTATAACCATTGTAAATTGTACCTCCCAAAACGGGAGGTACCATTATATGTTCGAGCTTGACCTGCCTATGCAATAAAGATACTCGGGTGCAAAAGTACAGAGTTCTAGCTGATTTATTGTGTACGCTAGAGTGATTACAACAAAGGGGCAGTCGAGATCGACTCAAAATTTTATCCTGATCAAGAATCTATATACTTTGTGGGGTTGTCGAGGTTCAGAGCTAATCATCAGTTAGAAGAGAAGTTATCGATATAGAGAACCTCAACTTTATCATTTACTAAATACCTTCTCTAAACATCAAATCATCATAACAATCACTCTGAAAACCTTTGAAGCAGAATTAGCCACCTAGCCGCGAAATTATAAAATAAAACCAAGTTAAAGACAACCTGCGTCTCGAAATTCTGTGTTTTATTTAAACCTAAACCCCTAGTTTCCCTGTAACACGTAAGTTTCGCACTGATACTGACCTGCGAGGGGTGCGGTTGTAACATACAGAACACAATCATGGTTCGGGATTAACTTCAGTTCCGGCACGGATCAATAAAATTCGAAGCAAACATTTTAGGATGTGTTGCTAAGACGGTTAAAGCAAGCTTCAAATGTTATATTTAAATCTTTAAATTGTTTTAAATTTCATTCTTATAAAATAATAAATTTGATGTTATTTTTATAAATGGAAGTAATTAAAAAATATATTTAATCATTTTAATTGCTGTAAAGAAATATTTTATGAGAAATATTTTCTTTTCAATTGAATGCACACTTTTATTACATTTCCAGTTAAATGTTATTGGAAACCATAGCTACACAATTTTTGCCTTAAATTCCATATACATATCGCTCATTCACTCAAAGAGTGGCACATCTCAAAAAACCATGTTTCGAGAAAGACGCGTTTTAAGTTGGCTATTGAAATTTGACTTCCCAACTTAAAAAGATTATTACACAAAAACTAAAATAACTACTTGGACCATATTTTGCAAACAGCTAGCCATATGTCAGTGCTAAATTTCTGTGCAAGTGTTTTAGTGTTTCATAAAATCAAAACACTTTTGTGTTGAACTATGCGAAACACGTAGTAAATGAGCTGTAACTCGTCGAGTTTTAGAGATATCAGCATGATAATTTGACACAAGATAAAGTAGAAGTCGCAGAAAAAATAGAAATTGCTAACTCGGAAAACGGGTGACGTAGGGGATGAATGATACAAAGCAACGGTCTTGACCGACTTTAACATGGCAAAGCCCAGGATTTATCTTGGTCCCTCTTTCATCTCAAGTGGACACTGACCTCCCCGTGGTGTCACCTGGGGAACTGCCTTTAACACTCGTTAAAGGTAGTGGGCTAACATGTGCCGCGCGTTCACCCATAAGAACGTTAACAACTTGGGTTTGGGCGTCGGGTTAGTAAACCTCCCCTAGAAAAAACATCCTACTATGAAAAAACGAAAGAAAAGAAAGAAACGTTTTAAGGACCATGATATGCGAATCTGCACCTGGAATGTTCGCACTCTTTATATAGAAGGTGCAGTCTTCGCATTGGCAGACGTACTTGAAAAGTACAAGGCCGATATTACTGCCATACGGGAAATACGATGGATTGGGAAAGGCGTCACAACAACACCTAAAGGTGACGCACTGTATTATAGCTGCCATAACGTAAAGCATGAGTTTGGTTGCGGATTCGTAGTTAGTCGGAGACTAAAACATCTGGTATCCAGCTTCACCCCAGTGAATGAAAGACTTGTTGCAATTCGAATAAAAGCTAAATTCTTCAACATCAGCTTTATTTGCGCTCATGCTCCCACTGAAGAAAAGGACGAACAGACCAAAGATATATTTTACGAGCGCTTAGAAGAAACAATTCTACCAAAGAGTGAAACATCAAACAGATGGCTTTGGTACAGGCACATCCTCCTGTAGAGACCAGCAAGGTAATCTGGTAACAGATACAGATAGCGTGCTCAGGATATGGAAGGAACATTTCTCCAATCTGCTGGTATCCAATAGTATCGAAGACGATGATACCACAGATCCAATCCCAGAAGATGGTATAGAATGTATACCGCCCGGCCAAGATGAGGTAAAAACAGCAATCAACCGGTTGAAGAATAATAAAGCAGCAGGAGCCGATGGCTTACCAGCCGAGCTGTTTAAAACCGGAGGCGACGCGCTGATAAGGTGTATGCATCAGCTAGTTAGCACCATCTGGCAGGAAGAACGCGTACCCGACGATTGGAACCTGAGTATCCTGTGCCCTGTCCACAAGAAAGGGGATAAGACTGTATGCTCAAACTATAGGGGCATAAGTCTTCTCCCTATTGCCTATAAGATAGTGTCAGGGATATTGTGCGAACGACTAAAGCCAATGGTCAACGAAATAATTGGACCATACCAATGTGGCTTTAGACCTGACAAGTCCACCATTGACCAGATATTTACCCTGCGGCAAATCCTAGAGAAGACCCAAGAGATGCAGATCGACACATTTCACCTTTTTGTCGATTATAAATCAGCATTCGACAGTCCCCTCCGATCAAAGGTATGCCACGCAATGTCTGAATTTGGTATCCCCGCAAAGCTCATCCGGCTTTGTAAGATGACTTTAACTGATACTAGGTCCTCAGTTAAAATTGGAAAGAACTTCTCCGAAGAATTTTGTACCAAAAGAGGTTTCAGACAAGGAGACAGCCTTTCGTGTGACCTATTCGACATTTTGCTGGAAAAGGTAATACGAGATGCAAATGTCAAAAGAAATGACACAATTTACACCAATAGCCACATGTTACTTGCCTATGCTGATGACATAGACATCATGGGACAATCAGTAAAGGAAGTAACTGATACCTTTAGGAAGGTCGAAGCAGAATCTGCGAAAGTGGGTCTGGCGGTAAACGGCGAAAAGACCAAATTGATGGTGTCGACGCGCAAAGCGTTCATAGAGCTCGGACCAACTGTGGAAGTTGGTACCTACAATTTTGAGGTAGTTAAAGACTTCGTCTACCTCGGCACTGCCATAAACACAACAAACAACATCAGTTGTGAAATAAGAAGAAGAATTGTATTGGCCGCTAAAAAGGCGTATGAATACATGCCACATGGCGGTGCACGCAGAATCGGCAGGCCTAAGCTTCGATGGAGCATACAAGTGGATGAAGAAATGAAAAGGCGCGGTATTCCAAAAAGTCAAGCGAAAAACAGAGAGGAATGGAGATCTTTTCTTAGTTCGGTCTATGGAACAAATGTTCTGTAATGGGCCAACTAAGTAAGTAAGTAACTCAGAAAACGCATTTTTTGAGTTATGCCACTCTTTGAGTAAATGTACGATATGTATGTGTGCAGTACAACTCTGGTTTTCGCCCACACCTCTCTTCTATTTGCTTTATGCAAATATTTACAGCATTGTGCATATCGTCAGTTAATAATAAATTCTATTTTTACTTCTTTTTGCAATTAAAATAAAAAATACCGAACCAAAATTAAAACAAACAACAACAAAAACACTTTACCACAACTGTCAACTTTAGAACAATTCTCGAAATTGTAATTTATTGTTATTTTTCCATTCAATTTTTTTTTGAGTGGCTAAAATTTGTCATGTTATTATTGTTGTTGTATTTTTATGAAACCTCCCACAACGGACAAACAAACAATGAGTGGTGGCTTACATAAAAAAGAAAAACAACAAAAAAACCAAAACATTTCTGTTTTGTTGCCAATAAAAGGATGAATGTTTTTTAAGCCTACTGTTTCAAATATAGGACATGTCATTTGTATGCAAGGTCTTTATTTTTGGCTATAAACTAAATTCAAGTGCTGTAGATATTGAACAGAGTGCTTTTCGGAAATTGCTCAGTTTTTTTAATGGCTTTAGTTGAAAATTAAATTTGGTATACTTGTCCTGAGATTTTTTACTATAATTAAAGGTAACAAGGTGAGCTTCTCGGTGAGCTTTGTGATGCTTGAGAAGAGTAAGGCCTTAAGATTTGGCGACAAAAGCGAAGTCGGTCTATACGACTCACCTTTGCTGAGATCAATTTTCCCAGAATTCAGAAATAAATGTGGGTGGTTCTCCATTGCCGAACCCCCGGCTCAATCAATCTTCTTCAGCATTACCATGACCCAACGCTTTGGGTAATTTAGCGTTCCTAAAGGCATTTGTAAAAACATCCATTTGTAAATTGTGGTGGGCGGAAGGAAATCTATTGTCGATTGAAATAACTTGCAAACTTCTTTGAATCAATCAGAGGCACACTTTGGTTAATTCTGAATTCTTTAATTGGTATTACCTTCGATTTTGAATTATGCGATTTAAAAAAAATTCTCGACACTTCTAAACATCTTAGCAGATTTATGCTGAGCAACATCTCGTCATTACAATAAATAATTTTTGTCTTAATTTCAAATTCCAGACAAGTCAAATAATTTTAATGGCCATGCAGCAATATCCAAATAGAAGAAAAACAGAACGAAAAAATCACAAAAAAGCTGCTTTGCACGATTTGCAGTGACATAAACGAAATGAGAATGTCAACGATTTTTGCTAAACATTTTTAAGCCCATAAATGTTTATGGCCAAATAAATTTCTTTGCTATTTGAAATCACTTGTAGTCGCGAAGTGAATTTTCTATGAAACGGATTTTCTTCGTATTTTTCTGATTCTTGCGTTAAAATAAAAATAAAAATAAATCCCAACAAACACACACACACACACACACTAACACACAATTGAACATCAACATCATCTCTCGTGGTGGAGAACTAAAAAAGAAAGTGAAAAAATAGCTGATAAAATTGTAGCACGTGCCAAACATTTTTCAAAGAATAAAAAAAAAACAAGCGAGCGGCGTAGCTGACATGGCACAGCAAATATCCCACGCAATGTAAATGTTGGTCGTCGATCTATGCAAGCGTTTTTCCAGTGTTGTTTTTTCTCTCGTTCGTTCGTGTCATAAAGACAACAAATGTGGGGTGATTGTAATTTTGATGATGATGTAAAAAAAAAACAGCAAATTATTGGCAATAAAAATGACAGAGTGTAATAGGCCATAAACTAAGAGAACAGAACAGAACTATGGAATTGATTTGTCAAGGAGGGGAAATAAAATCAATATATTTAAAAGGGTGATAGGCGGACAAGGAGACAACACTGAACTTTAATTTTAAACAAATTAAAAATATAGAGAAAGATGTTCCCCTTAAAAACATTTCCCCTTATCGAATGAAGACATCATCTTTAAAGGAATTTACATAAAACTGAATGATATTCAAGGTAGAAATATTGATTCCATATCATCCATCCATGAACGTTAATTCCCATCTAATCCAATCTGTTCACATTTCCATCTCCATTATCATTGGGATATTTGCAAAATTAACCATGCCGCCGTTTTCACAAATGATGTGTTGATGTGCGCTGCCAGGCATCTTCATAATTCATTACGACGGGTTATGTGGATATATGTGGCCGACTGCATGGCTGACTGGCATTCAAAATCACTCAAATAACAAATTGACCGCTAATTTCAAAAAAACATATCGATCTGTGTCGAAATGCATGTGAACTCAATATTTGTTGTTGTTGTTGCTGCCAATGCTGCTTTAAAAATAGAAAATGTTTGTTATTGATTTTGACGCAAATTAATCAATTTGTTGTGTGAAATGTTCTCTTAATTCTATTAATAAATATGTCAACACTATGTTGAGATATTGAGATGTGAAGACATTTTTAAAATCCGGTGAGAGACAGTGTAAAAAGTGGATGAACTTTGAGGTTTTTTAAATTAAAGTAAATAAATAGAACTGGAGACTTGTTAATGTAAGCGAACTCAGAATATGTTTCCAGACTTTTTAATGGATTAATATTATAGCCTCCACCATATAATGCTGAGTACAATTTGTTAGTCCTCCAAATAATCTTTTGCGAACATATAATGTATATATAAGTGAAAGGTGAATCCAAGTTGTTTACTATTGTAATAAACGAATTATTGTAGTTTACCATAAAATATAACTATATTGGGGGGCCATACGAATTGTTTTTGAACAAAGCTCAATAATGTGACTAAACAAGTTAATTTACGTGAATCTATGACCTCGTAAATAAACGGTCTTAAGTTCGGCCGGGACGACCTTTTTGTACTATACTATTGAAGTAAAATGGAACAGTTAGTTTTCTTTCGTTTATGAAGAAGACTAAATACTAAATTTCAGCACGTACGGTAAAACATTGTGGTTAACCTTCCAAATACTAGACTTGTGTCGGATCTCGTTCTTTTTGATTCTTTCGTTCATATTCAAAACAGTAACCACCACCATTTTTTGCACACAGACAAACTCACACAAGCTGCGTCAGCGCTAGTATCACAAATTTGCACACACACAAAGTGGCTCATATCGTTTCGTTTGAACGAAAAAGAGCCAACGAACGAAGTGAAAGATCTGGATCTTTATGGAAGCGTGGAACTATCCCGACATGTTTCAGGTAGATTGTTTTATACATACATACAACGAAGACTAAATACCAAATTTCAGCCATTGCGGTTGAATATGGAGACCACAACCTACAATACACCGAACATCGGGGGTACCGTTCTATGGGGACTATATGAAGACGTGAAACTATACCGACAAATTTCAAGTATTTCTGTTGGATATTGACGCCACAATCTTTAAAATTCAGAAAATCGGGAGGTACCGGTCTAAGGGGGCTATATGAAAACCTGGACCTATACCGACAAATTCCAGATTAAAAGTTGTATACCCCCAACGAAAACTTAATACCAAATTTCAGCTAATTCGATGGGATATTGAGGCCACAATCTTTAAAGTATGGAAAATCGGGAGGTTCTATCCGTTCTATAAGCCGATATAGCCCATTTTCAATACCAAACATCCTAGGGGTAATAGAAACTTCTACACTAAATTATAGAGCTCTATCTTAAAAATTGCGACCTGCATCTTAATTTCAACAGACGGACGGACATACGGACACTGTTATACGGAATTAGAATTTTATGCTTATCAAGAATATATGAGGCGCTCAGGGCCAAAATTGCTAAACCCACATGTACAACAAAATCAAAGTGACTATAAAGATCTAACCGGAACGGCATTGTATAACTCTAGATTATACTATTGAAATATTGAGTTATTTACAATTTATTTCAAGAGGTCCCGGTTAGATCTTTATAGTCAGTTTGTTTTTTGAACATGTGGTTCAAGCTGTTTTGATGCTGAGCTCCTCATATTTAATTTATAGGATATCCGAAGAATATTTCGATATGTTACATAAGGAATGACACATTTAATTAATTATATCCTCCATATTATGGTTGAGGGTATAAAAAAGTATCAGTCAGCATCGGCGCATGTGATTGTACAAAAACAGTACCAAGAGCCATTAACGTTTTCATCGTAAATTTTAGGCGTTTGTGGGGTAGGTATAATACGTACTGGGTCTTTTTTCACTGGAAGACCTAATTAACATAGTTTATAGCGAGGATATATTTCAACTAATAAGAGGGATGTACAAAAAAGTGACCCTAACTATTGGGTCATTTTGGGGCCATTATCTGAGGAAGTATGGACTCACTTACGAAAAAATGTTATCGTTATAATAGGGTAGGGTAATATATGTCCTTTGCCAAAAATTGTGAAATTTGGTCTGGAAGCTACCTGAAGGAGTGCAACGATATAGTCCATATTCGAACCTAGTATACATATATCTGCAAAAAATATTGGGATTTGCAAAGTTTGTTACCAAATAGGGACTAATTTTAAAAACACGTAAAAAAAGTATGAGTCGGCTTTGCCGACAGAGATATACCCTCAGCCTGTGTGGATTGAAACTTTCATCTACGTACAGATCGAATGTATTTTTTCAGAATTTTGTGGCCCTTTTTACACATTTGAACTTACAGACAAAAATTTGGATTAGGATTACTGTTCAAAAGTGTTACGGAGGAGATGCTTGAAGGAATGGACCAAAATAGTCCATTATGAAAGTGGATCTTATTTTGGGAGTTATATCTTTACGATAGATATCGCCCGCACTCGCCCGAAGCATGAACTTGTCCACGGAAAACAGAATATCGCTGTCAACAGGGCCACAACGAATAGCATCGGTATACATTTTCAAAGGATCTTCGAACATACATTAAACTGCACTTAAACAAAAATGTTGAACTTTTACAGGGAAGATACCTTAAGGAGAGGACTAATATGTACCATTTTAGAAGTTAAACTAAATTTGGACAAAATATTAGAAGATTCAAAGTTTGGACCAAACTGGTTACCCCGTTCAAGAAAGTGTATCGTGAATACCATTACCGGTATTGACCATCTTCGAACTGAACCTAAGTTCGGACAAAATATGACGATGGCCGAACTGCGGACCAAATCGACTACACATGGTGCCATAGGGGAAAAAAATTGTTTCATCGTAAAGGGGGTCAGTGAATGCAAGTATCTTCAACAAAAATCAAAGTGAACCGAGAGCAGGTCCTAAAGTGAGCTTTTCCGAAATTTTGTGTGGGAAGTACCCGAAGGAATGGGCAAATATAGTTCATATTCGAACCTGATCTATACCTGGTAGATATATTAGGGTGTGAAAAGTATGGACCAAATCGGCCATTATCTTCAAGAGTTATCGTGCGCACAATTTTTGCGAACATTTTTGAACTTTTGTGGGGGAGGTATCTGAAGGAGTGGACCGATATGGTTTATCTTGGAACTTAAACTAAGTTTGGACAAAATATTACGAAGGCCAAATATTGGACCGAACCGGCAGATCCGTTCGAGAGTTATCTTTCGCTCCAACAACTACACACGGTGGCATAGGGTTTATTTGCAACTTTCAGGCTATTTTGTCAGGAAATATTTACTTGCCCCTGATGAAACTTCTACCGTCGTATGGGGCAGTGAATGCAATTTGCTACAACAAAAATCAAAGCGATTGGAGAGCTGGGCCTAAACTGAACTTTTCCGAAATTTTGTGTGGGAGGAATGCACCGATTGAGTCCATATTGGAACCTCATATAAGTCTGGTGGAAATTTCAGGATGTGCAAAGTATAGACTGTCTGTCCGATTTTGATGCCAATTGGAAAATGTTATCAAATTCGGACTAGAAATAAGTTTGTCAAATTATATTGTAATCGTTTCAGATTTGGATATAGCCCCCATCTATATTTTCACCCGATTTGAGGTATTTGGGGCACCAATCACACTCACAGAAAAAAAATTGTACCCATTTTCGTGGTCTTTTTTCTGTGCTACGTGTGACCAAATTTGATGAAATTTGGGATATATAACGGAATTTGCACTAGAAAAAAGTTTACCAACTTATATTGAAATCGGTTCACATATGGTTATAGCTCCCAAATATATTTTTGCCCCATTTTAGACATTTGGTGCATCAATCTCGCTGTGTATGTCCAATTTTGATGAAATTTTAAATTTGTGAAGGAACTTGGGCTAGAAATAAGTTCGCCAAAGTATAGTGAAAACGGTTCAGATTTGAAAATAGTTCCCATATTTGTTCGCCCGATTTCTTGTAGTTGACGCACCAAACACAAAATTGGATAGACATTCTCATAAAACTTGGAAAATGTGACTCAATTTGGTCTAGAAAAAATTTCGGTTAATTACACTGTGCAACACTGAAAATGCAAACAACATCTAATGGGCATTATCTGAAAGTACATATTGAGACTACAAAACTCCTAGTTGAGTTTCGTGTTTTTAGATTGGGTTTGGATTTTATGGCCTAATTTCTTTTTTCCATTGATCCGGGCTTTATCTCAGGAACTAATAAGAATTTTTCAGGAAGAGTCCTAGAGTAGTAGAACTTAAGTGTCAAATAGACGAACTGGTAAAAAGTTAACATAATTTCTGGAATTGTGGTCAGTTACAGCCAAACTATTGAGAGTTGAACCATGTAACCTTTCGCAAAAAATTTCAAATAATGTGCTCAGCAATTCTTCAGAACATTCTGAAACTGTAAAACATTTATTTCATGTTGTTTAGGCGGGATTTCATATCGTACTTTCTACAAAACATATTTCAAACAACGTTCACACAGGCTGTTTATTATCATATTTGGAATTTCAATGCATTTTACAGCAATGATATGTTCTGAAGAGTTGTGTATTACATTTCAGTGAATATTTTTCCCAAATATAATATTAAGAAAAATTTAACCGTTTTGGCGATACGCTGCGAAAACTATACAAATTACGGAATTTTTAGATATATTATAAAATTTGAGACAATAAATGAGGTTATTCGTGTTGATTATTTTTCCAAATAGCTTCTCTTTGTTCTTATCTACAAGTTTGCGGCGGATGTCATGGAAAGATTCGTATTGGTTTTAAAGATATAGCCCCGATTTGCTTTAAAAATTCAATATTTAACGATGTTTAGATAGGGCCATAAAATCCGAACTCGATCTAACAAAACAAAACCCAAAGAGGGTTTTTGTCTATTGAGTCTGAACTTTCATAAAATTTGCATTAGAAGTTGTTTGAACAAAATAATCTTGAAAATGTTCTGTTATATTGAAGTCGTGTTGGTGTAGGGTACCATATGTTCGGCACCGCCCGACTTTTAATAAGGGGTTGCGGTCTTTAGGAGTTCTTTAACGGACACTGATATCTAAAGAGGATGCTTTGATAGAAGAAGACCCTTAAGGAGGCTTGTCTTTAAAGAGCTCATTCTACATATGTAAGATCCTTCAATAGGGGCTTTTGTCTAAAGGAAACCCTTAAAAAGGATTGTATAAAAGATCTTTAAGGCTGGTTTTTATCTGTAGAAAACCATAAAAGGGGGAGTCCTTTAAAAGAGGGTTCTACATAGGGAAGTCTCTTTAAAACTAGTTTCTGTATATTGAAGACCTTCAAAGAATGGTCTTCTTCTTCTATGTATAGAATACTTCTAGGGAGGCGAAAACCTTCAAAGGGTAGTTAACCCTTAGAAGGACCTTGAATAAAGAAATATATTTATAGAAGACACTTCAAATTGAGGCGACATTTTATAAAGGTCCCTTTAAAGAGGTCGTTACTCTTAGAAGAGATTTACAAGGGAGTATCTATCAAACGAAAGCTGTTTAAGGAGGGATTTATGTTTACAGAAGACACTTTATGGTAGTATACTTCTTAAATTAAAACATTTTAAAGGTGTTTTAAACTCCCTTTAAAAGTGAATTTTATCTAAAGCATCTTAAAAGGAGCTTTTATGTGGGAAACCTACATACTTGCGAAGGGGCTTCTTTTTATATAGAACCCTTTAAATTGACATTCTTATCTATAGAAACGCTTAAAAAGCTGATTCTGTTTATGGAAGATACCACTGTGTTCAATTTTTTGAGTCATGTTTTATTAACCATATTCTGACTCCACAGTTCGATAGAACACCCAGAAAGGAGAAGACACGTGTTTCGCCGTTTTACCCTATCTCGTCAACTTTCGCGGTCATATGCCTCCGAAGGTTTGAGTCTTTGATGTAAAAAGGGGTCATTTAATCACGGCTATATCTTCCGAACCGTTAGGAAATTTGAATTTATCTCTGAGGCAAAGTTGAAGCTCTCGTCTTAAAAAAAGTGTAAAAATTAAGTATTTTCAAAAGTGTTTTGCTATCTTTACCATTAAGAACCATTCATAGACATTTCACATGTTCCAGAAAGTTGTTTATTGATATCTTTGCTACATTGTTGTAGTTGGTTGTTTTCTTGAATATTGAACGGTTTAGTATCTGTGGACCAGAACCAGAGAAAACAGGATAAAAATCCCATTTGCTTTGCTATTTTGACATTTAAGAATCGTCTATACATAGTTTGTATGTTCTAGAAAGATGTTTATTGAGATCTGAGGTACATTTTTGTAGTTGCTTGTTTGCTTCAAATTTGATCGGTTTAATAGATGTAGACCAAAACCCGAGAAAAAATTTGAAAGAAATTTGACCTTGGCCATTTTGACCTTGCAGATGAAGTTTGATGGATTTTATGCGTTCACAATTTTTGTTCCTTAAGACAAAACCTACAAGTTTGCCTCTGAGATAAATTTAAGTTTCCTAATGGTTTGGAAGATATTGTCCTGACTGTATGACCCTTTTTACATCAAAGCCTCAAACCTTTGGAGGCCTATAACCGCAAAAGTTGATGAGATAAGAAAAAACGGCGAGACACGTGTCCTCTCTTTCTTGGTCTTCTATCACACTGCGTTGTCAATGTGTACTCAAAGGGGGCTCTTTATGGTCAGAAAGCAACTCCTAACAAAGAAATCCCTTAAAAAGGTTGCTTCTATTTACCGAAAAACTTTTCAATTACGTTCACGGTGCGCCTTAAAAAAATTTAAATGGAATGAGCTTACACCTAGGAAGTTTTTGCGGATTCTGAAACTGCAATGTTCATAGATGATGATAGATGTTTCTAAATAAATCGCGGTCAAAGTTCACATTTTTAGGGTAATTTTAGGTTCTCACGTGTTTGTTTGCAAACCGCAAGTTCTATGGTAATGGGACTAACGAAAATGTTGTAGCAGTGAAAATCGTCTGCAATATTTTCTTAAGACTCATTCCGATAGGACTTGCGGTTTCCAAGCAAAATCCTGAAAACCTAAAATAAACCTAAAAATGTGAACTTTGACCGCGATTTATTTGAAAATCCCTCCAGCGATTTTTCTTTCTTGTTTTTCCCAGGTGTAGGCTCCTTTCATTTAAAGTTAGTTAAGCCAAAAAATGTCTGAAAATTGAGAGTTAATCTTTGTTTGGGCATCAAAACTTTGCCCCAGAATTTTGTGGGTGCAGGTTCACGTCTTGAGGTAGCCCCTATAGAACCGTATTTTCGGTATTTTTAAGGCATTAACGGCCGTTGTGAAAGAAACATATTTTTGTAAAGAGTTGTAGGTAAAAGTCACAATTTTCGGTGTTTGGAAGGGTTTTGCCACATCATACAACGGAAATTGCTAAAATCTGGTTTCAATATAATTTATAGTGAAGGGTGTAAAAAGTTTGCCTCTGCCGAACTTATCGCCGTTTTCACTTGTTTTATCTATGAAAGGCAATTATATCAATTGAAAATTCCGCTTTCATAGGGACCTTTATCTATAAAGAAGTTCCCTGAAATGGAACAGGTAATTTTTTCTTCTGAATGTTTAAAGCCCCAGCCTTTAGGCTAAGTATGTTTGGACGAAATCCATTTCAGACAATTTTGAGTCGATTTTGCCCCGTCCGTCCGTCTGTCTGGTGTGCACACAAATTTCTTGTCCCAATTCGATGATGGGCCATATGGACCCACTTCTTCGAGTACCTCTCCCAAAAAAAATTCAAAATGTTTTGATAAAATATTGTACACCATAACTAATGAAGGGAATAACCGATTTGCTCCAAACTTTGAACATCGTTATATTTTTTTAAGACATACATTAGGATCGAATGTGGATTTAATCAGGTCACTCCTTTGCGTTCTAACCACACATAAACTTAAAAAACATCAGCTCTCGCATCCTCACTACGTTTGTTACCAAAATATATTTTTCAGGGACAAGTTCATGCTTTCTGATATAATTACCTTATAGTTTTAGAAAAAAACCTACAATGGACAACTTGGTGTCAATTTAGCCATGTACTTTCGATTGTGTTGTTGGTATTTGATCTGTTCGTAGATGAAACTTTAAATTTGTGACCAAAGGTCTGGTTCATACGAAAACATGAATGGTCATATTTCGACGAAATGTTATGGTTAATAACTCATGAAAGCCCATTCTCAGGTGATGTATAAAACAAAAACCCATGACCTTCTCTATGCATGGCAGACCTATCTTCCAAATTCTATTGGAGATAAATATTTCAAAGAACAAACATTTTAATTTTATTTTTTGGAATTTCCTATATCTGTTGTCCGCCATATTTCCATCTGCCTAAATGACCTTGAAAATCATGTGACAATATATGTTTTGCACGCTCGTCTATTTAAAACATGAGAAAACATATCATGCTTATGTTGGAATGAGTTGTGTTTTTATTTTCGAACACTTTTCCAAATGATTTATTTTTGAGAATTTTATAAACAAAAAAAAAAAAACTAAAAACAAAACAAAAAATAACAACAACAAAATAAAATAAGAATGCTACACAAAAACGCTACTCAGTTTAATTTCAAGATTTATCACACATCATTATTTGTTGTTAAGACATTTAAAAAAAATGTGGAATTTGAAAATAAAATTAACAAACTTAATGGATTTTTTGGTTGCTATTTTTGTGTGAGTGAGTTCTGCTTCTTCTTCGTCTGTGTCTTTCATAAACAGAAATCAAAACACTCGGGTGATCATTCATTCATTCTGGCGACATGTTGAACTATGGCCATTTCTGTTAAGCAAATAAAAAACAATCACACATTCTCTTCTTGTTGATTTTGTTGCTGTGGCCAGCCAGCCACCTGTCGCTGTCTGTTGTTGGCCCATACAAGTCATTCTTTTAAATGGGTCTCCTCACCATCATCACCACCACCAACACAGAAGAGATTGCCTCAAGAGGCCTGCCTGTTGTTTGTAAAACGCCAACCATTTATATTTTGCTTGTGGCGTACTTATTTCTTCCTCTACAGCCAATCCTTCAGTTTTAATGATGCGCCAGCTAGCCAACCAGCCCAACTAGACAACGTAACAAATGTCCTCTTTATAGCAAAAACAGCGGCAGGCAGGATAGATGTGTCTGCAAAAAGAAAAATATCTCAAATTATTCTTTGTAAAAAAATGTAAAAATTAGCACGTCGTGCTTGTTGCACATTTTTTCCGATTTCAAATCTCAAATTAGACGTAATATTTCCCTACATAGAACGTGTTTATGTGTGTGTAGAGATGTGTGAGTGTGGCTATGCCAAAGCACAGTTGCACAAATATTTTTATTGCCAAATATATGTTGAATGCTTAATTGAAAGCACACTTTTCTATTAAAAATAGTCATAAAGAGAACAGCAACAACAATAACAAAAAGCCTGTTTATGTCACAATTTTTTATAGCCTCCATCATCATCATAGGATGGAGGGTATATATGAGTTTAGCGTTTGTTGTTATGCGTGCAGGTATCTAAAGGAATTTAGATAAGTGATAGCAGTTAGTTTGCAAAACTTTTTCGACCAAATGTCTAAATTATCTCATCTAGTCTAAAAATGTGTTCAACCTGGTGGTACCATTATATGGGGTCTATATCAAAGTGTGATCTATACTGACAATTTCAAATTACGGGTAGTTCCGTCAAACAAGGTTGCCGAAAATTGGGAGGTACTACTGAGGACCTCAAATGTCAATTTACAGCTAGTTCGGTTAAAAATTTTACCTAAAACCCTCAAAATACCGAAAATCGGGAGGTACCGTTATGTGGGAGATAAACCAAAACATTGGCCTATGTTGACAGTTTTTGGTGGAGAAGTTTCGTGGCCACAGAGAACCTCAAAGGTCAAATTACAGCTAATTCGGTTAAAAATTGTACCTAAAACCCTCAAAGTACCGAAAATCGGGAGGTATCGTTATATGGGAGATAATTCAAAACATGGACCTATGTTGACGATTCTTGGTGAAGAAGTTTCGTGACCACTGAGAACATCAAATGTCAAATTGCAGCTAGTTCTGTTAAAAATTTTAGGTAAAATCATTAAAATACTGAAAGTCGAGAGGTACCGTCATATGGGGGCTATACCAAAACATGGAGCTATGTTGACCATTTTTGGTGGAGAAGTTTCGAGGCCACAGAGAACCTCAAAAGTCAAATTACAGCTAGTTCGGTTAAAATTTTAGCTTAAACCCACAAAGTACCGAACATCTGTACCGTTATATGGGGCTATATGAAAACCTGGACCTATGTTGACGATTTTTGGTGGATCAGTGTCGTGGCCACAGAGAACCTCAAATGTCAAATTACAGCTAGTTCGGTTAAAAATTGTAGCTAAAATCCGCAAAATACCGAAAATCCGGAGGTATCGTTATATTAGGGATATACCAAAACATGGATCTATGTTGACGATTTTTGGTGGAGAAGTTTTGTGGCCACAGAGAAGCCCAAGTGTAAAATTACATTCGGTTAAAAATTGTAGCTCAAACCCTCAAAATACCGTAAATCGGAAGGTTCCGTTATATGGGGGCTATATGAAAACGGACCTACGTTGGCAATTTTTTGTGGAGATGTTTTGTGATCACTGGTGACCTTAAATGTTAAGTTACAGGTAGTTTGGTCCACAAAATACCGAATATCGGGAGGTATCGTTATATGGGGGCTATAGCAAAACATTGACCTATGTTGACAATTTTTGACCACTGAGCTAGTATCCTCAAAAAAATACTGAAAATCGGGAGGTACCGTTATATGGGAGCTATACCAAAACATGATCTGATATAGCCAATTTTCGAATTTGACCTGCCTATGGAAAAAGAGATACGCGGGTGCAAAAAATCTAGCTCAATTTTTGCGGACGCTAGAGTGATTACAACAGAGGACATGGGTAGATCGACTCAAAATTTTATTCGGATTAAGAATATATATACTTATAGGATCGCAAATGATTACTTCAATGTATTACAAACTTATTTAATGTACCCTCCATTCTATGGTGGAGGGTATAAAAACAAACTTATATAACCTCCATACTATGGCGGAGGGTCTATGAAGAGAGAGGTCTATGAAGACGTGACCCTAAATACATATTTGGACATTTTTCGGCTCAAATTTAACTTTCCCTAGAAAAACAAAAAAATAAAATTATACTGCTGTTGTCATGATCACAAGGTACAGGTAGAAATGGAGCAACATAATGAATCAATTTCGGAACTATATTTCGTAGGTACCGTAAGACGTTTTGAGTTTTTATCAGAAAGCGAAAAAAATAATTTTGTTGTTATCAGAATCACAAGGGCTACCTTCGATAAAGTCCTCGAACAAAGGAATAAGTTGAACTTTTGTGAGGAAGTTACCGGAAGGAGTTGTTCGATATATTCCATATTTATCCTTGATTTTAGTTTAAAATAAGTATTACGATGTGCAGTCACTCCTTTTGATATCGGTCACAGCAGCTTTTTTGCTTTTTAGAGGTTTTGGACCGCAATGCCAGGAAGCATTGGCTTGCTCACGAAAACGTATATCGCTGTAGACAAGAACACAATGAGCCTGCCCACAAGATAGCGGCAGGGATGTTCCGGCGGTATCACCCAAGCTCCGGTAAAATATTCGTTTCGTTATGAATAAGGTCAAATGGTGTTATGAGGAGGCACTCCGTTGCAGTCTTCAGGTCGGCTGCATTTGCATGATGGCACTGGCACCGCAAAGCTGTCCACATACCGGCGTACCCCAAGTACTGTGGTCTAGCAACTTGAGAACGTTGTTTCTACTTTTGATCTTTTCGCAAATATCTGTATCTTGCGAGAACAACTTAACTTGATGCTGTCGAACGTTATCTTAGGATCGTAAGTGGTCGGAATTAGGATACCATTGAACATTAGGTTAAGGGACAGCCTCATTTCGGCTGTCCAATTGCTGAACCGTGTGGCAGTGGATTTAGTGGCGGCGCACTAAGTCAGTCATAAGGTCTGGGGTTCAATCCCTGGCCGAACATACAAATTTTCGGCTGTGGAAAAATCCCCTCAGTATATATTTCCTTAATATTTCAGCTTTTGTTTTTGACTGATATGTGCGGATATGGTGTGTAATGCTGTGGCGGTGCTGTGCATCGGAAGCTATGCTTATGTTGGTTTCCTCTAGAATCGTTGTTATAGACGATTTACCTCTGCTGGCATCCTTTCCGGGTTTCAGTACCGGAACCACCCTGCCAACATTCCAGACTTCTGGTGCAATATTGGTTGGTCTAGCCAAATTTTTAGCTTATATTCTTCTGCTAGCCTGTTGACTAAAAGACTAAGTTCTCTATCTCGGTTCGTACGGCGAAGCTCATCTTGCTAGTCCCGTCGTCTATACTGTTAAAATTGATCGACCAGCTGTTATGAAGCAAGCACCTGCAGTAGAGATGATGGCCCGTAAAACTTTCTCAGCTATCCGCGAATTTGAGGGAATAGACAGCTCTGTTTACGGAGATGATATTCGAAAGAAGGTCTGGACACGTAATTTATCAGATCGGCTGCCACACAGGTGATGCCTGGCGAACTGAGGGAATCTTGTATTATTCTCGTAGGAGCGTAGCCGAACAAATTGGGCAATTAACGCTGAAAATATGGACTTGCCCTTGAAAAAAATGTATGGTCAACTAGGACCTGCTGAAAACACATAAGCGATCCGAGACATGTGCTTAAACGTCACATTCGTAAAAAGTTTTGAAATTTTATTTTTGAGGTAACCGAAGGAATGGACCGATATGGTCGGAGCTGATCTACATATGTCTGAAAGAAGTATTATGATGTGCGAGTGTTATCGTTATGACAATTTTAGCGGAAGAAATTTTATATCAGGTAGATGACCTAAATGTGGACGTTTGCGAACCATTTTCGAACTTGAAACTATACATTACGAGGTGCAAATTTGGACCAAATCAGTTGGTCCGTGTGAGAGTTATCGTGCGTAACAGCCCAATGGACGAGCATGGATAAATCGACTCCAAATTGCGAGATGTAATATTTTCCCCGACTTACGGACTGAAATGAAATCGATGTTGGTGGAGTGGTTTGAGCCTTTTTCGTCTGTCCTGGCTAGTGACCACGATAACTCTTGTATGTTCATACTTTGTACATCATGAAATTTCTACCCGACTTAGATGAGTTTCCAATATGGTCTCAATCGGTTCACTTCATCAGGTACCTCCCACAATAAATTTCAGAAATGTTCGGTCTATGACCTGCTCTCGAATCGCTTTGATTTTTGTTGTTACAACTTATATTCACTGTCCCCTATACGACGGTAGAAATTTCATCAGGGGCAAGACCATACTTCCTGAGAAAATAGCCTTAATGGTGCAAAAAAAAAAAAAACACGGTGACACGGTGTGTAGTTGTTGGAGCGCAAAATAACTCTGCCAATTCGGTCCAAAATTTGACCTTCGTATTTTTTCCAAACTTAGTTTAAGTTCGAAGATAACCCATATCGGTCCACTCCTTCAGGTGCCTCACCCACAAAAGTTCAAAAATGTTTGAAAAATGTGTGTGCATTATAACTCTTAAAGGGAGTAACCGATTTGGTCCATACTTTACACATCCGAATATATCTACCAGATATAGATCAGGTTCGAATATGGACTTTATTTGTCCACTCCTTCTGGCACCTATCGCACAAAATTTCGGATAAATTCACGTTAAGACCTGCTCTCGAATCACTTTGATTTTTGCTGAAGCAACTTGCATTTGCTGCCTTAATTACGACGGTAAAGAGGCAAGTCCATACTTTTTGAGAAAACAGCCCGATAGGTGTAAAAATCCCTTGTGGTACCATATGTAGTGGCTGTAGAGCACGATAACTCTCGAACTGATCAACTCATTTGGTCCAAAATTTGGTCTTTGTCATATTTTATTCAAATTTAGTTTCAGTTCGAAGATGGACAATACCGGCCCACAATTTCCGGTACATCCCCCCCAATAATTTTTAAAAAAATTTTACTAAGATGGTATGCACGATATCTCTTGAACAGGGCTACCAATTTGGTCCATACTTTGGATCTCCTAATATTTTGTCCAAATTTGGTTTCAATTCTAAAATGGTACATATCGGTCCTCTCCTTAGGGTACTTCTTCCAGTTCTACATATGTGTCTAAGTGCAGTTTAGGGTCTGTTCGAAGATCCTTTGGAAATGTAGACCGAAGCTTTTGTTGTGGTCCTGTATTTTCCGTGGACAAGTTCATGCTTCCTGGCATACTGGAACAAAAGTTATACGATGACCCACTGAAATGACTAGTGGGCGCGATATCTATCGAACGAAACGACTCCCAAAATTAGCTCCACTTCCATAATGGACCAAGTCGGTTCATTCCTTTAAGTACCTCCTCCGCAACACTTTTGAACTTTAATCCAAATCCACATTTTTGTCGACAAGTTCAAATGTCCGAAAAGGGCCACAAAATTCTGAAAATACCCTAAATATATTCGATCTGTCCGTAGATGAAAGTTTCAATTCACATAGGCTGAGGGTATATCTCTGTCGACTGATACTTTTTTACTTGTTTCGTAGTAAGATAGTCCAAATTTTTTAATTGTTCACATTTGCGAACGCGCTGCTTTGTGACGCCATGACTCGATAATGATTCTTAATAGGATCATTACTCACATTAACAGTCATCAACAAATCACCGGCAGTTACTTGTTTTTATAAAAATAATTTCTAAACAATCTCTGATTCACGCATTAAAAGAATGGCAAATCATATTTTTCGTTTGATGTTTAAATACGATATTTTTCTTCTTCTTATATTTAGCTGTCGTTTCAATAACGTGAGGAATAATGCACCATAACTTTTATATTGTTGTTATGTAGGATGCGGTGGTGCAGGGTATCACATTGTCGGCACACCATCAATGGTCTTGTTTATATAAAAATCTTTATTATTTAATAAATACACTGGTCTACAAATTTGTATCTTTTTTTAATTTAAACATAAATTGCTTTTTTTTTATTTGATATTGTTGCCTATTAAGGCAAAGATAATTTTTAATATTAATTTTAATTAATTTCTCGTTGAAACCGAGCTTAATGACCGTTTATTTTTGTAAGTGAAAAAGGAAAGATGAAGATTCGAATCCACATAACCACCACTGTGTGACATGCATGTTTCGCCGTTGGTAGAGCGGCTCATCAGACATATCGGGTGTGAAGTGGCTTGTTTGTCTGATGAGCCGCTCTAGCAACGGCATGTCACATAATTGTGTGGGTTCGAATCTTCGGCTTTCCTCTTTCACTTGCAAAAATAAACGGTCATTAAGCTCGATTCCAACGAGAAATTAATTAAAAATAAATTACCTTCATTTAAAGAGATGGACACTTCTAAGCCCAAGTTGAAATATAACTTTATTTTTAATTTCTAATGTATCCTGCAAAGTGTCTAGCCCTTTGCTCAGACAAATCCACATTATTCAAAAATGAAAATATTGTTTTATTCATACATTTAAAATTATTTTTATATTAACATTATATTCGCTATAATATTAATATTAATTAATAAATACATTTTCTTGATTAAAATTAAATAAAAATAAATAAAATTAATTAAATTACGCAACTACTCAATGCCGCGAAAATAAATTCATCATTTTCACTGCATTGAGTAGTTGTGTTATTTATTTAATTTTAATTATTTAAATTCATAATGGAGAGCCAATCTGTCGACTAGTGTTTTAGTATAGAAATTTATGTTGTTTTTTATGAAATTAGACACAATTTTATTGGTCGATTTTCTTTTTTCAAATAAAATCTAATAAATTTTCTTCATCATCGGGGAGATTATTATTTTCATTGTTAACGATAATGATGTTGTTTTTTTCTTGTTATTGTTTTTTAGAATTTTTTTTTTCAAAAATTATTTAACACCCACAGGTGGATGCATCACACAGTATTAATGAACATATGAATATGTTCTAATGATGCATTAGATATATGCATGTAAATATAAAATCAATTATTAATATGTTTATTATTATTGCTACATATTTTTAAAACATAAACATAAACAAATATATAAAACAACAATTTGAATTAAAATACAGAAAAAAAATTTTGTTTAGTCACTTTTCGCACTCAACGCCGATGACATTTTAATTTATTACTATTTAAAAATTCATCTCAAAAAATATTGACTCACTTGCCAACAGTCAACATAGAAACCTACAAATGACCAACGCACACACACACAGACACATAACCGCATTGAAACAACAGCAAATAAGAAAAATATTTGCATTTGTTGGCGTTTTTTGATACGACGACAAAAAGTTAATTTCGAAATATGTATGTACACATATTTTCAGTTGGCGTAGTTGTGTTTTTTTTGCAATTTTTCTTTTGGGCGTTTTCAATGAGACATTTAAGGGGGAAGTGGTGATGTGATGATGATGGCCACCATCACCACACCAACGACCAGAGAAAATAAATGTGTGACGCCTCAACTAACTCAAGCGTAAATTTGAGACAGTTTTAATTTAGACATCTTCAAACAGATATAAAGAATGATGTGATATGAGATGTCAAAGGAAGGGATGTATTTTTATCTATATCGCCTATTGCTTGGTAGGCTGTTGAGTAATACTATACTCCAGCTAAGGCCATTGCGTGGTCTTAGCTATTTGTTGTTAAATTCTGTGAACAGATACTTTCCATATTAAAATTGCACAGACTTATTTTTATTTGGACTATGGCACATATAACTAACGTCGTGGTTATACGCTGTCATGTTCCTAATTGAAATTTGAGACAAGTAAAAAAGTATCAGTCGGCTTTGTCGACTGCTAAATAGGCAAACGGCAAATTTCGGTTCGCTCAATAGATCATACTTTCGGACTATCATTTTTTGCAAGTTAGTCCAAGTTATTTAATTGTTCATATGTGCGAACACGCTGTTTTGTGACGACATACCTCGTTTAATGTTGGATAATAGGGTTATTAGTCTCATTAAGGACCCTCACCAAATTCGAAGCGGTTACTTGTTTTTATACCCTCAGCATTTATGCTAACGAGGGTATATACACTTCGATACGGACAAAATGTACCTCATCGAAATAATGGTTTTAGACCCCAAGTATGTTTGGACGAAATATGTTTCAGATAATTTGGAGTTGATTTAGACATGTCCGTCCGTCTATCTGTCTGGCTGGAGCACACGATAACTCTCGAACGGATCAACCAATTCGTTCCAAAATTTGGCTTTTGTAATATTTTGTCCAAAGTTAGTTTAAGATCGAAGATGGCTTATATCGGTCCACTCCTTCCGGTACTTCCCCCACAAAAGTTTGAAGATGTTCGGAAAATTTGTGCGCGCTATAGCACTTGAAGGGAGTATCCGATTTGGTCCATACTTTGCACATCGTGAAACTTCTACCAGACTTAGATGAGGTTCCAATATGGACCCATTCGGTCCACTCCTTTGGGTACCACTCACATAAAATTTTCGAAAAGTTCAGTTTAGAATTTGCTCTCCAATCGCTTTGATTTGTGTGGTAACAACTTGCATTCACTCCCCCCCCCCATACGACGCTCCTAGTTTCATCACACTTCCTGAGAAAATAACCTGAAAGGTTCAAATCCCCTATGACACTGTGTGTAGTGGTTGGAGTGCAAGATATGTAACTTTCGAACGGATCTGCCGATTCGGTCCAAATTTTGGCCTTCATAATATTTTGTCCAAACTTAGTTTAAGTTCTAAGATAAGCCATATCGATCCACTCCTTCAGGCACCTCCCCACAAAAATGTTCAAAAAAATGTGCACACGATAACTTTTGAAGGGAGTGACTGATTTGGTCAATATTTAACACATTCTAATATATCTACCAGATATAGATCAGGTTCGAATATGGGCTATATTTGTTCGCACCTTCGGGTACCTCCCACACAAAAATTCGGATAAGTTCAGAGTAGATCTTACACTCAAATTACTTTGATTTTGTTGTCAATCTCGGGGAAAGTCCATGAAAAAGCAGCCCGAAAGGTGTAAAAAACCCCTATGGCTCCATATCAAATAACAGTTAATATTTGTAGTGGCTGGAGAGCACGATAACTCTCGAACTGATCAACCGATTTGGGCCTTCGTCATATTTTGTTCAAACTTAGTTTCAGTTCTAAGATTTGCAATGCCGGCCCACAACTTTCGGTACCTCCCCTCAATATTTAAAATATGTCACTAAAATGGTATGCACGATATGTTTTGAACGGGCAACCAATTTGGTCCAAACTACCAAAATAAAATCCACTTCCAGAATGATCTATGTCGGTCCATTCCTTTAAGTACCTCTTCCGCAACACTTTTGAACTTTAATCCTAATCCACATTTTTGTGGGAAAAGGCAAATGTTTAAAAAGGGCAACAACATTTTGAAAAGACCCTAAATACATTCGACCTGTCCGTAGATGATATTTTCAATTTACATTGGCTGAGGGCATATCTCTGTCGGTAAAGCCGATTGATACTTTTTTACTTGTTTCGCTTAAACAGCTTGAAATATTAATAGCGAGAAATTTTCCTCTTCATGAGACATTTAGGTTATATTATTGTACCTTTTGTTATTGTCATGTATGTCATGGTACGTATAACTAACGTCGTTAGGTATACGCAATCATGCTCGAGAATTAACAAGTAATACCGGCAATAACTTCAGCCGGCCCTCCAACATAAAAATACTTGAAACAAGATTTCTGCAATTTCGGTTGAATTATGTTGCTGAAATTTTAAAATTCTCGGTGGCTACCGTTCGGTGCGGACTATACACCGAAAAATTCAGGTGGAGTGTTTTGTACCGGTGGCTACCGTTCTGTGCGGACTATACACCGAAAAATTCAGGTGGAGTGTTTTGTACCCCCCATAACTAAGTTTCAGCCATTTCCGTGTGATATTGAGGCCAAATCCTTCAGAATATCGAAAATCGGGAGAAGCCATTCTATGGGGGCCTTATGAAGGCTTGAATCTATACCGAAAAATTCCAGCTGGAAAGTTTTACACTCCTAACGAAGAGAAAAAATTCAAAATACTGAAAATCGGGAGGTACCGTTCTAATGGGGGCTATATGAAAACGTGGACCTATTCCGACAAGTTTAAGATTGAAATTTGTATACCCCTAACAAAATCTAAATGCCAATTTTCAGCCATTTAGGTGGGCTATAGAGGCCCAAACTTTAAAATATCCAAAAGCGGAAGGTACCGTTCTAAGGAGGCTATATGAGAACGTTGATCTACAAATTTCAGGTGGAAAGTTGTATACCCCTAATGAAGACTAAATGACAATTTTCAGCCATTTCTCTTTGATTTAATATTACGAAAATTGGAAGAACCCTTGTATGCCATTTTTCAATACCAATCATCCTAGGAATAATTTAATTATACGCTCCATATTATGGTGGATGGTATAAAAAGTATATGTCGGCTTTGCCGACGGAGATACACCCTTAGCCTGTGCGCATTGTAACACTTTTTCCTCTAAAAAATTATATACTTAGGGAGTGTTCAGAATTTTGTGGCCTTTTTTGAAGCTCAGAACTTGCCGACAAGAAATATATACATATTTTCATAAAAGTTTAAAAGTCTTGCGGAGAGGATACCTGCAGTAATGAGCCGACATAATCCTTTTTGGAAGTGGATATTATTTTGAGAGTCATTCTTTTCCACCACCAGTCATTTCAGTTGGTCGCCGTGTAATGTAGAGCTTTTGGACCTTTATGTCAGAAGGCATGTACTTTCCAACGAAAAATATACTTTCACTGTAGACAGGACCACAACGAGTGCCTTTGGGGCAAATTTTCAAAGGATCCTCGAACAGACCTTTGGTTGTATTTAAATATATTGACATTTTGTGATGTGTGTTTTAACCTAAGAAGTTGACCGATATGATAACTTTTCGAACTTAAACTAAATTTGGGCAACATATTACGAGATACAATGTTTTGAGCAAATTGATTGCTCTCTTCAGAGATATCGATATGTGAAGGTGGTACCAGAAGGAGTGAATCGATAAGAACCATCTTCAAACTTTATCTAAGATTCGCACAAATACTACGATATACAAAATTTGACTAACAGAGTATCCATTTTCTCAGGATGTGAAGAAAACTTGTACCGTCGTAATAGGGGACATGTTGCAAAAAAAAAAAAAAAAAATAAAATAAAAACGATTTGAGAAGAGGTTTTAAACTGCACTTTTCCTAAAGTTTGTGTAAGAGGTATGGGAAGGAGTTGACCGATATGATCCATCTTCAAAATTAATCTAAGTTTGAACAAAATATTATGAGAACCAAATTTTGAACCAAATCGGTGACCCGTTCTAGACCTCAGTGAAAATGTTGAATATTTGGGAGTTGGTGCTAGAAGGAATAGATCGCTATATACCATCTTGGAACTTGATGTAAGCATGGAGGAAGTATTACAATTTCCAAAGTTTTTACCGATTGGGGAGATACTGAATTTTAGTTCAGGGGAGAAATGTTTTTAGAGCATTTGGATCATTGTTGCAGCTGGCTTGGGCTTGAAGGTATTCGAAAAGTGGGCCGATGTAGACCATATTGTAACATGACATGTGTATGGTTTTAGCCGTTCCTACAATATTCCGTATACAATATGATATGCAATAGAGAGCACGCTTATGCCCCTATAATTTGAGCACACAGCCTTATCTACTTTTTTTCTGGATGGGACATAGGATGTTCACTTTCCAATCAATAGGCAAGCGTTCCTCCTGCCAGATGGTACTAACCAGTTCATGCATACATTGTGACAAGGGGTCGCATCCTGGCATGAACGGTTCGGCTTGTAAACTATCGGATGCTGCGGCCTTGTTTTTCTTCAATCCGTTTATTGCTGCCTTTAATTCATGCTGCCTGGGTGGTATACTTGCAACAACATTTTCTAGGATTGCATCTGTGACATTTTCAACGTATTTGTCAATATTAAATACCAAAAGTATTGAAAAATGTTGTTTCCATAGCCTGAGCCCTAGGGCTATAGCCCTAAAAATACCATCCCAGTGGGGAATATTTTTCTGAAAACGAAATCCCATTTTTTAGATCGATGCGTTCTTGCACCGAAATCAATTTCTAAAGACCTTTGATAATTTTGGTACCCTCAGCCTTTAGGCTAAAGGTCGAAATAATGGTTTTAGATTCCATGTACGTTTTGATGTAATCGGTTTCAGAAAATTTGGTCTCGTTTTACGCACATGGCTAAATCGAACCTAAATTTTTGATACGATGAACATGTCGAATCTAAAAACTCTAAACCGTTTCAGACAATTCGGTTTATTTTCGGTCGATTTAATCAGGTCCGTCTGTCCGGCTTGCTGAAAGATGGGCCATATTGGTCCATCCCTTCCGATAACATGATTTTTTTGCAGCACATTGTGCTTGCGACCCCTTTCACTACAGTACATTTTTTTTCTGTGGCAAGCTGGATGGTACGATAGCTCACGAACAGATGAACCAATTTGGTCCAAAATTTGGTTCTCGTAATATTTTCTCTAAGCTTAGATCATGTTCAAAGATGGATCTTATCCCTAATAATGTCGGATAATATTGTTGGATAATGTAGGTATACTTGAACACCATGCAAGTATAACGACATTATCCAAGATAGCTCTCGAAAGTAGTAACCAAGTGGGTCCAAACTTTGCACTTCGTAATATTTCTCCAGATATAGACCAGTTTGTAAAACGTACTCTATTGCCAACCTCTCCCTCCTCGTGCACCTCCCAGACAAATGTTTAAAATGTTTGACACAACTGCAGTTTGGATACTTGTCTGATCGCTCACTGCCCCTTTCACGACAATATATCTTTTTTCTATACTTCCTGAGATAATGTCCAAAAGCTCTAAAAAACCTTACCGGCATCAACTCAAATGACTGCTGAATACTAAAACTTATGAATTTCATGCCAACGTACATCAAGAGAACATAATAGGGTACTTCAATCACAAACGTTTCCGCTTCAGTACAGTTTAAGGGCTGTTCAAGTATCGTTTACAAATTTTTACCGAAATCCTTCCGGTAACTCCCACACAAAATATCAAGTGTTCGTTGCGACAGTATAATTTTTATCGGGGCTTAGTTCAAACTTTAATAACCTTATGTCCACCAGCTCGGGCTCTCAAAGAGAGTCCTCAATTTGGTCCCGTTTTTACACATCGCACAGTGGTTCAGGAATCGATTTTCCTGACCAAAACCCAAATTTTTTGTCTTCACGGATTTCTAAGTTCTGTATTGGATTAGATAGTAAACATACTAAAACTAGGGAAACCAAAAAATTACTTCAAAATATTGGAAGGTGTGGGCGTGGCGTACTCCTAAAGACGACCATTTTTTTCGCAATTTGGAAAATACGTAATTTTTGCAAATTTCTGCAACATTTTATTGAAATTCCAAATGTGGTGGACTAGAACATTTAAGGAACACCTTTTAACAATGTTCCGTTTTCACAGAATGATGCCTGAGGGTGTCCCATTTCAGTCCATATACAAGGTGGCGCAAAAGTAATCTTCCGATGTTTTTTGGCTGTAATTCAAAAAAAAAAAAAAAAATGAAAAAGTTTGATTCTTCTTGTGGATTATTTTTATTTGGTCTTTTAATTTTTTTACATCAAGTCGTGAATATGATATCAGATAAATGGCCGCCTGTCACAGTTTATTGTTATTTCAACCCTTTTTATGGCATTTTCCATCACTTTGGCCAAAACTTCCGGCGATAGGTCCTCACATTCTTAGCCGATATTGTCTTTAAGAGCTGAAAGAGTCTGAGTATTGTTGACATAAACCCGCGACTTCAAAAAGCCCCACAAAAAGAAGTATGGAGCGCCTCGTCACTCATGATTATTTTTGATGAAAAATCGTCTTCCTCTTGGTGATTAAGGATGGCTTGATCGTATGTTAGACGCGATTGGCGGTCAGCATCTAACAGCTGATGCACCGTCTGGACTTTGTACGTAAACATCTTCAAATCTTGCACCAAAATTCGCTGTAGAGACCGTCAACTGATACCCATTTGCGTGGCACGTCGTCTGGCCTATGTCGACGGCGCTTCCATGACACCATCGGCTACAGCAGGAATATTCTCTGTAGAACGGATACTCCGGGGTCTGCCATGCCTGGCAGCATCTCCTGTTGTGCCAGTCTCTTCGAGGCGAGCGGCTAAACGTCTGCGACGAAATTCACGTTGTGCCAAAGTCACCGTCCGATTATTGGTCAAATAAATAGTAACCAATATTCCGCGTTCTGGAGCAATGTAGCGTAACATTGTTTTTTTTACGTGTATTTCGCATGTGTTTACTAGACAAATGTCAAAACAGAACTGACATTAGGAGCCAATCGCAAAAATTATAGCATTTTCTGATAGGAGGATTACTTTTGCGCCACCTTGTGTATTTTTGTACCCGTCCCGTTTGAAATTAGATGGGTAAAAAGGTGTGTTTTCCATACCGTTTCCCATATAAATTATAGCTTTTTACACAAATGGGCATTTTTAATATATGCATTTTTATAAGAGTTATATGAGTTTTATGAAAACCCAAGGAATATTTATACCCTCAGCCTTTAGGCTAAGGAGGGTATATACACTTTGATACGATGAAAATGTGCCTCATCGAAATAATGGTTTTAGACCCCAAGTATGTTTGGACGAAATGTGTTTCAGACAATTTGGAGTCGATTGAGCAATGTCCGTCCATCTGTCTGTCTGTCCTGCTGGTTGGAGCGCACGATAACTCTCGAACGCATGAACCGATTTGGTTCAAATTTTGGCTTTCGTAATATTTTGCCCAAACTTAGTTTAAGTTCGAAGATGAGCTACATCGGTCCACTCCTTCCGGTACCTCCCCCACAAAAGTCCGAAAATGTTCGGAAAGTTTGTGCGCACGATAACTCTTGAAAGGAGTGACAGATTTGGTCCATTCTTTGTATAGCGTAAACTTTCTACCAGAGTAATATGAGGTTCCAATATGGTTTCAATTGGTCCACTCCTTCGGGTACCCCCCACACAAAATTGCGGAAAAGTTCAGTTTAGGGCCATCTCTCGAATCGCTTTGATTTTTGGTTTAGCAACTTGTATTCACTGCTCAGGGGCAAGTCCATACTTCCTGAGAAAATAGCATAAAAGTAGCAAAAAACCCCTATGACACCGTGTGAGGTGGTTGGAGCGCAAGATAACTCTCGAACGGATCTGCCGATTCGGTCCAAAATATGGCCTTAGTAATATTTTGTCCAAACATAGTTTAAGTTTGAAGATAAGCCATATCGGTCCACTCCTTCAGGTACCTCCCCCACAAAAGTTAAAAAATGTTCGGAAAAATTATTCGTATGGTAACTCTTGAAGGGAGTGGCCGATTTGGTCCATATTTTACACATCCTAATATATCTGCCAGATATAGATCAGGTTCAAATATGGACTATATTTGTCCACTCCATCCGGTACCTCTCACACAAAATTTCGGATAAGTTCACTTTAAGACCTGCTATCGAATCACTTTGATTTTTGTTGAAGCAACTTGCATTCGCTGCCTCAATTACGATGGTAAAAGTTTTTTTAGGGGCAAGTCCATACTTCTTGAGCAAACAGCCCGAAGAGTATAAAAACCCCCTATGGCACCATATGTTGTGGCTGGAGATCCACTTCCATAACGGTCAATGTCGATCCATTCCTTTCAGTATCTCCTACGCAAAACTTTTGATCTTTAATCCTAATCAACATCTTTGTCGGTTCAAACGCCCAAAATTTTGAAAACCCCTAAATACATACGTTTTTTGGGAAAAAAATGTTTCAATATACATAGGCTGAGGGTATATCTCTGTCGGCAAAGCCGACTGATACTTTTTTACTAGTTTTTTTTTAATTTTGAAAAAAAAAATTAATAAAATTTTAAATTTTTTTTGAAATTTTTTTTCCAAGTGTTTTTTTTAATTTTTTGTATTTTTATGGTTTGTTTATCGGTGTTTGACCTTCTTTAAATGGTTAGAAAATATGAAAAATTCAAAAACACTCATAATATGATGCAAAATATGAAAAAAACTCAAGTTTTTAATTTTGGCCTTGAATCCCTCTGCTACACAGAAACGAGTCTTTTTAAAGCACCGAAAAGCTGATTGTGTTATCTGTCGAAAAAAAGAATTATGAAAATATCTCTATCCGTTCAAAAGGTACGGAGTTTTATCAGGAAAAAACGATTCTGAACCACTGTGCATCGTAATTTTTCATCCAAACTATTGTTACAACCGTAAGTCATGCTTTGGAAAATAACCCATATTGGGTTTGCTTCTTTTCAAAGAAAAGCCTCAGTAAATCTATACTTTCACTTACTTAGTTAGGAAAGGTAATTCCGCGTATAATTTTTTGTAAAAATTAACTCCAATGGGACTAGCCATAAGCTGCAGCTTCGAAAATTATTTAATTAATATCATGTCAACTGTGATCATACTAGCTTTCTTTGGGTTTCATCGTATGTCGACTGTTCGTAATAGTAGCCCATGTGTTGTATAAGTTATGAGAAATGTCCATAAGTTAATTATACAACCCAATGCACCACTTCGTAGGCCTCATACTAGCTGGGATTAGTGGAAGCCTTGAAAAGTACATACATATTATTACAAATAAAAAATAATGCCTTTTGTTTAAATGGATTCTTTGTTAAAATTTCCATTGAATTGAACTGACCAAAAAATCTATTGAGATTATTTTCAATATTTACCAAGAAATAATGATATCATCATCGCCATCATCATCATCATTATTAAACAATAGCCATGAAGGGTAAAGACCATTAAAATAGTACACACAAATATTCATATTTGATATTAAATAATTTTCATATTTTGAAAAAAGAAAAATACACACACAAAAACAAACAATGAGACAAAAATTTCAATGAATATTAGTCACTGCCTATTTGGTTGCCTGCTGATGCCACTGCTATTGCTGGTCGAGACAAAACCTCAATTGTGGAGACGTAACGGCACAAACAAAGTATGGGTAGGGAGACGAGTCGAATCGTCAGTGGACGAAATGATAAAGGCAGTGTCATGCATGGCGGCATGTTTTGCAATAGAGCATTAAAAGTGTGCAGCTATTCATATATGTATGTGGTTCGGTTTCTATAGTTACACATTAAAAATTGCACAAAACTATTTAATAAAGTGTCTAAATTTGCTATGAATGTGTGTTTGTGTGCGAGTGTGTGTGTAAATGATTATAATAGACTTTACAGTAGATTTGTTAAGATATATTAAACCAGAACTAAGTAGGTGCAGATATCATTTTTGCCAAAACCCACACACACACACACCTTACCCTTTTAGTCTGTGCAATTTGCAGATAATACCCAGCGATGACGAAAGGTTGGTGAAGACATGACACAGTGGTTTGAGGGGAATGAAAATAAACAAAAAAATAATTTATCTAATGTCATTAATAAAAAATGATATATCGTATTCGACGATTTTGGATTGTTGAAGTTGATTTCCATTTGAACCACTGTTCAATTGCTATGAAATTTATTTATATCTAATATGCAAATACACGTGTGTTCTGGTTATTAGTTCGAGAGCATTTAATGCAATTTCTTAATAACAACAACAACAATAATAATGCCAATTGTAATGGTAGATGCGAACAACAAAAGCCATACTGCATTAAGTGGTGACTATATTGAGCAAAAAAAAAAAAAAAAACAAAAATTACAATAATTGCATTTTATTTCAATTTATTTATATCATTAATTATAAAAAAATATATACAGAGTGAGAGGGTGAAAGAGAGAAAATTTTAAATTGCATTTGTTCAAAAGAAACAACCAAATGACAAAACTGGCCAGACAAATGCAAAATTTTTCAAACATTTTGTTGGAAAAGCCACTAAATGAAACGACTCATCAACTTCTAGACAGTGACAAAAAACAAAAAGCAAACGAAATCCCATTCAACGCCCAAAGTAATAGACTTTAGATACAGCTCATGATGATGATGACGGCACCATGTCCATCGTCTTTTGTCGTCTAACAGAAGATGAGCAACCGCCGAAATGACTGAAAGCCATCTAAACGTATAACAAAATATAACAAATAAATCATTTTGAGTTGTATTTCACATGCAATTCATTTAAAATTTCTTGATATGAAATTGTGAAAAAGAGGAAAATTACCAAGAAACGATGCTTAATGCATTTTGAATGGTTTTTTGTTCTGTAATGATAAAAATATGTTACCGAGAAGCATGTATGTATGTATGGTTGGTTGACTGGGCCTCTGATAGGCATACATAGATCATTTCGAATGAATGGCATAATACTTTTGATCATCATCATCAGTATCACCATCAAAAGCAACATTATTATCATCATGATTTTATTACACATTACAATTTCTATTTTAATTTTATATTATTAATAAAATTAGAAAAAAACTACATTAAATAAAAAAAAAGGTACAGTTGTACTCTTAGTATTTAGTTTTGACGACTGCGTATTAGTCGATGTAGTCGAACAATTGATTCTGTATATTTTGTATGACAACAACATGAACAAAAAAGAACAATTCCGAACATTTGTCATAGAGCATGTTTGTCACAGTGAATGGGATTTTTTTTTGTACAATATCCTCATGAATATTTACATATAGTCATGAATATTACATCTATCATCATACAACTTCTAAGAATATTTACTTTTAATCCAAGCTGAGACATATAAAATATGAAATATATAATATAGATATAATATAAAATCTTTATAAATAAAAATCAAATGTAGGTAATGACATCAGTTGAGAACGGTTGCACCGATTTGGATAATTAGTTCTTTTTGCGAAATGTTTGCCATAACCCGACTTAGGTTTTTATGCCACGTCCACTTTTTCCAATTTTTATATTTTCTACAAAAACTACTGAAGCCATTTTTCTGAAAATGTACAGGGATGACCTTACGTTTAAAATGGGCTACAACTTTTGTTGAATTTCTGAGGGGGCGGGGAACTTCCCCTATACCCTATTTCTTTAAAAATGCTATATCTTTATAAATAAAAAATCAAATGCCGTTCGTTGGTAATGGCATCAGTTGAGAACGGCTGGACCGATTTGGATAATACTTTTTGTGAAAAGTTCGCCATAATCTGATTTAACATCTGAACACGCCCACATTTTTCAATTTTCAATTGTTATCTTTTCTACAAAAACTACTGAACCGATTTTCCTGAAATTGTCAGGAAATGTACATGGATGGGATGCGATATTTTAAAAAAACGCTATATTTTTAAAAGTTATGAATGTATCGGCTTAAAAATTTATGAATTAATCTACAATCTAGGTACTTCTTTGGGGCCTGAAGACCCGACCACGCCTGCTTTATTAAACATGTTATGTCTCCAATACTACTGAACCGATTTCCATGAAATTTGCAACAAAAGCTCAAGGTTTGCCGTTGTTATGTATATTTTATGAATTTAGGAGGAGGTGGGGTACTTTCCCTACGCCTTTCTTTTAAACACTGTATGTATAAGCCAAACTTATGATTAAATCAGATTCAGCATAAATTTCGGGGGGCAATGGGGTTGTGTGTACCCTAGGTACATATTTGGAGCCAAAATAACGGACCACGCCTACTTTCTTAAATATGTTATATCTTGAAAACTGATGACCCCACCCACTCTTTTCAATACATATTTTTCCAAAACTACTACAACTATACAAAATTTAAAATATAAAGTATAAAATATAAAAAATTAAAATATTAAATATAAATATAAACAAATAAGCAAAAGTTATAGTCGGACGGGGCCGACCATGTGATACCCTACACCACTGTCCCTGGGAATTAGCTTTCAGCAAATTAAAATTCCTTTATGGAACAAATAAGCTTATTGTAAGAAATACTTTTTTTGGATTCTGCCACCTTATCACATTAAGCTTGGCACCTACAGTTTATCGCCGAGTCCGAAGGGCATGTCCTAAGACACCACTTTTAGAGAAGGTTGATATGGCTGAAATACTCAGAAAATGTCGCCAACATTACTGAGGTGTATTTTGCCATCGTTGAAAGTTTGATGTTACTTCGCCGAGGAATCGAACAGACGACAATTTGTGTACAAGGCTGATGTGAAGTTGAAATATAGATCAACTCAATGGAATAATATTAGAAACGAAGATACGTAATATTTTTTTTTGCTTTGAGCATATTAAATGTCTCCGAAGTCTATTCTTGAAAAATCAAAAAATGTTTTGACATATCTAATAGGGTTCAACCGTGGTGCAATGGTATGTACACCCGATTTCACGCTGAATGCCCTAGGCCAGGCCACATGAAATTTTCAACGGTGACAAAATACCTCTCAGTAATGATGGTGACATTTTCTGAGTATTTCAGCCATGAAAAACTTCTCTACATGCGGTGTCTTAGGACACGTCGTTTGGACTCGGCGATAAACTGTAGGTCCCTAATCATTGAGCTAGTATGAATCGGGGTGAACTCATTCATATTAGAGAAGCCTCCCTTGTCCCTACTGGGATCTTTGTGGAACAATTATGTATATCATTATACATTTCTAATAAAAGTTACAAAATTGGAAAATAGCCATTGGTAGCCTCTTCTGATACATCTATAAATTTTCTTCGAATATCAGGTTCCTTTTTGGAATACACCTAATATAAATAAATATATAAGCCGCTGCAAATATACCCAATTACAATGCAATTTGCCATATCTGGCCGTGAAATTTTCGACAGACGGACATTGCTCCAATTTTATTGAACACTGCAAATGCTATATACAAATTTTCAAAAGGAACATTGTGAGTTTATTAAAGATCTATCGTCCAAAAAAGTGCACTTGTACCATACATATTGTTTGAAAATAGTTCATTGTAGCATGGGAAGAAAATGTTGTATTCTACACAAAACCTCTTATATATTAGGCAGTAGGCCCGTTAGTTACCCAGGAGACACATTATTGCAATTTGCATCAGGGGAAAGGTCAGTATTTATTTTTGCATATGTAGGCTACTTTGCTGGTACATGCCCTCCAGGAAGTAAAATATGGACCAAATTTAAATTTTTTATATTTTTCATGCAAAAGTAATGGTCCATTTAACCTACTAGATAATATGAGATCATCATCCAAAATTGTAGGTATGTTCTTCGACCTAAACTCTTACATCGTGCAAAATCTCGTGACTATTGATCTATAACTGCGACCTCAAGCGTGCTTCTGATTACACTACAAACAAATAGCTGAATATATTAGGCTGTAACTCTGTTATATGAGCACGTAAATCAATATAATTGGCATGAATGGAAAGGTCAAGAAATGGCCTTCCAAATTTTATTTACGTGGGCGGAATGTTTCTTCCAGGAATACAATTTTCACACAAAAGTTGTGGTTCATTTAACCCGCTAAATATTATCTGATCACTATCTCAAATTGCAAGCTTCTTCTTTGTCATATACTCTTACCTTAGTTAAAATTTCGAGGCGATCGGACCATTTTTCCGACCTACAGAGCAGCTACAAAATCGGATAAAAATTATGAATTTGGTCAATAACAATAGGTGTCTATTCTGGTCTGAACCCGACCTCCTTGCAAAATTTCGTGACGATCGGTCCATAATTGCGGTATACCACATTGGGGGTCTCCGACGAATATTTCGCGGTGTTACATGAATTTTTCAAAAAACAAACTTATAATACCCTTTCCACATAGTGGTGTAGGGTATAACAATATAATATATAAAATATAAAATATAAAATAAGAAACATGAAATATAAAGCACAAAATATAAAATCTATATATATATAAAATTCTTCGAGACTGCCATGATGTTCGAAATTAAACTCCTCCGAAACGGCTGGACCGAATTCGATGAAATTTTGTATGTGGATTTTTTAGGTCTGAGAATAGGTTTTTAGCTATTTTTTATACTGGTCAGTGGAGTGACCAGGGTACCTCCCCCACAAATTTTTTTAAGAAAACGTTAAATCAAAGATAATTTTGAACGTATTGGTTAAAAATTGATTGCAATACAATGGTAATAACTGTCTTGATCCTGAGTGGTCATCTCGGAAGTGGAATATCGCGGTCAGCCCAATTTTTTAAAAATGTATAATTATAGTTAATATGCTTAATTTTAGTAAGCGTGACTACAAAAACGCTATAAGCACTGGCTTCAATAATTGGGAAAGCGCGATCAACCCCACATTTTGGAATACAGTACAACCCAAATAACGTTATATGTCCCTTGAACGAAATTCCAAAAAATCGATTGAGAAATCAGGCAAAACATAATTTCAAAGATGGGTAAATAACTAGAACGTCTAAAAAATTTACATTAGTCACTAAAGCGATGGGACAGCAATTCGGTGCATACTGACATGATTTTCTAAATTAAACTTCCGAATCGGCTGGACCGAATTGGATGAAATTGTGTGTAGGTTCAAAAGGTGGTACAATACCGAAAATGGAGGGTGCGGGGGACCTCCCCAACATCGGGTTTTAACAAATCGCTAAATATCAGAGATTAGAGATTGGTACTTAATACAATTGCAATTGTTACCTCTGCCATTAATGGGTGTTTTGGAAGCAGAATACCGCGATTGCGTCCAATTTTTGAAGCAGTAAGTAAGTAAGACAGCAAACATGGCATGAACATTGACTTCAGTGCTTGGAATAACTCGATCAAGACCACGTTTTTAAAATTTTAGATAAATTCAACTATCATTTTGAAGTAATTTTTATAAATCACTGATGTTTTGATGTTTAGGAGTGTTATATAATAACATGTTCAATGAAACAGCACTTTTTTAACAACGAGTTCGACGACGTTAAGTTTGATCGTCCCGAACTTTTATACCCACCAGCATAAGTTATATTGAAATCAGGTTTCACCCATTTCGGTTGAATAATGTGGCTAAAACATTCAAAATCGCCAAAATCGTTTTATGTCCAACGTGTATTTATACCGACAATTCACTGCTAAAATATTTGATACCTCCAAGGAAGACTAAATACCAAATATAATCATTTCTGTTGAATAATGCCTCTAAAACCTTGAAAATACTGAGAATCGGAAGGTATCGGCTACATACAAAACGTCTACCGAATATTCTTTGCGGGAATGTTTTATACCCACAATGAGGACTAAACACCAAATTGTAGCCATTTCGGTGTGATAATGACACTAAAAATTCCAAAATATCGAAACTCGGAAGGTACCGTCCTATCTATGGTAGCTGTGTTAGAACGTGGATAATGCCGATAATTCTCTGCAGAAATGTTTTTACTTCCAAGGGATACTAAGTACCAATTATAGCCATTTCGTATGAATAATGTGGATATAAACATGAAAATACCGAAGATAGAGAGCTACCGTTACATGAAGATTGTGAAAACCTGCAACTGTACCAAATATTCTATGTTTTATACCCACACTGAAGACTAAATACCAGGATACTCAGGAGATACCGTTGTAGGGTAGCTCTATCAAAAGGTGGGCATATGCCTATAATTCTTTGCAGAAATGTTTTATGCCTCTAAGGGAGACTAAATGCCAAATAATTGCCATTTTATGGCAACCAGTTTTTAATACTAACCATGATCAAAGTAATAAATAGAAACTTCTGTACTAAATTATGTTAAAAATCGCGAGCTGCATCTTGATTTCAACAGATAGACGGATATCGTTATATCGACTTATTTTTTATGCTGATCACGAATATATACATACTTTATAGGTTCTCCGACGAATATTCCGATGTGTTGCAAACAGAATCATAAAGTTAATTATACCCTTACACATCTATCTTATGGTCGAGGCTATAATAAAAGTACTTTTCTTTTTTAATTAATTTTTCGTTAGAAACGAGCTTAATGACCAATGATGCGAGTGAAAAAGGAAAGCCGACGATACGAACCCACACAACCACCACTATGTGACATGACATGTTTCGCCTTAAGTAGAGGCTCCTCAGACATATCGGCTGTGAGGCGGATTCGATATCATCCAACTTTTTCTCTTTCAAACGCAATTTGTTTTTTTTTTATTTTACATCTGGAGATACCATTTCATGAGGGTTATACCAAAACATCGACTTATTGTAATTTCGATTCGAAAATCTAGAAGGATCAATATTAGATAGATAAATTGTAGATAGATTACTTAGGTTTACACGGAAATCAAAAACGACGGGCCAGCAACGCGGAACCGGGTCAGCTAGTAAAATATAAATATAAAGAAACAAACATAAATATAAAGAACATAAAAGCAGGTATACGCGATATTTCAAACACGTTGAAATTGACGATGCAGGCAGAGGAATGCAAGAATTTTATAAAAAGACAGCGCACGTGATACCGACTTCTTACATCAAACGAAAGAGAAAAACAAACATCGATATTAACAAGATTAAAAAAGAATGAGCTGGAAAAATATGACATCAAATTGAACGAATCGTTGTTTATAAATGATACAAACATAAAATTTTCGCCAATCAAACTCATCGCAGATTAAAGGGAGAAAGAAATAACAAGAGTTAAAATAGCAAATAGAATTTTAACGTATAAAATAACGAATAAAACAAGTCAAAAGGACAAATTTATAAAACGCATTTTTGAAGAAACAAAATAATTGTTGAAGAAACATAAAAATGAAATAATAATTACCAAAGCGGACAAAGGGAACAAAACGGTGGTATTGTACAGGGAGTCATACAAAAAAGGAATGAAAAATCTATTAGAAGACAAGACTACGTATAAATTAATGAGAATGGACCCAACACAAAAACTACTACGAGCAAACAACAAATTAGTAACGGATCTTTATAAACAGAACCGAATTACTTTTCAAGAGAAATTTAAACTAACCGCAAGCGTTCCGAGACTATATGGACTACCGAAGGTACACAAACCTCTTAGACCTATATCATCATCAGTCGAAGTTCCATGCTATAGACTATCGAAACACGTTGGCAATATTTTGAAAAGTATTATAAATGAAAACAAGTAAGAACAGACTATAGTCGGACGGGGCCGACCATGTGATACCCTATACCACTATCCCTGTGCACTAGCTTTCCGGGCTAGCTTTTGATAAATGATAACTTTTATTTAAATGTATACACAAAAGTTTTGATCAATTTAACCCGCTAAATATTATCCGATCATACCGTTGACTTGCACGCTACTTCTTCATCTCAAACCAAAACTACGTTTAAAATTTCGCGCCGATCGGACTATTATTGCGACCTACAGAGCGGCTACAAAATCGAGCAAAAATTTTGTTTTTGGTCCATTTCATCCCTTTAACATTTCACGATCATCGCCAAAAACTAATCAGTTCTATTCTGGTCCAAACCCGACCTCCATACTAAATTTCGTGACAATCGGTCCATAATTGCGGCCTCTAGCTTGATTACAATTTTTAATGGACGGACAGACGGACGGACGGACGGACGGACACACATCGCTAAATCGCTTTATCTCGTCGAGATATGAAGTTTGGTATACCACATGAGGGGTCTACGACGAATATTTCGCGGCGTTACATGAATTTTTGGGAAAACAAACTTATTATACCCTTTTCCACATTGTGGTATAGGGTATAAATACAACACCAAGAACTCCTTTGAACTTAAGAAGCAATTATATGAGATAATTATAGACGATGATGATATGTTGGTATCGTTCGACGTGGTATCGTTGTTTACCAACATACCGATTCATCGAGCGAAAAAGACCATAATGACACAGTGGAACACGATTGGAAACAATACAAAAATACCAAAATCAATTTACTTGAAAATTTTACAATTTTGTCTTAACGATAACAACTCGTCTGCTCCGTCGGAAAAGGTCGTAAGTCCACTTTTTTTGGAAATCGCGTTTTTGTTACAGGATGATAGTACAAGTCAAAACACATCGTATGATACAAAGAAAATGGTAGTATGTGGCGTTTTTCTATATGTTTTGCCTTTGTCGGAAAAGGTCGTAAGTCCACAAAACGTACAAATTTGAGTACGAAAAGGTCGTAAGTCCACAGGGAAATGTATACTTTAAAAGAATACTACAGCTAATGCAGTTCAGATATAATGTTTAACGTCATCCATGGTTGGGGTACAATGTAAAGAACTAGCCTACACCTTTGGATGATAATCGGATGATATTTGGCGGAGCCTGTGGACGAAACTTTTAAACAAAAATGTGATAATTTTTATATTGCAACGAAAATTTACATTTGAAATCTATTTTCCCCTATAAGCGAACTGATTATGAAAGATGGACTTCTGGCCTTTTCATTGATACAAATTGGGATGCTGTATGTGCTCAAATACCTCATATATTGAAAAATTATAAAAGAAATCAAAATTTTTACTGTTTTCACTGTCGTATATCTTACTTAACTTTATCAAATGGTCATTTGGTTTTCTCTAGGGACATTTATTCACATAACGACATTAGTTTGTATTCTGAATTAAATAAAGTAATACCTTCTAACGGACGGGTAAGTGCAATGTTTATATTAATAAATGATTCTAAAATAATAATTGATTGAAATGATATTAAACTAAGAAGGCATCATGATTTTTGCTAACAAAGAGCAGTATGAATTTGGAATGGAATTAGACGATAGTGTCATGAGTCTAGTTCCCTCCGGTTTTAAGGGTGATTCTGAAAGCTCTGATGGCGTCAATGCCAAACATCCTAGAAGTAATAGAAACTTCTATACCAAATCACGAAGATATATCTTAAAAGTTGCGAGCTGTATCTTAATTTCAAATGACGGACAGACGGTCATGGTTATACCGAGTTAGAATTTTACTCTGATCGGATCTTATTGCTTAAATATGTACCCAGGATTGGGGAAACGGAATCGTTCGTAAGTTTTATATATAGCGCATTTAAAAAATAGTCTAATCTGAAAATTACATAGAATAAGTACTTAGGGTTGGAGATTCAACAACCGTTGCCTCGCAAATTAATTTTCTGACCGATACTTTCATAACTTTTACAAAAAAAGCGTTTTGTGAAAAATAGGGCCTGCCCCCGCCCCTTCCGAAATTCAAAAAATATAAAGCTTATTTTCACCTCGGTTGTTCCTTGTATATTCTATGAAATTTTCAAAAAAAATGGTTCAGTCGTTTTTGAGTCTAAGCGGAACATACAAACATACCCACACATTGTCTTTTATATATAAGATTTCACACAAAAGTTTTGGTCCATTAATCGCGCTAATAATTTGTCTTAAACTCAAATCATTCTTAAAATTTCGCTCCGATCGGAATATTACTGCGATCTACAGGACAGCTACAAAGTCGGGTAAAAATTGTGGGTTTGGTCCATTTCACACCTTTCGATCATAACCAACATCTAATTGGGTCACTTCTGGTCGGAACCCGACCTCTCCACAAAATCTCGTAGCGATCGGTCCAAAATTGAGGCTTGTAGTTTTATTACAATTGTTAATGGATGGACGGACACACATAGCTAGATCGCTTTATCTCGTCAAGATATGAAAAAATGGCAAGGGGAGGGGGTCTACGACGAATACTTCGCGATGTTACATGAATATTGGACAAAACAAACTTTTCACATTGTTTTGTAAAGTATAAATATTTTATTTTAAAAACGTCCGTAAATTGTAGGAAAAGGTCGTAAGTCCCTACAAAAATACAAAACTGTACAAGGAAAAGGTCGTAAGTCCAAAGACATCCAATTATATCTCAAACGCGACGGAATTTTATCAAACAAAGTACAGGTATTGAAGCGAAATAAATAAACGAAAAATACTGCCTTTACCACCATAATAAAATCATTAATACAGAAAGCGCTGGAATGTTTTTTCTTCCTCCTGAAAAATTTATTGAAAGGGACTTACGACCTTTTCCGACGGAGCAGACCTACTATTTTAAATATGACGGGAATTCCTACACACAAATATACGGTATGCCAATGGGAAATCCATTATCCCCCACCATAGCCAACATAGTTTTAGACACATTATTGACGCAGATTATAGAAGAACTTGACAAAGAAAATATTTATTTTAAATTTTTGACAAAGTATGTTGATGACACGTTTGCCATAGTAAAAAGAGGGCAGGAAATGAAAATATTGGAGACATTAAACAAATATCACAAAAAGCTACAATTTACAATTGAAGTAGAAGAAAACAACAGCATTCCATTCTTGGACATAAAGCTCAAAAAATTGGGAATAAATTTTACACCGACTGGTAAATGAAACCCACTTTATCTGGAAGAATAATTAATTTCTACTCTACACAACTAATACAACAAAAAATAAACACTGCCACCAGCCTCATAAAAAAGGTATTAACACTAAGCCACGAAGTATATAAAAACAAGAATATAATAAAACTAAAAGAATTGCTCAAACAAAATAGTTATCCGACAAATGTAATCAAAAATCTTATAAAAAAAATCCACATCCCCAAAAGAAGCAGAAAACAACACATCTGGCAACACTAAATTTTTCAGTATTCAATATATTCCCCACCTAACAGAAACAAAACAAATGAAACAACTAATAAATGAAGGAGTAGCATTAGCACACAAACCATATCAAATAATTTCATCACTATACACAAACACCAAAGTTAAAATAGAAAAGACTGATCAAAACAAAGTTGTTTATGAAATTAAATGCAAAGGAAGAGAAGAAGAACAATGCGGAAAAATTTACATAGGCACAACAAAGAGAAGTTTAGGCACACGAATAGCAGAAAACACAGTACGGACATACAAAAGAAAAAAAAAAAAACAACAGCTTTAGCCCAACACTGCTTTGATACAGATCACTCAGCTGATTTTGAATCTGTCAGAAGGAATAGAAAATAAAAGGTATACACTAGAGAGCTTAAGGATACAGTAAAAAGCGGAATATGCAATAAACAGAAAAGAAGACAAAGACAACACAAACGCAATTTATACAATAGCAATATTTTAGTTGTAATTCAAATGCCTGTGATCCGTAGTATCAAGAAAAAGCTGTGATATTTACATTAATTTTTGATTATTTTTGCAATTATTTAATAGTTTATTTGTTGTGTTGTCTAAGAAACCTTCAAATTTATACAATTAAATGTAAAAATTTACGAAAGATTAAATATAAGTGCAACTTTTCTTAGTACTAAGACAAATTTTATGAAATCAAATGTAATTAATTTTTGTTTACTTCATATTGTCGTTGCCAGATTTAATAAAGTATTATCCCGGTAGAAGCTGGCAAATACCAGCGAAACGTCGGATAAGAAAATGAAATAGATAATCTTTATTTTCATTGAAGACCTTTTAGCCTGATAAGACATAGTCCTAAAAATTCAAGATATAAAATATAAAATATAAAATTTAAAATATAAAATACGAAATATAAAATATGATGTATGAATGAATATGAATTTTAGAAATACGTACAATAAGTATACTAAAATTATTAAATGAGATGTGAATGTGGTTTTGGGAAATTTTGTGTGTAGTTGGTTTTGGAAATACTTTAGTACGTACAAGAGGTACTAAATATTGACTTGGGTCTAGGGATAGATTTGGAATTCGGAAGTTTTGAACTGAGGTCAGTGTTGCTGTGTAGGGAAGAGCTTTGGACATATGTTCTGTAGGTAAACGAAAGATACAAAAAACTTGGTAAAAGGTACTTCCAATACAAAAAGTGTTCGGAGAGAGTTTGAATTCTGAATGTTGGTATTAGGGACAGAGTTTTGTTTTGGAAATATATACTATAAGAGTAGGAAAGGTACTAAATTTAGAATTGAAAAAAAAAACGTTTAGTTTTATATGAAGGAATATAATTGGAATTTAAAATCTGGTGTCAGGGTTGAGATATAGCGGCGGTTGTTGGATTAATGGATTTTGTCATGAGGATCACTGTTGAGATTGGATCAGAATATTTATATTTAATACCATGGATTTTAAAAATTGTACTGAATAGTGTACTATTGCTTTCATGTTAGCGTGAAGGCCGTTTTTAAATAACACTTTGCAACACTGAAAATGCAAACAACTTCTAGTATGAATTTTTTGAAAGTACATATTTAGACTTTTTGTAGTAGTAGGGTTTTGTCCTGTCAGATCCAGTTCGGAATTTATGGCCTCATCTAAACCGGGCTAAATCTACACTTTTTTCCATTTATAAGGCCTTTATATCAGAAACGAATAGGAATTTGGCCTTGCTGTCTTTAGCAAAATTGCAGCCCTAAACTAGTAGAACTTATCTTTTGAAAAAAAACCATATAAAACTATTGGGAGTTGAACCAAGTAACCTTTTGCAAAAATCTTCCAAATAAAGTTCTAAACAATTTTCTAGAATATTCCGAAACTCTAAACTGCTTACTTCATATTGTTTCAGCGGTTTTTTTTATTATATCTTTTACAGCACGTATTTCAAACACAGTTCACACCAACAGTTTATTCTCGCATTTCGGATTTCACTACATTTTTGACATTTTTATTAAATCGTAGTTGAAAAATGTACTGAAAACAACGGCAACGAGACATTTTACAACAATGACATGTTCTGTGTATTACATTCCAGGGAATATTTTTCCAAAAGAAAATATCCAGAAAAAATTAACGGTTTTGGAGATACGGTGCCAAATGTATAAAAATTGTGGAATTTTTGCATATATTTTAATATTTGAGGCAATAAATGTAGTTTTTCGAGTTCATTATTTCTCCAAATATTTTATTCTTGTCCTTATCTACAAATTGGCTTCAGAGGTCAGAAGAAGATTCGCATTGGTTTCAGAGATATAGCCACGAATTTCTTTGAAAACTCAATATTTAACCATGTATAGATGGGGCCATAAAATCCGAGCTGGATCTGACACAACCAAACTCAACTAGGGTTTCTTGTCGTTTGGGTCTCTACTTTCCAAAAATCCTCAGTTCGAATTGTTTGCACAAGATTACCTTAAAAATGTTGCACAGTGGAATGCACTGAAATCAAAAGGTCAAAGATATGTTGAAAAAAATTGTTTATTTTTTATTCTTGACGTTTCAGAAAGTACATTGCAGTACTATTGTTTTACAAGAGAACAAAAAGGCCTAAATTAAAATGTCTAAACAAATTAACTGTTATATAGAGGCCATCATCCATGCTAAAGCGTGCGCATACAGTAACATTTTTGAATATGGGTTTTCTCCGTTTTGATATCACATATTCCGAAATTACAGCAACTTCTTCAAAAATACTCTGTTGATCCTTTTTTGGAAATTCGAACTAAAGGTATACGAACAGTACTAAAATGAAATTAAATATCAATTAAAATAGGTATTAGTACATCAACAATTTCAGTGTCCACCATTTTCATATTAAATATTGTTTATTTGTATATTATTGTATATTATTATATTATCAAGGATTAGTGAAATTTTATGCGAAATAACTTTTTAAATCCATGGAATACCTTGAAGTGTGACCAGATCTAAAAAAGTATAGCAGCTAAAACAGCATTGAAATAATGCTAGGCCATCAGGGCGTATAACTAACGCTTTATTGTATACAAAACAATCATACGCTCTAGAAAGACCTAGTTCGGTACATATATTCCACTTAGAATAAGTGAAATTTGATACGAAATATTTTTTTTTTAATTGAAACGTATACATTTCCCAATTTATCCACCACGGTGTCTAACTTATACAGTTTTTACCAAAATAAATAATCATACTCTCCTAGATTCTAACTGACCTTTTCTCAATAAAAACAAATATTCCACATTTTGCAAAAAATATTCGAAGCGCGTGCCTTTTGCAATTTGCAAAAATACAAAATATAATTAATTTAATATTTTCTAGCATAGCATTGAAGACCATACATTCCTTCAAGTATTTAACACACACTAAGAGGGGAATAACAAAACAAAAAGCACGCTAAAATCTCGCACGTGAAGAAAATACCCAAGAAATCAATAACATCAATAGATCATTGGCAGCCGAAGAAAACAAAACATTTAAAAATTATAATAAAAAACCAATTAGAAAAAAATCACAATGGGCGAATGTACTGTGTGGTGGGTTCAATGAATTCATGTTGGTGTTGATTTTTGAGTATCTAAGAGTACTACACTCCTCAATAAAAATAAATAAATAAACAAACGTATTTACCAATTTGAAATGAATAAAAGCTGCGGAGGACAACTGTTAGCATATACAAACAATTCATTACTGGGTATTGGACCCTCAGTGCAATGGACAACAGCATATTGTCCATATCCATTTATGCTGAAGTAAATTAAATATTATGAAAAATTTATTTTATTATTTCCGTTTCCTATGATTTGATGGTTTTGGGGAGTTATTATTCAGTCTTTTTTATTAGTTTTTTTTTTTTTGTAATAATAAAAACAAAATTGTTATAAAATCCGAGATGATAAATCTTTTGTTTTTGTTATTAAATTTCCAGTACCACAGATTTCTTAGAAAAAAATTCAAAACCTCGCATAAACATACATCGTCTTTGTATCTGAAAATTTGCTATGAAAGCAAAAACAACAATTTTTTGTTATTAATTTCAATGAAATTCCAATGTTATGCATTTCATTCATTTGATTGATTCATTGGAAAATAAAATCATGTTTTTCAGTTGTGTTCGATAAGATATTTGCCACATGGCTGCCGGTGGTATTCTTCCTGTATGTGGAATAAATATTTTGTGGAAATTATTTTTATAATTTCAAAGATATTTAAGTTATATATTTTTATATTTAGATTTTGGGAAACATGGAGGAATTCAAGTAATAGCGGAAGTCATATGCTGTGTTATTAATTGGTGTTTATTTTTATGGTTCTAATTTTATAGTCAGAGATAATGTTTTACCTTACAACATAACCGAAATATTCTTTAAAGATTAAAGATAAAGTAAGAACTAATAACAGTAATAATAACAAGTAAAAAGGTATCAGTCGGCTTTGCCGTTAGAGATATACAATTTTTTCCCAAAAAACGCAAATGTTTAGGGGTTAGGTTAGTTAAAAATTTTGGGCGTTTGAACCGACAAAAATGTTGATTATATACAAGTATAGTCCATATTTGAACCTGATCCATATCTGGTAGATATATTAGGATGTGTAAAGCTTGGACCAATTCGGGCACTCCCTTCAAGAGTTACCGTACGAACAATTTACCGAACATTTTTGAACTTTTGTGGGGAAGGCACCTGAAGGAGTGGGCCGATATGGCTTATCTTCGAACTTAAACAATGTTTGGACAAAATATTACTTAGTTCAAATTTTGGACCGAATCGGCAGACCCGTTCGAGAGTTATCTTGCTCACCAACCACCTCACACGGTGTCATAGTTTTTTTTTGCAACTTTCAGGCTATTTCTCAGGAAGTATGGACTTGCCCCTGATGAAACATATACCGTCGTATGGAGAGCGATTCGAAAGCAGGTCCCAAACTGAACTTTTCCGAAATTTTGTGTGGGAGGTACCCGAAGGATTGGACCGATTGAGTCCATATTGAAACCTTATATAAGTCTGGTAAACATTTCACAATGGGAAAAGTATGGGCCAAATCGGTTACTCGCTTCAAGAGTTATCGGAGAGCGATTCGAAAGCAGGTCCCAAACTGAACTTTTCCGAAATTTTGTGTGGGAGGTACCCGAAGGAGTGGACCGATTGAGTCCATATTGAAACCTTATCTAAGTCTGGTACACATTTCACGATGGGCAAAGTATGGGCCAAATCGGTTACTCGCTTCAAGAGTTATCGTGCGCACAAATTTTCCGAACATTTTCGAACTTTTGTGGGGCGGAAGGAGGGGACTGATATAGCCCATCTGCGAACTTAAACTAAGTTCGGGCAAAATATTAAGCAGGAAATAATTTGAACAGAATCGGCAAAAAAAAGACAAAATGTTGATGTATTCAATAAACTCACAAAAATATATGAAGACTGAACACCAAATTTCTGTAATTTTGGGTGGATAAGGTGGCTAAAACCTTAAAAACCCGAAAATTGGGCGGTACCGTTCGACATGGGTTATACCAAAACGTGAACCAATACCAACGATTCTCTTTAAAAATATTTTGCAAGACCTGGCGAAGATTAAACACCAAATATCACCTACATTGCACAGTGGATCCACCCATTGGCCAAAAATAAAAAAATGAATGTTAAAATTTTGGTATTTTTTTTAAAAATATATTAGTTTTTGTTTCATTCGAACGCGATCTTCTTAAGAATAGCTTCAAAAGTCGGAACATTTGACTGATATTTTTTGTTGTAAGTACAACCTATATTTTATGTGTAAGTAAATATATTCAAAATATCGCAAAACTAATACGTATAGCAAAATATTATAGTGGATTTTGAAGGAGGAGTATTTGCTTAATTTTCATTAAAAAACTGTGTTTTCGCGTGTTGTGGAATTCTAGTTAGCTGCATATTTTCTTTGTGTATTTTGTAATGCCAATTTGACAGAAGGTTTTAGTCATGATGCCCACCAGTGCCCAGTAAGATTATTCAGTATTAAAATCAGCTGCCATCTAGTGCCAGACTATAAATGGTGGGTCGCTGACTAAAGCTGCCCTAGAAAAGGGTTTCTATGGATATATTAGCGTATAACTCTGTTATCTGACCACGTACATTAACATAATTGGCATCAGTAACAAGATGAAGAAATCTTCTTCCAAATTTGTCTTAAGTCTTAAAACACTCTTCGCAGCAGCACAAAGCTGTAACCGGCGCATTGGCTTGATTTTTACACTCTAAATATTTTTGGCCACTTTCTCCATACAAGTGGATCCACTGCGCATTGGTTTAAAGTGGCTAAAACCTTGAAAATATCGAAAATCGGGTGATACCGTTCTATTGGAGCTATATCAAAACGTGGACCTATGTACATAATTTGTATCAGAAAAGTTTTTTGGTCCATTGGGAACCCTGAATGTAAAATTTCGGGGTATTTGGGCGTGAGACATATGTAAAATCTTCAAAATCGGAAAAGTGTTCTGTAAAGTGAAAACCTCGCATCTCAAAATTCTACCAATTTGGTTGATAAGTTTAGCTAAAATATTCAAAATACCGAAACATTAAGAAGTACCGTTGCATGGCGACTATCCCAAAACGTGGACCGACCTTCCCAATTTTTTGCTCTCGACATTGTCAGTGAACTATAAGTATTTATACCAAAATTCATCTGACAACGCCAACTCCTTTTATATTTTGCCACCGTTTATTTGAACTCGCGACATAGTGCAGCGTTTTTTTTTTAGGTTATGCGCCATTATCTCGGGAACTATGGACTTACCCTCGAAAAAAATTACAATGACGTAACGGGGGCCGCAAGAACATCCTGTTACAAAAATTTCATAACGATTCGTGAGGTGTAACTAAACTGCACTTATTTCAAATTTTATGTGGGAGGTACCTGAGGGAGTGGACCGATATAATCCATATTCGATCCTGATGTATGCCTAAAGGTAGTATTACCATATGCAAAGTTTGGTTCAATTCGTTTACTCTCTTCCAGAGTTATCGTGCGCACATCTGTCTGTCTGTCTGCCTGCCTTGCTGGTGCGCACGATAACTCTCGAACGGATCAATCGATTCGGTTAAAATTTTGGGTATCGAAATATTTTGTCTAGATTTGATTTAAGTTCGAAGATGGACCATATAGGTCCACTCTTTCAGGTACCTCCCACACAAATGTTCAAAAATTGTCGCAAAATTTGTGCGCACCATAACTCTCGAACGGATGAACCGATTCGGTTCAAATTTTGGCTTTCGTAATATTTTGCCCAAACTTAGTTTAAGATCGAAGATGAGCTACATCGGTCCACTCCTTCCGGTACCTCCCCCACAAAAGTTCAAAAATGTTCGGAAAATTTGTGCGCACGATAACTCTTGAAGGGAGTGACCGATTTGGTCCATGCTTTGTACAGCGTAAACTTTCTAAGAGAGTAATATGAGGTTCAAATATGGACTCATTCGATCCAACCCTTCGGGTACCTTCCACACAAAATTTCGGAAAAGTTTAGTTTAGGACCTGCTCTCGAATCGCTTTGAGTTTTATTGTAGCAACTTGTATTCACTGCCCCCCATACGACGGTACAAGTTTGATCAGGGGCAAGTCCACACTTCCTGAGAAACTAGCTTTAAAGGTGCAAAAAACCCCTATGAAACGGTGTGAGGTGGTTGGAGCTCAAGATAACTCCAGAATTATCTGCCGATTCGGTCCAAAATTTGGCCTTAGTAATATTTTGTCCAAACATAGTTTAAGTTCGAAGATAAGCCATATCGGCCCACTCCTTCAGGTACCTCCCACACAGAAGTTCAAAAATGTTCGGAAAAATTGTTCGTACGGTAACTGTTGAAGGGAGTGGCCGAACTGGTCCATACTTCACGCATCCTTATATATCTACCAGATATAGATCAGGTTAAAATATGGACTATATTTGTCCACTTATCCGGTACCTCCCACACAAAATTTCAGATAAGTTTACTTTAATACCTGATATCGATAACTTTGATTTTTGTTGAAGCAACTTGCATTCGCTACCTCAATTACGATGGTAAAAGTTTTTTTAGGGACAAGTTAATTTTTCTTGAGCAAACAGCCCGAAGGGTGTAAAACCCCCTATGACACCATATGTAGTGGCTCGAGGTACACTTCCTTAATGGTCAATCCATTCCTTTAAGTATCTCCTCCGCAAAACTTTTGATCTTTAATCCTAATCAACATTTTTGTCGGTTAATACGGCCAAAATTTTTAAAACCACCCAAGTACATACGTTTTTTGGGAAAAAATTTTGTCAATATTCACAGGGTGAGGGTATATCTCTGTTGCCAAGCCGACTGATACTTTTTTACTTGTTTTAATGAGTAATTAGTATATGGGGATTTCTGAGTGAAATCGGACACTTTTTCAAGATGAGGTTTTTGATTTCCTTTATTTTTCTCTGCGGTGATGCTGCTCATTTGCAAAACATTTTAGTATATTTTCAGATTTTTTGGACTAACGGTTCCAGAGATACCGCGCCTTGAAAAAGTCAAATTCTGTAAAAACTACATGCAAAGAAATACTCATAACTTCTTTAATATTGGTCCAATTTTTTTGTATGTTTCGTTGTTTTATCAGCTGTTAAATAAAAAATAGAAAAAAAATGCACAGTGGGCTTGGATGCTATTTTCGCGATTTAATATTTAAAATCAATTTTTAAAGATGTTCGACCCCTTCGATTTTCTTTAAATTTTTTTGTATTAAACTACGTTCAATTACAAAAATGTTAAGTCCTATGTGGTAATGGGATTCGGACGATTACTATTTTTTCTGAATTTTTTAAAATTTGTCAGTACAAATTTTCCTTTATACCTTTGTCTAAAATTTGTATTTCCTGAAGCTAAGAGTACTTATTTATCATTATATATTATATATTTATCATAAAAAATAGAAAAAAAATCCACAGTGGGCTTTAATGGAATTTTCGCTGATGCATTTTCAAAATCGAAAAATGACGCTGTTTTTAAGAAGTCTGAGATAAATTCATAAATATAAAATCAAAACAAATGTTTAAAAATGAAACTGTTAATTTTTTTAATAAATTAATAAATTTTGCACAAAGTTATAAAGGAAAAATTGAATTGAAAAATTTTAAAAAATTCAGAAAAAATAGTAATCGTCCGAATCCCATTACCACATATGACTTAAAATTTTTACAATTGAACGTAGTTTAATACAAAAAAATTTAAAAAAAATCGAAGGGGTCGGACATCTTTAAAAATTGATTTTAAATATTAAATCGCGAAAATAGCATCCAAGCCCACTGTGCAAATTTTTTGCTATTTTTTATTTAACAGCTGATAAAACAACAAAACATACAAAAAAAAGATTTTTACAAATTGGACCAATATTAAAGAAGTTATGAGTATTTCTTTGCATGTAGTTTTTACAGAATTTGACTTTTTCAAGGCGCGATATCTCTGGAACCGATAGTCCAAAAAAATCTGAAAATATACTAAAATGTTTTGCTAATGAGCAGCATCACCGCAGCAAAAAATAAAGGAAATCAAAAACCTCATCTTGAAAAAGTGTCCGATTTCACTCAGAAATCCCCATATGTATTTCGTTTTCTTGATATTAATTTTAAGACCGTAGTTTTCACTGCAAGTGGTCAGTCCATTTATTAGTTCTTGAAGTCCTGACATATTATCAGCTATAAAAGTAGTATCATCGGCATACCTTATGTTGTTAACGTTGAACGTTCCATTTACATATATTCCTTTCCGGATACCATTTATTGATTCTTGGAATATTCGTTCAGCGTAGACATTAAATAATAGAGGGGACAGGACACAGCCTTGCCTAACACCTCTGGAAACATTAATATTTTCAGTCAATTCGCCATTGCCCTTGACTTGGGCTGTTTGGTGCCAATACAAACTATTTATGCATTCAACCTCTTTGTCCTCTATTCCACTGGACAACAGAACCTCAAACATTTTGTCATGTTGTACCGTGTCGAATGCTTTTTCATATGTTAAACCCAATCGGGTAATTCGTTCGAGAATTATAGTGCGCACCAGATAGCCGGACGGACAGGATCAAATTCACTCCACTGCTTAATTTTTTCTATGATATTTTACCTTAGCTTAGTCTAACAATTTACAAAAGTAAACAAATGCTTAAGATTAAAATACAAATGCGATAATGTCAGCCTAAAGTATGGTATCGATCATATCGAACAATAATAAATCAAACATCTAAAGGTGTAAATGTTCGGATTTCCTCATACGTTCAATTTCCTACTTCGCTCTCTAGATCTTATTTATTACATTTGATGATAAATTGCAGCTGAAACAAATGAAAAATTATGATTTGAAATAGCAGTCCATCAGCTATCGATCAAGAAAATATACGGAAACAGGTGATAATTGAATGAATCATTACTACAAGGTTTTTTTTTTTATTATTTTTTTTATAAATAAATTATTTCGGAATTTTTTACAATTAAGAAAAAATGCATTGAAACAAACCACTCTACCAACCATTCTAATAAAAATCTAAATTCACAAAAAATTCTTGTGGATTTTTAATTTTATCCAAAATTGTTTTGACAATTTTCTTTATCCACTGCCACAACGGCAACAAATTAAATTCATAATTTATGGCTTGCATTTATGTTATTTTTAGTATTGTTGTTGTTTTTGTTGGTTTTTTTGTTATTATAAACGTTGATGGCAGCTCCATGTCTCTAGAAATTCAGTAGCATCCTCACAGATATGTATATGCATGTATACCATGAACATGTATTTATATTTGTTTGTGGGCGTTTTCTATGAAAACGCACTAGTTGTTGGTATTTGTCTTGCTGAAGAGAGTTCGTCTTTTTATGAGGGTCAAGGTTAATTTTAATCTAAACTGAAATATATAAACAGTTTTTGTTGTTAGGTATATTTGCATTGGTGTTTTTTTTTTTTTTTGGTTTATTTTCTTCGTCTTATTATTGTTGTTGTTTTATATAAATGTTTATATTTGGGATATTTCAATTGTGATTCTGTAGAAATTCAACAAAAATATTTAATTTTGTAATATGGAATGGACTTTCCATTAAATATGTCTCGGATTAATTAAAATCCTTTAACAATAGCATTTTGCTTGGAAATGGATTTAATCATATTCATATCATATTGTTACAACAATAAAACAATAGTGGGATTACAGCGAGTTGTTTATAATGAATTTTGTATTTGAATCTGTGAAATAAATATGTTGATGGGCTTCTATTGACGACTATAAGCACTGTGGAGGAACACAGATATGTAGGTGTTACGTGATATATTTTTATGTTAAAGAAATAATCCGTTGAAGAAACCTTGTAAGAATGATGGATAAACATTTGAAGAATTAAAATTATTCAACTTATTCACACTGAAAAATTAGCAAATAACAAAATTAGATGATAATCTGTCCATCATCGACTTTTGTTATTTGGTATTTGAAAACTGAATATTAGAAGCCCTCAGAGTCTTGAGATTAATTTGGTAATCTGATGTGTTAAAATGGTGGAAAAGATTTCCTACTACTATTACGCCGTTCAAAGATTTGTCAGTATTGAAATAAAACTGCGACCTCTAGCATGATTATGGTTACACTACCCACAATTAAAACTCAGGGATCCCTGTATATACTAGGCTGTAACTCTGTTGTCTGACCACGTATATCATCATAATTGACATCAATGGACAGGTCAAGCGTTCCTCTTCTAAATATAACTTAAAATGGTTGAAAAGGTTTCCGACTACTGTGAATAGTATGTAAGTTTTTTGACCCACAGACACCCAAATGACAAATTACAGTTACTTCTGTAATGTAATTAAAACCGTCAACAAGTTTTTCACCACTCGTAAACCTAAATATCAAATTACAGCGAATACGTTTAGCACATGTATTTTATATGTACGAGTAGAACCATGTATGTTGTTGGGGCAAGGACGCCCATTCAAATTAGCTCAATGCTTTGGGACCCACGTTTTATCACCGAGTCCGAAAAGCGTATCATACGACACCAATTATAGAGAAATCTTACATGGCTGGAATACTCAGGAAATTTTGCCTACATTACGCACAAGTGTACTTTTTATACCCTCAGTATTTATGCTAACGAGGGTACATACACTTTCATACGGCCACAATGTGCCTCATCGAAATAATGGTTTTAGACACCAAGTATGTTGATTTAGCCATGTCCGTCCGTCTGTCTGCCTGGCTGGGGCGCACGATATTACCTGATTACCTGATTTGGTCCAAAATTTGGCTTTCGTAATATTTTGTCCAAACTTAGTTTAAGTTCGAAGATGGCCCATATAGGTCCACTACCTGTAGTACCTCTCACAAAAAAAGTTCACAAATTTTCGCAAAAGTTATGCCCACGTCGTAATATTTCTACCAGACATAGATTATGGACAATATGGGTCCACTTCTTCGGATACCACCCACACAAAATTTCAGAAAAGTGCAGTTAAAGACCTCCTCTCGAATCGCTTTGACAACTTGCCTTCCATACTACGGTACAAGTTTCGTCATGGATACGATGACCCACTACAATGGCTAGTGGGCGCCTTTGCCGACAGAGATATACCCTCAGCCTCAGTGATTACAAGTCGTCACACCAAAAACCAAAGCGATTCTAGAGCAGGTCCTAAACTGAACTTTTCCGAAATTTTGTGTGGGAGGTTCCCGAAGGATTTGACCGATTGAGTCCATATTGGAACCTCATCTAAGTCTGGTAGAAATTTCACGAAGTGAAAAGTATGGACCGGGTGACGTAGGGGATGGAAGATACCAAGGAACGGTCCTGACCGGTCCCTCTTCCATCTTAAGTGGACACTGACCTCCCCGTGGTGTCACCTGGGGAACTGCCTTTAACACCCGTTAAAGGTAGTGAGCTAACATGTGCAGCGCGTTCACCCATAAGAACGTTAAAAACTTGGGTTTGGGCGTCGGGTTAGTAACCCTCCCCTAGAAAAAACAGACTACTATGAAAAAACAAAAGAAAAGAAAAACAAACCCCTCTAAAGTTGACGAACCCAGCAAACGTTTTAAGGACCATGATCTGCGAATCTGCACCTGGAATGTTCGCACTCTTTATAGAGAAGTCTTCGCTTTGGCAGACGTACTTGAAAAGTACAATGCCGATATTACTGCCATACAGGAAATACGATGGATTGGGAACGGCGTCACAACAACACCTAAAGGTGACACACTGTATTATAGCTGCCATGACGTAAAGCATGAGTTTGGTTGCGGATTTGTAGTTAGTCGGAGACTAAAACATCTAGTATCCAGCTTCACTCCAGTGAATGAAAGACTTGCTGCAATTCGAATAAAAGCTAAATTCTTCAACATCAGCTTTATTTGCGCTCATGCTCCCACTGAAGAAAAGGACGAACAGACCAAAGATATATTTTACGAGCGCTTAGAAGAAACTTATGACAGTTGCCCTGCCCATGACATTAAAATTATACTAGGCGATTTTAATGCCAAAATTGGAAAGGAGAATATCTTTGGCCCAACAGTCGGGAAATTCAGCCTCCACAGTGAAACATCTGACAATGGTATGAGGCTGATAGACTTTGCAGCTGCAAAAAACATGGTAGCTAGCAGTACCAGATTTAATCATCTCGATATTCATAAGGGCACCTGGCTGTCTCCAGATCAGAAAACAAGAAATCAAATTGATCATGTTGTGATAGATGGAAGACATTCATCGAGCGTGTTGGATGTACGATCGTTCCGAGGCGCAAACATTGATTCGGACCACTACCGCTTAAACGTAGCAAACAAAGCACGAACAGACTCAACGCGGAAGTTGGACATCAATGGGCTGCAATCACAACAGATAGCCACAGCATATTCCACTCAACTGGCCCAACTGCTTAATCAAAGCACTCCTCGTCCCGATAACATATCAGGACAATGGCAAAACAAAACACTCCATGCAAATAGCCGCAAAATCAGTACTTGGATACCAGAGACCTCCACCAAGGAATCCATGGTATGACCAGGAGTGTCGTGTTGCTACCGAAGAGAAAAATGCTGCATATAGGGCTACTTTACAATCAGTAGCAACGCGTAGCGCACAAGAGAGGTATCGGGAGAAAAGGATAGAGGAAAAACGTATTTTCCGCAGGAAAAAGAGAGAGATGGAAAAGCGGAAGTGTGAACAAATCGAGATGTACGGGAGACAGAATGAAGTGCGAAAATTCGACCAAAGAGTGAAACATCAAACTGATGGCTTTGGAACTGGCACATCCTCCTGTAGAGACCAGCAATGTAATCTGGTAACAGATACAGATAGCTTGGTCAGGATATGGAAGGAACATTTCTCCAATCTGCTGGTATCCAATAGTAGCAAAGACGATGATACCACAGATCCAACCCAGAAGATGGTATAGAATGTATACCGCCCGGCCAAGATAAGGTAAAAACAGCAATCAACCGGCTGAAAAATAATAAGGCAGCAGGAGGTGATGGCCTACCATCCGAGATGCTTAAAAGCGGAGGCATTACACTGATAAGGTGTATGAATCAGCTAGTTAGCTCCATCTGGCAGGAAGAACGCGTACCCGATGATTGGAACCTGACCATGCTGTGTCCCGTCCATAAGAAAGGAGATAAGACTTTATGCTCCAACTACAAGGGCACAAAGGCCTGCGTACATGAGCTGCCTCGCCTGCTTACCTTGCTTGCTTCTGATAAAAGAATAAAAAAGAAAAGGGCAACCCAGTCCGAAATTTGCTAGGCCTTCTTTATTCTTTTATTTTTATTATGTCAAAAATGAAGTAGGAAAGCAAGGCAACCAGGCGAGGTAGCTTATGTACGCAGGCTTTAAGTCTTCTCCCTATCGCCTACAAGATAGTGTCAGGGATATTGTGCGAACGACTAAAGATATGGTCAATGAAATAATTGGACCATACCAATGCGGCTTTAGACCTGGCAAGTCCACCATTGACCAGATTTTTACCCTGCAGCAAATCCTAGAGAAGACCCAAGAGATGCAAATCGACACCTACCTCAAAGCCCCCTACGTTCAAAGGCATTCCAAGCCATGTCTGAATTTGGTATCCCCGCAAAACTCATACGGCTTTGTAAAATGACTTTATCTGGCACTCGATCGTCAGTTAAAATAGGAAAGAACCTTTCCGAAGAGTTTTGTGCCAAAAGAGGTTTCAGCAAGGAGACAGCCTTTCGTGTGATCTTTTCAACATCCTGCTAGAAAAGGTTATACGAGAGGCAAACGTCAAAAGAAGTGGCACAATCTACACCAATAGTCACATGTTAGTTGCTTATGCTGATGATATAGACATCATGGAACGATCAGTAAAAGAAGTAACCGATACCTTTATGAAGGTCGAAGGAAAATCTGCTAAAGTGGGTCTGACGGTAAACGGCGAGAAGACCAAGCTGATGTTGTCGACGCGCAATGCGTCCATTGAGATCGGACCAACTGTTGAAGTTGGTTCCTATAATTTTGAGGTAGTAAAAGACTTCGTATACCTCGGCACCGCCTTAAACACAGCAAACGACATCAGTTGTGAAATAAAAAGAAGAATTGTATTGGCCAACAGATGCTACTTTGGCTTAAGTAAGCACTTTAAAAACAAAACCACAACTCGTCAAACAAAAATAACGCTATACAAAACACTGATACTACCCGTGCTGATGTATGGTTCCGAAGCCTGTGTACTTGCGCATGCATATAAGGCAGTGCTTGGCGTGTTTGAGAGAAAAATTCTTCGAAAGATCTACGGACCATTCTGCGTTGTCGGTTAATATGGACGTCGTATGAACCACGAGCTGTATCTGCTATACAACGACATCAATATTGTTAAACGTATCGAGATGCAGCGATTGCGTTGGCTAGGTCACATAATAAGAATGAGCTATGACGAACCCGCTAAAAAGGCGTATAAATTCGAGCCACATGGCGGTACACGCAGAATTGGCAGGCCTGAGCTTAGATGTAGCAAACAAGTGGATGAAGAGATGACAAGGCGCGGTATTCCAGAAAGCGAAGCACTAAACAAAGAGAATTGGAGACCTTTTCTTAGTTCGGTCTATGAAACAAATGTTCTGTAATGAGCCAGCTAAGTAAGTAAGTACGTTTAGCACTTTTATTTTATAGCAGAATCATGTTTATGCCCATTCAAATTAGCTCAATGCTTTGGAACATACGTTTTATCGCCGAGTCCGAAAAGCGTGTCATACGACACCAATTATAGAGAAATCTTACATAGCTGGAATACTCAGGAAATGTTGCATACATTACGCTGAAGGGTAGTTTTTATACCCTCAGAATTTATGCTAACGAGGGCATATACACTTTGATTCGACCAAAAATGTGTCTCATCGAAATAATGGTTTTTGATCCCTAGTATGTTTGGACGAAATGTGTTTCAGACAGTTTGAAGTCGATTTAGTCATGTTCGTCCGTCCGTCTGTATGGCTAGCGCGCATGATAACTCTCGACGGATTAACTGATTTGGTCCAAAATTTGGCTTTCGTAATATTTTGTCCAAATTTAGTTTAATTTCAATATGGGTCCACTCCTTTGGGTACATCCCACCCAAAATTTCAGAATAGTGCAGTTTTAGACCTTCTCTCGATTCGTTTTGATTTTTGTTGTAACAACTTGTATTAAGGCCTTTCATACTACGGTACAGGTTTCGTCATGGCCAAGTCCATACTTCTTGAGAAAATAGCCCGAAAGTTGTAAAAACCCCCTATGACTCCAAGTTTTGTGGTTGGAGCGCAAGATAACTCTCGAACGGATCTGACGATTCGGTCCAAAATTTGACCTTCGTAATTTTTTTCCAAACTTAGTTTAAGTTCGAAGATAACCCATATCGGTCCACTCCTTCAGGTACCTCTCACACAAAAGTAAGTAATTGTTTGAGAAATTTGTGCGGATTATAACTCTTAAAGGGAGTAACCGATTTGGCCCATACATTACACATCCGTATATATCTACCAGATATAGATCAGGTTTGAATATGGACTATATTTGTCCTCCTTCTGGTACCTATCACACACAATTTCGGATAAATTCACGTTAAGACCTGCTCTCGAATCACTTAGATTTTTGCTGAATCAACTTGCATTTGCTGCCTCAATTACGACGGTAAACGTTTTTTCAGAGGCAAGTCCATACTTTTTGAGAAAACAGCCCGATAGGAGTAAAAATCCCTTGTGGCACCATATGTAGTGGCTGGAGAGCACGATAACTCTCGAACTGATCAACCAATTTGGTCCAACATTTGGGCTTCGTCATATTTCGTCCAAACTTAGTTTCAGTTCGCAAATGGACAATACCGGTCCACAACTTCCGGTACTTCTCCCCAATATTTAAAAAAAGATTCGCTAAAATCGTATGCATGCTATCTCTTGAACGGGGCAACCAATTTGGTCCCAACTTTGGATATCCTAACATTTTGTCCCAATGTAGTTTAACTTTTAAAATGGTCCTTATCGGTCCTCTCCTTAGAGTACCTCCCCCACAAAAGTTCAACATTTGTGGCTAAGTGCAGACCGATGCTGTTCGTTGTGCTCCTGCTTACAGCGATATTATGTTTTCCGTGGACAAGACCATGATAAGAGGCATGCTGAATACAAAAGTTATACGATGACCCACTAAATTGGCTACAGAGATATACTCTCAACCTCAGTGATTACAAGTTGTCATAACAAAAACCAAAGCGATTCGAGAGCATGTCCTAAACTGAACTTTTCCGAAATTTTGTGTGGGAGGTACCCGAAGGATTTGACCGATTGAGTCTATATTGGAACCTCATCTATGTCTGGTAGAAATTTCACGAAGTGAAAAGTATGGACCAGATCGGTTACTCCCTTCTAGAAGTCTCGAGGGACATTCGATGAGGCACATTTTGCCCTATGAAAGTGTATATAGCCCCGTTAGCATTAATGTTGAGGTTATAATTATAGATCTGTTCATAGGGCATTCTGGTCCACGACTACCCAGTTTTAGGGTTTAGCTGTCGGGAGAGTCACTGATTCTTTTTTGTTATTGTCATGTGTTATAGCTTCTCTCCCATTATGGAATTTCCGTCTTTCGAAACCAAATATGTAGTAAATATCTGCATAAAAACATGCATTCATTCCCATAACCCCAAAGGGAAGGCCGAGACGCAATGGTCATTCTGATCTGTATTAATGAAACAATGTATCATTAAAAAGCAACAACAACACTAGCATAGAAATCGACATGAACATCGAGTAAAACAAGTGAATGCAAGTGAAAAATATTTCGTAAGAAAAAAAAACACAGAGAACACATAAAAACAATGCAAAAGGTGACTACTTGGGGTTAGCTATGGCATAACTCACAGTTGTAATAGAAAAACGAAGAAAGCCCATTCGAGAAGAGGGGCAAAAGGGGAGAAGTATTAAAGTTCTTTTACTTATGTATATCTGATGTATCTGTCGTCTGTTCATGCTTTCTATTTTCATTGCACTTGCAACAATTGCGGCTGTTCAAAGTTATTGTCTATCATTTATTTTTGTTGTTGGCGCTATTGTTGATGATATTATTTCTAATGCAGTCAGTCGGCTGGCTGAATGGCCCGCCTGCCTGCCAGACGTTGTTGCTGCTGCGTTTTGTGTGTCTCTCATTGATTTGTGTCTGATCTAAAAGTAGTGTTGCTGCCTCTTTGTGTTCTTTTGTTGCTTTTGTTGTTGTTGCTGCTATATTTCGTTGTAAGTTATTGTTGTCGTCGGCACTGTCGTTGCCGCTGTTTTAGTGGGCAATGAGCCAAATGAATTCCCTTACAATTGTTGTTGGTGTTGTTGTTATTTTGAGTATGTTTTTGTGTGTTCGATATTCCTTTGGTATTGTTATTATTTTTTTTTTTGCTACACTTGTTTATGTTGATCAAAGTTGTTATTATTGTTTTTGTTGTGTGATACAAATTGTAGACGCGCTCGACAACATTTTTTTGTACATTAACATGAGGCGAGGTATTTGAAAAAATTAAAACAAAATGAATGTAGTAAAATGTAAATAAGAGATAGGGACGGGGAAAACAATACCTCAAAGAAAGGGTTATTCATAGCGTTCTATTTGCAGTTCTTTAGTCACTGTTAAAACTCCAGACAAGGACGTCGGATGTTAACTTCCTAAATTTGGCAAATGGTATGAAACAATTTAAACAACTTCCATTTTAATGTTGAGGATTTTTCGTACATTTTTGTAACTTTTAGTTTCCATCTCTGATATGGTCTCATCATTGCTAACAACAAAAATAAAAATTTTCTCTATGTGTACCATAAGTTATGGCATGTGTATTCTCTTGAGAAAACCAAAAAAAGAGTCTCATCATAAAAAATGTGTACATCTCAAATTGTTGCTATTTTGTTATTGTTGAGAGGACTTTGGCCACTCGGTGTACAAAAGGCATATGGTTGATCATCATGATTGTATTTGTTGTTGTTATTTTTTTATTGCAGTTGTAAACATCTAAACAAAACCGTTTTAATTAAAGAATGTTGTAATATTGTTCTCTTTGAGTGCCGTTGAAATAATATAGACAGAAATTGTCATATTATGGGGGATGGCATCCCAATGTAAATACACGGAGGAATGAAAAACTAAAATTTAAAAAAAATATCCTAAGAATAAGATTTTGAGGTGGAAACCAATGGTTATCATTTTCATTTTGCACAAAGAATGATGTGAGTAGATACTTTATCGAGAGTTTAAAAATATGAAATATGAAGATGTTTCAAGAGTTTTCAGTAATAATAACTTAAGGTAGTGTACACGAATTCTAAAAAAACATCCCTGAAGGGACAAGGGTTCAAGGCTACACCACAACAGTGTCTACATCAATAACTGTTGGCTAAAGCGGTTGGAAAATCGTAAGAATAAAAAACAAGTAAAACAAGTAAAAAAGTGTCAGTCGGCTTTGCCGACAGATATATACCCTCAGCCAATGTGAAGTGAAACTTTCACCTATGGACAGATCGAATGTATTCAAGGTCTCTTCATAATTTGGTGGCCCTTTTTTGACATTTGAACTTGCCGACAAAAATGTGGATTAGGAATTAACTGCACTAAGACACAAATGTTTAACCTTTGTGGGGGAGGTACACTTAGGGAGGACCGATATGGACCATTTTAGAGGTTAAACTAAATTTTGACAAAATATTTGGAGATCCAAAGTTTGGACCAAATTGGTTGCCCCATTCAAGTGATATCGTCCTAGAATATTAGTGACATTTTTTAAATATTGGGGAGAAGTACCGGAAGTTGTGGACCGGTATTGTCCCATGTAACTAAGTTTGGATATAATATGACGAAGACCAAATGTTGGACCAAATCGGTTGGACAGTCCGAGAGTTATCGTGCTCTGCGACAGCCACATATGGAGACATAGGAATTTTTTACACCTTTCAGGCTGTTTTCCTAAGAAATATGGACTTGCCCCTGAAAAAACTTTTACCGTCGTAATGAAGGTAGCGAATGCAAATCGCTTCAACAATCAATCAAAGTGATTCGAGAGCAGGTCTTAAAGTGAACTTATCCGAAATTTTGTGTGAGAGGTACCAGAAGGAGTAGACAAATGGTAGATATATTAGGATGTGCAAAGTATGGATTACATCGGTCACTCCCTTCAAGAGTTATCGTGCGCACCATTTTTCCGAACATTTTTGTACTTTTGTGGGGGAGGTACCTAAGGGAGTGGACCGATATGGCTTATCTTCAAATTTAAACTATGTTTGGACAAAATATTACGAAGGCCAAATTTTAGACCGAATCGGCAGATCCGTTCAGAGTTATCTTGAGCTCCATGCACTACACACGGTAGTGGGGCTTTTTGCATCTTTCAGGCTATTTTCTCAGGAAGTATGGACTTGCCCCAGATGAAATTTTTACCATCGTATGAAACTTTTACAATGATTACAAATTGTTGCAACAAAAATCAAAGCGATTCGAGAGCAGGTCCTAATCTGAACTTATCCGAAATTTTTGTGTGGGAGGTACCCGAAGGAGTGGACCGATTGAGTCTATATTGGAACCTTATCTACTAAGTCTGGTAGAAAATTCACGACGTGCAAAGTATGGACCAAATCGGTTACTTCCTTCAAGAGTTATTGTGCGCTCAAATTTTTCGAAAATTTTCGAACTTTTGTGGGGGAGGTACCGGAAAGAGTGGACCGATATAACCCATCTTCGAACATAAACTAAGTTTAGACAAAATATTAAGAAAGCCAAATTTTGGACCGAATCGGTTGATCCGTTCGAGAGATATCGTGCGCACCAGCCGGCCAGACAGACAGAAGGACGGACGTGGCTAAATCAACTCCAAATTGTCTGAAACATACTTGGGGTATAAAACCATTATTTCGATGAGGCACATTTTGCCCGTATGAAAGTGTATATACCCTCGTTAGCAAAAATGCTGAGGGTATTAAAAGTATCAGTCGGCTTGGCCGACTGAGATGTACCCTCAGCCTGTGTGTATTGAAACGTCCATCTATTGGCAATATCGAATCTACGGATTATGGATTTTGCGGCGCTTTTTGAAATTTGCAGACAAAAAATATATTTGGTTTGAATCTCAAAACTGTTGCGGAGGATTAACTTGAAGTAATGGATTGACGTAGTCCATTTTGGAAGTGGATCTTATTTTGGGAGTAATTTCTTTTTGATAGATATCACTGTGTGTAATTTTTTGAGTCATAATTTATTAACCATATTCTGACTCCACAGTGTGATAGAACACCAAAAATGAGAAGACACGTGTCTCGCCGTTTATCCCTATCTCATCAACTTTCGCGGTTATAGGCCTCCAAAAGTTTGATGCTTTGATGTAAACAGGGTCATTTAGTCAGGACTCTATCTTCCAAACCGTTGGGAAATTTGAATTTATCTCAGAGGCAATGTTGTAGCTCTTGTCTCAAAGAACAAAAGTTGTAACACATATAATCCATCAAGCTTCATCTGCAAGGTCAAAATCGCCATGGTCAAATTTCTTTTAAAATTTTTTCTCAAGTTTTGTTATACAGCTTTCAAACCGATCAAAATTGAAGCAAACAACCAACTAGAAAAATGTACCTTAGATCTTAGTAAACAACTTTCTAGAACATACGAACTCTGTAGAAACGGATCTTAATGGTCAAAATAGCAAAACAATTGCGATTTTTATTCTCTTTTCTCGGCTTCTCCTCCATAGATATTAAACCGTTCAAAATTCAAGAAAATAATCAACCACAATATTGTAGCAAAGGCTTCAATAAACAACTTTCTGGAATATGCGAAATGTCTATGAACGGTTCTTAATGGTAAAAATAGAAAAAATCTTTTGAAAATATCCAATTTGTATACTTTTTTCTCCGACTCTGGTCCAAAGATACGCAACCGCCCAAAAATTAAGGATACAGTCAACTACAAAAATGTACCTTAGATTTCAGCAAACAAGTTTCTAGAACAAATGAAGATTCTAGGAACGATTCTTCAAGCTCAAAATTCGATTATTTTAGATCATTATTTCCTGTTCAGGTCCGTAAATAACAACCCTTTCAAATTTTCTTGAGTTTTTAACAGTTTGTTATTTCCAAACCTGAGCAGGGGGAATGTTAAAAATAATTTAATTGTTCGTGAATTTCAGCCCTGAGAATCATTCGTAGAATCTTCATATGTTCTAGAAAGTTGTTTACTGAAATCTAAGGTACATTTTTGTAGTTGACTATATACTTATTTTTTGGGCGGTTGGGTGTCTTTGGGCCAGAGTCGGAGAAAAAAGTATAAAAATTGGATATTTTCAAAAGATTTTTGCTATTTTTACCATTAAGAACCGTTCATAGACATTTCGCATATTCCAGAAAGTTGTTTATTGTTGCCTTCGCTATGCTATTGTGGTTGATTGTTTTCTTGAATTTTGAACGGTTTGATATCTATGGAGCAGAATCCTAAAAAAGATTATAAAAATCGCAATTGTTTTGCTATTTTGACCATTAAGATCCGTTTCTACAGGGTTCGTATATTCCAGAAAGATGTTTATTGAGATCTGAGGTACATTTTTGTAGTTGGTTGTTTGCTTCAAATGTGATCGGTTTGAAAGCTGTATAACAAAACTTGAGAAAAATTTTAAAAGAAATTTGACCATGGCGATTTTGACCTTGCAGATGAAGCTTGAAGGATTATATGTGTTCACAATTTTTGTTCTTTAAGACAAGAGCTACAACATTGCCTCCGAGATAAATTCAAATTTCCTAACGGCTTGGAAAATATAGTCCTGACTAAATGACCCTTTATACATTAAAGCCTCAAACCTTTGGAGGCCTATATCCGCGAAAGTTGATGAGATGGGGAAAAACGGCGAGACACATGTCTTCTCATGTTTGGTATTCTATCATACTGCGGTGTCAGAATATGGTTAATAATTTTCGTGGTGCACAGTGTATTCATGGCAATCATGAATAGAAAAAGAAGTTCACTTTTTAAAATTATTTTTCCGTGCGGAAAATTCCGAGGGAAATATTCATGATTGCCCTGATTGTGTCCACCAGTCATTTCAGTTGGTCTGAAAGCATGGACTTGTCCATGAAAAACATTATATAGAGCGTTTTTACAGCTTTCGGGCTATTTTCTAAGGAAGAATAGACTTGCCCCTGAAAAAACTTGTACCGTCGTAATGGCTGCAGCGAATAAAAGTTATTACAACACAGACCAAAGCGATTTGATAGCAGTCTTAAACTGCATTTTTAAGAAATTTTGTGTGAGAGGTACTCGGAGGAGTTGACATATATAGCCGATTTTCGAACCTGATCTATGTCTCGTAGAAATATAACGATGTGCAAAGTATGGACCACTACGTTCGAGAGTTATCGTGTGCACCATTTTAGTGAAAAGTTCGAAACTTTTCACTAAAATGACCCATCTTAGAACTTGATTTAAGTTTGGACAAAATATTACGACTGCCAAATTCGAGAGTCAGTGTGCGCTTCAGCCACTACACATGGTGTCATAGCGGATTTTTAGAGCATTCGGGCTATTTTCCCATAAAGTATGGACTTGCCCCTGATAAAACTTGTACTGCCGTAATGGTGGCACTTTTCCGAAATTTTGTGTGGGAGGTATACGAAGAAGTGGACCTATATAATTCATATTCGAACTTTATCTATGTCTGGTAGAAATATTACGATGTGTAAAGTATGGACCAAATCGGTTAGCCCCTTCGAGAGGTATCGTGCGCATAATTTTTGCGAACAATTTGAACTTTTGTGGGAGTGGACCGATATGGCCCATCTTCGAACTTAAACTCAGTTTGGAGAAAATATATATAATTGTTCAACAAACATCCCAGATGGGACAAGGGAGACTTCTCTTATATCAATGAATACACCCTGATTCATATTAGCTCAATGATATGGGACCTACTGTTGATCGCTGAGTCCGAACGGCATGTCTCTTAAGACACCACTTGTAGAGAAGTTTTACATGGCTGAAATACTCAGGAAATGTCGCCAACATTACTGAGGGGTATTTTGCCACCGTTGAAAATTGTTTGATGTTGCTTGGCCGGGAAAATGAACCCAAGACCTTCAGCGTGCGAGGCGGGTGTGCATACCATTGCACCACGGTGGCACCCTTGGACAAAATATTACTAAAGCCAAATTTTAAACCAAATCGGTTGATCCTTTCGAGAGTTATCGTGCGCTCCAACTACTAGACTTGGTGTCATAGCGGATTTTTACAACTTCGGGCTATTTTCTCAGGAAGTATGGACTTGGCCCTAATGCAACTTGTACCGTCGTGATTCGAGAGCAGGTCCTGAACTTAATTTTTCCGGTATTTTGTGTGGGTACCCGAAGGAGTTTACCGATAGACTTCATATTGAAATATCATCTATGTCTAGTAGAAATTTCAAGATGTGTAAAGAATGGACCATATTTATGAGTTATCGCGCGCATAATTTTAGCGAACATTTTCGAACTTTTGTGGGGGAGGTAGCTGAAGGAGTGGATTGATATGGCCAATCTTCGAATTTAAACTAAGTTTAGACAAAATATTAGGAAGGTCAAATTTTGGTCCAAATCGGTCGAGAGTTATCGTGCGCTCCAACCACTACCCTTGGTGCCATAGCTGATTTTTTCAACTTCGGGTTATTTTCTGAGGAAGTATGGACTTGGCCCTGAGGCAACTTGTACCGTGGTAGGGAGGCGGCACATACAAGTTGTTACAACAAAAATCAAAGCGATTCGAGAGCAGGTCCTAAACTGAGCTTTTCCGACATTTTGTGTAAGAGGTTCACGAAGGAGTAGACCATTAGAGTTCATATTGGAACATCATCTGTGTTTGGTAGAAATTTCACGATGTGTAAACTTACACTGTAAAGTGTGGACCAAATCGGTTACTACCTTTAAGAGTTATCGTTCGCACAATTGTAGTAGTGGATCGATATGGCCCATCTTCGAACTTAAAGTAAGTTTGGACAAAATACTACGAAGGCCAAATTTTGGTCCAAATCGGTTCATCCGTTCGAGAGTTATCGTGCGCTCCAGCGAGCCAGACGGACAGACGGACGAACATGACAAAATCGACTCTAAATTATCTGAAACGGATTTCGTCCAAACATACTTGGGGTCTAAAACCATTATTTCGATGAGGGAAATTTTGCCCGTTTGAAAGTGTATATACTCTTGTTAGCGTATATGCTGAGGGTATAATAAGCTAAAAAACATATGGGGATTTCTGAGCAAAATCGGACACTTTTTTAAAATGAGGTTTTTGATTTCCTTTATTTTTTGCTGTGATGCTGCTCATCAGCAGAACATTTCAGTATACCTTCAGATTTTTTATGAATAACGGTTCCAGAGCTATAGCACCTTGAAAAAGTCGAATTCTGTAAAAACTATATTGGTCCAACTTGATTTTTTTTTACATTTTGCACATTGGGCTTGGATCCAATTTCGCCGATTTAATATTTGGTGCACCAAACACGCAAATTCTGTTCGATTTTGATGTAATTTGGACAATGTCACTAAATTTGGAGTCAAAATAAGTTTTTCAAATTATATTGAAATCGGTTCAGATTTAGATACTGCCCCATATATATTTTCGCCAGATTTGATATATTTGCTGCACCAAACACGCTATATACGTAAAATTTTGATGAAATTTGGAATGTGTGACTGAATTTGGTCTAAAAATAAAGGTTCCAAAATATATCGGAATTGGTTCTTATTTGGATATAGCTCCCGTATATATTTTCGGCCGATTTCACGTATTTGCTGCACTAAACACACTTTATATGTCCGATTTCGATGAAATTTGGAATGTGTGACTGAATTGTGTATAGAAACAAATGTGCACAATTATATCGAAATCGGTACACGATTTCACGTATTTGCTGTACCAAACACCCCATATATGTCCGATTTCGATGAAATATGGAATGTGAGACTGAATTCGGTCTAAAAATAAATGTGCCAAATTATATCGGAATTGGTTCAGATTTGGATATAGCTCCCATATATATTTTCGGCCGATTTCATGTATTTGCTGCACCAAACACGTTATATCTGTCCAATTTTGATCAAATTTGAAATGTGTGACGGAATTTGGTACAGTAATAAGTGTACCATATTATATGGAAATCAGTTCAGGTTTATATAAATCCCCATATATATTTTACATATTCACAGTGGTGTAGGGTATCATATATTCGCCCGACTTTGATCCTCTCCTTACAGGTTTTGTATTAAACTACGCTCAATTACAAAAATGTTTAGTCCTATTTGGTAGTGGGATTCGAATAATTACTATTTTTTCTTAATTTTTTACAATTTGTCAATAAAATGTTTCCCTTATACCAGTGTGAAACGTTTGTTACTTTAGGAATTTATTTTAAACATCTTAAAAACTGCGTCATTTTTTGATTTTGCTGTTCACAGCAAAAAATAAAACAAATCATTTTGAAAAAGTGTCCGATTTCACTCAGAAATCCCCATATGTATATTTTCCACTTTTTTGGAACTGTTGTGGTGAAAGAAAATCCAATTTCAACGCACTTCTTATTTTTATTTTATATTATTTTATTTTATTTTATTTTATTTTATTTTATTTTATTTTATTTTATTTTATTTTATTTTATTTTATTTTATTTTATTTTATTTTATTTTATTTTATTTTATTTTATTTTATTTTATTTTATTTTATTTTATTTTATTTATTTTATTTTATTTTATTTTATTTTTATTTTATTTTATTTTATTTTATTTTATTTTATTTTATTTTATTTTATTTTATTTTATTTTATTTTATTTTATTTTATTTTATTTTATTTTATTTTATTTTATTTTATTTTTATTTTATTTTATTTTATTTTATTTTATTTTATTTTATTTTATTTTATGTTATTTTATTTTATTTTATTTTATTTTATTTTATTTTATTTTATTTTATTTTATTTTATTTTATTTTATTTTATTTTATTTTATTTTATTTTATTTTATTTTATTTTATTTTATTTTATTTCATTTTATTTTATTTTATTTTATTTTATTTTATTTTATTTTATTTTATTTTATTTTATTTTATTTTATTTTATTTTATTTTATTTTATTTTATTTTATTTTATTTTATTTTATTTTATTTTATTTTATTTTATTTTATTTTATTTTATTTTATTTTATTTTATTTTATTTTATTTTATTTTATTTTGCTCTCAAGATTTGATCATGCGAACTTCTGATACGTAGCCGAACACACTACACACTAGGGCACGCGTATGAACATTAAGGGCTGTTTAAACGCTTACGTGTGCTTACGTGTGTACCATCAACTGTTCTTTGTTTATATTTTTTTTTTTTTTTGTTAAAAGACCTGGCCAACGGATTGCTTTGAACACACAACCCTCGAATAATGACTTACGGATCCTAATTTTCTCTGGGGAAAGTCGTCTGTATAGATGACCAGGAGGGTGTCTTTGTAAGCGGCCCGAAGAACTTCTATAGAGACGATCGTTATGGACGCGTATATAGACCAGAAGTTGCCCACTAGAGCAACTTTATATGCGACCAGAAATATGTCTTCTTGGACGACCGAAGAGTTTATAGACGTCATTATAGGGGACCAGAAGATAGATTGTTAAATAGATAGATAGTTAAATAGATAGAAATTAAATAGAGAGATTACTCACCTTACTTACTTAAACCGTAATAACTGTAAAATTTTAATCAGGATCATATATATGAAGAAATATGTATCTAATTTCTGTTTGTTTAAGGTTCCACTGTACTATTTTATGGCACATGTTAGAATGTTTGTATGGGACTTGTTTGAAAAACATTTTTAAATATTCAATGACATTTTTTGTTATAAAAATAAAATATACATACATAGATATATGTTTGTTGCCGATAGCATAAAACAATACCTATTTGTCTTCGTCAACATATTGTTATTGTTGTTTGTTAAGGTTTTGTAGTTCGAGTTGTTGCCTTGTTGTCAGTGCGTGAGCGTGAGTGTAGTTGTTACGTATAGGAAATGTATGCCGACTAATACATCATTGTTCTCATAGAAATAAATCAGTAGTTGTATGTGCGGGTGTTCTATTCATATATAGATATCTATGTATATACAGTCATATAGTACACGGATATGTATTTTAATGTTTGATGATAATGCTATTAGCTATAAATGAATCCTTGTATTTTAGAAATTAAATGAAAATAAATAATTAACGAAAAACTTCCGGCTATAAAGTTAATGTAATTCTTTTGTCTTTAAACTATATTAAAATCCTTTCCTCTATATAGCAATTTGAAGATATATAATTAAAAATAAATATTTTATTACAAATTTTTAATAATACCAATAACTTAATAAACAAATCTCATTTAACAATAAACCTTCATGTATTGAAAAATGTGTGCATTTAATTTTTAATATACAATTAATTATATACATATATTTATTTTTTGAAATTAATTTATTTTTCTACGTGATTTTTCCACAAATTCCGATTATGTTTCATTGAATTTATTTTCTTCTTTTTTTATTATTCATTTTTGCAGATTTTATGATTTATGTTGTTGTTGTCGTTGTCGCCTCCCTCAGCCACCACAAGCACCAGCACCATCACCACCAAAGCCATAGTCATCATCGTCATCAACATCAGCATCATCACAAGTTTCATTACAACCACGACCATCATTACCACAATAATAATAACAAAAATAAGAACAATAAGAACAACAACCACAAGAACCACCTTCAAAGCCACCTACAAACGAACCACAACAGCCACAAACTTAGACTCAGTTTTGGCCAAAATCCGAAACAACAACAACAGCAACCAAAGAGTGGGCAATAATCGCCTCCCCCAATCAAATCGAATAATCAGAATTCCCGCTTTAGAGCCGCCATTCAACCACCAACAAACACCACAAACCATAAAGCAAATTCATCAGCCATTAATGAAAAACGAAACAAAAAAAAAGTAAAATAAATCAAGCAAAAAAATACAACAACAATAAAGCAAACTGATAGTCCAAAATTATAAATCATCGACGAAAGACACCGACAGCAAAACAAAAAACCAAAAAAAAAAAAAAACTAAAGAACAAATCATCAGCATTAAAATTCAGTATCAAAAAAAAAACATCATCGTCATCGTCCATTGCCATCGTCATCATCAACGTTTGTGTTGTAGTTGCCCGTAAAAATCCAACACCGATTCCCTTATCCTCGTCCTCGCCACCTCTGTCGTCATCATGGCTACCATTAACTCGGTAAGTATTTTGAAATACATAATTCTTTTCGTTTTTATTTTATTTGAAATGCTTTTATTGATTTATTTTTGTGTTTTAATGTTGTTGTAATACACATAAAGAACTTATGAGAAGATGATTACAAACATACAAACGAACATGTGGTCATTATGATCACACATGCGGAAATTTGTTTGCTCTTTTTTTCTTGTTCGGAAAATTTAATTTTATAGGCTTTTAATGATTCACTTAGGATTCCCTTTTTATGGGCGGACATTTTTTTCATAGGCATTCTATATTAAGCGGAATGATGGCTATTTTCAAAATGCCGACCCATGAACAGAAAATACGTTGGCTTTCTAGAGACATACATATATACATGTATGTGTACATAAATAAATATTAAATCTATTTTTTAATGTTTTATGCTATCGCCCCTCAGCAATATTGTCTTGTTCTCTTCAAAATGTTAATTTATTATAAAAAATTTGTAGAAACAATTTTCAAAACTATTCCAAAATTCTAATTCGTTACCTACTTTGCCTATGTACCTCTACTATATTAATCATACGATCAATGTTCTCTTTGTGAAGATAAATTTAAAATGTCTCCTCCCTCCCCCAAAAACTGCTGACCCTTAAATGTTATGACAAAAGACAATTAGCATTTTAACCGCAAAAATAAAAAAAGATGAAAGACTTTGCCATAAAATTTATAACACAACAACAAAATGTCACATTAATTTTCAAATTTTTGAAAAATATTTCATTATCAATTAGAATTTGTTGTGACAAAAAGATTTATAGCATTTTAAATAGAAATGGATAAATACATTATCGTTTTCAGTGAATACTTCTCGTGGTTTCTAAAACTGAAGAAAATTTATTCCAGGAACGTAGAGAAAATATATACGACATATTTCAGAAAAACTTTTTAGAATGGACATGCTTTTTGTAACAAATGATTTTAAATTAAACATAATATACATACATACATATGACAACGGTTTAAAGAACATGCACTCAACGATCAAAGAATTTGATATGTCAAAAAATTTTGATCGCTTTATTGCTTGATTTGTTTAGTTATTGCCTCTCATGGGTTATGGACTTAACCAATAAAAAAAATTGCAAAACCATTCATGAGCTGGGTCTAAACTGCACTTTTGACAAAAATGTTGATCCGCTCGAGAGTTACGTATGCACCAGACAGTTCTTTCGTACCGGATTGACCCGACACCAAAAGTGTTTCAGCTAGCGGCTGCCAAACCAGCATTATATGCTGCTACAACAACAACAGACAACGATTTTTTTCGGGATACATTTTTGATTGCATATATCTTATTAGGCCATATACATATGTATGAGCATATAAATTTATTTCTACATCTATTAGATAGTCAAACACAACTCAATGTCCAAACACGAAATAATGAGTTTCGCGCCATACAAAGCAGCGGAGCCAAACCATATTTGCCTGACCCTACTTCAGGTGGAAGGGTGCTATATTTCGTCCAAACTAGTCAAAATTTTCACCGCTGGCATTGGGCAAGGAAAGTCTTTTTGCCCTAAACCGGCAAAGCAAGTTACGCAAAACCAAAATTATACCGCCCGATAAGTTTAACCTAATTTTTACTGAAAGTATTGGAATGGGTGGTCCACACCATTACACTGTGCAACAAAACTCAATTTTTTCAAAATGATGGAAAAACCGAAAATGGCAGAGCTAAAAAGAGGAACACAAAACTTCGGAAAAGTTCAGTTTAGGGCCATCTCTCGAATAGCTTTGATTTTTGTTTTAGCAACTTGTATTCACTGCCCCCCCATACGACGGTACAAGTTTCATTAGGGGCAAGTCCATACTTCCTAAGGGGTAGTGTATATTGAAACCTGTGTATATTGAAACAATTTTTCCCAAAAAAATGTATTTACGGGGTTTTAAAAATTTTGGGCGTTTGAACCGACAAAAATGTTGATTAAATATCAAAAGTTTTGCGGAGGAGATACTTAAAGGAATGGATCGACATTGACCATTATGGAAGTGGATCTCCACCCACTATATATGGTGCCATAGGAGGTTTTTACACCCTTCGTGCTGTTTGTCCAAGAAGTATGGACTTGACCCTGAAAAAATTTTTACCATCGTCATTGAGGCAGCGAATGCATGTTGCTTCAACAAAAATCAATGTGATTCGATTGCAGGTCTTACCGGATGGAGTGGACAAATATAGAACATGATCTATATCTGGTACATATATTAGGACGTGTAAAGTATGGACCAATTCGGTACTTCCTTCAAGAGTTACCGTACGAATAATTTTTCCGAACATTTTTGAACTTTTGTGGGGAAGGTACCTGAAGGAGTGGACCGATATGGCTTATCTTCGAACTTAAACTATGTTTGGACAAAATATTACTAAGGCCAAATTTTGGACCGAATCGGCAGATCCGTTCGAGAGTTATCATGCGCTCCAACCACCTCAGACGGTGTCATAGTGTTTTTTTTGCAACTTTCAGGCTATTTTCGCAGGAAGTGTGGACTTGCCCCTGATGCAACTTGTACCGTCGTATGGAGGGCAGTGAATACAAGTTGCTAAAACAAAAATCAAACTGATTCGAGAGCAGCTCCTAAACTGAACTTATCCCAAATTTTGTGTGGGAGGTACCCGAAGGAGTGGACCGATTAAGTCCATATTGGAAGCTCATCTAAGTCTGGTAGACATTTCACGATTTGCAAAGTATGGACCAAATCGGTTACTCGCTTCAAGAGTTATCGTACGTACAAATTTTCCGAACATTTTCGAACTTTTGTGGGGGAGGTACCGGAAGGAGTGGACCGATATAACCCATCTTCGAACTTAAACTAAGTTTGGACAAAATATTACGAAAGCCAAATTTTGGATCGAATCGGTTGATCCCTTCGAGAGTTATCGTGCGCTCCAGCCAGCCAGACAGGCAGACAGACAGACAGACAGACGGACGGACATTGCTCAATCGACTCCAAATTGTCTGAAACACATTTCGTCCAAACATACTTGGGGTCTAAAACCATTATTTCGATGAGGCACATTTTGCCCGTATGAAAGTGTATATACCCTCGTTAGCATAAATGCTGAGGGTATAAAAACATGTATTAGGGATAAAATCCGACTTCATCTTAGTAAATATTAAGAGAAACATTCCCAACGATATGCTCAAATACAAACAACGTACATACGTTTAAGGCAGATCAGTGGAAATCGCATTACATGAGATATGTTTTACCAGTGTTGCCGAATTTGAAGATTTATCGTCATTTTGAAAATTTTTTGGCCCAAAATTGAGAAATGACGATTTTATGAAATAAAATATGATAACTATGTACATATGTATATTTTATCCAAAATTTCACGAAAGACATTAAGGGAAACTATGTTTATAGCCATTTCCACCCATATTGGCGACATTTAGGTACATATCTGGAATGAAGGCGTTTTAAGGGGTTTTGCATTTCCTTCGAATTATATCAGCTGAAAATGTTCGTTTAGGATTGTTAATGGATGAAAATCTTCCTTCCTTGAAAAGTTTTGAAGATAAAACGGGAATTGTATGTACCTCGTTGTCGAAAAAATTATGAGTCCAGCTTTCTTCACTTTCTACTAATGCCCTCTTTAAGCGGACACTCAGTCAGTTTTGGATGACAGTTTTTATCAATGTCCCACCAGCTGTTATTCAAGCTTTACCTTTACAAAACTCAATAACCATTGGGACAACTCTCATCTTGGGAAAGTTGTTTTAAAAGATATTTGAGCGATATTGGGTTAGATTTATTGCTGTGGGTTGTATATCTTATGTATTCAGTATCATTTACATACTGCCTGAGAAAAAATTGTTTAAAACGGCGTTTACACCTAGTTTTGAAACATTTTGACGATTCAAATTTTATTGACGATTTGACGAAGGTTAGATGGGGGGAGGGGGTTGTTGGGATAAGATCACCTCTACTATGGATTATTAAAATAAATATTCTAGTAAATCGCTTTGATTTTTGCTGTAACAATTTGTACTTGCTGTCAATACTTCCTGAGAAAATAGCCTGACCCTTAAATTTTGGGGGGAGGTACCGAAAGGTGTGAACTGATAGTGTCCATTTTCGAACTTAAACTAAGTTTGGGCAAACATTTTACGAATCCCAAATTTTGGACCGAATCACTTAATCCGTTCGAGAGTTATCGTGTGCACCAGCTACTACACATGGTGACCGAAGGGAGTCCTTTAGAGCTTTCTGGCATTTTTCTTACGAAGTATAGATTTGCTCTTGCAAAAACTTGTACCGCCGCAAATGGGGCAGCGAATATAAGCTGTTGAAAAAATCAAAGCGATTCGAGAGAAGGCCTCAAAACTGCATGTTCCGAAATTTTGTCTATATTCGATTCGTTAAATCTAGTTCGTTTGAACGACTAGTTCAAAATATAGTTCAGTGGACACCGGTTGTTTCCGTGAACGAACTGCGAATGAGTTATATTATCTCTTTGTTTTAATAAAATAAATCATACGCAAACGAACTGAACTAGTTCACTAGATTTAACAACTCTATATTCGAACCTGGTCTATGTCTCCCAGAAATATTATGATGTGCACAGTTGGTCCATACTTCCCGGTTGCTGCCCTCGAGAGTTATTGTACGCACCATTTTAGCGAAAAGTTTTGAACTTTTGTGGGGGTGGTACCCGAAGAAGTAGACTGGCACGTCTTTGAACTTAAAGTATATTATAAAAAAATATTGTGAAGACCAAATTTTGGACCGAACCGATTGATCCATTCGAATTATCGTGCGCTCCATCCAGACAGACGGACGGACATTACAAAATCGTCCCCAATTTGTCTGAAACGGGGATCTATTATTATTTTTCGAAGAGGGTCATTTTGGTCGTATGCAAAATGTACCCCTTTAATGGCCCGCATGTGGGTTATGAAATCAGCAACCCAAGAAATATAGGTCAAAAATAGATTTTGGCCAGATTTTTTGGAAAATTTGCCACTGTGCATAGACGCGGTTTTTGGAAATTTTTAGTCAAGGAATTCCGGCTATTAAAAAGCAGCTCTCGTAGAGGAGTTATTTGAAGTGATGGACCGGTGTACTTTTTTTTTTATTTATTTATATATTTCAATTCAATTTCATTACAATATTTATATGTCGCCCCAGCGCCTTAAAGCTATAGGGGCTAATGTGTTTGATTATAATTCAAGAACGGAAATTATATAAACAAAATTATTAAATTATTTGCTATTTTTTTAAAGTAGAGAAAATATATATTTAAAAGAAAATTAAATTACTCCAGAAGCATTCCTGTGTTTGCCAGTAAAAACGATTTTAACTGAAATTTAATGAAATTTCTGTCAGATTCTTATTGTCGTTCGGAAGATGGTTATATTCCAGACAACCATTATGTTCTATACATTGTTTTGTGACTTCTAATCGGCATCTCTTTACCCTTAGATTCGAGCAGTTTCTGGTATCTACCAAATTTTGACTAACGTTAAATAGAATTGACGTATGTCCAATGTTCTTAACAGCTTTAAACATATATGTTAGCAACTGCAATTTATAAATACCGTACAGTGGCAAGATATTTTTTGATACATTACCATATAGACGAAGTGTGGGAAATAATCGAGGTAAATTGTATACAGTTTTGAGAGCATTATTTTGGAGTCTTTGTAATGATTTAAAATTAGTGGTTTTCTTGTAGCCATAAATTAGTGCCATGTAGTTGAAATGACTTTGGATCAAAGAGTTATAAAGCAGAAGTTTAGTTTCGACGCTAAACTAATTTATGTGCACATTACATGACAAATTATTGTGCATATGAATGCCCAAATATTTTAATGATTGGCTTTCATAAATAATAGTTTCTCCAATTGAAAAATTGAAATGTAGATAATTTTGTGGACATCGGGGTCTAAATCTTATGATTTTTGTTTTGTTGGAGTTAATGACAAGTTTATTAATCCGACAGAATTCAGTTAACATTTTTGCATCATCTTCCATTTGGCCTTTTAATATAAGTTCGTGGTTATACGGATATAAAAGAGTTATGTCATCGGCATACATGATTAATTTTCCATGAATACTTAGCTTAGATATGTCGTTAAGATAGAGAGTAAATAACATGGGTCCCAATACGCTTCCTTGAGGTACTCCGTGCTGTGCAATACCAATATTTCCTCTCACGCCATTGATTTCAACAAATTGCTTCCTGTTTTTTATGTAACCTTCCAAAAGTTTCAGTTCTTTGCCTTGAATACCATAATATGGCAGTTTTGAAAGTAATATACGGTGGTCAATTAGATCAAAGGCTTTCGAAAAATCATAAAACACAGCACCTACTCCTCCGAAACATCCATCCAGGCTTTCACAGATTCTGTTTACAACGTTTACTACGGCCTCTTGGGTACCACTGTGTTTTTTGAACACGAATTGCATAGAAAATAACTTGCCAATATTTTCTCTTTAAATTTTCTTAGGGATTGAAGCTCGCCATTCTCCCATGGTGTTAGTAAGGTTTTTGAATTTACTTTGATTTCTTTTGTAGTACTGTGCGTGCTTATACCTTCTGAAATTATGGATACGATATTTTGCATATCGATGGAAGGATTTCCTGAATATATGAAATCTGCTGTATTATTTCGAATATGTGATGTTTTATTATTATAATTACCCAGCTTTATGAACTTCCTAGTTATCTGACTATTTTTTATATGACTTCTTAATCGACACCATATAATGTTGTGGTCTGAAAGTTCACATTCGATTGAGTCAATACACATCCTATTTGCCACATTGCTATAAACATGGTCTATAGACTTTTTACTCATAGGTCTCGTAATTAATGTGTGACATGTTTCATAGTCCACAGAAGCAAGAGTCGAATAAATGTCAGATGATTCACTCGGATTAAGCTGGTCTATATTCGAATCTCCAACAACTATAGACGCTGTACCATAACTACCACATAACTCATTCTCTAAGTACTCAACAAATGTGTTAACATGACATTTCGGGGAACGGTAAAAACATGTAATTCTCAATTGATGATGAATCTATCCAAGGAAATTCTAATAGATTCAATAAAGTTTTGACTTTCACAGAGTTCAACTGAATATGCCAGATTCTCTCGTATATATACGGAGGTTCCTCCGTACCCATCAAAACGACAACTGTGTATGGCATTATATCCTGGAATTTTATACAATTGTGTTAAGTCTCTCTTAAACCAGGTTTCCTGAACCGCTATAATGTCAGGAAGAACAGGACATTGTGCAATAACTGCTTTAAATTGACTAAAGGAGGATATGCTTCTGGAGTTCACAGACGTGATATTGAAAGTGGAAATATTGGTTTTAGAAAAATTTTTTGCAAATAAATCTATATTTTCAAAATATTTATTATTATCCAACATTATATTGAAAAAATTAAAGAAAAATTATTCGAATATATATATATATGATATGATATATATGATACGAAAGTACATGGGTCATCTTTCTCCTTATCAGTATCTTCATCATCATCTGAAACTGGCACCATTCTCATCGACCTTCTTCTAAGAAATGTGTTTGTAGCAGCTTGTATTAATAAGTCATCAACGTCTTCCTTTCTTCGAATCAACTTTGGCTTGTTTATGGCACTTTTTTTGGCATAGATTTTATTTCCATTTGTATATATGAAATTATATCCGACGGTTTTCAATGTCTTGGTGTAATTAAATAGTTGAAGTGACTCTTTGCTCAAAAAATCAATCACAAATATAGACTTAGTATTTTCATGTTCTTTAAGATTTTTCTTAGCTTCCATGAGCTTATTTTTTGCAGATTTTGTGTTAAATTTGACTATCAATGATTGATATAAATTAGGGAACTACTTCTTTCTATAGTTATTGAGCCCATCAGCATTATGATCTGAAGCATGGGTTTGGCCACGAAAAACATTATGTCGCTGTAAACGGGACCACAAGAACTACCATCGGTAAACGTTACAAAGCGATTCCCGAACAGCCCTTAAACTGCTATATCGCTCATTTACTCAAAGAGTGACACATTTCGAAAAATCAAGTTTCGAGAAAAACGTGTTTTAAGTTGCCGATTGAAATTTGACTTCCCAACATAAAAAGGTTATTACACAAAAAATAAAATAACGAATTGGACCATCTTTTGAAAGAGCTAGCCAGATATCAGTGCTAAATTTCCGTGCAAGATCAAGCATGATTTTAGGTGTTTTAGAGCTTCATAAACTCAAAAAAACTTTTTTGATGATTTATGCCAAACTCCAAAAAAATAAGCTGTAAATCGTTGAGTTTTAGAGATATCATCTAGAAAATTTGACAGGAGAAGTAGTAAAAAAAAATAGAAATTGTTAACTCCAAAACCCCATTTTTTGAGTTATGGCACTCTTTGAGTAAATGAGCGATATGACCTTAAAAGCGAAATTAACACAGTTTCAAATGACAATAAAAAGTGCCACCACTCACTTGGCTATTTGTCCGCATTTGTCCATTTTGCGTTTTTCTTTCTGCAATATTACAAAATTTATAGACCATTCCGAAATGAAGTGTCACTTGCGGAACATTAAATCTTTATGACAGATAATAAATCTTTTGGCACAAAGTACCTTCATTAATTGTACACAAAAATAATTCACAACAATAAAATGAAAACAATTCACATAATTATGTCTAAATAATACTTGTAAATGATTATTTAATACATCATTGACAAGTGGACAAGAAATAAATAAATGAAATAAAGAAACGCAAATACCAGAAAATAAATGGAAAATAAAATGTATTAACACCCACTGCCGCCCAAAATGATGCAATTCTAAATATAGGCAAAGTAAACGGGTGAGAGAGTGTAGTTGTTGTCGCCAGTCAAAATATTGAATATACCATAGGAAGATGTACATATGCAAGGCATTCTTAAAAATATTAAAAAATGACGTTTATGAATTACATACATATCTGAATGAAAAGATTGTGTTCCTCGGAGAGCGAGGGGACATAATTCCAAAATCACTCAATTTTGAAAAAAAGAACATTTCTTTTGGCATACTTTCTATTGTTTTGTTTAGCATTTCCGCTTTTTTGCTAGCATGTGTCCTACACAAAAATTATCATCTATCTTTGTCACAATGGGATGTTTTAAAGCTCATATTTGTTAGTAAACGGATGGGAATTTATTTTAGAAATGACAAATATTATAATATTGGTGGTGTTTTTTATTGCCATGGCTGTTACAATTTTGTTCTGTTTTTCAAAATAGTCTGGCTTAATCTAATTTGGGGAAGATTTGGTATTGTCGCCAACGGATAAGGCAAAGAAGTCTATAGTTTCGTCTAATGTTTGGGTATAAAAAGTGGTGCAACTTCGGTGCAGCATATCCTCACAAAACAAAGAAAAAATGGAACTGATGAATTTTTCTGCCTTACCATTTGACGACCGCTGGCAGACTATATGAACACATTATTTTTTACCAGAACAAGTAAAAGGGTATCAGTCGGAGTTGGCGAGAGTGGTTTTTTGGTGGTTTTACAAAATCGATGTCGGATTTTTTATGTAGCACCCCCTAAAATGTTTAGTTTTGTTAGATTTTAAGATTGCCAAAGTTTGAGTACAATCGGAATATGCTAACACGTGCCACTGGGGCCTCAAAATTTCCATCGGCCCTATATATTATTATCTAAAATTCTGACTCTATTTGCAAAATTTTTTGTAGGATTACTTGTTTAGCCACAGGAATGAACTAGTAAATTTTCTTCATCGTTTTTTCAGGCGTCAACTGAAAAGGTCCTACTTCAAACATAAACCAACCTTAGACCAGGGTTTCGGAGTCGGAGTCGAGCAATTTTGCTGATTCGAAAAAAATAACTCGACTCCGACTCCGGGCAAAATTGTTTAAATTTATCAAATGAATGAATGAAACTTTCTAACAGAGCTCCGATTTGCTCATTTTTACTTGCGAGTGAAACGTACTCGCAAGTGGGAGTACTCGAAGAGTGCGAGCAAAAAGTATGGTTTGCTCGTTTTTACTCGCGAGTGGGATTACTAGAATAGTACGAGTTTTAAAAGAAGTTTACTTTACTCGAAGAGTAAAATGGAGTAGGAAAAATTTATTAATTGTGGTAGCGACTATGTGGTAGCGAAGTGGTTTGGTCAAACAAAATTTATTAAGCTACTGTTACCAATTATTTCATTTTTTCTTTGTCATAAACATTTTGTATGTTAGGAGATTTCAAATGAAAACTTATACATAGACAAATAAAAGAGAAATTGTAGTGTGCTTGTTATACCCTCAGCCTTTAGGCTAAAGAGGGTATTTACACTTTGATACGACCAAAAATGTGCCTCATCGAAATAATGGTTTTAGACCCCAAGTAGGTTTTTACGATATCCGTTTTAGACAATTTTGAGTAGATCTAGCAATGTCCGTCCGTCTGTCTGGCTGATGCGCACGATAACTCTCGAACGGATCAATAGATTCGGTTCAAATTTTGGGTATCGAAATATTTTGTCCAGATTCGATTTAAGTTCGAAGATGGGCCATATAGGTCCACTCCTTCAGGTACCTCCCCCACAAATGTTCATAAATTGTCGCAAAACTTGTGCGCACGATAACTCTTATAGGGAATAACCGATTTGGTTCATACTTTGCACATCGTGCAATTTCTACCAAACTTAGACGAGGTTCCAATATGGACTCAATCGGTCCACTCCTTCGGGTACCTCCCACACAAAATTTCGGAAATGTTCAGTTTAGGACCTGGTCTCGAATCGCTTTGATTTTTGTTTACGCAAGTTGTATTCGCTGTCCTCTATACGACGCTGTAATATTCATTAGGGGCAAGTCCATACTTCCTGAGAAAATAGCCTGAAAGTTACAAAAAACATATGACACCGTGTGTAGTGGTTGGAGCGCAAGATAACTCTCGAACGGATCTGCCGATTCGGTTTAAAATTTGGCTTTCGTAATATTTTGTCCAAACTTAGTTCAAGTTCAAAGATGGATTGTATCGGTCCACTCCGTCCGGTACCTCCCCCACAAAAGTTCGAAAATGTTCGGAAAATTTGTGCGTACGATAACTCTTGAAGGAAGTAACCGATTTGGTCCATACTTTGCACATTATGAAATTTCTACCAGACTTAGATGAGGTTCCAATATGGACTCAATCGGTAAGCTCCTTCGAGAACCTCTCACACAAAATTTCAGTTTAGGACCTGCTCTCGAATCGCCTTGGTTTTTGTTGTACCATCTTGTATTCACTGTCCCCTATACGAAGGAACAAGTTTCCTCAGGGGCAAGTCCATACTTCCTGAAAAAAAGTCTGAAAGTTGAAAAACAAACCCTATGACACCATGTTTATGGATGGAAGCGCAAGATAACTCGCGAACGGAAATGCCGATTCCGGCCAAAATTTGGCCATCGTAATATTGTTTCCAAAATTAGTTTAAGTTCGTAGATAAGCCATATCGGTCCACTCCTTCAGGTACCTATCCCACAAAAGTTCAAAAATATTCGGAAAAATTGTGCGCACGATAACTCTTGATGGGAGTGACCGATTTGGTCCATACTTTACATATTCTCATAATATCTACCAGATATAGATCAGGTTCGAATATGGACTGTATTTGTCCACTCCTTCGGGTACCTCCCACACAAAATTTTGGATAAATTCACTTTAAGACATGCTATTGAATCACTTTGATTTTTGTTGAAGCAACTTACATTCGCTGCCTCAATTACGATGGTAAAAGTTGTTTCAGGGGCAAGTCCATACTTCTTGAGAAAACAGCCCGAAGGGTGTAAAAACCCCCTATGGCACCCTCATGATCTATGTCGGTCCATTCCTTTAAGTACCTTTTCCGCAAAATTTTTGAACTTTAATCCTAATCAACATTTTTGTCGGTTCATACGACCAACATTTTGAAACCCCCTAAATACATACGTTTTTTTTGTGAAAAAAGTGTTTCAATTTGCACAAGCTGAGGGTATATCTCTGTCGGCAACGCCGACTGATACTTTTTTACTTGTTTTTTGTAGGGGTCGCTCTTACAACCAATATGCTGTGTGTTCACTTAATTGCATTTTGTTTTTGGTAAATTGCAAGATTTTTTTGACTTTTTTATATGAGGGTGTAGATCCGGCCAAATACTACCCACATATTGTCTTTTACCATCAAAAATATTTTAAAAATGTATAGTTCTTGCCATTTTAAAAATTGAGTATCTCGTAAACTGACTCAATTCTCATAGAGTGAGAGCATTTAGGTGAGAGGATTTCTTTGTCTATTCTTTTATTTGTCTATTAACTTATATTTTTCTGAAGTTTCTGTACAGAAAATGTAAATCATTAACAAATTTTGCAGGATTTGTTTTTTTAATTTTTTGTTTGTATCCTTCTTTTTGGGAGAAACTTCCAATGAAATCTGAATTAATTCTTCATGTCACATCATTCCACTATTAAATACGAAGGGTTCTTCGTGGACAATATATTGAAAACCAATTAGAAATTTGTTTTGCTGCTTTAACCAACATTTTGTTATTTGTTGCTTACCATGAGGAGAAAATAATAAAGAAAAATTTATATGTGTGCGTCAAAAACTGCTAAAATCTGGTATATGTAGCATACCCACTTGCATTTTTTCTATATTATCAACAAAATATAATTGTACCCTCAGCTTTTAGGGTTATGAGATAATATACATTTTGATACGTTCAAATTTTATACCCAACATATGTTTGCACGGACACCCCGTCCGTCTGTACCTCAGTTTTCTGACAGACTGGTCCAAGTTTTGAATCTCGTAATATTTTGTACAAATTAAATTTAAGTCAGTACTTCCGCTATAAAAGTTCAACATTCGCTAGAATGGTAGTAATCAATTCGATCTCAACTTTGCACATGGCAATATTTCTTCCAGAAATATATCGAAACTATATGGATTATATCGGCCCACTCCTTCAAATAGAAATACTTCCAAACGTACAACAAGTTCCAAAAGAATATGTGTTGCCAACATCTTCATGTACGTCCCTCACACAATTCAACATAAGTGCATAAGTGCTGGTTTACTGCGGTATCCAATTTTTAGTGGGCAAGTCCGTGCTTCCTGACAAAGCTCTAAAGGTGACCAACTAAAATGGCTTGTGGGCGCAGTAACTATCATGCAAACAGGCCACAACGTTCTAAAAACTCCCTGAATACATAATTTTTGGGGAAAATATTTTGGTTGTGTAGCCGGTATTTGATATTTTTATAGTCGCAAATTTACACAGGCTGAGGGCACATATCCTGTCGGCAAAGGCGATTTATACTTTTTGACTTCTTTTTCAGAAATCAAAATTCATGACTTTTTTAGTTCGTTTCCAAACGTTTAAAAGTTATGATAAATATAAAACGCGTTTGGGCACAAGTGATAAATAGACCAGGGTTTTATTGGGTATTATTAGAGAATAATTATTATATAATATAAATGAGCAAAATTAAAAAACGGCGGAGGGATTTTCAAATGAATCGCGGTAAAAGTTCACATTTTTGGGATTTTTTAGGTTTTCACGATTTTGCGTGGGAACGACAAGTCCTATCGAAATAAAACTAAGGAAAATGTTGTACAGGATTTTCACTGCTACAACATACACTTTAAATACATTTCGATAGGACTTGCCGCTTCCCAGCAAAATCTTGAAAATCTCAAATAAACCTAAAAATGTGAACGTTACTGCGATTTATTTAAAGTTCCCTCCAGCGATTTTTTTCTTGTTTTTTGACTTTTATCATCTATAAACATTGCTGTTTCAGAATCCGCAAAAAAATTTCCAGGTGTAAGCCGTATTCATCTAAAGTTAGTTAAGGACATCGTACATGACATAGTTTTATAAGGAGGCGATACAGTCAGTGCATTGTCCCAATTTAAACTTCTATATCTCAAAAATGGTAAAACGTAGGAAAAAGTAATAAAGGCCAATTATGTAGAGAATTTATACAGCTACAACATTTTCTTTAGTCCCATTACCATAGGAGTTGCAAATTCCTAGCAAAACCGTGAAACCCTAAAACACTCATAAAAATTTGAACTTTGACCGCGATTTATTTGAAAATCCCTCTGTCGATTTTTTTTGTTTTTTGATTTTTCTCATCTATGAACATTGTAGTTTCAGAATCCGCATAAACTTCGCAGGTGTAAGCACCTTTCATTTAAAGTTAGTTAAGGCGGACCGTGATTTATATTGTGACATATATTATTTTGTCACGACTTAGCTAGAGTTTGCCGATTGGCTTCTGATATTTGTTTCTGAGATATTTGTTCGACCATGCTGTGGCATAGCCCAAACATGAGTTTTGTAGTCTCAAACAGTACTCCGATCGTCCGTATCGTCTGTATCAGACTCTATCACTTATTGTAAAAAATCAAATTTGGCGTTTTTAAGGCATTAAAGACTATTTTATTCTTAGGTTATCGACACAATAACTAGATATAGAAGTCAAATCTGTGCTCGCGGTCTCGAGTTTTTCTTCTTTTTAAAGGTTAAGAATTCGTTTAGGTATTTCGATATGTAATTAAAAAAATAGGCGTTATATTCGGGTCGAACTATACCACTATACACTATAACTCAATTCGTCCTACTCGCAATTATAGTTATGTGGATTGGATTAAAACGTGGATATATTTTACCCACTTTCTGCATGGATAATCGTCAACAAAAAGGGATTCCAAAATCTGTATTACAGCTGATACTCTAAAAAGTAGATTAAAAGCTTTGAAATACAGAAAATCTTGCCATAGCAGAAATAATGGCAATTCTCTGTGCTTTTAAAATTCTGGGATATACCATAACTTGGACCTTTATTTTTTAATTATATAGGTCCAAAATACTGATAACTGGGCGCAACTTTTATATGGCGACTATACCGAACGTGGTCCGATATGGTTTATTTTCAATTCTAAATATCCGAGGTCTTTTATGCTCTGTAAAAAGTTAAAATGTTATCCTTGAGCTTTCTTTCTCTACTGAATTTATATACTTAGTGTCAATATTTCATATAAAATCCACAACAAAACCTTAAAAAAGCTTTACGTAACGCTACACACCATTTCAAATTTTCATGATTTTTAGTAAAGTTGGGCCCCCTGAAATGAAATCCTGCGTACGTCCCTGGTCGGAAGTTCTGACGAGGGTGGTCGGAAATTCGGAGGAGGTTGTTCGGAAGTATGAAACCTCATACGATAGTTTATTTGACGTTTGAAGTTTTCCCAGTGTGCACAAATCTTCTTCACCAAAAATTGTCAACATACATATGTGCACACTTTGATGTAGGCACCAAAGGTTGCGCCCTATTAAACATATTTTTAGATACATTTTCAGATCTAATTTAGATGTTTAGGGTGTTTTTGTTTAAAGAATTTGATATTTTCGACCTTTTTGTTGTTACTGAAATGTTTGATTGATTCAAGCTCCAGTTCAATTTTGGAAATATTTTATTTATTTATTATCAATATTTCGCAATTTCTTGAACTGCATCTTCAGGATGTGATCTACAATAAATTTTAAGAAGAACCATAATAAAATAATGGGGAATCTTAAAACTAATTATTCCACTTTAGTTCAAAATATTTTATGATGGACGGTATAAAAAGTTCGTCCCAGTCGAACTTAACGATATTTTATTTGTTTTAGTATACCTTAACCTATGACTTTTAATCGTCTCATAGATTACATAGACATGCTTATTTAATGGAATTTTCACTATCACTATTGGAATGACCAACGATAGAAAATCTTCACTCAGAATATGATCAATATAAATTGATTATGTATTATCAGTTAAGTTATTCTGCTCCTTCAAAGAATAACCCAAAAGTTATGTTAGAGGAAGAGCCTAATATTTTCATAAACAGAGGAAAATTAATTGTTCCTATTTATTGAAATATAGTTCGTGCTGGAGGTTATTGAAATTGTTGTCTTATTAGGACCAAGGTCATTATTTATGAAAGTTTATAATAAATTGAATTTTAATCGAGCTAACATGACCTTAGGATTTTTGTATTGAAAAAGTGAATTCTAGCGAAGTCCCACACACGATCGTTTCGCTGGTGATTTAATTCAGCTCATCAGGCATATTGAATGGGTATGACTAGAAGACAAAGGGTGATTTTTATAACTTCTATTTATACAACCATTATTACAAATTTGCAGATATGAAGTATTTTTGAAGGCCGTTTACTTATCAAGCCCGGCCGAACTTAATGCCGTCCATACTTGTTAAAGTTATTTTGCATAAATATTTTTATCTAAGCCTCTTGACACTTTTGGCAATTGAAAATCATTAAAAATATGTCACTAATGTAATGGATGAGTATATTTTGAGACTTTAAAATTTGCTGGTCGATTATATTTTGAGATTTTAAAATTGGCCTACAACACAACATTGGTATGGCATAAAACGTCCCATTGTGCATTGTCTCATCCAATATGAGAAAATGCAACCATTATACTAAGACAAATATGTCAACAATTTGACCATATGTTTAGAAACAATGTAAAATACATTGTTTTCCTTGTTATTTAAAATTTAGAATATTCATTTATTTTGTTTTGAAAACAAATTGATTATGCTAAACAAAATAATGAATGTATAATATTAATATTTGCTAACAATGAACAACAAGATTAAAAATTTTTACCTTAAATTAACGATATGAATTTCTGATTAAATTTAAAATTTCTATGACTCAATTAAATATTTCGAACTCCATTTTCTTTTTCTTTTCTTTTAATGTACATACGTTTCGCTTCTATTGGCCGCGAATAAACAATTACAAGTCATCAATGTCGGCCAAATTGTATCTGACTAAGGTGTCGAACAGCTGGTGTGACACCACTACCTTGGTAATTGTGTCATGCAATGTGGAAAAGCAAATAGAAATACTCGTATGTTTTGCCCTAGACCCCCATCCTCGCACAACGTCTTCCCTTTTATTTACAATCTTTAAATATTATATGGTAAGGTAGAGAAAGGCTTTCGATGGGAATTAGATAGTTTCACCCTAGAAAGATATAAATACCAGTTACGCATATTTTTTAGGTTTTGTTCCATGTTTCCAAAATTGTATGAGAAGTTATGTCCGCGCCGAAAAATACGTCCAATATTATATTTTATAGACAATATTAGATGTCAATAAGATAACAGAATCTGCAATGCGTGTCCCTTATTACTGGGTTCTTAGAAAAAAAAAAACGCAAATTCCGAAAGAGAACACAACTATAAACAGCCTCCATTCTAACCAAACATTTTATGAACTTTTGGCTAGGGTGTATATCTTACAGATTGAGGGAATTAATGATATATTCTTTCGGACCAAAACCACAAACACGCTTAAACGTAACGTAATTTTCCTTCCTATTAGTATCTAAAAATTGATGTACCACAAAAGGTAAGCAAAGGTAAGACGCCAGTGAATGAAGAAAGAACACACATTATTGGGGGAAAATAGGAAAACAAAAAAGACAGGAAATAATCAGAAAAAAGTAAAAGTGTTTTCAATTTCATGGTCTGTCTTTTGAGTTGCTGCTTCTTAGTTTAGTTTTTTTTTAATAACATTTTTGGCATAATTTTACGTCATCTGCCACTCATGCTGATCCTCTTCGCAACAACAACAACAAACATACATTCTCGCTCTATAGCACATTCATAAATATCGACAGAATACTCAGGTTTTTTTGGGAGATTTTAGATGCGATGATTTAACAGACATTGACATTTGATTGACACGTGAATCATCACACATGCATTTCTTGTTTCAAATTGTTTTGGACTCTCACCTTTTTCGCCGCACCCACCCCACACCAACAAATACACTTTAGAATAGAAATACAATTGTTTTTGGGCGGGAAATTTTTGTAGAAATTAACAAAAACAACGAGTAACCCATAACACAATATTAAATGTTTATTTTATTATTTTATATTTTGTATATAAGCAAAAATTATTGTTAATTAGCGAGAAAAATATGAAAACACAGAAAGCAAATAAACAACTATTTTATGACAGCATAAATGTTTGTGCGAAAATGTAATGCGTGTTTTGTGTGTTGTGGTACATATTGTTAATAAACTTTGAACCGAAAACATGTGTTGTTATGCTGAGGAAGTTTTGTTTGTTAGTCAAGAGGATGCAGATGTTGGAAACTATGGGGATATAGAGGGAAGGTTTAGATCTATTATTAATTTGTTCGATCGACTATCAATTTAGGTGATTCTGCCTCCTCGGAAATTCGAAACCACAAGACCTTGTGAGAAGCACCCCCCTTCACCACTTTCGTTTGGAAACTTTGTAAATAATCTTGAATACAAAAAGTGTCGAATAAATTTGAATGAACTTAACCAACGTCCGCTATGCAGACGATGTTATAATACTTATGAGAGAAATGAATCAGAATGTGATTTGCAGAAGCGCTGAGACGGCTTAAGAAATAGCTTCCCAGCAAAAATACCAATTAGAAAACTCCCCACTAACCCATTATTTTAACAAGGCACGTCGATCGAAATACGTGGTTATTTTCTTACTACTAAAATAAGTAGTTTTATAACTAGTTACGACTTGTAACAACTACTTATTATACCCTACACCACTATGAGGGGAGCGTATTATAAGTTGGTTTTGGCCAAAAAGTTTGTAACGCATCGAAATAATGGTCGTAGACCCATACTTATATATACCAAAATGAATGTCTCGACGAGCTGAGTCGATCTGGCTATGTGTGTCCGTCCGTCAGTCCGTCCGTCCGTCCGTCTGTCCATCTAAAACTTGTACTCACGCTACAGGTCGCAATTTTGATCGGATCGTCACGAAATTTTGCATGTTGATGGGGGTCCCGGAGGGGAAGAAGCCTATTGATTTTGGTGATGGTCGGATAATATTTAGGGGTCGGAAAGGGCAAAAAACTTAGGTGGATAAAAATACAACGTTTTTTTCCAAAGCTAATATCTCAGCTTCTATATGGGGTATACCAAAAGCAAAACCTGACAAATAAAGTAGAAAATATCACCTTTCTAATGATGTAAAGTAGGTACTCGTAGGTGAGCAAACAACGAAGATATCACAATAGTAGCAAATAAAACCCCAATTTTAATTTTTGCGGTTTTAATTATAATGACGAATATCACAGCTTTAGTTGTAAAGTTTCCAAAAGCAAAGCCTGACTATGAAAGTAGAAGATCCAGTCTTTACAATGATGCAAACTAGGTCGGCGTAGGTAACCAAATGACAGAGATATCGCAATAGTCGGTAATACATCCCATTTTACTATTTTTTTGGAAATCACGCTACAGGTCGCAATTTTGATCGGATCGTCACAAAAATTTGAGGGTTAATGGGGGTCTCACAGACGAAGAAGCCTATTGATTTTGGTGATGGTCGGATAATATTTAGGGGTCGGAATGGGCGAACACTTATTTGGAGAAAAGTCAACATTTTATTTCAAAGCCAATATCTCTGTTTTTTTAAGAGGTATATCAAAAGCAAAACCTAGCAAGGAAAGTAGAAAATATCACCTTTACAACTATGTAAAGTAGGTTGTCGTAGGTGGTCAAATAGCAGAGATATGGCAATAGTCGATAATGCATCCAATTTTCCGATTTTTTTGGAAATCACGCTACAGGTCGCAATTTTGATCGGATAGTGACGAAAATTTGAGGGTTAATGGAGGTTTCACAGATAAAGAAGCCTATTGATTTTAGTGATGGTCGGATAATATTTAGGGGTCGGAATGGGCAAACACTTATTTGGAGAAAAGTCAACATTTTATTTCAAAGCCAATATCTCTGTTTCTTTAAGAGGTATATCAAAAGCAAAACCTGGCAAGGAAAGTAGAAAATATCACCTTTACAACGATGTAAAGTAGGTTGTCGTAGCTGCTCAAACAACAGAGATATCGCAATCACGAATTTTTTGGGAGTGGATGCGGGTCCCAAAGAGGAAGAAGCCTATTTAGTTTGGTGATGGTCGGATAATATTCAGGAGTCGGAATAAGCGAAAAGCTTATGTGGAGGAAAGTCAACGTTTTTTTCTTATGCGAATATCTCCGTATCTGGTTGGAGTATTCCAAAAGAAATACCCGTCAATGGAAGAAGAAAAGATCTCGTTTATATTGATGCAAAGTATGTTGGCGTAAGTAAGCAAACCGAGATATTGCAAAATTCAGTAATAAACCCAATTTTTCCATTTTTTGTAATCACGCTACAAGTTGAAACTTTGATCGGATGGTGACGAAATTTTGGGGGTAGATGGGGGTCCACAGAGGAAGAAGCCTATTGATTTTAGTGATAGTCGGATAATGTTTAGGGGTCGGAATGGGGGAAAACTCATTTGGAGACAAATTCAAAGTTTTATTCTTTGTGAATATATCGGCTTCTAGTAGTGGTATTCCAACGGCAAATCCTGTAAATGGAAGAAGAAAATATTACCTTTACATTGGTGTAAAGCAGGTTGGCGAAGGTGTCATCAATTCATTCATTTTTTGCAATCAAGCTACAGGTCGTAATTTTGATCGGATGGTCACGAAATTTTGGTTGCTTATGGGGGTCCAAGAGAGAAAGAGGCATATTATTTTTGGTGGTAGTCGGATTATATTCCCTAAAAGAAATGTTTAGCAGTGAAAAGCTTATGCACAGGGGTAGTGGTGTAGGGTATCACATGGTCGGCCCCATCCCGACTATAGCCTTTGCTCACTTGTTTAACTACTTATTTTAGTGGTTAAAAATAACCACTTATTTCGAGAGACATGTCCTTGTTAAAATATGGGTTAGTAGGGGGTTTTGTTAGTGGTATTTTTTGGGGTTACAACTGGGTTAAGACAAAAAGGCTAAACTTTTTTGTCTTAAAATGAAAATCAATATGGAGAGTAGTCAGAGAAAGGGCTAACAAAGCGTACATATGTTGGTAATCTGTAGAAGGGCTATACGCCTAAAATTGGACTTCAACCCTAGGATGGCACACTGACTATTCAGAAGCATCATCCTATTTTACGCAGCTGTAGTATTGTTGAAAAAAAATGCAATGTAAAATAAGTGAGCATAGGCTATAGTTGGGGCGGGCCGACTATCTGATACCCTACACCACTACCGCTGCGTATAAACTTTTCACTGATAAACATTTCTTTTATGGAGATACCAAATGATGTAGTGCTAATTGAATCAATGAATTTTTTTCTTCCATTGACTGGCTTTCCTTTTGGAATACCCGTACTAGAAGATGTTCGCATAAAAATAAAATGATGATTTTTTCCACATATATTTTTTGCCAATTCCGACCTCTGAATATTATCCGACCATCACAAAACTCAATAGACTTCTCCTTCTCTGGACCCCCATTAACCACAAAAATTTCGTGACCCATCAAAAATGAGACCTGTAGCGTGATTATAAAAAATTAGAAAAATGGGATGCATTACCGAATATTGCGATATCTCCGTTGTTTAGAGTTTAGAAACAGAGATATTTACAAAAGAATGAAATGATCCGATCAAAATTGCGATCTGTGTTGATTACAAAAACAAGTAAAAAAGTATCAGTCGGCTGTGCCGACAGAGATATGCCCTCAGCATGCGTGATTTGAAAATTTTTCAAAATTTTGGGCGTATAAACCGACAAAAGTATGAATAAGATTAAAGCTCAAAAATTTGCGAAGATATCGATAGACAGGGCTTTTTATCACACTAGCCTACAATAAACATAATATCGCTGTAAACAGGGCCACTAAGAAAACCTTCGGTAAAATGTCCAAAGGATCCTCGAACCACACAAAGATGTTGGATTGGACAGATATGGCCCAAATTTGAACATAAGCTATGTTTCCACAATATTTAGAAATTCAAAGTTTGGACCAAATCAGTTGCTACGTCTATGAGAAATCGCGCGTACCATTTTAGCGAATATTTTCGTTTTTTGCAACTTTCGGGCTGTTTTATCAAGAAGTGTGGACTTGCCCCTAAAAAACTTTTACTGCCGTAATTGATGAAGCAAACCCAAGTTGCTTCAACAAAAATCAAAATGATTCGAGAGCAGGTCTTAAAGTGAATTTATCCAAAATTTTGTGTGGGAAGTACCCAAAGGAGTGGACAAATATTGTCCATATTCAAACCTCATCTATATCTGGTAGATATTTTAGGATGTGTAAAGTATGGACCAAATCGGTCACTCCGATCAAGAGTTATCGTGCCCACATTTTTGAACTTTTGTGGGGGAGGTACTTAAAGGAGTGAACCGATATGGCTTATCTTCAAACTTGAACTATGTTTGGACAAAATATTACTAAGGCCAAATTTGGACCGAATCGGCAGATCCGTTTGAGAGTTATCTTGCGCTCCAACCACCTCACACCGTGTCATAGAGATTTTTGCACCTTTCAGGCTATTTTCTCAGGAAGTATGGACTTGGCCCTGATGAAACTTGTACCGTCGTATGGAGGGCAGTGAATACAAGTTGTTACAACAAAAATCAAAGCGATTCGAGAGATGGCCCTAAACTGAACTTTTCCGAAATTTTGTGTGGGAGGTACCCGAAGGAGTGGATCGATTGAGTCCATATTGGAACCCCATCTTAGTCTTGTAGACCCTTGAACCCCGCGTGATTTTAGTTTTTTTTACGCGCCGGATCTAATAAACCCTTCCGCTTTCAAATCCATCCACTAAAACGGCGGTTATAGATACCTTGAAAGTAGGAAATTCTGCAAAATTCGCGCATTGAACCGCGATTTTCTTTGGTTATTTTTACATACGCGATGATATTATTTTCCAAAACCGTGTGGCATAAATTACCGATATTCTGGAGTAATATTTTTATTTCGTATAAAATAGAATTTGGTAGTACATCCGCGGTTCTTGACGAATTTCTTTAACATTTTTTATAATGACGTATTTTTTATAGGCGGTCATTGAAATCGGATGTGCCTTATAATCTTATGTACATCGCTCAATTTTTACCCACATACAGGTTTTTTGAACAGTAAGATACAGCTGACGGCACACTTTGGCCATTGAATGAAAAGTGGAAAAATGGCTACATATTGATAGAGATGCACTCGCTGTATCTGAAAAGCGCATGCGCCTTAACTGATTTTAACGAATTCGCGAATTATACGTTTTTTAACTTTTATGTTTTTTCTTTGGTTGTAATTTCAATATTACTTTCTATTTCATAATCCTATTGTTTATCAAAGTAAACAAATACACTTTCGGGTTTGCCATCGCATTTTCCCTGAAGAAGTTTCAGCAAAGTCCGTCAGTCCTTGCATTGAAATTTAGCGAAGTAGTAGAATAACTCCCAAAAATGTTTTTTCTATTTTTCGTATTGAACAAAAAATATATTTTTGAAATAATATTCCAACAATAAGTTTTCGTCCTTTGTTGTTGCTGTAATATGGCAGTTATAAATCCTATCTTTAAAATTTTGGTCTCATATTTTTCTACGCGTTGTCTAGAATCTGTACGTATTTTTAATTTATTTTTTTTTCGAATTTTATTTGGACTCTAAATTAGAATAAATTAAATTTACTCCAAGATTTTTTCAGTATTTCTTGATTTTCCGCGAAAATAGAAATACATTTAGTATATATTTAGGCATCTTAGAATAGATATTAAATGATGTTAACGCTTTATTAATACATTTTCTTATTACAGCAAATTGCGGATGTGCTCGTAAAAAAAGTTTTAACATTTCTTCCAATGAAATTGCAAAAGAAATTTGAAATTTACCATATACCCTCGTTAGCATAAATGCTGAGGCTATAAAAATATTTTAAAAAAATCGCTGGTATGGTCGTCCCAAAAATCTTTAAGAAGTCCACGTCTATGGTCGTCCAAAAATATATTTTAATAATCCAAGTTTATGGACCTACGAAAAATCTTGAAAAATATCAACGATATCGACCCTCTAAAAAGGGTGTGCTTTATATAATTCAATTAAAAACTCTTGATTTAAAGTCAATTCAGTTTATAGAGGTTAAGAGCATCCATATTGTGAAAGCATCCCATATTGGTTTTACTTCTTTTCTTTATGCCACAGGCTAAGCGTTCTGATCATTTTACTTGTCCCTTTAAGAATTTCTTACCATTTTATATATGCCTTACACTGCAGTTATTGTATTTTCGGTATTTGCAAAAATGTAAAAAATATAACCCTAATGTACGTATATATGCATGCATGAAGCATACATATACCCAGCAAAAATCCTCATTACAAACCTCCATTCCCACCCATTATTTTAACAAGGGCATGTCGCGCGAAATATCTAGTTATTTTGTAACCACTGAAATAAGTAGTCAGAATCTACTCAGTATCTACTTATTTCAGTGGTTACCATCTACCTTTTTCAGTGGTTACAAAATAACCAGACATTTCGCGCGACATGCCCTTGTTAAAATAATGGGTGGGAAAGGAGGTTTGTAATGAGGATTTTTGCTGGGTATCTATCTACAATTGGCTAAAAGCGCATTTCTTTTAGTTTGTGCATAAATTTCTATACAACTTGATGTTACACGTTGTCATTTTATCTTTTTCTCTTGGTCATTCCTAATCGTATGAATTCATATCGAAAAAAACAACAACGAAAAATGTTTGGCTTCTTATCTCTGTCATATGGTCCTGTTTGTTTAGAATGGATTTAGGGCACAACGAACGAATTGTCTGATGAAGAAATAGAAAAATAAAAAATAAGAATAAATTCAAATACAAACGGCATTTGTTGTCTGTTGTTGTTTCATAGTCTGAAATGTTGGATAGAAGCATTCGTTCCTATCCTTGCATGTTGCATATTTGCCGACCGCATGTTCTTGTATATTTTGACATATTTGACTATTTTTATATGTACACAAAATAAAAACAACAACATGTGATATTTGTTGTACATACATATGTAGGACTTAAGTTCTTGTGTACGTTTTATTGAAACGTTTTTCTTAAATTGTTTTAAATAAAATATTTCCATTTGTCTATCCTGCAAAGTAGCAAACATCACAGGTGCACCATCAATCAACCAATGGACATAACCAATTCACCCACTCATCTCGATATTTTATTCCAGTAAAAAAAAAACAATTCTCTTGAAAATTTCCAATATTATTTTTAGTATGAAAACCACTCACTACATTTGGGTGCACAGGTGTATGGATGACATTTGTAAACGAAAATACATTTAAATTATCTTTCACAATATCGGAATGATGTACTTGTAAAAATATATGCATACATAATTTTATGTATGTATATTTATTTAAGACGCCTGTTGAGAACTTTGATCAAGTCATCCAGAATGAGAATTGATTTTTTATTAATTTTACTGCCATTATGTCAGGAAACATGAGCTGTGAGTGTGGATTTAAAAAAATATGAGGAAACTTTTGAGCTGTAAGCGTGGACTTTTAAAAATATTTTTATGACGAACCTTCTGAGCTGTAGGCGTGGATTTTTAAAAATATTTTTATGAGCAACCTTCTGAGCTGTAGGCGTGGATTTTTAAAAATATTTTTATGAGCAACCTTCTGAGCTGTAGGCGTGGATTTTTAAAAATATTTTTATGAGAAACCTTTTGAGCTCTAAGCGTGGATTTTTAAAAATATTTTTATGAGAAACCTTTTGAGCTCTAAGCGTGGATTTTTAAAAATATTTTTATGAGAAACCTTTTGAGCTGTAAGCGTGGATTTTTAAAAATATTTTTATGAGAAACCTTTTGAGCTCTAAGCGTGGATTTTTAAAAATATTTTTATGAGAAACCTTTTGAGCTCTAAGCGTGGATTTTTAAAAATATTTTTATGAGAAACCTTTTGAGCTGTAAGCGTGGATTTTTAAAAATATTTTTATGAGAAACCTTTTGAGCTGTAAGCGTGGATTTTTAAAAATATTTTTATGAGAAACCTTTTGAGCTGTAAGCGTGGATTTTTAAAAATATTTTTATGAGAAACCTTTTGAGCTGTAAGCGTGGATTTTTAAAAATATTTTTATGAGAAACCTTTTGAGCTCTAAGCGTGGATTTTTAAAAATATTTTTATGAGAAACCTTTTGAGCTGTAAGCGTGGATTTTTAAAAATATTTTTATGAGAAACCTTTTGAGCTGTAAGCGTGGATTTTTAAAAATATTTTTATGAGAAACCTTTTGAGCTGTAAGCGTGGATTTTTAAAAATATTTTTATGAGAAACCTTTTGAGCTGTAAGCGTGGATTTTTAAAAATATTTTTATGAGAAACCTTTTGAGCTGTAAGCGTGGATTTTTAAAAATATTTTTATGAGAAACCTTTTGAGCTGTAAGCGTGGATTTTTAAAAATATTTTTATGAGAAACCTTTTGAGCTGTAAGCGTGGATTTTTAAAAATATTTTTATGAGAAACCTTTTGAGCTGTAAGCGTGGATTTTTAAAAATATTTTTATAAGGAACCTTTTGAGCTGTAAGCGTGGATTTTTAAAAATATTTTTATGAGGAACCTTTTGAGCTGTAAGCGTGGATTTTTAAACATATTTTTATGAGAAACCTTTTGAGCTGTAAGCGTGGGTTTTTAAAATATTTTTATGACGAACCTTTTGAGCTGTAGGCGTGGATTTTTAAAAATATTTTTATGACGAACCTTTTGAGCTGAATGCGTGGATTTTTAAAAATATTTTTATGACGAACCTTTTGAGATGTAGGCGTGGATTTTTAAAAATATTTTTATGACGAACCTTTTGAGCTGTAGGCGTGGATTTTTAAAAATATTTTTATGACGAACCTTTTGAGCTGTAGGCGTGGATTTTTAAAAATATTTTTATGACGAACCTTTTGAGCTGTAGCCGTGGATTTTTAAAAATATTTTTATGACGAACCTTTTGAGCTGTAGGCGTGGATTTTTAAAAATATTTTTATGACGAACCTTTTGAGCTGTAGCCGTGGATTTTTAAAAATATTTTTATGACGAACCTTTTGAGCTGTAGGCGTGGATTTTTAAAAATATTTTTATGACGAACCTTTTGAGCTGTAAGCGTGGATTTTTAAAAATATTTTTATGAGGAACCTGTAAGCGTGGATTTTTAAAAATATTTTTATGAGGAACCTGTAAGCGTGGATTTTTAAAAATATTTTTATGAGGAACCTGTAAGCGTGGATTTTTAAAAATATTTTTATGAGGAACCTGTAAGCGTGGATTTTTAAAAATATTTTTATGAGGAACCTGTAAGCGTGGATTTTTAAAAATATTTTTATGAGGAACCTGTAAGCGTGGATTTTTAAAAATATTTTTATGACGAACCTTTTGAGCTGTAAGCGTTGATTTTTAAAAATATTTTTATGAGAAACCTTTTGAGCTGTAAGCGTGGATTTTTAAAAATATTTTTATGACGAACCTTTTGAGCTGTAGGCGTGGATTTTTAAAAATATTTTTATGAGAAACCTTTTGAGCTGTAAGCGTGGATTTTTAAAAATATTTTTATGAGAAACCTTTTGAGCTGTAAGCGTGGATTTTTAAAAATATTTTTATAAGGAACCTTTTGAGCTGTAAGCGTGGATTTTTAAAAATATTTTTATGAGGAACCTTTTGAGCTGTAAGCGTGGATTTTTAAACATATTTTTATGAGAAACCTTTTGAGCTGTAAGCGTGGGTTTTTAAAATATTTTTATGACGAACCTTTTGAGCTGTAGGCGTGGATTTTTAAAAATATTTTTATGACGAACCTTTTGAGCTGTAGGCGTGGATTTTTAAAAATATTTTTATGACGAACCTTTTGAGATGTAGGCGTGGTTTTTTAAAAATATTTTTATGACGAACCTTTTGAGCTGTAGGCGTGGATTTTTAAAAATATTTTTATGACGAACCTTTTGAGCTGTAGGCGTGGATTTTTAAAAATATTTTTATGACGAACCTTTTGAGCTGTAGGCGTGGATTTTTAAAAATATTTTTATGACGAACCTTTTGAGCTGTAGGCGTGGATTTTTAAAAATATTTTTATGACGAACCTTTTGAGCTGTAGGCGTGGATTTTTAAAAATATTTTTATGACGAACCTTTTGAGCTGTAGGCGTGGATTTTTAAAAATATTTTTATGACGAACCTTTTGAGCTGTAGGCGTGGATTTTTAAAAATATTTTATGACGAACCTTTTGAGCTGTAGGCGTGGATTTTTAAAAATATTTTTATGACGAACCTTTTGAGCTGTAGGCGTGGATTTTTAAAAATATTTTTATGACGAACGTTTTGAGCTGTAGGCGTGGATTTTTAAAAATATTTTATGACGAACCTTTTGAGCTGTAGGCGTGGATTTTTAAAAATATTTTTATGACGAACCTTTTGAGCTGTAGGCGTGGATTTTTAAAAATATTTTTATGACGAACCTTTTGAGCTGTAGGCGTGGATTTTTAAAAATATTTTTATGACGAACCTTTTGAGATGTAGGCGTGGTTTTTTAAAAATATTTTTATGACGAACCTTTTGAGCTGTAGGCGTGGATTTTTAAAAATATTTTTATGACGAACCTTTTGAGCTGTAGGCGTGGATTTTTAAAAATATTTTTATGACGAACCTTTTGAGCTGTAGGCGTGGATTTTTAAAAATATTTTTATGACGAACCTTTTGAGCTGTAGGCGTGGATTTTTAAAAATATTTTTATGACGAACCTTTTGAGCTGTAGGCGTGGATTTTTAAAAATATTTTTATGACGAACCTTTTGAGCTGTAGGCGTGGATTTTTAAAAATATTTTTATGACGAACCTTTTGAGCTGTAGGCGTGGATTTTTAAAAATATTTTTATGACGAACCTTTTGAGCTGTAGGCGTGGATTTTTAAAAATATTTTTATGACGAACCTTTTGAGCTGTAGGCGTGGATTTTTAAAAATATTTTTATGACGAACCTTTTGAGCTGTAGGCGTGGATTTTTAAAAATATTTTTATGACGAACCTTTTGAGCTGTAGGCGTGGATTTTTAAAAATATTTTTATGACGAACCTTTTGAGCTGTAGGCGTGGATTTTTAAAAATATTTTATGACGAACCTTTTGAGCTGTAGGCGTGGATTTTTAAAAATATTTTTATGACGAACCTTTTGAGCTGTAGGCGTGGATTTTTAAAAATATTTTTATGACGAACCTTTTGAGCTGTAGGCGTGGATTTTTAAAAATATTTTTATGACGAACCTTTTGAGATGTAGGCGTGGTTTTTTAAAAATATTTTTATGACGAACCTTTTGAGCTGTAGGCGTGGATTTTTAAAAATATTTTTATGACGAACCTTTTGAGCTGTAGGCGTGGATTTTTAAAAATATTTTTATGACGAACCTTTTGAGCTGTAGGCGTGGATTTTTAAAAATATTTTTATGACGAACCTTTTGAGCTGTAGGCGTGGATTTTTAAAAATATTTTTATGACGAACCTTTTGAGCTGTAGGCGTGGATTTTTAAAAATATTTTTATGACGAACCTTTTGAGCTGTAGGCGTGGATTTATAAAAATATTTTTATGACGAACCTTTTGAGCTGTAGGCGTGGATTTTTAAAAATATTTTTATGACGAACCTTTTGAGCTGTAGGCGTGGATTTTTAAAAATATTTTTATGACGAACCTTTTGAGCTGTAGGCGTGGATTTTTAAAAATATTTTTATGACGAACCTTTTGAGCTGTAGGCGTGGATTTTTAAAAATATTTTATGACGAACCTTTTGAGCTGTAGGCGTGGATTTTTAAAAATATTTTTATGACGAACCTTTTGAGCTGTAGGCGTGGATTTTTAAAAATATTTTTATGACGAACCTTTTGAGCTGTAGGCGTGGATTTTTAAAAATATTTTTATGACGAACCTTTTGAGCTGTAGGCGTGGATTTTTAAAAATATTTTTATGACGAACCTTTTGAGCTGTAGGCGTGGATTTTTAAAAAATATTTTTATGACGAACCTTTTGAGCTGTAGGCGTGGATTTTTAAAAATATTTTTATGAGAAACCTTTTGAGCTGTAAGCGTGGATTTTTAAAAATATTTTTATGAGAAACCTTTTGAGCTGTAAGCGTGGATTTTTAAAAATATTTTTATGAGAAACCTTTTGAGCTGTAAGCGTGGATTTTTAAAAATATTTTTATAAGGAACCTTTTGAGCTGTAAGCGTGGATTTTTAAAAATATTTTTATGAGGAACCTTTTGAGCTGTAGGCGTGGATTTTTAAAAATATTTTTATGACGAACCTTTTGAGCTGTAGGCGTGGATTTTTAAAAATATTTTTATGACGAACCTTTTGAGCTGTAGGCGTGGATTTTTAAAAATATTTTTATGACGAACCTTTTGAGCTGTAGGCGTGGATTTTTAAAAATATTTTTATGACGAACCTTTTGAGCTGTAGGCGTGGATTTTTAAAAATATTTTTATGACGAACCTTTTGAGCTGTAGGCGTGGATTTTTAAAAATATTTTTATGACGAACCTTTTGAGCTGTAGGCGTGGATTTTTAAAAATATTTTTATGACGAACCTTTTGAGCTGTAGGCGTGGATTTTTAAAAATATTTTTATGACGAACCTTTTGAGCTGTAGGCGTGGATTTTTAAAAATATTTTTATGACGAACCTTTTGAGCTGTAGGCGTGGATTTTTAAAAATATTTTTATGACGAACCTTTTGAGCTGTAGGCGTGGATTTTTAAAAATATTTTTATGACGAACCTTTTGAGCTGTAGGCGTGGATTTTTAAAAATATTTTTATGACGAACCTTTTGAGCTGTAGGCGTGGATTTTTAAAAATATTTTTATGACGAACCTTTTGAGCTGTAGGCGTGGATTTTTAAAAATATTTTTATGACGAACCTTTTGAGCTGTAGGCGTGGATTTTTAAAAATATTTTTATGACGAACCTTTTGAGCTGTAGGCGTGGATTTTTAAAAATATTTTTATGACGAACCTTTTGAGCTGTAGGCGTGGATTTTTAAAAATATTTTTATGACGAACCTTTTGAGCTGTAGGCGTGGATTTTTAAAAATATTTTTATGACGAACCTTTTGAGCTGTAGGCGTGGATTTTTAAAAATATTTTTATGACGAACCTTTTGAGCTGTAGGCGTGGATTTTTAAAAATATTTTTATGACGAACCTTTTGAGCTGTAGGCGTGGATTTTTAAAAATATTTTTATGACGAACCTTTTGAGCTGTAGGCGTGGATTTTTAAAAATATTTTTATGACGAACCTTTTGAGCTGTAGGCGTGGATTTTTAAAAATATTTTTATGACGAACCTTTTGAGCTGTAGGCGTGGATTTTTAAAAATATTTTTATGACGAACCTTTTGAGCTGTAGGCGTGGATTTTTAAAAATATTTTTATGAGCAACCTTTTGACCTGTAAGCGTGGATTTTTAAAAATATTTTTATGAGTAACCTTTTGACCTGTAAGCGTGGATTTTTAAAAATATTTTTATGAGCAACCTTTTGACCTGTAAGCGTGGATTTTTAAAAATATTTTTATGACGAACCTTTTGAGCTGTAGGCGTGGATTTTTAAAAATATTTTTATGACGAACCTTTTGAGCTGTAGGCGTGGATTTTTAAAAATATTTTTATGACGAACCTTTTGAGCTGTAGGCGTGGATTTTTAAAAATATTTTTATGACGAACCTTTTGAGCTGTAGGCGTGGATTTTTAAAAATATTTTTATGACGAACCATTTGAGCTGTAGGCGTGGATTTTTAAAAATATTTTTATGAGCAACCTTCTGAGCTGTAGGCGTGGATTTTTAAAAATATTTTTATAAGAAACCTTTTGAGCTCTAAGCGTGGATTTTTAAAAATATTTTTATAAGAAACCTTCTGAGCTCTAGGCGTGGATTTTTAAAAATATTTTTATAAGAAACCTTTTGAGCTCTAAGCGTGGATTTTTAAAAATATTTTTATAAGAAACCTTTTGAGCTCTAAGCGTGGATTTTTAAAAATATTTTTATAAGAAACCTTTTGAGCTCTAAGCGTGGATTTTTAAAAATATTTTTATAAGAAACCTTTTGAGCTCTAAGCGTGGATTTTTAAAAATATTTTTATAAGAAACCTTTTGAGCTCTAAGCGTGGATTTTTAAAAATATTTTTATAAGAAACCTTTTGAGCTCTAAGCGTGGATTTTTAAAAATATTTTTATAAGAAACCTTTTGAGCTCTAAGCGTGGATTTTTAAAAATATTTTTATAAGAAACCTTTTGAGCTCTAAGCGTGGATTTTTAAAAATATTTTTATAAGAAACCTTTTGAGCTCTAAGCGTGGATTTTTAAAAATATTTTTATAAGAAACCTTTTGAGCTCTAAGCGTGGATTTTTAAAAATATTTTTATGAGAAACCTTTTGAACTGTAGGCGTGGAATTTTAAAAATGTTTTATGAGGAAACTTCAGAGCTGTTATAACGAACACCATGAACTATAAGGCCTCCGATTGTAATTTAAAAAAAAATTACCGTCTAAAAAAAGGGTGCATTTTTAAACTGATGCAAAAAGTTTTTACCCTCCACCATAATGTTGTACAATTAGGAATATAACTTTGTAGTTGAAATAATTTGAAATATTAATATATTAATTGTATAGTGGATACTATTGCTTACAATATATTTTTAGATTAATTTAAACACTAAGTGATTTAATGCATCCTCATGATTGCTCATAGATGATAAGCACAGAAGCTCATTTATAAAGAATTTGGCGAAACCCTTCCGCTTTCTGCAAGATGATTATTACTGACATGGCATGTTAAATGCAAGTGCCTTAAAATTAGCGGCAATATTAAGAAATGAAAATTTAGACATCAAAAAAACAAAATCCAACCAAAAAGATCTTTAACAAATAACCTAATTAATTATAAATTTTGGTGCAACCGTAACGAACACACAAAATGGTGAAGAAAGCTACAAATTATTGTCGCTCACCCACAACAGTAAAACATTGCAACAATGACAAATACAAATTAGATTTTAAATATATAATTCGTATATATGACATAATAGGTACTATACGACACTGACTAATTCCACACCAACAACTTTTGTTTTTAAATTTTTTTTCAGGTTACCAAAAGTATTCACCTGCCATTGACCACAAGTTTATCATCGGCGCCACGTGTGTTGATGTGTAGTGCTTCTGTGGGTACTGAAGCATCTGTGACACTGCATCTGAGAGATGTCAATTCCAATGATTCCAATCAATCGTCCGCCTCATCAGCAGCCTCAAGTAATGCAGCAGTGGCAGCGTCACATTACATTAGTCACACAACGTCGTCAGTACAGCATCAACACCAGACAGCACATCAACTGCAACAGCACTCGCATCAGCAGCAGCAACAACAAACTACACCTGCCCACACACAGACAGCAACAACAACAGGACACACAAGCACAGCAGCCACAACACTGGATAATGCATTAACCATTGGTTATCCCGATCCAGAAATGTTGGCTGATGTCTTGGGAACATTACAAACAGCGTGTAAGTAGTCAAGGTTAGCAGGATGGGTTGTACTGCATTTTTAATAATTTATTTTTTTGTTGTTTCTTCAGCCTTGAAAAATACCAGTGTTAGCAGCAGTGTCAGTGCAGCAGACAGTACAAAAGTGAATTCCACAAAATTGAATAGCCCCGACAGCAACAGCAACAACAACACCAGTAGCAGCAGTAATAGTGATACAATTATCCACACAAGTTTAAATGGTTCTTTGAAGAATCGCATCACAATTAGCAAACGTACCTCCCCCAATAATAACCACAACAACAGCAGCAGTAACAATGTAACCAATATTGCCAACAGTAATAGCAAGGTGATAGCATCCTCGGTGCAAACTGTATCAACGTCCACAAATACAACAACCACCAGCGTTAATAAAACAAATAGTTATATTAAAAATTGTCTAATACGCAGCAGTAGCTGCAGCAACACCACCAATATAACATCGCTGGCTCAGATAATGAGCAATAGCAGTACATCATCGTCATCATCGGCAGCAGCAACAAATGGCAACAACAGCAACAACAACTCTCTGAATTCCCTTAATCACTCGAATGGTGGCACCTTGTTACAACAACTTAGCACTCAAAATAACAATCACACCGCGAACAACAACAGTAATACACCCAGCAACAACAACAGTTGTAGCAACAGCAATTTCAGCTCCAGCAGCAACGATAGTTGTTTTAGCTATAGCAGCAACAGTAGTAGCGGTAACTCTATTGCCCGCAGCATAACATCACTAAGTCACGGAGGAGCAAGAAAAGTTCCAGGTGGTGGTCCATTGTCAACGTCGTCACCGCTATCACAATCTGCTACGGCAGGTGGTGGTGGTGGAGGAGGAGCAGGACCACCGGGATCAGTAGCAAATAATAATAGCTTGGCAAATTCAGCCAAAATCTTAAAGAAAAATCGTTCGAAAATATCAGCACCCAGCCGCCACGGTCCCCAACAGTGTCAGGTAAGTTAAAAGGCTTTGACAATTTTATCTGGGAAAAATGTTTTTAGAAATTTAATTTTTGAAATTAATCCGGGGAGATAATCTAGGGAGATATTCTTAAAAATCCAAGATTAAAGATTCGATAGTCCCCGGAAAATATTGTCACTATCAAATATTCGAAAAATTTTTATTGGCATATTTTGAAATATCAGTAGCATAGAAATGGTCTGTCTTGTACTTATTTCATTTTACTCGAAAACCAAGGGGTAGCCCTTCACGATTTAAGGGGTAGCCCTTGTTTAGCCACTACAAAGAACTGGTAAACTGTTTTCACCGATTGGACAATAAATGTGGTATGTAGAGTGATTTTGTGAAAATTCGACTTTGGTCCCATACAAATTTGTATACGGCCAAAGTCGAATTTTAAAGAAATCGCTCTACAGTCCACATTTATTGTCCAATCGATGAAAACAGTTTACCAGTTCTTTGTAGTGGCTAAACAAGTAATCCTACAACAATTTTTCAAAATCGGGTCAGATTTTAATTTTAGCTAAATAAAGAGCACATGGAATCATTGAGGCCCCAGTGGCACGTGTTAACATATTCCGACTGCGCTCAAACTTTGGCAATCTTCATTTTTAACAATACTAAACATTTTAGCGGCACCCGCATAAAAAACCGACATCGAGTTTTAAAACCACTCTAATGGGGACAAATCAAAGTGTAGACTTATGTGGATAATTGTTGGTGGAGCAGTTTTGCCACCGCTAGGAACCCCCAATGTCGATTTGCAAATATTTCGATCAAAAATTGTAGCTAAAATCCTCAAAATACCGAAAATCGGGAGGTACCGTTATATGGTGGCTATACCAAAACATGGTCCTAGTATGTTGACAAATTTTTGGTGAAGATAATTTGTGACCTCTGGGAAACTCTAACGTCAAATTACAGGTAGTTCGGCCAAAAATTGTAGCTTAAATGCTCAAATTACCGAAAATCGGGAGGTACCGTTATATGGCGCTATAACAAAACAAGGACCTATATTGCCGATTTTTGGTAGAGAAGTTTTATGGCCACTGATAACCACAAATGTCAAATTACAGGTAGTTCGGTAAAAAAATTTTGCTAAAATCCTCCAAATACCGAAAGCGGAAGATACCGTTATATGGGGGCTATACCTAAGCATGGACCTATATTAACGGTTTTTGGTGGAGATATTATGTGACCTCTGGAAACCTCAAACGCCAAATTACAGGTAGTTCGGCCAAAAACTGAGCTAAAATCCTCAAAATATCCAAAATTGGGAGGTACCGTTATATGGGGGCTATACCAAAACATGGACCTATGTTGACGATGTTTGGTGGAGAAATTTCGTGGCTACTGAGAATGTCAAATTACAGTTAAAAATTGTAGCTAAAATCTCAAAATACCGAAAATCGGGAGGTACCGTTATATGGGGGCTATACCAAAACATGGACCTATGTTAACGATGTTTGGTGGAGAAGTTTCGTGGCCACTAAGAACCTCAATTGTCAAATTACAGCTAGTTCGGTTAAAAATTGTAGCTAAAATCCTTAAAATATAGAAAATCGGGAGGTACCGTTATATGGGAGCTACATAGCCCATCATCGAACTTGACCTGCTTGCAAACAAACAACGCATCTTTCCAAAATTTCGGCGTCCTATCTCCATTATTATGAATGCTAGAGTGATTACCACAGACGGACGGACGTACATGCATCGACTTAGAATTTTACCCTGATCAAGAATATGCGTTACAAACGGAAAAGCAAACATAATATACCCTCCATACTATGATGGGTATAAAAGCCAGGTTTGTGTCTGACGGTTCTTGTATAAACATTCCTTCCTTATTGATATCAATGGGTCTAAAGGTCCCGGTAAAATATTCATAAGAAATACACGTCAATGGGACATACCTATGTCCATGAGAACATATTTGTTTAAACAAGTTAAAAGAATCAGACGTATTTTCCGTCAGGTAAATACTTCTAGTCTTTGATAATAGCAAATGGAACAATAATATAACCTAAATGTCTCATGAAGAGTAAAACTTCTCGCTACGGATAGATCGAATACCAACTACACAACCAAAATCCTTTTTCCCAATAATTATGGATTTTCCGAATTTTGTGGCCCTTTGTGAACATTTGAACTTGTCGACAAAAATGTGCTTTAGGATTAGAGCTCAAAGGAAGGAATGGTTCGACAGGAAGGTGTGGACCGATATTGCCCATCTTTGAACTTAAACCAAGTTTGACGAAAGAGGAGAAATGGGGACTTAGCTTTTTGAATAGCGACATCTGGCGGAAGAAAATTGTACACAAATGAGTTTTGCATACTGTTAATAGACTCAAACAAAAAGTATGTGTTGCCAACGATATATCAAAGAAACAATCGAAAAGGTGAATATCAGCCTCTATTGATTAATTTTTGAACATACTAAAGTTCAAATATGGGCGCCACCTAGTTGTCAATAGTTGAACATAACTGATATTCCCCTTTTGGTTTATATCTTTATTGTTGGTAGCAACTAAATTTGGTTTGTGTCTTTGCTGTTAATAGTTTGCAACACTCATTTATGTTCAATTTTCGACCGCCAGAGGTCGCTGCTCAAAAAGCTGATTCCCCATTTCTCTATTACTGACCAAATATTATAATTATTCCACAAACATCCCAAGGGAGACTTCTCTCATATCAATGAGTGCACCTCGATTCATATTAGCTCAATGATATGGGTCCTACAGTTTATCGCCGAGTCCGAAAGGCGTGTCCTAAGACACCACTTGTAGAAAAGTTTTACATGGCTGAAATATTCAGGAAATGTCGCCTAGATTACTCAGGGGTATTTTGCCACCGTTGAAAATTTGATATTGCCTATCCGGGGAATCGAACCCACGACCTTCTGCTTGCAAGGTGGGTGTGCATACTACCATTGCACCACGGTGGCACACCAATATTACGATGGTAAAATTTTAGACAAAAAATACATGGTGCACATGAACCATCTTTAAATGGTTTAGCGCTAAAATGCGTATACCACAATGCGCAGCATAGCTTACCACAGACCGGCCTATTGCATTGTAAGGGGTCAAAAAGGTTCCTATGATATCATCCAAGTGCTACGGGCTTGTGACTTGAGGAACTTGTTCAACTTCTGATTTTGTCGTAAATTGCTGTGGTTTGCGGAGATGACTTAAACATGGTATAGAACCTTATGCCCAATGTATTAGTGGTGGGAACCAAGGCACCATTGACCAATATATTAAAGGGGAACCACATTTGAGACCTTCAGGTAGTGAACAGTATCGCAGTCGATTTAGTGGCGGATATGTTCATATTCCTCAGATAATAAAACTGCACTATTCAACGAGGATAGGAACCGACGCCAAGATCGTACAATTATCCGTATACATTTCGATCTCTATGACGTCTGGAGGATGTGGAATTCTAAAAAGGTAGAGACTAAAGAGTTCCAGAGATATTATCCCGACTTGGGGAACACCCTGTTTCACTCGAAGGGTTTCAAACTTCTTATTTCTCAACTGGCGTCCACATATATATGGCCTACGATAGGTCAAGTGCCACCATTACTGTTCGGCCCCACGGTCTGTTCTGGTTTTGTCCTCCTTAATGTGTATGGATATGGTGTGTAATGCTGTTTTGGAATTCCGGAATTCATGCTGATGTTGGACAACTGGGAAGCAGCTTCTCAAGTTAGGAATAGTAGTGTCTCTCAGTTACTGCCACGGTGTTGAAAGGAACAGCCGTTATATCATCCTTCTTTTCCGGATTCGAGAGTAATTTAACCGTTACCCACAATTGTCTCAGGTGATCTAGCCACTTTTATCGCTTGCGTTCGCCTACTAGCCTGTTGACTTCAAGAGTAAGTTCATCAACTGATGGGTCTTCAGTGTTCGCACGGCGAAGCTAATCACGTTCATTTGTTAGTCCCGTCGCCTATGCTGAGAAATTTGGTCTGTTTTTGGGTACTCGACCAGTACGTAGCGAGCGCTTGCTGCAGTGATGCTGTCCCGGAAAGTTCTCTCAGACACCCGAGGATCTGAGGTAGTGGTCAGCTCTCTGAAGCAGTGATCCGTTATGAAGCCGGGTGGTCTATCTGCGGAGACGATGATAGGAAGGTGGTCTGAGCCAAAGGAAAAGACGGGTTGCCAGGATACGTCATATATTAGATCTGGTGCCAAAATTGTGATATCTGGCGACCTGTGGCAATCTCCTTATCTTCGCAGGAGCGTCTTCTTTTACCGTGCAAAATGTGGAGCTATCAATTTACTCGGCCAACGCTTTACCTCTCTGGTTATTACCTAGGATGGAATGCCAAAGCTCATGATGGTCATTGAAGTCCCCTAGCACCAGACGGTTATCTGTATGTCCGATAACCGCAGGATTTAGTTAGTGCCGGCAGTGTTTTCTACAGTTTTTATACCCTCAGCATTTATGCTAACGAGGGTATATACATTTTCATACGGGCAAAATGTGCCTCATCGAAATAATGGTTTTAGATCCCAAGTATGTTTGGACGAAATCCGTTTCAGACAATTTGGAGTCGATTTAGCAATGTCCGTCCCTCTGTCTGTCTGGCTGGTGGGCACGATATCTATCGAACGGATAACCCGATTTGGTCCAAAATATGGGATTCGTAATATTTTGTCGAAACCTAGTTTAAGTTCGAAGATGGACCATATCGGTCCACTCCTTCAAGTACCTCCCCCACAAAAGTTCGAAAATGTTCGGAAATTTTGTGCGCACGATAACTCTTGAAGGGAGTAACCGACTTGGTCTATACTTTGCACATCGTAAAATTTCTACCAGACTTAGATGAGGTTCCGATATGGACTCTATCGGTCCAGTCTTTCGACTACCTCCCGCACAAAAGTTAGGAAAAATTCAGTTTAGTACCTGCTCTCGAATCGCTTCGATTTTTATTGGAAAAATGGAGGGCAGGGGATACAAGTTGTTACAATATAAATCGTCCATATTTCCTGAGAAAATAGCCTGAATGTTTCAAACAACCCTTGGACACCGTGTGTAGTGGTTGGAGCGTAAGATAACTCTCGAACGGATCTGCCGATTTGGTCCAAAATATTTAATTCGGAATATTTTGTCCAAACTTTTTTTAAGTTCGAAGATAAGCCATATCAGTCCACTCCTTCAAGTACTTCCCCCCAGAAAAGTTCAAAACTGTTCGGAAAAATTGTGCACATTATAACTCTTGAAGGGAGTGACCATCCTAATATATCTACCGGATATAGATCAGGTTCGAATATGGACTATATTTGTCCACTCCTTCGAGTAACTACCACACAATTTCGGATAAGTTCACTTAAAGACCTCTTTAAGACGTGATCTCGGATCACTTTAATTTTTCTTGAAGCAAGTAGCATTCACTGCTTCAAATACTACGGTAAACGTTTTTTACAGGGACAAGTCCATACTTCTTGAGAAAACAGCCCGAAAGGTGTAGAAACCCCCTATGTCATCATAGTGATAGTGTCTGGAGAGCACGATCCAAAATTTGGCCTTTGATCATATTTTGTCCAAACTTAGTTTCCCTCCAATATTTAAAAAATGTCATTTAAATGATATGCACGATATCTCTTGAACGGGACAATTTAACTGGAGAGCACGACAACTGCTCCAAAATTTGGCCTTTGATCATATTTTGTCCAAACTCAGTTTCCCCCCAATATTTAAAAAATGTCATTAAAATGATATGCACGATATCTCTTGAACGGGGCAACCAATTTACCTTCTAAAATGGCCCATATCGGTCCTCTCCTCAGGTATCTCCCCCACAAATGTTCTACATTTGTGTATAAGTGCAGTTTGGGGTCTGGTCGAAGATCCTTTGGAAATGTATACATGCTTCCTGGCATACTGGTCCAAACTGAATTGGCTAGTGGGCGCGATATCTATCGAAAATATATGAGTCCCAAAATAATATCCACTTCCATAATTGTCTATGTCGGTCAATTTCTTTAAGTACCTCCACCGCAACACTTTTGAACTTTAATCCTAATCCACATACGTCCATAATTTTGAAAATCCCCTAAATATATACTTTTTTTTGGAAAAAGTGTTTCGATTTATATAAGCTGAGGGTACATCTCTGTCGGCATAGCCGACTAATACTTTTTACATGTTAATTAATATCTCAACTGTGAACTTACTCAAGGAAAAAATATATATAATTCGCCTTAATAAGGCAAAAATAAAATATAAGTATTTAATTTTGTATTTTAACTTGTTGGTTTTATTAATATTTTGTATTTCTTACCATTGGAACCCCATTGCGAATGATTGTTTTTAATTAAACAGATTATAATAACAATCATACGCACTTGGGGTTCCAATGTTACACTATTTTATTATAAATATTAATAAGATACCAACAGGTAAAACACAAAAAATACATATCGTTCATTTACTCAAAGACTGGAATAACTCAAAAAATTCGTTTTCTGAGTTATCAATTTCTATTTTTTTTCACACAAACGTTTTTTGAGTTTATAAAGCACTAAAGCACTTCAAATCAAGCATGACATTTAACACCGATGCCTGGCTATCTGTTTGCAAAATATGGTCCAAGTACTTATTTTAGTTTTTGTGTAATAATCATTTAAGGTTGGAAATCAAATTTCAAAGTCAATAACTTAGACATTTGCTAACCGATTTAAAAAATATATGGCTTTTCTGGTGCCCGGACATAACTCCCACGGACATAACTCCCAAAATGATTTTGGGCGTTATGTCCGCTGCCCTTTGCGGACATAACTCCCAAAATTCGTTGGGAGTTATGTCCGTGAACCAAAGCGGACATAACACCCAAAAAAATCGCGGACATAACTCCCAACGATTTTTTCTTAATTTATAAATTATTTCTTTGGTTAATTTTGAAATTTATAGTTATAATTTTAGAGTAGAAGTTAGAATGTAAGCGGAATTATACATTTGAGAAGGCCTAAGTGCCAACCAATACCGAAGTATCCACAAAATCCTCCTGATTTCATAAAATTAGTTAAAAACGAAATTATGCTCGAAATGATGTAAGTAGCAGTTAGGAGAAGTTATTTATTCAAAAATATTTTCGTTTTTCAGAAAGTATTTGAATATTTGTTCAAACACTTTTTATCTTCTTAAATTACTTTACAAAAACTTATTATTTTCTTTAATTGTGAAAATATATTTGTAAAAAATCGCGCGATTTTTTTTAAATTTTTGCCTGCGGCGCTTTTCGTTTTTCAGAAAGTATTTGAATATTTTTTACAACAAATTTTTATCTTCTTAAATTATGAAAATATTTTTGTAAATATCGCGCGATTTTTTTCAAAAATATTTTCGCCTGCGGCGCTTTTCCTTTTTCAGAAAGTATTTCAATATTTTTACAAAAACTTTTTATTTTCTTAAATTGTGAAAATATTTTTGTAAAAAATCGCGCGATTCTTTTTTAAATTTTTGCCTGCGGCGCTTTTCGTTTTTCAGAAAGTATTTCAATATTTTTTACAAAATTTTATCTTCTTAAATTGTGAAAATATGTTTGTAAAAATCGCGCGATTTTTTCAAAAATATTTTCGCCTGCAGCGCTTTTCATTTTTCAGAAAGTATTTCAATATTATTACAAAAATTTTTTATTTTCTTAAATTGTGAAAATATTTTTGTAAAAAATCGCGCGATTTTTTTCAAAAATATTTTCGCCTGCGGCGCTTTTCGCTTTTCAGAAAGTATTTGAATATTTTTTACAAACAATTTTTATCTTCTTAAATTGTGAACATATTTTTGTAAAAATAGCGCGATTTTTTCAAAAATATTTTCGCCTGCGGCGCTTTTCGTTTTTCAGAAAGTATTTCAATATTTTTACAAAAACTTTTTATTTTCTTAAATTGTGAAAATATTTTTGTAAAAAATCGCGAATATTTTTACAAAAACTTTTTATCTTCTTTAATTGTGAAAATATTTTTGTAAAAAATCGCGCGATTATTTTTTAAATTTTTGCCTGGGGCGCTTTTCGTTTTTCAGAAAGTATTTGAATATTTCTACAAAAACTTATTATCTTCTTAAATTGTGAAAATATTTTTGTAAAAACTCGCCCGATTTTTTAAAAATATTTTCGCCAGCGGCGCTTACCTTTTTTCAGAAAGTATCTTCGAATTTTAACAAAAACTTTTTATCTTCCTGTAGGCAGCATTTTTCGTTTAAGTTGGAAGGCAAATTTTGAATATAGTTCGATTTTAACTATTTTAAATCAATTATAAATTATTTTATGAAATGAAAAATGCATATGAACTTAAAATTAATTTTTAAATTCAATTAATTAAAAAAATTAATTAAAAAATTAATAAAAAAATGACCTTCGCCTAATAGGCAAAATTTTCAAATAAAAATAAAAATTTTGTTATGTTGCCGTCGTTGTAATTCAACGACACATAACAGTGGAGAAGGTTTGTCTTGTTTTGCAAACACTTTCGTCGGGGTTGTATGAGGTTGTATGGTTGAACATTTGTCTTTGGCCGCGCTTATACTTCGAGCTGACGATTGATGTTTGGGTACAAAAAGTTTTGAAGGAGTTTTTGAAAAACTATAGTCTTCCCTGTCTTACCCATTAGCGAACAATGCCAAATTTTCTCCACTAATAAATTAGTAGTTTTAAAATATTAAAACAACAGCAATGGGATTAAGCCAGACTAATTTGAAAAAAAAAACAGAAAGGCGAAATTACAGATGTACGTTGTGAAAAAAGGAGATATGTTCGTTTAAAGTTGAAAATCTATGAAATTCGGTTTTTCTAGGCATACCGTTATAAAATCACTTAATGAAGTGACCTAAAAAATTAAAGGTATTTTCGCCTTCCATCTACTCCAACAAAACTGAATTGGTACATTATAGGCGTGTTACTACCAAAACTGATTGATTTAGTAACAATTTATATATTTACGCAGTTCAGGCGACCAATGCTCTAAATCTTGCCTCATTTAAATGTCTGTAATGGTCATTTCTAACATTAACTTAAATTCCTACCACAGATTTCTTTGCATCAATCAATTGGAGCATTAATTTCATATTTCCCCCCTTTCCGCTCAAAAATAATTGACATACAAATCATAAGCATTGTTACTAATTGGTAATTTCTATGTGCTGCGTTATGCTGGTGGCTAAACGTCAACCACTGTGAAGGTCTATTGTCAGACGTCTTCTGATCTCATTACTAAAAATTCTGTACGGCGAACATTTCTAATTAATTCGAAATTTAAAGTAACGCAATTTTGACTGTTTATTAAATTTCGTTTTTTCGCTTTTCGAAAATAGTACAACAAGAACAAAAGCAATACAACTAGTGGGCCATGTTTAGGTGAAGCATGAAACAGGCTTCTTTGTGTCTGTGTGTGTGTGTGTGTGTGCGAGTTTACGCATCATCTTGTTAAAATATTACGAAACTATACCAATTAGTTTCAAAAGAAAAAACGACGACGCATACAGAAACTAAACAAAAAGGAATGTATTTTCTTTTAATTTCATTACGTTTTCATTTCATTCTCATCCAAAGACAACAGCAACAAAAAAATTATGAAATGTACTTGACAAGACATGAAGGAAACTAACGAAAAAATACATATATGTACATGCGGCAGGTACATTGAAAGAAAACAAGGAAAAAAGTGTCAGTCGGCTTTGCCGACAGATATATACCATCAGCCAATGTGAAGTGAAACTTTCACCTACGCACTGATCGAATGTATTTAAGGTCTCTTCAGAATTTTGTGGCCCTTTTTGGACATTTGAACAGGCCGACAAAAATTTGGATTAGGAATTAACTGCACTAAGACATAAATGTTGAACCTTTGTGGGGGAGGTACCCTTAGGGAGGAACGATATGGGCCATTTTAGAAGTTAAACTAAATTTTGACAAAATATTTGGAGATCCAAAGTTTGGACCAAGTTGGTTGCCCCATTTAAGTGATATCGACCTAGCATTTTAGTGACATTTTTTAAATATTGGGGAGAAGTACCGGAAGTTGTGGACCGGTATTGCCCCATGAAATTAAGTTTGGATATAATATGACGAAGACCAAATGTTGGACAAAATCTGTTGAACAGTTCGAGAGTTTTCGTGCTCTCCGACAGCCACATATGGTGACATACGGGTTTTTTTACACCTTTCGGGCTGTTTTCCCAAGAAATATGGACTTGCCCCTGAAAAAACATTTACCGAAGTAATGGAGGTAGCGAATGCAAATCGCTTCAACAAAAATCAAAGTAATTCGAGAGCAGGTCTTAAAGTGAACTTATTCGAAATTCTGTGTGAGAGGTACCAGAAGGAGAATACAAATATAGTCCATATTCGAACCTGATCTATATCTGGTAGAATTATCCTGCGCACAATTTTTCCGAACATTTTTGAACTTTTGTGGGGGAGGCCCCTGAAGGAGTGGACCGATATGGCTTATATTCGAATTTAAACTATGTTTGGACAAAATATTTCGAAGAAAAAATTTTGGACCCAATCGGCAGATCCGTTCGAGAGTTATCTTGCGCTCTAACCACTACACACGCTGTCATAGGGGCTTTTTGCATCTTTCAGGCTATTTTCTCAGGAAGTATGGACTTGCCCCTGATGAAATTTGTACCGTCGTATGGGGGGCAATGAATACAAGTTTTTGCAAACTGAACTTATCAGAAATTTTGTGTGGGAGGTACCCGAAGCAGTGGGCCGATTAAGTCATATTTGAACCTCATCTAAGTATAGTAGAAATTTCACGATGTGCAAAGTATGGACCAAATTGGTTAATTCCTTCAAGAGTTATCGTGCCCACAAATTTTCCGAACATTTTGGAACTTTTGTGGGGCAGGTACCTGAAGGAGTGGACCTATATGGCCCATCTTCGAACTTACATCAAATCTGGACAAAATATTTCGATACCCAAAATTTGAACCGAATCTATTGATCCGTTCGAGAGTTATCGTGCGCACCAGCCAGCCAGACAGACAGACAGACGGACGGACATTGCTAGATCTACTCAAAATTGTCTGAAACGGATATCGTACAAACATACTTGGGGTCTAAAACCATTATTTCGATGAGGCACATTTTTGGTCGTATCAAAGTGTAAATACCCTCTTTAGCCTAAAGGCTTAGGGTATAAACAAATTATAAATGGTATTAAAACTAAGTGAAGGTTTAAAGGTTTCATGGTGGACCTTGAGAACTGTTCAGGGTTTTTTATAGAATATTAGTTTGAACATAGGGACCAATAGTTAAGGATTTTCTTAAAAATTTTTAGGTTGGCTTTGGGGACCATTACTTGAAGAGTTTCTATAAAGAATTTTAGATAGTCTTTCGGGACCATTATTTAAGGATTTTTCTTAAAGAATTTAGGTGGACTTTTGGGGACAATTATTGGAAGATTTTTCCACAAACATCCCATAAGGGAGACTTCTCTCATATCAATGAGTGCAACCCCGATTCATATTACCTCAATGATATGGACCCTACTGTTTATCGCCGAGTCCGAACAGCGTGCCTTAAGACACCACTTGTAGTTAAGTTTTACATGGCTGAAATACTCAGGAAATGTCTCCAACATCACTTAGGGGTATTTCGCCACCGTTGAAAATTTGATGTTGCTTGGCCTGGGAATGGAACCGCAGACCTTCTGAGTACAAGGCGGGTGTGCATACCATTGCACCACGGTGGCACCCAACGTGACAATGCACCCCAACATTATTTGAGGATTTTTTAAAGAATTTTAGTTGGCCTTTGGAGACTATTATTTGAAGATTTTCTTAAAGAATTTTAGGTGGACTTTAGGAACCATTATTTGAGGATTTTCTCAAAGAATTTTAGGTAGCCTTTGGAGACTATTTTTTGAGGATTTTCTTAAAGCATTTTAGGTGGCCGTTGGGGACCATTATTTCAGGAGTTTCTTAAAGAAATTAGGCTGGCGTTTTGGGTCCATTTTTTGAGAATGTTCTCTAAGAAAATGTTTTCTAAACGAATTTTATGTACTTACTTACTTAGCTGACCCATTACAGAACATTTGTTCCATAGGCCGAACTAAGAAAAGATCTCCATTTCTCTCTATTTGTTGCTTCGCTCTCTGGAATACCGCGCCTTTTCATCTCATCATCCACTTGTTTGCGCCATCTATTCCTTGGCCTGCCAATTCTGCGTGCACCGCTAAGCGGTCCGTATTTATACGCCTTTTTAGCGGGTTCATCATCACTCATTCTTATGATATGGTCTAGCCAACGCAATTGCTGCATCTCGATACGTTTAACTATATTGATGTCGTTGTATAGCAGATACAGCTAGTGGTTCATGCGACGTCGATATTCACCGTCAACGCAGATTGGTCCGTAGATCTTTCGAAGAATTTTTCTCTCAAACACACCAAGCACTGCCATGTCTGCTTGCGCAAGTACCCAGGCTTCGGAGCCATACATCAGCACGGGTAGTATCAGTGTTTTGTAGAGCGTTATTTTGTTTGACGAGATGTGGATTTGTTTTTAAACTGCTTACTTAAACCAAAGTAGCATCTGTTGGCCAATACAATTCTTCTTTTTATTTCACAACCAACTTCCACAGTAGGTCCGAGCTCAATGGACGCACTGCGCGTCGACACCATCAATTTGGTCTTCTCACCGTTTACCGCCAGACCCACTTTAGCAGATTCTCCTTCGACCTTCATTAAGGTATCAGTTACTTCTTTTACTGATCGGCCCATGATGTCTATATCATCAGCACAAGCAAGTAACATGTGACTATTGGTGTAGATTGTGCCACTTCTTTTGAAGTTTGCCTCTCGTATAACCTTTTCCAGCAGGATGTTGAAGAGATCACACGAAAGGCTGTCTCCTTGTCTGAAACCTCTTTTGGTACCAAACTCTTCGGAGAGGTTCTTTCCTATTTTAACTAAGGACCTCGTGTCAGTTAAAGTCATTTTACAAAGCCGGATGAGCTTTGCGGGGATACCAAATTCAGACATGGCTTGGAATACCTTTGAACGCAGCGGGCTGTCGAAGGCTGCTTTATAATAGACAAAAAGGTGGTAGGTGTCGATCTGCATCTCTTTTATCTTCTCCAGGATTTGCCGCAGGGTAAATATCTGGTCAATGGTGGACTTGCCAGGTCTGAAGCCGCATTGCTATAGTCCAATTATCTCGTTGACCGTAGGCTTTAGTCGTTCGCACAATATCCCTGACACGATCTTGTAGGCAATTGGGAGTAGACTTATGCCCCTATAGTTAGAGCATACAGTCTTATCTCCCTTCTTGTGGACTGGGCACATGATACTCAGGTACCAATCGTCGGGTACACGTTCTTCCTGCCAGATGGTGCTAACTAGCTGATGAATACACCTTATCAGCGTGTCGCCTCCGGTTTTGAACAGCTCGGCTGATAAGCCATCGGCTCCTGTTGCCCAATTATTCTTCAGCCGATTTATTGCTGTCTTCACCTCATCTCGGCTGGGCGGTATACATTCAATACCATCTTCTGGGATTTGGACTTTGTAATCTTCGTCGCCCTCGCTGCTATTGGATACCAACAGTTTTGAAAAATTTTCTTTCCATATCCTGAGTACACTATCTGTATCAGTTACCAAATTATCTTGCTGGTCTCTACAGGAGGATGTGCCTGTACCAAAGCCATCAGTTGATGCTTGACTCTTTGGTAGAATTTTCGGACTTCATTCTGGCTCCTGTACATCTCGATTTTTTCACACTCCCGCTTTTCCATATCTCTCTTTTTCCTGCGCAAAAGACGTTTCTCCTCTCTCCTTTTCTCCCTGTATCTCTCTCGTGCGCTACGCGTTGCTACGGATTGTAAGCTATAGAGCTCTATATGCCGCATTTTTCTCTTCGGTGGCAGCACGACACTCCTGATCATACCATGGATTCCCTGGTGGAGGTCTCTGGTATCCAAGTATGGATTTTGCGGCTGTATGCATGGAGTGGGCCATGCTTTGCCATTGCGCTGATATTTTATAAGGGTTGAGGAGTGCTTTGATTAAGCGATTGGGCTAGTAGAGTGGAATATGCTGTGGCTATCTGTTGTGATTGCAGCTTACCGATGTCTAACTTTCGTGTTGTGTCTGTTCGTACTTTGTTTGCTACGTTTAAGCGGGTGCGTACCATTGCTGCAACAAGGTAGTGGTCCGAATCAATGTTTGCACCTCGGAACGATCGTACATCCAACACGCTCGATGAATTTCTTCCATATATCACAACATGATCAATTTGATTTCTTGTTTTCTGATCTAGAGACGGCCAGGTGCCCTTATGAATATCGCGATGATTAAATCTGGTACTGCTAACTACCATATTTTTTGCAGCTGCAAAGTCTATCAGCCTCATACCATTGTCAGATATTTCACTGTGGAGACTGAATTTCCCGACTGTTGGGCCAAAGATATTCTCCTTTCCAATTTTGGCATTAAAATCGCCTAGTATAATTTAAAAGTCATGGGCAGGACAACGGTCATACGGTTCTTCTTAGCCTTCTTAAAATATATTTTTGGTCTGTTCGTCCTTTTCTTCAGTGGGAGCATGAGCGCAAATAAAGCTGATGTTGAAGAATTTAGCTTTTACTCGAATTGCAGCAAGTCTTTCATTCACTGGGGTGAAGTTTGGTACAAGATGTTTTAGCCTCCGACTAACTAAGAATCCGCAACCAAACTCATGTTTTACGTCATGGCAACTATAATACAGTGCGTCACCTTTAGGTGTTGTTGTGACGCCTTTCCCAATCCATCGTATTTCCTCTATGGCAGTAACATCGGCCTTGTACTTTTCAAGTACGTCTGCCAATGCGAAGACTGCACCTTCTCTATAAAGAGTGCGAACATTCCAGGTGCAGATTCGCAGATCATGGTCCTTAAAACGTTTGCGGGGTTCGGCAACTTTAGAGGGGTTTGTTTTTCTTTTCTTTCGTTTTTTCATAGTAGGCTGTTTTTTCTAGGGGAGGGTTACTAACCCGACGCCCAAACCCAAGTTTTTAACGTTCTTATGGGTGAACGCGCGGCACATGTTAGCTCACTACCTTTAACGGGTGTTAAAGGCAGTTCCCCAGGTGACACCACGGGGAGGTCAGTGTCCACTTGAGATGAAACAGGGACCAAGATAAATCCTGGGCTTTGCCATGTTAAAACCGGCCAAGACCGTTCCTTGGTATATTCCACCCCCTACGTCTTATTTAAAGATTTTCTTAAAGAATTTTAGGTGGCCTTTGGGGGTTATTATTTGAGGATTTTCTTAAAGAATTTTAGGTGACCTTTGACCATTATTTGAAGATTTTCTTAAAGAATTTTAGATGGCCTTTGGGGAACATTATTTAGGAATATCTTAAAGAATTTTAGTTGACCTTTGGGGACCATTTTTTGAAGTGTTTCTTAAAGAATTTTAGGTGGCCATTTGGGGAATATTATTGTAGGAGTTTTTTTTAAGAATTTTAGATGGCCTTTGGGGACCATTTTTTGAGGAGTTTCTTAAATAATTTTAGGTGGCTTTTGGGGGCCATTATTAGATGATTTTCTCAGAGAATTTAAGTGGCCTTTGGGGACCATTATTTGAGGAGTTTCTTAAAGAATTTTAGGTGGCCTTTGAGAACCATTATTTGAGGAGTTTCTTAAAAAATTTTAGGTGGCCTTTGGGGACCATTTTTTGAGGAGTTTCTTAAAGAATTTTAGGTGGCCTTTGGGGACCATTTTTGAGGAGTTTTTTAAAGAAGTTTAGGTGGTCTTTGGGGACCATAATTTGAGGAGTTTCTTAAAGAATATTAGGTGGTCTTTGGGGACTATTATTTGAGGAGTTTCTTAAAGAATTTTAGGTGGTCTTTGAGAACTATTTTTTAAGGATTTTCTTAAAGAATCTTAGGTGGCCTTTAGGATTTTCTAAAAGAATTGTAGGTGGTATTTGGGATCAATTTTTTGTCGTCTTTGGAGAACATTAGTTCAGGATTTTCTTAAAGAATTTTAGGAGGACATTGGGGACTATTATTTGAGGATTTTCTTATATGGTTTAGGTGGCCTTTGGGGACAATTAATTGAGGATTTTCTTAAAGAATATTAGGTGGCCTTTAGGGACCATTATTTGAGGATTTTTTTAAGGAATTTTAGGTTAGGTGTCCTTTGCAGAATTTTAGGTGACCTTTGGGGACTATTATTTGAGGAGTTTCTTAAAGAATTTTAGGTGGATTTGGGGACCAATTTTGAGTCGCCTTTGGAGAACATTAATTGAGGATATTCTTAAAGAATTTTAGGTAGTCATTGGAGACCATACTTGAGAATTTTCTTCTTTAGGTGGCCATATTTCTCTACGTGTACTTTTCGTACACATACATTTAAACAACAACAATGACAACAACAAATTTCGAGACAAATGTACAACCATATATTCATATATCTGAAGCATGTACAAACCACAACGCAATTAGATTTAACAGCTGCAACAACAAAAACAGTAACTAGTCGTCATAGTACCCTTCCGACCACAAGAAAATTTAAACAACCATTCATATGGATGGACTCTTTTTCCCAATCTATGTTTATGCCCATGATGTGGGGTGTTGTGGCTGCATAGTTTTTGAATGAATGGCTGGCTAAATGTGTTACAGAATAGAAAATAGAACAAATACTTTCAGCTTTTTTGGGGCGAAGAGAGAATACGGCGGGCAGAACGCAACTAGTCATCTAATTAAAACATATTTTTATTTCATATTTTTTCTGGTTCTGCACTTGTTTTTTCTTGGTGGACCATTTTGTAAAAACGATGAGAGGGAACTTGGTATGTTTCGTCGTTTTTTATATATGGTTTATATTAAAAATTTGAATCAACATTGCAATATTGTTGCTTGATTTTTCATAATGTTTTGCTTCTCTTTTGTTTTTTGTCTCGTTACAGATTTGTAATAAAATATTTGGAAATGCATCAGCTTTGGCCAAACATAAACTGACGCACAGTGACGAACGGAAATACGTTTGTGTTATGTGCTCAAAGGCATTTAAGCGACAAGATCACTTGTAAGTTTATTTGGTATAATATTAAAAAAATATTTAAACATTTTATTTATAAGAAAATCGTTTTATTGAATAGAAAATAATTTGTAATTCAAAACATGTAAGTTCTGATACCGAACCAGATTCTAGCATATTTTTAAGAATGTTAGTGTATGAGAACAGTGATGCAAATAGATACACATTGGGATCACCCCATATTAAAACTTGGAAAATCTATACCGATTTATTTTTTCCAAATCCCAAAATAACTTCTCCGCCATCCACCCCATTGTTCTTTTATTCGTTTTATTCAGCTGATTATGACAATTTTGTGGCATTTAAAAACAAATAATTTGTTTATTAAAAATGAGGGGTAAGGTAAATAAATGTTCACTCGTTTCGTTTTTTTTTTTTTGTTGTCATTGGTTTCGACAAAGAATTTTGATTTGTTGGCGTCACACTCAGCCACGTGTTAACAGATTTTTTAGTAGCTGTCAAAGAAATTCATCACCGTGCCGGAAATCATTTAAGTGGGTGAGACATTCAATGTGTGGTGGCTAAGCAAATGTCATCATACGTTGTGAAGGCAAAAAGTCAATCCAAAGGCATGTCATGTCATAGACCAAACATCATCATTATTTTTTTCTTGAGGTAGAATATTACTTTGTGTCAAAATATGTGCCATATCAAATATTGATGGAAATATTTTCAAAATTTCATAGAAAATTCTTTGGAATTGGGGTGGAAAATTGTTATAGATTACTTGAACACAGTTACATTATTCACATTAGGATGGACGGATTCTGCTTCAGACTAAGTTGAAACATGTGCTGACCCCTAGTTTTATTACAGTAATTGTTAACAAGTATGAACGGTGTTAAGTTAGACTGAACTTTTTATACGCTTCACCACGATTTGTATGGAAGTGAAATGGAGAAATTAATTTCCTATCGTTTATGAACGTACTAAGCTCTGCTTACAGAAGAATATCAATTTCATTTAAACAAGGGTTTATACCAATAAAACATCTATGTTTTGTACTCACTGAGAAACGGAAACACCAAATAAGAGCCACTTCAGAAGAAAAATCTTTAAAAAGAATTCGCATCGGGCGGTGTAGTTTACCTTCCTATCTGATTACACGCTATCAAAAACTAATCTCAAAATTTCAACAACTTCGTTCGACAGTTCTCTACAGATATATTTTATGCTCCCAGCCATTTCAGTGTGAAAACCTTCAAAAAACAAAAAAAAAACTGTTTTTTCCTCCGTGTATATATTATGGGGTTTTATGGGGTTTCCGACGAGTAACGAAGTACTACTACGAAGTGTTACAAACGGAATGAATACTTTATTATATCCTCCATATTATGTTGGAGTGTATAAACAAAATTAAGGAAGATCGAACTAAATATAAATTCATTCTCAAGAATATCAGATGACAAAGAAGGAAGTCGCTCTTCTTACATCAAACGTGCTACTAACTTTTCAACGGCCGCTGCGAGAAAGTCAGCGAAATTTAAGAGTTCATGAGTGTAAGAAACATCATGGTCGCCTGGGAGCAAAATTCACCATTACCTGTAGCTTGCAACGACGAGAAGAGGAGAATGAATTGACTTCCATATGAATCAGTGTGTCCGGTACAGACTTATCTCGCTTAAGCTCAAAAACGTATGCAGGGGTCTGGCCCTGTAATTTGTGTTGAATATCACGGCGCTCTTGAACCAACTTTAAATGAAAGAAGCTTACACTGGAGCGCTTTTTAAATAAATCGCGGTCAAAGTTCACATATTTAGAGTTTTTTAGGTTTTCATGATTTTGCTTGGAAACCGCAATTCCTATAGAAATGGGATTAGAAAAAAATTGTAGCCATGGCAATTCTCTACAAAACTGATTTTTATGATATTTTTGTAGGTGTTAAAAGTTTTGAGATATAGATGTTCAAATTGGGACAATTCACTGACTGTATCGTCTCCTTATAGAACCATGTCAAGACCGCAATTTAACAACTTAAACTTATATATCTCAAAAATGGTACAACCTAGGAAAAAATTAAGAAAACAAATCTTGTAGAAAATTTTCGCAGCTATAAGATTTTCTCTAGTCCCATTTCGATACGACTTACCGTTTTCAAGCAAATCGCGAAAACCTAAAAAAAAATAATAATGTGATCTGAACTTCTATATCACAAAAATGGTAAACCCTAGGAACAAATCAAACAACTTTTCACAGCTACAACATTTTCTTAAGCCCAATTTCGATAAGACTTGCGGTTTCCAAGCAAAATCGCGAAAACCTAAAATAAACCTAAACACTTTGACCGTGATTTATTTTTTTTAGATTTTTCTCATCTATGAACATTGCTGTTTCAGAATCCGCAGAAATTCCCAGTTGTAAGCTCCTTTCATATAACGTTGGTTCAAGAGCACCGTGATATTGTACCTTCAGCCGCTAGGCTAGCGAAATGAACCTCTGCGAAATAATGTTTTGACAAAACCCGCGTCAAACAATTTGGAGTCGATTTATTCCAGTTCATCCTTCTGTCTGGCTCGAGCGTATTATAAATCTCGAACAGATCAACAGATTTGGTCCAAATTTTTGATCTCCCAATATTTTATTCAAACTTTAAGTCATATCGGTCCACTCCTATGTTTGGACGAAATGTGTTTCAGACAATTTGGAGTCGATTTACCAATGCCCGTCCGTCTGTCTGGCTGGCTGGTGCGCACGATAACTCTCGAACGGATGAACCGATTTGGTCCAAAAGTTGGCTATCGCAATATTTTGTCCAAACTTAGTTTAAGTTCGAAGATGGGTTATATCGATCCACTCCTACCGGTACCTCCCCCACAAAAGTTCGAAAATGTTTGGAAAATTTGTGCGCACGAAAACTCTTGAAGGGAATAGCCGACTTGGTCCACACTTAGCACATCGTCATATTTCTACCAAACTTAGATGAGGTTCCAATATGGACCCAATCCGTCCACGCCTTCGGGTACCTCCCACACAAAATTTCGGAAAAGTTCAGTTTAGGACCTGCTCTCGAATCGCTTTGATTTTTGTTGCAACAGCTTGTATTCGCTGCCCCCTATACGAGGGTACATATTTCATCAGGGGCAAGTCCATACTGCCTGAGAAAATAGCCTAAAAGTTGCAAAGAGCCCCTATGACACCGAGTATAGTGGTTGGAGAGCAAGATAACTCTCGAACGAATTTGCAGATTCGGTCTAAAATTTGGCCTTCGTAATATTTTGTCCAAACATAGTTTAAATTCGAAGATAAGCCATATCGGTCCACTCCTTCAGGTACCTCCCCCACAGAAGTTCAAAAATGTTCGGAAAAATTGTGCGCACGATAACTTTTGAAGGGGGTGACCGATGTAATCCATACTTTGCACATTCTAATATATCTACCACATATAGATCAGGTTCGAATATGGACTATATTTGTCTCCTCCTTCTGGTACCTCTCAAACAAAATTTCGGATAAGTTCACTTTAAGACCTGCTCTCGACTCACTTTGATTTGTGTTGAAGCGATTTGCATTCGCTACCTCCATTAGACGGTAAAACAGCCCGAAAGGTGCAAAAACCCCCTATGTCACCATATGTGGCGGTCGGAGAGCACGATAACTCTCGAACTGTTCAACCGGTTTTGTCCAACATTTGGTCTTCGTCATATCCAAACTTAGTTTCATAGTTCAATACCGGTCCACAACTTCCGGTACTTCTCCCCCATATTTAAAAAATGTCACTAAAATGCTAGGACGAGATCACTTGAATGGGGCAACCAATTTGGTTCAAACTTTGGACCTCCTAATATTTTGCCAAAATTTAGTTTAACTTCTAAAATGGTCCATATCGGTCCTCCCTAAGGGTACCTCCCCCACAAGAGTTCAACATTTGTGTCTTAGTGCAGTTAATTTCTAATCCACATTTTTGTCGGCAAGTTCAGATGTCCAAAAAGGGCCACAAAATTCAGAAGAGTCCCTTAATACATTCGATCTGTCCGTAGGTGAAAGTTTCACTTCACATTGGCTGAGGGTATATATCTGTCGGCAAACCCTTAGGGTGGACCGATATGGGACATTTTAAAAGATGGACCAAATCGGTTGAACAGCTCGAGAGTTATCGTGCTGTCCGACCGCCACATATAGTGACATAGGGGTTTTTTACACCTTTCGGGCTGTTTTCCCAAGAAATATGGACTTGCCCTTCAAAAAACGTTTACCGTCGCAATGGAGGTAGCGAATGCAAATCGCTTCAACAAAAATCAAAGTGATTCGAGAGCAGGTCTTAAAGTGAACTTATCCAAAATTTTGTGTGAAAGGTACCAGAAGGAGTAGACAAATATAGTCCATATTCGAACCTGATCTATATCTAGTAGATATATTAGGATGTGCAAATTATGGATTACGTCGGTCGCTCCCTTCAAGAGTTATCGTGCGCAAAATTTTTCCGAACATTTTTGAAGTTTTGTGGGGGAGGTACCTGAAGGAGTGGACCGATATAGTCCATCTTCGAATTTAAAATATGTTTTGATAAAATATTACGCAGGCCAAATTTTGGACCAAATCGACAGATCCGTTGGATAGTTATCTTGCGCTCCAACCACTGCACAAGGTGTCATAGGGGCTTTTTGCATCTTTCCGGACATTTTCTCAGGAAGTATGGACTTGCCCCTGATGAAACTTGTACCGTCGTATGGAGGGCCGTGAATACAAGTGGCTACATCAAAAAACAATACGATTCGAGAGCAGGTCCTAAACTGAACTTTTCCAAAATTTTGTGTGGGAGGTACCCGAAGGCGTGGACCAATGGAGTCCATATTGGAACCTCATCTAAGTTTGGTAGAAATTTCACTATGTGCAAAGTATGGACCAAGTCGGTTACTCCCTTCGAGAGTTATCGTGCGCACAAGTTTTGCGACAATTTTTGAACATTTGTGGGGGAGGTACCTGAAGAAGTGGACCTGTGTGGCCCATCTTCAAACTTAAATCAAGTCTGGACAAAATATTTTGATACCCAAAATTTGAACCGAATCGATTGATCCGTTCAAAAGTTATCGTGCGCACCAGCCAGCCAGACAGACGGACAGGCAGACGGACGGACATTGCTAAAATTGTCTGAAATGGATATCGTACAAATATACTTGGGGTCGAAAACCATTATTTCGATGAGGCACATTTTTGGTCGTATCAAAGTGTAAATACCCTCTTTAGCCTAAAGGCTGAGGGTATAAAAAGGAATAATTTAGGAGGGTTCCAGAAATGTGATGATAACTTTATTCTAAGACCAAATTTCTCTTCTTTTTTTGAAAAATGAACCATAAAAAGCTGATTGTCAAGAGTTCAGAGAATTTACCAATTTACTGCTTCAGGAAGCTGTCCATTCCCACAGATCCACAGGTACCTGTTGGCCGAATACCCTAAATTAGACTAAATTTCTTTGCTGTGGCGACGAGACTACATACACCTTTTTCAGATGTAATTCGAAACATTACAGTTGTAATTCGTAACATTTTAATTGTAATTCGAGATTTCCATTTGTAATTCAAACAATTTAATTGTTATTCGAGATTTCCATTAGTAATTCGAATTATTCCATTTATAATTCGAATTGCTTCACTTGTAATTCGAATTATTTTATTTGTAATTCGAAATATTCCATTTGAATTTCGTATTATTCTATTTGTAATTCGAATTATTGCATTTGTAATTCGAATTATTCCATTTGAAATTTTAAACAGAAAATTTCGAATTATAAATGAAATGTTTCGAATTACAAATAAAACAATACCAATTTCAAATGGAATCATGTTATTCAGTTTATATATCGAGCCCTTCCCGCGAAAAAGGTGTAAGCGACAAAAAACAAATTTTACAGGAGACGGTTTTTATTAAATAACATTTGATCTAACCAACATTTCTTATTAAGTTTTGGTATAGTTCCATTACTAAATGATATTTACTAAAAAAATAAATAATTTGTGGAATATCTTCAATATAACGGGAATTAGTGTCGCTTACATCTTTTTCGCTGTCACGCAATATGATTGTTACATTAAGATGTGGCGGTTACATTAAAAAATTTTATTTGAAACAAATAATTTTTAGAGTAATTCACATCTATAATTTAAAAACAAAGCAACTTACTTTAATAGCAAGTACTTATTCGAAAACTTATAAGATTTAAGCGTATTTCTTGTAATATAGTCAAATAACTACATGGTATATTAATGTACAATTTTGATGTAAGCGACTATTCGCTGTCCCCTAAAAATGTAAACAAAATAAAAAGGGCGCTTTCATCAAAATTGTTTTTGCTCTAATTTCGTAACGGTACGTGGCAGAGTTCTTAAAATTTGGAAGATGGTGTGTAGGAATATTCTTTATCGATTTTCGTAAAAAAAAAGAAAATCGAAAAATGTCGCTTACATCTTTTTCGCGGGAAGGGCTCGATACAATACATATAATTGTTCCACAAACATCCCAGATGGGACAAGGGAGTGCACCCCGATTCATATTAGCTCAATGATATGGGACCTACAGTTTATCGCCGAGTCCGAACGGCGGGTCTAAGACACCACTTTCGTAGAGAAGTTTTACATGGTTGAAATACTCAGGAAATGTCGCCAACATTACTGAGGGGTATTTTGCCACCGTTGAAAATTGTTTGATGTTGCTTGGCCGGGGAATCGAACCCACGACCTTCAGCGTGCAAGGCGGGTGTGCATACCATTGCACCACGGTGGCAACCTGTTATTCAAATTGCAAATGGAATAATTCGAATAAGAAATGTATAAATTCGAATTACAAATAGAATAATTCGAATTACAGTTGAAATGTTTCGAATTACAAATAGAATTCTCGAATTACAAATAAAATGTTACGAATTACATATGGAATTCTCAAATTACAACTAAAATGATTCGAATTACATCTGTAAAAGGAGTTGTTCTGTCGTACGAACCCTGAAGACCCAAGAGTTAGGAAACTTACACTTGAAATCGACACGCTAGTAGGTGGCTATAATCGGAAAAAGTGGCTAATCACCAGTTTAAAGTAAATTGTGGCAAACGCTTAAATCACTCTCTAATCTAAAGCGAATATCTCTCTTCTATAAGAGGTATATCGAAAGCAAAACCTGGCAAGGAAAGTAAAGTAGAAAATATCACCTTTACAGCGATGTGAAGTAGGTTGTCATAGGTGGTCAAACAAAAGAGAAATCGCAATAGTCGGTAACGCATCCTTTTTCCATTTTTGTGCAATAACACTACAGGTCGGAATTTTGATCGGATCCTCACGAAATTTTGGGGGTTGATGGGGGTCTCACAGAGAAAGAAGCCTATTGATGGTTGGCGTACATCCCACCTTTCCATTTTTATACCCTCAGCCTTTAGGCTAAAGAGGGTATTTACACTTTGATACGACCAAAAATGTGCCTCATAGAAATAATGGTTTTAGACCCCAAGTATGTTTGTACGATATCCGTTTCAGACAATTTTGAGTAGATCTAGCAATGTCCGTCCGTCTGTCTGTCTGTCGGTCTGTCTGGCTGGTGCGCACGATAACTCTCGAACGGATCAATCGATTCGGTTCAAATTTTGGGTATCGAAATATTTTGTCCAGATTCGATTTAAGTTCGAAGATGGGCCATATAGGTCCACTCCTTCAGGTACCTCCCCCACAAATGTTCAAAAATTGTCGCACAACTTGTGCGCACGATAACTCTTGTAGGGAATAACCGATTTGGTCCATACTTTGCACATCGTGTAATTTCTACCAAACATAGATGAGGTTCCAATATGGACTCAATCGGTCCACTCCTTCGGGTACCTCCCACACTTTAATCCTAATCAACATTTTTGTCGGTTCATACGACCAAAATTTTGAAACCCCTAAATACATAAGTTTTTTGTGAAAAAAGTGTTTCAATTTGCACAGGCTGAGGGTATATCTCTGTCGGCAAAGCCGACTGATACTTTTTTACTTGTTTTATTTGAGTTGTACTGATGATGCACTTAAATGCGTTTCAAAAAAATTGAACTGTGTTAATGAAGACATTCAGAGCAAAGGCGCTAAGCTATCCCAATTTTAACATTTTAAATTTTACCAGTTAAAAGCTATGCACAGGGGTAGTGGTGTAGGGTATCACATAGTCGGCCCCGACCCCACTATAGCCTTGGCTCGCTTGTTTGATCATACAGCCTTACCTCCCTTCTTGTGGACTGGACATAGGATTTCCCGTTCCAATCATCGAAGACGGCTTATTTCCTGCCTGATGGTGCTAATTCGCTGATAGCTTGAACAACTCGACTACTGCAGGCATTTACCTTATTCTGGCCGGATGGTATACACTTAATATCATAATTCTATCTCTTTTTTGTACGACTCCAGTACATGTGGATTTTTTCACGCTTCCTCTTTTCTTTTTCTCTCTTTTACCTGCGGTAAAGACGTTCTTCCTCTATTACAGTTTTACAGGAATACTAAAATCAGATATGGCTTGGGTCAACATTCATCTTATTGGGCTGGTGAAAATGCCCTTATAGTCCACGAACGGTTGGTACCATAGAGTGAAGACTTGGTATATAGTTATGTTGGCACAAACCGTTTTGAAATTTTGTAAGGGACGTTCCGTAAGGAGTGGAGCGTTACTGCTCATTTTCGAACTAACTAATGACCTGTTTCTCTAAGACGATTCGAATACAAATTCTTCCGATATGGCTCATCTTCGAACTTAAAATATGTTTGGACAAAATATAATGGTTGTTCCGTTTGAGAGCTATCGTGCTCTCAAGTCAGCCAGACAGACGGGCAGGGCTATATGGACCCCAAATTGTCTGAAACAGATTTCCTCCATGCAGACTTAGGATCCAAAACTTTATTTAGAGGATACACGTATGAGGCTTCCGAGGATACGTCTATTTTATTAAATTCAAAATATTCATGATAATATGAACATAACTTACAATATTGGACGCAGACGGACGTAATCGTAGATGGGTTCCTGCTTGTCGGTTCCTAGCCTCCTGTCATCGGAATCTGTAATCAGAACCGCCAGCTTCATACTACTCCTGGTTCCTACATCATATAGATTTACCCAGCGATTTGAAGTCCATCAATTTGCTCCGAATTCAAATTCTCCACTTCACTTCCCTTGGTTTATCCAACACCACATTCCAGCCATTAAAATGTTACCCCAACTCCATCCTATATTGAAGACAACCACCATTTTTCGATACGCAGAATATAGTCTTCAACGAAACGCTGCTGGACTGCGCTGACAACAATGGCCTATCTGTATCAGGTTGGAGCCATTGTTAATTATACTTATTGAGCGTCCGTTGTGTTATAAAGCATTGTCGTTATACAAAATTGATCGTCTTCTCTCTTTCAAACGTTGGCAGGCAGATTGAATAGGATCTCACTTTTTTGCGATTTGGCTTGTCTATGAAAACTTATACATATCTCGATCTCTTTGTATTTCTTTCAGAAATGGACATATGATGACCCATCGAAATAAGAAGCCATACGAATGCAAAGCTGAAGGTTGTGGCAAATCATATTGTGATGCACGTTCCCTGCGACGACATACTGAAAATCATCACGCTGGCATTGTAACACCGCATCAAAATCAAACATTGTCAGGATCGCAAAATAATAATTCCAATTCCAATTTAAGTTTATCCCCTGCAACGGCTAACGGTAAGAAATTTCTCATGAAAATATTCTTCAAAAATTAAAAAAAAATTATTTTACTTCCCCAGGTGATGCCAGTTCACCGGATGGTGCCACCTGTTTAGGAACATATCTTTCGAATGGTGGCACAGTGGTTGATGCCGCCACTGGTCTAGCTTTAACCGAAGAAGAATTGAAAGCTTTAAATGTACCACTGAAGACAACAGGTGTTACCCTGCTCTCGCCCACCTCTACAACATCCTCAATGTCGTCAACAAGTAGTATAACCTCTGGCCCGGGGGCCACAATAACTCTAACCGATAATAGTGGCAACATGGAAGGAGATGGTTTGACTCGAGAACAATTGGATTTGATAAGTAAAATTATGCGGCAAACTAAGCAGACAACGGCCCAGGTTACAGTATCTTCACCCACCAGTTCGCAATCGTATAAGATAGATACAAATCCCCAGCCAGCGACAAATCAACAGCAGCAGCAACAACAACAACAGGTGCAAACACCAAGGCCCAGAACTTGGAATATGCAGTTGGTAAGTAACAGGGTGGTGGAAGCGGTTTGGTGAAGGGCAACACTAGAATATTTTTGTGTTTGTTTTTCCTTAGCTCAACTCCTCCCAAAATGTGGCCATAACTGTGGATGAAATTACCACAGACTCCAATAGCCCCACTATAGAGGCTGCCACAGTTGTCACCACCAAAATCAAAGAAGAAGAAATCGACATTGATTTGTCCAATGCCATGTCAAATCCCCAACTTTTTAATTTGGTAAAAATCGACCAAAAACCGGTCGAATGCAATCTTTGTCATCGCAAATTTAAGAATGTACCCGCCCTAAATGGTCACATGCGCCTACATGGTGGCTATTTTAAAAAGGATCCTGAAACCAAGAAAAGTGAAAAGAAGGAAAATAATGGTCCACCTTTGCAGACGGCCAGCATTGGTGTCCGGGCTCTGATAGAGGAGAAAATCATTAGCAAAAGAAGTAAAGATTTGAATAAGGTAAGGAGGGATTAAATTATAAATTAGAAAAGGAAAGGTGGAAACTTTTTGTTTTTGTTCTATTTTCAGGGTGCCTTTGTAGTTCCTGCTCCACCCTCCAATAACAATCCAGGCAATCCAACAACAATGCGTAGATCAATTAGTGATTTGGATAGTTTTTTAAATCCCAAACAGAATTCGATTAATAATAGCGGAACAATGACAGTACAGCAGCAGCAGCAACAACAACAACAACAGCAGCAGCAACAAGTGACAACCTCAACAAACATGAAAAATTCCCCCAAAACCATGATCCACATGCAGGACATGAATCTGCCACAAAGCATAGAGATTTATAGCAACAAACAGCAGCAACAACAACCACAACAACAAAAGACAATGAACAACATAGGAGTGGGTACCAATACCACTGCCTCTACGTCCAATTCAACGAAACTCCAGGCCATTGCTAGCAGCAGTTCAGCAGGAGCTGCTGCTGGGGCAGTAACAACGATTAACACAACGACCACACGATCAACATCAACCGATCCCAAGGACTCAACCCTTATAGAATTATTGAAACGTGGCACCCGTATTGCAGTTACCCAAAAGCAACCCAATCCCAATATTCCGCTGGGTGGTATATCCAGACAAATCATAACCAATAAAAATAATTGCAGCGTCATAATACCCTCTGAGGTCCAGGTGGTTACCACCAAGGGGAAAATGAAAAAACCCGCCGGCGAAGAACAGCAAATGCAACAGCAACAACAACAAACGATGAACAGTAACAACACCACCACCACAAATCTTACTCTGGCTGATGGTACTCCGCTTTCGTTGACCATTGCCCAGGGCTCAGATAGCAACAGTGGAGAGGTATACACCGTTACCTATACCAGTGAGGGAGCTGGCTTATTTGGTGATGCCGAGGTCTATAATGTCAGTGAGGCAGAAATGTTGCTGCAAACCGTGGACACCATGCAGTTGCTAAGTGAGGATGGTAACCATGGGGAGCCAATAAAGGTGGAAAATAACAGCATTAACACCCCCACAACCTCTGAACATTCCGAACACTTTGAGGTTATGGAGAGTAACAACAACAACAACAACAACAACGGTAATATTATGGACTCCCAGCAGCAGCAGCAACAACATAACACCTGCCAACAACAAACTCTACCAAATTTCCAACATTTCCATTCCAAAGAGCTGATTATGCAGAATTCTTCTACTTCCTCATCTTCGATTCTCAGCCAAAATAACCTGCGTTCCCACACTTTGAGTTTACCCGGCGATTTGAAGGGCCATCAATTTGCTCCCAATTTAAATTCTCCTCTTCACTCCCCCCTGGCCTATCCCACACCACCTTCCAGCCATGAAAATGTTACCCAAACGTCGCCCTATATTGAGGACAACCACCACTTTGGCGATACCCAAAATATTTTCTTCAACGAATCCCTGCTTGGAGGTGGTGGTGGCAATGGCAATGGTCACTCAGGTGATCAGGAAAATGACAGAGTCTTGAAACTGAAAAATGTCCTGGAGGATCATTCTTTTGATTCCAACATCAAGGTAGAGGATTTGCTAAGTGGTTCGGGAGCCGACACTGAATGTGATTTGCGGGAATTTGCCGAGGCAAATCTTTCATTTTTGGATGAAGACCAAGAATTCCTAAGCGATTCCAGAAATGCCACCTCACCCTTATCAGAGTCGTTTTTCACCAGTGGCATTGGCACAGCAGAGGAGGTCAAAGAGGTGTTACGTGAAGTTTTAACCGAGGATCAAATAAATTTGAACTGTGAAAGTCAACAGGAAAATATTATTGATTTGTATTATTTGCCCGGCCTGAGTTTGCAATCGCAAATGATGCCCAATTCCGAGGATCCTTTGTTGTCGTCATCACCCCGCGATTTTGGTCAATTGAAAATAGTCAATTCCCTGCCGCAGCAACAGCAGCAGCAGCAGTTACAACAAATGCAACACATTCCTCAACAGCAACAACAACAACAGTTACAGCAGCAGCAACAACAATCACAACAACAGCACATAAACCAAAACATGGGTTACGCCCAACAACTTCCGCAGCAACAACAAACGGCCCTTAAACTGGCCTTGGATGGTGGCCAGGCCGCCAATGATGTCAACCAAATGATTTTAAATTTACCCCAAAACATCTCCACAACAACAGCAGCAGCGGCAGCAACAACAACAATACATTACAATGTACAAACAATAACACCACAAGTACAAAGCTCCTCCCAGAATCCCGGCAATTTACAAATATCCCAACAGCAGCAGCAAGTCCAGTACATGGCTTCTTCCCAGCAGCAGCAACAACAACACATAAATTCTCTCAATGAGGCCTTAATGCAACCAATAATATATGCCACCAGTGGTACCACCGATAAAATTGAAATCAAATTAGAACAGCAACCAGAAGCCAGTAGTAGCAGCAGCAGCAGTAGCATTAACAATCTGAACCTGAATTCCCAGCCTCAACAACAACAACTACAAACATCTAGAATATTGCCGCCTCAACGCAATAATCCCGCCAACAGCTCCTACTCCTCTTCTCTACAGCCTCTCTCCAATCAAACAAATTCCATTTTAAAGCGGCGCCTCAAGGCCGGAGGTTTACACTCCTCCTCCCACGATTCATCGTCCAGTTCTCAATCATATTCCAAATATCAGGCTCTATCGCCCTATAAATCGAAGCTACGCAAACCCTCTCGTACCCACTATACACCTGCTCCCATACTTAATCCCGAACGCAAGGGACACGGTCTCTATTGCAATGTACTCAAGGAATTGGGTTGTTCCCTGCTCAGTTTTGATAATTTCGATGATTTTGATGATGATCCAGTGGGTTTGGTCGATTTCTCCGATGAATCAAAAGTCAATTTGGGTTCGGCCTATCAAGCGGCAATACCTGCATTTAATCAAAACGTGGATGTAGCTGATGTTGAGGAAACGGTAGCTGCAGATTTAATGTGGAATCCGGAATGTCAGCGGGATGAAAAGATTCTGATGCGTTTTATTGATTTGAGTAAATCGTCAGCGGTTCCCTTGGGTAGCCACACCGAGGAGGTGGCATTGCACACCCTGTTACAGGCCCAAGGCAATACTGCAACGGCCGTCTTGAATCTTTTGCAAACACAATCAAATTCTTTCCAAATGAAATGGTCATCGCAGGAATTGGAATGTTTCCTCAAGGGGTTGGAGAAGCATGGCAAGGAGTTTAGTAAAATTTCCAAGGAGGTAAGTGAAAATGAAAAAGTAGGTTTAAGAAAAAGAATTAAAAAATGTAATTAAAAATGTGTGTGTAGAAGGAACATAAATCTTGAAATGTCTCCCAGTTAGCACAATTTTGGGGTCATGGTCTGGAGTGTGATATATTCCAAATGTTAAGCCAGAAGAGCAAAACTCCAAAAATGTTTTGAATTCTCTGGCCAATTTTTATTTATTGTTAAATTCCCGTAAAATTATGTTGTTACCGTTATTTTGGGGCTATACAAAAATCTATTCTTGTATTCAAAAACTTCTACAGAAAGTCTTTCTTCTCCCAAAGCAACCCAAAAACAAGTTTGCAGCAAAATCGTTTGGGAAATGTGGCCAAGACATTCGAAATTAGTAAAATCATCTGAAACATAGGCATACATTGAAAATTTTCTGCAAAAAGTGTTCTACCCCCAGAGAAACGGTGATGCAAGATTAGAGCCGAATCAATTATATGACCAAAAACCTCGAAATCGCTAAAATCAGGGTGTACTTATAAATGAAGGATACCAAAGGATATGTACTCCAAAGATCTCTATAATTTTTAAGCTGAATCTTTAATCTTGCGAACTATAGCGCATCATATTGGGGACCCATTGCATTGGGTTAATGTTCCATGTAAAATTTCTCTACAAATGGTGTCTTAGGACACGCCGCACAATGGTTCAAGAAACGATTTTCCTGGTCAAAAATCAATTTTTTTTTATTTTGGCGCCAAAAAGAAGTTTTTCTTTATAAATTTATTTTATTTATTTATTTTATTTAACAACCGAACATTAATTCAAAGCCATCGGGCAAAGAAGATGAATTAAATTATAACAATTCATTGTATGTTATGTTTTTTGCCCCATATATTTAATTTCTATATGGGATACGATAGTAAACATATTGAAACTAAGGAAACCAAAAAATTAGGTCAAAATATTGCAAGGTACGGGCGTGGGGTGCCCCTAAAGACGAACATTTTCCCATGTTGCGTCCATTGTTTTTTGTTAAGTAGGTAGGATTGTGGCTTTTAAAAATAGTTTAACCAAATTACGGTAGCGTTTACATAACATGAGCTATTTTATTTTTCCTCCGGTACTACATTTTATGAAATTCCAAATTTTGTGGAACAACATGGAACAATGTTCTGTTGTTCAAAGAAAGATGCCCGAAAGTCTCCTCTTTCACTCCATATATACTTTTGTTCCCGTCCTGTTCCGACCATCTAACACTTTTTTAAATTTATTGAAATTACATGGGTAAAAATGTGTATTATTGATACCATTTCCCATATGAATTACAGCTTTTTTACACAAATTAACATTTTTTGGGTACATGAGTTTCTATATGAATTATATACGTTTTATAAAAACCCAAGGAGTATTTTTTTTAATTTTTCAAAAAAATTTATTTTTTTTGTAATTTTTTTTTTTTTTGAAAAATTTGTAAAAAAAATTTAAATTTTTTTTCTAATTTTTTTTGTTTTTTTTTTTTTTTGTATTTGTATAGTTTATTTATTGGCGTTTGAACATCTTTAATATATAAGAAGATATAAAAAACACAACAACACAGATATTTTAATGAAAAATAGTAAAAAAAAACTTACTTACTTACTTACTTACTTACTTTTGACCTTGAATTCATCTGCAACTACCAGACCGAATTTGAACGCTTATAATTCAACGGAAAGCTGATTGTGTTATCTGTCTAACAAAAAATAACAAAACAATTATGAAAATATCTATATCCGTTCAAAAGTTACAGAATTTTGACCAGGAAAAAAAAATTCTGAACCACTGTGCGCCGTACGGACTGTGAGATAAATAATATCCATAGCACTCTGTGATACAAGAGAGGTATCCTTTGTCCCTTCTGGGATCTTTGTGGAAAAAATATAATTACATATTTTGAGGTTCTCTCAGATATCTTTCTTGGACAATGAAATTCTGGGAGTACACACAACTCTGATTACACTGTGAACACACATTTTGGGGAAGAGATAATTCCTTTTGGTGGTATATTAAGAACCCCGAAGAACAGATCCGCCGTGAGTCGAAATTCCGGGTTATGGTGTGATGAAGTTTTTGCTAGAGACTGGCGTCAATGCCCACGACGGCTCTTGACCAAGATAAGGCATTATTTGCTTATGTTCTGGCCCATGACGGCTCTCGAACCAGGTATCGAGCGCTTTTCCTTATGTTCTGGCCCACGACGGCTCTTGAACGAGATTTCGGTTACTTTTCATATGTTCTGGCCCACAACGGCTCTGGAACGAGATATCGGTCACTTTTCCTTATGTTCTGGCCCACGACGGCTCTTGGACGAGATTCGATCACTTAATTTGTTTGCTGTGGCCCACGACGGCTTTCGAACAGGTTGTCGTACACATTCTTAGCCAACGACGCACAGTGTTGCCTCAGTGGACAAAAATCGAAAAATGTGTTCTTGACTTTTTTATAATTTTATGGTTTTATTTTATTGAGAACACTTCAAATAGGACAAACCTCAAAGATGTTGTCGATATTTGGTGTTACTATAAAGTTATAGCTCGTTAAACATAGAACATTTTTCGTATGTGACATTTACTAAAATGTATTTAAACAAGTAAAAAGTGTCAGTCGGCTTTGCCGACAGATATATACCCTCAGCCAATGTGAAGCGAAACTTTCACTTCCGGACAGATCAATGTATTTAAGGTATCTTCAGAATTTTGTGGCCCTTTTTGGACATTTGAACTTGGCGACAAAAATGTGGATTAGGAATTAACTGCACTAAGACACAAATGTTGAACTTTTGTAGGGCAGGTACCTTTAGGGAGGACCGATATGGGCCATTTTAGAAGTTAAACTAAATTTTGATAAAATATTAGGAGATCCAAAGCTTGGACCAAATTGGTTGCCACATTCAAGTGATATCGTCCTAGCATTTTAGTGACATTTTTTAAATATTGGGGAGATGTACCGAAAGTTGTGGACCGGTATTGCCCATGAAACTAAGTTTGGATATAATATGACGAAGACCAAATGTTGGACCAAATCGGTTGAACAGTTCGAGAGTTATCGTGCTCTCCGACCGCCACATATGGTGACGTAGAGGTTTTTACAACTTTCGGGCTATTTTCCCAAGATATATGGACTTGCCCCTGAAAAAACTTTTACCGTCGTAATGGAGGTAGCGAATGCAAATCGCTTCAACAAAAATCAAAGTGATTCGAGACCAGGTCTTAAAGTGAACTTATCTAAAATTTTGCATGAGAGGTACCAGAAGGAGTAGACAAATATAGTCCATATTCGAAAGTGATCTATATCTGGTAGATATATTAGGATGTGCACAGTATAGATTACATCGGTCACTCCCTTCAAGAGTTATCGTGCGCAAAATTTTTCCGAACATTTTTGAAGTTTTGTGGGGGAGGTACCTGAAGGAATGAACCGATATAGCCCATTTTCGAATTTAAACTATGTTTTGATAAAATATTACGAAGGCCAAATTTTGTACCGAATCGACAAATCCGTTCGAGAGTTATCTTGCGCTCCAACCACTACACAAGGTGTCATAGGGGCTTTTTGCACCTTTCCTGCCATTTTCTCAGGAAGTATGGACTTGCCCCTAATGAAACTTGTACCGTCGTATGGGGGGAAGTGAATACAAGATGTTGCAACACAAATCAAAGCGATTCGAGAGCAGGTCCTAAACTGAACTTATCCGAAATTTTGTGTGGGAGGTACCCGAAGGAGTGGGCCGATTGAGCCCATATTGGAACCTCATCTAAGTCTGGTAGAAATTTCACGATGTGCAAAGTATGGACCAAATCAGTTACTCCCTTCAAGAGTTATCATGCACACAAATTTTCCGAACATTTTGGAACTTTTGTGGGGGAGGTACCGGAACGAGTAGACCGATATAGCCCATCTTCGAACTTAAACTAAGTTTGGGCAAAATATTACGAAAGCCAAAATTTGAACCGAATCGGTTCATCCGTTCGAGAGTTATCGTGCGCTCCAGCCAGCCAGACTGACAGACAGACGGACGGACATTGCTCAATCGACTCCAAATTGTCTGAAACACATTTCGTCCAAACATTCTTGGGGTCTAAAACCATTATTTCGATGAGGCACATTTTGCCCGTATGAAAGTGTATATACTCTCGTTAGCATAAATGCTGAGGGTATAAAAATATCATATTCGTGACAATAGTTTTAAAGTTTCTAGGCTTCGTTTTTAGGCATTTATGGGGTAGGTATCACGAACAGTGAACATAATTCCACTAAACAAATCCATTCAACACGGTCTATAGGAATAAAATTCACTTGGACGAGGTTTTTAGAACATGAGGCCAATAACGAGGAAAGTATGAAGAACAAAATTATAGCGTTGTAATAGAGACCACTAGACTACAGGCCGTAAAAACCTGGAATTAACTGTAGGGAGTGTCTCTAAATACTGAGATATTTCGGTCTCACATCCCGGGAAGTATTTTTTCCACTAGAAAACTTTATACTGCTGTTGTCATTAATATTGCTACTCGATCCTAGTATTGCGCCTAACATCTTGTAAAAAAAAAAAAACAATTTTTTGGTCTTTTAAAGCTTCAAGCCATTATTTCGTCGTTGTAAACAGGAAAATTTTAAGAACTATGCTCGAACAGCCCTTAAAATGAATTTATGTGAAAATATTGCAATTTTTCGGGAAGATACTCGATGGAGCTGAACTGAACTTTAAGGAAAATATTGCTTTTTGCAAAGGCCTGACCAATGTAAGTCATTTTAGTGGGTCAATTTAGGGTTTTCCAGGATTATTTCAGGAACATGGACTTACCAACTTACTTACTCGCTCTTTGCTTTGTGCTTTTTAGTCATTTTAGTTCGCCCCTGAAGAGTTTTTGTGTCGTTATCTTTGGAAGTAAAGATTTGCTTACGACCCAAATTATATAATTGTTATCAGGACCACAAGGACTAGCTTCGCTAAAAATTCCAAAACAATCCTTGAACATGCCTTAAACTGTATTTAATTAAGAATTTAAAGATTTGTTGCGAAGTAACCCAAAAGAGTGAACCGAAATGGTCAATCTCTGAAGAAACAAGATGCCATATACGCTTCCGAGCTCCACGAAGAAAACACAAATTCGTAAGCAACAAAAACCTTTAAGCACTATGGCTGTCAAAACCGCTGAACGACATGAAAGCAGTCGCTACGCATATCATACTGAACTCATGTCGCATTGAATGTGGCTGCCACCACAACTATTCTAAAGTTGGTCGGTTTGGTTCGATCGGACATTTAAAAAGATGCAGCGAATTGAGCGGCCTAATATATGCTGGTTGAACCGATGTTTCCTACATTTTTATCAATGTTTGCCCGATACAAGTTGAAACGACTACATAAGTTTGAGCATACTTCAGCAAAAACTATTCAGGTTTGATGGGACATCTGACGTTATTCTTGTGTAGTAGTTGGGGAATGAAGTCCTTGAACTGTATTCAACATTAGAAATTACATCGGTGTAGTTCCTATTCATTCTATATAAATACCACATTAAAACATAAAAATAAATAATGAAGAGACACTCCATTGCAGTTGATCATAGGCCGGGATTCTGACAGATGTTAATATTAGGACCAGGTTTCAAATGCAACGTAAAAGTTCTTGGTTTATTTTGTGGTTGGAATAGTTTTGCCTTCGACGTGAACAACATAGTAAAAATAGATTTAGAGACCCTATTATAATCTAATATCGTGGGTGGTGTAGAATACGGCAAATATAGAGGATAAATAGTTTCGAAATTACAACCCTTTCTGGGGAAATCCATGTTATGCCCTATGGAGCTACGTTCAACATGCATTTCGTACTCAGACTTTATATTGATTATGCAATATTACTTTTGGAGTTCTAACCTTTTGATAAGCCAAATTCCAAAAAGTTGCTCTGTTCTCGCCTTTTATGAAGGTGTATCTGGTGACAATAATGAGCGATCACCCTGTAGGAGTTATTAAAAACCATTAGGATGTTTTGGTAAGTATATTAAAAAAGTATTCTTTGTAAGTATTGGTTGATGAATCCGATACAATACTGTCTGTATGCGATTTTTATACAAATCCGTTGCCTTATTTTCAATTCTTAAACTTATTGGATGGTTTGAAATTCCCAAAGGTCTATACAACTTGCATTCATCAATTTCAAGTTAACTTAGCTTTTACGTATTTACTATTCTCGGGGAAGCCGGAGTGGTGCCGTGGTAAGCGCGTACCCCAAATTTTCGGCGGTAGCAAATCCTCTCAGTGCAATGTTGACTAACATGATCTGAGTATTCCAGCCTTCTCTACAAGTGGTGTCTTAAAACACTCCGTTCGGACTCAATGTTATAAAGTAGGTCCCATATCATTGGGTGCCACCGTGGTGCAATGGTATGCACATCCGCCATTGGAGAACATCCTAAATTGAGGATGCTAGAACAGTCTATGCATTAGCGAGTGGGTATAAATACGGGAGAGTAGCATGTGAGTGAGTGAATTGTAAATCATCATATTGTCGGGCTTACATCATTTAAACTTAGGAGGCAAAATTGTAGCTCCTGTCTTTAAGAAGAAAAATCGTGAACACAAAAAACCCACTTCGTCTTCAAGTCAATGTCGAATTTATTTTATAATTTTTTTCTCCGGTATCAAACCGATCAAAATGCATGCAAAAGAAACGACTACAAAAATGTACCTTTGATGTCAATAAACAGGTTTCTAGAACATAGGAAGCAAAAATGCCTTTTTCCCCTTTTTCTCTGGTTCTGGTCCACAGATACTAAACCGTTCCAAATTCAAGTAAACAACAAATATAATAATGTAGCAGAAATATCAGTGACCGACTTTCTAGAACATACGAACTGTCTATGAACGGTTCTTAAAGATCAAAATAACAAAAAACTGTAGAAAATATTATATTTTTATAATACCAAACCGTTCGAAATTCAAAATTGCAGACAACGACAAAAATGTACCCAAGATCACAGTAAACAACTTTCCATTCCATTTTTAATTCCATGTTTTTCTTTTTTCTAGCTTGGTTCCAAAACCACTGGTGAATGTGTACAAATGTATTATTTCTGGAAGAAACTATGCGTGGACTATAAAGTGACCCACCTAAAAACGGAGACACCACCACAACCGCAACATCATGCCGCTGATCCCAAGCCGTATGTGTGTGAAATACCTGATTGTTCAGCGGTAAGTATCAATAGCAATTTGCGCCTCATCCCATTCCTAACACTTAAGCTTTAACACAAAAATCGAATCCAAACTTGGCATATTTTTGCAGAGCTTTTCTTCTAAAGCTGCCCTGCATGGTCATACACGCATACATACCTATGGTCGCCAGCATAATAATAGCAACAGCAATAGCCAAAACAGCAATGGTAATAATAACAATGCTAGCAACAATTCCAATAATCATAATAATAATAACAACACAAACAACACTAATCCCAATGCAACAGCATCCTCCGCAGCTAATCATCATGGCAGCAGCAACAGCAACAACCATCACCAAAATCCTTTGCAGAGCGGTGGTAATAGCTCACAATCAACTCAACTAAATGGCAATCAGTCACAGTCGGCTAGCACCGCCGCTGCCGCCAACAATTCCAAAGATCCCAATACAGCCAATAAAGATATTACCGAATTCCCCTGCAAGGTGTGCGGCAAGTAAGATTCCCCCAACATCACATTCCTTGTTCTGTTCTGTCACTGTTAAAACGAAACGATAAAAGAAAGCTACAAAAACATATCAACATACATACGTTTTAAACAAACAAACAAATAATATTATTTTAGTGACAAAGTTTTGTGTGATTTGAAAATTGATCAGTTGTTGGTTGAAGTTTGCGTTATGATTTTTTGTTTCTATTTTCCCTTTTATTTTGGGTTTGAGTTGAATTCAATTTGTTTTTCCTTTGAAATTGCCGTTTCAACATGATGTGAATACGGCAAAACTACTGGTCAGCTCGAATTACAAATTGACGAGTTTTGGCATTCTCAATTATGAATCCTAAGTTAGCCCTTCCCATTTTTTATTATTTTATAATTTGTAAATTTTGCAGCTCACTGCTATTACTAGAAATGATGCGGAATTGCACGTATAAGATATTTCATTTGAATTATAATTTTTTTCCTAGAAAATTTTTATTTTTTTTAGCCTGTAGTTGATTTTTAATTTAAAATTTAAATATTGTAGAAATATGTGTGTGTTTGTTGAAAAAAAATTTACATCGTTGCTTTAATAGATGAAATCCTCCACCCAGTCCATTTTCAGTTATATTTAATTGTTTTGTTAATTACCCATATTATCCCCCTCCCCATTAAACAAATTAGCTTTGTTCACAAGAAAAAAGTATAAATATTAATAATTGTTGTTTCTATGTTGTTGTATTTTTTCAATATGTATTTTCTTTATATATTTTTGAACATTGAACAACCAATCAAACAAACATCCAAAAGCGAAAATTCACAGCTCATAGAAGTTTTTAAGCAAAATCGTTGAATCGTATAAAAAAATCCTCGTTCAACGTCGTATCAGTACAACATTACATCCTGTTGTTCAGCTCCCCAATACAAAGCAAACAAAAAAATCAAAACAAATTTGAAATCAAACACTCAAATCGATCGAACTCAAATTAATTTATTAAATTCGTCATGATCGATTATAGCCAATATTATTAGACCAGCCTAACTACAACAACTTGGATTGTAATTGTAAGTTTTACCAGAATGGTTAAATTTTGTTTTCGTTTTTGTTTCCGTTTTCTCATTTCCTCCACAAACAACAAAACCTCCCAAAAAATTATTTATAATCACAAAAGCCATGTTTTCATTCTTCTTAGTTCTCCGTGTTCCGTTTTTTTATTCAATCTAAAAATTGGTAATTTTTTTAACTACTTCAAAATTGTATCTTTTGTATATAAAAACACAAAATTAAGAAATTTTTGCGGAACGATATTTTTTATATTTTAAAATTGGATTGTTTGAATTACAACTCTGCTTTTTTCACTTCCCCTCATTCACTCTTGGCATTTTACTGAGTTTGCTAACACTGAGCTTTCTCAACTTTTTATGAGCCTATCATATCTAAACATAATTTGTACGACCCTAATAAACATTCCTCGATGATTATACCAATGAAAATATTGGTACAATACTACTTCGCTGTTTTCAAAACCCCGACTTCTTACAATGATTTATTTACTTATTTATAAACAACTTTAGTTATTTGGCGAACAGATTTATTTACTTCTCTATTAAGGGACGATGACGATCTGATAGCCAACTAACTACCTTACAGCGTGCTAATATTTATTTAGTTTTTATTAGTCAGAACGGATGTTTCTGGAAGACGGACCTCGTATCTTCCTCAAAACATCCACTGAAATGGCAACTATATCTATGCGCTCATTAAATAAAACCCATTCAAACAAAGTAATAAAAATACCGACGAAAGAATGAAACAACAAAATAGTACGAAGTTGTAAATACGGATAATAGAATTAACAGTCGATTTGACTTAGAAACAAGTAAGAAAGTATCAATCAGCTGTGCTGACAGAGATATACCCTCAGCCACAGACTCACCAAAAAAAAAAAAAAAAAAAAAAAAAACCAAACACAATAATTATGTCGTATATCAAATATATTAATTTTGTGGGCCTCTTGATAATGTGGGACTATACCAAATCATTGACATATAGGAAACATTTTTGGTATCCAAACTTCTTCGTAAAGAACTCGAAATAATAAATTACGTTAAAATAAATTTGAGAGAAATGGTTGAAAAAGTTTTAGAGTTATCTTGCACGATAGCTGTTTGAATATGTACTGGCAGGGTTTTGGAGCTTGGACCATTATCTCAGGAAGTATTGACTTATCCCGGAAAAAAATTGTGCCGTTTTAAATGAGGCCACTAGAACAACCTACTGAAAAAAGAATATAAACGATGCGAGAGGAGCTCTTAAACTTCACTTTTTTTTTGAATTTTGTCCTATATTCCAACCTGATACATGATTGAACGAAATAATATGATTTACAAAGTCTGCACCAATCAGAAAGTCCCTGCGAGAATTATCTCAGGGTTTCTTGGAACATTTAGACCAATATCTCAGGGAGTATGGACTTGCACAAGAAACAAATTGTACCGCCGCAAAGGTAGCCGCATGGCAACCTGCTGAAAAATTTCAAGACGATCCGAGAAGAGGTCTTAATCTTCACCTTATCCGAATTTTGTGTGTGAGGTACCCGAAGGAGTGGACCGATATAGTCCATATTCCAACCTGATGCATGACTGGATGGAATAATATGATGTGCAAAGTCTGCATCAATCAGAAACTCCCTGCAAGAATTATCTTGCTGATTTGTCATTTTGGGTAGTGCCGTCAGGGTTTCTTAGAACATTTTGCCCAATATCTCACGAAGTATGGACTTGCGCAAGAAAAAAATTGTAACGTCGTAAAGGGAGCCGCATGGACAACCTACTGGAAGAAATTTCAAAACGATCCGAGAAGCTGTTAAAGTCCATTTTATCCGATTTTTGTGTGGGAGGTTCCCGAAGGAGTGGACCAATATAGACAATATCCGAACCCAATCTATATCTGGAAGGAATAATATGATGTGCAAAGTTTGGACAAAATCGATCGCTCCCTTCGAGAGTTATCGTTCACACCATTTTACAGACAAATGTTTTACTTTTGTGGGGGAGGTACCCGAAGGAGTGGATCGATAAGGCCCATCTTTGAACTAAGATTGGACAAAAAATTACGATACCCAAAATTTGGTTCGAATCGGTTGATCCGTTTGAGAGTTATCGAGCGCACCAGCCAGTCATACAGACAGACGGACGGACATGGCTAAATCGACTCCAAATTGTCTGAAACGAATTTCGTCCAAACATACTTGGGGTCTAAAGCCGTTATTTCGATGAGGCACATTTTTGGCCGTATCAAAGTTGTTATACCCTTTTAGCCTAAAGGCTGAGGGTATAAAAAATCCAGCCTTTAAATAACTTATTGATTTTGCACTAAATCAGAGTTCGTCACGTTAAAAGAAATTTTCCAACTGTCAGACCTTGATACAATTTTTCACACATGGAAATTTATTCTCACAAGTGTCAAGAAACGGTTCACAAATGAGCTATTTATAGATATCCCATCTTCTCACAGGGTCATCTATAAGTAGAAGACCCCCAAAAGAAGACCTATTTTAAATATCATCTATGAAAAGGTATTCTAACAAGTAACAAATTAACAGCCGGCTTTGCCGACAGAGATATACCCTCAGCCTGTGTTAATTGAAACAATTATTTCTGAGGGAATGGACCGGAATAGTGCATTTTTGAAGTTGCCATTATTTTTTTTTTGGAGACATTCTTCTCGATAGATATCGCGCCTGCCAGTAATTTCAGTTAGTCACCATACAATTTAGAACTTTGGACCATAATATCAGGAAACATGTACTTGCCTACGAAAAACATATTATCGCTGTAAACAGGGACACTACGACAGGTAAAAATTTGCAAAGGATCCTCGAAGATACCCTTTTTTTCCTTTATTTAGGGTTTCTACAATAATGTTATAATTTGCTTTATCATGACAGAGTGATTTTATTTCTTCCCATGAAATGTTAATTCTATCGACATCTGCTATCGTTGTACGGCGCCAGGTATTTCTTGGTCGGCCACGTCTTCTGCTTCCTTGGGGGTTCCATTCAAGGGCGTATCTTGTGATGCTGGCTGGAGTTTTCCGGAGAGTGTGACCTATCCAGTTTTGTATGCAGTGTAATTTGCGGCTATCTCCAAATCTTGTTTAGTCTTCCAAAAGTCGCTCGGGCTTTAGCTAGCTTGTATTTGACGTCTTCCTCCGTTCCTCCGTTTACAGACATAACACATCCAAGGTAGCAGAAGCTATTTACGTATTCTACTTCTTTGCTTCCTACATATAGTTTGTTGTTATTTTGATTGTTTATCCTCATAGCTTTTGTTTTTTGGATATTAATATGCAGTCCACTATTCTTAGCAAGTAGTACCAAGTCGATTAATTTGTTTTGCATGTCTTGGTGCTTATGTGATATGAGGCATATATCGTCTGCAAAGTCTAGATCCTCGAGCTGTTGGTGGAGACCCCAAACGATTCCTCTTTTCTTTTTGCTGATTTCGGACATTATGCTGTCGAGGGTAACTGCGAACAGTAGAGGGGAGAGGGGACAGCCTTGTTTTACTCCACTATTGGTTTTAAATGCGTCACTATACAAACCGTCATGGCAAACATGTAAAAATGGAGTTGTCGTGCATCGCTTTTATGATCTTTATTATCTTTATAGGTACTCCTTTATCTCCCAGTGCTTTCCAAATTGCACTACGTTTGATCGTGTCGAATGCTTTTTTGAAATCAACGAAGCACAAGTATAGAGGTGAGCGCCATTCGACCGACTGTTCGATTATTATCCGCAGGGTGTTTGGTTGGTCGACACAGCTGCGGTGTGGTCTGAATCCAGCCTGTTCATCCCGTAAAGATTGCTCAATGCCGTGTAGTCTTTTATTTATTATTACTGCGGTTATTTTATATATTGTATTTATATATTGTAATGCCTCTCCAATTATTACAGTCGGTCAGATCACCTTTTTTGGGTAGTTTAATTATAGCTCCTCTAGTCTATTCTATCGACAGCCGTTCTCTGTGCCACATCTCCAATAAAAAGGGGTGAATAATGGATGCAAATGCTGTGGGATCTACTTGCAATAGCTCCGCTGGTAAACCATCTTCTCCATGCGATTTGTTTCTTTTCAGGGCCGTTACTGCATTAATAATGTCTTTCATTGATGGGGGTTCCTCGTTGATATTATGTATATTTTCATTTTTAATGTGTTGAATTTCGTCGGCGTTGTCCTCTGTGCTGCTAATTTTTTCGAAGTGCCGTTTCCATATGTGGGTTTGCTTTTCCGTGTCAGTTATTAGTTCTCCGTTTTCATCTTTAATTCCTCTATTGCTTTTAAGTTTACAGTTTGTTAATTTTCCGACTATCTCAAAAAGTTTGCGCCAGCACTCTCTGCGTCGGTTGTAATCGATTCTAGGTAACGTCTTTTATCATTTCTAGCGGCTCGTTTAACAGGCTGTGTTTTTGTACATTATACTTTGTCGTTGATCGTTTAACATCTGTTGTTTAAGTTGGTTTCTACTTTCAATAAGGTTCCATATTTCATCTGTGATCCACACCTTCCTCTCAGTATTTCTTCGTTATCCTATTGTTTTTTCTTCGATTTCTCTGAATTCGCTGCATACATCTTCCCAGTTCTGATTATTATTGCTCACTACCAATTTCTCCCTTATGCGGTCGCCTACTTCTTTTCTTTTATCCTCATTTTTGAGCTTGCTAGCGTCGATATGTTTCCTTTGCCGCCGGATGTTTGCGTCTCTATTATTCTTTTTCAATTTTATTTTAATTGTGGCTACGATCAGCTCATGATCGTTGTCAATATCTGTACCTCTTTTTGTGCTCACATCCATAAGTGAGCTTCGCCAACGCTGATGAATACATATGTGGTCAATCTGTTTCTTGATATTACCATTGGGGGATGTTCAGGAATATTTGTGTAATTCTTTGTGGGGAAAAATGGACCCACTAATGACCATGCTAAATGTTTGACACAAATTTATTAAGCGTTCACCATTATCATTTCTTTCGCCCATTCCATGTTTCCCCATTATATTGTTTAGTCCTCTGTTGTCGTTTCCTATCTTGGCATTGAAGTCGCCAGAGAGTACTAAAATATCTCTTGATGGTACTTTGTCCATGGTTGAGACTAGCCTGTCATAAAATTCTTCTTTGACATTTTCTTGAGCATCTTCTGTTGGAGCGTAGCATTGTATTATGCAAAGTTGTTTTTTCAGTCTCGTTTGTAGACGTGCTAATATTATGCGGTCGCTTACCGCTTCCCATGATTTCAGAGAGCTTTTTATATTTTTTGATAGTATAATCGGTGTAGTATAAGCGGTGTAGCTTTCGTGTTTTGTCTCTTTTCCACTATACAAGATTAAGTTGCCGTTTGCAGTTTGATATTTATCACTTTTGCACCATCGCATTTCACTAACTCCTAGTATTTCAATTTGATATTTTTGCATTTAAAATTCCACTTGCGCCAATCTTGATGCCTCTCTGAACGTTCTAACATTCCATTGAGCAATTCGTGTCCTTTTTCGTGTGCCAATTGTCGTCATCGAGGGATATGTTGTTTCTTCTTCATTTGTAGAAATTTCGTAAATCGTTTTGTTTCGAATAAATGGGTGATTAGTCCATAGTATCCTAGGATGGTAGTGGGGCTGCCACTTCAAAGCATTCACCCGTGCTTTTTTTTGATTAATTATCATTAATAATTTTTTATAGATTCGCGAACCGCTTGGTACAAGCGAACATACCCTTAACTACACTTAAACAAAAATGTTGAACCGTAGGGTCCACTTTTGAACATAAAAGTTTGGACACAATATTTCGAGATCCAAAGTTTTGACCAAATCGGTTTTAGGAAATATTTTCGAAGAAATATTACGATATGCAAAGTGTTGACCAACACAGTATTTGGTTCGAGAGTTGCCGTGCACATCAGTTACTACACTTGCTGGCCGTAGGGGTTTGTTACAGCTTTCGGGTCATTTACTCCAGAAGTATGGACTTGCCACTCAAAAAACGTGTACCATCTTAAAAGGAGCCGTAAGTGCAACCTGTTGCAAGAAGTATCAAAACGATTCGAGAGAAGGTCATAAGCTACACATTCCCGAAGGAGCTGACATATTTTGTCTAGGGATACGTAAAATCGATTTCGGGTAATCGATTATTAGCCGCAAAATTTCTAAATGTCGTAGTCGACTATTGACTGTGCGAAACCGGATAATCGATTATTTTTAATCGACTTTCGACAGATGGAGTCAACAATTCGTAGACGACCATTAGTCGTAGTCTATTATTATTCGTGGACGACTATTAGACGTAGTTGACTATTGGGTGTGCTAAAACCGCGTAATGGACCGTACTTTTTTATACATATATACATCACGGATCGCATCATCGAAAATGGTTTATATTCGATTATAATCGGTTTTCTGCTGTTAACGAATAATCGAAAGTCGACTTTCAAATAATCGACTAACCGAAAATCGAGTTTTAAGTTTTTCACGAAAACCGTATAATCAAAAACCGATTATTGCATTCCTCTGCAATATCCCTTATATTGTCCATATTATAACCTTATCTATGTCTTGTAGAAATATTACGATGTGCAAAGTATGGACCAAATCGGTCAGTATCGTGTGCACAAAAATTTAGCGAAAAGTTTTGAACTCTTGTGGGGGAGGTATCCAAAGGAGTTGACTGATATGGCACATCTTAGAACTAGCTTTAAGCTTGTGCGTTGTCGTACGCAACATCAATTACACATTGTTCCTTAGCGGCTTTTTACAGCTTTCGTGCTATGTTCTTAGGAAGTATAGAAGGCCCGAAAAAAATGCTGTAACGTCGTAATGGGGCAGCGAATGCAAGTTGTTACAAAAAAAAAACTAAAACGATTCAAGAGGAGGTCTTAAACAGCAATATTCCGAAATTTTGTGTGGAAAGTACCCGAAGGAGTGGACCAGATCGGCTACTCTCTGCAAGAGTTATCGTGCACATAATTTTTCTGAACATTTTCGAACTTTTGTGGGGGAGGTGCTTGAATAAATGGACCCATGTGGCCTATCTTCAAACTTAAACTAAGCTGGGACAAAATATTACGAAGCGCAAAATTTGATTTCAATCAGTTGATCCGTTCGAGAGTTAACGTACGTACCAGCCAGCCCATTTCGAAACATTAGCTTAATATCCTTTTAAAGGGTCTTAAAGAGTATCCTGCTCCCTGGGACTGAAGGTAAAAGGAACTCGGTCACAAGATCCAACTATTCTTATTTAATGGCTTTAATTATAAACAGAACGTTTTGTTCCATAAGTCGTGCACCGCGAAAAAACGCACCTTCAAAAACTGTTCCCACACGAACACACAAACGACCAAAAAATATATACATTTTTCCTACTCGATTTTACTTTTCGAGTAAACCCGCACTCTATTTTGAGTATTTTTACTCCCACTCTTATTTTTTAAACCAGGAGTACTCGCGAGTGCTCGCAAATAAAACAAAAGAGTGGAGAGTAAACTTTTTTTTAAACCAGTAACCTCGCGAGTATAAACGAGCAAATCGGACTTTTTGCCCGCACTCTTCGAGTACTCCCACCCGCGAGTAAAAACGAGCAAATCGGAGCTCTGATGGGGGTTTATCTTTTTATACCCTCAGCCTTTAGGCTAAAGAGGGTATTTACACTTTGATACGACCAAAAATGTGCCTCATCGAAATAATGGTTTTAGACCCCAAGTATGTTTGTACGATATCCGTTTCAGACAATTTTGAGTAGATCTAGCAATGTCCGTCCGTCTGTCTGTCTACCTGTCTGTCTGTCTGGCACGATAACTCTCGATCAATCGATTCGGTTCAAATTTTAGGTATCGAAATATTTTGTCCAGATTCGATTTAAGTTCGAAGATGGGCCATATAGGTCCACTCCTTCAGGTACCTCCCCCACAAATGTTCAAAAATTGTCGTCAAACTTGTGCGCACGATAACTCTTGTAGGGAATAACCGATTTGGTCCATACTTTGCACATCGTGTAATTTCTACTAAACTTAGATGAGGTTCCAATATGGACTCAATCGGTCCACTCCTTCGGGTACCTCCCACACAAAATTTCGGAAAAGTTCAGTTTAGGACCTGGTCTCGAATCGCTTTGATTTTTGTTTACGCAAGTTGTATTCGCTGCCCTCTATACGACGCTGTAAGTTTCATTAGGAGCAAGTCCATAATTCCTGAGAAAATAGCCTGAAAGTTACAAAAAAGCCTATGACACCGTGTGTAGTGGTTGGAGCGCACAATAACTCTCGAACGGATCAATCGATTCGTTCCAAAATGTGGCTTTCGTAATATTTTGTCCACACTTAGTTTAAGTTCAAAGATGGATTATATCGGTCCACTCCTTCCGGTACCTCCCCACAAAAGTTCGAAAATTTTCGGAAAATTTGTGCGTACGATAACTCTTGAAGGGAGTAACCGATTTGGTCCATACTTTGCACATTATGAAATTTCTACCAAACATAGATGAGGTTCCAATATGGACTCAATCGGCCCACTCCTTCGGGTACATCCCACACAAAATTTCAGAAAAGTTCAGTTTAGGACCTTGTCTCGAATCGCTTTGATTTTTGTTTACGCAAGTTGTATTCGCTGTCCTCTATACGACGCTAAAAGTTTCATTAGGGGCAATTCCATACTTCCTGAGAAAATAGCCTGAAAGTTACAAAAACCCTATGACACCGTGGGTAGTGGTTGGAGCGCAAGATAACTCTCTAACGGATCTGCCGATTCGGTCCAAAATTTGGCTTTCGTAATATTTTGTCCAAACTTAGTTCAAGTTTAAAGATGGATTATATCGGTCCACTCCTTCCGGTACCTCCCTCACAAAAGTTCGAAAATGTTCGGAAAATTTGTGCGTACGATAACTCTTGAAGGAAGTAACCGATTTGGTCCATACTTTGCACATGATGAAATTTCTACCAGACTTAGATGAGGTTCCAGTATGGACTCAATCGGTAAACTCCTTCGAGTACCTCCCACACAAAATTTCGTAAAAGTACAGTTTAGGACCTGCTCTCGAATCGCCTTGGTGTTTGTTGTAACATATTGTATTCACTGTCCCCTATACGAAGGTACAAGTTTCCTCAGGGGCAAGTCCATACTTCCTGAAAAAATAGCCTGAAAGTTGAAAAACAAACCCTATGACACCATGTTTATGGGTGGAAGCGCAAGATAATTCTCGAACGAAAATGCCGATTCCGGCCAAAATTTGGCTTTCGTAATATTGTTTCCAAACTTAGTTTAAGTTCGTAGATAAGCCATATCGGTCCACTCCTTCAGGTACCTACCCCACAAAAGTTCAAAAATATTCGGAAAAATTGTGGGCACGATAACTCTTGATGGGAGTGACCGATTTGGTCGATACTTTACACATTCTCATAATATCTACCAGATATAGATCAGGGTCGAATATGGACTAAATTTGTCCACTCCATCCCGTACCTCCCACACACAAGTTTGGATAAGTTCACTTTAAGACCTGCTATTGAATCACCTTGATTTTTGTTGAAGCAACTTACATTCGCTGCCTCAGTTACGAGGGTAAAAGTTGTTTCAGGGGCAAGTCCATACTTCTTGAGAAAACAGCCCCAAGGGTGTAAAAACCCCCCTGTGTCACCCCATGGTCTATGTCGGTCCATTCCTTTAAGTACCTTTTCCGCAAATTTTTTGAACTTTAATCCTAATCAACATTTTTGTCGGTTCATACGACCAGGCTGAGGGTATATCTCTGTCGGCAAAGCTGACTGATACTTTTTTACTTGTTATACCCTACACCACTATGTGGGGAGGGTATTATAAGTTGGTTTTGCCCAAAAAGTTTGTAACGCATCGAAATAATGGTCGTAGACCCATACTTCTATATATACCAAAATGAATGTCTCGGCGAGCTGAGTCGATCTGGCTATGTGTGTCCGTCCGTCAGTCTGTCCGTCTGTCCATCTAAACCTTGTAATCACGCTACAGGTCGCAATTTTGATCGGATCGTCAAGAAATTTTGGGTGTTGATGAGGGTCCCGGAGGGGAAGAAGCCTATTGATTTTGATGTCGGATAATGTTCATGGGGTCGGAATGGGCAAAAAAACTTATGTGGATAAAAAGACAACGTTTTTTTCCAAAGCGAATATCTCAGCTTCTATATGGGGTATACCAAAAGCAAGACCTGACAATAAAAGTAGAAAATATCACCTTTCTAATGATGTAAGTTGTCGTAGGTGATCAAACAAAGGAGATATTACAATAGTGGCAAATAAAACCCAAATTTTCATTCTTGCGATTTTAATTATAATGACGAATATCACAGCTTTGGTTAGGGACTTTTCAAAAGCAACGCCTGACTATGAAAGTAGAAGATCCCATCTTTACAATGATGCATCCAAGTCGGCGTAGGTGACCAAATAACGGAGATATTGCAATAGTCGGTAATACATCCCATTTTTCCACTTTTTTGGAAATCACGCTACAGGTCGCAAATTTGATCGGATCGTCACGAAATTTTGGGTGTTGATGGGGGTCCCGGAGGTGAAGAAGCCTATTGATTTTGGTGATGGTCGGATAATAAGCAAAAAAGTTATTTGGAGAAAAAGTCTACATTTTATTCCAAAGCAAATATCTCAGCGTCTATAAGGGGTATATAAAAAGCAAAACTTGGCACTGGAAGTAGAAAATATCGCCTTTGAACCGATATTACGTAGGTTGTCGTAGGCGGTCACACAACGATGATATCGCAATAGTCGCTAATAGAACCCAACTTTTCATTTTTGCGATTTTAGTTATAACGACGCATATCACACCTTTGGTTGGGACCATCTAAAAGCAAAGCCCGACTAAGAAAGTAGAAAATCCCATCTTTAAAATTATGCAAAGTAGGTTGGCGTAGATGGTCAAATAATAGCGATATCGCAATAGTCGGTAATACATCCCTTTTTTCCACTTTTTCTGCAATCACACTACAGGTCGGAATTTTGATCGGATCATCACGAAATTTTCTCACAGAGATAGAAGAATATTGATGTTGGTGATGTCGATAGTAGTCCAATATAAAATTAAATATTAATTATTTTGGTTCAGTTCGCCTTAAGTCATTTGGTATAAAAGCCAGATTGGTGAAAACTTTCGCATCTCCCTAAAAGAAATGTTTTTGAGTGAAAAGATTATGCACAGAGGTAGTGGTGTAGGGTATCACATAGTCGGCCCCGTACCGACTATAGCCTTCTCTCACTTGTTTTCAAGTAGAATGCTTCTGTGAAGGGTCTAAGTAATCCCAAAGGAGCGTAATGTACCGTATGCTTTTGATATTTGACATATAAATCCAATAACACCTAACCTACAGTAGGTGGACATTAAGATCCGATAAGATCTTAATTATATCATACGGCATAATTTTTTTGAATGATCCCCTGGCCTGACAGTTATAGTATTCTGGAACCTGAGGAAGTGAAGCGAAATCTTACTAAAATGGATTCTCTAACGTTAATATTATAACGTTGCATTGAATATCAAAAAGACTACTTAATATTTTATTGTCAGGATCACAAACGATGCTAGTTTTAAAACTCGAAATTGTTGCACTTTTGAAGAGGAATGGTCCGAATCTAGACTACAAGCAGCCATTTTATTTTGTCATAATGAAATATGGAGTTATCCATGAAAAAATATTTATATCGTTATAATCACAAGGACTATTTTCGATATTCATTTCAAAACAATCCAAGAATAGCCCTTAAACTGGACTTAAAGGCAAAATTTCAACTTTTGTTAGGGATGTGCTGCAGCTGTTCAATATACTCCATCTTTGAAATTGATTTAAGTTTGCGAGAAATATTATGATGTTTGATTTTATCAAAGTGTATTTGCCTTCGATAGCCTAAAGACTGAGGGTATACAAATTGCCATTGAGAATAATATTTGAACAATTCCGGACTCTCTTTAGACAATCCACCACATGTTCGTGAACAAAATAAAACAAAAGTTGTCCTTGAAAACTTTTCTTAGAAAATCTACGATTGGTCCTTGCGAAATGTTCTAAATATCCTAGACTAATTCCTGAAAAATATTGTTTAAAAATCATGACTACGCTTTAAAAAATATAGGCAGAAATCCACAGCAAATCCTTGAAAGAAATATCCTTAAAATGCACTATTTATCTTAAAAAATTCTCTTTGAAAAATATTTCTTTGGAAAGATTTCCAGTCCAGTCCAGGATTGCAAAATATAGTTCCTCTTTAAAAATGGAGAATAATCTTCAAATTTACGTTTGGACACTGACATGTTTTGACCTCCTTATTTTTAAAATTTATTCACATTCGACATGTCCTTTACTTTCCTTTCACCGTTCATTAAACTTATTTCCTTTTCACTTAAGTTTCGTTTCTAACAAAAACGGAAATATTTTCTACTATCACTTGCTCTCTGTCCACGCCTTTCAAATTGCAACAAGACACAGATAAGTAACCCAAAACAGTAGAACTCTTATCAAATTCTTACTGTAAGCATGAATACGCCTGATAGATGTATAAAAATTGGCAAATCTATTTTTCTAACGCATGCTAATAAAACATATGCTGTGTTTAAAAAGCTTTCTTGAACTAAAAAAATACTCTACTTTAAAATTAAATATAAATTATTTATTTCAGAATATTAGCAATTCATGTTCTTTGTGTTTTCTCTCTTTCCGAAAACTGCTTTTCATTTCTTTTCAGAGTATTCAATAAAATTAAAAGTCGCAGTGCCCACATGAAGACCCATCGTGTTACGGACAATGAAACCTCGGTACAAATTACAAATAATCAAAATCATGCCCTGCAACAGCAACAACAGCATCACAACCAACAACAACAGTCCCAGCAGCAACAACAACCATAACAAAAGTTTTAATAAAACCCAAAAAAGAGTTAAAAACAAACAATTTCAAGAAAATCCAAAATTCCTACAAACAAAAACCCTAAAAGAAAATTTGAAAATAAAATCATAGAACTTTAAATAGATAATGTGTAGAACAAAAAAGTTAAATGACAATCGCCATTATAGCAAAAAATTAATTAATTATCAATTTTTTGTTTCGATTCTCAGTAACAATGGCCAGTGAAAAAACATAACTTAGTAAAAATAAGTTTAAAACAAATACTAATTTTTAAAAGCATTTCTCTGTAAACAAGAAGCCAAAATCTTAAAACGATTCAAATGACATTTAGTCTCAATTGTTTAGTTTCATTAAAGCCCAAAGAACAACAACAACACTATGATATACTTAATTTTATTGTCAAAGATAAAAGGCTCTAAATGAAGTTCAATGCCAAATTTGTGTAAAACTAGTCATATATATTTTTAAATTAATTTTAAAATAATTTTTTTTTTAAATTTTACTTACTTTTTTTAAATATTTACACGTGATAAAGAGTGAGATTTAAACCACACACAGACACAAACATCCACACAAAACACATTTAAATAATTATTAAATTTAATTTTTTTAATGAAAACTAAGTCATTTGACTTTTAAACTTTTTATTTAATATTTGAATAATAAACTAATTGTTGGTGTTTTTATGTTCTTAAATGTTATTTTAAAAATGACATAAATAAATCTAATTGTAGTAGCATAATTTATTTATTTGTATATAGAATTATTAAATTAAAAATATCAAATACTTACACATACAAACACAATAAAACAATACCAAAAGAAAAAGACACTTTCAATCTTTGTTTCTTAGAATTAACATAACAAAATGAAAACCAAAAAAACAAAATTAGTAATAATTTAATTTATAATTGTATTATATACCCGCAATGTGGTATCAATCATAAGCCTTCCAAAACAAAATCAATTTAATTATGTACTAAGTTGTAATTTTTAAAATTCTCATCTTCCACTTGATATTATGCCCTACTATTTTCTTCCATTTCTATTTTGGAAAACTTTGTATGGATATCGTAATGCTCTGGTTTAATTGTATGGGGAAAAGGTGTGAAGTAAATGAGTTAAGATGTATTCGAAAAATGAAAAACAAAAAAAAAACAAAAAACAATTGGTGGTTATATATTATGCCATTTTATCGTCTCAAATGGAATTTTGAATTTCCAATCCCTAATAGGGTCACATACATGTAGAAGAACATTTTAGAACACTGTACAACAAAATTCAATTTTTTTCAAAATAATGGGAAAAACCGAGTACATTATGAAAGTAGAGCTAACAATATGAGACACGTGTATCGGCGTTTTTAAAGTTTACGTTGGAAAGTAACCAAAATAGGCGGGGCAAGTTGCGCCCATTTTTAAATTTTTCGAAATATTCGAATTTAGATATCTTGGAATCCTTGCATTTCAGGTATATAGTGTCTTTGATAACTTTACTAAGAAGGGTGTGGGAAATATTTTTGTTAAAAATTTTAACTCTCATGCGGTTCATCAAAGGGGTCTTTTTGTTCTTTTTTCGAAAATCTTTTAAAAATTCCTTAAAAATGTGATCGTATCAAATCCAAATATTTTACAAAATTGTTTGCCATAAAATTTTACTATAGGTCTCAGAATACACCAAATCTGTAACTCTTGTCTAGTCGCCAGGAATCTCTAAAAATTAAAAACACGTTTTAGGGTTAAAGTCGGACTTCATCTGAGTTTATTCAAAATTGTCCCACAAAACATAATTTTAGAGAGATAATGTCAGAGGCAAAAATATTTTTCGTCGAATTTCACTATGGGTCACCAAAGAATTGAAATGTCTATTTATATTTTATAGCATGAAAATATCAGTATCAAGTTTGCTGAAACAAACATGAAAATATTTCCCAATTTTTTTGATCAAAAAATTTTCCTTCTTTTTCGAGTTGATAGAAGGAAGTAATATGAAACTTGGTTACAGGTGAAAAGTGTCAAAAGATGAAAAATTCTACACAAAATTTCACTATGAGTTTCAAAATAAACCATATATCTATGTATACTATTTCCTTAAAAAAATTAGCTTACAAATTTATATATATTAGGATGAAATTATATGTTTTAATTCTGGACTGTTAATTTTACATAATTCCATACTGGATCAAAATCTAGCAAAATTCGTTATTTTTTGGGAATATTGTTAAAGAAAGAAATGTTCCAAATGAAATTTTCACATAGATTGTCGTTGTGATTGGATACTATAAATATCACATTGATGGTTTTTCGTTGTGAATTCATACAGAAGATGTTGTGCGCTCCATTCATACTGCTTTTGAAATATTTGTGTTATCTGTAATTAGGAAGGATCCTTCCTTATAATGACCTTTGATATATATTTAAAAAAAATCGCATATAAAGTTTATTCTGAAAAAAATAGATAAAAATTCAAGACTTGTCTTTAGATAATCCACAATCCATGTCCTTGAAACCAAATTGTAAAAACGCACAAACAGTGTTTTAGTTTCTTGATCTTATTGACGGTAGTTGTCTCTCTATTCGTTGTTAGTCAAATTACAAATTATTTAATTAATTTTCCCATTTTCCCATTTTAATTGCCCCATCTCTAACAAATGAGAGTATTTATCAAAAAAAATTATTATGACAGGCCAAAATTCAAAATTTAAAAATGTAATAAAAACAAAAATTTTTTACATTTAATTTTTCAGTTCTTATCTCAATCCCCAGCTTTTCCCAATGGAGTTATTACAGGAAAAGATTGCCATGAGTCCTTTCTTCGTTCGCTCCTCTACATTTCTTTTCCATGACGGGTGGCATTCTGTGCAGTGTGTTCGACTACAAGTTCGCATGATCAAATCCAGCAGAGAGCAAAATAAAATAAAAATATGAAGTGTGTTGACATTGAAAACAAATTCCACCTCAAACTTCTAAAAATAGTACATACATATGTTTTCGGCGTATTTATCAACTTCTACTGGCCATAGAATAAGTTGTTATTCTAGTGGTTATAGAATAACTAGTTATTCAGTGCAACATGCCCTTGTTAGTAGGGTGTTTTGTAAGTAGTTACGACTACCAAAAAGTACTATAAAAACCCATTACTTGGCAATGTGTTTTTTTTTTTTTTTTGCTGGTACGAGGGAAACTACAAAACTGGCCTAGGCAACAACTCGCCAGGCGTCATTTGACATGTTTTTTTGGAAAGTTTGACAGTTTTTAGCCTAAGAGTACTTAGGATAGTTTCACATTCGTCCATGTGTTGGTTTGTTTAAAGTGAATGGAAAAATCACTTTGCAAAAAAATGAAATTTACTTGTGAACATTTACGTCCGATAATTGTTCACAACTTTCGACGTGGATAATCACGGCAAGAGGTCACCGATCAAATTAAATCTTTGTATGTCGATAAAGGAACATCCTATAGCACTATGAAAAACTGATTTAATGAATTCAATCGTGGCCGACAATCGCCAAAGGCGAAGGTCGTGAGGGTAGCCCAAAATCGGCCGTTTTGCAAAAAAAAAAAAAAAAAATAAAGCCGTTCGAGAACTAATAATGCAGAATAGCCATGTTATATAACGTGAGATAGAGGCACCCTTGGGCATTTCTTCCACCAACTAACATTTGATATTGCATGAACAACTGGCTGCAAATATGGATTTTTCTTGCTAGATGCAACAAAATTGATCAATCGTTCAAAAAAGGCTCTTGTGGATTGGTGCAAAGAAATTGTGAAAAAAAAAACAATCGCGGTGCTTCAAACGACATTTATAAGATCGTCACAGACGACGAATTTTGAATCTATGCTTAGAAGCCCGAAACAGAACAGGAATCGACCATTTGGGTCTTCGAAAGCGAGCCAAATCCAACGAAAGTTGTTCATGGAAGAAGACCTTCGAAGCAAATGGTCGCTTGAGAAATGTAGGACGGTCAATTCTCAGTGTTACACTACAATTTGTTTGCCTGAAATCTTGTGAGAAATTCGAAAAACGAACAAGAGAAGACGAATCATTCTGCATCATAACAATGGAAGCTCTCGCACATCGATTCAAACCAGTACCTGTTTGACCAGACAAAACGCGGTATTGATTGGTCATGCGACCCTGAATGGAGATCCAATGACTTCATTTGATCATTTGAGCAAATCAAGAAAAAAGGCATGGCCAACGATTTTAGTCGCCAGAAGATGCCGTGAAACCGTTCAAAAATCATGTTTTGTAGGTGTCTCAATCAAGCCACTGTAAAGAACCCAACACATGGTCGTATGTCAAACTGTCATGAGTACGTTTAGGCTACAAGCTGTCAAACTTTCCAAAACAAAGTCAAATAACGCCTGCCGACACTGCGTGTTGCCTAGGCCTAATAGTTTTCTAGTACCCCTCTTAACTATGACCTTCCGTGTTGTAATTACTCTCTACAATCGTTGAGCTATATTTTGATTGATATATTTTTGTGTGATTTTTTTATAGTCAGGTCAAGTTCCAATATGGGCTATGCCCCGATTAAGATATTTTGAGGATTTTAGCAACAATATTCTACACTCTAATGAAGGTATATACACTAGGGCTATAACCAAAAAAATACCACCACATAGCCGTGTAGAGCATGGAAAACTATTATGAAATACGGCGTCAATTTTTCTCTATCGCGAAAAAAGTTTCCGCACCAAATGCATTGAAGTTCAGTAATGCATTTTTTAATTTTAGCTGTTATGACAACATATTTGCTTTTAATTAAAATTTTTATTTTTTTGTAATCTAATTTAAAATCATTATCAAAGCGTTCTGGACCAATTTGTTCTCAAATCGAGCCATTTCGGAGCATTTTATGAATTTTTGACACTATTGCAGTTTTTGCTTTTTCTTTATAAACTCGTGAATTTTATGTTTATATTTTTTGTACCTACCGGACAAAAGAATATGGGGTCATTTGCAACGAAGTCGCGAAAGTTACAGGCTGTTTTTGTTGACTTTGCCTGTGAGAATCGTATATGTTTTTTACAAAAATACAACACCAGTACCACGTGGGGAATTTTGTCCTAATAATGAAAACGCGTTTCTAAGATCGATTCGGTGAAAAAAGTTTCCGCGCCGACTGTAATTACTAAAACCCTTTTGATATTTTTTCTACTTATAATTTTAAATTTGCTTTGTTTGAATAAATATTCATAGAAAAAAATACAATTCTTACAGGCAAAGTCATTAAAAACTGTCTGTAACTTTCGCGAATTTGTTGCAAATGACACCATATTCTCTTGTCCGATAGGTACAATAAATATAAACATAAAATTCACGAGTTTATAAAGAAAAAACAAAAATTGCAATAGTGTCAAAAATTCATAAAATGCTCCGAAATGGCGCGATTTGAGAACGAATTGGTCCAGAACGCTTTGGTAATGATTTTAAATTAGATTACAAAAAAATAAAAAATTTAATTAAAAGCAAATATGTTGTCATAACAGCTAAAATTAAAAAATGCATTACTGAACTTCAATGCATTTGGTGCGGAAACTTTTTTCGCGATAGAGAAAAAATTACACCTTTTTTCATAATAGTTTTTCATGCTCTACACGGCTATGTGGTGGTATTTTTGATATTTGCAAAAAAGTGCAAAAAGTTATATCCCTAATATACACTTTGGTACGATGAAAATTGATGAAAACAGGCGAAAAACAATTTCAGACAATTTGAAGTCGATTTGACGATCTCCGTCCCTTTTCCTTTCTGTATGGTTGGTTGGAGCGCACATCGTAATATTTCTTTCGAACATAGGTCAGCTTCGATTATGGACTATATCGGTCAATTTCTTCGCATTCTTCCCACACAATACTTCAGATAATGTCCCAAATGCTGTAAACAACCCTGCCGGAACCAACTAAAATAACTGTTGAGCACGAAAACTTACGTATTGAGTATCCGATTTGGCCGAAGCTATGCAATCACTAAACTTCGACCAAACGTACATCAAGTTACATAAAGGTTCAAATTCATAATTTTTGCTTAAATGCAATTTTTTCGTGGTTTTCGTGGACAAGACCATGATTCCTCGCATAATAGTTCAAAAGCTCAAAAAAATCCACGTTGGTCAACGTGGAGTGATTGACATTGAACCAACATATGCGCATCGCAATATTTCTTTCGCACTTAAATCATGTAGGGAACCTCCCACACAAAATTTCTAAGTTTGTCTGAAATCTGCAGTTTAGGGTCATGTCTATAATCATTTTAAAATTTTTCTCGTGGGTCGCAGTATAATTTTTATCGGGTATATATAACTCCATATAAATCGATTTTGCGGGGCACGTCCATACTTACTTACTTACTTAGCTGGCCCATTACAGAACATTTGTTCCATAGGCCGAACTAAGAAAATATCTCCATTTCTCTCTATTTGTTGCTTCGCACTCTGGAATACCGCGCCTTTTCATCTCATCATCCACTTGTTTGCGCCATCTATTCCTTGGCCTGCCAATTCTGCGTGCACCGCCAAGCGGTCCGTATTTATACGCCTTTTTAGCGGGTTCATCATCGCTCATTCTTATGATATGGCCTAGCCAACGCAATCGCTGCGTCTCGATACGTTTAACAATATTGGTGTCGTTGTATAGCAGATACAGCTCGTGGTTCATGCGTCGTCGAACTTTCGAAAATTTTTTCTCTCAAACACACCTAGCACTGCCATGTCTGCTTGCGCAAGTTACCAGGCTGCGGAGCCATACATCAGAACGGGTAGTATCAGTGTTTTGTAGAGTGTTATTTTTGTTTGACGAGATGTGGCTTTGTTTTTAAACTGCTTACTTAAACCAAAGTAGCATCTGTTGGGCAATACAATTCTTCTTTTTATTTCACAACTGATGTCGTTTGTTGTGTTTACGGAGGTGCCGAGGTAGACGAAGTCTTTTACTACCTCAATATTATAGGAACCAACTTCCACCGTCTGTCCGAGCTCAATGGACGCATTGCGCGTCGACACCATCAACTTGGTTTTCTCACCGTTTACCGCCAGACCCACTTTAGCAGATTCTCCTTCGATCTTCATAAAGGTATCAGTTACTTCTTTTACTGATCGTCCCCATGTCTATATCATCGGCATAAGCAAGTAACATGTGACTATTGGTGTAGATTGTGCCACTTCTTTTGACGTTTGCTTCTCGTATAACCTTTTCCAGCAGGATGTTGAAGAGATCACATGAAAGGCTGTCTCCTTTTCTGAAACCTCTTTTGGTACCAAACTCTTCGGAGAGGTTCTTTCCTATTTTAACTGAGGACCTCGTGTCAGTTAAAGTCATTTTACAAAGCCGGATGAGCTTTGCGGGGATACCAAATTCAGACATGGATTGGAATACCTTTGAACGCAGCGGGCTGTCGAAGGCTGCTTTATAATCGACAAAAAGGTGGTAGGTGTCGATCTGCATCTCTTGGGTCTTCTCCAGGATTTGCCGCAGGGTATATATCTGGTCAATGGTGGACTTGCCGGGTCTAAAGCCGCATTGGTATGGTCCAATTATCTCGTTGACCAAAGGCTTTGGTCGTTCGCACAATATCCCTAACACGATCTTGTAGGCAATAGGGAGTAGACTTATGCCCCTATAGTTAGAGCATACAGTCTTATCTCCCTTCTTGTGGACGGGGCACAGGATACTCAGGTTCCAATCGTCGGGTACTCGTTCTTCCTGCCAGATGGTGCTAACTAGCTGATAAATACACCTTATCAGCGTGTCGCCTCCTGTTTTGAACAGCTCGGCTGGTAAGCAATCGGCACCTGCTGCCTTATTATTCTTCAGCCGATTTATTGCTCTCTGTACCTCATCTTGGCTGGGCGGTATACATTCAATACCATCTTCTGGGATTGGGATTGTGGTATCTTCGTCGTCTACGCTGCTACTGGATACCAACAGTTTTGAAAAATGTTCTTTCCATATCCTGAGTACACTATCTGTATCAGTTACCAAATTACCTTGCTGGTCTCTACAGGAGGATGTGCATGTACCAAAGCCATTAGTTTGATGCTTGACTCTTTGGTAGAGTCAATTGATATGTATATGATATGATACATTGATATGTATAAAGATAAAGCTTGCTCCCTTTCAAAATCAAGTTTTTTAACACATATATACAGTAGGGCTATAACCAAAAAATATCACGCCAGTACCATATGCAGAATATTGTTCGGATAACGAAAACGCGTGTTTAAGTTCGATTTGGTGAAAAAATTTTCTGCACCGACTAAGATTTCTAAATGCCTTTTGAACATTTTTATAAAGAAAAAGTTTAATTTTAGTTTTTTTTAACAATCATTTATTTGTATTTATGTTAAAAAAAAACGCTTAAAATATCGCGATTTGACGACATTTATGTATTTGACGTATGTAGAATTTTCTGATATGGAAGATTATATTAAATTTCAATAATAAATCGATTATATAATAACTGGGATTGAACTGAGCAAAAAAGTCCACTAGAGCATAGGTCTACGGTGAAAATCGAGCCTCCCGATTTTGACTTTAAATTTTTTAAACACGTTTTTTAGACATTTTGGCATATAACTGCCAAACCATTGAGATTTTCGATCGAACACAAGGACAAAAATTGTAGCCAAGACAGTAATTTAAAACTCCCTAATACATCGCAAAAGCATTGGAACGCTCCTTCAGGCAGTTTTGGCCTTGAGAAGGTGCAAACATTTCTAAAAATGTCGATAAATGGCACTGTGCTACAAAAGTTGACCAGAAAATTTTTCAAGCGTTCTGATGCAAAATTATATCATATTGTGAGAAATTTAGTTATAGTTTTTTTGTGCGGTTTTTTTCAGACTTAAACCACTATAACTTAGCCATTTGTTAACCGATCTAAAAAATTAATAACATGTTCGAAAGATATTATTCATCCCTTTAAAAGGAAGAAGGATCAATAGAAATCCGTTGTGGAAGAAAGAAGATTTGTCCGTTTAAATTCGAAAACGTAAGAAACCTTTGTAAGAAAACTTTTACCGTTATAAAAAACTAAAACGAAGTGACACCAACGAACTAAAGGCATTGTCGTTGTCCATGGATCCCAACACGATATAATTTTGCATCAGAACGCTTGAATATTTTTCTGGTCAACTTTTGTAGCACAGTGCCATTTATCTACATTTTTCGAAGTGTTTGCACCTTCTCAAGGCTACAACTGCCTGAAGGAGCATACCAAAGCTTTTGCGATGTATTAGAGAATTCTTAATTACTGTCCTGGCTACAACTTTTGTCCTTTAGTCGATCGAAAATCTCAATGGTTTGGCTGTTATATGCCAAAATGTCTAAAAAAGTGGATAAGAAACTTAAAGTCAAAATCGGGAGGCTCGATTTTCACCGTAGACCTATGCTCTAGTGGACTTTTTGCTCAATTCAATCCCAGGAATTAGAAACGCGAAGGGCCCATTAAGGTTTTTTCCCTTCCATACAAATCGCCCCGGCATAATGTACATATATGTAACAAAAGTGAATTTTACTTTCACCTTTTACCAATACATGTTATTGGCAGAGCGAAGAGAAAACAGCAAAGTTTTCTTAACACAATATATTGTCTAATAGAAATGTGGAAAATACTCACAATTCCCTTGCGTCTATTTTTCTTATCAACAACATAAATAAAAACCTAAAACCTAACGAATAAAACCAAATAAATCGTTTAGCAATTTTCCATGGTTGTATTGTCAAATAAATAAAAAAAACAAAAACACTTATTATCTGTCTTACACGTACTCACATACAAACACAAGATGCTCTTATTTAGTCAAAATAACTAAATATTTTTAATGTTTTTAATTAAGACAAAATAAAAAAAGCAAAACTAGAAATGAAAGAAAAACCAATTACAATTCAATTGTAAAAGTAAAAAACAAATGCTCACTCATTACTAATTTCAAAACAAAGAACAAAACTTCTTATAATTTTCCATCAATGCCTTCTTTTAAAAATGAAAATCTCTTGACAAAAAAAAAAATAAAAATTAGAAATAAAAATCATAAAAAAATGAAATTAATAAGAAAAAATCTATTAAGTATTATAAATTAGAGGAGAAAAATAAAGAAGGGGAAAGGAAAAATCTATATTAAAACGTAAAACACTCTATCTCTATTGACTTGATACTTAAGAAACCACCTTAAGAAATATTTATTTATTTCTATAAAACAAAAAATTAAATAAATTAAATGTTATGTAGCTAATATTATACATAATGACATACAAAAACATACCTACACAAATACACATACACAACAAAAATTAGTTTGTAAGTGATAAACTCATCCGTCATTATTATCAGAAATCAACAGCATCATCATCATCATCATTACTATTACTCTTAATGATCATTGAAAATATTTTTATAATAGTTATAAGTCTTTGTTGTTATTACTACTATTACTATTAATTGTAACGGATATAACTTTATAAATGAATGAATAATTATCTACCTATCTCTATATACCTACTACAAACATACATACATATTATATAAGTGTGTAAAAGTGTTGTTATTTTCTACCATTACTACTTACCATGTACTATTACAGCCAAAAAAACTGGCAAAAAGTCTTAATTAAGTCTTTTAAAAAGATTATCTTTTCTATTCAAAGCTCATGAATGAATTTCTTGTCTTTGAAGTGAAATGAAATTCAAAACAACATATGACTTTAATCGTAAAAAAAGGAATGTTGAAATTGTTTCTAATAACAGCAGGCAATTTTCTATGACTATAATTATACAATAATTGTGTTTAAATTTTTTGTTCTAAATATAAATTTGTTTATACATAATTTTTTATTGTTTTGTGTTATGTGTTTTTAGCTTAATTTATTACTCAATTTATTATTGTATCTAATATTATACATTTATTACAAAAATGATTATTATTATCTTTAAAAAAAACACGAAATAAACTGTTATTTCATTATTTTTTCTTAAATTTTGTTTTTGGTTTTATTTCATTTATTTATGTTTAATTTTTGATTCATACAATTTGTTATGAATTATAAAATTTACGTCCAATGGCATACACATCCAGTGGCGATTTTTCTTTTGGATTTTCAAAAATAAAATTAAGAGTTTAACCCACATCACGACATTAATTGGCCTCCAACCATTGTGTGTACTGATTACATCCGTCCTTCTGTAAGAATATTTATTTCATATTTGAATAAAAAATTATATTTCCTGCGCACAAATAAATTTCCCCAAAAAATTAAATGGGGCCAATGCACTGTAGGTTCGTCCCACGGACAAATACCGAGAACATATTACAGATATTCCCAAACACATCATAGCTAAACTGTCCTAAAAATCCAATTTTTAACTGCTGCAATAATGAATTCCATGTAGACGTTACGTTGAGTTTTACTAATGTTGAAAGTTATTGGCTCATTTTTTTTAAATAATAGAAAAAGTGGGCTCATTAACATTAAAACAAGTGAACAAAGGCTATAGTCGGGAAGGGGCCGACTATGTGATACCCTACACACCACCCCTGTGCAAAAGCTTTTCACTCGTAAACATATCCAATAGGGAGTATTAAAGTTTTCATCTATCTGGTTTTTTTACCAAATGAGGCGAACTGAACTAAAATAATTAATATTTAATTTTATATTTGGCTACTGTTGACACCTACTTGGTACTGATTGAAAACTTTGCTTGTCTTCTTGATTAGTATTCTACATGTTTTCAATACGCCAAATAGAAGTCAAATAGTCATAAAAGTAAAAACTTCAAAATATTAAAGCGCATTTTGCAATAACTCTGATATTTTACAATAACTGCCACATATTGTATTAATTTAAAGATCAGATGGTTTAGTTTCATTATCAAGCTCTCTCCTTGGAATATGTCCAACAGAAACAGACATTTCTGACTTGGAAAATAAATTCCATAAATTGGAAATTGGGATATGCCAGCGTCTATTTCAACATCACAAGCACTTCATCAATTTTGGTAACGCAATTGGGAACATTTTAAAGCGCAGAAAGTTGAAATGCATCCAACCAAAGCTGAGATACTAGTCAGTACAATTCAAATAAAACAAGTAAAAAAGTATCAGTCGGCTTGGCAGACAGAGATATACCCTCAGCCTGTGTATATTGAAACAATTTTTTCCCAAAAAACGTATGTATTTAGAGGGTTTTAAAATGTTTGGGCGTATGAACCGACAAAAATGTTGATTAGGAATGGATCGACATTGACCATTTTGGGAGTGGATCTCCAGCCACTGCATATGGTGCCATAGGGCTGTTTGCTCAAGAAGTGTGGATTTGCACCTGAATAAACTTTTACCACCGTAATTGAGGCAGCGAATGCAAGCTGCTTCAACAAAAATCAAAGTGATTCGATAGCTGGTCTTAAAGTAAATTTATCCGAAATTTTGTTTGGGAGGTACTGGATGAAGTGGACAAATATAGTATAGAACATTTGTGGGGGACAAAATATTACTAAGGCCAAATTTTGGACCCAATCGGCAGATCCGTTCGAGAGTTATATTGCGCTCCAACCTACTCACACGGTGTCATAGGGGTTTTTTGCAACTTTCAGGCTAGTTTCTCAGGAAGTATGGACTTGCCCCTGATGAAACTTGTACCGTCGTATGGGGGGGGCAGGGAATACAAGTTGATAAAACAAAAATCAAAGCGATTCGAGAGCAGGTCCTAAACTGAATTTATCCAAAATTTTATGTGGGAGGTACCCGAAGGAGTGGACCGATTGAGTCCATATTGGAACCTCATCTAAGTGTGGTAAACATTTCAAGAGTTGCAAATTATGGACCAAATCGGTTACTTCCTGTAAGAGTTATCGTACGTACAAATTTTCCAAACATTTTCGAACTTTTGTGGGGGAGGTACCGGGAGGGAGTGGACCGATATAACCGATCTTCGAACTTAAACTAAGTTTGGACAAAATATTACGAAAGCCAAATTTTGGACCGAATCGGTTGATCCGTTCGAGAGTTATCGTGCGCTCCAGTCAGACAGACAGACGGACGGACATTGCTCAATCGACTCCAAATTGTCTGAAACACATTTCGTCCAAACATACTTGGGGTCTAAAACCATTATTTCGATGAGACACATTTTGCCCGTATGAAAGTGTATATACCCTCGTTAACATAAATGCTGAGGGTATAAAAATGGGAAAGTAGGTTGTGCGCCAACCTACTTTGTATCATATAAAAGGTGATATTTTCCTCATCCATTGACGGGCTTTCCCTTTGGAATACGACTACTAAAAGCGGATATATTCGCATAAGAATAAAACTTTGAATATTTGTCCACATAAGTTTTTTGCCCAATCCGACTCTTGAATATTATTCGGCCAAAACAAAATCAGTAGTCTTCTTCCCCTCCGGGACCCCCTTTAACCACCAAAATTTCGTGACGATCCGATCAAAATTGCGACCTGTAGCGTGATTTCAAAAAAAGGAAAAAATGCGTTGTATTACCGACTTTTGCGATATCTCCGTTGTTTGGCCACCTACCCCAATGTACTTTGCATCATTATAAAGATGGGATTTTCTACTCTCATAGTCAGGCTTTGATTTTGGAAGGTCCCCAACCAAAGCTTTGATATTCGTCATTATAATTATAATTGCAAAAATGAAAGTTAGGTTTTATTAGCGTCTATTGCGATATATTCGTTGTTTGATCAGCTACGACAGCCTTCTTTCATTATCAGGTTTTGTTTTTGGTATACCCCTTATAGAAGCTGAGATATTCGCTTTGGAAAAATACGTTGTCTTTTTATCCAAATAAGTTTTTTGCCCATTCCGACTTCTAAATATTATCCGACCATCACCAAAATCAACAACCATCAACACCCAACATTTGGTGACAATTCGATCAAAATTACGACTTGTAGCGGTTACAAGGTTTAGATGGACAGACGGGGAAACGGAGGGACGTACGGACACACATAGCCAGATCGACTCAGCATTCAGACATTAATTTTGGTATATATAAGTATGGGTTACGACCATTATTTCGATGCGTTACAAATTTTTTGGGCAAAACCAAGTTATAATACCCATCCCACACAGTGGTGTAGGGTATAAAGATTTCAGTTTTCCCGTATTTTTTTTTTTCAAATATTTTTGTTCTGATGTTTTTTGGGAAAGCCGAAAAGTGAGTGTGATTCTCATTTATTTGAGAATACTAGACACTTAAAGAGTTCGGTTTTTCGCTAATAAAGGCATCATTTCAAAAAGCTGAAAAGCCAATTGATAATTCCGTCCCTTCGCCGGGATGAAATCATGATATTAGTAGCGATCAGTAAAACTTTGCAACACTGTCAGTTCGTTTTGAAAAACATTAATACTCAAGACTTAAAACAATCACAAAAGGTATTTTTTTTTTTGTTAAAATCGAAATTTTGACTTAAACAATTCACAATTTGTTTTTAATTGATTTTTTAAAATTCTGTTTCGCTTAAAGACAATATTATTAGATTCTTAAAACGCCCACAAAAATATACGAAGATCGGGATAACTCTTTAAGTTATTATATTCGTGTTGCTGTTTTATAAATCACCCGGAATTGGTTTGGAACTTTTTTAAGTGTACATTTTTCCAGGAGGTCATCTTTTAAAATACTCTATTTCAATGATGCACAAAAAATAAAATAATAAAAATATTTTTATTAGCTGCGACCGTCTGCAACGTTCTATAACAGTACTAGCCGATTGTATGTATTTTCAGAATTTTACCTACAATAATCAACCGATTTACCTAAACACTGAAATAGGTAATTTATAAAAATAAAAAATAACCCAAAAGTTTGTACAAACTTTTACAAAATGCTGTTCGATAACAAATTTGTTCAATAAAAAAGAAATGAGAAGTAGTTACAAGTACTTGCAAATACTTTTTACTTGCGAAGTTATCGAACAGGCCTATTGCCCGACACACACTTTTCGAATCTTCCTTAAAGAGGCCGAGCCAATTTCGAATTATGTTGCCCTTTTCTTCTTTATCGTTTTATTTTTATTATGTTAGAAATGACGCAGAGCAAGAAAGCCAGGCGCTATAACAGACGTATAACCTGCCGCCACCAGACTTGAACAGTTCAGTCTGCTGCCTTGTCATTCTTTAAGGCAATTACAGTTGTCCTGATATGATATTGGAGTGTCTTCATTTTTGGAAATGTTTGTTACCAAAGTTTGTTGAAATACTATTTGCAGATCAATAGACTCTCTCTCTCTGTATCAATTATCAGAATCCCTTCAACATAATTACAGTTGTAGGTGTAAAACTTTCAGCCTTAATTCTGGTTCCTGTACATCTTTCTCTCCTCGCATTTTTATACCCTCAGCATTTATGCTAACGAGGGTATATACGGGCAAAATGTGCCTCATCGAAATAATGGTTTTAGACCCCAAGTATTTTTGGACGAAATGTGTTTTAGACACTTTGGAGTTGATTTAGCCATGTCCGTCCGTCTGGTTGGGCGCACGATAACTCTCGAACGAATGAACCGATTTAGTCCAAAATTGTTTTAGTAATATTCTATGCAAACTTTGTTTCAGTTCGAAGATGAGCCATATCGGTCCACTCCTTCAGATACCTCCCCCACAAACGTTCGAAGATGTTCGCAAAATTGAGCGCACGACAACTCTTGAAGCGAGTAACCGATTTGGTCTATACTTTGCACATCGTGAAATTCCAACTAGACATAGATGAGGTTCCAATATAGACCCTATCGGTCCACTCCTTCGGGTATCTCCCACACAAAATTTCAGAAAAGTTCAGTTTAGAACATGCTCTCGAATCGCTTTGATTTTTGTTGTAGCAACTTGTATTCGCTGACCCCATTACGACGGTACAAGCTTTATTAGGGGCAAGTCCATACTTCCTGAGAAAATAGTCCGAAAGGTTTAAAAACCCTTATGGCACCATGTATAGTGGTTGGAGCGCACGATAACTCTTGAACGGATAAGCCGATTCGGTCTAAAATTTGGCGTTCATAATATTTTGTCCAAACTTCGTTAAAGTTCGAAGATAGACCATATCGGTCCACTCCTTCAGGTACCTCCATCACAAAAGTTTGAAAATGTTCGGAAAAATTAGGCGTACTATTGGTATCGTAATATCTCTAAGGGACTTAGATCAGGTTGGAATACGGACTATTAGGTCCACTCCTTCGAGTACTTCCCTCACAATATTTGTGAAGAGTGCAGTTTAAGGCCTACTCTCAAATAGTGTTCCTTCTTTTTGTAACAACATGTACTCGCTACCTCCATATTACGACGGTATATTATTTTTCAGGGGCAAGTCCTTACTTCTTGAGATAATGGGTCAAAAGCTCCAAAACGGCTGCCGGCACCAACTAAACTGGGTAATAGACAAGATAACCCTCGAAGGGAGTAACCGATTTGGCCCAAAAGGTGTACACATAGATTTATGTAGATGTCAGAAGTATTGTGTGCTACTCCTTTTCTTTAGGTCCGAGGCTGAGGGTATATCTCTGTCGGCCAAGCCGACTGATATTTTTTTACTTGTTCGATCTTGTTTATACCCTACACCACACTGCGGTAAGGGGTATGTCTTTGTGCATTTGTATGTAACATACCAAAGGAACCGAAATAGACGCATAGTTCCTTTTGGGAATGTACATAGAATCACTTTCTGAGTCGATTTATGCGTGCCAGTCCGTCCGTTCGCAACGTACAAGACGCATTTATTGTCCGATTTTGCAATAGAAAGAACGCTATTGCTTTTGGGGAAAATCGTTACAGATTTAGATTATCTAAATCTAAATTAGATATAGCTCCCATATATATTTCCGGCAGATTTAAGGTATTTATATGCACCAAACGCAATATGTGTGTCCAATTTCGATACAATTCGAAATGTGTCACTGAATTCTGTCTAGAAATAAATGTGCCACGTTATATCGAAATCGGTTCAGATTTGGATTTAGCTACCATATATATTTTCGGACGATTTTAGGTATTTGATATACCAAACACGCTAAATGTGTGATGAAATTTTCTCTAGTAATAAACTTGATATATCTAACCAAATGTGTTACGGAAATCTGTCAAGAAATAAGTTTGGCAAATTACATCTAAATATATTTTACATATTCACAGTGGTGTAGGGTATTATATTGTTGGCCCCGCCAGACTTTTATTCTTTCCTTATTGGTTTCTTTCAAAAATGCACTTTGTGTTACTACTGACTGTGCTGTTGCTTTGTACCTTCCTATCTTCTGTAGCCTTTCGATACTTCTGATCGTACCTAGAATTTCTAGGCGGTCGTTTTGGTACCCCAGCATAGTTTCTGCGGCAGGTTGGAGAGAGTAGGCTATTCTTGCCATTACGCTTCCACATTACTGGAACAAGGAGTTCCGTCGTCGAGCAAGTTTGCGAGTTAAGCGGAATAGGTCCTTGCAATTTGTTGCGTTTACAGATTCTTGGCATGCAGCTTCAGTGTTCTTCCGAAAGGTTAAGACGAGTGCGTACCTTAGCTGATGCGGGTTATATTTCTAACGGGTACTTCTTGAATGACGTATTCTATTAAAAAAAAAAAATATTGATCGTGGTCGTGGGGCTTCTTGAGCCCTTTTCCAGAATCTTGGAATTATCTTAGAAAAATTGTGTGGTTGTAATCGAGTAATTTAAATCGAGACAAATTTTGTGTCTTAAGTCTTTTGTTTTCAATTTCTTATATGTTTATCCCACTGTGCCTGTGTATGCCATCCTATTAAAAAAACGTTATTGTGCCTATACTATTTATTACTTAATTGAGCTATTTATTTCTTTAGGAATGGAATATGGAAATGTAGGGCCTCTGAGGCCCTATATATTCCAAAGAGAGTGAGAAAGCAAAAAACTATATTTTCATGTGTTCTAACACAATCCAATACGACGGTTGTTTCTATTTAAAAATAAAAAATAATAGGTTTAAAACTATATTAAAAAAAGTTATTTTGAAATGTAATATTATTTTTCTTTTTCGTAAAGACAATCCCCCTTTTTTTCCCTAAAAAATAATTAGAATTATTTTCCAAAAATAATATAAGCTCTAGTTTTTAATAAAAACAAAAAATATTAAATATACACATAATATAAATACAAAAATATATATTTAGAAAATATTATATACATACCTAAATATATATAATAAAAAAATCATAACATACCTTATCTCGATACTCTGCGTTGTGATTGTGTCATAAGTGTGTAAAAAAAACCAAAATAAATGTAAAAACCACAAAAACAAAAAACCTTTAAACTAAAATTCGTATATGAATGAAAAAAATGTTCTTTACTTTAAAACTACAACAACTCATTATACGTAAGTTTATGAACTCCAAGAAAACAAAAATATTTAAGAAAAAACCTGTAAAGCAAACTGCAAAACTTATTTAATGTTATTACATCTGGTACTCTTCAGATAAATTACAACAATACTATTTGAAAACGAATGATAATAGCTCTTAGACATATCAAACATTTCAAAAAATAAGAAACAAAAAAACGACAACATAATAATTTTTAAATTAAACAAATATTTTATTCGAAAAACAAAATTAAAAGAAAGAAATCAAAAAAATAATAAAATGCATTTTAAAATAATATTAAGTATACCACATAAGTTAAGCAATTTAAGAAAAGCAGATATACATTCACACATTACAAAAAAAAATAAAATAATTGGAATTATATTTATATTCTCATATATTTATAGGGAAGGATGGAATGAGATAATTTATTAAAGAAACAAGATAAAAAAATTATCCCTCTCTTCCACTCTCCTTTAAATAAAACTAAACACAAGTACATGATTTTTAATAAACTAATATAAACGAAATGTTCAGCATTGTAAGGATTTGTAAAGGTAATACTTTATTTTAACAAAAAACATAATACAACAGTGCATGAGCTGAAAAGTTGTGGAGATAACAAAGAGGAATTAAAGTTTTCGGTTACAATTTACAAATTCTCTTTAGTCCCTATTTTTTTTAATTAATGTATACACAGAAAAAAATTGCCTCTGTAACATATGTCCCAAACATATTTTGCAGCAAACATATATTTGTTTGCAAGCAGTCCCAAACATAACATATGTTTGGGTCCTGCAAACAAATTACATGTTTGGATGCAAACAAATACAAACCCAAAAGCCACAAAAAAACAAACACATGCACCAGTGGGCGCTTTCTGAGAGCAAGGTAGCGTAAATGTCAATGTAAAACATATTGAAATGTATATGCTCAATTGCTCTCAGTAAGCGCTCACTGGCAATTTCTAACATGTAAACACATTTATAAATTGTGGTGTTTTTTTATTGAAGGGCATAGAAAAATAGCAAAGCAACAAAGACACATAGAACGTTTTCACACGATAAGGTTTGACTGCTCAAAAACGTGGTTTCCGTTTTGACTCTCATTCGTAATTTTCACATCTAGTGTTGCGTTTATGAAGTCATTGTATACAAGCGTACTTTTTGAACAAAAAGAAGTACGGTTTTACATAATTGTACCAAAAAGGTTTATGTGTGTATTGTATTTGAAAATTAAAAAAGTAATTCTTGTGAATCCCATAAAATTGGGTAAAATGTATGCGTTGTTAAAATTGTGGCCTCATGCGCGCATGCCATGTAAAAAATAATGTAATAATTCTTACCACCTGAAGGTAAGATGATACCTGCGTTACCAGCGTAAATTTTTCAAGAAAGATTTTTATGAAATAGGGAAATACCTTTGTTATTACAGGTACATAGAAGTCATGTTTTGAAGAACACCTTTATTTGTAAAAAATATGATGAAACAGGTAGATAATATCTTACATGCTAGTGTTGTATGTATGGTACTTTATGTACATTTTCGTTCACTTACTTCCACATTTTGTTTCAACACTGACACAATTAACGAATGAGAACCAAAACGGACAACGCATTTTTGAGCAGGCAAACCTTATCGTGTGAAAACCCTCATAGGTACATACAAAATTCCAAGGAAATACATAACACTCTTTAATGAAAGAAAAACTGAATGAAATAAATTATAAAAAGTCGCACTTTTTAAAAGAAGAAAATTATATAGAAACATCGTTGAACGCTTCTTCTTAGCTGTAAAATAAAACACATTTTCTTCAAAGTTGAAATCATCAGCGGGAAATCGGCACCTGGAATCAAATGATTATATATAGTGTAATAAATAGGTACATTCATATTTCAAATATACATATGTATGTACTCGTATCTACGTATGTGAAAAATGTATTGATGTAATTACCAATATTAAATGCGATAGCACCGTGGTGTAATGTTATGCACGCCTGCCTTGCACGCAGAAGGTCGGTGGTTCGATTCCCCGGCCAGGCAACATCAAACATTTTTCAACGATGGCATAATACCCCTCAATAATGTTGGCGACATTTCCTGAGTATTTCAGTCTTCAAAAACTTCTCTACAAGCGGTGTCTTAAGACACGCCGTTCGGACTCGGCGATAAACAGTAGGTCCCATATCATTGAGCTAAATATGAATCGGGGTGCACTCATTGATATGAGAGAAGTCTCCCTTGTCCCGTATGGGATGTTGTGGAACAATGTTTTTGTTTTTGTTAAATGCGATTTCTTGCTTGTCCAATAAAATATTTCCATTCACCTTTTTGATTCAATTATAAAATGTATTGGACATTTATTTTTCTAAAAAGCACAATTTCTTTAAGAAAAGACAAAACACTGATTTATTCACTCACTTTACCGTCGTTACTCAGCGATGTTCTCTAGATCACTGATGAAAAAAGACCAACATAATTAACACCATTTTTCTCCTTTCCTCTTTGCTTGCTACGTTGGTTAACAACAACAAAGCATGTGACACACGTGTTTTACGCATTACACCATGCACACAGCTCTATATTATAAACCAGCATTCCGCAGCTGCGAGAGCCCTGTTGTTTACTCTCTTTGACAAAAATCCTCTCTCATATTGGTTGTTTTCAAATTTAAAAACAACAAGTATAAAGTGGGATGTAGTTAAAATTGATTACTTTAGGGGATGACAGAGAAGACTAATTTCGTCCAACTCCACTTGCACTCATCAGTTATCTTAGTTCTTTGTATTGAAACAAAGAACCCTTCCCCAATTTTATGACGACTCGAGCTTAAGAATAAGTGTGACTGATGAATATCTTTTCGATTGATATAGCGCCCACTAGTCATATCAGAGGGTCATTGTATTACTTTTGGACCAGTATGCCAGGATGCATGGAAAACATAATCTCGCTGTAAACGGTACCACAACGAGCAGCATCGGTATACATTTTCCAAGGATCTTCGAACAGACTCTAAACTGCACTTAGAAATAAATGTTGAACTTTTGTGGGGGAACTACCCTAAGGAGAGGACCGATATGGGCAATTTTAGAAGTTAAACCAAATTGGTTGCCTCGTTGAAGATATATCGTGCATACCATTTTGTGACATTTCTTAAATATTGGGGGAGATACCGATATTGCCCATCTTCAAACTGAAACTAAGTTGCTTTGTTGTCCATAGCAGTCCACCATACAACAGACGCGTATGTTAAGATTGGTCTAATTACGTCCCTGTATAGCCAGTGTGTCATCCTAGGATTGAAACCCCATTTTAAGCCTATTGCCCTTCTACATGTTGACCAACATCTTTGTGCCTTGTCGGCCGCTTCTTGAATATGGTCTTTCCAATTTAGTTTCCTATCCAGAATTACTCCTAGGTATTTAACTGTGCGGGAAATATTTATTGTCCTATTTAGGAAAACTGGTTCCTCGAGGTTACCCACTTTCGTTTTCCTCCTAAATAGACATATTTCCGTTTTTCCGGGTTAACGTTCAGACCTCTCGGTCTGGCCCAGTTGTATGCAATTTTGAATGCCGTTTCTGCTCTTCTGCAAAGTATATTCGGATTTTTTCCCCTTAGAAGTATTATAACGTCGTCTGCGTAGCAGACTGGGTCAAATCCTTCTTCGGTTAAGGTCCTTAAGAGACTGTTTATGGTAGTAACCCACAAAAGAGGTGATAGTGGCGTTCCTTGTCCGACTTTGTCTCTTATTTTGACGTCATATAGCCCGCAGCTTATCCATCTGTTCCTTAGCATATGGTTGATCCAGTTCCTTAAGGTCCTGTCTACCTGAAACTCGTCTAAAGAGTGGATCAGCGTTTCGGTGCTGACGTTAAAAACGCCTTCGATGTCAATGTGTATACATCTCCATTTCAAAGGTTCTCTCTATATGGTGTACTACCTCGTGCAACGTGGTTACCACTGATCCGCCTTTAACGTATGCGTGTTGTTTGAATTTGAGCATATCGTTAGGGATTCAACTCTTTATCATGGTGTCGACCGTCCGTTGCATTGTCTTGAGTAAGAATGAAGTTAAACTTATCGGGCGATAAGATTTTGGTATTGCGTAGCTTGCCTTGCCAGGTTTAGGGATAAAAACTAACCTTGCCTCTTGCCAGGCTAGCGGGGTGTAAGCAAATTTTAGACAAGCGTTGAAGATCCCGACCAGTTTGGACGCAATAAGGTCCACTTCCCGCTGTAATAGGGCCGGGAAAATCTGGTCTGGTCCCGCTGCTTTGTATGGTGAAAAGCTCGTGATGGCTTGTTTGACCATCGAGCTGTCAATTTTTGGTGCATCTCCTGATGAGTAACCCGGCTCAATCGATGCCTCGGTGCTGGCCGTGGTATTCGACGGAAAGTGAGTTTTCATCAGAAGGCCTAGAGTTTCTTCTGTTGTTTCCGCCCTTTTCCCATTTCCATCGACCATTTGCTCAGTCTGTGTATGGGTTTTGGACATAAACTTCTTAATTTTCGAAACGTCGTTAAGACTATCCACCAGTTCTCAGAATAGCTTCCAGGAGTTACCTCATGCCTCATCGAAATAATGGTTTTAGTCCGTCCGTCTGTCTGTCCTGCTGGCTGGAGCGCACGATAACTCTCGAACGGATGAACCGATTCGGTTCAAATTTTGGCTTTCGTTATATGAAGTTCCAATATGGTCTCAATAGGTCCACTCCGTCGGGTACCTGCCACAAAAAATTTCGGAGAAGTTCAGTTTAGGGCCATCTCTCGAATCGCTTTGATTTTTAACAACTTGTATTCACTGCCCTCTATACGACGGTACAAGTTTCATCAAGGGCAAATCCGTACTTCCTGAGAAAATAGCACGAAAGTTGCAAAAAAACTCCTATGACACCGTGTGAGGTGGTTGGAGCGCCAGATAACTCTTGAACGGATCTGCCGATTCGGTCCAAAATGTGGCCTTAGTAATATTTTGTCCAAACATAGTTTAAGTTTGAAGATAAGCCATATCGGTGCACTCCTTCAGGTACCTCCCCCACAAAAATTAAAAAATCTTCGGAAAAAATATGCGCATGATAACTCTTGAAGGGAGTGACTGATGTAATCCACACCCTGCACATCATAATATATCTAAAAGATATAGATCAGGTTCGAATATGGACTATATTTGTCCACTCCTTTGAGTACCTCCCACACAAAATTTCGGATAAGTTCACTTTAAGACCTGCTCTCGAATCACTTTGATTTTTGTTGAAGCGATTTGTATTCGCTACCTCCATTACCTATGTCACCATATTTGGCTCTCGAACTGTTCCACCGATTTGGTGCAACATTTGGTCTGCGTCATATTTTATCCAAACTTAGTTTCATGGGGCAATACCGATCCCCAACTTCCGGTACTTCTCCCCAATATTGAAAAAAATTCTCTAAAATGTTAGGACGATATCACTTGAATGGTGCAACCAATTTGGTCCAAACTTTGGATCTCCTAATATTGTGTCAAAATTGAGTTTAACTTCTAAAATGACCCATATAGGTCCTCCCTAAGGGTACCTCCAGTTCAACATTTGTGTTAATTCCTAATCCACATTTTTGTCGGCAAGTTCAAATGTAGAAAAAGGGCCACAAAATTCTGAAGAGACGCTAAATACATTCTATCTGTCCGTAGATGAAAGTTTCAATTCACATTGGCTGAGGGTATACCTCTGTCGACAAAGCCGACTGACATTTTTTTACTTGTTTTAATATTTTTTCCAATGCTACATTTTTAGCCCCATCTTAAATGAAAATGTGTGCTTTAGCTTTTAATTTGTAACATGTGATTTACGATAACACTGTGCAACATTTTTAAGGTGATATTGTGCAAACAATTCGAACTGAGGATTTTTTGAAAGTACAGACCCAAACGACAGAAAACCCTAGTTGGGTTTTGTTGTGTCAGTTCCATGGCCCCATCTAAACATGGTTAAATATTGAGTTTTTAAAGAAATTCGGGGCTATATCTCTGACCTCTGAAGCAAATTTGTAGATAAGGACAAGAATAAAATATTTGGAGAAATAATGAACCCGAAAAACTACATTTATTGCCTCCAATTGCAAAATATATGCAAAAATTCCACAATTTTTATACATTTCGCACCGTATCTCCAAAACCATTAATTTTTTTTTTTGAATATTTTCTTTTAGAAAAATATTCCCTGGAATGTAATACACAACTCTTCAGAACATGTCATTGTTGTGCAATGCCTCTATGCCGTTGTTTTCAGTACATTTTTCAACGACGATTTAATAAAAATGTCAATAATTTAGTGAAATCCGAAATGCGAGAATAAACGGTTGGTGTGTGAACTGTGTTTGAAATACGTGTTGTAAAAGATGAACTAAGCATTTTAGAGTTACATAATGTTCTAAAGAATTGTTGAGAACTTTATTTGGAAGATTTTTGCAAAAGGTTACTTGGTTCAACTCCCAATAGTTTACCCGATACTGACCAGAATTTCAGCAATTGCGTAAAATTTTCTATATTTTATAGATTTTGGTGCCTTAGATGGAGTTTTTCTTATGAGGTTTTTTCAAAAGATAAGATAAGATTTAGCCCGGTTTAGATGAGGCCATAAAATCCGAACTGGATCTGACAGGACAAAACCCTGCTAGGGTTTTTGTAGTCTAAATATGTACTTTCAAAAAATGCATACTAGAAGTTGTTTGCATTTTCAGTGTTGCATAGTGTAACTCTTGAGAGTCCATGTGAAATGAAAGATAGATCATTATAATTCATTTATTTTTGAATATTAAAGTAAGGCATCACCAATTAGATTGTTTTCACATCTCTATGTTTATCCACAGCTTTTCAGTCTGTATTGTGTTATAAAAAAATTATAAAAAATAAACATCTATCCTAATACTTCCAATTGACAAAAAACACCTTACTACCAATTAAGTTAAGAATACCAAAACACAAACAAACACACACTTTACACACACATTAAACCATAACTTCTCTCTATCTTCTTATTATTCCACTTAGATCGATCTATCTACCTATCTCTCTATCTCTTAAGTAAAGTAGACCTAATTACAAATATTGTTATTTTCAAATAGTGTGAAGAAACCAAAAAAAAAAACCAAAATGCATCTCCTATTCTTCTTCTCCTTCTCTGGAAGATACCTAATGTTATACAACAAAAAATAAAATCAAATTGTTAAAAGAAAATAGAAACCTATATAGAAAGGAAAAATAGAAACAAGCATAAATAATTTTAAATTATAAACAAAAATATATACATAAAAGAAAAAAATACAAAGACAAAAAAATATATTTATGGTTGTAAACAGATGATCAAAACATAAAAAAGTCTCATAAAAAAATTCCATCTGCAGAAAAAAGTAAATGTTTTTAAACTTAATACTTAAGCAACAAATATTGAAAGTAGTTTTTAAAACAAACCCAAAAAGAGAACCCCCCTAAGGAGCTTAGAGTTTAAATGTTCCATCTTTAATATTTAAAGTAGTGAGATAAAGAAGAAAAAACCAACAACCCACAAATATCCAAATAGACACCCTTTAATTTGTCGATTTCGTTTTAGTAAAAAAATCATCCCAATAGAAAACCGATGAAAGTATTTCTATTTGCAGTGTTTCGAAAAATGAAAAGAGCGGAAAAATTATTCTTTTATTTATCTTCAATACTTATTAAAACAAGTGTATAACTTCAATCTCTCTCTGGGCAACAAATAAATTTAAGGCCATCTACAGAGTATAGAACTGCTATCTTCCGTTGAACTCTTCGTATGACAGCAATTCATTCAATGTCTTTACAAATGAACATTTCAAACATTCCCGTAGCTATTTGTTAAAGGTTCTGTTTCTTAGAACGGCATTCAAAGCGGTGGTGTTTCCTTATTTTTCCTGAATCCGACAACGTGGTCCCAAAAAAACCTGAAATGTGATTTTGAGCCGAGATAAGATTAACTATGTATATTTTTCTCAACTTATGTCCATTCGCTTAACTTGGCTTTTTTTCGAAGCACTGTTCCCTCCTTGAGTAGAAAATCCAAAAAAAAATCCTTAATTTCTGTTTCTCCGCCAACTTCAATTATTTTGGTTTGCAATTTCAAATCAACGAATTAAGGATTACCGTCATACAAAACAGAATCGAAAATCAAAACTTTTACTTAGAAAATCAAAAGCAACAACAGCCAATATAAGTTTTTATTAACATTTTTCATGTTTACATATAAATATTTATATAAAACAAAAACATTTCTTTGTTTATATTTTCAAATGAAATAAATCAAATCAAAAAAGAAAAAAAACTACCGAATCTTGTTTAACAAAAATCGTATTGAAAACAAAAACATAAAAAACTCACACGAAATCATAAATATTCCCTCCAATTAAAAAAGAAAAACAAACAAATAATTTTTAAAATTATTACAAATATACAAAAAACAAAAAAAAAAATAAAATATATATACTATATTATTATATAAGAAATCAAAAAACAAAAAAAAAAAAATATTGAAAATATTAACAATTCCCTCAAAACTCATTGTATTATTGTAATGAATATTAATGAACATCCACTGACATTTTTTAGCATGTTGCATTCAATTTGAAGGAAAAAAGAATATAATCAAATCAAAATAATAATTGTTTTCAATAAATGTTTATTACAACAACAGCAAAATATTAAATGAGTTCTTGTCACTTCATCCATTAATCGTATTAAAAAAAAAAACATAAAATTAATAACAACAACATTATTATTATTCAATACCACAAAACCAATTATAAACCATAAAAAAACTTTCCTCTGAGAGAATATAAATCCTTAATAATTAAGTAAAAATTGTGTCAATTTCTTAAAATTAAAGTAAAAAAAAAACAAAAATTAAAACTAGAAAGTTCTAAGTGCGAAGTAACTTAACTTAAAAAAAATATACCAATATGTTTTTTTTTTTTGAAATCATTACTATTATTCCTCATTTAATTCTTTGTTTATCATTTAAATCTTTTTGTCTTTAACCAATTATTTTTATAATATTAACTTTGAAACATTAATTTAAAAATGTTTACATTATCTGGTTAATGATATCAATGAATAAATTGTCTACTAAAGTGTGAATCAATTTTTAAGAAAAGGAATTATTATATATATGTCATAAAGTATAACGTGGATGATTCATTTGATAAAGGATGCATAGGTTCTGGATAAGGTTTATAATAAACTCATTTCATGTTGAAATTTTAATAGCGTGTAGTCTCTCTCATCATGACTACAAAATAATAATATTATTTTTTTATACTTCCTGAGACATGGGCCACAAAATGTGTCAATATTTAATGCTACTCCTACATACATACTTCTATCGCACTAAGATTTGTAGTAGTAATTTTATTCTCCACACTTCTCTCTATATTGGTCTGATGTTAAAAAACCACCGCCCATACGTTACACTTTAAGAAGAACTATGATTACACAGTACAACAAAATCGAACTTTTTTTAAAATTACAAGAAACCCAGCACAGATTATGAAAGAGGGCCGAAGAATAGAAGACACGTGTATCGGCGTTTTGAAAGTTTACGTCGGGATGTAACCTAAATAGGTTTGGCAAGTTCCGCCCATTTGAAATATTCGACATCAGATTCCTTGGAATCCTTGCATTTTAGGTATAAAGTGTCTTGGGCAATATTACTGACAACAATGCGGGGTATCTTTTTATGAAAACAATTAACCCTCATGCGAGTCACTAAAGGGGTCTTTTTGGTCCCATTTTTCAAAAACCTTTAAAATGTGATCGTATCAGACCAAAATATTCTACAAAATTATTTGTAGTGAAATTTTACTATAGGTCCCCGAATACACCAAAACTCTAAATCGTACCTAAACGCCAGGAATCTGCCAAAAGTAAAATCACGTTTTAGGGTTTATGTTGTACTTTATCGGAGTTTATTAAGTTTTGTCCCACAAAACTTCAGTCTAGATAGAAGACGTCAAAGACAAAAATATTCTCCATCAAATTTCAATATAAGTCGCAGAATAAATGAAATATGCATTTACAATACACCAAGACCTCGCTTTGCGTCGTAGATACGTTCCAAAAAAACACGACTCAAAGTGAAACGACGCAAAGCGAATTAAGATTTTCTATGGAAAACCATGTTAAGTTCGGAGATAGGTTCCAGGCTAGAACAACACTATTTTTTCTTATGCTTACAATTTTAGGTGGAGAAATTACTTAAACACTAGGAACCTTAAACGCCAAATGATAGCTATGTTGGTCTAATTCGGCTAGAAAATTTAGATAAAGCTTCGTGAGGGCTATAACAAAACATGGACCAAGTTTCTACATCACTGGGAGAACTAAATGGCAAATTAATCTAATTCGCTCTGAAAATGTTGCTAAAAAGGTAAAAACAACTGAAATTGGCGGGACCGTTATATCGGGGTTTTAGTAAAACGTGGACTGATGTAGCCCATCTTTGAATTTGATGTAAGTTCAGACCAAATTCATATGTGGGCAAAATTACAGTCCTCTATCTCAAATCATTCGAAGATAGCGGATTACAACAGACGGACGGACATGGCTAAATAAACTTAGAATTTTACGCTGACCAATAATATATGTATATACCTATTTTATAGGGTCACAAATGGTTATTTCAATGCGTTACAATCGAATAAACAAATCTTATATACCCTCCAAATTTTGGTGGAGGGTATAAAAAATTAGTCACTCAAATTTAAAACAACGCAACATCGAAAATCGAACGACGCAGAGTGAAAATTGGTATTAACTAAGCAACGACGCAACTTCGAAAACAACGCAAACTGAAACGACGCAAAGCGAGGTCTTAGTGTATATATCAAGACAATATATACAATATATACATATATATACATCAATATATCAACAGTTTGGAAAAGTGCTCTTTCAATAACCTTAACACATTATCTGTATCAGTTACCAAATTACCTTGCAGGTCCCTACAGGAGGATGTGCCTATACCCATAGATGAACAAGATGAGCACTCGCCTTTACGTTTTCGTACGATTCACCATACAAATGATCCCTTCTTGTTCATGATTGCTATTCCAAAACCATCAGTTTGATGTTTCACTCTCTTATCGAACTTTCGGACTTCATTCTGGCTTCTGTACATCTCCATTTTTTTCACACTCCCACTTTTCCATATCTCTGTTTTTCCTGCGAAACAGACATTATTCCTCTCTCCTTTTCTCCCGATACCTCTCTCGTGCGCTACGCGTTGCAGCTGACTGTAGAGTAGCCCCATATGCCGCATTTTTCTCTTCAGTAGCAGCAAGACACTCCTGGTCATGGGTTCCTTAATGGAGGTCTGTGGAATCCAAGTACGGATTTTATGCTGATATGTTATCGGGACGAGGAGTGCTTTGATTAAGCAATTGGGCCATTTAAGTGGAATATGCTGTGGCCATCTGTTGTGTTGTGTGTCTCTTCGTACCTTATTTGCTACGTTTAATCTGGTACGTACCTGATGCAACAATGTAGTGGTCCGAATCTATGTTTTCTCCTCGGAACGATCGCACATCCAACTTGCTCGTTATATGTCTTCCATCTATCACAACGTGATCAAATTAATTTCGTGTTCTTTGATCTGGAGACATCCAGGTTCCCCTATGAATATCGAGATGTTTTCGAAGCTGCGAAGACTATCAGCCTCATTCCATTGTTCGATGTTTCACTATGGAGACTGAATTGCCCGACTGTTGGCCCAAAGAACGTCATGGGCAAAACAACGGTCATAAGTTTCATTTTTAATTAATTTCTCGTTGAAAATCGAGCTTGATGATCAATAATGCACCTGAAAAAGGAAAGCCGACGACTCGAACCCACACACCCACCACTATGTGACATGACATGTTTCGCCTTTGGTAATGAAGGCTCCTCAGACATATCGAATGTGGGACGGCTTCGCTATCATCTAACTTTTACTCTTTCAAATGAAATTTGTTTTGTACAGTGCTGAATGTTTTTTTCTGTCATTGTATGGCTTTCATGACAAACGCTTAGAACACTTTTTTCCTTGTGTTTTCAAGGACGTGGGTTCAAACCGCAGCCTGGCTCAGCTGATTTTTTTATTTATTTAATAGTTTTGCCTTGCTTTATAAATTTGCTTTATAAATTGTATATTATAGCAACACAAAAGATAATAAAACTTATTTTTAGAATATTATTCCAAATATATTTTTTGGTTCGATTAGAAAAATTAGAAAAATATTTGGGAGTTCTCCAACTATTTCGCTAAAATCCCATACAATAATTAATGTTTATGCTAAAACTTTATAAACAAATATGGTTTACCATCGCGAGAGCTTAACTGCTTACTGCTATAACTTATGAGGATAGGAAATTAAGAGTAATATTGAAATTACAATCATTCAAAAAATATGAAAATTAAAAATCCTGTTATTCGCGAATTAGTTAAAGTCCGTTGATGCGCATCCGATTTTGGATACAGCGAATCAATCTCTTTCAATATCTATGCATATTTCGATGTTTCACTCAATGTCCATTGTGTGCCATCAGTTGCATATCACAATGCCAAAAACCTTAAAGTGGGTAAAAGTCGCGCAATGTGCATACGATTTTGATGCGCAACCGGTTTCATTAGCACCCATCAAAAATACGTCTATATACATACACCTATTTCAAATAGATTCTTTAAGAACCGCGGATTTTTGCTGATTTTCCTATTTTCAAGGTACATATCTGTATCCGCGGTTTTAGTGGATGGATTCGGAAGGGCTCATTAGATCCGTCGCGTAAAAAACTAAATTCACGCGGCGTTCAAAGGAAATTGAATGACATCTGTAAATTTTACAAGCAAAAAAAGGTTTTTTTAAGAAAATTCACGCATCAAATGTTGGCCTTTAGACTCCAATTACTAGGATTCTCATGAGATGTACATTAAGCGACGCGAAATCACGAGTTCTATAATCCTATTACGATTTCTATAATCCTATTACCTCCGGATTATTAAAAAAATCAAAAAACCTCGAAATTCCGGCTTAAAAAAGTCAGCATCATTTTTAGGTGGATGCAGTGGATATATGTATCTAAGAAGCATACACTAGTATCATGTTGCCCATTGAGTATTCTGTGATTCTTTTTTTGGGCATGGGTCTATAAAATGTAAGTTTAAGCCAAAAATCGGAAGGGAACATAAAGAACTTGTTGGCTTCAACCCAGTTTTACCCATTTTTCTACATTGATAACAGCACAGCTTAAACGAAAATTAATTTTATTGGTCGATCTTATGGGATCCCTCCTAAAACACTTCATTTTAAAGAATTTCAATCATACTATATAGAAAATGTTAAAAGTTCGCCAATTCTGAATAGGTGAAACTCGGATTCATCGATTGTAAAACATTTTTGGTTTTTACCACCCAGCAAAATAAAATTGAACTACTTCATGATGGAGTAGTACTTTCATAGCTTCTTTCCGAAGCAGTCCACAGAGAGTCATGATAGATACAGTATATTCTTTATCTTTTGACAACATCCGATTTGTATCCATATCATCGAATTTATTGTATATGAACAATTTATAAATTTTTTGCAAAACATCAATCGTCAGCTCGACAGCTACCAACTACATTTTGTTATGTGCATTCGTCGAAATTTGACGACACATAGCAGTGGGCAAAGGTTTGGTGTGTTTCGCAAACACTTTCGTCGGAGTTGTGTTAGGCTGCCAAAGAAAAACTTCTCATTGAAGTTTTTTCTTTGTTGAAGAAGTTATTGAAAAATAACTTCGGTGGAGAATATCCCCAAAAAAGAAACAAGGGAACTGATGAGATTCCTTGCCTTACTCCTTGGCGAACAATGCCAAACTTTTTCCACTAATAAATTAGTTGTTTTAAAATAATAAAACAACAACAACCCAGCAAAATGTTCGATGCCAAAGATGCTATTCAAGAATGGGTGCAAGTGAAATGGAATGTAATTTTTTCAGCATCTTCACTCATTCTTTTTACAAGAGCGTGACCCCCAAAAGATGCAATTCATTTTCAGATCCTAAGCATGTCATCTTTACTAACTCGATGGAATGGCATCTTCAACAATTCTTTGGAATGGCATCTATACCAATCCTTTGGCATGCCATCTTAACCAATTCCCAAGAATAGCATTTTCACTAATCTTTGGCATGTCATTCTCACCAACCCTTTGGCATGTAATTTTCACGTCTTGTTCGGAAAATGGAAAATGCTGTATTGAAAAATGATTTTAATTTTTATACCCTACACCACTATGTGGTAAGGGGTATTATGTGTTAGTGCATTTGTATGTAACATACAAAAGGAAGCGAGATAGACCCATAGTTCCTTCTAGGGATATACATAGAATCACTTTCTGAGTCGATTTATGCATGTCCGTCCGTCCGTCCGTCCGTTCGCAACGTACAGGTCGCATTTGTTGACCGATTTCGCTGAAAATTGGGGAATACCATTTTTTTAGCCGTCGGAAGATCAAGTTCGAAGATGGGCTATATCGGTCCAAGTTTTGGTATAGCCCCCATATATATTTTCGGCCGATTTCACGTATTTTCTGTAACACACACGCTATATATGTCCGATTTCGATGAAATTTGGAATGTGTGACTGAATTTGGTCTAAAAATAAATGTGCCAAATTATATCGAAATCGGTTCAGATTTGGATATAGCTCCCATATATATGTTCGCCCGATTTCTCGTATGTGATGTACCAATCACGCTATATACGTCCGATTTTAATGAAATTTGGAATGTTTGACTGAATTTGGTATAGAAATAAGTGTGCCAAATTATATCGAAATCGGTTCAGATTTGGATATAGCACCCATATATATTTTCGGCCGATTTCACGTATTTTCTGTACCAAACACGCTATATATTTCCGATTTCGATGAAATTTGGAATGTGTGACTGAATTCAGTCTAGAAATAAATGTGCCAAATTATATCGAAATCGGTTCAGATTTGGATATAGCCCCCATATATATTTTCGGCCGATTTCGCGTATTTGCTGCTCCAAACACGCTATATAAGTCGGATTTCAATGATATTTGGAATGTGTGACTGAATTCGGTCTGGAAATAAATGTGCCAAATTATATCAAAATCGGTTTAGATCTGGATATAGCTCCGATTTATATTTTACATATTCACAGTGGTGTAGGGTATCATATAGTCGGCCCCACCCGACTTTGATCCTTTCCTTACTGGTTTTTATTTTATTAATTCAAAGGAATTAATGAAATAACTATAATTTATTTATCATCATAAAGTTTACATCTATATTTGCAGTTTGTTCTCGTTGTTGTAACAGTAGTTAATATGTTTGTATTCTCATATTTCTGCTTAATCTGACTCTTGGTCTATCAGTCGTAAGAATGTGGCTATTTCGCTATTTATATGGTTTGGTAGGGCAATTGAAAAGGAGCAGTGTGTCGTGGGGGCCTGTGCGGTATGCTGGGCAGATGTTTTCCACGGTGTCATCAGTACTTGCCCTATAGGAATTTTGACGGCTGCACCATCCCGAGCGTATTGTCCCAAAACTACTCTGGTTTGTCCTGACAGCTGGCGCTTCTCAGCTGCTATAGATGGTGGATGTTCTCCAAGGACCGCATTCACACGATAACTGTTTACTGCATCTGCGACTGCATTCGTGTGAATGCTACTTAAACCTGGTTGAAAGGCTTGTTGATCTAGAGGTTCTCTCTTGTAACGTTAGACTTCTCTTTCTAGATTATGAAGACCCCTGGCTGCCTGGGCCTGTGGTCTGAATTCTGCTATCATCGACCATGACATTCAACTCTATTGTTCCCAACTCGGCCGCCCAGGTAGTGAACAGAGAGGCCGTAGATTTATTGGCTGGTATTTGCATATTCCTCGCGTGGAAAAAATGGTAAGATCAGACAAAAAGGAGCTCAGTCTTTCACAAATGTCGTCAGGGAAGGCACCTGACGCCAAGATAGTACAATCATTCGCATACGTTACGATCTCAATGCCGTGTGCAGCGTTTGGAATTCAGGTTTTCTTCACTCTACGGGTCTTGGACTTCTTGATCCTAATTTTTACGTACTACTGTCATCCACACTTAAAATTTATTATCCAACGTTTCAAACTTGGACGGTGCGTAGTCTGCTCGATGACATCAAACAACGAGGGTGCTTGACAATATCAAAGGGCTTTGCTAAATCAAGTGTCACTATCACTTATGCTTATGGATCCTATGCTATTGATCGGCAACTGGAAAGTTATTTCTGTTGGTGGAAGAACTAAAGCCACAAGGGTCCTTGCTACGGGCGACAAAATCGGCCTGTAAGATTCACCTTTGCTGGCATCCTTTGCGGGCTTCAGTAGCTGGCCTATTTTTCAGACTTCGGGAACGATGTGTTTGGCATGCGACAGGTTGTAAATTTAAGGGAGAAACTTGACTTTTGGCTGTCCCAGCTGTGGCAGTCTAAATTTAATTTGTAATTTTATAACAAAATTTTTGGAAATGTATACACTTTTGTTTTGATGTCGCTACATGTAGGGATGTACAAATCGACTTTTTTTGTAGTGATCTGTACAAATGATTCAAATGCTGATGAAAAGATCGGATCTTTCACGACTTCCTTTGCATGGGTTTAAATGCTAATGAAAAGATCGGATCTTTCACGACTTCATTTGAACCAATGCAAAAGATCCAGTGAAATCATGGCATCTCATGGAACTACTTCCATAAAATTTTGCTGGGAATGGGATTAAGCCAGACTATTTTGAAAAACTAAAATTTTATATTTTACAGCGCAAGTCTGTTTTATTTTTACATAAAAATTATTTATTTTCAGATGACTTGATGTGTTTTTTATTATTCTGTGCAAAAAAAATTAAAATTTCGAAACTTCAAAAATAGGGTTTTGGCCAAAAATTTCCTGATTTTAACCTATGTGCGTTGGTTAACAACAACAAAGCACGAACCGCATTACACCATGCACAAAGCTGTTTATTATAAACCAGCATTCCGCAGCTGCGAGAGCCCAGTAGATACTCTCTTTGACAAATATTCTCTCCATCCATAAAAAATATGTTGGTACCCAAACATATTAAATTGAGATTAAATTAAAAATGTTGCAAACATATATTTGTTTTTACACAAATAAACTATGTTTGTATTCAAACATATATTTGTTTGCAATCAGTCCCAAACAAATATTTGTTTGGATCCAAACATATTTCTAACATATATTTTTCTGCGTGTGGGAAACGGTATGGAAAAAACACACATTTTTACCCATGTAATTTAAAAAAGTTTAAAATGTATAGGACAGGGTATAAAAGTATATACGGGCTGAAAGAGTACACTCTCCGGCATCATTCTGGGAAAACAGAACTTTGTTCCAAGCTGTTCCCTAAAAGTTCTAGTCCACCAATTTAGGAATTTCACTAAAATGTAGTACCTGAGGAAAAATAAAACAGCTCAGTTCGTGTAAACGCAACGTTAATTAACGGTTCTTAAAGACAACATTCCTACCTACCTAACAAAAAACCAATGAACACAACATCTGCTATAGTTTCCGAGAAATAGCTATTTCTCTCTCCATAAATTTGCAAAAATTACGTACTTTCCAATGGTCATCTTTAGGAGCACGCCCACCTTCCAATATGTTGACCTAATTTTTTGGCTTTCTTAGTTTCAATATGATAACTATCGAATCCCATACAGAAATTAATAATCAGTGATCGATTCCTGAACAAGGATGCGTCGTAGGTAGGGTTGTGTAGTTCTTGAACGATCTAGTTCCAAGGTAGTATTCCGGACAAGGAACTATTGAGACTATATCTAGCTCTTGACTTCATATAGTTCCTTAAGCTGATATAGATCCATTCGTGTATATAGATTCTGCTATGCGGATTGGTTGAACTATTTCGGAACTATTTGGAGCGGAGGAGACAAAATGAACAATCAAAGAGAAAGATTCATTGAACTATATCGATCTCGGAACTATGGAAATATAAAACTATAAAATATTAAGGACCAGTTTCTTTTGGGAAAAGGTCGTAGGACGTTGCCCATGTATAATAAATAATTTTTCATTACACATACAAGTTCATTTTAAATCGTGGAAACGTTATACATCTTATCCAGATAATGTTGATAATAAAGTAAGATAAGTATTTTATCTAAGGAAATGTCGGTCACATAATGACAGCACCTTAAAAACTATATCTTGAATATGAAATTAAAAAAAATACATTATTTTCCTTTTCTAAAAACAATTAATTTTCTTTATTTATTTGTACAATAATATTTTATTTATTAAAAAATAATACTAAAAAACAAAACTTCAGAAGTGAATTGGAGTGTGATACTATATCGGTTGTGCGTGCTTTTAACTACAAAAAATATAATTTTTATTTCCTAAAACAAAACACACGAATACCAAAACCATACAAACGAGAAATTTTTAACAACTAAACGAAAAAACGACACAGAAAACTTCTCTGTTTACAAACTGCCTTCCATGAGAAAGAAAACTGTTCTTTTTTTCATTTAATTACGTTTTTAACAAGTAAATAATTAAAGCCCACATAAAACGAATATATGTTGAATATTTGGTTACTACTTTTATTAACAAAATAAACAAATACATACATACACACACTATATATGCATGTTATTTTCTTGAAATTAATTTTAAACAAATAAAAAAAAAACATTTTCAAAAACCAATTTGAATGTATTAACACAAATCATAAATGTTTAAATTTAAGAATTCTCCAAAAAGAAAGAAAAAAGAGTGTTGAATAAAACACACACATTATTAGGTAAATATGTATTTATTATAACACTCACACAAATACACAAAAAATATTTCAACCAAATGGAGTGAACTTAGTTTTTAAGTTCAGCCCACGTTGACTTACTTTAAAATGTCATCCCTAAATAAAAATCCAAACCTAGTAATATTTACTTACATATATACAAACCAAAAACAAATCTTAAACTTAACTTTTTTTCTTCTTTCCAATAACACCAATTTTTTCCACATATATATGACAAAAAGAGGTTGTAGATTTTTATATAAAAACCACTTAAAAACATGCATTCAGAAGAAGCGGAGATGTGAAATGTTTTTATTACAACTGTTTTGTTAAATAAACAAATGAATAAATTTAAAGGAAATGTATACCTTTCATTTTCCATTACCTATAACTAACTATATGACACACCCACACACACATACTTACCTATAAGTGTCAAAGTCACACCTACTGTTGAACTCATACTTAGATAAACAGAAACTCATTCTTATATGTGCATAATTGTCTTTTATAATTTTCGTTAATCTTTTTTCACTCAAATCATCATCTGTTCTTTTTGAAACAAACATACAGACAATTTTAAAAACAAATAATTATATATATTTGAAATAAAAAAAGAAAACATAAAACAAAAAAACTAAACAACTCTAATAAGAATGTATAAAAATCAAACACTGAATGAATAAACTTTTTTGAATGATTACTTATAACAACAAAACAAATTGTATTATGTATGAGTATTAACAAAAGAAAAAAAAAAACAAACAAAAACTGGATAAGACCGACGTTCTTCTGTAAAATTTTAAATAAAGAAAAAAAAACAAAGAAAATATAATTTGTGTTAAATTGGAAAATATTAAATAGGTAAGTAATACGTAGTAAGCATGGTACAATAAAGTGGAGGAAGGTCAGGTATGAAAACTGTTTATATGTTAAAAGCACCAAAAAAATAAAAAATAAAATTTACTTCAGTTAGGCTCCAGAATATTGTTGCTAGAAAAGTATTTCAAAAATAGCAAAATTTGTACCCAAAATGCCATTCTCTTATTTTCTACATGACAAGTTTTGCTGGTCCAACATCGTGTTTTCTGGCATCCGAGTTTCAGATATATTTCAGCTAGAATTTTTATAAAAAAATTATTTTTTACATTCCCGTACTTTTGGAACAAATTTCAATTAATATCAATATTTGAGTCGTTCTTTCGCAAGTATCACTATTAAAAAACAAGTAAAAAAGTATCAGTCGACAGAGATATACCCTCAGCCTGTATATATTGAAATAATTTTTTCCCAAAAACGCATGTATTTAGGGAGTTTTAAAAATTTTGGGCGTTTGAACTGACAAAAATGTTGATTAGGATTAAAGATCAAAAGTTTTGCGGAGGAGATACTAAAAAGAATGGATCTCCAGCCACTACATATGGTACCATAGGGGTTTTTTACATCTTCAGGGATATTTGCTCAAGAAGTATGGACTTGCCCCTGAAACAACTTTTACCATCGCAATTGAGGCAGCGAATGCAACTTGCTTCAGCAAAAATCAAAGTGATTCGAAAGCAGGTCTTAAAGTGAACATGTATCCGAATTTTGTGTGGGAGGTACCGGATGGAGTGGACAAATATAGTCCATATTTGAACCTGATCTATATCTGGTAGATATATAAGAATGTGTAAAGTATGGTCCAATTCGGCCACTCTCTTCAAGAGTTATCGTACGCACAATTTTTCCGAACATTTTTGAACTTTTGTGGGGGAGGTACCGAAAGGAGTGGACCGATATGGCTTATCTTCGAACTTAAACTATGTTTGGACAAAATATTACTAAGGCCAAACTTTGGACCGAATCGGCAGACCTGTTCGAGAGTTATTTTGCCCTCAAACATCCTCACACGGTGTCATAGGGGTTTTTTTGCAACTTTCATGCTATTTTCTCAGGAAGGAAGGGGCAAGTCCCTTGATGAAACTTATACCGTCGTATGGAGGGCAGTGAATACAAGTTGCTAAAGCAAAAATCAAAGCGATTCGAGAGATGGTCCTAAACTGAACTTTTCCAAATTTTTGTGTGGGAGGTACCCGACGGAGTGGACCGATTGAGTCCATATTAAAACCTGTTCTAAGTCTGGTACACGCTCCACGATGGGCAAAGTATGGACCAAATCGGTTACTCCCTTCAAGAGTTATCGTGCGCACAAATTTTCCGAACATTTTCGAACTTTTGTGGGGGAGTACCGGAAGGAGTGGACCGATATAGCTCATCTTCGAACTTAAACTAAGTTTGGGCAAAATATTACGAAAGCCAAAATTTGAAGCGAATCGGTTTATCCGTTCGAGAGTTATCGTGCGCTCCAGCCAGCCAGCCAGCCGGACATTGCTCAATCGACTCCAAATTGTCTGAAACACATTTTGTCCAAACATACTTGGGGTCTAAAACCATTATTTCGATGAGGCACATTTTGCCCGTATGAAAGTGTATATACCCTCGTTAGCATAAATGCTGAGGGTATAATTAACAATTTAACTTTGCCACGCGTATAAGAAGTTTTTGTTGAAACAATTAACCGATGCGTCTACCTTTATTATTGCATAATGTCAACAACAATTAAAAATGTCAACCCTGCTTTTGACAGAATAAGCCGTAATAAGCAAACAATTGCAATCAGCTGTTAGCTGTGGTTTATACTACCATGGTAATAAGAAAGAAATTTAATGGTGACAAAGGGGTGAATGGTGGAATTTGGGGAGCAGTCACGAAACCCAAAACTAATTTTGAATATTATGACTAATTACATTTGCGCGTCATAACTTCTCATAACCCTAACCGCATAAAATGAAAAATCAATTTAATTGTATCTGGCTGACAATTTTAATAGCTTTCTAATGATACACATATACAGTCTATGGGTTCATAAAAACCACGTTAAAAATTCTGCTGCAATAAATTAATAACCGGCTCTAAAATTTAAGATGGAACTTTTATTTTTGGGGGCCACCGTGGTGCAATGGTTAGCACGTCCGCCTTGCACTCATAAGGTCTGCGGTTCGAATCCCAGGCCAAGCAACATCAAATTTACAACGGTGGCAAAATTCCCCCTCAGTAATGCTGGCGACATTTCCTGAGTATTTCAGCCATGAAGAACTTCTCTACAAGTGGTGTCGTAAGACACGCCGTTCGGACTCGGCGATAAACTGTAGGTCCCATATCATTGAGCCAATATGAATCGGCGTGCACTCGTTGATATGAGAGAAGTCTCCCTTGTCCCTTCAGGGATGTTGTGGGAACATATGTATGTACTTTATTACACCCTCAACCTTTAGGCTAAAAAGATACGACCAAAAATGTGCCTCATCGAAATAATGGTTTTAGACCCCAAGTATGTTTGTACGATATCCGTTTCAGACAATTTTAAGTAGATCTAGCAATGTCCGTCCGTCTTTCTGTCCGTCTGTCTGTCTGTCTGGCTGGCTGGTGCGCACGATAACTCTCGAACGGATCAATCGATTCGGTTCAAATTTTGGGCATCGAAATATTTTGTCGAAGATGGGCCATGTAGGTCAACTGCTTCAGGTACCTCCCCCACAAATGTTCAAAACCTGTCGCAACCAGTAACCGATTTGGTCCATACTTTGTATATCTTAAACATTCTACAAGAGGAAGATAAGGTTTCAACATGGTCTCAATCGGTCCACTCCTTCGGGTACCTCTCACATAAAATTTCGGAAAAGTTCGGTTTAGGGCCTGTAGTGCGATTCTGTAACTCCTTAACGACAGAATTAACGACAAATGTCGATAGTTAACGACAATTTTCGTTAAGTGCTATTCTGTATACCAATTTTAACGATTTTTTTCGGTAAATTTTGTCGTTAATTACCGAAAATGATTGTTAAGTTAACAACCAAAAAAAGTAGTAGTTAAGTCTTAACGACAGTACATTATTACAATATTTCGCTGATTTCTTTTAACAGCGTCGTTTTTATATGAACATATGTTATGTTAATAAGGAGGGTACACAAGGTAAATTCCGCCTTATTGAGAAAAATCTTCTTAATGCATTTACATAAGTGTTAACTGCTTTCGACAGCGCCGATTTTATTGAAACTGCATAAAGATCAACAAAAAAGAGCTTGTAGATCTTCGATTAACTCATAATACCTTTATGTAGCATCAATTAACTCGGCGCTGACGAAGGCGCAACATTGGCGAAGCTGCCCCATGCTACTACCCTAAGTATGAAGACTGCGCTAACCTTTGTTTTACTTATTAAAGAGGAAAAACGTTAGCTAATGCTTCAAAAGAACTCAAGTGTGGTACTGCTATATAAGACCTACACCAATGTCCTTAACACTATCTTTCTAGGAGGCACGTGACGTGCATAAAATAGTACGTGACACGTGAATAGTATTACTATAACCTACTTTGTTCTGTGATAATCTCATAGATTTAAACTCAGCATCACTAACAATCAGAATGCTAAAAATGGCGTATAGGCTTGGATTTTCGAACTTTTCTTTTAATGCGGGCGTGAATTGAATATGTGAATATATAAACTCAAATGACGGTAACGTGGATCCACGATCACTGAAGGGGCTTAAGTCATGTCAAATATCACAGCTGAATTTTGATACCAAGCGCCACAACCCAAAATATGATCCCAACTTTTAAATAAAAAATACAACTGCGCTTTTAAAAAGATTAATGGTGGTTTTATCACTTTTATTACTTTTAAATCACACACACAATAAAAAACATCTTAAGAAATGCTTCATACTGGCATCCGTAGCCATCCAAAACACATACAGTTGAGCCACATTCCCTCTAAAGTCTGAATTGTTTCCTTCTTAAACGCTTCATGTTTTGTATTCGCCACGAAATAATGTTTTCAGCTTCAAAATATATTTTAATTAATATTAAAATATAATATTTGACATTTCCTTCCAATCGATATTCGTCGGTGAGAGTTAACGATTTCTACAATCGGTATCATAAAGTTACAGAATAGGACATTCGTTAACTCAACCGAATATTTTCGTTAACTACCGATGTCGGTTCGTTATTAAAAAAGTTTGTTTTTTGTTGTAACAACTTGTATTTACCGCCACCTATACGACGGTGCAAGTTTCATCTGGAGGAAGTCCGTACTTCCTGAGAAAATAACCTGAAACCTGGAAAAAATCCTTATGACACCGTATGTAGTGGTTTGAGCGCAAATAACTCTCGAATGGATGTGCCGGTTCGGTCCACATTTTGGCTTTCGTAATATTTTGTCCAGAAATAGTTTACGTTCGAAGATAATCCATATCGTTAAACTCCTTCATGTACCACCCCCACAAAAGCTCAAAAATGTTCGGAAAAATTGTGCGCACAATAACTCTTGAAGGGAGTGAACGATTTGGTCCATACTTTACACATCCTAATATGTCTACCAGATATAGATCAGGTTTGAATATGGACTATATTTGTCCACTACCTCGGGTACCTCCCACACAAAATTTCGGATAAGTTCACTTTAAGGCCTGCCCTCGAAACACTTCGATTTCTGTTGAAGCAACTTGCATTCCATGTCTCAATTACGACCTAAATGTTTTTTCAGGTGCAAGTCCGTACTTCTTGAGGAAACAGCCCGAAAGTTGTAAACCCCCTTTGGCACCGTATGTACTGGCTGGAGAGCTCGAAGCGAATATTGTTTTTCGTACGCAAGTATGATATAAAAGCCCTATCTTTCAATATCCCCCAAAATTGTTTGAGCTTTAATCCATATTTTTGTCGGTTCATACGCCCACAATTTTTCAGACTACACAGGCTGAGTGTATATCTCTGTCGGCAAAGCCGACTGATACTTTTTAACTTGTTCCAGTATATAATTATATTAATGTCTTTGGCATAACAAGATCCAATTATGATTAATATGTCTAATGAATCCGTTAATGTCAAATAATTCCTAATTCAGTTAAAAATTATAGCTAAAATCCTCAAAATACCGAAAATTGGTACATAACGTTATATGGAGGCTATACCAAAACTTAAACCTATGTTGAATATTTCTATTGGATTGTGATCAGTGGGAACATCAAATGTCATTAACAGCTAGTTCGGAGGTACCGCTTTATGTGGGTTATACGAAAATATGAACTTAAATGAACAATTTTTGTTGGCTCTTAAATTTCAAATTACAGAAATTTGGCCAACAAATAAAGCTAAGGTACGGAAAATCGGGAGGTTTGTTTTGGGGCTATACCAAAACATGGACCTACGCTCGGTTAAGCATTTTAAGTAAAATCCTCAAAGTACCGAAAATCGGGAGGTATCGTTATATTGGTGACCACTACAACTTTCAAATGTCAAATTACAGCTAGTTCGGTTAAAAATTGTAACTAAAATTGCCGAATTACTGAAAATCGGGAGGTACCGTTATATGAAGGCTATATCCAAACATGGACCTATGTTGAAAATTTTTGATGGAGAGGTGTTATGACCACTAAGAACTTCAAATGTCAAATTACTGCTAGTTCGGTTTAAAATTGTAGCTAAAATCATCAAATTACTGAAAATCGGGAGGTACCGTTATTTGGGGGCTTTATCCATACATGGAGCTTTCTTGACAGTTTTTGGTGGAGAGGTGTGGTGACCACTAAGAACTTCAAATGTCAAATGTAAAAATTACAGCTAATTCGGTTAAAAATTGTAGTTAAAATTCTCAAAATAGCGAAAATCGGGAGGTACCGTTATATGGGGGCTATACCAAAACATGGACCTAAGTTCATAATTTTTCGAATATAAGCTTTTTGGTCACTAAGAACCCTAAATGTCAAATTATAGCTAATTCGGTCTAGAAATGTGGCTTAAAACGTCAAAATACCTGAAATCGGGCGGTGCCGTTATATGGGGGCTATTCCAAAACATGGACCTATGTCCACAAGTTTTGTTATATAAGTTAACTGACACTTAACAACCCTAAATGTAGAATTATAGCTAAATCGGTCTGAAAATCTAGCTAAAAACGTCAAAATACCGTATATCGGGGGGTACCGTTATATGGGGGCTATTCCAAAACGTGGACCTATGTCCACAAGTTTTGTTATATAAGTTTATTGACACTTAACAACCCTAAATGTAGAATTATAGCTAAATGGGTCTGAAAATGTAGCTAAAAACGTCAAAATACCGTAAATCAGGCGGTACCGTTATATGGGGGCTATACCTAAACGTGGACCGATGTAGCCCATCATCGAACCTGACCTGCCTGCAAACAAAAGACACATTTTTCCAAAATTTCAGCGTCCTATCTCCATTTTTGTGGATGCTAGAGTGATTACCACAGACGGACGGACGGACGGAAATGCACAGATCGACTCAGAATTTTACCCTGATCAAGAATATATATAGGGTCGCAAATGAGTATTTCAATGCGTTACAAACGGAAAAACAAACTTAATATACCCTCCATACTATGGTAGAGGGTATAAAAAGAATAAATAGATATGCCCGTTTAAATTTGAAAATAGGAGATACCCGTATTTTTACTACTTTTACAATAAAACGAAGTGACCCAAACAAACCAAAGGTATTTTCGTTATCCATGGACCCCAACACGATAGAATTTTGTAACAGAACGCTTGGTTATTTTTCTGGTCAACTTTTCTTGCACATCGGCATTTATCGGTATTTGCCGAAAATTTTGCGCAGTCTCAAGGCTAAAACTGCCTGAAGGAGCATTCCAATACATTTGAGATGTACTAGAGAGTTCTTAATTATTGTGTTGGATACAATTTTGCTCTCTGTGTTGGATCGCAAATTTGAAAGGTTTGGCTGTTATATGCCAACATATCCAAAAAAAGTCAATAAAAAACTTCAAGTCAAAATTGGGATGCTCTATTTTCAACGTAGACATATGGTCTAGTGGACTTTTTTGCTCAGTTCAATCCCAGGATTCAGAAACGCAAAGGGCCCATTAAGGGTTTTCCTTCCACACAAATCGCCCTGGCATATATCGGTCCACTCCCTTCCGGTACCTACCACACAAAATTCGTATAAAGTGAATTTTAAGACCTCCTCTCGGATCATTTTGATTTTTTTTCTTGCGCAAGTCCATACTTCCCGAGATTTTGACCTAAAAGCTCAAAAAAAACCCTGAAGGCACCAACCAAAATAACAAATCCGCAAGATAATTCTCACAGGGAGTTTCTGTTTGGTGCAGACTTTGCACATCGTGTTATTTCATCGAGTCAGGTTGGAATATGGACTATATCGGTCCTCTCCTGTATGTACTTCCCACACAAAATACGGAAAAAGTGAAGTTTAAGAGCTCCTCTCGCATCGTTTTGATTATTTTTTCCGGAGTGGGTTAATACTTCCTGAGATAATGGCACAAAAGCTCCAAAACCCTGAAGGCGCATACTAAAAGGGCGATTGTGCAAGATAACTCTCAAACTTTTTTCAAAAATTTCTTCCAAACTTAGTTTAACGTAATTTAATATTTCGAGTACTTTATGAAGAAGTTTGTTTACTAGAAATGTTTGGTATATGTCAATGATTTGGTATAGCCCCGCATTACGGTACATGCAGATTTTAAAGCAAAATCAATATATTTTACATACGGCATAATTATTGGATTTGGTTGGTTTTGTTTTTTTTTTTTTTTTGTCAGTGGCTGAGGTTATATCTCCCTCGGCACAGCTGACTGATACTTTCTTACTTGTAATATGACGTATTGATCAACCTCTCCTGTTATTGTTTTGGAAACATGTTATCTGTTAACAATTTCTTCAGTCTGTCAAACTTTATCCTCTCAGAAGGTAACTTCACACACAGATGGCGTTTGCATAAATGAGTGTGTGTACAGTCCCAAAGGATATTTAAGAAAAAACATCAGGACACAAACCAGCAAAAGCTAAAAAAGCTTTCAGTAACAATATCTCACACCACCAACAATTCTCACTCTCTCTTCTCTTGACAAGAAAACCAACAACATGAAGTCGACAACAGCAACAACTAAAACAAAACCTTTCGCTTTCTATCATACCAACGTGCACACGAGCCATTGCCAACATACAATGGAACATGGACCTTGGTAAGGACCAACAGAAGCTTACATTCACACGTACAAACACATGTTGTGGAGGGCATATAAGGAAACAAAGTGTTTGCCGGGTGGTGTGCTAGTAGTTCAGTGTGCTAGCTTTGGGTTGATACACGATTCAATGGTGTCCTTGCTAACTGCTGTCGCTGTTACTGCTGCTGTTCGTTAATCTGCTTAGTACTTACTCTCACTCTCGTAGAGAAGGATATTAAAGCGGCATTTAAATATTGAACCTCGTGTTTGTTGCTGTTGTCGTCCGGTGTCGTGGTTAGTGTTACTACTGCCGGCGTTGCTGCTGCTACTGCTGTTGCCGTTTCGTTGCCAGCTAATACTAATGTGTGTGTTTAGTTGTTGCGGCGACTGGTGGTGTGGCATTGTGTGTCGCTGTTTCTGATTAAATGAGCAGACCGGAGTCAGAGTCAGTAGCAAGGACTCACTTAAAGTGCTCACATCACCGATTTGTGTAAAATTCACAAGCAACGCGAACAAATAAATTCAAATTTGTTTCATTTTTTTAAATAATTCAATTTAAGGACACTTTAAATCCAGAAGAAGAGTATTAACCAATTGAATTGGTTTGAACGTTCATTTAAAGCGAACAGCCGTATCCTGTGGTCATTAATTTGCCAAGCAAATTGAAACGTTGAACAAAACGAATTTTGTTAAATTCCCAAATAAAAGAAAGAAAAATTAAGAAGAAAAATTAAGTTTTGTGTGCTTTCTTCAACCACTTCGTTTTATGTGTTCGTCATAAGAATCGTTGCTGTGGTCGTGGTCGTTTTATTAGTGTTAGTGGCGTCGCCTGTGGTGACTTGGCGTGGAACTATTCTAACTATTCAAAGTTTGAAAACTGAAACTGAAATAGACGCCAAGCCCCTTTTTGTGGTTAAAGGAAAACTAAGAAATTTACAGTGAAAAAGAAGGCAATTTGTCTTTAAGTTAATAAGCTCTCAAGTGAAGCTTGAATTAGAATTTTTTGTGTTTCACGGTTTCCATAAACGGCCTCAAAATTAACTACTCAAAGTATCACCACAACGCTATGTCGTTATCCGCCATAGCAAAGGTAAGTATCACCGAGAAATTTCACGATCTCCACAAATATCTATATAGAATTCGGCAAATCGGCAATTGTCGGAAACCGGAACTTGAATGTTGATGGCACCAAACTCCCTACCATTCTTACAATGCTAAACGTCATTATATGTGTGTGGTCATGGTCTTGAATCAGATGGTTTGAGTTGCTATGTCGGTTTTTTTTTCATTTATTCTTCTTCTCCTCCTCATTCTATTCCCCAAGGATTGATTGGCTTTGTACTTTGAACTCTAATCTAGATGACAGTGTAGTGCGCATGCTTTGCGAATAAAAAATTCAAATACTTTTTGTTACTCATCCTCTCCAACATAGCACATTGTTTTTTTGCGAATTTCCAGAGTTACCAAGTAGAGTTTTTTGTTTTTCTTCCTTGTGGGAATATTTCGTGATACTTCTGGGATGGGGAAAGCTTTTCACCCAGTAACAATGATTGTTTGTTTTCTATCCCGGAAGTGTATCTCGAACTATAAATAGATCACAAAAACCTTGTTGTTAAGTAAATTTTTTATAAAGTGTATATAAAAATTTCAAATGAACAAATCAAAGAACTAAAGATAATAAAAATATTTTTACTTAATACATACAATTGATTGTGAACGATGTTCAAAAATGTTATTCAAATGTACAATAAAACATCCCCCTATATAATTTACTGCACATCAGTACAAAAATGTTCTCCTGAAACTAAAGAAGCTACTCCTGTATAGGAATTAAGGAACTTTTATCGATTGAAAAGTTGTTAAAATTTTTTTTTTTTGTTTTTTGTAACAATTACGACCGGGCCGAACTTTTTATACCATCCACCATGAAATATTATGAATTAAAATGAAATAGATAGGAAGATTTCTAACCACTGCAGTATGGTCTCAAATCCCAATTTTCTGGCCAAAACTATTTCAACATCCATTTATTATTATTTATAATAAGTGTGTAAATACAGCAATTCTTAAGTTTTAACGACTAAAATTACCAAAAACTGCTAAAATTCATTGAACAGGGTGGTCCCGTTGTATGGGGTCTAAACCAAAACATTGACCTATGTTAATAATTTTTGGTACGAAGGATTCATACTTTTCACGAGGTCGAAATACCAAATTTCAGCCGAATCGGTCGTAAAGTGTAAAGCTAAAATCCTCAAAATATCTAAAATCGGACGGTACTATTATGTGGGGGCTATAACAAAAAATGGTCACAGTTTCAAAAAAAGTGATACACATTTACATTCTGAAACCCTTAAATATGAATATGAATTTTAAGAAAATCAGATAATAGATGTGGGTATTACCGTTCTATTTCAATTGGATACTACAAACAGTGACAACCGCGTTGGTGTCCCGTTTTTGGGTTTTCCGTGTAAAAATGTATAACCTATCTAGATAAATATGATCTATCTACACCATTTGTAGGCGTAATTCGAATCATTATACCCTCAGCATTTATACACTTTCATACGGACAAAATGTGACTCATCGAAATAATGGTTTAAGACCCAAAGTATGTTTGGACGAAATGTGTTTCAGACAATTTGGAGTTGATTTAGCCATGTCCGTCCGTCTGTCTGCCTGTCCGGCAGGCTGGAGCGCACGATAACTCTCGAACGGATCAACCGATCCACAATTTGGCTTTCGTAATATTTTGTCCAAACTTAGTTTAAGTTCGAAGAACGGTTATATCGGTCCACTCCTTCCGGAACCTCCCCCACAAAAGTTCGATTTGGTCCATACTTTGCACATCGTGAAAATTCTACTACAAAATGGACTCAAGAGGTTCACTCCTTCGGATACCTCCCACACAAAATTTCGTAAAAATTCAGTTTAGGACCTGTTCTCGAGTCGTTTTGATTTTTGTTGCAGCAACTTGTATTCACTGCCCCCCATACGATGGTAAACGTTTAATTAGCGGCAAGTCCATACTTCCTGAGAAAATAGCATGAAAGTTGCAAAAAAAAACCCCTATGACACCGTGTTTAGTGGTTGGAACGCAATATTACTCTCGAACGGATCTACCGATTCGCTCCAAAATGAGGCCTTCGTAATATTTTGTGCAAACTTAGTTTAAGTTTGAACATAAGCCATATCGGTCCACTCCTTCAAGTACCTCCCCCACAAAATGTCAAAAATGTTCGGAAAATTTGTGCGCACGATAACTCTTGATGGGAGTGGCCGATTTGGTCCATGCTTTACACATCCTAATATATCTACCAGATATAGATCAGGTTCGAATATGGACTATATTTGTCCACTCCTTCGGGTACCTCACACACAAAATTTCGGATAAGTTCACTTTAAGACCTGCTATCGAATCAATTTGATTTTTGAAGCAACTAGCGTTCGCTGCCTCAATTATGATGGTAAAAGTTTTTTTCAGGGACAAGTCCATACTTCTTGAGCAAACAGCCCGAAGGGTGTAAGAACCCCCTATGGCGCCATATGTAGTGGCTGGAGATCCACTTCCATAATGGTCAATGTACATCCATTCCTTTTAATATCTGATCGTCAAAACTTTTGTTCTTTAATCCTAATTAACATTTTTGTTGGTTCAAACGCCCAAAATTTTTAAAAACCCCTAAATACATACGTTTTTTGGGAAAAAATTGATTCAATTTATACAGGCTGAGGGTATATCTCTGTCAGCAAAGCCGACTGATACTTTTTTACTTGTTTTTTTAAATTTTAAATATATTAAAAAATATTTGTAAAAAATAATGTTCAATGACCGCTGCACTGGCCATGACATTAAGATTGTTCTAGGAGATTTTAATGCTAAATTTGGAAGGGAAAATATATTTGGTCCCACGGTCGGCAAGTCCAGCCTTCATGAGGTAACATCCGACAACGGAATGAGGCTGATTAATTTTGCAGCGGCAAAGAATATGGTAGTGAGCAGCACCAGGTTCCAACATTTCGACATACATAAGACTACGTGGATATCCCAAGATGGGAAAACAGAAAATCAGATTGATCATGTTGTGATAGACGGAAGACACTCTTCCAATGTGTTAGATGTCCGATCGATTTGAGGTGCGAACATTGATTCGGACCATTTCCTTGTAGCAGCAAGGTACGCACTCGTCTTAAGGTTGCTGCAAAAGTGCAATCTAACACAGGAGAGAAGCTGGATGTCGAGAAGCTGCAAATACAGCAGACAGCACAAGCCTACTCCGCTCAACTGACCCGCTTGCACTCCTTGTCCCGATAAGGTAGACGCGCAGTGGCAAAGAATAACCCCCTCCCTTCAAACTGCAGCAAAATCTATACTTGTGTACCAAAAACCTCCACCTAAAAATTTATGGAACGATCAGGAGCGAACGCGGCACACAGAGCAACCCTGCATTCAGTAGCAACACGAAGCGCGAAAGAAACTTATCGGGAAAAGAGGAGAGAGGAGAAGCGTATTTTCAGGAGAAAAAAAGAAGGAGGAAGAAGAACGTGAGCGTGAAAAACTCGAGATATTCAGGAGTCAGAATGAAGTCCGAAAATTTTACCAGAGTGTAAAACACCAGACTGAAGGATATGATGCTGGCAAATTTTCCTGCAAAGATGACGAAGGGAATCTAGTAACTGATGCAGATAGCGTAGTGAGGATTTGGAAGGAGCACCTTATGAAGCTTTTGGTATCGAATATGGGTGGCGATGAACATACCCCAGAACCAATCGTAAATGAAAACGTTGAATGTCTACGACCTAGCCAAAGCGAGGTTATGACAGCTATTAATCGGCTGAAAAACAATAACGCAGCAGGAGCTGATGGACTTCTCGCCGAACTGTTTAAGACCGGTGGCGAAATGCTGATAAGGAGTATGCATTAGGTAATTTGCGAAATTTGGCAAGAAGAGAGTATACCCAACGATTAGAACCTCAGCCTACCATGTCCCGTACACAAGAAAGGAGACAAGACGGTTTGTGCAAATTACAAAGGCATAAGTCTCCTACCCATGGCATACAAAGTGCTGTCGAGCATACTGTGTGAACGTTTAAAACCCATGGTCAATGAAATAATCGGGTCATACCAATGCGGTTGTAGACCTGGTAAGTCGGCAATTGTCCAAATCTTCACACTGCGCCAAATATTGGAAAAGACCCACGTAAGACAGATGAACACATACCACCTGTTCGTTGACAATAAAAAAAAATTCAAATTATTACAAAAATTTATTTACAAAAACTAATTATTTTCGCTTGTTTTGAAGTATTTTTTTTTATTCTGTGCAAAAATCCTGATTGAAACCATAGTGCACTGGTAATCCAAATTACCAATTACACCAAATTTGAGCCGAAAATTTACATTCAAACTTTAAAATATCTGAAATCGGGTGGTGAGAAATCGAGAAGTACCGTTATACCTGGACCTATATTCTCAATTTTTTGTGCAGACATTCTTGGATCCCTGGGAACCCTAGCTGTAAAATTACAGTAAATTTAGATTGAAAATATTGATACAAACACAATAAGCACTGGATAAGTTTTTTGGCCATGGGAACCCCAATTGGAGCCACTTAAAACATTTGTCAATATTTTAACAAGTAAGAAAGTATCAGTCAGCTATGCTGGCGGAGATATGCCCTCGGCCTCTGAAAAAAGAAGTAAACACAATAATTATGCCGTATATAAAATATATAGATTTGTATCACCAGTTCGTTTCAAAATATGTTGAAACTGTAGATACCGTAATGTGGGGCTATACTAAATCATTGTCATACACCAAAAAATTTTTATAAGCAAACTTCTGATTCGTAGAAAGTTTGAAATATTTCGAACTATTTTGAAAAAGATTGAGATTCATCTTGAACACTAGCCGTTTTCAAGTCTTCTCCCTATTGCTTACAAGATATTGTCAGGGATATTATGCGAACGACTAAAGCCTATGGTCAATGAAATTATTGGACCATACCAATGAGGCTTTCGACTTGGCAAATCCACCATTGACCAAATATTTACCCTGCGGCAAATCCTGTAGATTGTAGATGCAGATCGACAACTACCACATTTGATGGTGTCGACGGGCAATGCGTCCACAGAGATCGGACCAACTGTTGACGTTGGTTCCTATAATTTTGAGGTAGTAAAAGACTTCGTCTACCCCGGCACCACCGTAAACACAACAAACAATATTAGTTGTGAAATAAAAAGAATTATATTGGTCAATAGATGCTACTTTGGCTTAAGTAAGCAGTTTAAGAACATGGCCACATCTCTTCCGAAGCCTGGGTACTTGCGCAAGCAGACAAGGCAGAAATGGTGTGTTTGAGAGAAAAATTCCTCGAAAGATCTATGGACCAATCTGGTCCATATACAACGACATCCGTATAGATAAACGTAACGAGATGCAACGATTGCTTTGGCTAGGCCATATCAAAAGAATGAGCGATAATGAACCCGGTAAAAAGGCGTATAAATACGTGCTTCATGCCGCTGCACGCAGAATTATCAGGCCTAAGTTTAGATGGAGCAAACAAGTGGATGAAGAAATGAAAAGGCGCGGTATTCCAACGCTTATGATGACAATTGAAGTCCCCTAGCACCAGACGGTTATTGTCGTCCAAAAGCGAAAGATACAACAACAATACGAGTACCTCGGTAGTGTCACACATTTCTGCTACCTTCATATATTCACATGAGTCATTAGAATCAGCCTCAAACGAAATAGGTCTGCGCACTAACCAGTCTGTGTTTAAGGAAGATCAAGACGAAATTCAAGCATATGAAAACAAGTAAAAAAGTATCAGTCGGCTTTGCCGACAGAGGTATACCCTCAGCATGTGTATATTGAAACAATTTTTTCCCAAAATACGTATGTTTTAAAAAATTTGGGCGTTTGAACCGACAAAAATGTTGATTAGGATTAAAGATCAAAAGTTTTGCGGAGGAGATACAAAAAGGAATGGATCGACATTGACCGTTATGGAAGTGGATCTCCAGCCACAACATATGGTGTCATAGGGGGTTTTTACACTCTTCGGGCTGTTTGCTCAAGAAGTATGGACTTGCCCCTAAAAAAACCTTTAATATCATAATTGAGGCAGCGAAAGTAAGTTGCTTCAACAAAAATCAAAGTTAGTCGATATTAGGTCTTAAAGTGAACTTATCCGAAATTTTGTGTGGGAGGTACCGGATGGAGTGGACAAGCATAGTCCATATTTGAACCTGATCTATATCTGGTAGATATATTAGGATGTGTAAAGTAAAGACCAATTCGGCCACTTCCTTCAAGAGTTACCGTACGAACAATTTTTCCGAAAATTTTTGAACTTTTGTGGGAGAGGTACCTGAAGGAGTGGACCGATATTGCTTATCTTCAAACTTAAACTATGTTTGAACAAAATATTACTAAGGCCATATTTTGGACCGAATCGGCAGATCCGTTCGAGAGATATCTTGCGCTCCAACCACCTCACAGGGTGTCATAGGGGTTTTTTGCAACTTTCATGCTATTTTCTCAGGAAGTATGGACTTGCCCCTGATGAAACTTGTACCGTCGTATAGAGGGCACTAAATACAAGTTGCTAAAACAAAAATCAAAGCGATTCGAGAGATGGCTCCAAACTGAACTTTTCCGAAATTTTGTGTGCGAGGTACCCGAAGGAGTGGACCTATTGGGACCATATTGGAACCTCATATTACTCTGGTAGAAAGTTTAAGCTAGATAAAGTATGGACCAAATCGGTAACTCCCTTCAAGAGTTATCGTGCGCACAAACTTTCCGAACATTTTCGAACTTTTGTGGGGGAGGTACTGGAAGGAGTGGACCGATGTAGCTCATCTTCGAACTTAAACTAAATTTGGGCAAAATATTACTAAAGCCAAAATTTGAATCGAATCGGTTGATCCGTTCGAGAGTTATCGTGCGCTCCAGCCAGCAGGACAGACAGACAGACGGACAGACAGACGGACGGACATGGCTAGATCGACTCCAAATTGTCTGAAACACATTTCGTCCAAACATACTTGGGGTCTAAAACCATTATTTCGATGAGGCACATTTTCATCGTATCAAAGTGTATATACCCTCCTTAGCCTAAAGGCTGAGGGTATAAAAATGATTCAAACTATACTTCTATCCAAAGCGGACATCTCCGTGAGGGAAACCACACCAAATCAAAGATTGACTGGGAGATACAAGCATGGGCAACAATCAACTGAAACTGTCAAATAATCCTTTCATTATCATCAGGACAATCGACAAAACATACTGTTATGATGAGCTGATATTCGAGGCCCGAGGATATTGGAAACACTAAGAATATGTCGTCTTCGCTAGTTTTGAGGTTGATATCTCAGAACCCTGAAGAAGAAACATATATACTTCTTACACTCATCCTATAAAGCTCACCTTCAAATATATGAATGATGGAGCCAATTGTTGATCCATTTATTTCTTATGATCCATTTCAAGAATACTTCATGTGATTCGAGTCATTCCTTCAATGACTTTATTGCCACTTCGAGGTCGATACACGATTGACAATCTCACAATCTGTTAAAATTTTGCAAAGTATTCTACTTTCTATATGTTTTTTAATGTATATGACATTTTTGACGTTTACAACTTTTTGCCATCGACATTGACTTAAAGAATAGCTAGACACGTAGAAAAATTATATTGTTGGATCAATCATATTCTGAAAACAAAATATTGTTTTTTATATGTAGAACTCGATAGTGTTTCTTCAACCGTATATTTTGTGTCAGGCACCAAAATATATGGTCGCTCATTCACTCAGAGAGTGACATAACTCAAAAATGCGTGTTTTGAGTTAGCAATTTCTATTTTTTCCACGTCTTCTATTTTATCTTGTGTCAAATGTTCATGTCGATATCCCTAAAATCTAACGAATTACAGCTCATTTATTACGAGTTTGCCATAATTCTACAAAAAAAAAAGATTTTTGAGTTTATGAAGCACTAAAACACTTAAAATCATGCTTGATCTTGCACAGAAATTTAGAACTTATATCTGGCTAGCTGTTTACAAAAGATGGTCTAAGTACTTATTTTAATTTTTATACCCTCCACCATAATATGGAGATATAATTAAATTTGTCATTCCGTTTGTAACACATCGAAATATTCATCGGAGACCCTTGATCAGAGTAATATTCTAAGTCGATATAACGATGTCCGTCTGTCCGCCCGTCTGTTGAAATTAAGATACAGCACGCAATTTTTCGATAAACCTTTGTAATTTGGTACAGACGTTTCTATTATTCCTACGGTGTTTGGTATTGCAATTGGGCTATATCGGTCCACGTTTTGATATAGCCCCCATAGAAAAGTACCGCCCGATTTTCGGTATTTTGAAGGTTTTAGCCTCATAATCGCACAGAAATTGCTGAAATCTGGTACTTGGTCTTCGCTGGGGATATACAACATTCCCCCAGAAGTTTGTTGGTATAGGTCTACGCCTTCACATAGCCCCCATAGAACGGTACCTCCCGATTTTCGGTATTTTGAAGGTTTTAGCCTCATTATCACACCGACGTGGCTGTAATTTGGTATTTAGTCTTCGTTGGGGGTATTAAACTTTCCCCCCGAAAATTTCCGGTACAGTGTTTTGAATGGCCTCAATATTCCTCCGAAATGGCTGAAATTTAGTATTTAGTCTTCGTTAGGGGTATAAAACTTTCTCCCATAAATTTGTCGGTATAGGTCCACGCCTTCATATAACCCCCATTTTCGGTATTCCTATTTTCGGTATTCTAAAGGTTGTGGCCACAGCAACCCGCAGAAATGGTTGAATTTTGGTATTTAGATTTTGTTGGAGGTAGGTTCACGTTTCGGTATAGCCCCCTTAAAACGGTACCTCCCGCTTTTCGTAATTCTGAATGTTGTGACGTTAATATATCACCGAAAGACTGAAAATTGTTATTTCATGGGGGGTTATAAAATACTCCAGAAGAGAATTATTAGTATAAGTCCGCGGGTTCCTATACCCTCCGTAGAAGCATACCTCTTGATTATCGGTATTTTGAAGATTTTACCGAAATATTGGAAATTTGGTAGTTAGACCTCTTTGAGTCTATATATCGATGTTTATATATATCCCCCATGGAACGGTACCTCCCGAATTTCGGTATTTCGGACGTTAGCCACATTGTTTTACCGATCTTGCTGAAATTTGGTATTTTGGTCTTTTTCAAAAGAAAACTAATTGTTCCATTGTACTTCAATGCAACTTGTGGTGGAGGGTATAACAGTTCGGCCTGGCCGAATTTAAAGCCGTTCTTACTTGTTGTGTAATAATCTTTTTAAATTGGGAAGTCAAATTTCAATCGCCAACTTTAAACGCTTTTTTCTCGGAACTGGATTTTTCGAGATGTGTCGCGAAGAGATGTGTCGAATTCTATTCGCGAGTGAAACTCGCTCGAATTAGAGCGGGAATACTGGCGCGAGTAGAAAAAAATTAATCGAATATACTCTATTTTTGCTCGTCACTCGCGAAGAGTATTTTCGATTTGATCGATTTTACTCGCAAGTGAGGGGTACGAGTTTTTGAAGAAACTACGAGAGTAAAATCGAGTATATTTGAGTAGGAATAAATTACACAGTGCTACAGTGAAAATTTGCAAGGGTTCTAACGCATAAATTCGGTTTTGTGGGAGTCCACAGAAGACGAAAATACCTTTGGTTTCTTTGGGTCACTTCGGTTTTTCATTTTATAACGGTAAATGCAGTGAAAAATGGACTTTCTTGGATTTTCAACTTTAAACGGACATTACTACTTTTTTCCACAACCGATTTGCACACACTGTTTTTCATTATAAAGGGGAGAGTAATGCCTTTCGAACAAGCCATAGATTTTTAAAATTGGTTAACAAATGGCTAAGTAATAGTGGTTTAAGTGCGACAAAAACGCATTAAAAAACAGTAAAATGTTTTTCCGTGTGCTCTAGGCTGCGTAAACGACACCTAACAGTACAATTATTTACTGTTAGCAAGTAGGAAATTTAGTTGGCTTTCCAAAATGGGAAAAACCAAGAAAATCCGTTGAAAAATTAATGCGTTATGACATTTTTTGTGTTTCAACTTTTTGGTTTTTTTCATATTTTCCTTTATAAAACATTGATACCTTGTGCGTAATTGTTAAGCAGGATAATCACAACTAGAATCATACATGCTAAGATACCCATCTTTTATAAAGGAAAATATGAAAAAAAACTAAAAAGTTGAAACGCAAAAAATGCCATAACGCATTCATTTTTCAACCGATTTCGTTAGTTTTTCCCATTTTAGAAAGCCAACTAAATTTCATTCTTGTTAACAGTAAATAATTGTACTGTTAGGTGTCGTTTACGCAGCCTAGAGCACAAGGAAAAACATTTTACTGTTTTTAATGCGTTTTTGTCGCACTTAAACCACTATTACTTAGCCATTTGTTAACCGATTTCAAAAATCTATGGCTTGTTCGAAAAGCATTACTCTCCCCTTTATAATGAAAAAAAGTGTGTGCAAATCGGTTGTGGAAAAAAGAAGTAATGTCCGTTTAAAGTTGAAAATCCAAGAAAGCCCATTTTTCACTATATTTACCGTTATAAAATGAAAAACCGAAGTGACCCAAAGAAACCAAAGGTATTTTCGTCTTCTATGGACTCCCACAAAACCGAATTTGTGCATCAGAAATCCTGCAAAAAAATTTTGTCCACTTTTGTATCACAGTGTTATTTATCGTTCGGATGAGGTCGTTTGGTGGTTCGGAGGAGGTTGGTCGAAAGTTCCGAGGAGGTTGTTCTGAGGTTCGGACTCCCCAACACCCCCTCCGAATCACCGAACAACTTGCTTTTTCAAAACCTGTTCGCTACTGAAAATACCCACACACACGAAAACACAAATGGCCAAAAAATATTTTTCTTTCGCTCGATTTTACTCTTCGAGTAAACTCGTACTCTATTTCTAGCATTTTCACTCACACTCTTATTGTTAAACCACGAGTATTCGCGACTGCTCTAAAATAAAACAAAAGAGTGGGGAATAAACTTATTGTAAAACTTGTACTCTTCGAGTACTCTCACTCGCAGTTACTTTACACTAGCGAGTAAAATCGAGCAAACGGGAGCTCTGATAACGAATCGTTTATAAAACAAAAGTCCCACACAAAATAGTCACTTTACAACCAATGTTCACTATAACGTAGTAATTCTTCATCCCCGTTACAGAAAAGTTGTACTACAAGGACATATTTTAAATATGAGTTCATACAAAATTAGGAGTCAAAATAAAATGTTAAATTGTTCTTCAGTACTAATTTAAACATTTTTTGTAGAATTTTATTTATTTCTATTTATCCGAAAAATCTTCTGCCAACAAAAAATTGTTTCCAATAATCCCCAAAAAAAAGTTTCCATTTTTAAAGTAACATGTAATACATTAGTCAACACTTAACCTCATACCGGCTTTTTAATCTGAATTATCCTTTGCCTCCATTCTCATTCTCTCTATCTCTCCTTCTCTCCATGATTCTTCCTTACTCATTTGTTCTAGCAATCTCCACCATCTCAAACTACAAACACCCATTCCGATTACACGAAATATGAGCTTTTTCCACAAAGCTCACTCATCCCTTGACTTAGTTTTAACTTAAAAAATAAAAAAAATACAACTCACGTAAATACATATCATTGCTGGCGTTGTTGTCTAATGTCCTTGGTTGGTTCTATAGAATTCCTAGCATTTCAACCCGCATAAAAATACACATTGCCGAGTAAGTGAGTGAGTGAGTGGTGTTGTTTGGGCTCTCTCACATTCTCCTGCTTCTGCTGTGAAAAAACTTCCGCATTCGATTGTTCCAACGTTTGAGCACAAAGAGTGGATGATTGAAATGTCCTTGAATGTTACGTTGACTCAAAAGATTGTGAACTCTTCTAGCTAAGTATGTATGTAGCTGGCAAATTGTGAAATGTAATAATTCTTCCTTGCTGTTGTATTCGTACATGCCCCCTTTGTGTTACGTTTTTTGCATTTTGTTTTTTCTTGCTTTTTTTGCTTTCGCTATTTTGCCTTGATGTAGGTTCGTTGACCCGACCTTGGAATGCGACATACTTTAAGAGGGACTTTAACAGGATAACAGAAATACGGTTACAATGTGTTTGTTTTGCAGCAGAATAAATGATAAGTTCTGCTACTCAGTGTGGCAAAGTGGCAAAGGTTCAATAACCTCGGTGGGAAATTGACTTTAATTTGTTCGGGGTTTTCTTTCTTTTGTTACCAAGTGAAAATTTCTTTCTTTGTGTGAACTTTATTTTTGTAGGCTCGTCAAACATTTGTTGTTGTTTGTTGTTTAGAGGATAATTTATTCTCTTCATAAAGCTTTTTGCTGTTGTTGCTTCTATCTTGTATACGTGTGTATGTGTATTTGCCAAGCTATTGCTTTTTGTGGCATATTTAAAGTTTGTTATTCCTTATTGGCTTTAAGAACGAATGTCATGTTGCACATTTTTGCAAGGCAACCGCAAATAGAATGTTGCAATAATGACAATAGGAATTAGGGTGTTCTTTTTGAGGTAAATGACCGATTAAGATATTCCAGGGGCATTGACCACTTCATGGATGACAGGGAAAAGTAACTTGAAATTCGTAACAAATGCTATTTAAATAAGGCATACTTGAAATAAAGTAAACCTAAACGTTGGGGGGAAATTTTGAAATTGAAGAGGTATAATTCACAAAATAGGATAGTATTAGATAAAAATAAAACTAAAGGGAAATAAGCTGTAAGTAGAGATTAGTCATAATCGGTAATCTCTGGCATTCAAAGTGTTTTAGAAATGCTGTTGTTTGAGCTTGAAGTGTGTGTTTTCAGTTGGTCTTGATGAGAAAACGTAATGATGTACTAAAGAACAATCAGTAAAAATGGGTATATACCTTTCTGTTCATGAATATTGCTGTCTATGAGTTCGAGCAAAACGCATCACATATTTTAACAATAATGTTGGTTTACAAGTCTGGAGTATATACCGTGTGAACCGAGGAATAAAACAAGTAAAAAGGTGTCAGTCGGCTTTGCCGACAGATATATACCCTCAGCCAATGTGAAGTGAAACTTTCACCTACGGTCAGATCGAATGCATTTAAGGTCTCTTCAGAATTTTGTGGCCCTTTTTGGACATTTGAACTTGCCGACAAAAATGTGGATTAGGAATTAACTGCACTAAGGCACAAATGTTGAACTTTTGTAGGGCAGGTACCCTTAGGGAGGACCGATATGGGCCATTTTAGAAGTTAAACTAAATTTTGACAAAATATTAGGAGATCCAAAGTTTGGACCAAATTGGTTGCCCCATTCAAGTGATATAGTCCAAGCATTTTAGTGACATTTTTTAAATATTGGGGAGAAGTACCGAAAGTTGTGGACCGGTATTGTCCATCTTCGAACTGAAATTAAATTTGGACAAAATATGATGAAGGCCAAATCGGTTGATTAGTTCGCGAGTTATCGTGCTCTCCAGCCACTATATGTGGTGCCATAGGGGGTTTTACACCTTTCGGACTGTTTGGATTGTACTATAGAAAAATCAGTGAATATGGGTATTTGCCTCTTTATTCATGAATACCGCTGTTTCTGAGTTCGAGCAAAACGCATCACATATTTTAACAATAATGTTGGTTTACAAGTCTGGTTTATATACCGTGTGAACCGAGGAATAAAAATTAGGTCTCATATTTCAAAACTTTTAATCAGATTTCCCAACATTGCTTAGTTCCGTGTTCAGGTATGTCCACCATATAAAGGTAGATTCAGCATTTCGAGTTCACTATGGATCTCCTTGCAAACAATGCACATTGGGCCCAATGAAAGGTTTTTGAGGCAACAAGTCACTGGAGAAACTAGAGCTACCAAATTTCGTTCCAATGTTCTTAATGGGCATAAAAGTACTTCTGCAAAATTTGGTAAGAATCGGTTCAGATATAGATATAGTTTTCATGTATATGTTTCATCCGATTTAATCCGATTTTATATTTAAGCCCCACAAAGGTCACAATTTGCATCCGATCGCCTTAAAATTTGATATGGTAAATCCTGTTCAGGTTAGAATCAGGTCCTGAAAATTTGGCTCTGATCGGTTCAGATATATATCTACATATATATAGAAACCTTTTCAGGTATACAATGATGTTCGAAATATAAATCTTCTGAAATGGCTGGACCGAATTTGATAAAATTTTGTTTGTAGATTCATAAGGTCAGAGAATAGATCGTAAGGTACTTTTTATACCGAAAAATGGAGGGGGTGGGGGACCTCCCCCACAACAAGTTTTAGCCAAACGCGAAATCTCAGAGATTATTAGACGCATTGGTATACAAAACAATAGTAATTGTGACCTCTATCATTAATTTATGTTTTGGAAGTAGAAAACCGCGATCGCGTCCGTTATTTGAAAACTTTATAATTACAGGTTAAGATCTTGAAATTTAGTAGGTGTTTGTAGTACCAGTTATTAAATTTAAAGGTCTAGAATATTGAAGATTTCAATGCTTGGTGTAACTCGGATAAGATTACTATAAAATTTGGCGACTTGTGTCATATTGAGCATCGTCCAGTCCCAACCCAATCTAATAAATTAAAATATCCACATTTTTAAGTGTCACGCTATCTGTAAGTAATTTTCTATAAGTATTCGGATCCATACGGACATGAAATTTTTTTACACATATAGTACTCACTATTACCTTCTATCAGATATATATAGTTTCGACAATACGTCGCAATACCGCGAGTTTTATTCCAAAAACTATTTAAACTACAATACGAACTACACAAAAAATACACCACAAGTCTACTTCAAATATTCCTTACCAAATCTAACTACTTTTATTTCTTAATCAGAATATTAATTTATATACCTTTACACGTTTTATCCATTAAAAAACTGTTTATTAAATCAGCGGTTTTTAATTGCCGAGCGAAACAAATTTGTTCTTCGTTGGATACATTTTTATAAAATTTTACAAAGTAACATGCAATATCTTTGACAGCTCGGTATGTGACCACGAAGCGTTGCCAGGTTGAAATGATTTTGTTTCTAAGTGGCTCAAAGTGTTAAGAATCTAATCCCGTTACTAATTTATACAAATATATGACTTCAAAACTAGACTTTTTGCCTCAGAAACCTGCCATTGGGCCCAATGTGCAATGTTTGAATTAGGACTACACTTTAGTGGCACATAATAGTTATTGGAAAGGTTTTAGTCACATTTTCCACTGGAATCAGCTATATTTTGTCTTCTCTGTGGACATAAAGCCTCATTGCCAGAAATGTTTGCCATATGTCCACTTGTTTACCAACAGATAAATGTATCAACTTTTTTGGAGGTCTTACACATCTTCCAACCGAATCAGCAGTATTTCGATATACCTAACAGCGTTAGAAATTCTTATAAAAACCAGAATATTTATTTGTTAACTCTTTTACAATATTAAAGCCCATTATTTTTGTTAGCCTTTTATTTTTGGCCTGATTTCTTAATGCCGCCTTTTTCTTTCTGTTTGGCCGACTCCAAAGCCTTTTGTGCCTCCTTTTGTTTCTCTTTGAAAGCCATGTCGCCTTCGTCCGAATCGTTGGATTCTTTTTTGGGTGCCTTATTTTTTCTTGTCTCGGGAAAACAAGAAAGTGATAGTCAGCTGTGCTGACGGAGGTATACCCTCAGCCACTGACCAAAAAAACCAAACCAAACACAATAATTATTCCGTATATCACGAATCTGCCCCAATCAGAAACTCCCTGAGAGAATTATCTTGGGGAGTTGCCATTTTGGTTGGTGTCGTCAGGGTTTTTTTTGGAGCTTTGGAGCTCAGGAAGTATGGACTTGCGCAAGAAAAGTGGTCGTAAAGGGAGACGCAAGCACAAATTACCCTAACAAATTTTTAAAACGATCCGAGAGAAGCCCTTAAACTTTATCCGAATTTTGTGAGAGAGGTACCCGAAGGAGTGGACCAATATAGTTCATATTCGAACCCGATCTATATCTGGAAGGAATAATACGATATGCAGAATTTGGACCAAATTGATTGAGTTTCGTTCGCACTATATTACGATAAACAAAAATTTGGTTCGAATCGCCAGCCAGACAGACGGACGGACACGTCTAAATCGACTCCAAATTGTCTGAAACTAATTTCGTTCGAAGATGGGTTATATCGGTCTACTCCTGCCGGTAATTGTAAAAGTTCCGAAAGTTAGGACCTGCTCTCGAATCGCTTTGATTTTTGTTGTAACAACTTGTATTTACTTCAACATACGACGCACTATACGTAATTTGCCCAGCTTTTGAGGCAAAAAGTCGATTTTGCAACGTTTAATAATAATATTTTTTTAGTTGGCATTGAAAAACTAAATTGCAGTCACAGTGAGAATTTCGAAGAAGAAATAAAAATATATTGTAAGGCATATTTCAATGTATTTAAAACCGCTGAAAAATAAACCAAATATAAATATATGTAAAATGGAATAGATTGGCAAGTGCGAGAGGAATTTATTAAATATATTGTTTACGTCGGAATTCCCCAACTGGCAACTCTATTTTAATTCATTTTGATCTTTATAATTCTTTTCATTTATATTATGCAATGAGAGAATTCACGGTACAATCGATGCATATTTTATTGCAGTGATACTGCAAGGGTCCCGGAATGTTTACGCCGGATTTCCCCAACTGGCAACCCTATATCTATTTTTCAATATTCCGAAATATTTGTAATCGACATCCCTAACTCTGTCCAAAATTGTGCCATGTATGCTCTCATTCTCTCTTTGAATTTCCTTACTGAACTTTTCTTTGTAATTTACATTCAATAAACACTTGTTAACTAAGCATCAACCAATACTGTTGTCCTTGGTAAGCGGTCGTTCCTGTTCAACGAATTCAATAAAGAACCATTATTGTTCTATTCCAAAGTTCTAACACATTGCATTTTTCTTTCCTTTTTTCCATTTCTACATTTCTTGGTGGATGAATCTTGAGGAAAATATTTCCATTACTGAAATATTTTCGAGGCTCCCGGCAAAAACCCAACCGCACTTCATTCTAGTGAGAACACCCACAATTGGCGTTTTCATATATAATATAGCTTAAACATTTTGGGTAGCGACCAAAAAACACAAAAAGCCAGAAATAAATATTTTATTTTTCTTAAACTCACTTCATATCGAAATTGGCCGTGATTTTGCCACCTAGAACACATTACTGAAAGTCTTCTGCATTGGTATTACTAGGTTTCAAAACCCGATTTTGCCCTTTTTTGATATTTATGAGATTTTATTAAGTTATATATATATATATATATATATATATATATATATATATATATATATATATATATATATATAATTGTTTCACAAACATCCCCGGCGGGGATGTTCCTATTTTATATCAACTTGTTGCTAAATAGTAGGAGAAGATGCTATAAATGTCAAGTCCATCTGAATATTTTCCTATCTGTAACAAATTTGTAGCTGAAAACAAGGGTAAACGAAATGAATGCTCAAACTTTGGTTAAGTGGTATTAAATGCTATTTGTTTTGTATATCACGGTGCTCTTGAACCATCTTTAATTGAAAGAAGCTTAAACCTGGGTTCATATTTGGTTCATAGATGAGAAAAATCAAAAAAAAACAAAAAAAAAATCTTGTAGAGAATTTTCAATTCGTCCGTCTGTCTGGCTCGAACAGATAAACATATTTTGCCACATTTTGGATCTGGCAATATTTCGATCCAACACAAAGAAAACAATTTTAGCCAAGACAATAATAAAGAACTCTCTAGTACATCGCAAAAGCATTGGAACGCTCCTTCAGGCAGTTATGGCCTCGAGAAGGTGCACATTTTTCGGAAAATATCGATAAATGACACTGTGCTACAAAATGGGACTCAAATTCAGTGGGTAGAAAATCCCTTTTGGAGATGAATGCCCTTGGTGAGTGTACTAAGAACCTAAAAGGAAATTTTCATTATAGGTCAAGTTTCCGAGATATCGCTTGATTAATGGTTTAATTTTGGCCCCTTATTTGCGAGAAAATAGCTTTATATCTCCGTTAAGCGTTATTGTAGCTTCATTTTGAGATTACATGTCTTCAGTCGAATCGAGTGGTGAATCTTTTTGTAGAATATTTCATCCTTCTAACTCAATTCCTTCCATGTCCTTTTCGTCCTTTATTTTTTGAACCGTGGTAAAAGTACCACAAGATGAGATTTTACAGTATCCAAATATTCTACAAAAATGTTGTTCAGAAGATTTTATGTACGGGTCTCATTGATGACCAATCGACATTTCCCCGTTTTCATGGTCCTTTTTGACATTTACCCGTATTTTGTTGAGAAAACTGTGTTTTGTTTTTATGTATATTCGTTATTGGTCTATGGTGCATCTGAAATACTTACCATAAATAGCTCTTGTAATGACGAACACGTTAATAACAAAATTTATTGAAGGATAGATCCGGGTATCTAAATTTTTGAACCGGATATTCTGATATCAAAACCGATTTTGGGACCGGTTTTAAGTAACCGATTATTCGTATATGTATATCATTGGAAAGCTAATAAAATGGTCAATCAAATGGCAGCAAGTAGCTGATTACAACTTTCTTGGTTCCGATGCTAGAACAAAAAAAAAACGCTTTCTTAAAGCGATTTTGATGTAAAATATCACTAAATATATAATAAATGTCAAAAAGGACCATGAAAACGGGGAAATGTCGATTGGTCATCAATGAGACCCGTACATAAAATCTTCTGAACAACATTTTTGTAGAATATTTGGATACTGTAAAATCTCATCTTGTGGTACTTTTACCACGGTTCAAAAAATAAAGGACGAAAAGAACATGGAAGGAATTGAGTTAGAAGGATGAAATATTCTACAAAAAGATTCACCATTCGATTTGACTGAAGACATGTAATCTCAAAATGAAGCTACAATAACGCTTAACAGAGATATAATGCTATTTTCTCGCAAATAAGGGGCCAAAATTAAACCATTAATCAAGCGATATCTCGGAAACTTGACATATGGTGAAAATTTCCTTTTGGGTTCTTAGTACACTTACCAAGGGCTTTCATCTCCAAAAGGGATTTTCCATCCACTGAATTTGAGTCCCATTTTGTAGCACAGTGTCATTTATCGATATTTTCCGAAAAATGTGCACCTTCTCGAGGCCATAACTGCCTGAAGGAGCGTTCCAATGCTTTTGCGATGTACTAGAGAGTTCTTTATTATTGTCTTGGCTACAATTGTTGTCTTTGTGTTGGATCGAAAATATAAGTGGTTTGGTTGTTATATGCCAAAATATCAGAAAATCCTTGAAAAAAAACTTCAAGTCAAAATCCGGGGGCTCGATTTTCACCGTAGACATATGGTCTGGTTGACTTTTTTGCTCAGTACAATCCCAAGAATCAGAAACTCCAGGCGCCCGATAACACTTTTTTCCTTCCATACAAATCGCCCCGGCCTAATAAGCACGTATTCGTAACGCCAACAATCCTGAAGTTGTATACCCCAAATGTTTCGATATTATTGTCGAAAAGTTTATACGTCCAAAAAATTCTACAATTTATAAAAAAAATTGGCTATGTAGCCCGTATTCGATTAGTCTATATATAAAAGTCTCAACTCACGCAGCTGAGAGTATATCTCTGTCGGCAATCCCGACTATTACTTTTTACTAGATTTCCAGAAAACAAAAGTTATGAATTTTCATAAGTTTGCCTCCGCTGTGCAGACAGAAATGATTGGTCTTTGAAAAGTACGACTAGATGTTTATGGACTCGATGACCTTAGAGTCCATAAACATTTATTCGTACAATAAAGATAGAAATAAGCGGGAACAAAAACCATTGATGTATCAGATGGAGTTTTTCGACTTAACCTATTTTTTCAGGATTTAGCTAAAAAGTTGCCGAGCTTTTTTTAGAGATATTTTTCGACCATGTTTTTTTGTAGTCTCAAACAGTACTGCGAGTTGGATTCGGAGTATATGAGTCGTAGAATGCATCGCCCGGCTCCTGATATTTTTTTCTTTCTTTAATGTATTCTTCTGAATTTTTAGTTGGCTTTCAAGAACTCTATCACTTCTGGTAAAATAGTAAAGTGTTGGTGTTTTTATGAAATTAAAGAACAATGCCAACCTTTTTCCACTAATAAATTAGTTGTTTTAAAATAATTAAACAACAACAATGGGATTAAGCCAGACTATTTTGAAAAAAAAAAAACGAAATTAAAGAATATTATTTTCTTACAATAATACAAAACTTTTTTAAGGGGGCTGAAGTTAGTGTGTGATATATGTACTTTAAAGAAGAAAAGACGTTATGTTCGGGTCGAACTGTTTAAATACTCCAAACACTGTATGTATATATCTATTCGACATATTCGCGAATGCAATCTCTGTGTTCGAACGTGGATCTATTTGCACCACTTTTGGAAAGAAGTTTTCCCACCAAAATGATTTAAAAATCCATATTACTGACGATATGTTTAAAAACTATTCTAATAACCTCGAAATATAGAAAATCTTTCGAAAGCTATTCGTTGCGGAATTTAAAACCCAAAGTACCAAATAAGAGCGAACATAGTTGAAAATTCTGGGATACACCAAACCGTAAATCTATATGGGTAATATTTATTTGAAAGATTTTTTAGTTATTGCTTCAATTCTGTTGGATTATTTGGTTAAAAACTTTTGTATGGGACTATACCGAACGTGGTCTGATATGGTTCATTTTCAGTTCCAGTTCCAAATTTCAGTCTTGTATCTAATATATTTTGATCTCTCTCTCTATTGAATGTATGTACATTGTGTCAATATTGAATGTACATAAGGGCGAAACCTATAGCTCTGCGTGTTGCGTGTGCGTTCAAAAATACAGAAACAAAATGCATGTATTTCAAATTGAAAACAACAACGAATACATGTATTTTGTTTTTGTATTTTTGAACGCACACGCAACACACAGAGCTATAGGTTTCGCCTTAAAATCAACTAAAAACCCTTTGAAATAGCTTTACGTAACGATCAACAAAATTTTTAATTTTCATGATTTTGGTCGATTTTTGGTCATTTATTTAAGAAATATTCAATTGACTATTAAAATGACGCATTTTATTTAAACCAGCTTAGTGTAAATGCGTTTATAAATAATTTATTTTACGATTTCGTTCACGCCAGTTTACAGCATATTACCACACAAATAAAATCTTCACATATTTTAGGGCGTTTGTGAACTTGTGAAAGCGGAATATTGAATAACGACAAACAGCTGTTAGTCCCAAATAACAAAAACAAAGTAAGAATGCATGGTCAAAAGGGAAAATGCAATAACTTAAACGTAAACAAACATAAATCATATGATGGATACGCTATTAAAATGATCGCAAATGCTACTTCTGTGTTTCATATGTAACTGAAATAAAGTTGTACACTTCCGCTCATCTGAATACGTTAGATTTATATATTAGTATGTAAAGGCCGTGACAGAATCAATCGTCGCTTGCTTTTCTTGCTTCTCAAATGCCAAATTCCGCCGGTCTTGCCCCATATAATTTGACATTTGAAATTCTCATTAATCAAAAAAATAAAAAATTAATATTATTTATACATATTTATATTGCTCTTATTATAAATGCTGTATTTCTTTTGGAGTAGTTTAAAATCCTTTCCATTCTTGGAGTATCAAAATTCAATTAATCAAAATGTTTTTTATTTAAATTTTTTTATTTTATAATTACTGCCCCCTTTTTTATACATAGTAATTATTTGTTTTTTTTTTTTTTTTTTGAGTAGTTCTAATATCCCTCCCTTGTTATATTTAAGCTATTTTATATAATATTAAATTGAACATTATACTGTAGTATACAGCCTTAAGGTCGAAAGACTGGGCATATGAAAATTGAAATAAATAAATAAATAAATCAAGCAACGAGCTGAAGGCCAGAACAGAATCAATCGTCGCTTGCTTTGCTTGCTTCCCCAAATGTCAAATTATAAAGGAATGCCAGAGCCTCTTTGCAAATCCGCCTAAGTTCTCCTTTAGGAGGCTCTGGCATTCCTTTATAATTTGACATTTGGATAGCAAGCAAAGCAAGCGACGATTGATTCTGTTCTGGCCTTAAGAACCTCTCCTATCGTGTTAGGATTATGACTTTTTTGTCAATGTTTCATGGTCTTTCAAATTAAAAAAAAATTAACAATTTTAGAAATAATAGATACTTCCATGTTGTTTCTGACAGATGTAGCAATATTTTCGTAACGTATAGAACAGGTTGGAATCTAATAAAATTTAAACAAATAAATAGAACTAAGAAATAAATTCTTTTGTGGGTGTTTATATGGGTAAATAAAATTGAATTTTGAAATCAAAATTTTGTTTTCAGTCGGTTTAACCACGCGGACTAAACATTTTATATGTCAAATCGGCCGTTGGATTTGCTTGTGAGAAAAAGTTAACGAAGAATGCTTTCAAAGCTCTCAAATACCAAAAATTATGCAGTCGAAATATATGAGAGATTTACCAAAATATGGACCAAGATGGGTCGTATCCAAAAAAGGTAATGGTCAGTTAAAATTTGATAAAATACTGCGTTTTCGCATATAATTGGATGATTTTAGTTTCTGTAGTTTATACGCACATATTGGGTAAATACCTGGGCATTTACCCATTTGCACCCAATTTACCCATTTTAATTGGTATTTAGCATTTGGGCATTTACCCATTTCCCATCTCTATCTATATGATATTTATACCCTCAGCATTTATGCCAACGAGGGTATATACACTTCCATACGGGCAAAGTGTGCCTCATTGAAATAATGGTTTTACACCACAAGAATGTTTGGACAAAAACGGTTTCAGACAATTTGGAGTTAATTGAGCCATGTCCGTCCGTCTGACTGTCTGTCTGGAGCGATAACTCTCGACCGGATCAACCGATTTAGTTCAAAATTTTGTCTTCGTCATATTTTGTCCAAACTTGTTTAAAGTTTTAAGTTTTTTAAGATGGGTTAGATCGGTCCACTACTTCCGGTACCTCCCCTACAAAAGTTCGATAATATTTGGATAATGTGGGCGAACGATAACTCCTGAAGCGAGTAACTGATTTGGTCCTTTCTTTGCACATCGTAAAATTTCTACCAGGTTCCAATATGGAATCAATCGGTCCACTCCTTCGGGTACCTCCCAAGTTCAGGAAGTTCAGTTCGGAAAAGTTCAGTTTGATTTTTGTTGTAATACCTGTACTCACTGCCCCCCATACGTGCTTCTTGGCATACTGGTCTAAAATTATACAATGACCCACAGAAATTACTAGTGGAAGCGATATCTACCGAAAAGATATGACTCCCAGAATAGACTATGTCGGTCCATTCCTTAAAGTTCCTCCTCCGCAACGCTTTTGAACTTTAAGCCACATTTTTGCCGGCAAGTTTAAATATTCACAAAAGAGCAACAAAATTATTAAAAGGCCCTAAATCGATCTGTCCGTAGATGAATGTTTCAATTAACAGAGGCTGAGGGTATATCTCTGTCGGTAAAGACGGCTAATACGTTTTTACTTGTTTTACAACAATTTATTATACCCTACACCACTATGTGGTAAGGGGTATTATGTGTTAGTGCATTTGTATGTAACATACAAAAGGAAGCGAGATAGACCCATAGTTCCTTCTAGGGATATACATAGAATCACTTTCTGATCTTAGCCGCATTTGTTGCCCAAACCAGCTGAAATTTTACATTTGAGGTTCCCAATGGCCGCGAAATTGCTCCTCTAAAAATTGTCAAGATAGGTCCACGGTTCGGTATAGTCCCCATATAACGATACCTCCTGATTTAAGGTATTTTATGGATCTTAGCCATATTTTTTGCCCAAACTAGCTGAAATTTTACATTTGAGGTTCTCAATGGCCGTGAAATTGCTCCACTAAAAATTGTCAAGATAGGTCCACGGTTCGGTATAGTCCCCATATAACGATACCTCCCGATTTAAGGTATTAAGGCTAGCTGAAATTTTACATATGTGGTTTCCAGTGGCCACGAAATTTCGCCACTTAAAATTGTTAAGATAGGTTCATGTTTTTTTGTAGCCCCCATATAACGGTACCTCCCGATTTTAGGTATTTTAACGATTTTCCCCAAATATATATATATATATATATATGTTCTACCCCAACTATGAATAAGACTTGGCGTGGCGTTGGAGCTAAGTACTTTCATCATTAAGCTAAGCATTTGCGTATTGGGATGTATACTAATTATTCCATTTTTACATATTTCGACTGGTGTAGGGTATTACATAGTCGGCCCCGCCCGACTTTGGTCTTTTCCTACTGGTTTTGTTTTGTAGTTGTTACAAAAACAACAACGATAAAAGTTACAGAATAGGCCTCTTGGTCTTAAATAAATTTGAAATTTTCTCCTTTTTTCTGTGCGCAGTTTCACATTTCTCGTGATCAGAGATCCGAAACTTCTATTTTACCAAGCGGAATAAATAAAAGAACAAATTACTTCTCAATCTCGTTGATTTTTCACAAAATATTTTTATTACTTTCACATTTGATTTCGTATAAAATTCTAAGGCACATAAGTGTCTTTTTTCCATAGTCAGATCAAGTTCAAAGATGGGCTATATCTGACCACTTTTTGGTATAGCCCCCATATAACGGTACCTCCCGATTTTCGGTATTTTGGGGATTTTAGCTACATTTTCTGACCGAACTACCTGTAATTTCAAGTTTAGAGTTCCCAGTGGTCACAAAAACTTGTCTCACATAGGTCTAAGTTTTGTTATAGCCTCCAAATATAACGGTAATTGCCGATTTTCGGTATTTTGAGGATTTTAGCTAAAATTTTTGACCGAACTACCTGTAATTTCACAGTTGAGTCTCCTAGTAATCACATACCATCTCCACCAAAAACTGTCTACATAGGTCCATGTTTTGGTAAAGCCTCCATATAACGGTGCATCACCATTTGCTGTATTTTTGACCGAACTCTCTGTAATTTGAAAAACTGTCCACATAGGTTCATGTTTTGGTAGAACCCCCATATAACGGTACCTCCAGGTTTTCGTTTTTATACCCTCAGCCTTTAGGCTAAGGAGGGTATATGAGGAAAAGTCAAAATTTTTTAGTTTCCATGAAGCCAAGGTTTGCACTATTATAATACGCGAACTATTGTAGTTTACCAGTAACTATGACTATTGCTGGATTAATTTAGATGTTTTTGTACAAAGCTCAAAAATTTAGCAAAAAAAATAAATTTACGTGGTAGTTACGACCGCGTAAAGGAAAAAACATAGGTAAAAACACGTTGAATCTAAACAGGTTTTTTACATTGCTATTCGATTTCTGATTAAACCATTCAAATGACGGACATCTGTCCAAAGTAAAAGTTGGAGAATACAAAATGAAGATTACACTTCTAATGTATCACTTTCCAAAATTTCCACTGCATCCACCTTTTATGGATGCTGACATTTTGAAGCCGGATTTCAGGTGTTTTTTGTATTTTTTATGTAACTGGGACGCACATTCGGATATTTCGAAAAACCAATTATAGGATTAAAGAACTCGCGATTTCGCATAATCTGATATGTATATTGAGTATGTAGCCCACACAGCAGCAGAGTAATCTACTGCCAAAGGCCAAAATTTAGTGCGATATTTTTTCTAAAAAACCTATTTTTTGGGTACAGTATTTACAATATCGTTTTGAGTGTGCTGGTACCCCGCGATATTTTAGTTTTTCGAGTTTCCGGATCATATGAATCACAGATCGTAAAAATCCATCTACTAGAACGGCAGAAATGGCTACTGCAAAAATTGAAAAATTTGCGAAAAATGTTTTTGAAAATATCGCGGATTAAATCGCGTTTTCTGTGGATCGTTTCCTTTTCAATGAAGAAACTGACACATCACTCGAGTTTTTGCGAAAACAGTGGTTTAAAAAATTTAGTGCCATGGGAGCTTTATCCGATTTATCCCAAAAATAGTGTGTGATTCTACATCCACGGTTCTTGGTGGATTTTATCGAAATAGGTTTATATCGATGTATTTTTTCATGGATGATAGTGAAATCGGATGCGCATAAAAAGTGTATGCACCTTGTGCAAATTATAAGCGTTATACAGTTTGTTGCACACTAAACTGCAGATGATGCTACATCTTAGCGGCCAAAGTAAATCCTAGCAAATGTGTACAAATTAAAAGAGAAGAATTCGCTGTATTGTTAAACCGCATGCGCATCAAGTGATTTTGAGGATTTCGTGATTTACACGCATTTCAAAAAGAACATTACTCGATACAGTTTTATTTCAAGAGTATACCCCATTAAAAGGAACCCAACATTTATTTGAACGATACCCATATCTTCCGCTAGATGTTAGTGTGTATTCGAGAAGTGATTAGAATAAAAAAATTCGATTTTTTGCGTGAAATTTCTCTAAAATAGAAGAATAACTCCGACAAATTTTTCCTGCATTTTTTCAACTAACTCACAAAATAAATTTTAATAAATATTTTCTCTTAGAAAAATTTTATAAATTTCCTCAATATATCTTTTTGTTTTTGCTATAATATGCAAACCATTAAACGGATTTGTATAGTTTTGGTTTCATTTGAATCATCGCGATGTTTAGATTACGTACATATTTTTAGGATGCGTAAACAGCTTGAATTTTATTAAAACAAGTTGCAAAGTACCAATTTTTTTAACTCTTTCTCAATTTCCGCGAAAACTTAAAACTTTTTCACTAATGTTATGGGGCCTCAGTAATCATATATTACGTAGGGAGCCCCTAATTAAGAGAGTTTCTCAATATAATGATTAGAGTCTTTTAAAGATTTTTTTCTTTTTATCAGAATTGAAACCGCCATAACTTTTGCGCGCAACAACCAAAATTAGTATCTCGAACAGATTTAAGAATGGGATTTTTTTCCCAATCTATGTACCAAAAATCTTTCATGTATCTTAAAAAAAATTTTTTAATTTTTTTTCTATGGAAAACCAAAAAATTTTGTCTTTTCTTCATATACACTTTGAAACGATGAAAATGTGCCTCACCGAAATAATGGTTTTAGACCCCAAGTATGTTTGGACGAAATGTGTTTCAGACAATTTGGAGTCGATCTAGCCATGTCCGTCCGTCTGTTTGTCTGTCTGTCTGTCTGTCCTGCTGGCTGGAGCGCACGATAACTCTCGAACGGATGAACCGATTCGGTTCAAATTTTGGCTTTTGGCGTGTAATATTTTGTCCAAACTTAGTTTAAGTTCGAAGATGAGCTACATCGGTCCACTCCTTCCGGTACCTCCCCCACAAAAGTTCGAAAATGGTCGGAAAGCTTGTGCGCACGATAACTCTTGAAGGGAGTGACCGATTTGGCCCATACTTTGTATAGCGTAAACTTTCTACCAGAGTAATATGAGGTTTCAATATGGTCTCAATAGGTCCACCCCTTCGGGTACCTCCCACACAAAATTTCGGAAAAGTTCAGTTTAGGCCATCTCTCGAATCGCTTTGATTTTTGTTTTAGCAACTTGTATTCACTGCCGACGGTACAAGTTTCATCAGGGGCAAGTTCATACTTCCTGGGAAAATAGCATGAAAGTTGCAAAAAACCCCTATGACACCGTGTGAAGTGTTTGGAGCGCAAGATAGCTCTCGAACGGATCTGCCGATTTGGTCCAAAATATGGCCTTAGTAATATTTTGTCCAAACAGAGTTTAAGTTTGAATATAAGCCATATCGGTCCACTCCTTCAGGTACCTCCCCACAAAAGTTCAAAAATGTTCGGAAAAAGTGTTCGTACGGTAACTCTTGAAGGGAGTGGCCGAATTGGTCTATACTTTACACATCCTAATATCAGGAAAAATGTCTAAAATTGTCTTTTTCATTTCAAAAAAATCAAAAAAAAATTTTGATACGACATCAATGATTTTTGGCACATAGATTAAGAAAAAAATCAGCATTCCAAATCTGGTTTCGTTACTAACTTTGATCGTTGCGCGCAAAAGATATGACTGTTTTAATTATGATAATTAGAAAAAATTCTAAAAAAATCGCGGCTTAATATTGTTAGCTGTTATATCCTATTATCGTGAACTGAATTCGTAACCTTTGCGATGATGCAAAAAAATAATCGCAAAGTCTCAATGGATTCGCGAAAAATCAAATTTGTTAAATAATTTCACGTATTTACAAACATATTTTTGAAACAATATCGCTCATACTTACGAAAAATATATAAAAAAATTATAACAGCATCCAGACATTTTGAGGAGTAAAATGAAACCTAAGTTGTGAAGGTTGGAGCTATAGTATTCAAGTTATTTGCAAAAATACGAAGAAAATATTACGAAAAAATTAAAATCATATTATTCTAATTTTATTTTTTTATGGTTTTCTAGGAAAAGTCGGAGAAAAAATGTTTGAGTTCTTCGGCATTTTCGTCAAAATTTCACGCAATAATGATGATATTTCGTTGTAACAAATTTTTTGCTTATAGTTTTCATATTGGATAATATTATTAGAACCTTATATCAAATCACAAGGAATTCCAATGGTGGCATAACGTTAAAATAATGTTATATTGAATATTACAACATTTGAGATGCATATAAACCGCGCAATTGTGAAAATGACATGATGCGCATCCGATTTTCCAACACAGCGAATCAATCCCTTTTATTTGATGTACAGTTTGTCAAATTCTATTTGGCGACCACGATGTAGCATCTGCTGCATATTAGGGTGCAAAACACAGTAAAATGGTCATAATTTCCGCGAAGTTCATTTACATTTTATGCGCATCCGATTTCAATAATCACCATTAAAAATACATCATTCTATGCCGTTTCAATGCGATCCATCAAGAACCGTGGATGTAGCATCGCACTCAATTTTTAGAAAAAATCTATTATATCTCTGGATTTACGAGAGTTTTTAAATATCTGTTTTCGCGCAGTTTAAACACGCGTATCGATCTATTTATTTGAGTAGAAGTGACACATCCAAAACGCGTTTTAATATGCGATATTTTCAAAATAATTTTTTGCAAATTTTCAACATTTGAGGGGTATCATATCCGCCGATCTAGTGGGTGGATTTTTACGCGTCGTGGCTTGTTAGATTCAGAACGCAAAAAAACTAAATTTACGCGGGTTTCCACGGAAATCGATTGACGTTTGTAAATTTTAAACCAAAAAAATAGGTTTTTGAGAAAAATTTACGCACAAAAATTTCGTGTTTGGGCGCAGATTACTGTGATCCTGTGTGGGCTACACCCTCATGTTATACATTAAAAAATGCGAAATCGTGAGTACTATAATCAAATAATAAGCTTTTAGTGAAATCCAGCTGCGCGTCCCGATTAGAACAAAAATTGAAAAAACCCCATTTTTCTGGTTTCAAAATGTCAGCATCCGTTTGAGGTAGATATAGTGGATATATTAAAAAATCATACTTTAGAATCTTCAACTCTGAAGTGTACTCTTTAACTTCTCCTTTGAGTTTTAAGCTCTACATTGTGTTGTAAAACCACTAATTGGAAAATAACATAATGAAACTCGTTTTTTTCAACGATTTTTTCCGATTTTTTTACATTAGTACGATCACAGCTTCCGCTCAAAATATTATTTTAAGAAACCCCTCGGTGAATCGGGCTAAAACAGTTTATTTTACCGAAATGCGGTCAAAAGTTATGGTATAGTAAAACTGATCGCGAGTTACAATACCTCATACCTCAGTTTCAACATAAGTTAAATTTCTACAAAAAGCTTGATATATCTACCACTGCATCCGGTACCTCCCACACAAAATTTGGGAGGGATATGGAATCACTTTGATTTTTGTTAAAGCAACTTGCATTCGCTGCCTCAATTACGATGGTAAAAGTTTTTTTAGGGGCAAGTCCATACTTCTTGGGCAAACAGCCGGAAGAATGTAAAAACCCTCTATGGCACCATATGTTGTGGCTGAATATCCACTTCCATAACGGTCAATGACGATCCATTTCTTTTAGTATCTCCTCCGCAAAACTTTTGATATTTAATCCTAATCAACATTTTTGTCGGTTCAAACGCCCAAAATTTTTAAAACCCCCTAAATACATACGTATTTTGGGAAACAATTGTTTCAATATACACAGGCTGAGGGTATATCTCTGTCGGCAAAGCCGACTGATACTTTTTTACTTGTTTATTTTATCTACAATTTTTGACTCAAATATCTGCAATTCGACATTTGAGGTTCCCAGTGATCACAAAACTTCTCCATCAAAAACAAACAAACAGGTCCACACTTTGATATATGGCCATATGTGGTTCCCCACCGATTGAATTAATTTTTGTATGTTTTTTTACCTTATTTAGGTATCAGTGATCACAAAATATCTCCGCCTAACATTGTGGACAGGAAAGAAAATAATTATTCCGTTTTAGTTTAGAATATTTTATGGTGGAGGGTATAAAAAGCTCGACCCGGCGGAACTTAAATTTTTTTTACTTGTTACGTTTGGTTTGGGGAATGTTGTTCATATAAACATTCTTATAAACATATTTAATCGACTTCATTTTCCGCCGAGCATGACACTCTTGACTATCTGCAGAGTGTTTCCAGTTCGTTATTGCCTGGAGTATTAATTGACATATGATATAAAGCGACAACATATGACAAGTTCTGTAAATGCACTTGCTGCACATCTCAACTTTGTATTTACACAATTCATTATCTGAGTTCGTTGTTGTTTTTGTAATTGTATCTTTAAATAAAAAAAAAACTATTAAAAATACCAACAGGTTCTGCTGATAACAAACAACTAGTCGGTTAACAACTGGAGTAGAATTTTTGTTGTGGAAGTGACAAGAGGTGGCGGCATCAGGCCTCCTAAAAAAAGAATTTCTGAGCATTTCAATTTAAATCTTGTTATCATAAAAAAATATTTGAGGCGCACAATTCGTTCAATCACCTGAAAGACCAGCTAAATAGCACAGCACCATCTGCATACATTAATGTTAAATCGTAAACAGAATCATTAGACCAGACTTGAAAATCCGGATCGAGATATTTTCCTATTTGAATAAATTACCCACATACACGCTCTCATATAGCTGTATATTCTGCATTTGATCTGTTTTTCTTTTTGAATAAAAACAAAAAACAAGAAAAGATTAACATGAAGTTTATGGCAAATAGATTATTCATATCTCAGTTGGGAGGTGTGCTCCAAACAACAAACAAGTTCATTACGAAAAATTCATTCAGTCAATCAAACACTTTCAACATGTCCACAACTAATACCGCTCTTTCTTCTACCGCTTCTTCTCCTTCTTCTGGTGGCGATGAAAAGCCAATACTGTATTCGTATTGGCGCAGTTCTTGCTCATGGCGTGTACGCATAGCTCTCAATCTCAAGGAGATTCCCTATGACATCAAGCCCATTAGTTTGATCAAGTCGGGTGGAGAACAACACTGCAATGAATATCGTGAGGTTAATCCCATGGAACAGGTGCCAGCTTTGCAAATTGGTAAGTATTTCCTATCATTCGTTTTTCTGGATTTCCATTTTAAATTGTTTTTTTTAAATCTTCCAGATGGCCACACTTTAATCGAATCCCTGGCCATTATGCATTATTTGGAAGAGACACGCCCTCAACGTCCTCTACTGCCACAAGATGTCCACAAACGTGCCAAAGTCCGTGAAATTTGTGAAATCATTTGCTCCGGCATCCAGCCTTTGCAAAATCTCATCGTCTTGATCCACGTTGGTGAGGAGAAGAAGAAGGAATGGGCCCAACACTGGATTACACGTGGTTTCCGTGCCGTTGAGAAAGTTCTCTCCACTTCGGCTGGTAAATATTGTGTTGGCGATGAAATCTCAATGGCCGATTGTTGCTTGGTACCACAGGTGTTCAATGCTCGCAGGTAAATATTCTAGCGATTTTTTTCCAAATAATATTTAATATTATGCAAAATAATACGGTTGATAGACCGGTTTCCTGCTTCCTCATAAGTTATATAATATTGATGGAATCTTTTATATGGGGCACAGAGAGATTTCAAATTCCGCAACACATCATACAGAGAACATATTTGAAACGAGCGAGGGATAATTATTAATCACATGGATACAATTTTCATACAATTTTTTTGACCCTCACCCTTAGCCCCACGAGGGTATATACACTAGGGTTATGACTATTCGACATGTTTTCTCAAAAATGATTTCCTGTAGCACGGTGGAATGAACTTTTGCATATTAATCACCAAAATAAGGGTTATTACATTGAAATGTATAAAAAGTTCACGCACAAATCGATTAAAAAACAAGTAAAAAAGTATCAGTCGGCTTTGCCGACAGAGATATACCCTCAGCCTGTGTATATTGAAACAATTTTTTCCCAAAACACGTATGTATTTAGGGGGTTTTAAATATTTTGGGCGTTTGAACCGACAAAAATGTTGATTAGGATTAAAGGTTTACGGAGGAGATACTAAAAGAAATGGATCGACATTGACCATTATGGAAGTGGACAAATATAGTCCATATTTGAACCTGATCTATATCTGGATATATTAGGATGTGTAAAGTATAGACCAATTCGGCCAAAACCTTCATGAGTTACCGCACGAAAAAATTTTCCGAAAATTTTTGAACTTTTGTGGGGGAGGTACCTGAAGTAGTGGGCCGATATGGCTTATCTTCAAACTTAAGCTGTGTTTGGACAAAATATTGCTAAGTCCAAATTTTGGACCGAATCGGCGGATCCGTTCGAGAGTTATCTTGCGCTCCAACCACCTCACACGGTGTCATAGGGGTTTTTTGCAACTTTCAGGCTATTTCCTCAGGAAGTATGGGCTTGCCCCTGATGAAACTTGTACCGTCGTATGGGGGGCAATGAATACAAGTTGCTAAAACAAAAATCAAAGCGATTCGAGAGATGGCCCTAAACTGAACTTTTCCGAAATTTTGTGTGGGAGATACCCGAAGGAGTGGACCGATTACGTCCATATTGAAACCATGTCTAAGCCTGGTACACTTTTCAGGATGTGCAAAGTATGGACCAAATCGGTTACTCCCTTCAAGAGTTATCGTGCGCACAAATTTTCCGAACTTTTTCGAACTTTTGTGTGGGAGGTACCGGAAGTAGTGGACCGATATAACCCATCTTCGAACTTAAACTAAGTTTGGGCAAAATATTACGAAAGCCGAAATTTTAACCGAATCGGTTCATCCGTTCGAGAGTTATCATGCCCTCCAGCCAGCCAGACAGGCAGACAGACAGACAGACGGACGGACATTGCTCAATCGACTCCAAATTGTCTGAAACACATTTCGTCCAAACATACTTGGGGTCTAAAACTATTATTTCGATGAGGCACATTTTGCCCGTATGAAAGTGTATATCAGGAATATTGTCAATTATTTCATATTCCATTTCAGAAAAAAAGGATAATTTTTTTTCGCGCTACATCAACGATTTTTGATATGTAGGTTAAGAAAAAAATTCCCAGTAAGAATCTGGTCGCGAGCCAATTTTTGGTTGTTGCGGACAAAAGATATGGCGCTTTTATTTCGCTTTTTAAGAAAGAAAATATTATAAAAACGCTAATTATTTTAATGAGCACAATTGTTACAAAAAAGTTCCCTCGAAGTGACTTCAGCGAGTAGATTGCATAATACCTGCAAAATGTTACACAGAATTCGCGGAATGTACATAAAATTGACAAATTATTGAATATAAGTGCATTTTTTCAAAATTAAGGCCCATTTAGTGGTCATAAAATTACATAAAAATTTGTTGTTGATCAAAACTTTACGACGAATCAAATGAGACTACAATCATACAGATTGGTGTTATAGTTTCGATGTTACAGCTAAAATAAGCACATATTTTGGTAAAAAAAATAATTTTTTGTTTGAAAAAATATTTTTTCATTTGGCTTAAATCTCCCAACAAAATAGACGGATTTTGCTTTATTGACATTCATATTACAGCTTTCCCATTAGAGAAGGTAATTGGGTTGATGAGGATATATCTTAAAGCTTCTGAAATGGAAATAGAGGTCAAATAACCAATTTAAATTTATATGCATTTTAAAATACGTGTAAATCGCGTAATTATCAAAATCATTTTGTCCGCATGTGATTTTCATGTACAGCAAGGCCATATCTATTAAGTTGTATATATTTTTCGAAATATAATTTGGACTCTAAGATGTAGCATCGGCTGCATCTTAGCATTAAAAAACCTATAAAATATCGCTAATTTGCGCAAAGTACATACAATTTTCGTCCGCATCCGATTTCAGTGTTCACCATGAAAATCTACATCGATATATAAATGTTTAAAGGCGATCAATCAAGAACCGTGGATGTAGCATCACACATTAATTTTTGGGATAAAATTAATGTAGCTTCCTTATCAGTGAAGTTTTCAAATCTCTGTTTCCGGTAAAACGAAGATGCTGCACTAGTTTCTTCATTGCAGTGGGAACGATCCGCAGAAAACGCGATAAAATACGCGATATTTTCAAAAACAATTTTAGCTGATTTTTCTACTTTGGAATTTCTCGTAACTCGCGTTTTAGTAGATGGATTTTCACGAGGAATGATTTATTGGATCCGGAACGTAAAAAACTAAAATGTGCAATGGAGTACGAGCTATTCTAGAGACAATTGCAAATATTAGACCCGAAAAATATGATTTTTAGAAAAAGGTTCGCACAAAATTTCCGCATTTGGATGCAGATTTCTATGAAGCTGTGCAGACTACATTCACAATATACGTATCAAAAAACTCAGAATCGCATGTACTACAATCCTATATATGATTTTTTGAAAAACCTGTTTGCGGAATGAAATTAGAAGAAAATTTCAAAAAACACTGTAAATCAGGCTTCAAAATGTCAGCATCATTTAATGGTAGAAGCAGTTCAAATTTTGAAAAGTAATACATAAGTGAGATGGTCCTTATTTAGTTTGCTTCTATTTTTACTTTGACAGGGAAATCGAGAGAAGTGTGGTTTACTCACAAATCGAGAGAAAACAAAAAAAGACATGGTGGCTTCAACCCATTTTTACCCATTTTTTAACATAAATATAGCCACAGCTTCCACGCATATTATCTTTTAAGGCCAATATTTTTTGCCACGTCCAAAAACATTTCATTTTATCCAAAAATACTTAATTTGTATAATATACAATCCCAAGTCGCGTGTTCTAAAAGGGTAAACCTTGGCTTCAACTATGTTAAATTTTCAAAAATATTGGTGATATACCCTCGTTAGCATAAATGTTGAGGGTATAAAAATATTTTTTTGAAAAAACGTGTGAAGTGAAAAAAATGCTCAAAAATTATTTTTCGTTGCACGAAAGAATAAACTTAAGCCTACTATAACTAAGGCCCATACCTATATACGTCCATATACCCAGGGCGTGTGTAGTGAACAAAGTAGAACACATGTATTCTTATGAGAACTGCCGAAATACGTCAAGCGTATACTTTTTGTAAGTTGAAAACATATAACTTTGACAGAACGTTATTGTTTTATGTATGTGTGAATTGCAAAAGAAAATTATTTGTTTTACGAATGAAAACATTTAAGTAAGTTTGTTTTTTAAATGTGATTTTGGACTCAAAGTATTTTGGTATTACGGGCGCTCAGAGAGCGTTGTTGTGGTAGGTTGGTGAATAATTTTTGTACGTCGCACTGAGAGTTAGGTATAGCTGTAAAATAACATTTATTCCATTCAAATATTGAAAAAGGTCATGCAAAAACAACTTTGAACAAAATTTGAATTTTTATACCATCAGCATTTTTGCTAACGAGGGTATATACATTGAGATTCAAAAATATTCGTTTTTATACCCTCAGCCTTTAGGCTAAGGAGGGTATATACTTTGATACGATGAAAATGTGCCTCTTCGAAATAATGGTTTTAGACCCCAAGTATGTTTGGACGAAACACATACAATTTGTAGTCGTTCTAGCCATGTCCGTCCGTCTGTCTGTCCTGCTGGCTGGAGCGCACGATAACTCTCGAACGGATGAACCGATTCAAATTTTGGCTTTAGTAATATTTTGCCCAAACCTAGTTTAAGTTCAATATCGGTCCACTCCTTCCTGTACCTCCCCCCCAAAAGTTCGAAAATGTTCGGAAAGTTTGTGCGCACGATAACTCTTGAAGGGAGTTACCGATTTGGTCCATACTTTGTCTAGCGTAAACATTCTACCAGAGCAATATGAGGTTCCAATATGGTCTCAATAGGTCCACTCCTTCGGGTACCTCCCACACAAAATTTCGGAAATGTTTCGTTTAGGGTCATCTCTCGAATCGCTTTGATTTTTGTTTTAGCAACTTGTATTCACTGCCCTCCATACGACGGTACAAATTTCATCATGGGCAAGTCCATACTTCCTGAGAAATAGCATGAATAGCATGAAAAAAACCCTATGACACCCTGTGAGGTGGTTGGAGCGCAAGATAACTCTCGAACGGATCTGCCGATTCGGTCCAAATTGGGTCTTAGTAATATTTTGTTCAAACATAGTTTAAGTTTGAAGATAAGCAATATCGGTCCACTCCTTCAGGTACCTCCCCCACAAAAGTTCAAAAATGTTCGGAAAAATTGTTCGTACGGTAACTCTTGAAGGGAGTGACCGAATTGGTCTATACTTTACACATCCTTATATATGTACCAGATATAGATCAGGTTCAAATATGGACTATGATTGTCCACTCCATCCGGTACCTCCCACACAAAATTTGGGATAAGTTCACTTTAAGACCTAATATCGACTAACTTTTTGTTTTGTTGAAGCAACTTGCATTCGCTGCCTCAATTACGATATTAAATGTTTTTTTAGGGGCAAGTCCATACTTCTTGAGCAAACAGCCCGAAGAGTGTAAAAACCCCCTATAACACCATATGTTGTGGCTGGAGATCCACTTCCATAACGGTCACTGTCGATCCATTCCTTTTAGTATCTCCTCCGCAAAACTTTTGATCTTTAATCCTAATCAACATTTTTGTCGGTTTAAACGCCCAAATTTTTTAAAACCCGTAAATACATACGTATTTTGGGAAAAAAATTTGTTTCAATATACACATGCTGAGGGTATACCTCTGTCGGCAAAGCCGACTGATACTTTTTTACTTGTTTCTTTTACCAATAACACTGTGACACAAAATGGAACTCAAAGTCTGGGGGTGGAAAATTTCTTCTGGAGATGAAAGCCCTTGATGAGTATACTACGAACCCAAAAGGAAATTTTCGCCATAGGTCAAGTTTCTGAGATATCGCGCGATGAAGTTTTTGATTTTTCCCTACAACACTTGGGAAAATAGCTCCATATCTCTGTTTGTCGTTGTTGTAGCTTCGTTTTGAGGTGACATGTCTTCAGTGAAATCGATTGGCGAATCTTTTCGTAGAAGATTTCATTCTTCTAACTCAATGCCTTTCATGTCCTTTTCGTCCTTTATTTCTTGAACCGTAGTGAACTCAGAAGTTCGACCTACGGCAGAACTTTCCTTCCTGTCCTTCATCACATTATCTTCATCGACATTCATCGCCAAAAAGAATTTTTCGCCCCCCAGCCTTTGATCTCCATATTTGCGCGTACTGATATTTTTCCTTAACAAGTAAAAAAGTATCAGTATCAGCCTGTGTATATTGAAACAATTTTTTTCCCAAAATACGTATGTATTTAGGGGGTTTTAAACATTTTGGGCATTTGAACCGACAAAAATGTTGATTAGGATTAAAGATCAAAAGTTTTGCGGAGGAGATACTACAAGGAATGGATCGACATTGACCGTTATGGAAGTGAATCTCCAGCCACAACATATGGTGCCATAGGGGGTTTTTACACTCTTCGGGCTGTTTGCACAAGAAGTATGGACTTGCCCCTAAAAAAGCTTTTACCGTCGTAATTGAGGCAGCAAATTGAGGCAGCAACAAAAATCAAAGTGATTCGAGAGCAGATCTTAACCTGAACTTATCCGAAATTTTGGGTGGGAGGTACCCGAAGGGGTGGACAAATATAGTACATATTCGAACCTGATTTATACCTGGTAGATGTATTAGGATGTGTAAAGTGTGGACCAAATCGGTCACTTTCTTCAAGAGTTATCGTGCGCACAATTTTTCAGAATATTTTTGAACTCTTGAAGGGTGGACCGACATGACTTATCTTTGAACTTAAAATAAGTTTGAGCAAAATATTACTAACGCCACATTTTTGATCCGAATCGACAGATCCATTCGAGAGTTATCTTACATCCAACCACTACACAGAAAAAAAACCGACGATAAGAAAAAATTATCATATTGACGAAATTCGATAAAATTATTTGATAACAAAGTAAAAATACAACTGATAAAATATTTCACATATTGACTAAAATATTTATCGATTTTTTATATTGAACTGATAAAATGGAATATGTGGAATATTTTGATAAATACTTTTCTCAATATGTGAAATATTTTATCAGTTGTTTTTATTATAATTTTATCGAATTTTGAATTTTTTTTATCAAATGCCTAAAATTTTTTTTTTGGATATTTGAATTTTTTTATCAAATGCCTAAAAATTTTTTCTGTATACACACGGGTTATCGGGGTGTTTTGCAACTTTCAGGCTATTTTCTCAGGAAGTATGGACTTGCCCCTGATGAAACGTGTAACATCGTATGGGGCAGTGAATACAAATTGCTACAATAAAAATCAGATCGATTCGTGAACAGGTCCTAAACTGAACTTTTCCGAAATTTTGTGTGGGACGTACCCGAAGGAGTGGACCGATTGAGCCCATATTGGAACCTCATCTAAGTCTGGTAGAAATTTCACGATGTGCTAAGTATGGACAAAATCGGTTACTTCCTTCAAGAGTTATCGTGCGCACAAATTTTCCGAACATTTCCGAACTTTTGTGGGGGAGGTACCGGAAGGAGTGAACCACAAAATATTACGAAAGTCAAATTTTGGACAGAATTAGTTGATCCATTCGATAGTTATCGTGCGCACCAGCCAGACAGCCAGACGGACGGACATGGCTAAATCAACTTCAAATTGTCTGAAACACATTTCGTCCAAACATACTTGGGGTCTAAAACCATTATTTCGATGAAACACATTTTGCCCGTATGAAATTATATATACCCTCGTTAGCTTAAATGCTGAGGGTATAACTAGGGGAAGGTTAATCAGTTGGGAAAATGATACGGTAAAAAATACAAATTACGAGCGAAGTTTAATGAGTTGGAAAAGAAATAGCACATTGGCGTGTGAACTTTCTTCGTTATAAGGTCCAGATTACAAAGATATTACTTTTCGATGGCAGGTACATACTTAATTGACTAACATTGACCTAACTTTTGCACTTGTTTATCTTTCTCTCAAACGTACATTTAGTTCGAAGATGGACTACATTGAACGACTCCTATTTTTCCCTTAAATGCAGTTTAAGGGCTGCTCCATGATTGATAGTCATTGTGATTCTGATTAGACCGATATATATTTTTTCGTGGTCAAGTCAATGTTTTAAGTTCGAAGGACATAAAAATGATACGATGAAAAACTAAAATGGGTGTTAGGTACTATACCTACCCCAACTTAGATTCAGTACTTAAATCACATATGTGCGTCCATTCACTAATTGCATCCATAACATGTCAACACCCACTTTAAGGTCACTCCTTGGAAATTTTAATAGGATCATCGAACATTTCGTGGTCATCATTTCACAGGATAATTTTATCGAGAATAAGTCAATACTTCACGTTGCTCCGAAATATCAGAAAAATGTAAGGCTACTCATTCATACAACTCCCTTCTAAAAGTGATTTTGTACTCCCTACTCCTCTGTGAAATGGCCAGAAATTTCCAAAAACTCCGCCCAAGTGGTTTGTTGGTTGAATGATTGTGGACGTTATTCGTGTACACTGTATTGATTGGATCTGTCAGTGAAGTAATGGCAAATTTGATCGATCATTGAAAAACCTAAATGTCAAATTATAGGTAATTCGGTCTGAAAATTTAGCTGAAACTACAAAATATCTGCAACGGGCGGTACCTTTATATGTTCATCTTCGAACCAGACTGCAAATAAAAGTAGCATCTTTGCAAAATTTCAACGTTGTGGATACTAGAGTGATTATCACAGACGGGCAGACCGACGTGATCAAGAATATATATACTGTATAGGGTCGCAAATGATTAATTCAATGCATTGCAAATGGAAAAACAAATATCCTCCATACTATGGTAGATATTGGTTCCAACGTCAGAAATACAAAAATTGTATCTCTCATATATTTTCAACTGATTTTAAACGATTTTCATTTTCGAAAACTACTTAACTTTCTTTTTAATAAGAACTAGAAAAGTTTCAGGCCTAGTTAACACGCAGTGTCGCCAGACGTCATTTGAGATTTTTTTAGAAAGTTTGACAGTTTTTACCCTAGGGTTACTCAGGACAATTTGACATACGACCACCTGTTGGTTTGTTTACAGTGACTTGAAAAAATAACTTTGCAACAAAAATGGAATTTACTTGTAAACATTTTCGTCCGATAATTTTTCACAATTTTTGACGTGGATAATCATGGCAGAGTGCATTGGCCGACCCTCGCCAAAAAACGACCGCAAAAATGGATTTTTCTCGCTAGATCCAGCAAAACTGGTTAATCGCTCATGAAAAGGCTCTTGTGGATTGGTGCAAAGAAATTGTGAAAAAACAATCGCGGTGCATCAAACGATGTTTATAGGATCGTCACAGACGACGAATCTTAGATCTATGCTTAGGAGCCCGAAACAAAACTGGAATCGACCGTTTGGGTCTTCGAAAGCGAACCAAATCCAACAAAAGTTGTTCATGGAAAAAGCACTTCGAAGCAAATGGTCTCCAGTTTGTTCGGCAAAGCTGGCCGTGTGGTGACTATTTGGCTTGATAAATGCAGGACGGGTAATTCTGAGTGTTACAATACAATTTGTTTGCCTGAAGTCTCATGAGAAATTCGAAAAACGATCAAGAGAAGACGAATCGTTTTGAATCACGACAATGCGAGCTCTCACACATCGATTCAAACGCATGGCCGCGCATTTTTGGCCGGACAAAACGTGGAATTGATGGGTCATGCGCCGTACAACAGTGACTTCATTTGATTCCAGCACATTAAGAAAAAGGGACGTGGTTAACGATTGTAAAAGATGCTGTAAAGCGTTCAAGCACCATGTTTTGGAGTTGTCTCAATCAAGTCACTGCAAACAACCCAACACATGGTCGTATGTCAAACTGTTCTGATTACGCTTAGGCTACAAACTGTCAAACTATCCAAATCAAATGAGGCCTGGCGACACTGCGTGTTGCCTAGGCCAGAAAGTTTTCTAGCACCCCTCGTATTTTCTAAGCAGCCTAGAGCACGAGGATACCCATTTTTCAGTTTTTAGTGATTTTTTCACATTTCAACCATATAAATAGCTCGGAATTATTCTAAAAGGAAGCAAAAATTATAGAAATCCGAAAAAACATAATTTTTTTTGGATTTCTATCAATTTGTCTTTCCGTTTAAAATTGAAAATCTGAGAACCACCGTTTTTTTCCCTATATTTACGCTAAAAATCGCTTTACAAAGAAACAAAAACGAATTTTTCCATCAGAACCCCTGAATAATTTTTGGTCATGTTTTGTGGCACAGTGTAATCTTAATAATTAGTAACAAATTGCGATTGCCTTGAACCCATATTATTTTATCTGAATTCTCTTGTAGTTATTATACCCTCAGTCTTTAGGCTATAAAGGCGATATATACACTTTGATACGATCAAAACTGTGCCTTATCGAAAAACCGGTTTTAGACCCCAAGTATGTTTGAACCAAATTCGTTTCAGACAATTTGGAGTCGATTTAGCTATGTCCGTCCGTCCGTCTGTTTGTCTGTGTGTCTGTCTGCCGGGCTGGTGCGCACGATAACTCTCGCACGGATCAACCGATTCGAACCAAACTTTGGGTATCGTAATATTTTGTCAAAACTTAGTTTAATTTCGAAGATGGGCCATATCGGTCCACTCCTTCGGGTACCTCTCCCACACAAGTTCAAAATAGTTCTATAAAATGGTGTGAATGATAACTCTCGAAGGGAGTAATTGATTTGGTCCAAACTTCGCAAATCGTATTATTTCTTCCAGATACAGATCAGGTTCGAATATGGACTATATCGGTCTACTCCTTCGGGTACCTCTTACACAAAATTCGAATAAAGTGAATTTTAAAAGCTCCTCCCGGATCGTTTTGAAATTTTTTTCAGTCCTTGCGGCTCCCTTTACGACGGTACACTTTTTTTCTTGCATAAGTCTATACTTCTTGAGATATTAGCCTATAAGGTCCATGGAATCCTGACTAACCAAACAAAATGGCAAATCCGCAAAATAATTCTCGCAGGAAATTTCTGATTGGTACACACTTTGCACATCGTATTATTCCATCTAGTCATGTATCATTTTAGAATATGGACTATATCGGTCCACTCCTTCGGGTGCCTCCCAGACAAAACTTGGGAAAAGTGAAGTTTAAGAGCTCCTCTCGCATCGTTTTGATTCTTTTTTCAGTAGATTGTTCTAGCGGCTTCATTTACAACGATAAAATTGTTTTCCGGAATAAGTCAATACTTCTTGAGATAATGGCCCAAAAGCTCTAAAATCTACCGGCACATACTAAAATGGTTATTGTGCAAGATAACTTTGAAACTTTTTCAAAATTTTCTTGCAAACTTAGTTTAACGTAATTTAATATTTCTAGTCCTTTATGAAGAAGTTTAGTTACGAAAAATGTTTGGTATATATCAATGTTTTGGTATAGCCCCTCATTGCGGTACCTACAGATTTTAAGGCAAACTCATGTTACAAAATCAATACTGAGGGTGTATCTCCCTCGACACAGCTGACTGATACTTTCTTACTTGTTAAATTCGACATTAATCATTTCTCTACATTTTTTTTTTTATATTTACAGATTCCATGTTGATTTGCGTCCCTATCCCATTATTTTGCGCATTGATCGCGAATTGGAAAGTAATCCAGCATTCCGTGCTGCCCATCCATCCAACCAGCCTGACTGCCCACCTGAGTTGCCAAACAAATAGAATTTTCCGCAACCAACTGCAAAGCGACGAAAGACGAAAAAATAAACAATTTGCAGTTATGAAAAAATAAAACAACAAAAAGAAATACAACGTACGAAACGAACAAAAAAAGTAAAACTATATAACCTCTTAAATGATAGAAATGATGATGAACAAAATATAAACGAGAAAATAATAAGGATTATCTATAATTTCCACTTTCTTTCTTTTGATTACCTTATAAATTACATAATAATGATATTTATATAAACAAAACAAATTAATAATAATAATACTAATAATAAAGTAACAGCACATGATGTGATGATGGCAGTTGCAAACCGCGCAATGTAGGAATGGAACGTTTAATAAACGTTCTTAAATAAATTTGGAATGATGGATGCTATATGAAAAAAAGACAAAACAAATAATTTGGCTCTTAAAGATGGATTAAAACTTAAAAATAAAATTTAAATTGAAAACGTGTTTAAGTTCAAAACAAAACAAAAAAGATTTTCTTGGAAAATTTAAAAATTATACACTTTAGTACACACTTACACACATGGGCAGTGGTTTACAATAATATTGAAAGGATTTGCAAGTTCCTCTATTAAAACATTTTTTGAATATTTGATTTTTGAAATTTTATTATGGAAAAATATTAATAATAGGTTTTTTTCGAATTTACTATTTTTGGAAAATTTGTAAACATTTACTATAAATAGAAATTTTGGAAAAATTTACTATATTTAGTATTTTTTAACAAAATGCTATTGTTAGCAATGTTTTGTGAAACTTGTAACCTTTTTTAAGATATTTGTACACCGCTGCCTACATAAATTACTTACACATTTAGATTTCTAGATTTTATAATTTCATGAATTAAAAATTAATATGAAAAACCTCATTAACATTTTCAAAAACAAAACAAAAAAGCAACAAACACACACACAAATTACTTTGTACGAAAAGCAAAATTTAATTCAGGGATTTTTCAAACAAAAAAACTATTTTTAATAAAACTCAACAATAACTTTAATATTAATATTGAAAATAAAGGCATCTTGAAATAAAATAATACTAATTGAATTATGTTCATTACAAAACGGATTCCATTTAATGTAACTGAAAAATACAAACAACAACTTTGAAAAGTACAAAATATCTTCATTAAATCAACAAAATATGTTACAAACTCCATAATTTGTAAGACAAACAAAAATATATGTATGAAATTTACTTAAATACTAAATGCAAATGGTACAAACTCCCTGCCAACTCCATCCCTTCATTCAATTGGTTTATAGAGATCTACAAATGGCTATGGACAAAAGTCAACTAAACTCTGAACCCAATATTTTTGAAAATACTAGCATGCACTTACATTTATGTGTTTTTAAGTACTATCTGCATGACATTCCTCATACTTTCCTTTATAAACTTAGTGACGAACAAATGAGGTATAGATAGATTTAAAAATTTGAGTAAAACCAGGTTTGCACATTTTGCTTTTTCTTACACAAAATTTATATGAAAGTTGTTCACCACTTTTACGACTTTTATCAGTAAATAAAGTACGGGAACAGACCATTAGTGTATTTCTTAAAGTATCAGTCAGAGGATAGACTTTCATTCGCCATTACATTTCGTCGAAATTTTATCCTGCAATTACAGTTTCCGTATGAGACAGGCCTGAGTCTTTTATCTATGGACAGATCGAATCGATTTTTTTCAAATATAATTTATTTACTGTGTTTTCTGAATTTTTGTTCTTGATATCGGAAGTGTTAATTTTCTGAGAAATATGAGGGACACTAGAAAAGTTTGCGGCCTGGGACATATTTTTTAAAAAGCTTGACTGTTTTTAACCTATCCGTACTCAGGACAGTTTTACATACGACCATGTGTTGGGTTGTTTACAGTGACATGAAAAAAATCACTTTGCAAAAAAAAAATGGAATTTACTTGTGAACATTTTCGTCCAAGAATTTTTCACAACTTTCGACGTGGATTATCACGGCAAGAGTGCATCGATCAAATTAAATCTTTGTATGGCGATAAAGGACCATCCTATAGCTCTGTGAAAAACTGGTTTAATGAATTCAATCGTGGCCGGCACTGGCCAAAAAACAAACAAAAATATGCCGTGCGTGAACGGATAATGCGAGATTGCGATGTTGTATACTGTGGGATAGAGGCATCCTTGGACATTTCTTCCACCAACTTACATTTGATATTGCGTAAACACCTGGCCGCAAAAATGGATTTTTCTCGTTAGATCCAGGAAAATTGGACAATCGCTCAAAAAAGGCTTTTGTGCATAAAATCGATCGCGGTGCTCTAAACAACGTTTATAAGATCGTAACAGACGACGAATTTAGGATCTTTGCTTAGTTGCCCGAAACAAAGCAGGAATTGGCCGTTTGGGTCTTCGAAAACGAGCCAAATCCAACGAAAGTTGTTAATGTAAGAAGCACTTCGAAGCAAAAGGTCGCCTGTTTCTTCTGCAAAACTGACCATGTGGCGACTATACGGCTTCGGAAACGTACAAGAACAGACGAATAGTTCTGCACCCTGACAAAATGGGCTCTCACACATCGATTCAAACCAGCGCTTGTTTGACCTAAAAAAACGTGAAATTGATGTGTCATGCGCCGTACAGCCCTGATTGGAGATCCAATGACTTCATTTGATTCCAACACATCAACGATTTTCGTCGCCAGAAAATGCTTAAAAGCGTTCAAAAACCATGTTTTGGAGGTGTCTCAATCAAGCCACTGTAAACAACCCAACACATGGTCGTATGTCAAACTGTCCTGAGTACGCTTAGGCTAAAAACAGTCAAGCTTTCCAAAAAAAAAAATGTCAAATGACGCCTGGCGACACTGCGTGTTGCCTAGGCCGCAAACTCCTCCTTTTGGTCCTCAAATAAATATTTACAAAGGTATCAGGCAGCTTTACCGAATGAGATGTATGCTTGTCTGCAATATGTATGAGTTATTCCGCATTTCATTTGTTCGATATATGACTCTGCAACTACAGTTTCGTATGAGACAGACCTTCTGCCCGAATTTGAGACTTTTAAACTATGGACAGAACGAATTCCGGCTGAAAAAAGTTTTAACAATTGTTTTTCAGATGGTTTTCAGAACTGTATGGCCTTTTTCCCGAAGAATGAGTTTGTCGTAATACATTTAAGGCTTTCCAGAGTTTTAAGTGGTCTTTATCTTAACCACTGTGGATGTTCAAAACAAACGTGGACTTTCTATCATTTTTTGAGTTAGCAATTTCTATTTTTCTACGACTTCTTCTTTATCTTCTGTCAAATGTCCATGTTGACCTCCCTAAAACTCAACGAGTTACACCTTATTTTCTAGAAGTTTGGCAGAAATCAACAAAATCCTTTTTTTGAATGTATGAAGCACTAAAATACTTCAAATCATGTTTGATCTTACGCAGAAATTTAGTAGTTATTTTATTTTTTTTATACCCACAGCATTTATGCTAATGAGAGTATATACCAGAGACGCGCTTCTTTGCAAAGACGTATAGTAAGGGCGCCCACTGAGTTGTTTTTGCATTTGTTTCTCTCCTCACTTACTGTGTACATGAATAAAAACAAACGATAAACATCATGTGACTGTTGTTTTCTTCACCCACACATAAACACATACTAAACCATTGATTGAAATTCTTGGGCGACACTGTAGTTGCTCAAAGCGGTGAGCATAAAACACCATTAAGAAAAATTAGGAAAGGACGATTTTTGGAAGTTTCTTTCGATGTTTAATCCATTTTTTTACTTCAGTATCATCAAAAACAATTCTCCTGATTAACCAATTAACAATTTAAACAAAAAATCTACAAAAATATTCACTTATTTCACTTCAACAAAAACCGAAAGAGAATTGATGATTTAGAGTCGATTAAACCATGTCCGTCCGCCTGCCTGACTGGCTGGAGCACACGATAACTGTCGAACGGATCAACTGATTTGGTCCAAATTTTGATCTTCGTAATATTTTGTCGAAACTTATTTTAAGTTCGAAGATGAGCCATATCGGTCCACTTCTTCAGGTACCTCCCCCACAAAAGTTTAAAAATGTTCGGAAAATTTTTGCGCACGGTTGGTCCATACTTTTAACAAGAGTTCACTGCCCCCATACGACGGTACAAGTTTCATCAAGGGCACGTCCATACTTCCTGAGAGAATAGCCTGAAAGGTGAGAAAAAACCATGACACCGTGCGTAGTGGTTGGATCCGGTCCAAAATTTGGCCTTCGTAGTATTTTGTCCAAACTGAATTTAAGTTCGATGATAAGCTATATCGGTCCACACCTTCAGGTACCTCCTCCACAAAAGTTCAAAAATGTTCGGAAAAATTGTGCGCATGCTTTACACATCTAAATATGTCTACCAGATATAGATCAGGTTTGAATATGAACTACATTTGTCCACTCCTTCGGGTACCTCCCACACGAAATTTCGGATAAATTCACTTTAAGCCCCGCTCTCGAATCACGTTGATTTCTGTTGAAGCAACTTGAATACGCTGCCTCCTTTACGTCGGCAAGAGTTTCTTCAGAGGCAAGTCCATACTTCTTGAGAAAATAGCCTGAAAGGTGCAAAAAAAAACCCTATGACACCGTGTGTAGTGGTTGGAGCGCAAGATAACTCTCGAGCGGAGATTATGTTTTCCGTGGACAAGTCCATGCTTCGTGGCATGCTGTACCAAAATATAGACTATGACCCACTAAAGTGACTAGTGGGCGCTATATCAATCAAAAAGTAATGACCCCCAAAATAAGATCAACTTCCATAATGGACTATGTCGGTCCATTCCTTCAAGTACCTCCTCCGCAACATTTTGAACTTTATTTCTAATCCACATTTTTGTCGGCAAGTTTAAATGTCCAAAAAGAGCCAGAAAATTCTGTACTTAGATGAAAGTTTCGATTCATATAGGCTGAGGGTTTATCTCTGTCGGCAAAGCCGATTGATACTTTTTTACTTGTTTCTTAAATTTTGAATTTATTTGTCAAAATAATTTTTCCTTCCTATGTTGATCATGAAGATAAAAGTTAATGGGTTTTTATGTGTTCACAAATTTTGTTCTTATTTTTGGTCTTTTATCACGCTGCGGTGTCAGAATGTGCTTAATTTTACATTACTCAAAAAATTACACACATTGTTACATATGAACTTTACAAGAAAGCAAAGCTAAGACAAAGTTTTAAGAACAAGTTAGTGGTAAGTATAGATCAGCATCCTTGGAGCCATATCCAGTATTTGACGTGAAAGTAATGGTCGATGTTATTGATGTGACAGTTGTTAAGACACATTAAAGTGGTAAAATTACTTAATTGTTCATAGGAATTAGTCGTTAGGTGTCAACTATCATGTAAGTGTTCCTCTTGTCACATCATTACAAGGAGAATATGCCTACACCTTTGTCAGAACAAAGATGTAAAACCCATTCTTATACCCTCTCGACTCGCTCAAATAATGGTTATATACTCCACATATCATCGGTGTCATGCTTAAGTGTTCCATACGCCATTTTCCCGTTTTGAGATAATCGCATTTTAATGTTTGCTTCACAACTGCGTGGAACTGTCTGAACAAAATATTTATATTTATGACTTAAATTACACTATGCAACACTGAAAATGCAAACAACTTCTAATATGCATTTTTTGAAATTACATATTGAGACTACGGAAACCCTGGTAGGGTTTTGTCCTGTCAGATCCAGTTCGGATTTTATGACCTCATCTAAACCGGGCTAAAACTACAGTTTTTCCATTTATCGGACCTTTATCTCAGAAACGATTAGGAATTTAACCTTGCTATCTTCGGCAATATTGTAGCCCTAAACTAGTGGAACTTATCTTTTGAACAGACCACATAAGAAATACTCCATCTAGGGCATCAAAATCGATAAAATATAGAACATTTTACATAACTGCTGAAATTCTGTTCAGTATCAGCTAAACTATTGGAAGTTGAACCAAGTAACATTTTGCAAAAATCTTCCAAATAAAGTTCTCAGCAATTCTTCAGAACATTCTGAAACTCTGAAATGCTTACTTCATGTCGTTTCAGCGGTATTTTGCATCTTATCTTTTACAACGCGTATTTCAAACACAGTTCACACCAACAGTTTATTCTCGATTTCACCACGTTATTGGCATATTTATTAAATCGTCGTTGAAAAATATACTGAAAACAACGTGATAGAGGCATTTTACAACAATGCACAGTGGTCCCACTTGTATGGGAAGGTGCGACAAAAATATTTGTAATAGTCGGATCAATCTGATTTTCTTCAGTATATGCTAAAAATAAATAAAAAATACTTTAGCCAAAAAATCATCAATATGGGTCCAGTTTTTCCTATAGCCCCCATGTAGCGGTACCACCCGATTTCAGGTATTTTGAAGCTTGTATCTACATTTTCGGCCCTAGTTTGCTGTACTTTTGTATTTAAGGTTTCCAATGGTCAAAATCCTTCTGTGCCAAAAAGTGTGGTTTCGGTATAGCTCTAATATTTCGATACCTCCCGATTTCAGGAATTTTGAAGATTTTATCAACATTTTCGGCCCGAATTGGTTGTAATTTGCCATTTGGAGTTCTCAATGATCAAAAACCTTCTGCGCCAAAAATTGTGGTCTTAGGTCCAGGTTTCGGTATAGCTTTCATATTACGGTACCTCCCAATTTCAGGTATTTTGAAGATTGTATCAGCATTTTCGGCCCGAATTGGTTGTACTTTGCCATTTGGAGTTCTCAATGATCAAAAACCTTCTGCGCCAAAAATGGCGGTCTTAGCTGCAGGTTTCGGTATAGCCCTCATGTTACGGTAACTCCCTATTTCAGTTATTTTGAAGTTTATATCTACATTTTGGTTCGAATTGGTTGTAATTTGCTATTTGGAGTTCTTAGTGGTCAAAAAACGTCTCCGACTGGTATCGTGGACAGGAAAGGAAACAAATTATTCCATTTGAGGTCAGAATATTTCATGGTAGGGGATATAATAAAGATCGGTGCGACCGAACTTTACATTTTTATTTGTTTTTCATATTATATGTAGCATCATACATATATCAAAAATATACAAATGTAGAAAAGTAGATCACAAAACAAAAATGTCTAAATCTTTAAAGAAACAAACAATTAACACACAAAACAAAGAAGAAACTGAGAATACAGTAATACGGCATATTCACTGAAACGACCAGAGGCATCGTCAGGTATCTTTAATGCCACACACGGAAATGCAAATATGTGCAGCTGGAACCAAATTTTTTGTAAACTTCACACTATTTCGATCATTCTTCAAAATATTTGGAGAGTGGCGAAGAATGGCGAAGTTAGTACAGCTCAATTTCAATTTTTTGGACTCGGAAAAGAAAATCCACAAAAAAGTATTATAAAAAATGTTATTTCCAGCACATTTTATGCGAGTAATGTGTACACATTTTTATGTAAAAGTAATTAGAAAACCTTGTACTAAAACTTCAATTTCGAAAAAAATAGTTTTATCCTTTCAATTTTGAGTTACTTGCCATTTTTGTCGCAGGTTGGGACCAGTGTGCAATGGTATGTTCTGAGGAGTTGTGTATTAGATTCCAACGAATATTTTTTTCAAAAGAAAACAGTAGGGAAAATTAACGGTTTTGGAGATATGGTGCTAAATGTATACAAATTATGGAAATTTTCGATATTTTATAAAATTTCAGGCAATAAATGTAGTTTTTCGAGTTCAGTATTTCTCCAAATAGTTTATTTATTCTTGCTCTTATCTACAAGTAGGTTTTAGAGATATAGCCCAGAATTGCTTTAAAAAGTCAATATTTAACCATGTTTAGATGGGGCCATAAAATCCAAGCTGGATCTGACACAACAAAACCCAACTAGGGGTTTTTGTCATTGGGGTCTGTACTTTCAAAAAATTCTCAGCTCAAATTGTTTGCACAAGATTACCTTAAAATTTTGAACAGTATATATAATAGTATATAAAAGATTTTTGCAAAAATTTAGAGGAATATATGTTGGAGTATAAATGTTATATTTTATATCACATGGAACAAAGTGACGAAATAAATTTCCCATCTTTGCCTAAATAAGTTCAAACCTTCTAAATCAAAAATTAAAGTTCTGATTTTTTTTTAATTTGTTTTAAAACTTGTAAGTTACTAAAATTTTCATTTAATACCTGAAAAAGCATAAGCTTTCGGGTGTAAACGTGGATATCTCGGAAGATAGGACAAAACAGACCACAAATTCAGAAAGAGCATATGGAAAAACCTTAGATACCACCTATATCTCGAAAAGTCAAACGGCGATATGTTAAGATCAAATTCGTTTCCGAAAATTTGGAATCGATCTAGTCATATCCGTCTGTCTGTCCATGTCCGTATATCGACTGGCTCACCGGAGTAAACAATTTCATCGAATTTTTTACATAGCAATAATTCTTCCAAAATTAGATTAGAAATTTGTTACTATGTTTTTCTTCGAAGGTAGTTTTGCGGTCCTGATTTCAACGATATAATTTTTGGTGGGCGAATCCATCATTCCTGAAATAATCTTACAAAAGTTCCAAAACTCAGACGGCACCAATTAACTCAAACCTCTTCAATCGCATCTGTCATTGGAATAAATAGGCCCACTTTTTATGACACCTACCTACCAAACATCGAAAAATGTAATCTGAAAACGTCCAAAACTGCTTTCTATAATAAGGGGCTTGTTTTTATACCCTCCACCATAAGATGTCATTCGAATTATAACACATCGAAATATTTGTCGGAGACCCTATAACGAATATATTAACAAGTGAGCCAAGGCTATATTCGGGTCGGGGCCGACTCTGTGTTACCCTACATCCCTGTGCATAAGATTTTGACAGGTAAAATTCAAAATATTAAAATTGGGATAGCTTTGCGCTTTTGCTCTGAATGTCTTCATTAATACAGGCCAATTTTGTTAAAACACAACTCAAATAAACAAAACTGGACAAGTGGGATGTACCCGAACCATCAATAGGCTTCTTTCTCTGTGAGACTTCCATGAACCCCCAAAATTTTGCGAGGATCCGATCAACATTAGTGTGCAGTGTGTAGTGTGATTGCACAAAAAATTAAAAAAAGGGATGCATTAGCGGCTATTGCGATATCTTCGTTGTTTGACCACCTACGAAAACCTATGTTACATCGTTGCAAAGGTGATATCTTCTACTTTCATTAGCGGGTTTTGCTTTTGATATACCCTATATATTCGCTTTGAAATAAAATGTTGACTTTTCCTCCATATAAGTTTTTTGCCCATTCCGACCCCTGATTATTATCCGACCATCACCAAAATCAATAGGCTTCTTCCCCTCCGGGACCTTCATCAAGCCAGATCGACTCAGCTCGAGACATTCATTTTGGTATATATATGTATGGGTCTACGACCATTATTTGAATGCGTTACAATTTTTTTGGCCAAAACCAACTTATAATACCCTCCCCACATAATGGTGTAGGGTATAATGATCAGCATGAAATTCTAAGTCGAAGTAGCTATGAACGTCTGTCCGGCCGTCTGCCTGTTGAAATCAAAATACGGCTCGCAATATTTTATATAGAGCTTTATAATTTGGTACAGAGGTTTTGACATGTCCTCATAGAAAGATACCTCCCGATTTTCGGTTTGGCTGAAATTTGGCAGTTAGTCTTCGTTGGGGCTACAAAGCTTTTCCTCAGAAATTTATCACTAGAGCTCCACAGATCCACTCTTCGTTGGGGTTATAGAATATTTTAGATATAAGTCTACGTTTTGATAAAGTCCCAGCTATCTACGGATTTTGGAAATTTTAAGGTTTTAACCACATTACCCAATCGAAATATCAGAAATCTGGTATTTAGTCTTCTTAAAAAAAATGCAGCTATAAGTTCACGTTTCATATTGCCTCATAGAACGATACCTCCCGATTTTTCTGTTTTTTTTTTTTTTTTTGTATGGTTTTATTCAACAGAAATGGCTGAAATTTTGTATTTAGTATTTCCTTGGGTTATACAAGATTTCTTAAGAGAATTGTCGGCATATGTTCATGGTTTAATATAGTTGCCAATATAACGCCAAACAAGATTTTTTGTATTACGCGTTTTTTGTCACATATGCGAACCGAAGTGTACGTTATTTGGTATTGCAGGTCTCCATGGGTACAAAAGTTTAATGCGGAAGTTGTAAATATAGGGTTATGTTTTGGTAATGAGACCGTATACCTCCCAATGTTAGTTATTTGAAGGGTTTCGCTACATATATTGATGCGAGTTTTACTGGATATTTTCTCAGTAGATAAAAATCTCCACGCTGAAAACCACCAATATTGTATATACTCTATGTGACAGACATCCTGATTTAAGGGTTTACACTGGCATGACAGCAATTTGGTGTTTCGGATTCTCATTGAATAAGAAAATGTCGAGGTCTCATTGATATTTTTTGTACAGTCATAAGCTAAGGGTAGTTGATTGTTGGCACAACCGCCTGATTTTGTTGTACTTGTTCTTATATTTGCACACAACTTGTGACTGATGGTTCTCACGTTTGATATTAGCTCCAAATATTTGAGGCATACAATCTAATAATTCTAATTCGCATGGCAAAAATCTTGGGGTAATACAAATAGTAACCTAAATATAAATTAGTTTATGTATTTTCATAAATGTAGCCATTTGCTAGATTCTCAAAAACCAATTTTGCTAAATCAAAGTACATATATCTTTTAAAGACAACAACGCCATAAAATAAAATATAAAATAAATTAACGAGTAACTCTTTCTTTTCTACCTTCGAAATTTATATACAAAAAATTAATACAAATTTAAAGCTAAATTTCACAAAACATATTTAATAAACTATTTCTTACTGTTTTAATAGGTTTTCTTACATTCAAATAAAAACATAAAAATTAATAAAAACAAACGAAACCAAAGGGATAAATACAAAATAAAAATGTCAACATGAAACCAAAATAACATTTCGCACTAGATCGGTACATTGGACAACAATTTATAACCAAAGAAAAAAAGTTTTTAGCATTTCATTAAAGTAAAAAGTAAAAGAATTTATTAAAAAGTTAAATAAGATTTTGAACAGCACTCAGATAAACATTACATTCAATATAACAAAACACACTTTTTTCGGAATTATTAAAAAATTAAATTTGAGATTTTTAAGCCTACCAGAAAAACTAACTGAAACATTTGTGTACAAAATAAAACAGATTTTCAATTATTTTCTATAAACTTAAGCTGTAAATGTGTTGAGTAAAAGAAACGTGAAGGAACAATTTGGAAGGAATGAGAAAATTAAGTAAAAACGAATGGATTACAATAAATATTAAAACAACAACAAAACTGAATAATGTTAATGAAGAAATATTTTGCTTTTAATAAAGAATTCTATGTGGTAATTAACAAAGTCGTTTTATTTGTTGCAGAGATGGTTCGTCAGAAACAGCATACAATTCTGAAATAAAATAAGTCAGCAACGTATTATATACAGGTCCCGAAATAAAGATAGGTTCAGATGCAAATTTCTAATTATTTCATAATTCAGATGACTTTTATTGGATTTTATAATTTTGTGTTATGAAGTTGGGCACTCCCCACAATGTCAAAATATAAATTATTTGGTTTTGCTACAAAATAACAAGTAAAAAAGTGTCAGTCGGCTTTGCCGACAGATGTGAATTGAAACTTTCATCTGCGGACAGATAGAATGTATTAAGCGTCTCTTCAGAATTTTGTGGCCCTTTTTCAACATTTGAACTTGCCGACAAAAATATGGATTAGGAATTAACACAAATGTTGAACTTTTGTGAGGGAGGTACCCTTAGGGAGTACCGATATGGGCAATTTTAGAAGTTAAAGTAAATTTTGACAAAATATTAGGAGATCCAAAGTTTGGACCAAATTAGTTGCACCATTCAAGTGATATCGTCCTAACATTTTCGTGACATTTTTTTAATTTTGTGGAGAAGTACCAGAAGTTGGGGACCGGTATTGCCCCATGAAACTAAGTTTGGATAAAATATGACGAAGACCAAATGTTGTACCAAATCGGTAGAACAGTTCAGAGCCACATATGGTGACATAGGGCTTTTTACACCTTTCGGGATGTTTTTCCCAAGACATATGGACCTGCTCCTGAAAAAACGTTTACCGTCGCAATGGAGGTAGCGAATGCAAATCGCTTCAACAAAAATCAAAGTGATTCGAGAGCAGGTCTTAAAGTGAACTAATCCGAAATTTTGTGTGTGAGGTACCCAAAGGAGTGCACAAATATAGTCCATATTCGAACCTGATCTATATCTGGTAGATATATTAGGATGTGCAGAGTATGGATTTTTGTAAGGGAGTTACCTGAAGGAGTGGACCGATATGGCTTATCTTCGAACTTAAATTAAGTTTGCACAAAATATTACGAAGACCAAATTGTGGACCGAATCGACAGATCCGTTCCAGAGTTATCTTGCGCTCCAACCACTACAACAAAAATCATAGCGATTCGTGAATAGGTCCAAAACTGAAATTTTCCGAAATTTTGTGTGGGAGGGACCCGAAGGAGTGGACCGATTGAGTCCATATTCGAACCTCATCTAAGTCTGGTAGAAATTTCACGATGTGCAAAGTATTGACCAAATCGGTTAATTCATTCAAGAGTCATAGTCACTAAAAAGTTTGCAGACATTTACGTATAGCTCGATTAATTGTGTGGTTATTCTCTGTTATCTGTCGTTCCCTGCTTATAAAGTTTCACATGGCCCATTTTATTTCCAAGAATTTTGCCAAAACGCAAACGATTATTTTTTTTTAAATTTTTGAATTCGGTTAAAATAATAAATATGTCATACAAATTAATCATGTTACATCCATAAAAAATCAGGATTTGTTAGAAATGCAGTAGTAAGTATATAACCCTCCAACGTTTTCTGCATTTTTAAATAAGGTCTAATTACGGGAAAACTATAGGTTTTAGAGGTTAAAGTTCTTTTTTAAAATCCTGTTTCATCTCAAGTAGACGTTGACTTCCCCTGGTGTCACTGCATACATGTGTCTCGCCTTCATTTATAAAAACTTGGGTTTGGCTTTGGTTTAGTATGCCACTCCTATAAAATGTCGTATTATGACAATACAAATAAAAAGAAAAACAAACCTTTCTAAAGTTGGCAATCGCAGCAAACGTTTTAATGGCCATGATTTGTAAATTAGTACCTTTAATATCCAGCATTCATGAGCTAATATCCGACAACGGAAACATCCGCAATCGTGGATGCCCATTGGAAACTTTAATGTTAAAATCGAAAGAGAAAATAATGATATAGCCCAGGCATAAAAAATAACAACGATGCTCTTCTTATAGATCTCTGGCAAACATTCAAACTCATAATTAGTTCTATATATTCACATAAAGATCTCCCAAAATAATCAAACCAGAAATCAATCAGTCACAAATGGTTAGGATTCATACAGGACGTTCGCTGGAAATGAGGAGCAGGTATGGACACTAGGGCAGCCCAGAAAACGACAAAGTTGGAGATGAATATGGAAAGACCGATTCCAAGTAATCTAAAAGTTATCTGAATGGTCTAAAGCCGTTATTTCAACAAAGCACATTTTTGATCGTGGCAAAGCACATGTACCTTTTCTAACCTTAAGGATGAGTGTATAAAAATAGGGATTTTATTCAAGGCAGTCCATAACAAATCTTCTTTAAAATATTCATTCATCTAGGCTTTATGTTCCATGTTTCCATGAAAACTTATTCTTTAAAAATCCACTAGGACAGCTTGATATGGATTGAACAATATTCACTAACAATCAAAGCTTATATATGTACCGAGTTTCATTAACAAATACTTACTTACTTACTTAGATGGCTTTTATATTAAACAGAACGTCTTGTTCCATAAGCCGAACTAATAATATATTTCCAAACGCACCGATCTTTTACTTTATTTTTGCCAATTTTGGATGCCATGTTTTGTGATATCTTTTTCAAATTGGTCTTTCCATCGGAGTTTTGACCTTCCCTTGTGTGTGTGGCTCGTGTTCAAATGCCTTTTTGGGGGGAGCATCTTTATCCATCCTTTTGACATGGAGAAGCCAACGCAATCGTTGCAGTTCGATACGTTTTACAATATCGATGTCGGTCGGCTGGTATACCTCGTGGCTCATACGACGTCGGTATTCACCGTCAACGCATATTGGTCCATAAATGTTTCGAAGAATTGTTCTCTCAAACACACCAAATTCTGCCTCATCTGCTTTCGCAAGTACCCATGCTTCAGATCCATACATAAGTACGGGTAGTATCAGTGTCTGGTAGAGCGTAAGTTTTGTTTGACGAGAGGTGGTTTTACTATTAAACTGTTTACTTAGACCAAAGTAGCATCTGTTGGCCAATATTATTGTTCTTTTGATTTCAAAACTAATGTTGTTCGTTTTATTTATGGCCGTGCCGAGGTAAATAAAGTCATTTACTACCTCAAAATTGTAGTTCTGAACATCAACAGTTGGTCCGAGTCTACTGGACGTCTTGCGTCTTTCTCTTATCGCCGTTGACTGCCAGACCCACTTTGGCAAACTCTTTTTCAATTTTCGCAAAGGTCTCTGTTACGGATGAAGTTGATCGACCTATTACATCAATATCGTCTGCGTAGGCCAGTAACATTATATCCTTATTGTATATAGTGCTATTTTTATCTCTATCGGTATATACATTCGCTTCTCGTATGATCTTTTCCAATAGAAAGTTAAATAGGTCACACGATAGGCTGTCACCTTGCCTGAAACCTCGTTTTGTTTCAAAAGGTTCCGAGAGGTTCTTTCCTACTGTAACAGCTGATCTTGTATTAACCAATGTCATCCTGCATAATCTTATAAGTTTGATCGAATTGGGCTGTCGATAGTGGGTTTAAAACGTTCACACAGTACACTCGACAGCACTTTGCATGCGATTGGGAGCAGACTTATGCCTCGATAGTTTTTACACACCGTTTTGTCTTCTTTCTTGTGTATGGGACATAGGAGGCTGAGGTTCCAACCGTTTGGTATGCTCTCTTCCTGTCAAATTTCGGTAATACTCCTTATCAGCATTTCGCCACCGGTCTTGAACAGTTCGGCGGGCAGCCCGTCTGCTCCTGCTGTTTTATTGTTTTTCAGCCGATTAATTGCTGTCATGACCTCGCTTTGGTTAGGTGGAAGGCACTCAACGCTGTCCTTTGCGATTGCTTCTGGTGTATCTGCATCGCCGTCCATATTCGATACTAAGAGCTTCATGAACTGCTCCTTCCAGATCCTCAGTACGCAATCTGTATCAGTTACCAGATTTCCTTCATAATCTTTGCCTGCACCATACCCTTCAGTCTGGTGTTTTACACTCTGGTAAAATTTTCGGACTTCATTCTGACTCCTGAACATCTCCTCTCTCCTATTCTCCCGATATTTTTCTTTCACGCTTCGTGTTGCTACTGAATGCAGGGTTGCTCTGTATGCTGCGTTATTTTCTTCAGTAGCCGTACGGTACTCCTGATCGTACCATAGATTTTTAGGTGGTGGTTTTTGGTACCCAAGCACAGATTTTGCGGCAGTTTGCAGTGATTGGGCTATTCTTTGCCACTGCGCTTCCAGATTATAGGGACAAGGAGTGCTGTCTTCCAGCATATGAGTCAGTTGAGCGGAATAGGCTTGTGCTATTTGTTGTTTTTGCAGCTTCTCGACATCCAGCTTCCGTCCTGTGTTAGATCGCACTTTTACCACAACATTAAGGCGAGTGTGTACCTTTGCTGCTACAAGGAAATGGTCCGAATCGATGTTCGCTCCTCGAATCGATCGGACATCTAACACACTGGACGAGTGTCTTCCGTCTATCACAATATTATCAATCTGGTTTCTTGTTTTCCTATCTGGGGATATCTACGTGGCCTTGTGTATGTCAAGGTGTTGGAATCTGGTACTGCTCACTACCATGTTTTTTGCCGCTGCAAAATCGATCAACCTCATTCCGTTGTCGGATGCTACCTCATGAAGGCTGAACTTTCCGATCGTGGGACCAAAGATATGACGAGGCGAGTTACTACCCCACCGCCCAACCCACGTTTTTAACGTTATTATAGGTGAACGCACGGCACATGTTAGCTCACTACCTTTGATGGATGTTAAAGGCAGCACCCCAGGTGCCACCACGGGGAGGTCAGTGTCCACTTGAGATGAAAGAGGGACCAAGAAAAATCTGAACCGATTTCGATATAATTTGGCATATTTACTTCTAGACAAAATTCTGTCAAACATTCTAAATTTCATCAAAATTGGACAGATATAGCGTGATAATAATTGCGACCTGTATTTTGGGAACGGTGGGCGGACGGACAAGCATAAATCCACTCAGATATTGATTCATTTCCTTTTGCATGTTACTTACAAATGCACAAAGACATAATACCCCTTATCACTATTTAGTGGTAAGGGTGTATACACGCTTAGTGCATACACGCTTATATTCCTGGCTGAGTATCCATAACACCGCCCGACAGCCAAATTTACACATTATAGTTCATGTCTGAAACCATAGGACAAATTGAGTAAAATGGCACTTAAGCTTTTTCGTTTTCTCATCCTGTTGACCTTTTAAAGGACGCTCAAATTTCAAAGGACAAAATTGTTCAAAACAATAAGGGATCATTCAGAATATAAATTTGCTCTCAGAGGCAAAGTTTTAGCTCTTGTCTAAAAGAACTAATTCTGAACTCCTGAAATCCACCAAACCACATCTTCAAGGTCAAATTTCCTTTATAATTTTTTCTAGGGTTAAAGTGTAAGTGATGACGAAAAATACCGAGACACGTGTTTTCTTATTTTGGTCTTCTATTATGCTGCGGTGTCAGAATATGGTTTGTTCGTAGTTTCTTTTTAATTTTTTTTTAAGAATTTCATGTAATTTTTTATTAAAAAACTAGCAAAATACCCGCTACTTTGTATGCGGAAAAGGAATAATATACAAATATACAATATTTAATATGGAGAACACTGAGAATTTTGATGTACTAATTAATACCTATTTGAATTGATATTTAATTTCCTTCAAGTACTGCCCGTACAAGTTTTGTTCGAATTTAAATAAAAGACCTCTATACTTCAACAGCGGCCTACATTTTAAGTTCCAGTCCATGCTTTATTAGAACGGTATGGGTTTTTTTAAAATTTAATCCACATTTTCCAACCCAATTTTGGAATTTGTGATATAAAAATGTAGAATACCATTATTCAGAAAATGTTACCCTAACAGTTAATTTTTGAGATATTTTATTTTAGACCTTTTTTCTCAGGATGTAAAAACATTCAGTACATTATTTAGAAACCGAAGTCGTTTTAACTTAGAAACAATAGTACATTATTCAGTACAATTTTTAAAATCCAGGACCTTAGCTCAACGTTCCAGTTTTAGTTCTACTTGTTCACCCAATGTCAATGGTATTACATGTAGAAACCTTTCATACATTTAAAGGCTGATTTAAATAAATGTTCTGATCCAATCTCAACGGTGATCCTCATAACAAATTTTATTTATCGATTCAATATTTAGTATTATTTAATACTTCTAGTACACTTATTGTACGACCACCTCTACCAATGAACCTGACAAATCAATAATATATCAGAATTTCACTTCTATTCCTTAACCCAATACCAAATTTATTGCAATTTTGTACTTTTCACGCACTAATGATATTCTTCCATCTTCATTGCTACACCCAACGTCAAATTTAGTAGCATTTAGTACATTTCGTATTTCTCTAATTTAAGAATGGGTATCTATTTCATAAAATCCGTATCTAAACACCAACACAATCCCTCATACAACAATTCCACCTATGTATATCCCTTCATGCAACACCAAACTGGTAACAAATTTAGTACTTATAGTATGTATAAGTTTCAAAAATTACCTCCTTTTATCCAAAACTATATCCCAACGCGATTTTGTATTTTTCGTATACATTAGTACGCATTTCCAAAACTTCCTCTCTATCTCCACTCTAAACGTCAACTGCTATGCTAATACCAAATTTCACAATTTCAGCTCTACGCCTTAGCATAATAACAATTTGGACCAAGTTCGGTGCCACTTAGTAGTTTTGGTACACTTATTGTACGTACATACATCCACAACCACATCCATATTAGAGCTGGCAAACTATCGATATCGGCCCCATTCGATTTTTTCGATATTTTCGTTTCAAAATATCGATAAAATCGATACTATCGTACATTTCCTACTGCTATTTATTTGGAATCTAAAATTGCCGACTGACATTTCGCATGTCAGTGAAATACGAGGCGAATTAGAAAAGTTTGCTGCCTAAGCAACACGCAGTGTCGCCAGTCGTCATTTGACAATTTTTTGGAAAGTGTGACAATTTTTAGTCTGAGCGTACTCAGGACAGTTTGACATACCACCATGTGTTGTGTTGTTTACAGTGAATTGAAAAAATCACTGCAAAAAAAAATGGAATTTATTTGTGAACATTTTCGTCCGTTAATTTTTCACAACTTTAGACGTGGATAATCGCGGCAAGAGTGTATCGATCAAATTAAATCTTTGTATGTCAATAAAGAACCATCCTATACACTATGAAAAACTGGTTTAATGAATTCAATCGTGGCCGACATTCGCAAAAATAAAAAGGGAAGAAATTTCGAAAAACTACGATCGCGGTGATTTAAAAGACGTTTATAAGAAAATGCAGAAAACAATTTCGACACGATCCGAGAGGAGCTCTTAAACTTCACATGTTCCGAATTTTCTGTGGGAGCTACCCGAAGGAGTAAGCCGTGATAATCCATATTCGAAGTCGATGTATATCTGGAAGGAATAATACGATGTGCAAAGTTTGAAACAAATCTATTGATCTCTTCGATAGTTATCGTTCACACCATTTTACTCGAAGAATTGGACCGGTCGTGGCTCATATTCGAACTTAAACTAAGTTTGGGCAAAATATTACGAAATGCAAAATTTGAGAGTTATCGTGATCACCAGACAGACAGACGGACGGACGTCGCCTCGTCAGCCTAAAGTCCGTGTTTAGACACACGGGAAAGTAAATTCAGTTTTTAGGCAATAGGGGGTAGGAAAGATTATTGAGGAGCTCTTTCCTCTCAGCTCTCTCCCAAAAACTCAATTTACTTTCCCGAGAAGTTTGTGTATCTAAACACAGACAAAGGCTGAGGGTGTAAAAACTTTTGGCTATTGCTTCTATGGCTTTTCTTTAGTGATGTCAAAATGTCCGATAGTATCGATATAAAAAACTATTCGTCGATATTGGCGTAAAAAATTAAGTATCGATAATATCGATATTTCCATCGATGGTTTGCCAGCTCTAATCCATATCTCAACCCTACATACCAACAGCGGCTATAATACCAAATTTCCGAATTCCACCTCTATTCATAATACCATTAATACTTTTAGTATGAAAGTACGAATTTTAATAACTATCTCCAATAGTAATTGCGAATTTCAGGATTCCACCTGTATCCGTTCTCCCAAACCCAAATTGTACCAAATTTAGTACCATTTAGTAATTTTCGTACACATAAGTACGAATTTCCAAAACTACCTCAATCCTATACTGCAACAGTAAACATAACTCCAAATTTCAGGATTCCAGCTCTATCCGTGCAACCAAATCCAAATTGTACCAAATTTAGTACTTTTCGTACACACAAGTACGAATTTCCAATACTACCCCATATATCAATCCTACACTTCAATAGTAATTTCAATTCCAAATTTCAGGTTTCCAGCTCTATCCTTTCACCCAAATACAAAGTGTACCAAATTTAGTACCATTTAGTACTTTTCGTCCTCATAAGTACGAATTTCCAAAACTACCTCAATCCTATACTACAACAGTAAACATAACTCCAAATTTAAGGATTCCAGCTCTATCCGTTCTCTCAAATCCAAATTGTACCAAGTTTAGTACCATTTAGTACTTTTCGTACACATAAATACGAATTTCCAAAACTACCTCAGTCCTATATTCCAACAGTAATCATAACTCCAAACTTCAGGATTCCAGCTCTATCCGTTCTCCCAAATCCAAATTGTACCAAATTTAGTACCATTTAGTACTTTTCGTACACATAAGTACGAATTTCCAAACCTACCTCAATCCTATACTCCAACAGTAACCGTAACTCGAAATTTCAGGATTCCAGCTGTTTCCGTTCACCCAAATATAAATTATGCCAAATTTAGTACCATTTAGTACTTTCCGTACCTATAAGTACGAGTTTCCAAAACTACCTCAATCCTACACTCCATAAGTAATCTTAATTATAAATTTCAGGATTCCAGCTCCATCTGTTCAACCAAATCCAAAATGTACCAAACTTAGTACCATTTAGTACTTTCCGTACCCATAAATACGAATTTCCGAAACTACCTCAATCCTACACTCCATATGTAATCTTAATTCCAAATTTCAGGATTACAGCTCTATCCGACCACCTTAATTTAAATTGTACCAAATTTAGTACCATTTAGTACTTTCCGTACCCATAAGTACGAATTTCCAAGACTAACTCAATCTTACACTCCAAAAGTAATTAAATTCCAAATTTCAGGATTCCAGCACTATCCGTTCACCCAAATCCAATTTGTACCAAATTTAGTACCGTTTACTACTTTTCGTACCCATAAGTAAGAATTTCCAAAACTACCCCCATATATCAATCGTACACTTCAACGTTAATCTAAATTCCAAATTTCAGGTTTTAAGCTCTATCCGTTCACCCAAATCCAAAATGTACCAAATTTAGTACCATTTAGTACTTCTCGTACACATACATAAGTACGAACTTCCAAAATCATTTCCTTATATCAACTCCACTTCCCAACCTTGATTCCCACACCAAATATGAAGATTGTAGCTATATCTGCTCAAAATATGCAATTGGTACCAAATTTAGTAACTTTTCGTACACTTATAGGTCGAATTTCCAAAAACCCTTTGGTACATCTTTCTAACTCTCCATCAGTTACCCTCATTCCAAATTTCAGAATTCTAGCTCTTCCCGTTTGCCTAATACAAAGGGTACCATATTTAGTACCTTTTAGTACTTTTCGTACCCTTCTAGGTCGAATTTCCAAAAACCCAGCCTTATCTCACCCCTACACACCGACAGCAACCCACAGTCAAAATTTCAGCTTTCTAGCTTCAGCGGTTTCGTCTGGGCGATGATATGTCAGTCACTCACTCAGTCACTCAGTAACTCACTCACTCACTCACTAAGCTCTTTTATATATATAGATAATTTACAAAACTAGGATATTGAAATTTCACTACATAAAGGATATTAACATATTTTTTGTTGAAAAAAATTGCAGGATGCTTTTAATGGATTTTTTAGTATTTAATTTTTAAAGGAAATTTTTTGTAGTCCTTGTTATCCTTGAATACAATAAATGCAAATTATTATATAAAGCCAATATTCTCATCTTTAATAGGACACAAACACCAGCATCGTGCGATGAGTATAACTATTTAAAATATTTGTTTGAAAAATTTCGTCCTTTGAAGTTCAATTCAAAGGTCAACAGGATGAGAAAACGAAAAATCTTAAATACCATTTTTCAGACGTATATAGTCCGGTTCATGTATAACGCAATTTTTTGAAAATTGTCAATTTTTTGAAAAACAAAATTCCAATAAACAACCTCACAGGCAACTGTGTTGGTGTTCTTTTCAACTCACAGAATTCGAAGAATTCTTAGTTGATACGTGCTGACATGTTGCAAAATATTTTGATTTTGGTGTTTCTTTGGAAAAGCCGAAAAGTGAGTGTGATTTTCATTCATATAAGAATACTAGACACTTAAAGAGTTCGGGTTTTCGCTAAAAAAGGCATTATTTCAAAAACTGAGAAGCCTTCGCCGGGATGATATCATGATATTGGTAGCGATCAGTAAAATTTTGCAACACTGTCAGTTCGTTTTGAAAAACATTACTCTCTGTAATAGAGGGTAATAAATGAAGTTGAGCCAATGGGGGAATACTCCACTCAAACAATCGAAAACAAACAATTGTCGGATGTTGTAATAATCACTCTTTAAAACTACACAATACTTTACTCACTCATCAAATTCCTTTTCTTGAAAATGAAACAAATTTTTGTAATTTTTTTTTTTATATTTGTAATTTGTATTTATTATTATTACTTTTCCATATATAATTTAATATATGTATATATAATTTGTTTTTTTTTTACTTTTTTGTGTGTTTGGTTTCTTCATTACTGCTTAAGGTTCATACTCGTTACGACTTGACTCTTTATCTATTATCGTTATGTATATATAGAGATTTTTCATTTTGTTTTCCTTTCTTTCTTTCATTCATGTATGTATGTATTTATGTGTATGACATATATATTTATTTGCATGTATGTACGATTATATGCAGATGCTTTAATGTAGCCTAAGATCGTTATATGGGAATGTAAAGAATTTTTATTTATTACTTTTTTAATTTTACTTTAGCTTCTATTTCCTTCATTTTCCTTATTTTTTGTTAAAACAAAAGTACGTTTTTTTGTGACATATCCGGTTTCGATAACTCATTGCATACACACATACTTTCATTAATGCGTATGTATGTATGCTGCTGTTGTTTCTATTACATATAAATATATATTGTATAGATTGATAAGTTTTTGTATGAATTTTTAAGGTTTTTTTTCGTAATCTGTTTAAAGTTTTTTTGTTGTTATTCTGTTAAAGGGGGAAACTTGTTGTAGTGTGTTAATGTAAGTTTTAGTTTTTAGTTTTCCATATGGATTTTAATTGAACATTAAAAGATTTGTTTTCCAAGTTACATATTTTTTGGTATTTGTTCTTGTAATTACTTTTCGTTTTTTTTCTTAAAGATTTCTTTTCTTATTGTTGTTAAATAGGAAAGTAAAAGGAAACATTTTGAGAAAGAGTTTTATTGTTGTTGTTCTTTTTTGCTTCAAATCTGTAAAATTACCTTTTATGTTTGTTAATGTTGTTGGTTGTTTTGTTTTTGTTTTTTTATTGTAATACAGGAAAGTTTTGTTTTCTTTTTCTTCTTCGTTTTCTGTTTTTGCTACTTAGTAAATTGAATTGTATCATATTTTTGCATGGATTTTTGAATGTTTTATTATTTTGGAAAAATTTTTTGTGGGTTTTTGGGTTTTTATGACTTTTTTATTATTTTTTTGTAATTATTTGTATATGCGGGTTAATATTTAAATGAATTGTTGTTCTATTAAATTATATGGCATAAATTGTCATAACTAAAGTAATATTGTTGTTGTTATTCTTATTTCCTTTCAAAAATATCATTGACTTCCATTCTTTCTTTTCAATTACACCATATTCAATTGTTTTGTTGCCAACTTTAATCAATTTAAAATTAAATTAATATGTAATAGGGAAATTATTAACAATTAAAAAATAAATGGAGCAGAATTTAAAATTGTTAAAAAAATATTTTTAAATTAAAACATATTAATTGTTATTATTTAATTGTTGTCTTTTTAGGACGAAGGTCATTTATTTGTGAGAGTTTTATTTAATTGAATGAATAGAGTTATCATGACCTAAGGTGTTTTTATTGAAAAAGTGATAATTCAATCATATTAATTATTTTTTATGAAAATATAGTTGGCATAAAAAATGAGTAACAATGAGTAGTAAAGCAAACACTGTATCAAGCTGTTATCAACATACATATGTTTTGTCAAAGTCATAGTCAATTTGTCATCAACTTACGTGGTTTTAGCGGTACCACCCTCCATCCCAACTTCAACCCGAAATGCCTTGGTATAACCCTTGACAGATCCTAGGAAAATCTGACCAAAATTCAAGACAACAAACAATTTATTCCAGATACTGGAAAAAATTTCGGGATCGTCTCCCAGCTGCTTTCGTGCGTCTTCTCTGGCCCTGGTGTACCCGAAAGCTGAATATAATTTTCCAATCTGGCTGCGGACCAAGAATAAAATAAAAAATAAAAAACTTTGCTGTTATACAGTAAGAACCCTGTTAGCAGGACAACAGAATTGAACTTCCAAAAAAAAAAAAAAAACGTGAAACATGCGGAACATCAGAGTCTCTGACAAGGTGAGACCTTCCCGATAACGTCAGCTGTGTATGTGGTGCCCCTTTCCAGACCTTAGAACACATTTTTCACACCTACCTCACCGTTCAAGAACTCAAATTCCTTACACCAGAAGCAATTCAAAAAATCCATACGCTAAATAAAACAAATCTGTCCTAGAGCTCAAAGTTCAGAGTCAGTAAAGTGCCAGTTAATTTAGCAGTCTGGAAATATGCGGGTAAGCTTTGAATTAAACAAAGAGGTTCCTATTTATAGAATTGTGTTCCAATGAAGTTATGTGTGACAGTTCATTCGGTAGCTCTCAATATGATTAATCTTGTTACCTTCGGATTACAAGGATATATTTGTTCGTTGGATAGTCCTTACTTCCTGAGATAATGGTCCAAAAGCAAAAAAACGTTGTGCCAATAAAAAATTAATTTTAAGTACAAAAACACTCGAAGTGAGTACCCGTTTTGTTGAAAAAATATGTTTATTTTGTGGCTCTACTTGTTTTTATATGGCTCCACTTTTCGGATCGGCTTGAACTTAAGTTCCAATCAGTAGTGGGATTCTCTAACTCATGTTTTGATTTATCTCCATAAATCAGAATCGCACTAAAGGACTACCTAGATTCCTTAAAACAATCCAACAGCAGCCACGAACCACACAAAACTCAGTTTTATTCGCGTTGCCACTATTTGACATGTCAGTAGAATTTTTAGTGTCACTTCCTCTGAGACGGAAGATGCACAACAGTTCACAATTGCTCCACTTATATTAAAATCTGGTATAAGGTCAAAAATATAAGTAACATCCTACTATGAAAAAAACCCCTCTAAAATTGACGACAACCGCAAACGTTTAAAGGACCATAATCTGCACTTGTTCGGCCATACAGGGAATACGCTGGAATCTTAAAGGCATCACAACACCATGATATAAAGGTTGAATTCGGTTGCGGATTTGTAGTTAGTAGGAGGTTAAAACATCTGGTGGATGAAAATTAAGGTAAAAGTTCATGCTCCCAACAAGGACAAGGACGAACAGACCAAAGACATATTTACCAGCGCTTAGAAGAAACATATGATCGTTGTCCTGCCCTAAAATTATTCTAGTAGATTTTAATGCCAAAATTGGAAAGGAGAATATCTTTGGCCCAACAGTCAGGAAATTCAGTATCCACAGTGAAACATCTGACAATGGTATGAGGCTGATAGACTTTGCAGCGGCAAAAAACATGGTAGTTAGAAGCACAAGATTTAAGCATCTCGGGATTCATAAGGGCACCTGGCTGTCTCCAGATCAGAAAATCATATTGATCACGTTGTGATAGATGGATGTACGTTCGTTGCGGGGTACAAACATAGACCCGTGTTGCAGCAAAGGTACGTACCTGGTTACACGTAGGAAATAAAGTACGAATAGACACAACACGAAAGTTCGACATCGGTAAGCTGCAATCACAACAGATAGCCACAACATATTTCACTTAACTGGTCCAATTGCATAATCAAAGCACTCCTCGTCCCCATAACATATCAGCACAATGTCAAAATATTGCCCACTCCATGCAAACAACCGCAAAATCCATACTTGGAAACCAGATACCTCCACCAGCGAATCCATGGTATGACCAGGAGTGTCGTGCTGTTACCGAAGAGAAAAATGCGGCATAAAGGGCTATTCTACAATCAGTAGCAACGCGCGAGAGAGGTATCGGGAGAAATGGAGAGAGAAGAAACGTCTTTTCCGCAACAAAAAAAGAGAAAAGGAAAAGCGGGAGTGTGAAAAAATTGAGATGTTCTTTAGCCGGAATGAAGTTCGAAAGTTCTATCAAAAAGATGAAACATCAAACTGATGGCTTTGGTACAGGCACATCCTCCTGTCGGGACCAGCAAGGTAATTTGGTAACTGATACAGTAGCGAATGGTAGCGAAGACGACGAAGATACCACAGATCCAAACCCAGAAGATGGTATTGAATATAATGCAATTAAGCGGCTGAAGAATAATAAGGAAGGAGGAGCCGATGGCTTACCAGCCGAGCTGTTCAAAACCGGGGGCGTCACGCTGATAAGGTGTATTCATCAGCACCATCTGACAGGAAGAACGAGTAATCTATTGGAACCTGAACATCCTGGGCATGACCACAAGAAAGGAGATAACTGGACCACACCAATGCGGCTTTAGACCTAGTAAATCCACCACAGACCAGATGTTTACCCTGTTGCAAATCCTGGAGAATATCCAAGAGATGCAGATCGACACCTGCCACCTTTTTGTCGATTATAAAGCAGCCTTCGACAGCCCCCTTACGTTCTTAGGTATTCCAAGCCATGTCTGAATTTGATATCCCCGCAAAGCCCATTCGGCTTTGTATAATGACATTAACTGATACTCGTTCCTCAGTTAAAATTATAAATAACCTCTCCGAAGAGTTCTGTACAAAAAGAGGCTTCAGACAAGGAGACTGCCTTTCGTGTGATCTCTTCAAAATCCTGCTGGGAAAAGGATTTACGAGATGCAAACGTCAAAAGAAATGACACAATCTGCAATCTGCTGATGATATTGACATCATGAGCAAAAATGGGTCTGGCGGTAAACGGCGAAAAGACAAAGTTGAGGGTGTCGACGCGCAATGCGTCCATAGAGCTCGGACCAACAGTGAAAGTAAATTTATATAATTTTGAGGTAGTTCGTCTACCTCGGCGCAGCCATAGTATAGGTAAAGAGAGATAATTTCCGTTTAGCCTTTCATGAAAATCCCATTTTAATTACGTTGCCGTTTTTTTTTTTTCAAAGACGAGAGCACCCATCGCTAACCAGTATAAGAAGCAAAAACGACGTCATTATCTACATCAGCTTGTTCCAACTTCTCAGCTTTCCTCCTACTTCAAACGGTTCTTGAACAGACCTTAAATTATATTATACCAGAAAGTACGGACCTGCTCCTAAAATAATTGTACCGTCATAGAAGGAGCGGCGAGCACAACAATTAGCGAACAGATTTGAATTTTTGGGATGTACCGAACCGTAATGGCCCAAACTCGAACTTGATCCAGAAGAAAATATTACGAGGACTGAATTTTGGCCAAACCGTGCTAAGTCGACTCCAAATTATTTGAAACGAGTTGTTCATTTCAATGAGGCTCATTTTCATCGTATTAAAGTGTATGTACCCATAGTAGGGCGTGAACCTATATATTTGGAAAGTTTTGCTTTGTGGTTACTCTTGAGGAGACTGTGGAGGAGTTTAATATTCTGATACCCCCAACTACGCTGACATTTGCAATGTACACTTATCCAGTAATCAAGGCTTTGTTATAATTCTCATTCAATTCGTAACATCAGACCTTTGGATTTCCTGATCGACGCAGCTTGTTACTGCAGGCATGGCTTACTATCCGCCAATACACTCCTAGGTGACAGAGATATACCCTCAGCCAATGTGAAGTGAAACTTTCATCTACGGGCAGATCGTATTCAGTGTCTCTTCAGAATTTTGTGGCCCTTTTTGAACATTTGAACTTGCCGACAAAAATGTGGATTAAGAATTAACTGCACTTAGACACAAATGTTGAACTTTTGTGGGAGAGGTACCCTTAGGGAGGACCGATATGGGCCATTTTAGACAAAATATATGGAAAACCAAAGTTTGGACCAAATTGGTTGACCAATTCAAGTGATATCGTCCTATTACTTTAGTGACATTTTATTGGGGGAGAAGTGCCAGAAGTTGCGGTTCGGTATTGCCCCATGGAACTAAGTTTGGATAAAATATGACGAAGACCAAATGTTGCACCAAATCGGTTGAACAGTTCGAGAGTTATCGTGGCATAGGGTTTTTTACATCTTTCGGGCTGTTTTCCCAAGAAATATGGACTTGCCCCTGAAAGAACTTTCACCGTCGTGATGGAGGTAGCGAATGTAAATGGCTTCAGCAAAAATCAAAATGATTCAAGAGCAGGACTTAAAGTGAACTTATCCGAAATTTTGTGTGGGAGGAACCAGAAGGAGTAGACAAATATAGTCCATATTTGAACCTGATCTATGTCTGGTAGATATAATAGGATGTGCAGAGTATGGATTACAGCGGACACTCCCTTCACGAGTTACCGTGCGCACAATTTATCCGAAAATTTTTGAACTTTTGTGAGGGAGGTACCTGAAGGAGTGGACCGATATGGCTTATCTTCGAACATAAACTATGTTTGGACAAAATATTACGAAGGCCAATTTTTGGACAGATTTGGCAGATCCGTTCGAGATTTATCTTGCGCTCCAGCCACTACACACGGTGTTATAGGGTTTTTTTGTAACTTTCAGGCTATTTGCTCAAGAAGTATGGACTTGCCCCTGATAAAACTTGTACCGTCGTATGGCGGACTGTGAATACAAGTTATTACAACAAAAATCAAAGCGATTCGAGAGCAGGTCCTAAACTGAACTTTTCCGAAATTTTGTATGGGAGGTACCCGTAGGTGTGGACCAAGTGAGTCCATATTGGAACCTCATTAAAGTCTTGTAGACATTTCACGATGTACAAAGTATGAGCCAAATTGGTTACTCCCTTCAAGAGTTATCGTGCTCACACATTTTCCGAACATTTTTGAACTTTTGTGGGGGATGTACCGGTAGGACTGGACCGATATAACCCATCTTCGAACCTAAACTCAGTTTGGGCAAAATATTACGAAAGCCAAATTTTGGGCCGAATCGGTTGATCCATTCGAGAGTTATCGTGCTCACCAGCCAGCCAGACAGACAGATGGACGGACATTGCTCAATCGACTCCAAATTGTCTAAAACAAATTTCGTCCAAACATACTTGGGGTCTAAAACCATTATTTCGATGAGGCAAATTTTGCCCGTATAAAAGAGTACCCAGCAAAAATCCTCATTACAAACCTCCTTTCCCACCCATTATTTTAACAAGGGCATGTCGCGCGAATTATCTGGTTATTTTGTAACCACTGAAATAAGTAGTCAGAATCTACTCAGTATCTACTTATTTCAGTGGCTACCATCTCCTTTGTTCAGTAATTACAAAATAACCAGATATTTCGCGCGACATATCCTTGTTAAAATAATGGGTGGGAAAGGAGGTTTGTAATGAGGATTTTTGCTGGGTATATACCCTCGTTAGCATAATTGCTGAGGGTGCAAAAAAATGGAAAGGCTTCCCTTCGTGGCGCCCATATATAAATACATATTACGACAGAGACTTTGATTTTCTGCCCCTACATATACATATATATTTCATCTTTCTGTACATTCTATGCAAAGGTTAAGGCCTCTTGTCCCGCGCAGAGATACGGAGTCGTGTCCACTATAGATACTCTGTTCTCCTGGTAGGTCTAAGCAAATCTCTAGTCCTTAAATAATGGATCAAGATATACGTTGTTCCCGATCACCAGTTTCGTTCCCATCTTTAAGGAAATATGAAAATTTAGCGCAGGATGCTTTTTAAAATGACGATTCTTGTTTATACAAAATATCAGATATCCCTTGGAATTAATCACATCATATCAGATAAGCATATAATAATTGAAAACGGAAGGAAGAAACGGAGGAAGTACGAAATTGAAAGTAATAAACAAAATACTAAATACAACACGGTGTGCCTTAAAAATTTTAAATGGAAGGTGCTTACACCTCGGAAGTTTTTGCTGATTTTGAAACTACAATGCTCATAGATAAGAAATATCAAGAAACCAAAAAATCGCCGGAGGGATTTTCAAATAAATCGCGATTTAAGTTCACATTTTTAAAGGGTTCTTTAGGTTTTCACGATTTAGCTTGGAAACCGCGAGTTCTATGTAAATGGGTCTTAAGAAAATGTTGTAGCAGAGAAAATTCTCCACAAGATTGGCCTTTATGATATTTTCGTAAGTTTTACCGTTTTTGAGATATGGAAGTTCAAATTGGGACAATGTATCGTCCCCTTATAAAACAATATTATGCACAGTACCCCTTAACTAACTTTTAATGGAAACCGCTTTCACATGGGATTTTTAAATAAATCGCGATCAAAATTCACAATTTTAGGGATTTTTTAGGTTTTCACGATTACCGAAATAAGGGTGATACCGTTCTATGGGAACTATGTCAAAACGTGGACCTGTACCGACAATACTCCGTTGGAATTTTGTATACCCCCAACTGGGACTACGTACCCAATTTTAGACATTTTGTTTTGGTAATGTGGCAGAAATCTTCAAAATACCGAAAATCGGGAGGTACCCTTACTATCGGAGTTATAACAGAAAAGTATATAAAATACAAGTGTAAATGAATTTAAAGCTATTTTTATCCAGATTATTGATAAACGTACAATAAAACATTTATTTTCTGCACGCTAGATCTGTATTTTCCCACTGTGCGTGGGTCCCGAACATCATCAAATCGTTTAACCTTATACATACTTCCAGCTGCAAAAACAAAAGGGAAAAGTTCTAAGGATAAGTTTCGCATTTGCAAAAAAAATCGATCATTAAGTTTAACTCCCAGGATAAAATAATAACAGGTAAACTTAACATTCAAAATTAAATATGGTGTAAATAAAAGAAAAATTCAAGATACGGTTTCTTTAACTTCAACCCTTCGACCATGATTTGGTTTTGTTTGTTCATTAATTATTGTTTTCATGTATTTCATGTATATTGTTTTAAATTTGACATTGTTCATAATTGAGTATCAAGTCAAGACGGAATTATGTTACTTAATACTTTTTTTGCTTTCTTCTTCATATTTTTCTAATGCTTTCAATGTTTATTTAATATATAATTTTATTTCTCTAAATGTGTAATAAATACAATGTTATATTTTAAAGATTCCTAAATAATATGTATTTTAATATTTATAATTTAGTATTTTTCTTTCATTTTGTTTTTATTAATAAAATTTGTTTGTAATAAAAAGTTTTTGTTTGTTTTTACTTTTAAAACGTCATTCGCTTTGTTTGTTCACTTATTTGCTTTGTCAATTGGTATTTCGTTCTTAAATTTCCTAACACTTGTTGTTGTTTATGTTTTTGTTTTGGTTTTTATATTTTTATTTTTGTTAATTTATTAATGTATATATATTTTCCATATTATCACAGTCAAATCATAAAAGATTTTATTTTTGTTTGTGTTGTGAATGGAGTTATTTTTTATGACTTTTTTGAAACATAATGAAAACTGTGAGAGAGAGAGTGCGATATATACACATAATTTTTTTAATAATATTTTTTATGGTATATATCTTTTTATGTTTGAAGTGTTTTGAATAAATTTCTTCAATATTTAAATTTTATTTATATGGAAATGTTTGATTTTTCTTTTGCTTTTTCATCTACATATGAATAATGATATTTATATGGAAAATTTGTTCAAATTATTTGTTTGTTTGTTTGTTTTGTTTTTGGGGTTTGCTTCCACTCTTAACATTGTTAATTTTTTCTTTAATAAATATATAATCTAAGGTACACAGTAACATTTATTATTTATTCAATTATTTTAAATAAATTTTCGCTTCATCTTTTTACATTTGTCTTTCGGCTTACTCTTATTTACTTTATATGTTACACTTCTTCTTTGTCTTGTTTTTTGTTTTCTATTTATAAATAATTTGTTTTTATTTTCGAACAGGAAAAGGAAACAAATTGCCACAGATCAATCCTCTAATACATTCATACACATGTATCTCTACTCTGATATTGTTCTTGTTTTCTTTTTAATGCTATTCTCTATGAACAAACCCATTACATATACACTTTACCTTTTAACATTTACATTAACTACATACTTGCCTGTGCTTCCTTCCCTTCCATCCTTTCGGTTGTTTTATGATTTTATGTGTGTTCTCCTGGAACATTGCATAGTAATGTCCATTAAAAATATATGATTTTTTGAACTTTTTTAGTTTTGATTTAAATTTGTAGTTGTTTATTCATTTGTTAACGTTTTAAATTAAATATTAGTATGAAGTGCATGATAATGAAACTATTTCTATAGAAACACTTTCTAGTTTATGGGAGATGCATTTTTAGAACTTTCCAACATTTCCGAAAACCACAGAGCAAATTCGATTCAAGGACTGTATTATTGAAAACTTTTCTTAATGCAGCAGAATATGAACTAGTATTAATGCCACATTTTTAATTCCAATAAGATAAGATAGACCCGCTATTTATTCGCCATTGCAATGTCCCGCGTTTTTCTAGCAGATCAGGATTTAGTGTGTTATTTTATTTTTAAGTATTCTGCCAAAAAGTATGCTTTACTATAATGCTTCTCAGATTTATTACATAAATTGAGGTATAGATGGCGATATATATTAGAACTCAATTTCATGGTGATGAATTCCCCAAAAACACTGAATTTCCATAGTACCCTCCTCATTCAATAGATTAACGCCAAGCAGTCTAGATATAGTGGAATTTGCCTGTTAAATAACTTGAATATTTAAATAACAATATATACCAATATTATTCAATTATTCCGCCTAGAAATATGCTAATCACTGTCTCATTCTCAAACAACTATCCTTTATAGTATTAACGTTGACTTATAGATGGTGTTTTGACAACATTAAGGTATTTTTGCACTTATCAAAGTCTGGCCTTATTAGCTATGTAGAAAATTCAACACTTCACCCTTAAACGAAAAAGGTTATCTATAAAATAGCTTATTTCAACTTGATGGTTAATAAATTATGGAAAATTAATCACTGTCAAATAACTTGAATAATTAATTGTTAATAAGTTTCACTGTGTGTGTTAAATGTTTGGTTCTATTTTCATTGCTATTGTTTTTTTTTTTTTTAAATAATTTATTTACTTTTGTCGTTTTTGTTAATTGTTTTTATTTGAAATTTGTTTATGAATAATAACACTTAACTTATTAAATGATTGGTTTCTTCTGCATGTTTTTGTTGTTTTTGTTGATTATCACTAAAAGCTATAAATGTCTGCAATGATTTAATGCATTTATAAATATAGTTAGGTATTAAATTCTATAAAATCCAACAAAATATTTTCACAAACAAACAATTATTTTTCCTATTGAAATGATGTAACAATTTATAGCTCAGATGAGATTTGTCTAAAATATTTATTATGTTATTGAGCATATGAGTAATGCCAGGAATTATACTCCACATTGCATATGTTATTAAAAAATGTTATTGAAAAAATGTTCTTCTTTGGAAAAATTCAACCATTTATATCATTTCCCCCTCGGGGGAGGCTGAAACCCCTAGAGAGCGCGTCGCAGGTGATGGATGGCGAATGCTTCCCATATGTGGAGGGTGGCGGATTTACGAATACTTCTCGCATATGGGTGGTAGGAGGGAAATCAAATACCTCCCGCGGACCAAACAACACGGAGAGAAAACTTAGTAACAAATCATTGAGCAGCGTCTGTTTCCACATTGGGCGGCTGCAAACAGCGTCTGAACTCCAGAAGAGCGGCTTATAATTTAGAAGGACAACTTTAAACCCTTCAGAAGGCCACGGAAAACCACTGAAGTTATTATTTCCCAGATTCACTTTGGCAGCTTGTTGAGATGTGTGTTTGACTTACTATTTGTATGTAAGCAAGTTTAAAGTGGGTGTAGTTAAACACTTATTCTTGAGCTCGAGTCGTTATAAAATTGGGGAAGGGTTCTTTGTTTCAATACAAAGAATTAAGGGAACTGATGAGGCCAAGTGGAGTTGGACGAAACTAGTCTTCTCTGCCACCCCCAAAAGTAATCAATTTTAACTACACCCACTTTAAAATTGTTGTTTTTAAATTTGAAAACAACGAATATGAGATTAAGCTTAACTTACATACAAATAGTAAGTAATTATCTCCCTTGAAAATCATACAATATGCAAAACGAAAATCAAAATACACGGCCCTCAGTCTCCGGCCAAACGAGGGTGCTAATAATCCCCGGAGGTAAAAACAACAAGAAGCTGAAGATTGGAACGTGGAATGTCAGAAGTTTGTACAAAGTTGGAAAATTGAACAATACCATTAATGAAATGAATAAGCTCCAAACTGATATACTTGGTGTCAGTGAAACATGGTGGACAGATAGAGGAGAGTTTAAATCCCAAAATGCTATGGTGTATCACTCAGGAAATATGGATGGAATACACAGGAAAGGTGTAGCTATTATAGTCAGAAAAGACATAGCCAATAGTGTAGCTGGCTCAATAGCGCTGTCAGACAGAGTAATGATGATAAAAATCACAGGAAAACCATTAAATTTAAACACAATTCAAGTTTATGCCCCCACATGTGATGGAAATGCCGATGAAGTTGAAAACTTCTACAATGACATCAACGAACTGATAAAAATGACGAAATCACATGAAATAACGATTATTTAAGGTGACTTTAATGCCAAAATTGGAAGCGAGAAGGTATATGGTGTAACGGGAAAATATGGCTTGAGAGAAAGAAATGATAGAGGAGATAGGCTAATAGAGTTCTGTCAAGAAAATAATCGGACTATTACCAACACACTTTTTCGATTACATCCCCGAAGGCTTTACACATGGAAATCGCCACAAGATAATAGAGGAAACATAGTACGGAACTAAATCGATTTTATAATCATCAATAGACGGTTTAGATCCTCTGTGACAAAATGCTAAACCTATCCAGGAGCGGACATACCCTCAGATCTCAACCTTCTGATGATGAATATGCGAATATAATTGGCAGTAATCCGAAAAAAGAAAACATCCCGTAAATTGAACAACAATCCAACAACAAAAAATGAAATCAAGCACCTCCTAAACCATAAATTTGAAGATATTGATGTGAACGATATGGATAATGTATGGCATAACATCAAAGAGACAATTTGCAATGTAGCAAACAACTCCCTAGGAAACAGTACACAAAAATCAAGAGGAATGGATGACAGATAAAATCATAAAACTTCGAGAAGAACGAAGCAAGTATAAAAAAATATTGGGAAATTAATAAGGAAAAAATTTATTACTTAATCAAAAATGCGAGAAATTGAACACCTCCAATACATGCATGACGACTTCAACATACATAAAAAGTTGAAAATAACCAGCCGATCTTCGAAGCAACTGAAAAAAAGAATTTATGGAAAAGATATATTAAACAAATGTTAAAGATGAAAATCGATCAGAAAATATAACCAACTTGAATGCTGACGTGACTGGAACCCCTATTACGAGGTGGAACAAGCTCTAACGTCTCTAAAAGACAAGAAAGCAACAGGGCCCGACGAAATCCCCTCAGAAATACTGAAATTAATAGATGGAAATAATATACTATTGATAGTGGAATTATTTAATTACATATATAATACAGGTCAATATCCATATGATTGGCTAATCTCAACCTTTATTGCAATACCGAAAAAATCAAATGCAAAAATGTGTTGCGACTACAGACTTATTAGCTTGATGTGCCACATTGTTTCTTAAAACTATCCATAAACGGATATATGCCAAATGTGAAGCTGCTATGGGAAACTCTCCATTTGGCTTCAAAGAGGCTATGGGTACCCGAGAAGCCCTTCTCTGCATTCAAGTACTTGTTCAGAAATGTAGAGATGTGCAGAAGGGCGTTTTTATATGTTTCATTGACTATGAAAAGGCTTTTGACAACGTCCAGCACGATAAATTAATGACTATTCTGAGAGACATTGGTATTGAAGAAAAAGAAATAAGATGCATACAAAAGCTGTACTGGAATCAGAAAGCCCGTATAGAAGTAAATGGCGAACTAACTGATGAAATATCAATATCTAAGGGGGTCAGACAAGGATGCATCTTATCACCTCTGCTGTTCAACATGTACTCACACAAGATATTTCATGAATCGATTGAAACTGAACGCATAGGTATAAAAGTGCATGGAACATTAATAAACAATATACGTTATGCTGATGACACCACACTAATAGCTGAAAGCCTATCAGGATTGCAAAAACTATTAGATAGACTTACATGCGTAAGCGAGCTATATGGCCTTAAAATAAATATAAAGAAGACAAAATATATGGTAATCAGCAAAAAGGATCAAAATTCCAATACAACACTCAAAATAAAAGATGATGCAATCGAACGCGTTAAAAACTTTACATACATGGGAACACTGTTGAACGAACAATGGAACATGTCAAAACAAATAAGACGTCGCGTGGAGTTAACCAGAGGTGCTTTCTACAAATATAAGAAAGTTCTTACTAACCATGACTTGAGTCTCTCGACAAAGGCCAGATTCGTAAAATGTTATATTTGGTCCACATTATTATATGCAGTAGAGACCTGGACAATAAAAAAGTTGATAAGAAAAAACTTGAAGCTTTCGAAATATGGGTATACCGTGGCATTTTGAAAATACCTTGGACTGTGCGGGTCACAAATGAAGAAGTCTTAAGAAAAATGAATTTGGGTCGACAATTGCTGCAATCTGTCAAAAGCCGTAAAATTGCATTCCTAGGTCATCTTATGAGGAACGATAAGTACAAATTTCTCCAGACCATTATTAAAGGCAATGTTGAAGGAAATCGAGTTCGAGGCAGAAAAGAGTTATCTTGGATTAAAACATCTAGGATTGGACTGGATACAGTAATGAAAGAAATCTGATACAAGCTGCAAGAAATAGAGAACTAATACCATTAACATAACATAAAATGAAGTATATAAAATAAAATGTACAAAGAACATATCTATTATATTGTATGATCGCTTTATATCCGAATACCGGATGTGCAAATAAAGAAGAAAGAAGATATCATTTCCAAATTGATCACAAATTTTTGTCACACGATTACAAATTAATTTTAGCCAAAATATACGTTACACAAATTACTTTAAACCATGTCCTTAGGATGTCCGGAACCTTTAAAGAGAAGGTTCAATTTACGGACTCACCCACCTAAAGGAAGTGTAATGGGACGGGAACAGCGACACAACAACACATAACGGTAGTGCTGTGGTTTGTTCGATTCCACTTTCATCACGCTCGATGAATATCGGTTTCACCGGCTTCCATGCCCCAGCCGAAAACAAGGATGTACGGACAAAAAATAATTTTACTTGCATCTAGACAGTACTTAGAACTGCACTATTTTCATATATAATTTCAAGAAATACATGTGTATTTTGATTATTTCATTTGAAATGTGAAACATTTCACTTGTAATTTGAGAATTCCAATTGAATTTTGAATTATTTCATTTGTAATTTGATTTTTTTCTTGAAAATTCTAAGTTTTCTGTTTTTAATTTTAATTTTCCGTATATAATTTGAATTTTTCCATTTATAATTTGAATTTTTTTCATTTGAAATTCGAATTATTGCATTTGAAATTCGAAACAAAATATACAACATATTTGGTTGCATTGATTTAATATTTGGTTGGTTTGGTAAAGTTTCGAACTACAAATGGAAAAATTCGAATTTCAATTGTAATAATTCGATTTTCAAATGAAAAAATTCGAATTACTAGTGAAAAATTCGAATTACATATGAAATAATTCAAATTACAAATGAAAAAAATCATATCATAAATTAAATAATTGGAATTTCAGTTGGAATTCTCAAATTACAAATGAAATAATTCGAAATTCAACCGAAATTCTCAAATAACAAGTGAAATGTTTTGATTTAGAACTAAACAGTTGAATTTCTAATTATTTTAAATTTAATTTGAATTATTTCATTTGTAATTCAAATTTTTCTATTTCACATGTAATTCGAAGAATTTCAGTTGTAATTTGATTATTTCATTTGAAATTCGAAACAATTCACTTGTAATTTGAGAATTTCATTTAAAATTCGAATTATTTCATTTGTAATTTGAATTTTTTCATTTGTAATTCGAATTATTTCATTTGTAATTGAATTTTTCCATTTGTAATTTGAATTTTTTTATTTGTAAATCAAAGTTTTTCATTTGGAATTTCAAAGGGTAAAAATAATCAAATTTAAAATGGAAAAATTCGAATTACAAATGAAATAATTCGAATTACAAATGAAAAAATTCGGATTTCAAAAGGAATTCTCAAATTACAATTAAAATAATTTGAATTTTAAACGAAATTCTCAAATTACAAATGAAATAATTCGAAATTTAATTGGAATTCTCAAATTAGAAGTAAAATGTTTCGAATTACAACAGAAATTATTCGAATTCGAACTATTCCATTTGGAATTCGAACTATTCCATTTGGAATTCGAACATTTTATATTTAATTCCGAAAACCAAATATAAAGAACTCTCAAATTACAAGTGAAATGTTTCGAATTATAACTAAACAGTTGAATTTCGAATTATTTCAATTATAATTTAAATTATTTCATTTGAATTTTCGAGTTTTTCTATTAAGAATTTGAATTTTTTTTAATTTGAAAATCGAATTATTCCATTTGGAATTCGAACATTATATTTACAATTCGAACATTTTATTTGCAATTCGAATAAAAAACAAGCATAAAGAATGCAACCAAAAATTTTGTTTCGAATTTCAAATGGAATAACTAAAATTATGAATATAATAAATCGAATTTCAAATGGAAAAATTCGAATTTTAAATGGAAACATTCGAATTCCAAATGTTATGCCCTCAGTCTGTATGAATAGAGGGTTTATTCCATGGACATTTCGAATACCGGCTAAGAAACCAACAACTTTTTCCCCAAAAAAAAATTGACGTATAAACTTGACAATGAAAATATCTAAACTTTTTGGGATATTTATCTTTACGATTGTGTATGTTCCGAATAAATTACATATTAAATTTTGCTAAAGACTTGGTTTGAAAAAATTGAATGTCGCTCTAAACAAGACCACGTACGTTATATAGCTAAACGTATCGAGCTATAACGATTACGTCGACTAGGTAGGAAGGCCAAGAATACGATGGAGTTAACATATGGAAGACGAGATCGAAAAGCGTAATATTCAAAATTAGAAAGGCAAAGAAAAGTATAGGAGAGTTAGGAAATCTACTCTTTGCTCGGCTTATATGACAAATATTTGGAGTAAATAAACAATAAACACAATAAATATTTTAGATAACCCACTATAATATTGACTTTATTTTCCCACTTTTTTCGTTAATTAATACTTTTTAATTTAGCTAAAAGAAGAAAATATATTTTATAAATAATAAAAATGATTCTGTTTACAACAGTGAGTTTATTTATTTTCTTGTTCTTGATTTTAGGACACAATGATGTGACATTTTTCGTTATAACAAGACTCAGAATACTTTTTTTTGTGTTACTGTTATTGTGATTTTACTAAAATAATTTTAAAGAAGAATTGGGATGGCTTTAACTTATTCCAATATTTTTAATATAATAAATAATGTTTTATTTAATGTTTACATGTTTTGTTCTTGTTAATTATTGTAAATTTGTTTCAGCTAAAATTTTCACTAATAGACTGTTTTATTTATTATTATTGTATATATAAAATAATAACGATTTTGTATTTATTGTTTGTTTGCTTTTTTGTTTTTTATTTATTTAATATGATTTTTCATAGTTTAATTTTTAATGTATTAGCATATTTTGTATTTTCTATATTTCGATAAATGAATTAACATATCAAGAATTTTCTTTCTTGAATGATGTGGTACCTTTTTGCCATTTCTGTTATTTATATATAGAGTTTTTGTTAATTTTTTTTACAATTTTCTATTTGTTGTTGGATTTTTTTGAAAACATAAAAAGTTTATTTTTTTTATTTGGTTAATTTTGAAACAATAAAAAATTAAATAGAATTGACACAAACAATTTTAAGAAAACAAAGAAAATATGAAAGCTTTTTTACAGCAAATTACAATCAGGTTTAACTATCAGGAAACATACACTGCGTAATAATCCAATAGTAGCAATACCAGAACTTCTATATATATTTTGGAGTCCAGTGATATCAATTTCAATTTAGTTGTTATTGAAGTATACGTTCAATAGGGATTGAGTTGTATTTATAGGAATGAAGGGGAGAAAAATAACAATAAAATTCTTAACAAGCAAAACATCATTTTTTTTAGTAAAAAAATCGTAGAATTTTGAAAAAATATTTTCATTGTCTGACATTCATCTCATCATGTCATGTTGTCAATAATAATTACCGACAACAATAACCCTTCCTATAACGGTTTCTCCTTTTTGTTTTGCTTAGCTGTTTCCTTAATCACATATAATTTAAATTGTTACTTGTTCTTTTGAATTTAATAATAAATATTTATTTATTTAAATCTATATAAAGCTTATTGTTAGTGAACTTTTTGCTTCCGTTTCCTTTTCGTTTGACATTTAATGTCTATCGTTCGTTCATGAATTAGACCTATTCAAAGTAGGTATGTGTGGGCCGCCTTCGGGGGATGTATGAGTTTGTGTCTAATTAGAACACATTCGAATCGTTTTCTGCTTGACAACTTTTATTGTAAAAGTTCATGATTTTGTTTTATTTCTTAATCTCTTTTGTTGTTGTTCTTCGTGTGTTGTAACATTCACATAATTACACATTTAATAACATTTTATTTAAGATTTTATTTTTGTTAATTTTTAAAAAATATTTTTTTTTTATTTGCATCTTTTTTTGTTTGTTTTTGGTTTTAAATACATATCACAGATCCAGTACTTGTTAAAAATTAAAAACATGATTTCATTATTTTGTTCAACATTTTGTATGTTTTGTTTCATTTTTGTTATCCTTGTTGTCCTTGATGATCACGTAATTTTAATATATATTTATATAATATATTTTTTGTAAATTTCAATGAATTTTTATTAATTTTATGTTTTTCTGTGGAACTGAAATCATACGAATTGTAATTTGAAATTGAAACTGATTTCGCATGGAAATTTGTTGTTGTTGAAAATGATGAATTTTCGGCTGATATCTTCTGTCTGTGGTATGCATATGAAATGGGGTGGCGGGGACTGACGAAAATGTTTGGTTGTATGGTAGGATTTGGGATTTGTTTGAAATTGTTTTTGTATTTTGTTGACTGCAAAAATGACATCCTAATCACTGGTCTTTCTTTTATGTCAACAACAATTCACCTGTTTACGAAAGTAGAGATTTTGTAGGAAATTATTAGGAATTATCTGATAAATTATTTGATCTCGTAGACCATTTGAGCCAATGAAATATGGAGAGTAATTTGAAATAGATTTTCCCTCCAAAGCACACTAAATTCATGTAAAAATATTTGAGAAAAGCGATTTGGCTAAAAAATAATGAGTTGTTCTATTTTTTAATTTCACAAGGCAAAATGACTTATTTTACTCATTACTGAGGTTACAGGGTGATGCACGGTGCCAAGAAAAAATTCAGATCCATTAGTCATTATGTAACCCCTTACAAAGTGATGTAAATAAATAACTAAATATGTTACCCCTTACTAAGTTATGAGTACGGTGGCACAGAGCGTGCGTGTCCGACTACAAATCAGAGGATTGTGTGTTCAACGCTCACCGCCGGCCGAGTACTTTTTGTTTAAAAAACAATGAACAGTTGGTGGTGCACATGCAAGCGCTTAAGCAACCCTTAATGTTCGTGTGCGTGGCCTAGGGTGTAGTGTGTTCGCCCAGCAAACCAATCGACCGACATCTTAACGAAATCGGAACAAAATTCGGACGATACGTCCGATGTCTGATCCGAAATCGTAACGATATCTTAACGAAAGTTGTATACATAATATATAATTTCGGAACGAAATGTCGGAGCAACATCGTATCGATTTCGATCCGATTTCGTAACGAAATCTGAAATTCGGGAAATTCGTAAAGCAAATTTCTTCGTTGTTGTTGTTGTAGCAGTGTTTTATTATTATGTTTGTATGTCCGTTCTCCTGTTCAATCTGGCTCTGGGTCTATCTCAGTTCCAGGAATTTGGCTACTTCGATGGGATGTAACCACAGATTCACTGGAGTCAGATGAGTAGGTTTGGCGGGGCAGTTGAATAGGTGCTTAGTATCGTGCGGGCCCATGCCGCATACTGGGCAGATGTCTTGCACGGTGCGATCGATTCCCGCCTAATAGGAATTTAGGCGACTGCAATATCCCGAGCGTAATTGAGCCAAAACTACTCTGGTTTGTCGTGGCAGCTGACGCTCTTCATGCTCCGATGACTGCATCCACACAATAATTGCTTATGGTCTTAGCAACTGTGTCCTTGAGAATGCTGTTCAAACCTGCCTGATATGCCTGTTGATCTAGAGGTTCTCTCCTATATTGTTGGACCGTCATTTCTAGAGCATGAATATCCTTCTTCATATGCCTGGATGAATCGGTGGCCAGCAGATGGTGATTGGGATGGCTCTCACGGTAACACCCGAGCAAGTACTGCATCGATAGCATATCATTATGTACTGGAAGAATCTTTTTCTCCTCATGTAGATGGTCCACTGTAGATTTGCTGTTCTCAGGGCGACGTTCTGACAAATTTGAATCTTATCCCACTGCGTATCACATAAATTCGGAGACCAAACTGGCGCCGCATAGCTTACCACAGACCAACCTATCGCTTTATACGTGGTCAACAAGGTTTCTTTATCTGCACCCAAGTGCTGCCGGCTAGGGACTTGAGGACCTTGTTCCTACATTTCAGCTTATCACAGATAGCTGTGGCACGCGCAGACGACGTGAAAGTGGTGTCGAATGTGACCCCTAGAATTTTGGGACAGTTTGTGGTCGGAATTCTGCTACCATCGACCCTAATACAGGAAAGGTAGAGGTTAAATAGTTCCCGAGATATCACCCCTCCTTGGGGAACTCCCTGTTTCACTCTACGGGGCTTGGATTTATTGTTCCTGAATTCCACATACGACTGGCGACCACACATATAGTTGATTATCCAACGTTTCAGACTTGGCCGGAGGTTTGTCTGCTCGATGTCCTCGAACAGCGTGGAATGCTTGACAGTATGAAAGGTGGCTAGCGACAGGTTGAGAACTTTAGTGAGATACTCCACTCCGGGCTCATCCAGCTGTTTCAACATTACCATGGAAATTCCGTCAGGGCCCAACGCTTTGGATGATTTAGCGTTCCTGATGGCATTCGCAACATCATCCATTGTAAACTGTGGTGGTTCATCCTCGGCAGGAAGAGATCTAATGCGACGTAACACTCTTCTCTTCGCCCTGTCACTCTCGGGGTGCTCGACAAACAGTCGATTGAAGTAACTTGCACACCTATTCGGGTCAGTCAACATAACGTCGCCAAACGTGACTGAGGTCCTGTCATCCCTCCTTCCGGGGTTCGAGAGTGACTTAACCGTTGTCCACAATTTACTTATACCGGCTCCAATGTTGCAACTCTTCAGATTATTTAACCACTTGTTCCGCTTATGTTCGCCGACCAACCTGTTAACTTCCAGTGTCAGCTCACTGACTCTGGGGTCGTCGGGGTTGGTTCGACGAAGCTCATCACGCTCATTTGCTAATCCCGTCGCCTCTGCTGGGAAATTTGGTTTTACTTCAGGTATTTGACCAGCAGGTATATGGCGAGCGGCTGCAGCATTGATGATGTCTCGGAACGTCCTTGCCGCTACCGGAACATCAGAAGGATTGGGCAATTCTCTGAAGCGGTGATTGGTAAAATCTCTGAAACTCGGCCAATCAGCCTTCCCATGATTGACGAATGTGCGGCGTTTAGATGAAATCGAGTGGTCTGCTGATGGAGACAATTATGGGGAGATGGTCTGATCCAAGGGAAATGACGGGTTTCCAGGTGACGTCATTTTTCAGACCAGGTGACACGATGGTTATGTCTGGCCAACTGTGACATGCTCCTCAAATTCTGGTAGGGGCGTCCTCTTTGACCGAGCAAAACGTAGAGCTATCAATCTGCCACTCGTTACCGAGGACCGAATGCCACATCTCATGATGCGCATTAAAGTCCCCCAGGACCAGATGATTATGATCTTCCAAAAGCGGGCTAATGTCAGGCTTATAATCTGAGATACAGCTATTTCTCGGCGGGATTTATACGTTCAGCAACTCTATCTCGGCAGTACCACATCTGACTGCTACCCCAATACATTCCATGTACGGGTAATTAGAGGCAGGCTCAAGCGATATAGGTCGGTATGGAACAGACTGGTGCAAAAGGAAAGCTAATCCCCCACCTCCACATCTGGTGCGATCCTTCCTTATTACGTTGTAACCATCACAACGTACTGACCTGTGGTTGTTCAGCATGGTTTCTTGCACCGCCGTTACCTTGATCTTCTTCCGACTCATAAAGTCCACTATTTCATCGATCTTACCTCGGAGCCCATTGCAATTAAATTGCAAAAAGGATGCATTTTCTGGGATTGGAACAACAACGGCTGGTGTTAAATGCTGCGCGTACGGCTGCTGTTGGGGGGACTGCGGGGGAGTTTCGGGTTTTCGGGTTTTCCTCCGTCTCGGCACGGACCAAAAGAATCCGGAGCAGACATTCCGGGATATGCCGCTCCCAGCACAGAAAAACGAAACAAATACAAACACATGTACACTGAGGTGGCAGCCGCTGGCCGGAACGCTGGTGTTGTGTGGTCCCTGGTCAATCCGGTACAGAGAACCCGCTGCCGTGGGATTGAGCATTCGTTCCGAAATCGGTACAAAATCTGAACTATTTCCGCTGCGAAAAATCGTTTAAAAATCTGAACGAAATCTGAACGACGTTGCTTCCGAAATTGTTCGGACGTGTCGGACATCCAACATTTGGTTTGCTGGGCGGCTACAAATCAGAAGTTCGCAAGATCAAATCCAGCAGGGGGCGCAATAAAAACGTAAAATGAAAAATATAAAGTGCGTTGAAATTGAAAACAAATTCCACCACAACTGTTCTAAAAATATAATATTTTTTAGGTTATAGCTTATGTTTCGACATGCCCTTGTTAATATAATGGGTTAGTATTTTGAAAGAATTATTTTTGCTGGGTGGTACAGAAATTGATTTTCCTGGCCACAAATCAAATGTTTGTTTAGTCAAGGACACCAAAAAATTAGGTCAAAACATTGTGGAGTGTCCCTAAAGACGAACATTTTTCCCATTTTTGAAATGTGTACTTTTTGCAAATTTCTGGAGAAAGAAGCAGCTATTTCTCGGAAACTACTGTTGCCGTTGCGTTTACACTACATGGGCTATTTTATTTTTCCTCAGGTAATAAATTTTATGAAATTGAATATTTAGTGGACTAGAACTTTTATGGAACAACATGGAGCAATGTTCTGTTTTCACGGAAACTTGCCCGAGAGTCTCCTCTAATAGTCCATATATACTTTTGTAACCGTCCCGTACCGTCCGTTTAACACTTTTTTAAATTTATTGAAATTATATGGGTAAAAATGTGTGTGTTTCAATACCATTTCCAATATGATTTACAGCTCTTTTAACCATCTTTAATATATAAGAAGATATAAAAAACCCAAAAACACTGAAAATTTGATGAAAAATAGTAAAAAAAAAACTCAAAAGTTAAAATTTGACCTTGAAGAAAAACAATTCCCTCTAAAGTTGATGACCACCCCAAAAGGACCATGATCTGCGAATATGCACCTAGAATGTTCGCACTCTTTATAGAGAAGGTGCAGTTTACGCATTGAAAGATGTACTTGAAAATTACAATGGTATGAGGCTGATAGACTTTGCCGCGGCAAAAACAATAAGCATCTCGACATTCATAAGGGCACCTGGCTGTCTCCGGATCAGAAAACAAGAAATCAAATTGATCACGTTGTTATAGATGGGAGATATTCATCGAGCGTGTTGGATGTACATACGTTCGTTCCGAGGGGCAAACATAGACTCGGACCACCACCATGTTGCAGCAAAGGTACGTACCCGGTTAAACGTAGCGAATAAAGTACGAACAACACGAAACCACGGTTTTTGAATAATTATTTTTACACATTTGTTAAAGCTTTCTTATATACATTTATTATATCTCACACATACATATGTATGTATATCCTATTTATATGAGGAAACAACTCAAAAACATTTTTTTCATCAATATCATGTTTATATTCTATATGGACCAGTGATAGGAAGGATAATGAGAGAGTTTTCTTCTTTACACCAATTCTGAATGCGAATGTATGTGAGAGAAAGAATGCGAATTGGTTTGCAGGGCCTGATTACTTTTGAGATGATGAATATGCTTGCTATGAATTTTGTTGTTGTTTTTATTTTATTTTTATATTTTTTTTATTATCATAATGCTACTAATAGTATTACATATTATATAATAAAATTTATATAAAATATATTAAAATGAACAGATAACGTTTAGAAAAAATATTATTTATAAATATATTGTTTTTTTTTATATATAGAATGTGAATTCATTAATAGGTGTTAGAGAGTAAAAGACGAAAACAATTATAAATAAATATTACCGAAACCCATTGTTATTGTAGTTTTGTTTTTTGTTAAAATTTAACAATTTTAAAGAGTTAGAAATTAGTTTTTTATTTGTATTTTTTTTAGTTATTACTTGTTTGAAAAAATTGTTTTTTTAACGGTAAATAAATGATGGTGCTCATATTTTGCTATTGTTTTTATTGTTGTTGTTTAGTTGTTTTTCAAATCGCCACCTATTTGTTTCCAAAATGTTCTTAATGTTTTCTTTTACTTTTTTTTAATTTATGTTATAAGCATAGTTTATTATATCAAGGCACACTAGCAATTAATTAATCATTAAAATTGTAAATATTCTTCTTTCGTTTTTTAATTTTAAATTATAGAAATTTATGCAACAATTATTTTGTTTTAAATATATTTTAATACCTTTCTTGTTATAGTTTAACCATGAAATTATATGTGTATATAAACTTTGCGGATGAAGTAGGAAGATGGTGCCTTTCGGGGGAATAAAAATGACCTAAATAATATTTATTGTAAGGACATAATAACATGAACTTTATTTAGAATTATAATGTGACTTAAAATGGAATAAACGACAATATATATTTTACTATTTTTATTTAATTATGTATTCGTTTATAAATACAACAACTTTGCCTATAACAATAATCCGGGATATCGATGTCAGTATTTACACTAGTATCGTAAATGTCTTGTCCAATTAAAATAGCAAATTCAACACCTATTTCTAAAAACACAAAATAATAAGTTGAAGCAGAAAATTATTTTGAAACTACTACCAAAATGGCCAATATCCTTCTATATTCGCCATATGAGCCAAACAGAATCTAATGAAATAAGGCATATTTTACTTGAAAATTTTATTAAATAATACAATATTCAAGTTTTTTATTACGCACTGTGGAGAAAAAGTAGAATTGAATCCTAACAAATTTTTCTTTGTTTCGGCAAATAAATGCACAAAAAACGCTATAAAAACAATGTTCATAGCATGCATGAATCTGAACAGTTTTGAACGCTATTCATAATATACATACATGATTTTTTTGTATATGTACATATTTCCCATCAACATATGTATTGATCTATGGCCCACTGCCATACAACTCATGAAAAATTTAGGAATCCAACTTTTAGGCTAGCAAAATATTAGTCCAATTATTATAATGGAAAACGTAATATACCTATTACCCAAAAAACTGCAAAAATAGCCAGTTAGTACATTCAAACTAAATCGCTTGTGCCTCAACGGCTCTTGAAATTTCTATAAGGCAAAGACAGTTTCCATGAAGCCAATTTGTTCTTAAAATTAATCTATTTCCGCAAGTGAAGCTTGTTTATCAAATTATTAGCTTATGACTACCACAGCAAATAATGTATCACATTAGCCGATCCCATTACATTGTAATCTAAACAAGCTACCTTCTGCATTATCAAATTGTAGAAATCAAATCCACTTATTTTACTAATTACTAAATAATTAGTAGCTGTGGAGCAAAATATATGTGTGTCCGACTACAAAACCGAGAGTTTAGAGGTCAACGCTTACCACCGACAAGTAATTTATTATTTATTAAAATACGAAGAGTTGTGGGTGAACAAGCAATAGTTTAAATTACCCATAATATTCTTAAGTTACCAGCAAACCAATCGTACCGACATCGTAACGAAATCGAAACAAAATTCGGACGATACGTCCGATATCTGATCCGAAATCGTAACGATATCTTAACGAAAGTTCTATGAAGTGGTTGACATAATTTAGGAACGAAATGTCTTAGCGACATCGGATCGATTTCGGTCCGATTTCGTAACGAAATCTGAAGAAAATCCTTTGGAAATTCGGAAAGGAAATTTCTTTCCGACATTCGTTCCGAAATCCGAACGAAATCGGTACAAAATCTGAACTATTTCCTCCCCGAAAAATCGTTTAGAAATCGGAACGAAATCTTAACGACTTTGCTACCGAAATTGTTCAGACGTGTCGGACATCAGACATTATGTTTGCTGGGTGGTGTGGATCACAGACATAAGAAATTTCCTACCTCTCTACCCAGCAAACCAATCGTACCGACATCTTAACGAAATCGGAACAAAATTCGGACGATACATCCGATATCTGTAGTGCGATTCCGTAACTTTTTTTAATAACGAACCGACATCGGTAGTTAACGAAAATATTCGGTTGAATTAACGATTGTGTTATTCTGTAACTTTATGTTACCGATAGTAGAAATCGTTAACTCATACCGACGAATATCGATGTGAAGAAAAATGTCAATTATTATATTTTAATATTAAATAAATATATTTTGAAGCTGAAACATTATTTCGTGGCGAATACAAAACACAAATCATTTAAGGAGAAAACAATTTCTGCTTTTTGAAGGAGTCTGCTTCAAATAAGTGGTGTCTTCAAGCATTCCAGCATGCATAACAGAAGAATACCTTCAATTTCTAAAGTGTCAAGTATGTATGTATTGCTAGAAGTTAACTGACCAATACATTCATGCCATAGATGTTGGTGGTTTTATTTCAGGGTATAAATAAACATGTCATTAGCCATCAAGTAATATCTCTGGAATCAAAATAGCCAGAATAATATTGGTAGCCAAAGAAGGAGTTGAATAATGAGTGCAAGTGAATCGAGCTTACATCTTGTTAAGTAAAAGAATTATTATCTTTACAAGGGTATTGTGGTGCAGCTAGGATGCTGTCAATTTAGCAAGGCCACTTCTTTTGCATGACTACGGATGCCAGTGAAGAAGCATTTCTTAAGATGCTTTTGAGCAACACAACCGAATTTTCTGGGATAATAAGTAAATAATATGTAACCATTCCGGATCATCGGCCTGAAGGTCACTTTGTGTGTGTGATTTAAAAACAATAAAAGTGATAAAACACTTATACTTTTATTTAAAGCGCAGTTGTATTTTTTTCTAATTGAATGTTGGGGTCATATTTTGGTTTGTGGCGCTTTGAAGGGAATTGTTAGTGATGCTGAGTCTAAATGTATAAGATTACCACAGAACAAAGTAGGTTACAGAAATACTATACACGTTTTGGCCTCAGTACGGCATTACCCCAACGAAAGCATCCTAAAAAGATAGTGTTAAGGACATTGATATATGTAGGTCTTACATAGCAGTACCACACTTCAGTTCTTGAAGCATTAGTCCATGTTTATATTATAGCCTTTTGCAGGGTTAACCTACTTAACGAGGATTTATTTGACGTATACGCAAAGGAATTGGCATTTGAAACCCAATGGGTTTGTTAAATCCGGTTATATATAAACGTACTATTATCTAACGTTTTCCCTCTTTAATAATTAAAACAAAGGATAGTGCAGCGTTCATATGTGGGGTAGCATGGGGCAACTTCGCCACTGTTGCGCCTTAGCAAGCGCCGATTTAATTGATGCTACATAATTATCATCCAAATGAAAGTTATGAGTTAATCGAAGTTCTATAACTTTTTCTTTAGCGCTCTTTATGCAGGTTCAATAAAATCGGCGCTGGTATAAGCACAACAAGGGCGAAGCTGCTCCATGTTATCCCACATAGTTAACACTTATGTAAATGCCTTTAGAACATTTTTCTCAATAAGGCGGAATTTACCTTGTGTGCCCTCCTCATTAACTTAACATATGTTCATATAAAACGCCGTTTTTAAAGGAAATCAGCAAAATATTGCAATAATGTACTGTCGTTAAGACTTAACAACTACTTTTTTTTGGTTGTTAACTTAACAATAATTTTCGGTAATTAACGACAAAATTTACCGACAAAAATCGTTAAAATTTGTATACAGAATAGCACTTACCGAAAATTATCGTTAACTACCGACATTCTTCGTTAATTCTGTCGTTAAGGAGTTACAGAATCGCACTACTGATACGAAATCGTAACGATATCTTAACGAAAGTTGTATGAAGTGGTTGACAAAATTTCGGAACGAAATATCGGAGCGACTTCGGATAGATTTCGGTCCGATTTTGTTAAAAACAAATAAACAACTTTCCGCTTGGAGGTGAGATAAAGGTTTAAACCAGGGGGGTTACTCTGTATTGCGATGCGTAAGAAAAATTGTACCGAATCAAGTAATTGGTACTCTCTAATGCGTTTTCGCATCTCTTTTCGCATCTAATTTTCGCAAATCTGTTATCACCGCACTCTGTAATACGAAAGCGTATGTCAAACTCGTGCGATAAGCGCAAATATCTTGCGTTAACAAAATATCAAACGCAAAGGAAACGAATCATGTAAGTTAGCACAATTAAATGCTTGTATTTATATCAGAATTGTTTATTCGTTTAGGGAAATGTTGTTAAAATGTTGACGTATAATAATTTAATAAATTCTTATTAAAAAATCAAATAGCAATTATTAATTATTCGCGGCATTTAAAAGTACTCTTCGTCGAGTCTCATATTTCATAGATTTTAGTAATAATGGTGATACAAGTAAAAAAGTTAAGAGACATATCTCGGGAAGTATAGACTTAGCTCTGGAAAATTAAATACCGTTATAATCAGGGTACCAAGGGCTACCTATGTTCAAAAATTTCAGACCCATCCGAGAGGTGCTTCTAAACGACACTTGTTCCAAATTCTTTATTTGTCACCCAAAGTAGTAGGCAATGCTTATTTTATTTTCACTGTATTTTTTATAAATCGTAAAAACACTTTGTATATTTAAATGAAATATTGTTTTGAGGTATTTTTTATAAATCGTAAAAACACTTTGTATAGTTAAATGGAATATTGTTTTGAGGACCAATAGCAAGAGATTTGCACAAGAAACCGTATAGCTTTAAAATATGTAAGTTGTTGCTATAAACGAACAATTAAAATGAAAATTTTCAAATAATGGTTTTTGCAATACATTAGTTGTCTAAATGTACATAACCGCATCTTTATTGAGACGAAAAATGTTTTTCTCCTTGTAATCCGTTCCGCCACCGAATCCATAGTTATTTTTTTTTGTTATAAACGATTAGCAAGTTTTAAAAACGCACGTACCGAACAAACATTATTTTAAAATGTTTTTATTTACAATTTTTTGACATTTCCTTTTCTCATTCTTCGTTATTGTTTACATGGTGCAGCCAGCGTTGCCATATTTTCAGTTTATTTTGCGAAAGCGTTTGCGTTTGTGATACAGAGTACCAAATTTTACTCTTAACGCATTTAACTTTCGCATCGCTTTTGCTTTCGCATCGCAATACAGAGTAACCCCCCAGGGGTACTCAGAATAGTTGCTGTATTAGTAGTGGTAAGACACTCTCCCCTTGCTTATTTCTGATTTACCATTGCTTAGCAATGGGGAGAATGTCTTACCACTACTAATACACCAACTATTCTGAGTGTATTAGTAGAGTTAGTAGTGGTAAGACACTCTCCCCATTGCTAAAAATAAAGAGTGAATACGTGTGGTTTGTTTTTACGCTACCGCAAGGAAGCGAGCACCAATGCGTTACAATGTGTTTTACATTGAAAGTTACGCTCACCTGCTCTCAGTAAGGGCTCGCTGGTGAGCATTGGTGTAAGTGTACCATGACACTGGTTTGGCTATAAATCAGGTATCGGCACCAATACACTTGAAGTATGTGCGGTCACAAGCATACGACATCGAGAGCGTAAATTTTGCTCTCTCCAAAAACATCGTGTGGGTTAATGCATTGCTAAAATTAAAAATCCCTAAAAAGAGCGACAGCACAACCTTCTTCATTGACTTCTGAGTGAAGACTAAATGGTGGTAGTTTCGTTGTTACTCTCATCAAGGGCACGTGTGCCCCTTTTTACGGATGCTGCTGTAAATCATTGGTGCTCGCTTCCTTACGGTAACGAAAAAACAAGCCACACGGAAAATACGTAAATATGTAATTTTAGCAAATTTCTGGAGAAAGAAACAGCTATTTCTCAAAAACTATAACCGATAAATTACAGTAGCGTTTACACGAAGTGATCTATTTTATTTTTCATCAAGTACTAAATTTTTAGTGAAATTACAAGTTTAGTGAACTAGAACTTTTAGGGAATAGCTTAGAACAATATACCGTTTTCACAGAATGATGCCCGAGAATGTTCTATTCCAGCCCATATATACATTTGCACCCGTCCCGTTCCGTCCCAGTTGTTCGGGTAACTAGGGAATAACTAGCAATTTTGCTGGCTACTGGTAAACACCCCTAGTTACCGCCCAATCTACTCGCAATGTTATAGACTGGTGAATTTAACATGGGGATGTCATAGGAAGGGGTCTATTGCCCCCTCACTGCATTACCAGTAACCAGGCAATTCGATAGTCTTGGAAAATCAATTGTCCCTTCATTGCATTACCAGAAACCAGGTAATTGGATAGTCTTGGGAAACTCAATTGTCCCTTCATTGCATTACCAGTAACCAGTTAAATCGATAGTTAGAAATGATAGCCAAAATCACTAGTATGTTTTGATCAGTTAAATGGGTAAATGCTTAACGTGTAAAGGATATTATATCAGTTTAAAAAATATAATTATAACAGTTAATCTGTATATGCGCTAACCACGCTTTATTTTATTACAAGACGTGTATATATGTACATACATATGTATATCACAAAGGGCAATTTAATGTTAATCTTTAAATTCCTTGATATTGAAACTTGTGCGTGAATCCTTGATACTGGGACTTATTTTGCTTATGTTTATTTGGTCCTGGGAATGTGCATCTCAAGTGTGCTTCAGATAATGCGGATGTACCTGAAATAAAATGCATAAAAGTTTAATGAGATAATTAAAGAATGTATTGTCCCAAAAAAGTATCTATACTTACCAAATATTCTTTTAAAAATATTCTTCCTTTTTTAATTTAGCCCAATAACACGTTTGTTGCATCTTTATTTAACAATAAGTTTTTGCACATCAAACGCACCAAATTTTTTTTTTTTTAAATTCGGAATAAAAAATAAATTTTATACAAAATGACAAAACATTTATTCTATTTTGTTTTCAAAAAGAGAAATTATGTTGAAAAGAGATTTCAATAGAGAAACATTGTATATTCCGCTATCCACCAGTAGTCTATACAATAGTCAATATATTACACGCCGCATTACCCGTAACTAGAGAATTGACATGGTAGGCAGTCCATTTCAAGTGACAAAAGCAGGCTATAGGCTATTTTGTGTGTCATTTTTGGTGTAAAGTAACTAGGATCAATGAGTAACTAGTTACATAACAATGTCAAAGTAGACAATTGCTATTTCTTGAACAACTGGGGTCTGTTTAACACTTTTTTAAATTTTTTGAAATTACATATGTAAAAATGTGTGTGTTTTTCCATACCGTTTCCCATATAAATTATACCTTTTTCACACAAATGGACAAAAAAATCTTTTTAATTTTTTTTATTTTTTGGGCTGCTTATTGGGTTTTGACATTTTTTAAATAGTTAGAACATTTGAAAAACTCAAAAACACTCATACTTTGTTGAAAAATATGAAAACGCTAGACCAAATTCAGTGCGGTGTAATGTGACAGAAGGCTGAAAGTGTTATCTGTCGAACAAAAAAAAAAAAAAAAAAAAAAGAATTATAAAAAATATCTCTATTCGTTCAAAAGTTACAGAGTTTTGACCACCAGGGAAAAACTATTCTGAACCACTGAGTAGCTTAATTAGCTTAATTGACTTGAGACTGCCTACATGTGAGTTCAGTTTTCCAATCCCACCTTCGAACATGTATGACGTTAAAAGCGATGACGCTATAAGCGATATTTATTTGTGTGGAATATAAAGGGCAAAAATTCGGGACTTTCGGAATTCGTCGTTATAAGCGATATGGCGTTATAAACGATGACGTTATAAGCGATTTCGACTGTATAAGCTAATTCCATACTACAAGTGTTTTTATTTTTGTCGATAGGTAGTTTTTGTTATAGTCTATCATGCTCATTTAGTGACGTCATTGCTGCTCTTTCCCTTCCGATCATGTAGGTATGTGTTTGTTGTACTGATGAATTGTTGGTATACAAGATGTTACCAGATCTAGACTAAAACATCGACGACGAGAGGGAATTTTGCAAAAAATAAAGGAGAATTGTGAGACTGTCAGTCAGTTGTAATTCACACCGCGAACTGAAACCGCCAGTTAGAGAAGAAGTAAAAGAAAGCTGTGCGCTTAGTGAAGTAAAGTCGTTTACGAATAGTCAAAGTGATGTTAATAAAGAATGTAGAATCCTTGGACTCCCAGAATGCCGAATTTATGCATTAGAACCCCTGCAAATTTTCACTGTAGCACAGTGTTATTGGCAAAATATTGCCACATAATTCTTTTTTGTAAGGGCGAAACCTATAGCTCTGCAAAATACATGTATTTCAAATTTGGTCTGTTCCAGTACAGCAAGAATCTACTAATTTTTACTATTTTTTCCGATAACATAAAGGAAAAAATGTTATCGTAGTAAAAAATATTAGCTTCTTGCAGGTTCTGGAACAAAGCAATTGAAAAAAACAACAAATACATGTATTTTGTTTTTGTATTTTTGAACGCACACGCAACACGCAGAGCTATAGGTTTCGACCTAAATTTGTAAAATCTAAACAATCTGGCATTACGAAATATAAATTAAATCAAAGATAAAAGAGAAAAAATGAAAAAAGAACCCAAACAAGGTATTTTTCAATGCTATGTTGATTTGGTTGATTTTTTGCGCCTCAATTACAGAAATACTAGGAACATTGAAAATCCGATAAAAATTAACTTTCTTTTCGTACAAAAAAGCTTTCTTTAAGCATAATATTTTCATAATTCCCGTTTCTACAGTGTTTTCTAATCATATGTTTTTGTTTTGTTTCTTTTGATTCCTCTAATGTTGTCATATTTATATTAAATAATAAGATTTTCGGAATTCACCAAATCGATCGAAATCTGAAGAAGCAAAACAAAAACGATCGAAATGAAGTTAGGGAATTGAAACCATTCCGATCGGAATCTGTGACATGCCTGTATGTGTTACATTGTTATTATAGAGCGATTTTGATTCTTTTCAGCAGGCTTCTTTCGTCTTGTAGATCCGTCTATTCTTGAATGTTTCTTATTCACGTTTAATAATAGAATACCTTATAGAAATGATCCCAAGCACAAAGAAAGGAATTTCCAAAAGTCAAACTTATATTCTCATCACTAATTATACTCCTAAAAGTGTCAAGGCCCTATGTTAATCTTATTGAATTTCAACACACACCGCCTAATTTCAACGATGTTTGCTAAAAATACATAGTACTATCAATATAATGGTCTGTTCCTTTACTTTTGAAAATGGTAAAACCGGCAAAAGTAGTAAAAGTTGTAAACTGCTCTCATATGAATTGCATGGTGTCTCAAGTAAAGGAACGCTTTTCGAGTAAAAAGTGGTAAAACTTGAAGATTCTTGCACGTAAAGGAACAGAGCTTAAGTTTGCTAATACTTACATCATTCTCATGAAACATAGGTGACTTTATATAAAACGATAAAATAATGATCCTTTTATAGTTTTGAAACTCTTCAAAGAGAAACTCCTTTAGCACATCCCCAAACCCTTCAACATTCTATAACTAATACCATCCACTAGCCTAAAAGTATGCTAACTATAAACATTGTAATATTAAATCAATTATTTTCACAGTTCTGAGGTACAGATGGGGGTGTGGTGTATATTATATTATCTTTGTACAGATGTTTTCCATCCACTGAAACCCCAACATAAAAATTTGCCGCAAAATCGGTTGAAAAATTAACATAATACGTAAAAACGGTCGCCACCTATACGAGGGGGGGATAGGAAACCGCAGGTCTATGTGGCCCATATTTATCCACTTACGACCCTCAAATATAAGAAATATTTTTGGAAGGTTTTAGTAACCTACGTCCTTTACATTAAAATGTATGAGTAAAGTTCCACTAAAGTGCCCATATTTCGCACTGTGCGGCGTACCTTAAGACACCACTTGTAGAGAAGTTTACATGGCTGAAATACTCAGGAAATGTAGCCAACATTACTGAGGGGTATTATGCCACCGTTGAAAATTTGATGTTGCCTGGCCTGGGAATCGAACCCACGACCTTCTATGGCAAGGCGGGCGTGCATACCATTGCTCCACGATGGCAACTCAATATTTCTTGACAAGCTGTAGGTTCACTTCCAGTCACATTTAATCTGTATAATTCGTAAAGAATGACCAGCCCATTGCCATTAGCGGTTACCGAAATTCCTCTTTTTTATTGTATAAATAATTTTTGGAATGGTTTTTTCGCCTTTGTAATTTTTGTGTAATCAAATATTTAAGAGTTTACTTACCCCACAAAATCAGCACACGAATTCCGACTTCTTTAAAAAGTTCAAATTTAAAGTCTTCTATATATTGAAGAACTTTAGGAGGTAATGTTTAAAGAAATTGAAGGCATCCATCGAAAAAAATTTGATGACTATTAATACCTTTCCTATTGCTAAAACACCTCCGATTGGTGGGGAAGGACCGGAAGGAATGACATAGTTACCTATAGAAAGTATATATATGTTACTTGAAAATATGTTAGGATCGTGACCTGATTGCTTACTTTTACGAAAGGCATAGAAAATATACGGAAATATACGCGTATGTTCTGAGACACACTTCACCTCTAAATTCACACCTCAAGCCTTTTCTTCACCGCATTTACCCCTATTTTTGCGAATTTCTTGGGGCTTATATTCATTGGGGTGTTTAAAAAGAAGAGTACACCCTAGTCCGTCCATAATATACTCGAAAAATAAGCGTTAATGGGGTGAACAAAATGTTTGAGGCGTGAAGTGAGAGGTGAAGTGTGTCTCAGAACACACCCGATAGATTCAGATTTCGCCACAAATCCTCATCGGTTCTCTTAGTTCTTTGCTCTATTGGAAGAAGAACATTATATAGTTCTTCGAATTAAAAAAAAAAATATATATTTTTTTTCTATTTACTTTTAATATTTTTATTTTAATTTTATTATTTTATTTTAATTTTATTATTTTTATTTTTTTAAGTACGCTCTTTTAGAGAATTTATTCTCTGGAATTTCCGCCTACATTAATTGTGTCGTTTTTAAAATGTGTTGTCGTTTTGTTGCCTGAGTTGGGAAGCAAACCCGGACCTTCAGAGTGAAAAGCGAGAGATATCATTTATCAGTGATATTTTTACCACATATGTCATTTACTTTTTGTTGGCAGACTTCATGACGATTTTTAGGTTATGACCGAATCATGGGCGCTATAAACTTTATATTATATATTTGAATACTGGACTATACATATATTGGACATCCTAAGCATATCCGGTATGCCATATGAAGATAATATGACTTCCCCCGATGACGTAATTACAGCTTAAAGTACTCAAAATATGCAATTTTTTCAAGGTCCGTCGTATGTTTTCTGTATTTTTATACCCTCAGCATTTATGCTAACGAGGGTATATATATATACACTTTCATACGGGCAAAATGTGCCTCATCAAATTAATGATTTTAGACCCCAAGTATGTTTGGACGAAATGTGTTTTAGACAATTTGGAGCCGATTGAGCAATGTCCGTCCGTCTGTCTGGCTGGCTGGCTGGAGCACACGCTAACTCTCGAATGGATTAACCGATTCGGTCCAAAAATTGGCTTCCGTTCGAAGTAACCGATTTGATCCATACTTTGCACATCGTGAAATTTCTACTAGACTTAGATGAGGTTCCAATATGGACTCAATCGGCCCACTCCTTCGGGTACCTCCCACACAAAATTTCGTATAAGATTAAGATTAGGACCTGCTCACGAATCGCTTTGATTTTTGTTGGAACAACTTGTATTCATTGCCCTCCATACGATGCCACAAGTTTCATTAGGGGCAAGTCCATACTTCCCGAGTAAATAGCCTGAAAGGTGCGAAAAGCCCCTATGACACCATGTGTAGTTTATGGAGCGCAAGATCACTCTCGAACGGATCTGCCGATTCGGTCAAAAAGTTGGCCTTCGTAATATTTTGTCCAAACATAGTGTAAATTCGAAGATAAGCCATATCGGTCCTCTCCTTCAGGTACCTCCCACACTAAAGTTCAAAAATGTTCGGAAAAATTGTGCGCACGATAACTCTTGAAGGGAAACTTTGCACATCATAATATATCTACCAGATATAGATCATGTTCGAATATGGACTATATTTATCTACTCCTTTTGGTACCTCTCACACAAAATTTTGGATAAGTTCACTTTAAGACCTGCTCTCGAATCACTTTGATTTTTGTTGAAGCGATTTGCATTCGCTACCTCCATTACGACGGTAAAAGTTTTTTCCAGGGGCAAGTCATATTTCTTAGGAAAACAGCCCGAAAGGTGTAAAAAATCCCTATGTCACCATATCGGTCCTCCCTAAGGGTACCTCCCCCACAAAAGTTCAAGATTTGTGTCTTAGTGCAGTTAATTCCCAAACCACATTTTTTTCGGCCAGTTCAAATTTCCAAAAAGCGCCACAAAATTCTGAAGAGACCTTAAATACATTCGATCTGCCCGTAGGTGAAAGTTTCACTTCACATTGGCTAAGGGTATATATCAGTCGGCAAAGCGAACTGACACTTTTCTACTTGTTTTGATATATATTCACCATAATTATTTCAAAAACTTTTTGTATCGAGCGTACAACATGTCCATGATATATTAGTGTCGGAAAACCCACAAAAGAATATTTGTTTGTATCCGAAAATAATGAAATTCTGGGTAAAACTCGTAAAAACGATTTTGAGCTATGTATGTCTCAAGAACAAGAGCTGATGGAGAAAAACCCGAGACCGGATTTGAAGATAACTCTCCGATTTCAGTTAGAAACGAAAAAAAAATCGATTGAAACAAAAGTCGTGTTGAACAGTGTTATTAAATAAATGTAAACTGGAAGTCACTCAGAAGTCGTTCCGAAGTGTCGGCATACACGATAATAAGGCTATAGAAATTTTTTGTGTAATTCACCAACGATCTTGCTTGGCGTGTCTCCGGAGTGACGTCTTAGGCGAGTGAGTCAGAAACTCGCTTCAAAATGCTGGTAGCGCTAGTGGTGCATGTGTATTAGTGCATTGGATTGGGCGAAAAGTGTCGCTAATCTGGAGATGTTCAATATATTTCATGCATTATATTTCACTGCAGATTTATATAAAGAAAGAAAACATGTGGATTTGTTTGCACCTATTCGTAAGAGTATGATTAGCCTCTAGTCCCTATATAGACGTTCGTGGGAAATATATGTAGGTATATAAATTAAACAAAAAAAAATACAAGAGACCGCATCAAAGCTTAAAAGGTATACTGCCGGCTTGTTAGTTGTTGGAAGAGAAACAAGATGATCGGTGCTGAAAGAAACCCAGAACTGTGATAGAGTCGGTATTCTCATGAAGAGCACTTGACCATCCTAATGAGTATAATTATCCTTAATTTCTTCCAAGTACCTGGTGCGTTCTGTAAGTAAACCCCTAGAATGTCCCACCCGTCTTTTAAATACTGACATCAATCAGTTGATAAAAGAAGAAACTTGATACAGGCAAAAATGTTTAACAATATTTATTTATTTAGATTTTTGATTTCTAAAAATGAATTAAATAAAACGATTATATAAGTATGTATGTATAGAGATATATGAAAAAAGAGTTGGGAAGAACATAACAAATGATGAATGTAATAGTTATGCAAATAATTACAATGTTTTTTGTTGTTGTTGGTTTGATTGATTGATTGACATTTTTTAACATTAGTATTTTGTTTAAACTTAAAAGCTATGATTTTTTTGTTTTGTTTTTCGCTATACCCGTAAAACTTAAAAATGAACAGCATATGAATTAAATTTTTTATATTTTGCAAATATTTTAAAATGTTAACAAAAATATGTAATAACTAAAATAGATTTGAAAAAAAAAAAATTAAAAAACAATATAAGGTGGTGTACAATTGATTGAAATGAACGTTTTCAGTTAGTTTTGAAAGTCGGGATTTGAAAATGTTTTAAAATGATATTTTGGTATTTTAGGGGGGTGGGGTTAGATTTGGTTGGTGTTTGAGTGAAATTGTTTGATTTAAGGCTGAAACGTTGTTGTTTGTTGGGTTGTTGATGATGAACTGATTGATTTTTATTTTGTTGTTGAGTTGGTGGTGGTGGTGGAGAGGAGTTTTGGCTGATTGATTGACTGACTGACTGATTGGTTGATTGATTGTTTGGTGATGATTGAGAAAAGAGTTGAGGAGCGCTTGGTTTTTAATGGAGTTTTGATGGATATAAAAATTGATTTTGATTTTGTAGAGAAAAACACATTTCGATTATTTTTTATAAGGATTTTTATAAAGTTTCTGTTTTATTAGTTTAAAATATTTATTTTGTTTTATAACTAAACATACAATTTTTTAGGATTTTTTTTATTTCTTTAACAAATTTTATAATTGAAAATTAAAAATGCACTTAAAATTTAAACTAAAATCAAAGAAAATATGAATGAAAGAGGTTTTCAAAATTTATATAATTTTTTTTTTCTAGAAAAAAATGTGATGTTTTTAATGAAATTTTTTATATATATTGATAATTTTTTAATAAAATTTTTTAAGTTTTTTTATTTAATAAAAATGGAAGAAGTTTGAATTAATTGTCTTTTATTTCGTTCTCTGAGTTTGAAATTATATACAAAAAACACACAATTTCATTGCAGCATCATCATCATCATAGACTACATTGCACATGACTAAATATTTTTTGTTTATATTATATATAGGTTTTTAATATTTAATAATAAGTTTTTTTTTTCGTTTAACATAAAACTAAAAAATAAAACAACACAAAAATGAAATTGTTATAATAAAAAATAGTTGTAATAGTTTTATATGTGATGTAGTGTTTTTTCTTTTTGTTTTGTTTTTTCTTTCGAATTAAACTTAAATTTAAAAGAATTGAAAATGAAAAAAAAAATAAATGGAAAAATTAAAATTACATAAAGATTGTGGTGGAATATATACAAATAGTGTAAAAAAACTAAAACCCATAATTGCTTTTCAAATTGGTGTCTGTGTGTTGGTTTCAAAGAAAAGGCATCATTAACACAAAAAGTAGACTGGCATTCCTGGAGGGATGTGGGTTGTTTGGTTGATAATGGGTGGTAGAAGGAGAAGGCATGTAAAAATATATTATCAACAAATTAAAAATAAGTATGTATGTAACAACAGAAATCGCAAATCAGAAACAAAAGGAGAAGACAACATTTGCCAAGAAAAGGAAACAAATTAAGCGCTTTAAAAAATTCAACAAAAAAATCGTATAAAGAACTCCACACAACACTCGCTTTGACCACGTAACATTTACAACAATTTCTTTACGCCGCCGGGCATGCTAAAAAAATGTCAAAGAAATTGCACAAAAACCAAAAGCCACTCAGCTCTTTTCGTTCATCATCATCATCATCACATTTTTGGGGGACTAGCAGCACTCAAAAATTGTATTACAAAAAATATAAGCTGAAACAAAAACATTACTTAAAAATACTTAATTTTTTATATAGGCACTCCATGATTTTTCGTTTGTTTTTATTTTTTCAACAAGTTATTCCAAAAAACTTTTCTTTTTGGATCAAACAACAGGATTTTTTTGTTAAAGGGGGGTTTTTATGTCATCACTAGCCTATGTATTTTGTAAAATGTTTACATTTAAAATTTACCTTGTTTTATCTTGCAGAGTTAGAGTAAGAGGGAAAAGAGAGGAGACATCAGCTTCAATTTCACTTACAATCAAAATTCAAACTGAAAACGTTCATTAAACTGCAGGTTTGTTTTTTTGAGAGGGGGGTGTAATATTTTTTTCTTCTAAACTTAACAATGTTTTCTTTAAGAAAATTAACATAATTTTATAATTTTTTTTCGGTTAAAATTGGTGTACAATATTAACATTTATGTTAAAATAATATTTGTGTTAAATAAAAACAATTGTGCAAAATTACAATTTGTGTTAATTAAACATTTTATGTAAAGTTTACATTTATGTTAAATTATGTTAATTTAACAATTATGTTAAATTATAGATATTTAACATTAATGTTAAATATAAAAATTTTACATTTATGTTAAATATAAAAATTTAACATTTATGTAAAATTTTACAAATTTAACAGTTATGTTAAATTATGTTAATATAACATTTATGTTAAATTTAACATTAATGCTAAATTATGTTAATTTAACATTTATATTAAATTATGTTAATTTAAAATAAATGTTAAATTTGTTAATTTTAACAAATATGATGAGTTCGAAATTAAATTAAAAAAAAAAAAAATAACATTTATGTTAAATTTACAAGAATGTAACATTTATGTTAAATTATAAAAATTTAACAATAATGTTAAATTAAACAAATTTAATATTTATGTTAAATTAAACAAATTTAACATTTATGTTAAATGAAACAACTTTTAAATTTATGTTAAATTAAACAAATTTAACATTTACGTTAAATTAAAAAAACATTAACATTTATGTTAAATTATAAAAATTTAACATTTTTGTTAAATTATAAAAATTTAACATTTATGTTAAATTATAAAAATTTAACATTTATGTCAAATTATACAAATTTAACATTTATGTCAAATTATAAAAATTTAACATTTATGTTAAATTATAAAATTTTAACATTTATGCTAAATTAAACAAATTTAATATTTATATTAAATTAAACAAATTTAACATTTATGTTAAATGAAACAACTTTTAAATTTCTGTTAAATTAAACAAATTTTACATTTATGTTAAATTATAATAATTTAACATTTATGTTAAATTACAAATATTTAACATTTATGTTAAATTATAAAAATTTAACATTTATGTTAAATTGTAAAAATTTTACATTTATGTCAAATTATAAAAATTGAACATTTACGTTAAATTATAATAATTTATATTAAATTTTAAACATTTAACAGCTATGTTGAACTAACCAAATTTAACATTCATGTTAAGCTATAATTTTTTTAATTATATTAATTATTTATAATTTATATTATATTATAATTTAACATAAATTTTAATAATTTAATATTTATGTTAATATATGATTTTTGTTAATTTAACATTTATATTAAATTATGGTAATGTAACAATAATGTTAAAATATGTTGATTTAACATTTATGTTAAATTTTACAAATTTAGCAATTATGTTAAATTATAAAGATTTAACATTTATGTTAAATTATAAAAATTTAACATTTATGTTAAATTATAAAAAATTAACATTTATGTTAAATTATAAAAATTTAACATTTATGTTAAATAATAAAAATTTAACATTTATGTTAAATTATAAAAATTTAACATTTATGTTAAATTATAAAAATTTACCATTTTTGTTAAATTAACAAATTTAACATTTATGTTAAATTATACTATTTTTTATAATTTAACATAAATGTTAAAATGTTATAATCTAACGTAAATGTTAATTTGTTAATTTAACAAAAATGTTAAATTTGTTTAATTTAACATAATTGCTAAATTTTTAAAATTTAATATAAATGTTAAATTTTTATAATTTAATATAGGTGTTAAATAATTATAATTTAACATAAATGTTAAAATTTTGCAATTTAACGTAAATGTTTAATGTTTATGTTAAATTATAAATATATAACATTTATGTTATATTATAACAATTTAACATGTTTAATAACCAAAATTTAACATTTACGTCAAATTATGTCAATTTAATAATTATTATTTAATAGATTGCAAATAAAGAGAAATTAAAAAAAAAATTAATATTTATGTTAAATTATTTTTAAAATTGAAGTTAAATTATTTTAATTTAAAATTTATGTTAAATTATAAAACTTTAACATTTTAGTTAAATTATAAAAATTTAACATTTATGTTAAATTATAAAAATTTAACATTTATGTTAAATTATAAAAATCTAACATTTATGTTAAATTATAAAAATTTAACATTTATGTTAAATTATAAAAATTTAATATTTATGTTAAATTATAACAATATAACACTTATGTTAAATTATAAAAATGTAACATTTATGTTAAATTATAAAAATTTTACATTTATGTTAAATCATGAAAATTTAACATTTATGTTAAATTATAAAAATTTAACATTTATGTTAAATTATAAAAATTTAACATTTATGTTAAATTATAAAAAATTAACATTTATGTCAAATTAAAATTATTTAACAATTATGTTGAACTGAACAAATTTAACATTTATGTTAAATAATATTTTTTTAATTATATTAACTATTTATAATTTAACAAAAATTTTAATAATTTAACATTTATGTTAATATAAGATTTTTGTTCATTTAACATTTATATTAAATTATTTTAATGTAACAGTAATGTTAAAATATGTCGATTTAACATTTATGTTAAATTATAAAAATTTAAAATGTATGTTAAATTATAAAAATTTAACATTTATGTTAAATTATAAAAATTTAACATTTATGTTAAATTATAAAAATTTAACATTTATGTTAAATTATAAAAACTTAACATTTATGTTAAATTATAAAAACTTAACATTTATGTTAAATTATAAAAATTTAACATTAATGTTAAATTATAAAAATTTAACATTTATGTTAAATTATAAAAATTTAACCTTTATGTCAAATTATAAAAAATTAACATTTATGTTAAATTATACAAATTTAACATTTATGTTAATTATACAAATTTAACATTTATGTTAAATTAAACACATTTAAAGATTATGCTAAATTATAAACATTTTTAATTATACTATATTTTATAATTTAACATTTATCATTTAACATAAATGTTAAAATTTTATAATTTAACATAAATGTTTATGTTTAATTGTAAAAATATAACATTTATGTTAACATGTTAAATTATAAAAATTTAACATTTATGTTAAGCTATAATCGTTTAACATTTATGTTAAATTTTAATTTATTTTATTTATTTTTTCAATTATAAATATTTCACCAACATTTTAAATTAACATAAATGTTAACTTAATATAATTTAACATAAATATTAAGTTAACATAATTTCAAATAGGTGTTAAATTAAAATAATGTTAAATTTTTATAAATTAACATAAATATTATTTTTTTATTAATTAACATAAATGTTAATTTTTTATAAATTAACATAAATGTTAATTTTTTATAAATTAACATAAATGTTAATTTTTTATAAATTAACATTAATGTTAATTTTTTATAAATTAACATGAATGTTAATTTTATATAAATTAACGAAAATGTTAAATTAACACAATTTAATATTTATGTTAAATTATTTAATATATATGTTAAATATATATTAAATAAATGTTAAATAATGCTAATTTAACCTTTATGTTAAATTATGTTAATTTACGATTTTTGTTTATTTAACATTTATATTAAATTATGTTAATGTAACATTAATGTTAAAATATGTTTATTGAACATTTATGTTAAATTATACAAATCTAGAGTTTATGTTAAATTATAATAATTTAACATTTACGTTAAATTATGTTAATTTAACATTTATAATAAATTATGTTAATTTAACATAAATGCTAATTTTTTTTTGTTAAATTATGCAAATTTAACATTAATGTTAAATTATGTTAATTTAACATTTATGATAAATTATGTTAATTTAACATTTATGTTAAATTATGCTAATTTAACATTAATGTTAAATTACTTTATATGTTATGTTATATTCATTTAAAATTTAAGTAGATTTTAAATTTATGTTAAATTTTTTTTTTGTTTAACATTTATGTAAAGTCATGTTAATTTAACATTTATGTTAACTTAGCATTTATCTGAAATTGTTTTAATGTTTGTTAATTTCATGTTATGAATTAAATTTACATACATATGGTATTTTTAAAATAATAGTATTTTAGCATAAATGTTAATAACATTTCTAACACATAGCCTTTTATCTTAACATAATTAGCCACTTTGCACAATTTATTTATCAACAACAAATATTATTTTTAACGCAAATGTTAATAAAGCATTGTTGGAAATTTAACATTTTTTTGTTCAAAATGTTAACTTAACATTAATGTCCACCATTTTATAATTGATTAATTTTTTTATAATCTGCACTGTTTTATGTTTACTTTTGTTTATACTAATTTTAACAAAGGTATTTGTTTTCAATTTATTATTAGCTATGAAAGTTAATGCTTACTAAAAATCTATTATTATTTATTAATTTATTATTTTTGTTTATATATGTATATAATAATAATAATTAAAACAATTTGAACAACAACATAGTATATTTAAACAAATTCCTGATTTCTGTTAACAAACATAAACATAAAAAAATTTAACAGTGTAAAAGAAAAAAGTGCAAAAACAAAACTCTATGGTACATGCGTTACGATTTCTCTGTCTGTTACTTATTGTTTCTTTATTTCAGGTTTCAGTGTATGTATGTATATATTTATTTTTTTCTATATATGTATGTAAGTATGTATAACAAGAAAATTGTTTTTTTAAAGGAAAACAAAACACAAGTGATAAATAAAATTGATTTTTCGGGAGGGTTTCTTGCTGGGTGAAAATAACAATGACTTGCCGCTGTTAAGTTAACATACCCAGGGCTTGTGTAAACATGTTTAGGGACCAACGAAGTTAGATTAACTTTAATGTAAAATTTATTTTTAAGACAGAAACTTTTTATTAACATAAAGTAGAATGTTAACATAAAATTAAAAAAAATAATTTTAAAGCAAATTAAATGTCTTAACAGTTATGCTAACATAAATTACATTTTATATTTTTAGCAAGAAATTTGAAGCACATGCAAAAACATGTTAACAGTTATGTTAAATTGGCATTTCAAGTTATTTTATAATTTTAGTTTTTATAACCATTGAATAATAAATGGAGAAATTAACATTTTATGTAAACCTAACATAAATGTTTAATTTTTATAAAATATTAATTTAACATTAAATCTTAATTTAACATAAAATGTTAATTTAACATAAAATGTTAATTTAACATAAAATGTGAATTTAACATAAAATGTTAATTTAACGTAAAACGTTAATATAACATAAAATGTTAATTTAACATAAAATGTTAATTTAACGTAAAATGTTAATTTAACGTAAAATGTTAATTTAACATGAAATGTTAATTTAACATGAAACGTTAATTTAACATGAAATGTTAATTTAACATAAAATGTTAATTTAACATAAAATGTTAATTTAACATAAAATGTAAATTTAACATAAAAAGTTAATTTAACATAAAATGTTAATTTAACATGAAATGTAAATTTAACATAAAATGTTAATTTAACATAAAATGTTAATTTAACATAAAATGTTAATTTAACATGAAATGTTAATTTAACATAAAATGTTAAGTTAACATAAAATGTTAATTTAACATGAAATGTTAATTTAACATAAAATGTTAGTTTAACATAAAATGTTAATTTAACATAAAATAAAATTTTCTGAAATTTTTCCAAAAAATATTAAATGAAGTGAGAAAATATTGTCTTACGGGGTATGTTAACTTAACATAGCACTTTTTATGATGCATCCATCCATCCTTTTTTGTAAAATTTTTTGGAAAAGAAAAAAACATAATGAAACAAAAAATTAAAACAACAACAGAAAATTATAATTTCTTAACATTTCTCCTTGGAGAAAAAAATTTATAAAAATTAATTAAAAAAAAATTTTATTATCTATTTGCCTTGAATATTTTTTGCTTAGTTTTTGTTATTGTTGTTATACCAATATAATTATTTGTTTGTTTTCTTTATAGTTTTTTTTTTTCTTTTTGGTTTCAAACATTGAAAGTTTAGTTATGTTTTGTTGGTATTTGATTAAAAATCTTCTTCTTTTTTTGTAATTGTAGCTACTTAAAAAAAGGAAATTGTTTTCTTTTATATATATTTAAACTAGACTGCTTAATTTTAATAACAATTTATTATTATTAGTTTGTTAGTTTTTTTTTTTTTCTTTTTTGTTTCATTAAAATTTTCTTCTTCCTTTCCTTTTCTTATTTTTTGGTTGCTATGCTTAATGTGTGTCCGACTGTGTTGTTTTGTTTTCGCTAAAGATTTTCATAGTTTCAACATTAATGATAATTTAAATGGAGCTTTAAATATGGTTTTTTGTTGTTGTTTGTTTTTGGGGGGGGGGAGAATAGGTTAGAAGGTTTCTCTGGTTTTGAAAATATCTTCTTGTATATATACTGTTGTTTTAAATATATTTGTTTGTTTATTTCTTTAAGGTATTTTAGTTTTTTTATTTCCTTTTGTTATCTTTTTTCCTATGAAGAAGAATTGTTTTGTCCTTTCATGTTTTGTTTTTGGATTCCTTAAAAAAATTACGTTTTTAACACTTTTTTACTTTTACTTTTCGTTTTCTTATTTCTTTGTTTGAATTTACAATATTTGTTTTATTTCTTTAATATTTAAATTTATTTTATTTTTTTCATGTTAAGTTTAATTTTAAAAATTATTAATTGTATATTTTACTAAGTTTTTTGTTTTGTTATTAATTTATTTAGGGGGGGAGTTTTGCATTTTGCTTATTTTAAATGTAATGAAAGTAATTTGTTGTTGTTGGGGTTTTAAATATTTTTTTTTTAAATTTCATTTGGGGCGAGAATTAGTATTTTCTGGTTGTGGGGAAAAGGTAGGAAAAACAGGTTTGCAAGTTTTTAAAACTTTTCGTTTTTTGTTTGAATTAATTATTTAATATTCAGTTTTAACAATAATTAAAATATCTAATCATTCAAGAACATTGTTTTTGTTTTTTTCGTTTTTGTTTCCTTTGTGAACAATTGTGTAGATGTGTGAAAGGTGGTGGTGGCTGGAAAAAGGGGAGGAACAAGACTAATAAATAGTTGTTGATAGGTCTTTGCTGTTTGGTTTTAACGCTCTTTTAGAAATATTTATTTTTTTGTTAATTGTAATGAAGAAAATTTTGTTTCTTTTCGTTTTGATGAGAGTTGTTGTTGTTGGTGGTTGTGGTGTTGGTGAATTGGTGTTTCTTTTTTAACTATTTGCAAAAAACAAAATTTTTTAGTTTTTTTTGTTTTTAATTCACAACAGTGGCTAATGGAATTTGTCGCGCTCTTTTTGTCTCCTCCTCGTTGATTTTCTGTTCAATTAGATATTGAGCTTTAGCAATGGCACTCGGTTGACCAGTTATGGTTACAATACGATTTCTGGTGCCAGGTGCGAAAATGCCTTTCTTTGAAATTTGCACATTAGCACCCGAAATATGTTGAATTTCAACTAAACAACGACCATTGGGACCTGGATTTTTTTTCAATTTTTCCCAAAATTGTGTTTTTGATTTTTAGGTAATTTTTTTTAGGTTTTCGTATGAAATATAAAAAAAGAAATGTTTATTAATATTTTTATAGTTTTAATAATAATAATATAAGTTGGGTTAATTTGTATAGTAGCAATATGTGTTATAAAAATAGTATAATGAAGAATATTATATAACCAATATACACAAACAAAATGTCTTCTTGGGGAATGGTTGGTTGTTAGTTTTTCAAAAACAATTTTGTGGTAATGTAAATTAAAATCTTTAAACTAAAACTAAATATTTTGAGGTATATTTTTTAATAAAATAAAATATGTTAAATGTAAACTAAAATTTACATATTCCATATGTTTGTATATGTGTGATTTGTTTCCATTAAAGTATTTTAACCAATTGCACTAGCACTCTGCCTTTTGGGAACAATTTTAATGTCCCATGGCATTTTTTTGTAAATTAAACATCTAATAAAAAATATAATTAACGATTAAAAAAAAATGTTTTATATGTGTATGTTTATATGTATTTATGTAAACTATAAAGAAACCTACAACTCCTAATAAAAATTAAAAACACCAAAAGTGCTTAAAAATTACAAAAATTTTTGTATATAGAAAATGATTTTGCACATTGTCAGGGATTGGCATTAGCTATGAAGGAGAGGTTCTTGAGAAATGCCTGTAAAAAAGTTTCTACACATTTGAGGGAGGCATATCTGCAGGTTCATTCATGGAATCAGAATTGTGGTCTTGCCAGATATTTTCTTAACGAAAATTAAAGAATTATTAATAGTTGTGCAGGCCGAAAAAAAAATTGTTTTCCTGATTTTTTAAGGTAACTACCAATATTTGAAAGTAGATCTTTTTTCATCTGAAAGAGCACATCCTAAACTACTTTCAGAATTTTTATTGTTGAAAAATAAAAAATTTTATTCTTCTCACACGAATTGTCAAATTTTGTAGATCGATTTACTCGCCTTAGCGCAAATGTACAGCGCTGATTTTTAAATGAGGAATTCTCTAATGAATATGGAACGCGTTTACGAAAAATTAGGTCTGTATGTCATCTGGGGGCAGAGCTATGGATGCTTAAATTATTACGAAAATAGACGAACGAACAAAAATTAGTTACAAAAACAGAGGGTAATAGTCCTGTCTTTAAGCAAACAAAAATTAAAAAAAATCTATTAATTTGTTTTAATTGTGAACTGTCAATCTCAAAATTTCGATTTTAAAAAAAAACAAAAAATGTCCATTTTTTAATCCAAAAATGGGGCAAAAGAATTTTTAATAAAAATCTGTCTCGCATAAAGACAAGATTTTTATTTATATAATGAGGTCAGCAAAATACATGAAGATCGGTCCACTAGTTTTCGGTCCATTCGTTCCGACTTCAAAAATGCCTTTACGAGAAAACGCGTTTTATGTTGCGCCGCTATACACAAAACATAACGGTTTCTTCACTTTGAACGGTTTCTTCACTTTGAACGGTGCGATATCGCAGCCAGTTTTTTCCTATCGACTAGATTTTTTTGCGGCATATTCTACACTTCACTTTAAAATGAGCCAATATTTTTTTTTCGATTTTTCGAAAGTGATAAGTATAAGTAGCCCCTTAATTTGTAATTCGGTTAGAAGTCGTATGCGTCACGATGTGTGAAATCATTCTGCTTAAGCCTCGCAAATGCACACAGTCGGCTATTTTATATGAGTAAAACTACCGAAAGGAAGTGCACGTAAAGAGAGGTCACATACAACTCCAATAAACGATTTGTTCTCAGTTGAGAATTCGACAAAGAAAATTGCATTAACTTACACAATATTTATCAAGGTCGCCAGAGATACGATGACAATTATCTTTGTTGTGAACACTCGAAGTACTAATGGTTGCCGATTCCTAATTTACGCCTATGTACATACTCGCGACCCCGTGAAGAGAATGACATCACACCATAAATAAACAAGTGAGCAAAGGCTATAGTCAGGACGGGGCCGACCATGTGATACCCTACACCACTACCCCTGTGCATAAGCTTTTCACTGGTAAACATTTCTTTTAGGGAATATAAACCGACTACCACCAAAAATAATATGCCTCTTTGTCTCTGGGACCCCCATAAGCAACCAAAATTTCGTGACCATCCGATTAAAAATATGACCTGTAGCTTGATTGCAAAAAAATGAAAGAATTGGATGCATTACCGACTATTGTGGTATCTCCCTGTTTTGACCACCTTCGTCAACCTGCTTTACACCAATGTAAAGGTAATATTTTCTTCTTCCATTGACTTTGTCGTTGGAATACCCCTACTAGAAGCCAATATATTCACAAAGAATAAAACTTTGAATTTGTCTCGAAATGAGTTTTTCCCCATTAAAATTGCGACCTGTAGCGTGATTACAAACAAATCGGAAAATGAGATGCATTACCGACTATTGCGATATCTCTGTTGTTTGAGCAGCTACGACAACCTACTTTACATCGTTGTAAAGGTGATATTTTCTACTTTCCTTGACAGGTTTTGCTTTTGATATACCTCTTAAAGAAACAGAGATATTAGCTTTGAAATAAAACGTAGACCTTTTCTCCAAATAAGTATTTGCCCATTCCGACCCTTGAATACATTCCGACCCTTGAATATTATCCGACCATTATTAAAATCAGTAGGCTTCTTCCTCTGTGGGACCCCCATTAACCCCTAAACTTTCGTGACGATCCGATCAAAATTGCGACCTGTGGCGTGATTACAAAAAAAATCGGAAACGGGATGCATTATCGACTATTGCGATATCTCTGTTGTTTGAGCAGCTACGACAACCTACTTTACATCGTTGTAAAGGTGATATACCCCCTGAATATTATCCGACCATCATCAAAATCAAAAGGCTTCTTCCCCTCCGGGACCCCCATCAACATCCAAAATTTCGTGACGATGATCTACACCTATGCTGATCACTTCCTTACGGTAGCGTAAAAACAAACCACACATATTCTCTCTTTATTTCCCATTTGCCATTGCTTAGTAATGGGGAGAGTGTCTTACCACGACTAATACACGAACTATTCTGAGCACCCCTGATCTACACTACCCACTAAGGATCTCTCGTAAGTTGCTCTTTTTCACTCATTCGCATTGTGGTCTACCCTCTTCTTGGCCGGCACTGATGTAAAGCTGGTATCGGCAAAATGGGGCACACACGCTCTCAGAGAGAGATATAGAGAGAGTTTCTCAGCAAATAGAGCTTCTCTCTCCAATAACACAATTCATCTCAGCCAAAACGTGTGCTTGCACAATGACTACCACTAAATTATGCAATAGAAAAATATGATAAGCATAGCCTTCACTGTCTCTACGTTTTTAGAAGTCGCTTTCTCCACTTTAATCTTGGCATGTATGAACTTTCCCGAAAAAGTATGCAGAAAGATTAAAGGCAGAACATTTATCAAAATGACACATGACCAACGTTTGAGGGATTATGTTCAGGGGTTTTAAAATATTTTGTGGACCATATCTAAGAAAGTAGCATTTTTGGGTAAGGTATCCGATGGCAGGGACCAATAAAGAATACCCAACATTTCTGTCATATCGATCACTCCTTTCTAGAGTTATCATGTGCCCCAGTCCTTTTAGTTGATGACCGTGGGCTTGCTTTATACGTTTCGGGCATTTATTTTAGGAAATATTAAATTTCTCAAACAAACAAATTGTCTTGCTGGGCTGTAGGAATATATATGTATGTTTTTGTTATCTTTGTTTTGAAGAAATACTAGGTTGCAATACGTTTGGACCAATTGGGTTATTTATTTCGAAAGTTATCCTGCCCTATCGGTCTAAATGTCCACAATTATATCAATGAGACTCATTTTTGATCATATTAAGGTGTATGTATTTATTTATATTTGCCAAATACTTTAGAGTTGTTCTTTTGCTGGACGTTTTTGGCCGACCCGGCCTTCTACCCTGCGGCTTCCAATCTATGGCTATTCTCTAAACAATTGTTTACTAGGTTTTCAGCATTAGCCATTACACACAGGGCACAATATTGTTACGCCAACTTTATTATTTATTTATTATTACGTCGGGCGCCATTTTTCAGTTGTTAAACATTCTCATTTAGTCTTAAGATAAACGTGGTCCTAAACCACTATTTCGACGAGGCACGAAAATATGTATCTTTACTATCAAATTGTCTTTATAATCTTTAGCCATAAGACTCCACATTATTATCGTTAATTACGTTGGGCGCCATTTTTTAGTTATGAAATATTCTCAATTTGAAATGTTACCATATCATGCCGTTCATTCACATATCAGACTAAACGTTGAGACACGTGGGATAATATTTTTTGCCCAAGCATTTTCGGTAAAAAGTTACAAGAGCCACATTTGTTTGACCTCTGGTCTAATTTCACAGACTAAAATGGTCACGAAATGTGAGAAAATTTTTAAGTGGATAATTTCTTTCAATAGCTTTACTTTTCGGTCGGTCAATTCGCTTTGATTGACATCAAGTACTTTATGAAGGTTATTTCCCATGCCAACTACAGAAATTTGGGTTTAGCTGCCACTTGCAGTAAGAATTTCTTAAAAAATTCTGATTAAGATCAATTTCAGTAACAGATAAGAGAAGTGAAGTGAAGAGCATGATTTGTACTCATTGCTATTAGGAACAAATTCATGAATGTTTTGTTTTCAGTTATAGCTTGATAACAGTTTAGACGGAAACATTCAGATCCATCATCTTCTTAAGCTATACAAATACAATAATTACGCTTGGAGAAATATTCTTGAATTCTGAAAGAAACTGGATATTTAACAAGTAAAAAAGTATCAGTCGGCTTTGCCGACAGAGATATACCCTCAGCCTGTGCAAATGAAACACTTTTTTCACAAAAAAACTTATGTATTTAGGGAGTTTCAAAATTTTGGTCGTATGAACCCACAAAAATGTTGATTAGGATTAAAGTTCAAACATTTTGCGGAAAAGGTACTTAAAGGAATGGACCAACATAGACAATGGGGGTGCAATAGTGGGTTTTTACACCCTTCGGGCTATTTTTTCAGGATGTATGGACTTGCCCCTGAGGAAACTTGTACCTTCGTATAGGGGACAGTGAATACAAGATGTTACAACAAAAACCAAGGCGATTCGAGAGCAGGTCCTAAACTGAACTTTTCCGAAATTTTGTGTGGGAGGTACTCGAAGGAGTTTACCGATTGACTCCAAATTGTAACCTCATCTGGTAGAAATTTCATAATGTGAAAAGTATGAACCAAATCGGTTACTTTCTTCAAGAGTTATCGTACTCACAAATTTTCCGAACAATTTCGAACTTTTGTGGGGGAGGTACCGGAAGGAGTGGACCGATATAATCCATCGTTGAACTTGAACTAAGTTTGGGCAAAATATTACGAAATCCAAATTTTGGACCGAATCGGCAGATCCGTTCGAGAGTTATCTTGCGCTCCAACCTCTACACACGGTGTTGTAGGGTTTTTTGTAACTTTCAGGCTATTTTCTCCGGAAGTATGGACTTGCCCCTAATGAAACTTACAGCGTCGTATAGAGGACAGCGAATACAACTTGCGTAAACAAAAATCAAAGCGATTCGAGACCAGGTCCTAAACTGAACTTTTCCGAAATTTTGTGTGGGAGGTACCCGAAGTAGTGGACCGATTGAGTCCATATTGGAACCTCATCTAAGTTTGGTAGAAATTACACGATGTGCAAAGTATGGACCAAATCGGTTATTCCCTACAAGAGTTATCGTGCGCACAAGTTTAGCGACAATTTTTGAACATTTGTGGGGGAGGTACCTGAAGGAGTGGACCTATATGGCCCATCTTCGAACTTAAATCGAATCTGGACAAAATAGTTCGATACCCAAAATTTGAACCGAATCGATTGATCCGTTCGAGAGTTATCGTGCGCACCAGCCAGCCAGACAGACAGACAGACGGACGGACATTGCTAGATCTACTCAAAATTGTCTGAAACGGATATCGTACAAACATACTTGGGGTCTAAAACCATTATTTCGATGAGGCACATTTTTGGTCGTATCAAAGTGTAAATACCCTCTTTAGCCTAAAAGCTGAGGGTATAAAAATAGAAAGAAAATACTTTTTTCAAATATAGATTTGAATTTTCGAAGGTTTTCTTTGCCACCTAAAATTATGCATCAATTTAACTTGGAACAACTTCCCACCCTGTCTAGCATCCCAAAGGTATTGTACAGAACAAGTAATTTAACTGAATGTAATTCTGAGACCCATTCCTTTTCTCAGACCATTATACCAATAGTGACCGACATGAATTTCAAACTGGTAGTTCCGTGTTTTATTTATATATACACCTTATTTTCTTTCGCCAAAAAATTGCTAATCCATTTAGCAAAGACAACTACCCATCCGTGATTGTACCAATGCGAATATTTCAGAAACTGCGACTTCTCACCAAATTGGACATTTATCATAATCCTAATATCAACCAAGTTTGATTGGATAATTTTCTTTTAACGATTTTGAATCAATTTTATTTAGTTATTTTTCTATATCAATGTAATTCACAATAACTTGTATAAAATATAACAATATATTCAGAATCCTTTCTTCTGGTTTGTGCCTATCCGTGACATGTGTGCAAATTTTAAAAATAGATTTTATGAAAAAGTAGTGCTTATAAGAAAACAAGGATGTTGTGCCAGTGAAGAATATGTAAAGAAAGTATGCATTTATGCAATAAAGCTGCGCCCTTTATGATTTCCTACAAAACTATTTCAGAAAATGCTTGTCTAAATACAATTGTGGACCAGCCTTCCCTAACTTTCAGAATCTATAACATAGGGAGGGTCTAAAAAATAATAATGCAAAATGAAAATTTGGAAAGTATAATAACTTAAGAAAAAAATGTTGTTGTTGTTGCTGCTGCTGAAGTTTATGGTGGGTGTGTATGTATATGGGCGAGATAGTGTTCTATTATACAAGTGTTGGAGGCGTCGTGAGGGAATTATGTGTGTGTGCAGGGTATTTGAATAAAAATCACAGTCCATTTAAAAATAATTGCAAATTATGTGGTGGATTTTTATGGGTTTCTGTACAGGTGGGAAAAATGTCAAAAGTTATGGAAAAAAGTGTGGGATCGCTTAGTTGGGGAGTAAAATGTTCAATAAATTACGTTGGGCGCCATTTTTGTGTGAAAAATTCGTACTGGAATAATATGGATTATGTCTATATTTTGAGATTTATTTTATGATATATTGTTCCTCATGTAGTGGACGTTGGGCGCCATATACTACAGACATTTTTAATGAAAAAAACTGAAGAGATATTTCTATTTGAAGGCTGAACATATGAAAAGCAAAATTCGAAGTGTGATTTGGAGATTTATAGGGCAATGTGTAAGAAAGCAAATTGTAATGACAGAAAGGCGGCAAGAAATTGACTAGATTTACAACAACAATAAAGAAAAGCTACAAGAAAGGAGAGTGTTTTAAATTTTACAACTATTACTGGTGAAGTGGTTTTTGAGACACAAATTAAAACAATAATATCCACAATAAAAACATGGAATAGGAGGAAATGGTCCTAACAAACCCTAAGAAAAATAAAGAAGTTTATTAAGCACTACCACTAGGCCAAGACCAGGGCCAATATATTTCACTTAAACCTAGGTATATAACTAAAAAACTACATTGCAACTGGCATCTTGTATAGAAACTATGAAATCCAAAATTTTGTTTTTTTAATAGTTATGTTTTATATATTTTTTCAAAGGTTATTTACTGTGAATTATGAAGAAGAGGGGAAAAATAAATTTCAATAAAAATATGTGAATAACTGAAAAAAACTATATACAATATGGATGTCTTTTTGCTTTAATAACTATATAAGTAAAATATGTATAAAGTTTAAAATGTGTGTATGTATGTTGTTTGTGGTTGGAAAGGCCAAAAATCATAGAATATGCATAAGGAATGTTTTGTGAAGTATGGTTGTTGAAGTTTAGTGGTTTTTTATGTTTTTTTGTAAAAAAGGCACTTTTATAGGCACTTTAAATGTAAATTTTCAAAAAGAGGGGAAAAATTAAAATATATGTAAAAGGAATGTTTACACTTACAGCAACAAAATCAAAACATATAGTAATATACGTATATAAAACTCAATTAATAAACAATTGTTAATAAAGAAGGAATTAAAAAATAATAAAACAAAATTTTTTGTATAAATAAACCATTAATGTTACACAAAAACTAAACTAAAGAGTTTTTTGTTTTTTAGTTTTCTTTTTTTTTTTGTTTTTGATTTGTGATAAGTTTAATTAATAAAACAAAAATAAAGCAACAACAAAACATCTTTATTATATTAAGGTACCATTTCTTTCTTTTTTTGTCTTAATATTAATTGTGATTATTGTTTTAATGCAACATTCAGATGTTTTGTTGTTTGTTACTTTAAATTTCTCATAAGGCATTTTTTGGGAAGAACAAACAAATAGCAATAAGTATGGGGGGGGAGGTATATAACAAACAAATAAAAAAAATTAGCATTTGTTTTGTGCTGGGTTTTCTTTTTTTTTTGGAAGAAGATTTGTTTGTTTTTAGTAAGGATAATAAAAACGTGGCCCACCTAAAATAGCACCAACAATCACTTCGGGAATTTCCACATTCTTGGTATCCTTGGCACTCAAATCACCCGGTGTGGGACTCTTGCTAATACCACTCAAGGCATGTGCACCGGTAGCTGCATTCAAAGTTGGCGCTGTGGTCACTGTACCAGTGGCAGCTGTCAAACCAAAGCTATTATTGTTCAGCGACACAGGTGTGGCGGCTTGGCCAGCATTTGAATTTAAATGACGGAATGGATCAAATTGAGCTGCAGCAGCATCCAATTGTTGTTGAGTGGGTCGATTGGCAGCAGCTGCCGCCACGGCAGCACTGTATTGCTCTAAATTGACTTGACCCACGGCACCGAAAACATTACCAGCAGAGGCGGCTGAGGCCGCAGCAGCGGTCTGTTGATCCAAGGCGGAGACACCCAAATAGCTACCAAGTGTTGGATGGGCACCATTGGTATGTTGTAGGCCAACGCCCATGCCTAGTACACCGTATTTAGCTAAGACACCCAAAGCGGCACAAACTTCTGTGGTGGCAGTTTCCGAATAGCCGGAGCTGCGTAAAGCGACCTGGAAGGAGGAAAAACAAAAACACAAGGATAAGTAAAAGAGTTGATAAGTAAAAGTGTTCAAAAATAACGTTTTTTAAGAAATATTTTAACAATAAATTGTATTGCAAAATTTTGTCAACATAGCTCAATATTTTTAAAGAAAATGTGTTCAATAAACGTAGATTAAAAAAATAAAAGTTTGAAGAAGAAAGTTTTAGACATAGACTTGAAAATATTTCCCCAATAAAAACACAATAAAAAGATTAAGAAAACATTGATTTAAAAAAAATTTTAATAAACGTGGATTTTAAAAAATACATTTTCAATAAACATGGAATTTTCAAAATCGTAAAAAATATTTTTTCAAAAAACGTGGAGTTTTCAAAATTGTAAAAACTATTTTTTAATAAAAGAGGAATTTTCAAAATTGTAAAAAATGTTTTTTTTTCAATAAACGTGGAATTTTCCAAATTATAAAAAAATAGTTTATCAATAAACGTGGAATTTTTAAAATTGTAAAAAAAAAAAAATTAATAAACATGGAATTTTAAAAATTTAAAAAAAATTACTTTGATACATGTGGAATTTTTAAAGATTTCCTTTTCAAAATTGAAAATAAACAAATTTTTTTAAATGGATAAATTAAAAAAAAAATATATTTTTGTTTTAAACATTTTTTCAATAAACCTAAAATTTTTAAAATTAAAAAAAATATCAATCATCGGGGATTTTAAAAAATATATTTTTTTTGCAAAATTGTAAAATTTAAAGAAAAAATTCTATAAGATTATAATTATCAAAAATGTTCTTTTCAAAATTGTAAAAAAATTATTTTTCAATAATCGTGAAATATTTAAACTAAAAAAGCAATAAAAAAATTAAAAAATTAAATCGCTATTAAAAAATCGTCGAGTTTTTGAAATATATATTTTTTAATTTAAAAAAGAAAAAGATGTCCTAAGTTTCGGAATTAATCGTGAAAATTCAAAAAATATGTATTTTTTTCAAGTGGAGTTTTAAAAATTAAACATTTTAGTAGATTTTTTTAAAAATATACTTTAAAAAGAAAATACAATTATTTTTTCAATAAACGTGGAGTTTTCAAAATTATATAAAAAAATATTTTTTCAATAAAAGAGGAATTTTCAAAATTGTAAAAAATGTTTTTTTTCCATAAACGTGGAATTTTAAAAATTTTAAAAAATTACTTTGAAAAACGTGGAATTTTTAAAGATTTTCTTCTCAAAATTGAAAATAAACATATTTTTTTAAATGGATAAATTTAAAAAATATATATATTTTTGTTTTAAATATTTTTTTTTTAATTATTTTTTTACAAAACTGTAAAATTTAAAGAAAAAATTCTATAAGCTTAGAATTATCAAAAAGAGTCTTTTCAAAATTGTACAAAAAATATTTTTCAATAATCAATAAAAAAGCAATGAAAGTGGAATTTTTAAAATTAAAAAAATAAAATAAAAAAATATAAATCGCTATTAAAAAATTAAAATCACCGAAATTTTGAAATATATATTTTTTTTAATTTAAAAAAGAAAAAGATTTCCTAAATTGAGGAATTAATCGTGAAAATTCAAAAAATATGTATTTTTCAAGGGTAGAATTTTAAAAATTAAAAATTTTAGTAAATTTATTGAAAAATATACTTTTAAATTAAATTTTAAAAATTTAAAAAAAAATAATTTATAAAATAAATAATTAAAAAAAAAATAAAAATATATAATTTATATTTTTAAAATTATGAAATTTTGAAAAAATATTTCTTTTCAAAATTAGAAGAAAATATTTTTTTAAATTGTGGAATTCTTTTAAAATGTTTTTGTTCATTGATTTTAAATAGTAAACATATTTTTTTAATGGCGGAATTAAAATTCTTAAACATTTGTTTATAAACAAATTTATGTCTTAGTATTTTTGAAAACATAATTTTCTAAATCAAAAAAACAAAAACCCATTTTTTTCAATTATTAAACTAATTTAAGTCAAGGAATTTTCAAAAACATAACTTTTCAAATTTAAAACAAACACAGATTTCAAAAGCAGAATATTATATTTTTTAAAAAATTACATTTTAAAAAATATATTTTTAAATATTCTTAAATAAAATGAAAGTGGAATTTTTAAAATTAAAAAAAATAAATCGCTATTAAAAAATTAAAATCATCGAAATTTTGAAAAATATTTTTTTAAATTTAAAAAAGTAAAAGATTTCCTAAATTGAGGCATTAATCGTGAAAATTAAAAAAAAATTGTAATTATTCAAGGGTGGAATTTTAAAAATTAAAAATTTTAGTAGATTTTTTGAAAAATATACTTTTAAATTAAAAAAAAATATACAAAAATAATTTTTCTAATCATTACAGTTTAAAAAACAGAAATATATAATTTAAAAATATAATTCTGATATTTTGAAAAAAATATTTCTTCTAAAAATTAAAAAGAAAAAATACTTTTGTTCATTGATTTTAAAAAGTAAACATATTTTTTGAACGGCGGAATTAAAATACTTAAAATATTTGTTTATAAACAAATTTTTGTCTTAGTAGTTTTGAAAAAATTATTTTCTAAATTAAAAAAGAAACCCCTATTTATTGTGGAGTTTTAAAAATAAAAATATATATTTTTTTAATAAGTGAAGTTATTAAACAAGTTTAAGTCATGTCATTTTCAAAAATATATATTTTCAAATTAAAAAAAAAACATATTTTAAAAAACAGAATATTATATTTTTTTAAAAAATTGCATTTTGAAATAGGTTTTTAAAAAAAAAAAATGGTTTTGAAAAATATTTTTCCGTCGCAAAAATATATTTTATTAAATATAAAATTAAAAAAAATAAATTTTTAAACTTTGCTTATTTTTAAATCGTGGTATTAAAAAATATTTGTTAAATCGTCGCATTTAATAGAATTAAATTATAGACTTTTTAAACGAATTAACATGGATTTGGTTTAAATATCTTGTTAAATATCGTCAACATTTTTTTAAATATTTTTTGCAATATTTTGTTTTAGAATCGTAGATTTTTCATATTTTTAATTTTTTTTTTTGTTTTAAAGAATATTTTTCATTAATTTTTATTTTTTTAATATATAGTTTTTTGATCTTTAATTTTTAAGGAATATTCTTCAAAATACTTTGATTAAAAAATATTTCAAAATCCATGGATTTTTAAAAATAATTATTTCAAAATTTGTGTATTTTTAAAAAATAATTATTTTAAAATTCTTAATTATTATTTCAAAATTCGTGAATTTTAACAAAAATAACTATTTCAAAATTCGTGAATTTTTAAAAAATAATTAGTTTAAAATTCATGGATTTAAAAAAATAATTATTTCAAAATTCATGGATTTTTAAAAAATAATTATTTTAAAATTCGAGGATTTTTAATAAATAATTACTTTAAAATTCGTGCATTTTTAAATAATAATTATTTTAAAATTCGTGGATTAAAAAAAAAAAAAAACAAATAATTATTTCAAAATTCGTGAATTTTTAAAAAATAATTAGTTTAAAATTCGTGTGTTTTTAAAAACTAATTAGTTTAAAATACGTGGATTTTTAAAAAATAATTATTTAAAAATTTGTGGATTTTTATAAAATAATTATTTTAAAATTCGTGGATTTTTAAAAAATAACTCATTTAAAATTCGTGGATTTAAAAAAATTTTTTTTTTTAATTTTAAAAAAATAATTATTTTTAAATTCGTGGATTTAAAAAAAAAATAATTGTTTCAAAATTCGTGGATTTAAAAAAAAAAAATAATTATTTCAAAATTCGCGGATTTTTTAAAAACTATTATTTTAAAATTCGTGGATTTTAAAAAAATATTATTTTAAAATTCGAGGATTTTAAAAAATTATTATTTTAAAATTTGTAGGTTTTAAAAAAAAAAGTATTACATATTTTGAAATTCGTGAATTTGGAAAAATACTAATTTTAAAATTAGTGGAATAAAAAAATATTATTTTAAAATTCGTGAAACTAAGAATATTTGTTTAAAAATTCTCTCTAAGAGTATTTATTTCAAAACCTGTAAACAATATTTTTGTCAAAATTAGACTTATTTCAATATTCGAGAATTTAATTCAAAATTTATTTTATTTCAAAATTGATAGATTTATTATTTAAAATTCGCGAATTAAAAAAATTGTTTTAAATTCATGGATGTTAAATAAATTATTATCTTAAAATTTGCGAAATTATTTACGAATATTTAGTTTTTTTTTTACATTTATTTAAAAATTCTTGTATTTTTTAAGGATACAATTTATTTCAAAAGTTGTAGATTTGTAAAAATATTTTTAGATTTAACAAAAAAATATTTTGAAATTCGTGGATTTTAAAAAATAATCATTTTAAAATTAGTGGATTAAAAAAATATTATTTTAAAATTATAGAAATTAAGAATATTTGTTTAAAAATTATTTTTAAGAGTATTTATTTTAAAACTTGTAAACAATATTTTTTCAAAATTAGAATCAATTCAATATTTGTGGATTTATTTCAAAATTTATTTTATTTCAAAATTGGTAGACTTATTATTAGATTTAAAATTTAATTTTGAAATTTGTGAATTTTAAAAAAATATATTATGTTAAAATTCGCAAATTAAGAAAATAATTATTAAAAAATTCAATATTACAATATTACAAATATTTTTTATATTTTTTTGGAAATTATTTACGAATATTTAGTTAAAAATTCATGGATTTTTTTAAATATTTATTTAAAAATTCCTGTATTTTTTAAAGTTTATTTATTTCAAAACTTGCAGATTTTTTAATAATTATTTCAGTATTAGAACAATTATTTCAAAATTCGTGGATTTTTAAAAAATATTTATTTCAAAATTCGTGGATTTTTTCCAAAATAATTACAATAATTTTAAGATTTTTAAAAAAAATTATAAATATTTAATTAATATTTTCCCCATTTGAATTATTTAAAAACTTTTTTCAAACTCACCTTAATATGTTCCAACAATTGTGTGGCTAAAGCTAGATTTGGTGCCGGATTTGGTGAACTCAAATTCAATGACAAATTAATGCCGGTACCATTGACTAGTAGACCTGCAGCTGTGCCAGCACCGCCAATTGTTGTGCCCAATGTGGAGTTCAACGATGCTGTACTCGAGTTAATGGCATTTTGATTTGTTGCATATGGCGAACCGGTTGGATTGAAATTAGCCACCGGTCCATTAATATCAGCATATGAGACATTTAAACATGTACCCGATGAGGGATCTTCGACAATTTTCGATAGAATCATTTTGCAGGCATTCTTATTGTTTTCCTTATCACCGATTATGGTAATGCAACGTTCTTGCAACGAGATATCCTTGGGTTTCTGTGAGATTTGCACATAAGAACCACTTTCTTCTTTGACTTGCTTAATGTAAGCACCACCCTTGCCAATAATCATACCGGCAGTTGAATTGGGCACCAAAATTTTTACTTGTTTATCACGTTCTTGACTCTGTTTGCTTTCAGCATCTAGAATTTTCGAGGTTAAATCGGGTTTTTCGCGAATCTTGTCCATAACAAAGTCCAATACGGCCATGATGCCATCAACGGTGCCGGTAATGAGGCAAACACGTTCGGTAGTTCCTAGAAAAAGGTTTTGAAATATTAGTTTAAGATACGTACTTTAGTATTGCATTATTACAGCTTACCTGGATAGAAATCATGGGATTTGGACATTTTTACACGAGCACCTGTGTCTTTTTGCAAAGACGCAATAGTCTCACCACCTTTGCCGATAATGGCCCCTGAGGCCACGGCTGGAACTAAAATCTTCATGTGGTAGGTTGAGTCCCCTAAAATAAAGAAGAAAATCACAAAATCAAATATTTAATATTTTTTGTTCAAATTTGTTTCATACATTTAATATGTATAGAGAGATAGGAAATGTTTGGATTAAAATTGTTGTTGTAAAGGTTAAAAATTAAAAATAATAACAGTATTTTTCTTCTTCTTCTCGCAGTTAAGTTGAGAAATTGTTTTGCTTTTTAGCTCTCTTTTTCATGAAGATGAAATGTGACAATGAAATTGAATGGAATTACAGCATTTTGAAATGGAATGAGTCATGCTAGTGCTAAGTGAAATGCGCTTCTAATAATTTTCTAGCCAAAAAATGCTGTGCTATATATATGAAATTATATAATAATATTCATTGTTCTTTTTTTAGTTGCATGAAATAAAAATCAGTTTTACTTTCTTTATATTGTTTATGGAATTATAAGAAAATATTGTCATTGCGCCATCTATCGTTTATAATTATGACTAAAATACTGACATTTGCTCCCAACTCTTTTAAGTGAAGACAATATCCACAATTAAAAATTTATTATACAGGGTGACTACGAAAAAGTAATCCTGCAGAATCCAAATCCATACAGTGACTCCAATTAAAAATATTTTTCTTTAGAAATTGCGTTGACCCGAAAAACCCATTTTTAAGAGAAAATTTAAATGAATGCATTCATAGATGCATATGTTCGCACAACATCCCCGAGGGGACAAGGAAGGCTTCTCTCATAACAATGAGTGTACGCCGATTCATATTGGCTCAATGATATGTCGAGTCCGAACAGTGTGTCTTACAACACGACTTCTAGAGAAGTTTTTCATGTTGGAAATACTCACGAAATGTAAACCAGAATTACACTGAGGGACTTGACATCACCAAAAATGTTGATGTTCTGGTCAGAAATTGAACTAGAGATTTTATGAGTACAAGGAGGACGTGCTTACCACTTCACCATGGTGGCTCCCAAATGAACACTCTGGAAATATAGCCATGCCGATTTAGATATGATCGCTTTGTGTTTGATTTGAAACTATTTGGAAATATATCATTGACCTGACATATAAGCTGAAAACAATACAGTAATAGAATGTATGGGTACCAAAAGTTAAGCTAATTCCAAATATAAAGAAGTGGCTCCGACGTATTTTGTATAGAAATGCGAAAGCTAGGCTTTTAATGACGGTCAAGGGACCGACGAAATTCGAACGTTCGACATTTTTTGATTGCCTCGTCCTAGTCGATATCTAATCTAAACAAAACTCGCCGAAATCGCTTATAGCGACGGTCAAGGGACCGACGAAATTCGAACGTTCGACATTTTATGGATTGCCTCGTCCTAGTCGATATGTAATTATAAGCGATTTTGGCTTTAGGAACAAAATTATATGTGGAGGAGTAAAAAGTAGAAAGAATTCAACTCATTCAATGTAATATTTTATTACTAAAAATTCCGAAAAAAACTATGCGTATCACGAAATTGAGAGGGTAGTTTTATCTATTGGGAGAATATTTTGGAAGGTAGCAATGACGGTCCAGTGTACGTGACCAATTACAACTGTTAGTGAACATCTCAGAATTAGTTTTGATGTAACAAATGTATTATATTAAACAATATATGCCGTCTTATACCTCGTTTGCAATTAAACGGATTTAATAAACCCACTGGGCTTCAAATGTCATTTCCATAGCGTCAAATGTCAAATAAAACCTCATAAAGAAGGTTAACCCGGCAAAAAGCTCCAATGCAAACGACGTTTTGGACTACAAACCCAGCAAAATTTTAAGGAAGGGGTTCCATGCGATGACGTGATTTCATGGCATCTTTTGTATTGGTTTAAACGAAGTCGTGAAAGATATGATATTTTCTTCAGCATTTGAACCAATGCAAAGGAAGCCGTGAAAGATCCGATCTTTTCATCATCATTTGAACCCATTCCATCGATCCAATAGAGATGAATTTATAGTTTTTATTTATACACATTTTTCTAAATATACAAGATTAACTATTTATAATAGGTTTGATGTTGTCGGAAACTCGAAATCACAACCAACGTTTTTAAAACTCTCGTCGTAATGATAATGTCATTGCAAAGGGTTGTGGAAAATGGCATGCCAAAACATTGGTGGAAATTACATGCCAAAGCATTGGTGTAAATGACATGCTTTGGATCCAGAAATGAATAGCATCTTTTGGAGTCCACGCTCATATAAACTTCATCAATGAAGATGTTAAAAAGATGACATGCCAGATCTCTTGCACATATAATTGAATGGCATGTTTGTCATCGAACATTTTGCTGGGTAAGAATACACCTCTCGCCATGACATGGCTACTTGTACAAACAGACAACATTGTACTTAGTGTGTCTGAGAAAAAATATCTACGTCAGTCGTATGATGTTGACACAGCTAAATGTATCTCTTTACAGCAAAAAAAAAAAATCATATATACGCAAAGAAGCATGAACATGCGACCAATGTTATTGAAAATGGTTCTATGGGACAAATGTTCTGTATCACGGCACCTAAGTGGATAAGGTGAACCCGAAATACAATGAAATAGATGACTTGTAGATAATATTTTTAAATGCCTACGAAACTCAGATAAATTGTTTTCTAAAAGAACAATGAAAACAGTAGTTTATTGCGCCTGGCTTCGAATTATGGAAAACTTCAAAAATGTACCAAAAATGCCAAAGAAATGCCACGAAGCTATGAATGGATGGGGCATTCTCTGGCGCAATATTACCACTTTTGAAATGCTGCGATGAAATAAAATATTTCGAGGTTGTCGCTATTATATTATGGTATAACCACTGCGATATAAGTTTGAATGCAATGTATACAGAATTCGAACTACCAGATCTTCGTCTGGATTTAAAGAGCTTCGAATAAAAGAGGGTCAGAGAAATGGGTTTCTAAAATATAACATTAATTTATTGCGCCTGGCTTTGGGAAAAAAATTTGGGAAAAACTTCAAATAATAATTTTTTGAAAAATATGGTTTCAATACCAAAAACAGACAAAGAAGATATGAAGGGATAGGGTATACTCTGGTATGTTCTTGCACCCTCATGCTTTTAAGATGCGATGAAATCAAACATTTTGTGGTAGCCGCTATTATTAGAAACATAACCGTTGAGTTGACCTCTTAGATAGGTTGCAAGCACACAGAATTCGATCTACCCGATCTTCTACTGGGAGGTTCGCCAGAATTAATTTAAGACACAAGAAAAGTTTTCCAATTGGAACATTCTGAAATTGCATATTGCAAACTGTTCCATAATTTTTAATTTTTTAGTATGATATGTATTTGGGCCGTGAACTAATTCGCAATAATGTCCAGTGCAGCGTTCACTAAAATTATGATTTAATGTTTTGACATGGGGCAAACCGATAAAAAAGTGTTTAAATTTTGCCGTAATTTTTTTTGGGAGTTTATACAAAAACAATGAATTATTTCTGACGAAATTTTAATTTACAAGTCCATGGAGCTTCATCCGAAAATCCAGAAGAAAATTTCGAACCTTGCGTTATCTGTCAAAATTCCCAAAATTATTAAATTAAGTACTCTTAGTTCGTTATATAAAGCGAGGTACAGACTATCGGGTTTTTAAAGGGCAATTTTGTGAAGTCGATGAACGGTTCAGAACTTATAGTAGATCCTTTCTATCTAGCAAGTATGTTTTAACATACAGATTTGTTCAAAAGGTACGAAAACGGACAAATGAAAAACATTAAAAACAACATATTAGCCAATCAGATTCCAGATTCCAATTTTTTATAGTATACAGAAAGTAGGAGAAGAGAGAAAGTGCAAGCTATTCAAGATTTTGGAGTACGGGAACGCTTTTCAAGGGAAAAATTTGGAAACATAGTACTTTATACATACAATATGAATGGAAAACAAAATTGGTGTTACAAATCGATCTTTGATAACCACGCACAGCTGATATGCCTGATGAGTCGAAAACCCACCAGCGAAACGATCGTAGCATATTGGTTGGATGTGTAAGACTAGGGATAGGTAATGGAAAACAATTTCGATTTTGGTCTAAAACTAAAAATGCGATTTTTCGGTCTGGCGATTATTTCAGTTGTCTTAAAACTCGACTTTCGACTTTCTCATAACCGCAGAAAATCGATTATAATCGACTATTCGGCGATTTCCTTGTTTTCTTTTGAAACTGTAAAACCGCCAAGTCAACAATCTATAGGCAAACTCGAAAATCGAAAACAAGATAATCGATTATGCGATCATCCCTCCAGAAAAAAGTCGACTTTTTAGACTTTTGACTGCAAAAAATCGATTAATTGAAAGTCGACTTACCTACCCCTATGTGGGACTTTACCACTTTATCAATACAAACTCCTTAGATCATGATAGCTCAATTAATTCGTTTTCTTTTGGAAACTCTTTTAGCGCCCTACTTATTCCTTTTAAAATACACTGAAAATATTCCTAGGAATTGCATCTATTTTTAAAAATTTTCCGTCATATTAAATAACGCCTCGATTTGCTGGAAGATTGAAATAAGTCAACATACTCTCTATGTGATAATTTTTGAAAAACAACATAACTCAGCGTAAAATATAAATTTTCTCTGACCTTGAGTTGATATTATATATATATTAACTGACATGTATAGTTTTAACCTAAAGAACTTAGGCAAACTTTTTTTTAATTTTTTTAAATGTTGCACACAATGAAATTAAGCTTTAAACATATAAATCGCGTTTGCATAGACCCGGTCCCCACTAGAGTGATTTCATTGAAAAAAAAAACTTCATGAAATTATGCGTTTCTAGATCGAGTTCCACAGTAGAGTAATATTATAATATTGCTGTTGTGAGGAATTCGATCTAAGAACGCCAAATTGCGTTGTGGGCCGGGACATAAATAAAAATATAATTATTTTTTGTGGAGAATATTTACAGGGAACATCAAAAATATTTTTTTTTAATCTTCTGAAAAACTACAATTTTCGAACTACTCTGTTTCTGTGAATAATTTTTGGCTTGGATATTTGATAACTCCATTTTAGGAGTTGGTGTATGTCTGGACTACACGAACGTAATGCTTTATGCTCGAATTTCTTGACAGATGGCGCAATGAGGTTTACATATAGGGTACTGTACAAATTATGTAATTTTTTATATGCTAAAGATTTTCATGAAATGCCTATGGATTTTTCTTAAAATGACAATCCCACTGTAATCGTCGATTGGACTTGGATTTTAAAGAGCGTTATGCAACAATGTTTTTTATACAAAATAACTGACATATTTATATTCTATAACATGATATCCATAAAAAGCAAAATTAATTAATTAATAATTAGTTTAAGCAAAAAAGTATTAAAAGCGGCATAAAAGAAAATATAAAGCAACAAATATGAACATGTGGTTTGAGGATTAGGTATGTTTTTTGAAAAAACGATCAAAATGCGGTTATTTTCATTTGGTATGGTAAACAATTTTTGGTTTTCTATTTTCATATTTTTTTAAGATAAATTTTCCCATATTGAAAATTCATCAATTGTTTTTGTTTGTTAAAATTTGAATACGAAATTAAAAATCCTCATGACAAATATTAATTCAATTCTTTTAAATATTTTCTTAAAATCATTTAAAAAATTTAAATTAGTTTTTTTAGTTTTTTTACATTGAATCCTAGTGGGAAAATTTGATAATTCTATAAAACCAAGAAAAAATAAAAAAAAATTAATTTTATCAATTTTTTATAGACTTTAAATAATTAAATAAATAATAAATAATTATAATTAATAAATATTCCCTTGTCGAAAAATTGTATTTATCACCGAATTTTAAGACTTTCTATTATTTCTATTATATTTCGAATGATAAGGTTTTAAAAAATCATTTAACTTTTATTTTAAATGAACTCCAAATTCTAAATTTTTTATTTATATTTTTAAATATTTTTTTTAAATGAGTGTTTTTTTAGTTTATTACATTAAATCCTAGTGGGAAATTTTGATAATTCTATAAAATAAAAAAATAAAGAAAATAATTTTTTAAATTTTTTATAGACTTTAAATAATTAAATAAATAATAAATAATTAAATTAATAAAATTTCCCTTCTAGAAAAATTTTAGTTATGACCGAATTTTAAGACTTTATATTATTTCTATCATATTTCGAATTTTAAATGAAATCTAAATTCTAAATATTATATTTATTTTTTTAAATATTTTCTTAAAATCATTTAAAAAATTTAAATGAGTATTTTTACATTAAATCCTAGTGGAAAATTTTGATAATTCTATAAAATAAAAAAAATAATTGTATACATTTTTTATAGACTTTAAATAATAAATAATTAAATTAAAAATATTCCCTTGTAGAAAAATGTTATTTATGACCGAATTTTAAGACTTTCTATTATTTCTATCATATTTCGAATGATAAGGATTTTAAAAATCATGGAACTTTTATTTATTCAAAATTCAAAAAAAAAAAAACTTGAAAAGAATAAAATAATAAAATATAAAATATAATAAAATAATAATTAAAAAAATATGTAGTTTAATTTGTTTTTTCTCATCGATTTTATATATTTAAGAATTAGGAACAAACATTTTCCCTTAGTGGAAAAAATTTATTTACGAACGAGATTTATAAATTTATTTTATTTGTAATTGTATTTTTTTTTTATTGAACATGTCCGAAATGATTGAAACGAAAAATACCTCTAATTTTTATTTTATATCGATATAAAATTCTCCAAATAGTGAAAAAAAAAATTTTGAATTAAATATTTCATAGAATTTAAATATTTAAAAATCAAAAATAAAAAAATTAGTAGACTTTAAATAATTAAGAATTAATATTTGAATTAAAAACATATGCCCTTTTGGAAAAAAACTAAAAAAAAAATATCTCGAATTTATTACATCAAAGTCTAATTCTAGAAAAATAAAAAAAGAATTTTAATTTCTCTGCATTAGAAAAATAATTAAATTTATTTTTTTTTCTCATAGAATAAACATTTTCCCCAAGTGGAAATTTGTTTTACTAATAATATTTTTTTTAACATTAAAAAATGTTTTAATTAAATATTTCATAGAATTTAAATATTTAAAAATCAAAAATAAAATAATATATTTTAAATAGACTTTAAATAATTAAGAATTAATATTTGAATTAAAAACATATTCCCTTTTGGAAAAAAGTTTTTTATGAAAAAATATCTCGAATTGTAATAAAATCAAATCAAAATTCTACAAAAATAAAGAAAGAAAATATTTTTAATTTGTTTGTATTTAAAAATAATTAAATTTATTTTTTTATAGATTAAACATTTTCCCCCTAAGTGGATTTTTTTTTACAGAAGAAATTTAGAAATGTCTTTTATTTCAAATGAAAAGCCCTCAAATAAATTTATTGAAATGAAAAACATCGCTAATTTTTATTTCCTATCGTATTAAAATTCTCCAAAATCGTCGAAAAGAAAAAAATATTTTATATAAAAATCAAAAATAAAATATATAACCAATCTTTAATATTCTTTAAATAATTAGGAATTTAAAAAATGTTCCCTTGTGGAAAGGGAAATATTCCCTTTTACATCAAATCAAAATTTTGCCAAAAATTTGAAAAGAAATATAATTTTTATATTGAAAAAAAAAATAATTTTTAATTATTTTTATTTAAATTTAATTAACTTTTTTCATAGATTATAAACGTTTAACAATTAAAAACAAACATTTTATTTGAGAAGGACATGTTTAAATTTATTTCATTTGTAGTTCATTTTGAATGAAAATGCCTTAAAATTATTGAAACGAAAAATATGTCTAATTTGTGTTTTTTATCCAATAAAAGCTCTCCAAAAACCGTTGAGAATAAAACAGTGAAATAAATATTTCTTATGAGCTTTTTGTTTTAAACATAAATTAAAAAATTCAAATAAGGTCGAAATTAAACTATTTTCAATAGAAAAAAATATTTTAATTAAATATTTTATAGAATTTATAGTTAAGAATATTTTTTATTTTATATTTATTAAAAAAATAGCACATATGGAAAATTTTTAGAAAATAAAAAAACTATTGCCTGTATTTTTTTTTTTATTTCGAATGATAGATAGATACATCTTTAAAATGATTGAAATAATTTTTTTCTAAAAATTTCCCAAATTCCATTACTTAATTTAATTTTTATACCCTACACCACTATGTGGTAAGGGGTATTATGTGTTAGTGCATTTGTATGTAACATACAAAAGGAAGCGAGATAGACCCATAGTTCCTTCTAGGGATATACATAGAATCACTTTCTGAGTCGATTTATGCATGTCCGTCCGTCCGTCCGTCCGTCCGTTCGCAACATACAGGTCGCATTTGTTGACCGATTTCGCTGAAAATTGGGGAATACCATTTTTTTAGCCATCGGAAGATCAAGTTCGAAGATGGGCTATATCGGTCCAAGTTTTGGTATAGCCCCCATATATATTTTCGGCCGATTTCACGTATTTTCTGTAACACACACGCTATATATGTCCGATTTCGATGAAATTTGGAATGTGTGACTGAATTTGGTCTAAAAATAAATGTGCCAAATTATATCGAAATCGGTTCAGATTTGGATATAGCTCCCATATATATGTTCGCCCGATTTCACGTTTGCGATGTACCAATCACGCCATATACGTCCGATTTTAATGAAATTTGGAATGTTTGACTGAATTTGGTATAGAAATAAGTGTGCCAAATTATATAGAAATCGGTTCAGATTTGGATATAGCTCCCATATATATTTTCGGCCGATTTCACGTATTTTCTGTACCAAACACGCTATATATTTCCGATTTCGATGAAATTTGGAATGTGTGACTGAATTTGGTCTAAAAATAAATGTGCCAAATTATATCGAAATCGGTTCAGATTTGGATATAGCACCCATGTATATTTTCGGCCGATTTCACGTATGCGATGTACCAATCACGCTATATACGTCCGATTTTAATGAAATTTGGAATGTTTGACTGAATTTGGTATAGAAATAAGTGTGCCAAATTATATAGAAATCGGTTCAGATTTGGATATAGCTCCCATATATATTTTCGGCCGATTTCACGTATTTTCTGTACCAAACACGCTATATATTTCCGATTTCGATGAAATTTGGAATGTGTGACTGAATTCAGTCTAGAAATAAATGTGCCAAATTATATCGAAATCGGTTCAGATTTGGATATAGCACCCATGTATATTTTCGGCCGATTTCGCGTATTTGCTGCTCCAAACACGCTATATAAGTCGGATTTCAATGATATTTGGAATGTGTGACTGAATTCGGTCTGGAAATAAATGTGCCAAATTATATCAAAATCGGTTTAGATCTGGATATAGCTCCGATTTATATTTTACATATTCACAGTGGTGTAGGGTATCATATAGTCGGCCCAGCCCGACTTTGATCCTTTCCTTACTGGTTTTTTTATTATTTTATGATTCTAACAGCTTCTTCCATAATCCTCTGTTGAAAAGAATTTCCCAACCAATTTTCTTAATATTCAATAATAAACCAACAATTATAAAAATTATTTGTTTTTTATTTATTACCTGAAGCCAAACGAATAGAAGAAAAAAAATAAATAAAAATTAAATTCTAAAAATTTAATGCAAAATGTAATTCATTTATTTGTTTTATTTATTTGTTTTATGAATTATTCTGAGATCTTAAATGGACTTTTATGATCCTGAAAATACCTATACCAAATGAATTAACCGCCTTGAAATTAAGTTTGAAATATGTGCTTTCTTATGAGACATTTATGATAAATAATTATTTAAAAAGAGATAAAATTTCGAATTTTGTCTTCATAATTATCAAATGCTTATTTTTCATAATAAAAAACGTTATTTCATTATTTTTGTTTTAATCAAAAATGCCTCTAAAAACCACACACTCACACACAAAAATATGTACATAAATATTTGTAAAGTATTTTTTATTAAAGCAGTTTGGTTTTTCGTAATTTTTTTATCTTTAACAACTTTATGACTTTTTCCAAAAAAAATTTACCACTTTAATAAAAACACTACCCAAAAATTTCATTCAACATATAGAATAATAACAATAAAAAATGTTTTTTGTTGTTTGTTTTGTTTTTGTTTTATGATATACAATGACATTTAATGAAACAATGATGAAAGCTTACCATCATGAAAATGATTGTTATTATTTTCAATTTCAACCTCTAATCCAGAACAAACAGACTCACCTAAAAATAAAACAAATAGAACAGACAGGAGGGAGACACGACACACAACCGCCACCCACAACAACGGCAGCATAGAATAAGAAGTTGTAAAATTATGGTACATAATGTGATAAAGATGGAATTTGGTTTTTAAATGGTAACGAAAAATAATGATTTTGTGAACCAAAAAAATAATGCCACGTTTGATGTGTGAGCGAGTGATGGGGCGCAACGGGGCGGGGTGGAAGAAAAAAGAAGAGAACAAAGAAATAAATCAATTAGTTATTATGGCAAATATATATTTCTTTTAAAATATTACTTCTTTTAAAATATTTATTATGTATGGGAATTTTTATTTTATTTTTATTTTTAATGGAGAAGTTAGGCAACATCATCTGCATTTTTTTTAATTTTTTTTTCTGTGGCCACAAATCCGTAAATGTTAATTAAATCCACTTAATTTAAACCATGACAATGAATGATCTCATTTTTACGGTATATTTATTTTTTTAGTTGAAATTATTCTTGCCTTACAGGTTCTAATTGGAGTTTGAATTTTTTAAATATTTGTTTACAGTTATATAGCACAACACATGCCATTTTGTTGGGTATAAAGTTTGTGGACTTTGCAACAGGTTTTTAAATTGCAATTTTTTATTTTTAAATTGCAATATTTAAAGTTTAAATAATTTATAGCTCAACGTCAAACATTGTTTTTTTTTTTTTTTTTTTTTTTTTTTTTGATGCACGATGCTGTTGCCTTGAAATATAATTTTTATTTCAATCAATAAATAATGTTTTTTAACATTAAAAATTAATAAAGAAAATAACTACTAATGGGGAATGGTTAAAAGCTCTCTTATTATATAAGTGTAAATAATATATTAAAAATATTCAATAAAATTTCAATATGTGTTTGTTTTATTTTATTTCTCCATGTGGAAGATTTTTAATCATCAATTTGTCACCAATAGTTTTCATTCCATAAAATACCAATAAATCAAATAGTTCGATGAAAAGAAACAACCTTCTCCAATACCCTCTGTACAACAAGTATCATTGATACTAACAACAACAATAAAAACGTAAACAAGACAAACAATATTCAATTAATAATTGTGTCAAATGTGGAATGCTGAGACTCATTTCTATTACGTAAGCTATACTTTATTGTTGTTGCTTGATTCTTTCAAAATTACTTATGTTATTGTTATGATAACAATTCAGTTCTGTTTTTCTTTTATATGATAAAAAACAACAACAGTAATAATAATAGCAACAACAAGAAAAGGCACAAACAATGACAATTTGTATAGCTGGCATGTGATGAACATTCTCTGTTGTCTCCGCCACCAAACATCTCGCTAAGTAATTTCTGTCATTATGACAGTGCATTCAATAAATGATGACAACAAAACATACACCTGATTAAATGCTAACGACTGTCATCTAAAACAATATACAACAAATAAAACCCTATACTGAAAACTTACAAAATACACATCATTCTCAGCTGTATGAAAAAAAGTAAAAATTTTCATCATCATCATTATTGCCCCCAACCCTAATATCAACAACAACTACATCCGTTTTGGGTATATGTAGGTATGTATATATCCCCTCTCTCTCCATATCAATAGAGATGAGTAGTGGTTTACTTGTGAAATAAAAGAAGAAGAAGAAAAAACTCATAGAATATGGACCAAGTAAGTTAGAGGGAGACTAGAGTAGCCCCTAAGTCACACTATCTTTTTAAATAAAATAATGCAACAACAAATACCATATCATACATACCATGTATGTATATAATTCCACATGAAACATGTCACATCTGTATGTACATATGTACGTACATTTATATATACGCATCAATAAAAATAAACAACAAATTACACCAAACAACCTTGTGACATTAAATGTATGTATAGAGAAATGTCTATGGAAGAAGATCAAGAAAAAACACTAAAAACAACAACAACACAAACCATAGAAAATTCCATAATAACATCTATGTACAATTTGTATGTAAAGAGAAAGAGATGCATTGCAACGTGTGTGATATATACACTTGTTTATGAAACCTCCAAGGCAAAAACCTAATGGCCTATCTTTTGCAATTTAGCCTAAGTAATAAATTTATTTGTATAAAAAAAAATGGTTGCACACTTGAATGAAATTTATATATTTTGAAAGCAGAATTTCGAAGGAAAAATACAAAATTCATGGTTGTGGGATATCAATTCGTTTACCATAAATATGGAGTTATTTTCCACAAATAGTCAAAAATTTTCAAATTATAAAAATATTTTTTTATAAAATTAAAAAAAATATATTTTTCATAAAGAAATGTTTGCACACATAGACAAAATGTAAATATTCTGCAAGCAGACATACATGGGAAAAATACAAAATGTATAACCTTCCAATATCAATTCGTTTCTCAGAAAATTTGAGCTATTTTGAAAAAGTAGTCGAAATTTTAGATAATTAAAATAATTTGTCATAAATTTAGTTAAAGAGATGTCTTCATATTCAGGAAAATTTGTATTTATCTGAATGTAGATTTTCTAAAGAAAAATACAAAATGTATAGTTTCCTCATAATAATTCGTTTCGGTGAAATTTGGAAGTATTTTCCAAAAATAGTAAAAATTTTCAAATTAAGTTAATAAAATTATTTTTCATAAAATTATTTTTCTTAAAGAAAAGTCTGCACACATGGACAAACTGTATATATTCCGAAAGCCCATCGTCTTGGGGGAAAATACAAAATTCGTAGTCTTTCAATATCAATTCGATCGTGAGAAATGTTTAGCTATTTTCCAAAAAAAAAAAAAAAAAAATTATATATATTTTCCAATATGCTAATAAAATGATTTTTTATAAAAATATTTTTCTTAATGAAAAGTCTGCACACATGAACTAAATGCATATATTCCGAAAGCCCATTGTCTTGGGAAAAATACAACATTTGTGGTTTTACAATATCAATTCGTTTGTGAGAAATTTTGATATATTTTCCAAAAGTAGCCATAATTTTAATAATAAAATTTAATAGTAATAACATATTTTTTTTCAGGATTTTTTCAAAGAAACTTATGCACACTTGGACAAAATGCTTCTTATCTGAAAATAGACTTTCAAGAGGAAAATAAAAAAATTATGATTGACCCATATCAATTCGTAATTTTCACAATTCTGGGACACTTTTTTGAAGAATATGCAAAATTTAAATATTTTTTTTTTCAAATTATAATAAAATTATGTTTCATAGATTTCATTGAAAATTGTGAACGAAGTTTGTATGTTTTAAAAGAAGAACTTTTAGTAAAAAATACAATATTTATGATTTCCCGATATCAACTAGTTTGATTTAACTATGGACCTAATTTGAAAAAAATGATTATAAATCTCAAATTACTGTTGTAAAATTATTTTAAATAGATTTTCATAAAAACTATGTTGCACACTTGAATGAAGTTTATATATTCTGAAAGTAGAGCTTTTAGGGATAAATTAAAAAATTTTGGCTATTCGATATCAATTCGTTTTGAAAAACTATACGCCTAATTTTGAAAAAAGTTAAAAAGTCCAAATTATGATAATAAATTATTTTGAATAATTTTTTTTAGATACAACTTTGTACACTTGAATGAAGTTTATATATTCTTAAAGTAAAGCTTTTAAGGCAAAATACAAAATTCATTTATGTCCGATATCAATTCGTTTGGAATAACTATATGCCAAGTTTTAACAAATAACCACAAATTTCAAATTATGGTAATAGAATTATTTTAAATAGATTTAAAAAAAAAAGGTTGCACACTTGAATGAAATTTACATATTCTAAAGCTGGAGCTTTAATAGAAAAATTCAAAATTCATTCTTGTCCCAAATCAATTCGTTTCGAAAATCCATCGGCCTAATTGAGAAAACAATTAAAATTCCCAAATTATGGTAATAAAAATATTTTTAATACATTTCTTATTAAAGCTTGGTGCACACTTGAATTAAGCTTATATATTCGGAAAGTAGAGCTTTTAGAGAAAAATACAAAATTCGATGTTGTCCAATATCAATTCGTTTTGAAAAACTCTAAGCTTAATTTTGAGAAAAAAAAAAATAATAATTCCAAATTATGGTCATAAAATTATTTTATTTTATTTTATTTTTTTTTTTTTTTTTTGTATGATGCTGCACACCCGAATGAAATTTATATATTCTGCAGGAAGAGCTTTTAAGGCAAAATACGAAATTAACCTTTGTTCGATATCAATTCGTTTGGATAAACTATGGGCCTAATTTGGAAAAGTAGTTAAAAATCTCAACGTATGGTAATAAAATTATTCTAAATACATTTTTATCTTTTTAAATGTTTTGCTCACTTGAAAGAAGTTTATATATTCTGAAAATAGAGCTTTTATTGAAAAACACAAAATTCATGTTTGTCCAATATCAAATCGTTTGGATAAACTATAGGCCCATAATAACAAAAACGTTAAAAATTTCAAACTACTCTAATAAACTTATTTTTAATAGATTTTTATAAAAAAGGGGTTGCACACTTGAATGCAGATTATATATTCTGAAAGTAGACCTTTCAAGGAAAAATCGAAATTCAAGGTTTGGCCCATTTCAATTCGTTTGAAAACACTATGGGGCTAATTTGGAAAAATAGTTAAACATTTGAAAATATGGTTATATGTTATTCTTATTGATATTTATAAACAAACCGTTGCACACTTGAATGAAGTTTATATATTCTGAAAGTAGAGCTTTCGTGAAAAAATACAAAACTCCTGGTTGTTCGATATCAATTCGTTTGGAGAAACTATGGGACCAATTGGAAAAATAGTTAAAAATCTCAAGTTGTGGTAATACAAATACTTTAAATATTTTTTTATAAAAATTAAGTGGCACACTTGAATGAATTTCATATATTCTGAAAGTAAAGCTTTCAGGGAAAAATACAAAATTCATTATTGTACGATATAAATTTCATAGAGAAATTATGGGACCAATTTGGAAAAATAGTTAAAAATCTGATATTCTAGTAACGAAAATATTTTTTATGATAATTTATAAAAAAAAGTTGCACACTTGAACGAAGCATGTATATTCTGAATGTAGAGCTTTTAGCGAAAAATACAAAATTTATAGCTGTTCGATATCAATTCGTTTGGAAAATCTAGGAACTACTTTGGAAAAATTGATAAATAATTTCAAATAAAAATAAGGAAATTATTTTTTAAAGATTTTTATAAAAACAGATTCCACACCTGAATAAAATCGAAAATAATATCAGGAGAGCTTTTAGTGGAAAATATAAAATTCATGGATTTTCGATATCAATTCATTTGGATAAATTTTTATTTCTTTAAACTCCTTAGTTAGTAGGGTGTTTATAGCGTTGCATGCAAAAATTGCCACAACAAGGCTAGACACAAACCTTATGACTTTAACTATAGTCACCATATCCAAGACATAAACCAACTGTTGGCAACATAGGTCCGTTCGATTACTGCGCAAGTACAAAGTACTTACAAGTTCACTCAGTTCTTTTTTATTGAACATGGTAATAAAATTATTTTAAAAAGATTTTTATAAAAAGCTATTTAAAATAGGGCTTGCAGCATACTTGAATGAAGTTCTCATATTCTGAAAATAGAGCTTTCAGAGAAAAATACAAAATTCATGGTTGCCCCATACCAAATCGTTCGGAGAAACTATGGCACCAATTTGGAAAAAATTTTAAAAATATGAAATTCAAGTAACGAAAATATTTTGTATGATAATTTATAAAAAAAATTTGCACACTTGAAAGAAGCTTGTATATTCTAAATGTAGAGCTTTTAGCGAAAAATACAAAATTCATAGCTGTTCGATAAAAATTCGTTTGGAAAAGCTAATCTGGAAAATTTGATAAATAGTTTCAAAATAAAATAAGGAAATTATTGTTTAAAGATTTTTATAAAAACAGATTCCACAACTGAATAAAATCGAAAATATTCTCAAAGTAGAGCTTTTAGTGGAAAATATAAAATTCATGGATTTTCGATATCAATTCGTTTGGATACATTTCTATTTTCTTTAACTCCTAAGTTAGTAGGGTGTTTATAGCGTCTCATGCAAAAGTTGCCACAAAAAGGCTAGACACAAACCTTGTGCCTTTAACTATATTCACCACATCCAAGACATAAACCAACTGTTGGCAAAATAGGTCTGCTGGATTACTGCGCAACTAAAAAGTACTTACAAGTTCACTCAGTTCGTTTTTATTGACCATGGTAATAAAATTATTTTAAAAAGATTTGTATACAAAGCCATTTAAAATAGGGCTTGTAGCATACTTGAATAAAGTTTTCATATTCTGAAAATAGAGCTTTCAGAGAAAAATACAAAATTCATGGTTGCCCAATACCAAATCGTTCGGAGAAACTATGGCACCAATTTGGAAAAAATTTTAAAAATATAAAATTCTAGTAACGAAAATATTTTTTTATGATAATTTATAAAAAAAAGTCGCACACTTGAACGAAACTTGTATATTCTGAATGTGGAGCCCTTAGTAAAAAATACAAAATTCATAGCTGTTCGATATCATCGTTTGGAAAAGCTGTGGAACTAATTTGGAAAATTTGATAAATAGTTTCAAATTAAAATAATGAAATTATTTCTTTAAGACTTTTATAAAAATAGATTTCACACCTGAATAAAATCGAAAATATTCTCAAAGTAGAGCTTTTAGTGGGAAATATAAAATTCATGGATTTTCGATTTCGATTCTTTAAACTCCTTAGTTAGTAGGGTGTTTATAGCGTTGCATGCAAAAATTGCCACAATAAGGCTAGACACAAACCTTATGCTTTTAACTATATTCACCATATCCAAGACATAAACCAACTGCTGGCAACAATAGGTCTGTTCGATTACTGCGCAAGTAAAAAGTACTTACAAGTTCACTCAGTTCTTTTTTATTGACCATTTTGTAAATTTTTTTTACAAATTTGTAACACATTTTTGGGTTATCGAACAGATCTAATAGTATGATAAAATAAATTATCAGACATGTTAAAACTATTTTAGGGGCATGGAAGGAAACTTAAGACGGGACGTCGAAAACAGTAAAAGGGAAATATATAGCGTAGACTGTTCAAAATACCCACCTACTTCGAGAAAATAATTCTTAGCGAAACAAGATAAATGAAGTTGCCGAAAGGCAAAACATTCAGCTTCATAAAAAGTTTACATAGAAAAAGGAAACTGCCTCTTAATGAGGCTAGACACATTTTAAAAAACCGCATATTCATCTATAAGATAGCAGGACATGATGGGCTACCAGCTGAACTATTAAAGAACAATGGCGACCAGAATGGGAAACGTATACCCAAAGATTTAATTTCCAGCATATTATACTCAGTTTGTAGGCAAAGTTGCCACCTACTCGTTTTTATTTTTATTCAATCCAATTAATTTTTTTTAAGCCCAGCACAAATCCCAAACTAAGGTCATTAAAACTAGGGCTCTTTGGTAATCTATTCAGGCCACTACCGATTTTACTGTAATACTCAAAAACAATACGAAAAAAATAAACAAAAAAGCCATACTTGCTGCAACTCATCATAATTTTTTCTCTATTTTCTTCGACATATTTCTATTCATAGACACGTTTTTTGAACACCCTTATAAGTATGTATGTACTAGTACTTCTATACGTGTACGTTCATGCACAAACATTGACTATTTTAAAGTGTCCTTCAAAAATATGCATCTAAAAATTTATAGCGGCTGAGCGTTTTTTCAGCTAGCTTTGCTTGCTTGTTTGTTGTGTTTTTTGTGAGGCTTTAATTAGAAAAATACTTGGTGAACTAAATTCGTTGTGGGTATGGATACGGATAGCGCAAAATTGAACAGCATAAAAAAACGACAAATCAACTTTACAAATAATGCCCATGTACATCGATGTCGTCGTCTTTTTTTTCCAAATGATAGTCCACTTATAGTGTCATTTTGGATACAACACAAGGGTATGAAGAGCAATACGTTTGTGTGTTTGCTTAAATGATGGGACAGACAAGTCAATTTTTCTTCCTCTCGTCTTCTAGAGTGTGGCTTTTTTCTCGAAATAATTTTATTTGGTTTGTTTGCTTTCCTAGTGACATTGCTTTCACACATTCTCTAGCGCTAACTTGGAAATAGGAACACCGCCATCACTTGCTTCGTTCGGTACTATCTATGTATTTAGAAAAAAGCCAACAACAACAAATTGACTCATGAAAACAAATAGCAAAACGAAAAACTACGTTCTGCGACATGAAAATAGAATTAAATGAAAAAGTATAACAAGAGCACTCGATTTGCAAACGGCAAATGCCAAGTGAAACTAGAAAAAACAAACAAACAAATTGAACACCAACACTAGCACAACCCTCAATAATATATTGGGAGGAAAAAAACAACAACAACAATAAATGTAATAAAAATAAAAGGGAATTGAGAATTGCCATAAATTAAAACAAATCATTCGGAGGAAGTGGCAAAGTGTTTTTGTTTTATATCAATATAACATGCAGAAATACGAGTACATATGCAGATTTTTAGCATATCTACAAAAAGGGGACTCTTATGAACATCATAATATGGGCAAATATATTATCAGCTAGAAGTTCAATATTCTAGAATTTCCTATATATTTCTAGAGTGAAAAATGTTAGTAGAACTTTGCATGTATTTTTGTTGTATAGCAAAGGCTTGCATTCCAATAACTGGACTAACTGTAAATTGTGTCCAGTGTATAGGATATTTATAGCGTTGCATGAAAAATTTGCCACAGATTGATGCCCTATTTACCGTATGTCGTTATTACATTCGCCGTATCCTAGACACGAACCTTATACTGCCAAGTACTGTATCATCAGACATATCATATGCCCACTATAGAGAACAAAAACTGCTGTTTATCGCTTACTAAATACATATTTCTGAGCAACGTTCCGTAATCTAAGTCAAACCCATTAATATGTCAATGAATAGATCAAAACGTTGAAACAATCATAAGAGTATCGTTGACCTAATTAAAATTATTGTTACAATATTAATTGCTGACTGAGATCTAAATGTTATTAAAATGTGAATGTTATTAGAAAGGACCAGATTGTATCCCAATACATGTACCTAATGTCTCCAACTATGGGCCTGTTTCACTATGTCGAAAGTAAATGAATGCCAACGAAAAACACCTAAACTTTGATTTTCATGGTAATATTGACTTTGTTTTTCTTCGAAACAACTACAAAATTTGAAAATCATACACGAGTTAAGTAGGTTTTCTTTCGTTTTCTTTTTCGTTCGACATAGTGAAACAGGCCGTATATTCATTGTACCCAAAGTATGAACTGAATGTTACCAACTAACAGAAAATGATATGTGCATACTTCATATGACAGATGCATATGGTCAACCAAATCATTGGGTCAAAAATCGTTAAAAATCTTTTATTATGGACCTGATGTTAGAAATCGTTGGCCTAACTTATAAAATATTCACGATAATTGGCCTGACGACCGATTAATAAATTAAAACCTTTAAAAAATTCTAGTTAATTAGCCTGACGATCGATTAAAAATTTTAAACCTTTAAAAAATCCGCGATAATTGGCCTGACGGTCGATTAAAAAATTTAAACTTAAAAAAACAGCACAATATTTGGCCTGAAGATCGATTAAAAAATTTAAACCTTTAAAAATCCACGATCGATGGATATAAATCTTTACTGACCTGACAATCTATGGATATAAATATTTAAAAAAACACGAACGGACGAGATCGATCGATGGATATAAATTTCTAAAAAAATCAAGATTTTTGACATGACGATCCATGGAAATAAAAAAAATATTCAAAATCCACACTTCAAGTTTGGATGAAAAAAATTTATAAAAAATTATTTTAAAATTCAGGCAATTTTGAATGAAAAAAATAAAAAAATTAAATTTTTTTACGAAAAAAATATTATAAAAAAGATTTAAAAATCCACGCTTCAATTTTAACGACAAAATATAAAAAAATATATTTTTCAATTAAAATTCAAGAAATTTTTGATGAAAAAAATAAAATTAAAAAATTCAATTTTTTTACGAAAAAAATATTGCAAAAAACATTTAAAAATCCACAATCTACTTTGGAAAAAAAATATTTAAAAATTCACGCTTCAATTTTGGAAGAAAAAAATTATAAACAAAAATATTTAAAAATACACGCATTTTGGACAAAAAAAATTATATAAAAAAATTGGATTTTTACAACAATTTTGGACAAAAAAAATATTTAGCAATTCTGACTTCTATTTCGGATGAAAAAAAATCTTAAAAATCCACGCTTTAATTTTGGATAATGTTTTTTTTTTAAATCCACATCTTAATTGTGGACGAGAAAAAAAATTCTTTGGAAATCCACGCTTTAATTTTGGCTGAAAAAAACTTCCAAGCTTTTATTTTGAACGCAAAAAAAAATGGAGAAAAAAATAAATCTTATATGAAAAACGTACAAAAATATATTTAAACATCCACGATACAATTTTGAAAGAAAAAATTATAAAAAACTTCAATGATATATAAAAAAAAATTAAAAAAAAATTTTTCAATTTGGACGAAAAAAAATTACAAAATATTTAAAAATCAACTCATCAATCTTGGACAAAAAAAAAAAACAAATAAACAAAATATTTTTCAATTTTAGACGAAAAAAATTTGTAAAAAATATTTAAAAATCCAAGCTATAAAAAAATATTTAAAAATCCGCGCTTCAATTATGGAAGAAAAAATTGTAAAAAAATATTTAAAAATCCGCGCTTCAATTATGGAAGAAAAAATTGTAAAAAAATATTTAAGAATCCACCGCTTCAATTTTGGAAGAAAAACATTATAAAAGCATATTTAATAATCCTCGCTTCAATTTTGGAATAAAAAAATTATAAAAAAATATTTAAAAATCCACGCTTCAATTTTGGAAGACAAAATATAAAAAAATATTTAAAAATCCACGCTTCAATTTTGGAAGAAAAAAATTATAAAAAAAATATTTAAAAATCCACGCTTCAATTTTGGAAGAAAAAATATAAAATATTTTTTAAAAATCCACGCTTAAATTTTGGAAGAAAAAATTGTAAAAAATATTTAAAAATCCGCGCTTCAATTTTGGAAGAAAAAAATTAAAAAAAATATTTAAAATCCACCCTTCATTTATGGAAGAAAAAATTGTAAAAAAATATTTAAAAATCCACGCTTCAATTTTGGAAGAAAAAAATTAAAAAAAAAAAATATTTTAAAATCCACGCTTCAATTTTGGAAGAAAAAAATTATAAAAAATATTTAAAAATTCTCGCTTCAATTTTGGAAGAAAAAATTATAAAAAAATATTTTAAAATCCACGCTTCGATTTTGGAATAAAAAAATTATAAAATAATATTTAAAAATCCACACTTCAATTTTGGAAAAAAAAAATTAAAAAAAAAAAATATTTAAAAATCCAAGCTTCAATTTTATATGAAAAAAGTAAAAAAAAAAATTTGGAAGAAAAAAATTATAAACAAAAATATTTAAAAATACACGCATTTTGGACAAAAAAAAAAATTATAAAAAATTTGGATTTTTACAAAAATTTTGGACAAAAAAAATATTTAGCAATCCTGACTTCTATTTCGGATGAAAAAAAATCTTAAAAATCCACGCTTTAATTTTGGATAATGTTTTTTTTTTTTTAAATCCACATCTTAATTGTGGACGAGAAAAAAAAAAATCTTTGAAAATCCACGCTTTAATTTTGGCTGAAAAAAACTTCCAAGCTTTTATTTTGAACGCAAAAAAAATTGGAGAAAAAAATAAATCTTATATGAAAAACGTACAAAAATATATTTAAACATCCACGATACAATTTTGAAAGAAAAAATTATAAAAAACTTCAATGATATATAAAAAAAAATTTTAAAAAAATTTTTCAATTTTGGACGAAAAAAAATTACAAAATATTTAAAAATCAACTCTTCAACAACAAAAAAAAAAAAACAAATAAACAAAATATTTTTCAATTTTGGACGAAAAAAATTTGTAAAAAATATTTAAAAATCCAAGCTATAAAAAAATATTTAAAAATCCGCGCTTCAATTATGGAAGAAAAAATTGTAAAAAAATATTTAAGAATCCACCGCTTCAATTTTGGAAGAAAAACATTATAAAAGCATATTTAATAATCCTCGCTTCAATTTTGGAATAAAAAAATTATAAAAAAATATTTAAAAATCCACGCTTCAATTTTGGAAGACAAAATATAAAAAAATATTTAAAAATCCACGCTTCAAATTTGGAAGAAAAAAATTATAAAAAAAAATATTTAAAAATCCACGCTTCAATTTTGGAAGAAAAAAAAATAAAATATTTTTTAAAAATCCACGCTTAAATTTTGGAAGAAAAAATTGTTAAAAATATTTAAAAATCCGCGCTTCAATTTTGGAAGAAAAAAATTAAAAAAAATATTTAAAATCCACCCTTCATTTATGGAAGAAAAAAATATATGAAAAATATTTAAAAAACCACGCTTCAATTTTGGAAGAAAAAAATTATAAAAAATATTTAGAAATCGCTTCAATTTTGGAAGAAAAAATATAAAAAAAAATATTTAAAAATCCACGCTTCAATTTTGGAAGAAAAAAATATATAAAAAATATTTAAAAATCCACGCTTCAATTTTTGAAGAATAAATATAAAAAACATTTTAAAAAATTTTTAATTTTATATGAAAAAAATATAAAAAAATATTTAAAAATCCACGCTTCAATTTTAGAAGAAAAAAATTATAAAAAATATTTAAAAAACTATAAAAAAATATTTTAAAATCCACTCTTTAATTTTGGAAGAAAAAAACAATTATAAAAAATATTTAAAAATCCAAGCTTCAATTTTGGAAGAAAAATATATAAAAAAATATTTTAAAAATCCAAGCTTCAATTTTATATGAAAAAAGTATAAAAAAATATTTAAAAATCTTCAATTTTATATGAAAAAAGTATAAAAAATTTTAAAAAAATTCACAATTCAATTTTGGACGAAAAAATTATAATAAAATTATTTGAAAATCCAAAAGTATAAAAAAATAAAAATCCTCGCTTCAGTTTTGGACGAAAAAAATTATAAAAAATATCTAAAAATCCAAGCTTCAATTTTATACGAAAAAAGTATTAAACATTTTAAAAATCCACGCTTAAATTTTGGACGAAAAAAAAAATAAAAAAAATATTTTGTCAATTTTGGATGGAAAAAATGTTAAAAATATTTAAAAATCCAAGGTTTAAAAAAAAAGAAGAAAAAATATTTAAAAATAAACGCATTCCATTTTGGACAAAACAAAATTATAAAAAAATATTTATTAATTCAGGCTTCAATTTCGGACGAAAAAAACCAAGCTTTAATATTGGATAAACAAATTTAAATCCACATTTTAATCTTGGACGAGAAAAAATTCTTTGAAAATCCACGCTATAATTTTGGCTGAAAAAAATTCCACGCATTAATTTTGAATGCAAAAAGTATTCTTTAAAAATCCAAGTTTTAATGTTATAATATTTAATTTAATTGTGAAAAAAAACATTCTTTAAAAAACCACGCTGCATTTTGAATGCAAAAAAATCTTTAAAAATCCGCGCTTTAATTTGAACGAATAAAAATTCTTTAAAAACTATGCATAAATTTTGTACGAATAAAAATTCTTTAAAAAAGCAAAAAAAAAAACTTTAAAAATCAATGCTTTCATTTCAGATGAAAAAAATCTTTAAAAATCCTCTCTTTAATTTTTGATGAAAAAAAGAAATCTTTAAAAATTAAAGTCTTAATTTTGGGTGATTTTTTTAAATTTAAATTTTACGTTTCAATCCCTGATTTGCCACAAAAAGTCTTTAAAAATCATCGCTTCTATCCATTAATTTCCATGAAATTTTTTAAAATCCATGAAAAATGTGAGTGTGTGTTTGTGTTACATTACTAAATTACCTTTCCTATATCATTATTAGGAGCCCTCATATAAACCTATTATAAAATAACAGCTGATGCTAGGCAATGTGATAAATATCTCTGCACATTTCTTCTTCCTCCAAAATGTTTAGAATCATTCAACACAAGGTCTTCTGGGCGTATCTTATAACAAAAAATGTATATAACAATATCAACCCCAATCATCTTTGATATAAAGAAATTGTTCTTATTCATTGTTACGGCAATAACAATAGAAAACCCATCCCCCTTCCCCTTTAAAACAAAAAGAAAGAAAAAACATATTCAAATGTTCTTTCTTTTAAACAAACTTCAATATAAGTTGCAAAAACTTTTAAGTAGTTCTGACTGAATCAAGACCCTTTTTTCTTAATATGGCTAGGCAATTTTCCATTTCGTTAAGAAACTTTAAAGAACGGTTAAAATAGAATAGGAAGAATGAAGAAAAAAGGAAAACTTGGTAAAGCCAAAGTTAATGCCTTCAAAATTGATGGGCCTTGTTATGCTTGGTTAAGATCCGCAAATATATAAAGCCCATAGAAGAGAGCAAAACAATTATTTGTAAAATAAAGATTAACATGCAAAAAGTTTGAGAGATTTCAATTGAGATGTGCAATAAAATAAAGGCTGGAAAATTGGAAAAACCAAGAGTAAGAAGTAAAAAGTCTTCAGCTAGTGAAAGTAAAATATAAATAATGGCCCATGAAAGTTTTCTTTATGAAAAACTTATTTAAAAAAATGTTTGAAAATAATGTCTAAAATAAAAACAAAAAAACATCTGTCAAAATGATTTGTTAGCCATTAGCCAATGATTATGATGTGTTTTTCAGATTATATGTATTTTTAATGGTGTGAATAAATTGTGCATATAGTTCAAAGTGATGTCTGCCTAATCCAGTCATTTCACGGGTGGTGCCACAAAATTTCTGGTAGTGGGTGTAGATTTGTGTCGAGAGATTTCACAAAACTTAAACTATAAATAACAATATTTTTTGTTGGTATAATCTCAATTGATATGGAATTTGAGGGAGAAAAGGGGGTGGGGGGAAGTGTGTTGTACTGTAAACAACAATTCAATAAAGATGGCCATATCTAATGCAGTCAGCAAATATGAGATTTATTTGTTTGTTTTTCAGGTAAAATTTGTATGTATATGGAAATTTGAAAGATAAAGATATGCACATTGAGATAGACAAAGGCTTGGAAGAGTATCGTCACCTGAAATGCCCAAAGACGTAACCCTCAAAAGGTTACGTTGAGGGTTACGTTTTTGGGCATTTTAGGTGGCGGTATGTAAAATAATTTAAAAAAATAATTTCACTTTGAAAAACTAATATTCTCTTTATAAATATTTTGAATTTTTTATCCATGACTAAATTATGAAAAATTAAATTTAATTTATAAATAATTAGCCCACTATCCTATAGCTTCTATCGCAAAATAATTTTCTATAACTTTAATATAATAAATATTTTAAATATTAAAAAAACTATCATTGATCAATTGTGACATAGCTTGGGTCTCAATATTACCCCTTTTTTTAAATTAGTGCCTGACTACTTTCAGGTTTTTTTTTATTTTGCCGCCGTTTGATAAATATCGAACTCTTACTATCTGACTGGCTGCCCGTCACGACTCATGCATGCCTCAGTGGCATTTTGAATGATTGCAAATTATTACTGTCGTCATAAACAAAAAAAAATATTTTTTTTGTCATAAATTTCGACGACAATGAATTATTTTTTCTGGACTAGTTTAACTTTCCCTCGTTCTCTTTCATTTAACTAAATACCCACCCAATGCGTATGTATGCATGGCTGAGTGTATTAGTTTTTGTGTTTAGCCTAGTTTTTTGTAAGGCAAAAAAACAAGCTAAGGAAAATCCTTACACCTTTCAATGGCCACTATTGTAAAAAAAAAAAACAGAAAAATAGCTAGGAAAGGGAAGTAGTTTCTCTCTTTTTCTTAAAGTGGGCCAAAGCGTTAACAAAACAACCGCTAGAAGAAAACTTTGCTTATAACGCACACAACATTATGTTGTTTTGCTCGGAAAAAATTATAGCAATAGAAATACACACACACAAGCATACGTTATTTTGCACTTGTATTCCTTAGCATAGTAATATGTTGCCGTAAGATTTTTGCAAAGCATGCTTATGTATGTGTTAGGGTTAAATATCGCAGTACATAAAACGAAACGAGGTATTTGGGTTAACATAGTCTTTTGTAGTACAAAAAAATGAAGGTAAGTTGTTCTAAGGGTTTTTTTCATTGTGACCTATGAGATTTCTGTTTTTGTTGTTGTCGTTTTTTTGCGAAAAAAATGATTTACTATGCTGGTGTTTTTTTCTGTTCTTTCGTTTGCGTATTTAACATAATCTCTGTTAGCCCCATTATTTTCAAGGCAACTTGAGGTGGGTGTGTTGTATTTACCCTCTTTTTAGAATAGGCGATATGGAGGTGGATTTCAAAATACTGATAATAATGAATAGCATTTTTATTATGAAAATTGAAAGGATGCATTTCTAGGCTAAAAATACGTATTGTATTCGATATCTGAGAATTTATGTAAATATATTTATGGCATTCTTTGGAAGGGTTGATTGAAAATCAACCTTGATCACTTGAAATATTAATAATATGAAAATATTGCTATATTTACTTAATTTTGAGTGGAATATTAAATGACAAATAGCTTTTTTTAATTTTCTTTTTATTACAACAATATGGTTATACGATCCTAAGCACTATATGATATTACGTAAGCATTAAATTGCGTATAATGTATGATGTTACTAATACGACTACTTTAGTATGCAATGGTCCATCGGGCATATAAAAAATATGTTAATAATAAAAATACAGTCGAACGTCTCATGCAACGTAGCAGTTGGGAACCGACAAATTACTACACTATAGAGAAATTATTTTGTGTGAAAATGTCCATTTTTGCTTTCGTCACCTAGGTGCAATGGCATGCACACCCGCCTTGCACGCTGAAGGTCGTGGATTCGATTCTCCGGCTAGTCAACATCAACGTTTTCAACGGTGGCAAAATACCCCTCAGTAATGTTGGCGACATTTCCTGAGTATTTCAGCCATGTAAAACGTCTCTACAAAGTGGTGTCAATAAACAGTAGGTCCCATATCATTGAGCTAATATGAATCGGGGTGTACTCATTGATATGAGAGAAATCTCCGATTTGGGATGTTTGTGGAACAATTCCATAAAGAAGTATTCGTTACAGGGAAGTTCGTTATATGAAGGTTCGACTGTAGTTTAATATTTGTACCTATTTTGCTTACGAATACCACTGCTAGTTTAAAAGGATCAGTTGATTACCGACACAAAAAACTATGCTCTATGAAGTCATTAAATTGCACTTGAGCAAAAACTGTTGAACCAGAAGGATTGAATCCGTATAGTCCATTACCATCAACTTGACCTCCGTTTAAAATATGGCGGGTAAAGATTGAAGCATATCGGTTTTTCTTTACTTGAGTTATATATGCAATAGTCAGCCAGACCGACAGACATGACTAATTCGATTGCAAATTGTATTAAAAAGGTCTGAAGGCATTATTTCGAAGGGGCATATTTTAATTTGTGAAGGTATGACTAAGAAAAATATTTTTTAATATCAGATAAATTTTTTTTCCTTGAATGTTTATGTTTTTTTATTTAAAAAAATATTAATTTTTTTTAAAGAAATTTTCCAGGGTGCGTATTCGTGATGACATCACTCATGCAACAAAAATGAAATAATCTTAAATAGATCCAGCTGCTTGCATATTTTCTGATTTTCGTAAGTTGAAATTTCCGGCATATATTGCGAATGAGTAATGAAGTAAATGTTTCGATCCGATTTTCAAATTTTTTTGTAGAAACCGATTTTTTGTAAAGTTTTTTCATCGATCGGACCATAACTGTGGCATTTAGAGAATTTTGGTGAATATGAGCCCTTGGCCCCATACAAATTACTATGGAAACAAAGATCGCTAGGTTGGCACGGGTTAAGGTTTTTGGATCAAGTGGAAAAAAATTGGGTGGTAGCAGTTGCAAATATTAAAATTTTGATTTGATGATTTTTTGGTTCATTGTATCTTTAGTGGAAAAAGGGAGCTACTTTGTATTTAGTTGCTTGTCTGTTTCTGATATCTAAATTTTTAACCCAAGGCCAATTTCAATCGGAAAAAACAGTGGAAAATATAAAACAATTTTGAAGACTTATTGCGTATGAACGATGAAATTAAATAAATGAATAAATTACATCAAACAGGAGGCTGTTTTAGATTACAATTTTCAACTTCAGATAAATATTTCATAACTTTGAATTTATGCCTTATAGTTAGTTTACATTTACGAAATCCACTCGATTTCAACTGTCAATTCCATTGATTAAACGTCAAACGAAATCCAATGGATTTCAGATGAGTTTTCATTTGACGTATACGCAAAGGAACTGACAGTTGAAATCGAGTGGATTTCGTAAATGTAAACCAAGCCTTACTTTGGTTTAAAAAAGTCCCGATAAATTAATAGCAGTTTCCATCCAATCAGGAACATTAGGCATTAGACCTATATGTACTATGAGTACTTTAGATAAGCACAGTGGCTCTATTATTTTTTTATAAGGGTTAAACTCCTTTGAAACCATTCAAAAATGTACATTATCAGAATAATGGTTTAAGGTCCGATTATGTTTGGATAAAATCTGTTTTCCACAATTTGGAGTCATTTCATTCCTGTCCGCCCATCTATCTGTCGGCCTGGCCTGGCTGGTGCTTACTGTAATTTTTGAACGGATCAACCGTTTTGGTCCCAATTTTGCACCTCGTTATATTTTGTCCAAACTTATACCAAGTGCGAAGATGGGCCATATCGGTAGTCTCCCTTTGTGAATCTCTTACACAAAATTCCCAAATTTCCAAAATTATGGGCACTATAACCTTTGAAGGGAGTAACCGATTTGGTGTAAACTTTGCACCTCGTAACATTTTGTTCCGGCATAGATTTTTTTTCGAATATGGACCCCACTTATTCGGGTATCTCCTCCACAATTTCAATTGTTTTTGCAAAAATGAAAATTAAATGCAAGCCTTGGATCGTTATGAACAATTTTACAGCTTTATTTATTGTTGTTTTATTAGGACGAAGGTCATTACTTATGAAAGTTTTTAATTAATTGAATTAATCGAGCTAACATGACCTAAAGAGTTTTGTATTGAAAAAGTGAATTCTAGCGAAGTCCCACACATCCTACCAATATGTTACGATCGTTTCGCTGGTGGCTTAATTCAGCTCATCAGGCATATCGGATGTGAATGACTCGTTGTTCTCGAGAGCCTTTTAATACGGACAATTTTTTTTTTGTTTGGGGCAAATTCATACTTCCTGAGATAGTGGCCCAAAAGCTCTGAAACCTGCTGCGCACAGTAGTTTAGAATAGTTTTTTTCCTGGTCAGAACTCATAACTTTTGAATGGACATATAACACTTTAAGCTTTCCCACAAAACCCACCAAATTCGGTCTACCGGTTGCGGAGAATTGAAGGTCAAAGTTAAAAAATTGAGTTGTTTATATTTTGCATCAAAATATGAGTGTTTTTGAGTTTTTCATATGTTTCAACTACTTAAAAAAGCAATAAAAATACAAAAAAATTGGAAAATTTAAAAAAAAATCAAAATTTAAAAAAATATCAAAATTTGTTTGAAGAAAAAAAATTTTTTTTTGAAAAAACAAAATTATTCTATTTTTTTCAAAAAAAATTTTTTTTTTTTTCAAAACTCTTATAAAAACTCATATATTAAAAAATTTCAATTTGTGTCAAAAGCTATAACTTATATGGGAAACGGTATGGAAAAACACACATTTTTACCCATGTAATTTCAAAAAATTTAAAAAAGTGTTAAACGGACGGAACGGGACCGGTATAAAGGTGCATATGGGCGGAAAGAGAACACTCTCGTGCATCATTCTGTGAAAACGAAACTTTGCTCCAAGCTGTTCCCTAAAAGTTCTAGTCCACTTAACTTGGAATTTCACTAAAATTTAGTACATGAGGAAAAATAAAATAGCACAATTCGTGTAAACGCTACGGTAATTTATTAAAATGACTCTTAAAAGCAACAATCCTACCTAACAAAAAATATTGAACTCAATATCTGTTATAGTTTCTGAAAGGTAGCAGGTTTTTTCTCCAGATATGTGCAAAAATTACGTATTTCCCAATATTGGGAAACATTTTTCGTCATTAGGAGCACGACACGCCCCCACCTTCCAATATTTTGATCTTATTTTTTGCTTTCCTTAGTTTCAATATGTTTACTATCGAATCCCATATAGAAATTAACAATCGATGACAAAAAAATTTGGGATTTTGGCTAGGAAAATCGATTTCTGAAGCATTGTGCTGCGGCACGAACTAAAATTACTGATAAGCAATATAATTTACGAATTGAGTATTGGATTTGACCGAAAGTTTGCACGTCATGAAATTAAATCAAAAAGTACATCAACGCACATCAAACAAAAAAGGTCTACGTCGGACAACTGCCTCCTTCAACTAAGTTCAACATTTTCGCTCAAGTCTTGTTTAAGTGCTGTTCGAGGATTGCTTTGAATGTCAAGTCCATGCCTCCTGACATAATGACCCAAAAGCTCTAAAAAATTGGCAACTAAAATGACTGATGTACACGATAAGAAAAAACTAGCATTCGAAGTTGAACTATATCGGTTAAGTCCTTCCAGTAACATCCTGATCATTGGCGTTTAAGGAATTTTCGAGGATCGTTTTGAAATTTTCATCGAAGGTGGTCCCTGCAATTCTTATTACAACGATATATTCTTTTCGTGGGAAAGCCATAACTTGACATATTGACCCAAAAACTCTAAAAAGGCATGGGGACCAACTAAAATCGTGTTAACGATAACTATCGAAAGGAATGACTCCCAATATTCGACACAGTTCCTGGTATGTCGTTACTACTTCTTCGGGTACCTCATCCGCAAAATTTCAACACATTTCGGATCGTGTTGAAATGGCTGGTAATTATTGTTGGGTGCCACCGTGGTGCAAGGTATGCACACCCGCCTTGCACACATAAGGTCGTGGGTTCGATTCCCCGGCCAGTCAACATCAAAAAATTTTCAACGGTGGCAAAATAACCCTCAATAATGTTGGCGACATTTCCTGATTATTTCAGACTTGTAAAACTTCCCTACAAGTGGTGTCTTAGACACGCAGTTCGGACTCCGCGATAAACATTAGGTCCCATATCATTGAGCTAATATGAATCGGGGTGCAATCATTGATATGAGAGAAGTCTTCCTTGTCCCTTCTGGGATCCCTAGAATCTTCAAATGTTCTAGAAAGTTGTTTATTGAAATCTTAGGTACAATTTTGAAGTTGGCGTTATCCTTAATATTTGGGCGGTGGGGTATCTTTGGACCAGAATTGGAGAAAAAAGTGTAAAAATTTAATATTTTCAAAAGTTTTTTTTTTGCTATTTTCACCTTTAAGAACCGTTCACAGACATTTCGCATGTTCCAGACAGTTGTTCATTGATGTCGTTGCTACATTATTGTAATTGGTTTCTATCTTGAATATTGAACAGTTTAGTATCTGTGGATCAGAACCAGAGAAAACAGGGTAAAAATCCCATTTGCTTTGTTATTTTGACCTTTACAGAGATCGTATGTTCTAGAAAGATGTTTATTGGGATCTGAGGTACATTTTTGTAGTTGGTTGTTTGCTTCAAATTTGATCGGTTTGATAGCTGCAGAACAAAACCCGAGAAAAAGATTTTAAAGAAATTTGACCTTGGCGATTTTGACCTAGCAGATGAAGTTTGATGGATTATATGTGTTCACAATTTTTGTTCCTTAAGACAAGATCTACAACTTTGCTTCTGAGACAAATTCAAAACTCCTAACGGTTTGGAAGATATAGTCTGGAAAAATGACCCCTTTTTACATCAAAGCCTCAAACCTTAGGAGCCAAAAACGACGGAAAATATTTCAAAAGCTTAATTTAGGGACTTGTTTGTTCGATTTCATTTTCACAAGTAAATAATAACAAAGATTTCGTTTTAAAAAGAAAATTAGGGTCATGATGCGTATGATTAATGCCCAAGATATGTTCGAAGTTAGTGCTAATACGTCAGAGAATAAATTTTTAAAATAGCCATGAAATATTAATTTAAATTTTGAGATAAAAAAAACTTCCCGCATTTTAGACTTTAATATTCAATGATGCGTATGATTGGGACAAATGAAATATTGAAATGTTGTTAATCATACGACATGTGGTCTATTTTGAAATTCGTATAGAAGACACCTCAAAGAGAACAAGAAATCTTCTGAACTCAAACAATCTTACAATTAGGATCATGATGCGTATGAGTAATGTCAAAGATATATTTGACAAGTAAACAAGTAAAAAAGCCTGTGTGGATTGAAATACTTTTTTCCCAAAAAAACCTACATATGTATTTAAGGGGGTTTCCAAAATTTTAGGCGTATGAACCGACAAAATTATGGATAGGATTAAAGCTCAAAAATTTGCGGGGATATCGATAGATAGGGCTTTTTTATCGCACTAGCCTACGAAAAGCATAATATCGCTGTAAACAGGGACACTAGGAAACCCTTCGGTAAAAATGTCCAAAGGATCCTCGAACAGACCCTTAACGACACAAAAATGTTGAACATTTGCTTGGACATTTGGATTGGACAGATAGAGCCCAAATTTGATCATAAACTAAGTTTCGACAATATTTAGAGATCCAAAGTTTGGACCAAATCGGTTGCTACGTTTATGAGAAATCGCGCGTACCATTGTAGCGAATATTTTCGAACTTTTGTGGGGAGGTACCGGAAGGAGTGGAATATTACAATACACGGTGCTTACACCTCATAGGTGCTTACATAAGCAGGCGATACAGTCAGTGCATTGTCTCAATTTGAACTTCTATATCTCAAAAACGGTAAAACCTACCAAAATATCATAAAGAACAATCTGGTGGAGAATTTTCACAGCTACAACATTTTCTTTAGGCCCATTTACATAGGACTCGAAGTTTCCAAGCGAAATCGTGAAAACCTAAAGAACTCCTAAAAATGTGAACTTAAATCTCGATTTTTTTGTTTCTTGATATTTCCGGCGATTTTTTTGTTTCTTGATATTTCTCATCTATATGCATCGTAGTTTCAGAATCTGCAAAAACTTCCCAGGTGTAAGCACCTTCCATTTAAATTTGGTTAAAGCACACCGTGAATATCCAAAGTGTTGGCGAACGCATTTTTCGGTTCGAGCTCTAGAGCCACAACATATGGTGCCATAGGGGTTTTTTAAACCTATCGGGCTGTTTTCTCAAGAAGTATGAACTTGCCCCTGAATAAACCTTTACTGGTGTAATTGCGGCAGCAAAAATCAAAGTGATTATAGAGCAGGTCTTAAAGTGAATTTATCAAAAATTTTGTGTGGTAGGTACCTGAAGGAGTGGACAGGTGAGTGAAGGAGTCCATATTCAAACCTGATCTATATCTGCTAGATATAGTAGGATGTGTAGAGTATGGACCAAATCGGTCACTCCCATCAACTTTTATCGTGAGCACAATTTTTCCGAAAATTGTTGATCTTTTGTGGGTGGAGGTTCCTGAAGGAGTTGACCGATATGATTTATGTTCTAACTTAAACTAAGTTTGCACAAAATATTACAAAGACCACATTGTGGATCGAATCGGCAGATCCGTTCGAGAGTTATCTTGCGCTCCAACCACTACACACGGTGTCATAAGACTTTTTTGTATCTTTCAGGTTATTTTCTCAGGAAGTATGGACTTGCCCCTGATGGAACTTGTACTGTCGTATAGAGGACAGTGAATAGAAGTTGCTACAATAAAAATCAAAGCGATTCGAGAGCAGGTCCTAAAATGAACATTTCCGAAATTGTGTGTGGGAGGTACCCGAAGGAGTGGATCTAAGTCTAGTAGAAATTTCACGATGTGCGAAGTAGGGACCAAATCGGTTACTTTTTTCAAGAGTTATCGTGTGCACAAATTTTCCGAACATTTCCGAAGTTTTGTGGGGGAGGTACCGGAAGGAGTGGACCTACATATATAACCCATTTCCGAACTTAAACTGAGTTTGGACAAAATATTACGAAAGTTAAATTTTGGACCGAATCGGTTGATCCGTTCGAGAGTTATCGTGCGCTCCAGCCAGCCAGACAGTCAGATGGACATGGCTAAGTGAACTCCAAATTGTCTGAAACACATTTCGTCCAAACATACTTGGGGTCTAAAACCATTATTTCGATGAGGCACATTTTGCCCGTATGAAAGGGTATATACCCTCGTTAGTATAAATGATGAGGGTATAAAAATCCTTAATGAGAAAAATGAAATCTTCCAAACACAAACACCCCCCCCCCCCCCTTAGGATCATGATGCGTATGAGGGCTGCCAAATATATAGGCATTCGAAAATTGATAATCTTACCTCAAAGATCAATTTCAAAATTTGTCTATATTTTGAAATAATAAACTTATTATTAGAAAAAAATCGTATAATTTCCGAAATGTTCAATAATGCGAATAATTGATTTAAATGACATTTTCAAATATGATTACCCATACGTCACGAGGCTAATTTAAAAAAAAAAAACTTTCTAACACAAATAATCCCACAAAGAATAAATACAAATTTTCATATATATTTTGAAAAAAGATTAATAAAAATTTCAAATTTGATCAAATACACTGCCCTAAATTTCAATGTTCAATGATGCGCATGATTCATGTAAATGATGTATACAAATATTAATACTTATACGTCATGAAACTAATTTAAAGAAATTTTAAAACCAAAATCTCGCAAACGTTCCCACAAATGTTTAGATTCAAATGAAGTCCATGATTTGGATTTGAAACTTTGTTTGGTTTAATCAATTATATTTTTTTTTTAATTTTAATATTTTTAAGGTGCTTTTGATGTTTATGATGATATTGATTTTTAATGCTTTTCTATTGTAACTTTTTAATGTTGAATGATTTTTATTGGATGTTGATGCAGCTTGAAGAGGTGGTTGGTTGTTGGTGGTAGTAGTGGTGATGTTGGTGGTGGTGGTGGTTGACGACGATGAGTGGTAGTTTTTAAAAGAGAGTATAAAGCGTTGATGAAAATATTTTTTTAAAAAACAAGAAGAACATTTTTTGTCTACTTTCTCTTTACTTCTAAACATTTATTTAGTTTTTTTGTTTAATTTCAAAACTCACCAAAACACCAACAGGATTTATAGGGAGATGTTGAACCAGCCTCATGTTGATGTTGATGGTGCTGATGATGCTGGTGATGATGTTGATGCTGCTGTTGCTGCTGCGACTGTTGTTGCTGCTGCTGTTGATTTTGAGATTGTTGCTCCTGCTGTTGAGGTGATATTGGATTTGCCAATGTTGTGGCAGTGGAAACTGATGTTGCCGTACTCGATGATGATCCTGTCATATTGTTGCGCATTGTGGAACCATTATTGTTGTTGTTATTGCTGTGATTTATATGATTATTGCCGGAGGCATTGTTATTGTTGGTGCTGTGGTTGCCAAGCACCAAATTGTTGGTGGTAACAGAACCCAGCATTGTTGCTGCCACGGATGATCCGGAACCAGCCGAAGATGAGCCACCAACCACAGTTTGTGCTAGATTTTGTTGCTGTTGTTGTTGTTGTTGCTGCGAGTCCATCTGAATATTTAAATTGGATAAATGCTGAGAGGTTTGATATAAATTATTTTCTAAAGATTGTTGTTGTTGTAGGTGTTGTTGGTTGAGATGATGATTGAGATGATTGCTGCTGGAGGTGGTGTTGTTGTTGTTGTTGGCCATTGGGGAATGTTGCTTGTTGCCTTGTGTACCACCATATAGTTCATAAAGCCTTTGCATTGTTATGGAGGAATTGTCGCCGGCTTCGCTATGGTGTTGGCGTTGATTGTGCACAGTTTGGTGTTGTTGCTGTTGCTGCTGCTGTTGCTGTTTATATAAATGATTGAACAAATGTTGTGAATTTAAGGAACTTGGCGATGAGGAGGCCGATGAATTATTTTCAGATGAAGAATTCTGACGATGGTGATGATGATGATTCTCAAACATCATCATTTGCTTGCTTGTTGGCTGGAAAAAGCTATCCATAGTTTGAGGTTGCTGCTGCATTAGTTCAATGTTGTTGCTGTTGCTGTTATTATTATTTGGCAGTTGTTGTTGTTGTCGATACACACTTGTCATCGTGGCGGTTGGGGATGGTGTTTGTGAATTTTGATGCTCATGGTGATGGGGATTGTTGTTTTGTTGGTGGTAATGCTGATGATGTGTGGTGTTGTTGCTGCTGGGCGCATAAAAATCTATGTGCTCCAAAAATTGTTGAGCCATGGTGGAGCCTCCTATTAAATCAAAGGCATTTGTCATGAGACTTTCACTGATGGCATTTATTTGTGACATTTTGTTTGTGGTCTTGGGGCGGCGGGCAGCTAGGGCGCTTGCTCATTAACTATCCTTTATTCAGTCTTTTTGTTGTTGTTACTGGAGGGGGGTGGGGGGCTTTTGAAGAGTTTTGCTTCGCGTTGGTTTTTCTTTTTGTTTTTGTATGGAGGAAATGGAAATTATCACATTTGTTTACAGTTTTCTTGGATGGTTTCTTGGATGGTTGTTGGTTGCCTTACATTCTCTCTCTTTCTCTTTCTTACATCCTTGGATACATCTCTTTTATTTCTCTCTCCTTGTGGCTGATGTTTATAAACATTGTTTATCAACAATTGTTGTATACGTTATCTTTAATTTTGTTGTTTTGTTTTGGAAATTTTTATAAAATTTGTTTTGTGGCCAATTTTTCAGTTAATTTTTTTGGTTAGATGGGACATTTTGTTTTTTTAGCAAAGAAAAACATAAAAAAGAAAGATAAAAAAGAAATTTATTAATTTAATTTTGGATTTCTGGTTAAAAGTCTAGGAAAAAAATGTTGAGACGATTGGTTAATTTTGTTTGCTGAGTTGTTTGTTTATAAACAATGTTGATGGGAGCCTGGAGTGGCAAATTTGCTCTTTCTGAAGATGATGAAGAACAAGTGGTGTTGGAATTTTTTTGTTGTAATTTTTTCTGCGAAATTTCTAACTTTTTTTTTGCATTAAATGGTTGGTTTTTTTCGTGGTGGCTGAAGGTGGTGGTGTCTATTTTTTAGTAGTAGTAGTAGTAATAGTGGTGTAAGTAGTAGTAGTAGTAGTAATAATAGTTGTGGTGGTGTAGTAGGCGACAACAACAACAACGACAAGATGATATATTTTTTATATATAAAAATAATATATATGAAAGTTTTTTTGGTTATATATTTATAGCAACAGCAGCAGCAAATTATAGAATTCCCCAGCAAAAGAAAATGAATTTTTGGTGCTTTCCATTTACGATGACATCCAAAACAATTGAAGAAGTGGGTGGGGGAGGGGTAATGGAGATGGTTAGGATGTAGAGATGGTGGCCTTGATGATGGTTTTGCTTCCCTTTGTTAGATAGATATCTGGATGGTATTGAGGAATTATGGATTGTCGCATAGGGTAAGGAAGATGAAAACAGCCAGCCAAGTTCAATGTTATTGCTTTTCCCATGAATGAGTTATGATGTTCTTTTTTTTCTTTTATTAATGGCACACAACATCCAAGATTTAATAATTATAATTTTTACAACAACATTTAACAACCATTTTTATTGTGATGGAATGGAACGAACCTCCATTTGATGACTGAAGATGATGATTAATGCAATGCTAGTAGTCTGGATTTGTAATGATGCTAATGTTTGGGAGGGTTTTTTTTTTTTTTGTTGGGAGAAGTAGTAGGAGTAATAGGCAATTTACAACAACAACAATGCAATTTCTTGTTTTTTTGTTTTCAAAGACAATTTACCCTTTTCGTTATTATGGGCGGCCAGTTATAGCTGCTACAAAATGATGCTGATGCTGAGACTGGTGGTGGTGGTGCTGATGATGTTGCTGCTGGTGCTTGAATTTGGGTGGCCACTTTGCTGGTTGATTGCACAAAAACAAAACGTGGATAATCTGTTACGTTGTAATGCTGATGATGTATATTTTTGTTGTTTAGATAATGTTGAGTTTTTTTTTTTAATTTTCTGCTGGATGCTAGAGATCTTTTTTGTGGGGCGTTTTTTTGTTATATGGTGTGGTATATTGTTGTCTACACTTTTGTTGTTTTTTTTTTTCGATAACAAAGACAAAAAGCGTGGCAATGGCAGCAAAGGCGTTCGATTCACTGCAGACTTCGTTAGATTTTCTTGTTATGTTAGAGATGATTTTTTGATTGATTTTTGTTTGATTTTTTTGTGGCCTTTAAATATTTTATTATCACAACATTTTTTCTTATAGCATTTTATTTCTTTTGTTTTTTTGTTGATTTACCAATATTTTTCGTTTCTCTTTACTTTGGTTTATCACAATTTTTACTATTTTCTGTTTTATTTAATACATTTGTGGGAATGTTGCTGTACAACGGGAAAGTAAAAAATTAGAAAATAAATATTTTTTTCATAAAAACAATTCACAATTAAAAGTCTATGAAAAACCGTAAACGTTTTCGATTGGTTTTATATTTATTTATGTTCTTATTTTTGCTTTATTGCTGCCGTGTAAATATGTACTTCGTTTTTTGCGTTGCTCTTCCGTTTAAGCTACAACAACAACTAATTTCGAAATGTATCAAAAACTCAGCTCAAAGCCAGACCAAATGGTTGATTGTCATCGTCGTAGTCGTCGTTGTTAAAAATCAGTAATTTAAATATTATTATAATTTTTTATTTAAGCGGTATTTGATATTGATTTTGAAGAGTAACATATTTAGCTGTGTGGTCTCTCGTTGAGTGTGTGTGTGTGCGTGCATGTATCTGTGCCGGTTTTAATTCGGATGTATTATTTTTTTTATCTTCTTTCGCTACAAATCAGCTTATTTTTTATTGTTCGAATGACACACAAAAAATAATGTATGGTCGCATCATTATTATTCAATCATTTTTTTAAATGTAGAGTAGAATATTTTTTTTTCAAGAGAGAATCATTATAGAATTTCGTATTTAATTCTTTGCTTGTCAAGAGCAATGGGTAGACAGATATCTTTAAATAACAATATGTAAATTAGTTAATTTTAATTCAGTTGGACATTGCCAAGTTGGACCAATTTTGACAAGAAGAACGTTTTTCATAGGCTACCAAAAAAGCAATCTTTATAGAGAAAAGTGTCTTTATATAAGAGCTGGGAGTATACGTTCATAAAGACAAGGAGACATTCCTCCAAAGGAATTCAAGAACTTGAATTTCACAGGCAAGTTATACTGAAATATAGATGGTCTGAAGAGTGTCTGTTAAATATTATCTAATGATAGTATTGACTAAGAAGAAGCATTTTTAGAAAATCTTTTATTTTAAATGATATTTTAGGTATACATGTCATGCAGATGCAAAATAAGCACCAAATTTCCACAACAGAAGAATTGGTTAAATTTTTGCTGAGGGCGTTTTCGCCCATAGAAAATCGACTTAAAAGAAAAATTAAGTGTTGACTGGGATGGGACTCGAACTGAGGCATCCATTGGCAAGGGAGGTAGGCATACTAGCCATTGGATCCTTATTCCTATACGTTGTTCGATTATGCCTAAAAGTATGCACATCAAATATAAATCTTAGACAACTTGCCAATCAATAATGCTGAAATTGACGCGCAGATGGCGTTCCTAGCCCCAAACTAATCTCACACCAGTTCTATGTTTATATCAATATATCTAATATATCTTTGTTTATATTTTATCACCAAGTATGAACGGCGAATCGAACACGTTAGAAAGGTACTCCATAAAGAATTTATACCCAGCGTAAGTACTCAGAAGAATTGGCTAATATTTTGCTGAGGGCGTTTTCGCCCATAAAAAACTGAGTTAAAAGAAAAATTTAGTGTTGACTGGGATGGGACTCAAACTGAGGCATCCATTGGTAAGGGAGGTGGGCATACTAGCCATTGGACCCTTATTCCTATACGTAGATCAATTCCGCCTAAAAGTATGCCCATCAAATATAAATCTTATACATCTTGCCAATCAATTATTGTGAAATTGACGCATAGATGGCGTTCCTAGACCCAAACTAATCTCACACCAGTAATGATCCTTTTTCACACTATGAAGTTCATTAATTTTCCTTGGGTGTAGATCACTCAGAGTATTTTCGAAGATGCAAGGGAGACATCTGTCATATTAATGAGTGCAGCCACCACTATTATGGAGAAGTTTCTCATAACCGAAATACTCAGCAAAATTGGTGGCATTTTGTTTTTGCTACAGGTAATAAAATGTTATGGTCTGGTCATGGATTAAACCACAGATCTGCCTTAAGCAGATCTGCAGATAAGCAGCCCACCTTATATTATCTTCTCGTGATTACTTCACAAGTTACCTTATTTTAAATATTCACTCTAAATGTATATTCAGGATGTATCACTGTCAAATAGCTCTCCCAATATTTTTACCGTTGAAGTATAGATGGCGTTGAAGCATATATTACAATTCAAAAGTTTCTTACAGATCTTCCTTACTGAAATGGTCTTGACACAGTCGAAAATCTAATGTTCTGGTCTAGATGAAACCACAGTTTGCTTATTTGAAAATGTCCTCTTAAAAGTATTCTCAGAATTGTATTTTACCTTATTTTAAATATTCCCCCTAAAAGTATATTCAGGATGTATCACTGGCAAATAGCTCTCCCAATATTGTTAACGTTGAAGTATAGATGGCATTGAAGCATATATTACAATTCAGAAGTTTCTCGCAGAGCTTCTTTACTAAATAATTTTGACACAGTCGAAATTCTAATGTTCTACTCTAGATGAAACCACAGTTTGCTTATTTGAAACTGTCCTCTTAAAGGTATTCTCAGAATTGTATCGTTTTCAGACAACTAGTTCAATAAAAATGTTAAGGTTGAGGCACAGATGGCGTTAAAATAATCCAAATATAATTCTCGTAGTTTTTAATCCATTTTAGAGCATATTTCTAAAAACCCAGCCTTATATCCCTCCTTTCAACCGTTTAGCACAATTTTAGGATCCCAACTTCAGCCATATCCTCTAAGCGTTCATGATCATTTACACAGATATACAATTTAATTTTTATAGATTTTTTATCTTTGACGACTTGTATAGCTATTTTCTATGTGAAGTTGTCTGTCTAGCGGGATATATTGGAAATTTCTTTGAAAGCATCTCCCGATTATTTGTATATCAACTTTAGTTACTGTCACCCGCCAATAATTAAGGAAAACTTGAAGCATAGATGGCGCATATTGAGCTCAGTCAAAGACAAATAACTAGTAAAGCTTGGATAAGGTGCATTTTCCAATGAAAATCTAATCTTTAGATATAGATGGCGTTGAAATCGGTTGGAAAAATTTGCAAAGATTGGACATAGTGCATAAATCAGTTAAATTTTAATATTCAAGTATAGAGGGCGTTTATGTATAACAGACAATTAACAGAACACAACAGAAACAAAAGCCTACACAAATGTGAACTATGTTAAATATAACATAATTTCATGTCACAATATTGTAACATGACATTATGTTAAACCTCCAGCGCCATCTGCCGATGTATAGTAGCAATGGGAATGCCCATCTTGATAGATGGCGTTATATTATGCTTAGCAAAATCAATGATATTTCTCTTTCTCGCCGAGTCTTAACGGCATGTCTAAGACACCACTTGTAGAGAAGTTTTACATGGCTGAAATACTCAGAATATGTCGCCAACTTTACGCAGGGGTATTTTGCCACCGTTGAAAATTAGATTCTGCCTGGCCTGGGAATCGAACCGTAGACCTTCAGAATGCAGGGCGGGTGAGCATACCACTGCCCACGGTGGCGTCCATGATTTTAGATTTATATTTAATACTCTAAATGTTTATCCACTTCACCAGTCATTTAAGCGTTTCCGTTTTATCTTTTCTATTTATGTCTTTTCTATTTTATTGTTTAAATCTTTTCCGGTTTCCGAATAAAATTGTAAGAGTTGAAGCATAGATGGCGTTCTTAAATTGAAAGTCCAATAGTAATGTTAAACTTGAAGCATATATGGCGTTACATCGTGTGGTAAATGGCAACATTATTTTTGCCATCTTGAATTCCATCGCTTCTAAATACCAGCCTTGCTTAAAGCTTGACCATCACTATACCATTCGCAAATAATACGCTCAATAATAACATTAAAGTTTAAATATAGATGGCGTTCTCAAATAATAAGCAAAATAATAGGGGTCAAAGACATAAAATGGTAAAGATTGGACATAGTGCATAATGCAGTTCAATTTTACTATTAAATCATAGAGGGTGTCTGTGTATAACAGACAACTAACAGAACACGACGGCAACAAACAAAAGTATAACATAAATTCATGTCACCATATTGTAAATTAACATTATGTTAGACCCCCAGCTCCATCTACCGATGTATAGTAGCAATGGAAATGTCCCATCTTGTTATGTTATATAACTTTGTAGGGGTACGATTTGAAGCGTAGATGTCGTTATAGCGTGTGGTAGATTATTTGTTGTTCTTAATCCCGTCCATAATGAATTTTTAAATCCCAGCCTTTATTCGCAAAATTTGAAGACCCTAGCATCATCCATTACCGTTTAGCGGTAGATTAATGAAGAGAGATAAGGGGAACGAATTTTATATTTTAATTCCTTTATTACTTTTATATTATTCCTAGTTGAAATAATTTAACATGTCTTGAAAACAAAACTTTCCAAAACAAAATATAGTTTGTTAAAAGAACAACAAGAATTGCCGTAAGCAAAGTTGTCTAATGTAAATCAGAACATGGCCTCTATATATGGGATGACTTGTAGATACGGATTATGTTTCAAACTTTGCTAGCTACTCTCCATTCCAAGAATTTTTGGGCTATAGTATATCTATTTGAAAACCTAATGGCGCATATAATTTGCATATTTACTTTTCCTATTTCAAAAATATTGGTTATCAATAATGCCTTAAGGCCAGTATTCTACTTTTTTATTTCTCCGCCTAAAAGTATGCTTACCAATTAATCTTATTTAAAAAACCTGGTCATTCTATGGTTAAATACGAAGTATAGATGGCATTAAAACGATGGACAGTATTTTTCAGTTTTGATACGATTCGCTTAAAAAATAAGCGTTGTACATAATTTCATGGCGCTTATTTTAGCCATTCTGCGATAGGTAATTGTCAGTCAGTCACTCATGATAAGTATAGCAGATCTAAAAAAACTTCCAAATCATCTATCGAAAAAAGTTTTTTTATTCAAAGAATCTTTTGGAATTTTCCCGTCGGCAAGGGACAGACAAATCTCTATATCTTATGAAGGAAAACAACTTCAACTATAGATGTCGTTTTAATACATTCTGCCTACTGTATTTATAAATCCCTTATTTTTAATGAAACGTTAATAGAGGGTAATAAATGAAGTGAAGCCATTGGGGGAATACTCCAGCTTAAGCAATCAAATGAGATTGAATCTTCAACAATAAACAAAACAAACAAAAAACAGCGAATGGCAGGCGCAAGGGAGTTTGTAATAAATTCCAACAATAATCACTAACAGGGAACTGTGATGATGTTTTTCAACTTACAGGACTCGATGAGTTCTTAGTTGATACGTGCTGATAGTTGTTTGCAAATATTTTTGTTCTGACGTTTTTTGGAAAAGCCGAAAAGTGAGTGTGATTCTCATTTATTTGAGGCATCATTTCAAAACGCTGAAAAGCCAATTGATAATTCCCTTCGCAGGGATGAAATCATGATATTGGTAGCGATCAGTAATAGTTTGCAACACTGTCAGTTCGTTTTTTAAAAACCTTACTCTCTGTAATAGAGGGTAATAAATGGAGTTAAGCCATTTGGGGAATACTCCAGCTTAAGCAATCAAATGAGATTGAATCTTCAACAATAAACAAAACAAACAAAAAAATTAAAAAAATGAATTTAAAATGTTTTCAAAATAATTTTTTTATTTTCCATGTTCTAATGGTTTTTAGAAACCGTTTTACCTTGACATTATTTTTCTTTGCTTGGATGGCTTATCAATTGGTACTAAAAACAGCAATTTTATGGCAGACTGAAATTTAGTATTTTTCAAATTCATCGTTATCAGTAAATCTCAAAATAGACGCATAGCCGCAAGTAGTGCAACTACTGATGACATTAATTTCGTATTAAAAACCACACTAACCGAACCTTATGCCCTCCAATATGTACATATAATTTTAAAACGCTCATTATTATTTTTAAAAGTAGCAATTTCCGGCTACCAATAATTATGAATAAATGCACAAAACCACAAGTGGTGAGTGGAAGCGAAGAGAGAGTTGGAGGGAATAAAAACAAAATCAAATATTTAAAAATAATGATCAGCACTTAAATAATGATCAGCACTTAACCAAAACCTAAAAAAACTAACTACAAATGTATTAAAAATATAATAACAGTTATGGGCAATAAAATTAATTTTCCTGTTCACTAAGTTGTAGAGGAAAAAAGAACAGGCAGTCACAATTATTCCCACTAATTGAGGGTAATTAAAATTGTATTATATTTTATTATTTGCATTTTCACAAAATAAAAGTGAAAACCTCTACCATAGTATTTATGTCAATGTCAGTGTTAATGCTGTGTGTGTGTTTTATGCATTTGTAAATGGCTACCAACAAAGAAGCCATTGGCAAAATATGGAAAATAAACAAGGATTGGAAAGACGTAGCAATTGTAAAGAGAAGAACGGTGACACGTGGGTTTAGAAAAAAGTCCCAATTGTAAATATTTCGTATATTTATTTCTATTAGAAATTAATTGGGTAGGCTTGAAGTAAGGTTGGGTAATAATCATATCAAATTAAATCCAACAAAAGGTCTTTCAATATCTTTCCAAGGACCCTAAAGATATAAATCAAGCCTAGTGAGCTTCATGAAAATATTTTAAAAGTATTCTTTTTCATAACAAATGCAATGGTTTTCTGCGACATAAAGGATACTGTGCTTAAAGACATCAAAGGCCTAAAATCTGATAAATTCACATAAAAAACAATATTTTGCAACTGATTTTAGTGATTCCTTTTCCTTTTGATATTCGTGATATATGGCACACAAAAGCACTTTTATTTTTCCTATCCCAGACTAATATCCAAGGATAATTTGCTGCACACCAAGCACTTGTAAAATATCTATCAAAGGCCTTGTATTTACATGTTAAGAACAACATCTCACACACACACATATCAAATGTTGGAAAGGGACTTTGTTTACATTAAACGCAAAGGCAAACGAGTGTAAATGACTCGTGTGCTGTGTTGTGTGTGTGTGCTAAATGTTGTTGTATTCATTCTAAATCTCTAACACGTTTTTATTTTAATACAAGTTTCTTTTTAGCATTATATTGCTTAATATACAGCACACATATACAGCCATACATTTTCCCCCTTTTAAGCCACATTCTTACAAGCCAAAGCGGCGCATATATTTACCACCACTTAAAAAACACACACTTCAATGTAACCTTGAAATGTTTTTTCCATTTTAAACAGAGGCCTTTTTTCACCTTTTAACACTCTCACAGAGTTTCAAATGCTCTTTCGCAAAGCTGCTGCTGCTGTTATAATAATGAATGAAGTACCTTTATAAATGTGTGGGTCTTAAGGTGGGGAGAGAGAGAGGCCAAAAAGGGGAGTAGGGTCGGCGGTCATATGATGCAAATGGAACTATGTAAATATTTCATCAAAAAAATATCCGCAAGCTATTCTCCACTGCTAAAGTGGACACTAAGTGTGTTACGTTTACGACTCACAACAAAATGTTTGGAGTGAGGGGGGTCATTTGTGTAATTTGTAGTTCCACAAAAACAAAAATAAACGTTCATATGTGTGGCCCCACAAACCATCAAACTTTAAATAAGGTAAAACTAATTAGTTATTCATTAACTGATTTCTTAATAGGCCGTGTGCGTGCGTTTGTAATTTGCCTAGGCAAATGGATGGGGTTTGTTGTTGTTGTTATACAAAATATTAATTTTATGATTGATGTAAAAAAGTCCCCTTTTAAAAAATAATTTATTTAAAAGGGTATGGTCTGTGACCCTATTTTCAAAAAAAAAAACAACAACAACAACACTAAAAGAGATGCACTGTATGGCTCATATATAGAAGGATAGGAGCTTAAATAAGAAAAATACCTAAAATGAGAGTCTTCTACATATAAAACTTTTTAACCTTTTGTGAGGGTCTTTCAGGTTTATAGAAGACTTCTTATGAGGTTTTCTAGGCGTATAAGACTTCTGGTGAGGGTATTCTATGTTTAGAAGACTTCATATTAGGGGCTTCTATGAGTAAGTTACCTCTTATGAGGGGTTTCCAGGTTTGGAAGACATATTATTAGGATTTTTTATACGTGAAAGACCTCTTACTAGAGATCTTATTTTTACAGAAGACTTCTTATGAGGTTTTCTACGCTTGGAAGACTTCTGTTAAGGGTGTTCTATATATAGAAGACTGTTTATTAGGATCTTCTACGTGTAAAAGACCTCTTATAAGGACATTCTATGTGTGGAAGACCTATCATTGGGGTCTTTTATGCGTGAAAGACCTCTTACTATGGTTTTTTTTATGTACAGAAGACCTTTTGTGAGGGTCTCTCAGGTGTAGAAGACCTATTATTAGGGCGTTTTATGCGTGAAAGACATCTTACTAGGGTGTTTTATGGACAGAAGACCTCATAGGAGGGTCTTCCAATTATTGAATATTTTATGCGTGAAAGGCCTATTACCAGAGATCTTATAATGGTCTTATTTGAACAAAAGACTTCTTATGATGTTTTCTACGCGTAGAAGGCTCCTGGTGAGGGTGTTCAATGTTTAGAAGACTTTATATTGGGGTCTTCTATGTGTAAAAGATCTCTTGTGTATAGAAGACCTCTTATGAGGGTCTTCCAAACATAACATACATCTTATAAGGGCCTTATTTTTTTAGACGACTTCTTATGAGGGTCTTATAGGTACAGAAGACCGCTTCTGAAATTCTACTGTGTTTAGATAACTTATTATTAGAGTCTGGTATATATAAAATATCTCTTTTGAGGGTCTTCTAGATATAGGAAACCTCATATTATGCTCTTTTATAAATAAGTGACCTTTTATGAGGGTCTCCTATACACAACATACATCATATGAGGTTCTTATTTAGACCTCCTATGAGAGTCTTCTGTCTTCTAGTTTTAGAAGATTTTTATAAGGGTTTTCTAGTTGTGGAAGAACTATGATAACTTATAAGGGTCTTATTTGTTTAGAAAACATCTTTCAGGCATTATTTAAGAGGATCTTCTATGTGTAGAAGACTCATTATGAGGGTCATATAAGTGCAGAAGTCCTCTTATGAGGGTCTTGTATGACGATGTTCCATGTAGTTCCCTTATGAATGGCTTATATGTATACAAGTCCCCATATGAGGGTATTTTTTATGTAGAAGATTCTCTATGATTATCTTCTATGTGTAGGGGACCACTTATGCGGATCTTCTATGTACAGAAGAGCCCTTATGAAGGTCTCCTACATGTCGGAGACCCTTTATGACGGTCTTCTATGTTTACAAGACCTCTTATGAGGGTCTTCTATGTACCGAATACCACTTACGAGTGTCGTCTATTTGAATAAGACCCCTTATGAGACTCTTTCACCCATAGGAAACCGCGTATGAGGGTCTTCCAAGTGTGGAAAACCTCTTATTAGGTTCTAATGAGGATCATCTATGTGTAGAAGACCTGTGATGAGGGTATTCTGTGTGAAGAAGACCTCTTATGGGGGTCTTCTGGATATAGAAATCCTCTTATGATGATCGTCTAGGTATGAAAGACTTATTACAAGGGTCTTCTTTGTAGAGAAGGCTTCTTATTATAATATCTTTATAATTCTTATGAGGGTCTTCTAAGTATAGAAGACCTCTCATGTTCTTTATTGTGCAGAAGACCTCTTATGACGATCCTATGTTTATAGAAGGCCTCTTATGATAGTCTTCATTGTATAGTAATGGTCTTCTATGTAGAGATCACATTCTTTTAGGTTATTCTATGTGTAGAAGACCTGTTATGAGAACCTTCTACGTTTAGAAGAACTACTATAAGAGTCTTCTAGGTGTATAAGGCCTCTTATGAGAGTCTTCTAAGTGTATAATGCCTCTTGTAAGGATCTTCTAGGTGTAGAAGACTTCTTATGAGGGTCTTCTAGGTGTATAAGACCCTTTATGAAGGTCTTCTAGGTTTAAAATGCCTCTTCTAGGTGTAAAAGACCTCTTATGAGGGTCTTCTTGGTGTAGAAGACCTCTTATGCGGCTCTTCTGTGTAGAGATCACATCGTTTTAGGTTATTCTATGTTTAGAACACCTGTTATGAGAATCTTCTACGTTTAGAAGAACTACTATAAGAGTCTTCTAGGTGTATAAGGCATCTTTTGAGGGTCTTCTAAGTGTATAATAAACCTCTTATGATGACCTTCTATGTGTGGAAGACTTCATACAAGGGTCTTCTATTCAGAGAAGAAGAGCTCTTATGTGGAAAGATCTTCTGTGTACAGAAGACCACATATGATGATCTTCTGTGCATGAAATACTTCTTACAAGGGAATTCTCTGTAGAGAGGGACTCTTGTTATGGTCCCCTACGTATAGGTAAATAAGAACTCTTATGAGGGTTTTCTAAACATAGAACACCTCTTATGGAGGTCTTCTAGGTATAGATGCCTCGTATGAGGTTATTCTATATAGAAGGCCTCTTAGGAGGGTCCTCTATGTGAAGAAGGGTCATCTATGTGCAGAATACTTCTTATGAGAGGTTTCTATGTCTAGAAGACCTCTTATAAGGGCGTTCTCGGTATAGAAGACCTCCTATGGGGGTCCTCTAAGTATAGATTTCACTTTTAAGGGCTTCTATGGGTAGAATTTTTCTTTTGAGGATCTTCTATATATAGAAGTCCTCTTATGAGAGTCATCTATATAAAGAAGACATATAGAAGAACTAATATGAGGGTCTTCTAGGTATAGAATACCTCTTATGGGGGTCTTTAGGTATAGATACCTCTTATGACGTCTTTTGGATAGATATAGGGGGTTCTTATGAGCGTCTCTATGTATATAAGACCTCCTATAAGGGTCTTCTGTATATAGAAGATCTCTTATGAGGTTTTTCTATATAAAAACACCTCTTATGAGTGTATTCTATGAATAGAACACCTCTTACAAGGGTCATTTGTGTGTAGAACACCTCTTAGAAGAGTCTTCGGTGTGTAGAAAACCTCATGTAAGGGTTTCTATATATATGGGATTCTGTAATATATGGAAGACTTTTTACGGAGGTATTTTAGGAGGCCGCTTTAGATATTTTTATATGTACAGTTCTCTATTTTCTTTCTGATTTTTTTTATTTTGTTTAATTTTGTTGTTGTTGTTGTAGCACCATTTAAACCTACGTAGATGAATAGGTTTAATGCTGCGTTGGCAGCCGCTGGCCGAAACACTATGGCTCCGGGTCAATCCGGTACGAAAGAATTCTCTGCCAGGGGATTGTCTATTAGTTCTCTATATTTGTCCCTTATATATCGAAATCTAAGCTACAGCCTCACCATAACCAAACTTTATTTTAAAAAAACCACTGTATTTTATATTGTTTTTCAATTTACATAATGAATTGACATTGAATTCTTAATCATTTGAAATAATTTTTTTAAAATATTCAAGGTTTAAATGGCTGACAATCTCAAGAGTAACAACAACAACAAAAACACACAGAGACACCGATTCAGCATCTTAAAGCTAACTCTTTAAATCACAAATTGGTTTCAAGCCTCTAAGAGCTAAAAAGACAGAAGAATACCAAACAGAAAATCAACTGAAACAGCAGCAGTGGCTGCTGCGAACCACTAACGAAACGCATACAACTTCCAATTGCCAAACATGTGATTGTGACACTTTCAAATAAACACAAAAAGTCAATACAACAAAAAGTAAACAAGTACTTCCCCTATGGCGGCGAGACGACATTGTTCGTGCTTCCAAAGACAATTACGCAATAGCTCTCAAAATAAATAAATGGCCAAGCCAAACTAAATGACAAAAAATCACGTTAAATGACAAAGCTCGGCACAGCAAAATATATCATTTATAAACTCCAAAGAAAAAAAAAAAACAAGTGTACATCTTCTCCATATTGGATTGGAATTGGACAAAAATTTACATATCAAATGAAAACAAGTTTTTTGACGTTTTTTCGTTTTTGATTATCTATTTTGTATATACGTACATATGTATGTTTGTAGCTATGTATTGAGTTTTGTCTTCAAATTAGATTTGTGTCATTGATTTTAAAGTTTTGTATTTTTTTATTAAGGGTCCCTCTCCAACACCTATTTAGCAGCATCACACAACAGTGAACAACAATTCGCTTTGGCGTTTAACTCAATCACGTTTTTGTTTAAACTTGAATAACGTGTGGTTTTAATTAAATCTTTGTATTTTTGTTTTTTCTTATTGTTGTTACTTTTGATGATGAGATAGCTGTTTTGTGTTTGAATGTGTGTACGTATGTAACTGAAAAATATATAAAATTTCTTGGAAATAATTATTATTAATTTGGATTTATTTGTGTAATTAATTGCAACAGGTTCTTGCTTGAAGTAATTTATTTTATTTATTTATTCCAAATATTTGTTATAATAAAAAATTACAATAAAATTATGTAAAAAAATAGCACTAGCATCTAAGGCTATCGGCTATTGATTGAAGTAATTTGTGTGTGTGTGTGTGTCAAAGTGTGCCCTTAAGTTGTTTGTTTTCATTTTCTCATTTATAGAATAGTCAGACTCTGACATTTGTTTTTGTCTTTTGCATCCTCCATCCACTATTAGACCTGGAAAGTTGTACATGTGCTTGAAGGGCAGAATCGAGACTCCAGAATTGACCGATGTGTAGTGGGTTAACGTTATATATGGGCTTGAATGGCCACTATTGTTCGTGGTAACCTACTATACTCCTACTTCGCTTTTGTCAAGCATAAATTAATAAACATTATTAAATGCAGAGAGTATACGGTGGTCACAATAAACATATTTTGAGAGATAAAAAAAAATATTTTTGCAGCAACCATGTAACTTGTAATAGACCACACAATATTAGTTTTGACTACTTTATCTATATTGAGAATACTTCTTAGGTGGGTCTTCTATGTGTAGCAGATCGCTTATGGAAGTCGTCTTTGTAAAGAATATCTTCTTTGAGGGTCTCCCTTATGTAGAAGACCTCTTTTGAAGTCCTTTGTGTGTAGAAGACTTTTTAAGGGTCTTCTATATACAGAATAATTCTTATGAGGGTCTTCTATGTATAGTAGACCGCTTATGGAAGTCTTCTTTGCAAAGAAGAACTCTTTTGAGGGTCTTCTGTGTGTAGAAGTCCTCTTATGAGAGTCTTCTATGAATACAAGCCTCCGTATGAAAGTCTTCCATGAATAGAAACCTTCTTATGTAGGTCTTCTGTGTGTAGAAGACCTCTTATGAGGGTATTGCATGTACAGAAGATCGCATGAAGGTCTTCTATATACAGAATACCTCCTATGAAGGTCTTCTATATACAGAAGACCCCATATGAGGGTTTTCTATATTCAGAAGGTCTTCTATGTACAGAAGACCTAATATGGTCTTCTATATTCAGAGATATGATGGTCTTCTATGTACAGAAGGCCTCATATGGGGGTCATCTATATACAGAAGGCCTCATATGAGTGTCTTCTATTTTCAGAAGGCCTCATATGAAGGTCTTCTATATACAGAACACCTCTTATGAAGGTCTTCTATGTACAGAAGACCTAATATAAGGGTCTTCTATATTCAGAAGACCTCATACGAAGGTCTTCTATACACAGAAGACCTCACATGAGGGTATTCTATTTTCAGAATACCTCATATGAGGGTCTTCTATATGCAGAATACCTCATATAAGGGTATTCCATATACAGAAGACCTCATATGAGGGTATTCCATATACAGAAGATCTCGTATGAAGAAGGCCTCATATGAAGGTCTTCTATATACAGAATACCTCTTATGAAGGTCTTCTATGTATAGAAGACCTAATATAAGGGTCTTCTATATTCAGAAGACCTCATACGAAGGTCTTCTATATACAGAAGACCTCATATGAGGGTATGAGGGTCTTCTATATGCAGAATACCTCTTGTGAGGGTATTCTATGTACAGAAGACCTCATATGAAGGCCTTCTTTATTCAGAATACCTCCTATGAGGCTCTTCTATGTACAGAAGACCCCATATGAGGGTCTTCTATATACAGAAGGGTTCATATGAGGGTCTTCTATATACAGAACGCCTCATATGAGGGTCTTCTATATTCAGAATACCTCATATGAGGGTCTTCTATATACAGAAGGTCTCATATGAGGGTCTTCTATATACAGAAGTCCTCATATGAGGGTTTTCTATATACAGAAGTCCTCATATGATGGTCTTCTGTATACGGAATACCTCTTATGAGGGTCTTCTATATACAGATGGTCTCATATGAGGGTCTTCTATATACAGAAGACCTCATATGAGGGTCTTCTATATTCAGAAGTCCTCACATGAGGGTCTTCTATATACAGAAGGGTTCATATGAGGGTCTTCTATATACAGAACGCCTCATATGAGGGTCTTCTATATACAGAATACCTCATATGGGGGTCTTCTATATACAGAATACCTCATATGGGGGTCTTCTATATACAGAATACCTCATATGAGGGTCTTCTATTTACAGAATACCTCATATGAGGGTCTTCTATTTACAGAATACCTCATATGAGGGTTTTCTATATACAAAAGACCTCATATGAGGGTCTTCTATATTCAGAAGACCTCATATGAGGGTCTTCTATATATAGAAGACCTCATGTCAGGCTATTCTATATTCAGAATACCTCATATCAGGGTCTTCTATATTCAGAATACCTCATATGAGGATCTTCTATACTCAGAAGACTTCATATGAGGGTATTTTAAACACAGAAGACCTCATATGAGGGTTTCTATATACAGAAGACCTCATATGAGGGTATTCTATATACAGAATACCTCATATAAGGGTCTTCTATGTTCGGAAGACCTCATATGAGGGTCTTATATATTCAGAAGACCTTTTATGAGGGTCTTCTATATACAGAAGACCTTATATGAGGGTCTTTTATATAGAGAAGACTTCATATGAGGGTCTTCTATATACAGTATACCTCTTATGAGGATGTTTTATGTACAGAAGACCTCATATGAGAGTCTTCTACATACAGAATACGTCTCATGAGCCACTTGTGAGGGTTTTTTACCTACAGAAGACCTCATATGAGGGTCATCTATATACAGAGTACCTATTAGGGGTGTCTTCTGTACACTGAATAGTTTTTGGGAGGGTCGCCTATGTGTATTATTTGCAAAGAAGACCTCTTATGAGGGTCTTTCGTGTGTAGAGGAGCTCTTATGAGAATCTTCTGTGTGTAGAATACCTTTTATGAAGGTCCTCTCTTTGTAGAAGACCTCTTATGATAGTATTCTATGTACAGAAGACCTGATATGAGTATCTTTTATATATAGACTACCTCTTATGAGGGTCTTTTATACACCAAATCCCTCTTATGAGGATATTCTATATACAGAATGCTTCTCAGGAGGGTCTTCTATGTGTAATAAACCTCATACTTCTTTATAATTCCAATACTTTTATTCTCACAAAATAAAATTCCAATGACCTTATTTCTGTGAGTTAATTTTAAAAATTTTTTTTATGGTTAATAAACACAATATAATCTATTTGTTAGATATTTTTTTATTATTGTATCTGTTTACTGCGTTTTACTTTAAGCCACCATCACAAATACCTGTTATTATTACCTGCTAACTTCCAAACGGATTTCTAAACGTCATATTTAAACAGTCAATTGTTAAATGACTTCTTATGTAGTTAAGTCGATGCTAGTGGATTGGTATATGTGTACGCAAGTTGTGCACAGTGGGTTGATATGGCATAAACTCGTGTCACATCATGGCAGACAAATATGGGTGTATTATGGAAGATATTCCAATAGAAGTGTTCTAATATATGCTATACAAAAAATCGGTAGATTAATTTGCCTCGATTCCGAACACATCTTCCCTATCGGAAATAAACCACAAATCATTTCCATTGCTTAGTAATATTATTGGAATTTTTCGTCATTATTACACAAAAAATCGCTTGCCTTTGTGTGAAATCCAAAAATAAAAACAAAAAAAATAACATAATCGGCAAAAAAGGCAAAAACCCACAAAAACAAAACAAAAATTATGATTAAATCATAATATGCAAAAAAAATTATAAATAACTACAGCTCATAACAGTTTGCTGAGAGTTTTGCTTCTTTATTGTTGTTGTTGTTTGCTTGCACGCAAAACATTTAATATATGTGTAGTGTAAATGTAAAGAAATGTGTATGACGACAAACCGTGTGTATAAAACTTGTTTAAGCTGCCTGTCAAAGACAAATATTTAGCAGTATTGGCGGCATTAGGCGGCTTTTTTTTGTTTTTGTGGCAAAGACCAGCAACAAGACCAGCTTTAGCTACAAATCGTGTAATACATACATATGTGTATGGTAGCTGGATATATACACATACATATGTATGTACAAAAATTCGTGTCACTGTGTCGTGTGCTTGCTAATGTTAAATGAAACACGCAAATGTTTTTAACATGGCCCATGTAACCACACCAGCCAGCAGCACCACCGCACCACATTTTATACAGCCTACTACCGATTAGCACGAATAAGGCAGGGAACCCCCCTCCTCACAACCATCAACCATGTGGCTGGTTCCATCAAATTTATATATTGAACTAAAAATGAAATATAAACTAAACCAGATCGACCAAACCTAAAAGTATCAACACCACACGACCGAAAAAACCTACAACTAACCGGCTTAAATGCTAAGTTCGTTGTGTGTGTGTGTGTGTATTTAAACACAAAGTGTTACATATGTCATAGAAGTAAATAAAACTAGCAATGAAAATCAATAGCAAACATTAATATAATAGTTCGTTTTCATTTTCAATATCACATCACAAAACTACGAAAAAAATGCTACAATTTTCGTTTTGTATTAAACGTGAGTTAAGTGTAACATTTAAAAGGTAGCAAGCAACCAGCTTTGAAAGAATTTCGGTGTTGTTGTTGGAGTGTAATATATTATGAAATTTGTTAATATTTTCTCAGGTATTAGAAACAAAAGTTTAAAAAATTAGTTTTAATCATAGTTTAAAAATAATTTTTAACTTTTTAATTTAATTCGTAAGAAAATATTATACAACAAAATTATTCAGGGGGATTCTGATGTAGCAACTTCACAAAACGAGGGTCTCCTATCCACAGAATGCCTCCAATGAGGGTCTTCTATATATAGACTACTTCTTGGGAGGGCTTTCTTCGTGTAGTATACCGCTTTTGGAAGTGTTCTTTGTAATGAAAATCTCCTTTGATTGTCTTCTATGTATAGGACCTCTTATGAGGGTATTCTATATACAGAAGACTTCATATGAGGGTCTTCTATATACAGAATACCTCTTAAGAGGGTCTTGAATATACAGAATACTTCTTGGGAAGATCTTTTATGTGCATATGACCCCTTTTGGAAGTCTTCTTTGTAAAGAAGATCTCCTTTGATGGTTTTCTTTATGTAGAAGACCTTTTATGAGGGTCTTTTGTGTGTAGAAGCCCTTTTATAACGGTAAATGTACTGAAAAATGAGGTTTCTTAGATTTTCAAGTTTAACGGCCATAAATGCTTTTTTCCCAATGTTTTTCCATTATTTCTTATTTTTTCGATAGGTCCAAAATTGACTTTCATACAATTCATATACTTTTAAATCGGATTACAAATGGCTAAGTAATAATGATTGGAGTTTGAAAAAAAGGGGATTTCCTTAAATATCATACAATATAATAACGAAAAGAATATTAAGTAAGCTTTCCAAAAAAGTGGGAAAACAATAAAATCGTTTAAAAATAGATAAGTTATGAAACTTTTGGTGTTTTAACTTTTTTTTTGGAATTTTGCCTGTTAGAGCGAAGATCATTTTAAATGATTTGTATTAATTTTCTCGTTTACAGTTAAGCTTGATGATCGGAAATTTTTTGCAAGTGTTTGTTTGTTTTTTTTTTTTTTTTTTGTTAATATTTTATATTTCATAATATTGTAGTTCTAGTGCGTATGCTTCTTAGTTATTAGAAATATTATAATAACAATCATACGCACTGGGGTATCAATGTTAAGAAATACAAAATATTAACCAAGTCCAGAGAAATGCGCTGAATGCCCATATGCTCCAAGAAGTTATTTAATTTTTTTGTATAATAATCTGTTTAAATTGAGAAAACTGGATTTTTTTGAGATGTGCCACTCTTTGAGTAAATGAACGATATGTATAATATTTTATTTAGGTTCGAATTTTTTCAGATCTTTTACGAATTATTGCACAACACTCTGCTATATACAACACATTATTACTCTGCTATTTGCGTAATTAAAAATATTGCAACAATTTGTTTCTCTATGTGAACGAAAGTGCAAAGTTTAATTGAAGTAAATATTTCCATACGTAAGCAATAACAAAAAAATTTTCTCACATAAGAGAATTACGGATAATTTTTCTTTTTTTTCGAAATGGCGCACTATAAAGTAAATGAGTTTAAAGGTCATTGTGTTATTATAAGTTTAGTGCATAAAATACGAGAGGTGTCTTTTTTTACTTGTTTCCCTCAACTGATCTAAAAACAAGTATAAAAGTATCAGTCAGCTTTGCTGACAGAGATATACCCTCAGCCTGTGTATATTGACAAAATTTGTTCCCAAAAAACGTATGTCTTTTGGGGGTTTTAAACATTTTGGATGTATGAACCTACAAAAATGTTGATTAGGATTAAAGATCAAAAGTTTTGCCGAGGAAATACTTAAAGGAATGGATCGACATTGACCATTATGGAAGTGGATCTCCAGCCACTACATATGGTGCCATAGGGGGTTTTTACACCCTTCGGGCTGTTTGCTCGAGAAGTATGGACTTGCCACTGAAAAAAAATTGTACCATCGTAATTGAGGCAGCGAATGCAAGTTGCTTCAACAAAAATCAAAGTGATTCGATTGTTAGTCTTAAAGTGAACTTATCCGAAATGTTGTGTGGGAGGTACCGGATGGAGTGGACAAACATAGTCCATATTTGAACCTGATCTATATCTGGTAGATATATTAGGATGTGTAAAGTATGGACCAATTCGTCCACTCCCTTCAAGAGTTACCGTACGAACAATTTTTCCGAACATTTTTGAACTTTTGAGGGGGGGGGGGGTACCTGAAGAAGTGGACCGATATGGCTTATCTTCGAACTTAAACTACGTTTGGACAAAATATTACTAAGGCCGAATTTTGGACCGAATCGGCAGATCCGTTCGAGGGTTATCTTGCGCTCCAACCACCTCACACGGTGTCATAGGGGTTTTTTACAACTTTAGGGCTATTTTCTCAGAAAGTGTGGACTTTCCCCTGATGGAACTTCTACCGTCGTATGGAGGACAGTGAATACAAGTTTCTAAAACAAAAATTATAGCGATTCGAGAGCAGGTCCTAAACTGAACTTATCCCAAATTTTGTGTGGGAGGTACCCGAAGGAGCGGACCGATTGAGTCCATATTGGAAGCTCATCCAAGTCCGGTAGACATTTCACGATTTGCAATGTATGGACCAAATCGGTTACTCTCTTTAGGAGTTATCGTACGTACAAATTTTCCGAACATTTTCGAACTTTTGTGGGGGAGGTACCGGAAGGAGTGGACCGATATAACCCATCTTCGAACATAAACTAAGTTTGGACAAAATATTACGAAAGCCAAATTTTGGATCGAATCGATTGATCCGTTCGAGAGTTATCGTGCGCTCCAGCCGGCCACACAGACATACGGACGGACATTGCTCAATCGACTCCAAATTGTCTGAAATACATTTCGTCCAAACATACTTGGGGTCTAAAACCATTATTTCGATGAGGCACATTTTGCCCGTATGAAAGTGTATATACCCCCGTTAGCATAAATGCTGAGGGTATAAAAATACGTTTTCAAAAGCGTGGATTTTTTAAGAATATTTTTTTTCATAAGCATTTATTTTTTAAGTATTTTTTTTTCAAAGTATATTTTTAACGATTATTGCCTTCTTAAGCGTGGATTTTTTAAGAATATTTATTCAAAGACTATTACCTTTATAAGAGTGGTCTTTTTAAGAATATTTTTTCAAGCTTGAATTTTTTATGAATATTTTTTCAACGGCATTTGCCTTGATAATCATGGATTTTTTAAGAATAGTTTTTCATTGGCTACTACCTTCACAAGCTTGTAGTTTTTATTAATTTTTTAACAATAATTGCTGCCATAGATTTTTTAAGGATATTTTTTTCAACGACTATTGTCTTCATAATGAAGGATTTTTAAGACTATTTTTCAAGACTATACCTTCATAAGCCTTACTTATGAAGGTAATAGTCGTTGAAGAAAATATTCTAAAAAAATCTATGGCAACAATTATTGTTAAAAAATTAATAAAATATACAAACTTATGAAGGTAGTAGTCATTAAAAAACTATTCTTAAAAGATCCACGCTTTTGAAGGTAATAGTCGTTGAAAAATATTCTTAAAATTCAGTCTTTTAAAGGCAGTAGCCTTAAAAAAAAATATTTTTTCAAACATCTATTGTCTCCTTTAGGGCGGATTTTTTAAGAATATTTTTTCAACGACTATTACCTTTATAAGCTTGGATTTTTTTTATTAATTTTGTTAACAATAATTATTGCCATAAACGTAGATTTTTTTAAAAATATTTTTCAACGGTATTTGCCTTTATAATCATGGATTTTTTGGATTTTTTTAACAAAAATTGCTGTCATGGACGTTAATTTTTAAAGAATATTTTTCCAACGGCATTTACGTTCATAATCAAGGTTTTTTTAAGAATATTTTTTCACCAACTACTACCTTCATAAGCTTGGATTTTTCATTATTTTTTTAACAAAAATTGCTGTCATAAACGTAGATTTTTTAGGAATATTATTTCGTTATTGCCTTCATAATAATGGATTTTTTAAGAATATTTTTTCAACAACTGCTACCTTAATAAGCTTGGATTTTTTATAATTTTTTTTAACAATAATTGCAGTCTTTGACGTAAATTTTTGTAAGAATATTTTTTCAACAACTAATGCCTTCATGGATCATGGATTTTTAAAAATATTTATTCAACGACTGCTACCTTTATAAGCTTAGTTTTTTTTTAATAATTCATAATCATGGATTTTTTCAAGAAAATTTTTTCAACGACTACTACCTTTATAAGCTTATATTTCTTATTATTTTTTTAAGAATATTTTTTCAACAACTACTACCTTAATAAGCTTGGATTTTTTATTATTTTTTTAAAAATAATTGCTGTCTTTGACGTAGATTTTTTAAAATTTTTTTTTTAAACGACTATTGTCTTCATAAGCTTGGATTTGTTAGGAATATTTTTCAACGACTATTGTTGCCTTCTTTAAGCATGGATTTTTGAAGAATATGTGCCCGTTTCTTATAAAAGTTTTCCCCTTCAAGGGTTTACCGTGTAGAATTTACATTTGAAATCCAGTGGATTTCATAAATCTAAATGTACTATTAATCTTCCATAAGAATCAGACAACAATAACGGGGTTTTGGTAGCCGTAATTACTTACAATTCAACCTACTGACCCATTACTCAAATTAATTAGTTATTCGATAACCACCGTGGTGCAATGGTATGCAAACCCGAATTGCACTCAGAAGGTTTACGGTTTGATTCCCCCACTGTGCACCATCAAATTTCCCCCTCAGTAATGTTGGCGACATTTCCTGAGTATTTCAGCGCCATGTACCCGGCAATAAGCAGTAGGTCCCATATCGGGGAGAGAAGTCTACGTTGTCCCTTCTGAGATGTTTGTGAAACAATTATATATACGCTCTATGTCGCCGTACACATTACATAGTAATGAGTAAAACAAGTAGATTTACCTTAGTATTCCACATAGAGACAACATATGTTACAGACATTTATTATACCAGACGATATTTTTGTTTTGGACCCTTTGGTCTTCTTCCCGATCATTTTTGGACTTCTATGGCAAAACAATTTAGGGTTTTATAAGAAGCATTTTTTTGGTTTTATATAGGGGAGCTTTTGGTCTTCTGTTAGAGAAGAACCTTGGTCTTTTGCAATGTGACCTCGATTTGATCTTCTGTAGAAAGACTATAAGACCATAAGAATTCCTTGTCTCCAATATGATACTAAAGTCATCTATTAAAAAATATATATAAATTTCTATAAGAAGATCCTAGCGTTTCTATGAAATATTACTCATTTTTCTTCTATAAAAAACCTGTTAGTAGTCTCAAGGAAGACTGTTTGATCTTCTAATCAAAGATCCTTGTGGTCTTTTACAGGTCTATTGGACTTTTGGCATCAATAAGGACATTTTTGGTTCTTTATAAAAATGCTATTATGTCTTCTATAGGAAGAACTTTTGGTTTTCTATAAGAAGAGATTTTTAGTGTTCTGTATTAAGACTTTATGACCTTCTCTCTGGATTTCATTGGTCTCATATAAAGATCTTCTATGCATAAAATATCTCTTGTAAGATTTTATATGTATATAGACAATTCTTATAAGGACTTCAATGAATATAATGTATAGAATAGAACGTGTTCAAGTATTTTGCGTATAGAAGCCCTCTTATCAGATTTTTTATTGTGTAAAGAAGACATGTTATGCGTTTCTTCTATGAGTAGAAACCCAGGTATGGGTTTCTTCTGTGTATAAAAGAGCTCTTTTGAGGGCTTTTTTTGATATGAAAGGCTTTTTTTATGAGGGCGTTCTCTGTACAGTAGTTCTTTTATGAGGATTTTCTATTTATAGCATATTTGGAAGAACGATTCTGGAATGCTACTTTAGAGGTTTTTCTACGTAGAGTTCTCTATGTTTCCTTCCTAAATTTTAATTATTTTGTCTTACTTTTTTCAGTTTTTCCTTAAACCGTTTTGTCTTCTATAAAAAGGTCTTCTTTCCCTCTTAGGATACATATTTGCTCATCTTTAGAAGGTCTCAATAACTTCATATTGTATATGATCTTTGAGTCTTCTCAAAACTGAAATATGTCTTCTAAAAGAAATCTTTGTTTCCAATGAGATCTAAAGTCCTCTGTATGAAGATCTTTCAAACTCATATAAGAAAACAAATTCAGTTTTGTGTGGTAAATCCTTCTTATGGCCTCCTCTGTATCCATCTTAAAGAAAAGTTTTGGTTTATTTTACAAAAGCTGTTGGTTTTCAGTTGGGAACGCTTTGGTATTAAAAGCCTTTTTGGGTTCCATAGACAAACGTTTGGGTCTCTATAAGAACAAATTTAAAGGTAAATTTTCATGTTTTATAAGCAGCCTTTATGATCTGGTCCGACAAGAACTTTGGATCTTCTACAAAAATATTTTTTAGTATTCTTTTGTAGGAGGACCATTTTATCTTTTAAAGATAGGACTCCTTGCTTCTTGAGAAAACAAAATATATTTGATATGAATAATTTGGGTCTTCTAAATGATAATTTTTATACTCCTATAAGAAGGTAATTTTATCTCCCATTAAAGAGAATAAGACCTCTTGGGGTCTTATGAGAAGAGGAAGGTCTTCAATTAGGATAACATTTGGACATTTTTGCCTTTTATAGAAAGCTGTTAGTCTTCTGTAGGAAATCTATTTAATCCTATATGGGAAACCCTTTGGCACCAAAAACCCTTTCGGGTTCCATAGACAAATGTTTGGATCTCTATTAGAACAAATTTAAAGTTAAATGTTCATGTTTTATAAATCGTCTTTATGGTCTGTCTGGTCCGACAAGAACTTTGGATCTTCTATAAAAATATTTTTTTAGTATCCTTTTGTGGGAGCACCAAACAAAAAAGAAAAACAAAATTTATTTGATATGAATAATTTGGGGTTTTTAAATGATAATTTTTTGTACTTCTATAAGAAGGTACTTTTATCTTCCATTAAAGAGAATAAGACACCTTGGGGTCTAATGAGAAGAGAAAGGTCTTGAATTAGAATCACAGTTGGTTTTCTATAGGAAGACCTTTTTGCCTTCCATAGAAAGCTTTTTTTGAACTTCTAAAAAATGACCAGTGGAAGAATTTTGACGATTTTTTGGCTTCTACAGGAAGGTATTCTATGAGCATATTTTTTTGGTTTTAATTTTGATTTGATTTCTCTAAGAAGCCTCTGTGTTTCCCTTTAAGAGGTGTCTTTAAGATTACCATATGGTCTTCTATAGGTTACCCCTTTAAGTTTACATATCGCTCTCATTTACTCAAAGTGGGTCAACTCTTTTTTCTGAATATTTTGTCTGTGGTATCGTACTATATTCGGAATGCCGTTCCCTTTTAGGATTTCCCTACAGTAATAAATTTGATCATGACCTACTTTATGACAACAAAACTGAGTTTAATCTTTTTAAATTTGATCTGTGAACTTATTTGAAAATTGTTTCCAGAATAAAAATCTGTTCGGCATCTCAAATCAATTACCCAGCTCAGTCATTTAAAATTTTCAAAAAAAAAAAAAAAAAAACAAAAAATTGTTTATATGTATCACCCTTTCCAGATTGCATTAATTTTTAAAATTTTTTGTTTTATTTTTCACGATTTTCTTTTATTGTTCTATTCACTGTTGTTGTCGTTGTTTCTGTTGATAAAACATTGCATGTGATATAAATCGAATAATAAACATAATTTTATATAATTATTACTCGTTTTTATTATAAATTTATTTTAGTTGTTTGTTGAAAAAAAACAAACAACAACAAAAAACACACATCAATTTGGTGCACGTCAGTAATAAATTTTGTCATGCCCTTACTTCATTTTTCCATTATAAAATGCATTAGAAAGAGAATAAATGACAGGTCACAATTTTTAAGAGAACATTGATTATACAAGAGTGGAGTCAATATCCAAATGCGAAGAGAAAAAGCTTAAGAAATTTTTACAATTTTTCGTTTTCTTAAGTTCTTTACTTTACTAATAGAATAATATAAACAAAGAAAAACAAACGAAAGAAGAATCTCCAATAAAACGACGAATGTGAAAATCAAAAGCACACCAAAAAGAGCTTAGAGATTGTATTTGGGGGGCTGTGAGATGCGGCCCTCTTTATATTATAAAATAAAACCCCAAAATGAGAGCGCGCAAACAGTGAGCAAATGAGTATTGTCATGTGTTTTTCGTTTTTTTTTTCTTGTTATTTCTTCACCACCACCATATAAAATACATTTACACTGGGGCACACACGAACGCAATTGAATTTCAAGGTTATGTTATTTTGTATACGCCACCACTTGCTGTGTTGTCACTGACAGAGTACTTGTCAGGGAATAAACGAACAAAAAAACACACACATAACAGAATTTTATTTTTTTTCTTGTTCTTCTTTAAAGATAAAATTGAATAGAAAAACACAATTTGCTGGTGCTGCACAAAACAGGTAACTTATACTGATAATGCTAATGGCAAAATAAATTCTCAGTTCTTTTTTGGGGAAATTTGTTAATTTTTTTTTCTTAATATGCAAAAAAGCCTTTGGCACATAAATATTCTATTATGTTTTACACACGAGTTCTTCAAAACCGAAGGACAACAAGAAGAGAGCAAATTCAGAAACCAAGACAGAAAAAAGAGAACACTTGAATTTTTAACAGATGTTTTTATAGAACGTTTTTGAAGTTTTTTTCTTTTCATATTTTTTTTTTAATTAAAACGTTTTTGGTATTAGGAAAACGATGATGTTTTTGTTTTGTTCTAGTTGCTTAACCGTTTTGAAATATGTAGTTTAATTTAAAACACTTACACGTCCGCATTTTGTTATCGACGCTAGGGGGGCTATGTGTAATATTTTGTGAAAATTATTTTCTAATATTTTTTGTTTGAATAATTTCTTCCGGAAAAAATGGTTGGTTGTGTGTCGTGTTCGAAATACCGCGTGAGCAAACGTTTTGAAAACCAAAAAATATTTTGGTTGATTTTTTTCTTCTTTTTTTTAAGACAAGAGTCGACGCGTATCAAAACCACACTGAAAGGCAGACGAGCAGCAGCCTCAGCGCAGCGCAAAGAGTTAATGAATAACAAACAAACGAACGAACGTACGTACGTACGAATGAATGAGCGAACTGTGAGTGCTACATGGAGCCATTAGAGCCAGTGCTTCTGCTGCTTGCTGATGTTTAGCTGCTTCATACAGAGCCTAAAAGGAACATATAAATGGAAACGAGCAATGACGACGACCACCACAATATAGCTACACCAACAACAGCAACATCATCCCTATATATACAAAAGCAACAACAACAACAGCAACGAAACTGAAATTAGCACTAGACTTCAAACATGTTCATGCACACATACACAAACTTACGCACTCTAATACACAAGTGGCAATAATATTTGAAGCTGATAACAAACCTCAAAACGAAAAAGAACGAAGAAAAAAAATTCACATTAGACTCCAAATGTCAAAGCATACAAAACTGCAAAACTTATCATCATCACCGTCATCATTAGTATTTTGACATGGAAATACAAAGAGAAGACTTGCATACAAATACCATGACAACAGCAGTAACGAAAGCGAGAACTAGAATCTTCAAATCAAAAAAGATAATTTCACAAAAGAGATAGAGAGACAAATGCAATGGCATCTTTTCCACCCACTATTGAAATTGAAGGCACTTTTAAGTATTCAAAGTGGTAGGGCTGCACAAAAACCTTTGTCTCTATAACAAACAATTCACATGTCAGTCCTCCCCCATACTTAAAACAACATGAGCGTCTCTCTTTAGAGTCTCTTTTCTAATATAAAAAGAAAAACAAAACAAAAATACGCCAAAATAAACTAACAAAGTGTTACTACAATACAAGAGGCCCACTGTTGTCATTGTCGTCTTCGTTTCTTTAAATCGTATGGGCCGACAAAAGAATCCAACACCATCTCCAAAATCGCCAAACTCACCAAAAAAATTCCTAATTCAACACAATACATTAGATAAGCTTTCGGTGTTCATCACCCAGCTCACAAAACGAATCCAAACAACAACAAGAACAATAAAGAACGAAGTCAAACGAATCCCATTCATATGTGTCTCAAATGACTTTTGTGTTGTTGTGTTTTTACTCTTATTGAGAATTGGTGGGTTGCTCATCCGTTGTTTGTTATGCAGGGATGCCCACAGCAAACATTTGTTTTTGTATGGGAAAGATATTCTCTCGTATTTGTTAAATAACGGCAAATATTTATATAGCTAAAGAGAACATGTGTGTGCCTAGTTGTTACGGTATTGTGTTCGAGTGAGCATTCGTGTTCTCTTTATTTCCGTGTGTGAGTGGGGCCCGTGTTAACACTTTGCATTTGTTTTGGAGTAAATGGAGAGTTATAGAGATTTTTGGTTTTTTTTTTATTTTTTTTTTTTTTGTCTTTCTTTAAAGATGTATGAGAATGTGTGTTGTATGACGGCTCTTTATATAAAGTGCGCTGTATTAGTAGATTAGGAGTTAAAGTCATTAAATCAAATAGCTTTAAATGATTTTTTTAGCAGAGCTTTTTTATGGATTACAGTGGTTCAAAGGGTAGGTAACTCAGGGAAATCAATTTTATTTTTTTAAAGAAATAAATTTTGTTTTATTTTTTTAGAAAATATATAGAAACGATTTGGATTTTTGTAAAAGTTTCAAAGTATTGCCGGAGCTGTGGAACTGCGTGGGAATCTCTTTAGTTTTCGCTTTCATTTGTAAAACATCTTTAATATAATTTTCATTAAAAAAAACTATAAATTTTCTTTTTAAAATTTGAAACGTTGAACTATACATTTCATATTTTAAAAGGAAAACTTGCTAATTTTTAAAAGACCAAAAAAAACCTTTTAATTTTTTTAAGAAAAATTATTTTTAATTTTCTTAGAAGACAAGTGTTTATTATTAAAAAGAAAAAAGTAAATATAATTCTTTTTTAAAAATAACTGCGATTTTTCTCGTTAATTTTTTTAAACGTTAAAAAAATATTTAAAAAAACTTTACTAAATTATTTTAAAAATTTAAATTATGTTTTTAAAGATATTTGTAAAAAATAACAATTATTTGTGAAAATAAATTTAGCAAATAATTTTAAAAGATTATTTCATAATAATATTTAAAGACTTGTTTTAAAATATTTTTATTTAAATAATAATTTTTAAAACGTAGATTACAATATTATTTTAAAAAATAATTTAAAAATACATTTAAAAAAATAGTTTAAACAAATTTTAAAAATATTATTTTTAATTTCTTAAATTATTTTTCAAAAATTATTTAAAAGATATATATTTAAATATTTAAAAAATTCATATTAAATAATATATTTAAAAATTAATTTTGAAAAATTATTTTAAAAATAAAATTTTAAATTTTTAAATTATTTTAAAAATAAAATTTAATTTTTTTTAATTATTTTAAAAATAACATTTAAAATTGTTTAATTATTTTTAAAATATAATTTAAAATAAATTTAAAAAATAATTTTCCAAATATTTTCTCAAAAATAATTTTAGAGTTTTGTTTTAAAATATTTTTAAAAGTAGCTTTTAAGAATTGAAACAAAAAAAACAAAAAATATTTATTTTTTTAATTTAATTTTTCTTAAATTAATTTTAAAAATTATTGTTAAAAATATGTTTACAAAATAATTTTCTAAACTTTATTTCAAAAATTATTTTAGTAGGATTGGCGTTTTTTATTTGGGACAAGAAAGAAGGGAACTGATGAAGATTTGTGGAGAGATCTGAAACTATATGTAGTCTTCCCTGCCTTACCCTTTAGTAAACATCGCCAATTTTTCCCGCTAATAAATTAAAGTTTTTTTTTTAATAAAATATTAAAACAACGACTAAGGGATTAAGTCAGCGCGCTGACTATTAGACAACGACAACTTTCTTTAATTCCCTGATGATGATTGGAGATTCCAATCGAAATATTGGAAAAATAAAATATTAAAAATCACGAAAACGATTTTTATTTATGAAAAGCCTATAGCCAAAGAATACCATAAACAAATAAAATTATTTTAAAAATTAAATTTAAAATTTTCAAATTATTTTTAAAGTTTACTAAAAAATTCAAAAAAATGTTTTTCAAAAATTATTGTAAAGTTTTGTTTTAAAATATTTTTATTTAAAAAAATAACTTTAAATATTGAAATAAACAAATTTTAAAAAATATTTTTTTTTTAAATTTAATTTTAATAAATTTTCTTAAATTAAATTTAAAAATTATTTTTGAAAATATGTTTAAAAAATAATTTTCGAAACTTTATTTCAAAAAACATTTTTAAATAGTTATTTAAAAAATAATTCATAAGAATTTATTTAAAAAATTATTTTTAAACATTTACTTTAAAAATATTTTTGTAAAACTTTATTTAAAAAATAACTTTCAGTAATAAGATAAACTTTGTAAAAAAAAAAAATTATTTTTATTTCTATAAGATAATTTATTTCAAACAGGATTTTAAAAAATGTATTTCATAATTTATTTTATTTATATTTTAAAAATATGTTTTTTAAGGCCGATAGCCCTAGTTGCTAGTGCTTTTTTTATAATGTTTTTATTATGATTTTTAATTGTAATAAATATTTCGAAAATAAATAAAAAAATGTTTTTTTTTTAAATTTATTTTAAAAATAACTTCTAAGAAATTATTTCAAAAATAATCTTTAAAAAATTCTTTTCCATATAAAATTTTTATTTATGTAATTATTATTTCTAATTCTTTAAGATAATTTATTTTTAAAAATTTATTAAAAAAAATATATGTTTTAATTAATTTAATTAATCGAGCTATATGAGCTCGCTTAATTAAAAATTTTACAAATAATGGCAGAAAAGGCAAAAACTTAAAAAAAATAATTAATATATTTTGAAATTGTTAGTTAAAAAATAATATTAGAAATTAATTTAATATTTTTTATCATTTATTTATTATTTTCAAAATAATTTTTAAATGTTTATATTAAAATTTATTTAAAAAAAATAGTTCAATGATCATTTTTAAAATTGCATTATAAAAATGTATTACAAACATTATTTTTTTAAAATATTTTTACATTTACATTTTCAAAAATGTATCTTAAAAAGAACTTCTAAGAATTTATTGTAAAATAATTTTTAATAATTTCTTAAGAAAATAATGTTTTTTTTTTAATTATTATTTTTATTTCATTACGATAATTTTTTAAAAGTTTATCAAAAAAATAACTTCCAAGTTTTTATTTAAAAATAATTTTTTTTAAAAATTTCTTTTGAAACTAAAATTTCTTATAAAGTTATTATTTTTATTTCTTTAAGATAATTTGTTTTAAACACGATTTTTAAAAAAAAATATTTTTTATTTATTTTAAAAATAATTTTCAAAATTTTCTTTTTTTAAATAACTTTTAAACATTTATTCTAAAAAACAATTTTTTTTAATTTGTTTAAAAAATAATTTTCAAAAATGTATTTTAATAAATTTATCTTAACTTCTTTTACAAATTATTCCTTCCAAGAATTTATCGTAAAATTATTTTTAATAATTTCTTTAGAAAATAATGTTTTTTTAATTATTATTTTTATTTCATTACGATAATTTTTTAAAAGTTTATCAAAAAAATAACTTCTAAGTTTTTGTTTAAAAATATTTTTTTTAAAAATTTCTTTTGAAACTAAAATTTCTTATAAAGTCATTGTTTTTATTTTTTTAAGATAATTTGTTTTAAACACGATTTTTAAAAAATTATTTTTTATTTATTTTAAAAATAATTTTCAAAATTTTTTTTGAAAAATAACTTAAAAATTTATTCTAAAAAAACATTTTTTTAAAATTTTTTTAAAAAATAATTTTCAAAAATGTATTTTAATAAATTTATCTTAACTTTTTTTACAAATTATTCCTAATGTTTCCAATTTTTCACTTTATAATCTCAAATGGTTAAATACACATAAATAAAACATCAAAGTAGAGCGAGGGAGGGACAGAGGGAGGAAGGTCTGTAAAGTTTTCAAAATTAAATCCTTATCTGACTTTATTATTTCTCACATAGTCGTGCATAAAATTAAACATCAAAACTAAATAGTAAATATTTCCTCTCACGGAGTTGTAGGAAAAGAGAAAGAGATACAAAAGGTATGTATATTAAGCATCAGAGGTGGAAAGTAGTTATTACCGAGGATATGTAGGGGCCATTAACAATTTTTTTTAATTTGTCTGTCTCTCTGGCTGGCTGTAGCACACTATAACTCTCAATAATATTAAACATTATTAGTATTGCATATTAAACATATGGGTCCACGATTTGGTATAGGTCTCTCATATCACCAGATTTTAATTATTTTGAGGGTTTTAGATGTATTTTCCAGCCGAATTGCTTGCAATTTGGTATTTATTACGTAGTTATATGCCTCAACGGGTGGCGGAATACCCCTCAGTGATGCTGGCTACATTTCCTATTACATTACAGCTATGTGAAACTCCTCTACAAGTGGTGTCTTAGGACACGGCGTTCGGACTCGGCAATAAACAGTAGGTCCCATATCATTGAGCTAATATGATTCGGGCTGCACTCATTGATATGAGAGAAGTCTCCCTTGTACCATCTGGGATATTTGTGGAACAATTATTATAATTCTTCCGGAAAAAGCCAACACAATTCTGAAGGAGTGAACGATTTTTGTTGGGATAATCTGTCGATGTTGCGTCTGCTTCTTTTCTTTATCACAAAGATTGTTTCACAAGACTATAGGAACGAAACGGTCGGGAAAGCGACAACAAATCTACTACTCTAAAAAATTTCGGTTGGAGTGTAATGCTTTTTACTTGTTATAACTCCCATTCCTGGTGAGTGACCTAACTGAGAGCATATCCCCTAACTACTCAATAACAAACCAGTTAAAAGCCCTGAGTGTATATTATGACATTTGTGTTGTTGTTGTTGTTTTTTCTACATTTCTCACTTATTAGTTGTTGGTGATAACGTAATTATTGCCAAATACTTATAAAGAAGAAAATAACAAAAGAGAAGAAGAAGAAGTAAAATATGTTTGTAGGAATTTTTTATTAAGAGGCCAAGAAATGTTTAGAAATGGGCCATACATACAACAACAATTGCTGTGGCAATGGATGTGTGTGCCAGCTTATATGCTGGGAGTTATATTTACATTGTGTTGTTGTTTTTTCAGCATAATTGGAAACCCATTTAGATGTATAAAGTCATAACATAACGGCTATATTGATACCTCCAGTCAGCTGTATATGGGAGTCGTGGTAATGGTTGACTTTGCATGTCAACCACTCAAGTAACGTGTGTATGTATGTATGTATGTTTATGATGAATTTATGTAGACAACTGGGTAATGTGTTTATGTGATTGTGTGCGTTTTCTTTTTTTGAAATTGAAGATTTATGTAAATAGAAAATCGTAAAAAAGTAATAAATTTATAATTATAAAGAGTCTTATAAGCGGAGAGAAATAAAATGGAGTACAAAAAATAGCAATTTTTAATGTTGCCTCAAATGGGCTACACTGACACATATACATTTGTGCATACATAAATTAGTATTGCATATTAATGAACATTAATATGTACATATGTATGTATGCATTGTATGCATGTTTTATGATCTTGATTGAATTGATATTCCTCCAGTTTTAAATTGGATTTCTTGAATTTTTTAATTTTTACTCGTGACTTAATTGAGAAATATATCATTTCAAGCAACAACAGTAACATAATTTGGTAATTTGTATAATTTTATTTTTAATGGTTTAATTTAAAGATATATTGGTGGAATGGTGTTTGATGACTGTGGGAATTTTGAGAAATCCACAAAAAACCTTTGCCCTGAATTTTCAAATGATTTGAATTGCGCGTATAACTGTTGTCAATTATCATACGCCACATGGACCAATTTTAATATTTTAATTAATAAGATAATTTCTTGATTCAAATATATCCACGTTTTTGTGAGGTCAACTCAAAAAAAGAACAAGGTCAATGTCAAAATCAGTATTCAAATTTATATTTGCCTGAAGGACTCAGGAAATGTTGGCCTGATTTGTAGACTAATTCGATTGTATATAATTTCTGAATTATTGGTGTAGAATTTTTTATTTGCCATGCTAGAATAATGAATTTGCTACTGGAATTCTTGTCAATGAATTTACTTCGCCCACGAAATGCTACCGAAATTACCAATACTTCGACTTTGCCACTGAATTTTTTTCTTTTTTGCTATAACAAAGTCCTAAAGTATATATGTATGTGTATCATAAACTTTATCTTAACTAAATGTAATTACTCATAAAATGCCTCAAAATCGTTCCCTCGCTTAATAAATTACCACCAGCCATACCTAGTCATCAAATAATAATTGGTTTCCACCGAAAAAAATAAAATTGAACACAGTGTTCTCCCCTATATCAGAATGCATAGCACATTATCTTTAATCGTAATCGTTATTTATTTGGCTATAAGCATAAGTTATGGCATCAGTAACAGCAGCAGTAACAGCAACAATAACATCAACACCCTGAAAATGATTACACTGCAATTTGACCTAAATTGATACGGGGGAAAAGGAAGTCGAGGGGAGAGAGAGAGTATACCTAGATTTCAAAATGTAATGAAACTCAAAAAAAAACCGATGACTACCGTAAAGTGGGAAAAGGAAAATAATTTAGAAGGAAATGAAAAAAATATTTATATTGCAAGGAGAATAAACAAATATGAACAGCATTTTTTAAGGATTATTATAAAATCTAATTTTAAAAATTATCAGAAAGACCTAAGAGGTTATCATTGAATAGAAGACCTCCGTAGGAGGCTTCTATAGAATAGAAGACATCCATAGGAGGGTTCTATAGAATAGAAGGCCTCCGTAGGAGGCTTCCATATAATAGAAGACCTCCATAGGAGGCTTCTATAGAACAGAAAACCTCCATAGGGGGCTTCTATAGAATAGAAAACCTCCGTAGGAGGCTTCTATAGGATAAAAGACCTCCGTTGGAGGCTTCTATAGAATAGAAGACCTCCGTTGGAGGCTTCTATAGAATAGAAGACCTCCGTAGGAGGCTTCTATTAATTAGAAGACCTCCGTAGGAGGCTTCTATAGAATAGAAGACATCCATAGGAGGGTTCTATAGAATAGAAGGCCTCCGTAGGAGGCTTCCATATAATAGAAGACCTCCATAGGAGGCTTCTATAGAACAGAAAACCTCCATAGGGGGCTTCTATAGAATAGAAAACCTCCGTAGGAGGCTTCTATAGGATAAAAGACCTCCGTTGGAGGCTTCTATAGAACAGAAAACCTCCATAGGGGGCTTCTATAGAATAGAAAACCTCCGTAGGAGGCTTCTATAGGATAAAAGACCTCCGTTGGAGGCTTCTATAGAATAGAAGACCTCCGTTGGAGGCTTCTATAGAATAGAAGACCTCGGTAGGAGGCTTCTATTGAATAGAAGACCTCCGTAGGAGGCCTCTATAGAATAGAAGACCTCGGTAGGAGGCTTCTATTGAATAGAAGACCTCCGTAGAAGGCTCCTATTGAATAGAAGACCTCCGTAGGAGGCTTCTATAGAATAGAAGACCTCCGTAGGAGGCTTCTATTAATTAGAAGACCTCCGTAGAAGGCTTCTATAGAATAGAAGACCTCGGTAGGAGGCTTCTATAGAATAGAAGACCTCCGTAGGAGGCTTCTATAGAAAAGAAGATCTCCATAGGAGGCTTCTATAGAATAGAAGATCTCCATAGGAGGCTTCTATAGAATAGAAGATCTCCATAGGAGGCTTCTATAGAATAGAAGATATCCATAGGAGGCTTCTATAGAATAGAAGATCTCCATAGGAGGCTTCTATAGAATAGAAGATCTCCGTAGAAGGCTTCTATACATTAGAAGACCCCCTTAGGAGGCTTCTATAGAATAGAAGACCTCCGTAGGAGCCTTCTATAGAATAGAAGACATCCGTAGGAGGCTTCTATAGAACAGAAGACCTCCGTAGGAGGCTTCTATAGAATAGAAGACTTTCGTAGGAGTCTTCTATAGAATAGAAGACCTCCATAGGAGGCTTCTATAGAACAAAAGACCTCCGTAGGAGCCTTCTATAGAATAGAAGACATCCGTAGGAGGCTTCCATAGAATAGAAGATCAACATAGCAGGCTTCTATAGAATAGAAGATCTTCGTAGGAGGCTTCTATAGAATAGAAGGGCTCCATAGGAGGCTTCTATAGAATAGAAGACCTCCGTAGGAGGCTTCTATAGAATAGAAGACTTTCGTAGGAGTCTTCTATAGAATAGAAGACCTCCATAGGAGGCTTCTATAGAACAAAAGACCTCCGTAGGAGCCTTCTATAGAATAGAAGACATCCGTAGGAGGCTTCCATAGAATAGAAGATCAACATAGCAGGCTTCTATAGAATAGAAGACCTCCGTAGGAGGCTTCTATAGAATAGAAGATCTCCATAGGAGGCTTCTATAGAATAGAAGATCTCCATAGGAGGCTTCTATAGAATAGAAGATCTCCATAGGAGGCTTCTATAGAATAGAAGATCTCCATAGGAGGCTTCTATAGAATAGAAGATCTCCGTAGAAGGCTTCTATACATTAGAAGACCCCCTTAGGAGGCTTCTATAGAATAGAAGACCTCCGTAGGAGCCTTCTATAGAATAGAAGACATCCGTAGGAGGCTTCTATAGAACAGAAGACCTCCGTAGGAGGCTTCTATAGAATAGAAGACTTTCGTAGAAGGCTTCTATACATTAGAAGACCCCCTTAGGGAGGTTTCTATAGAATAGAAGAGGCTTCTATAGAATATAAGACCTCCGTAGGAGGCTTCTATAGAATAGAAGATCAACATAGCAGGCTTCTATAGAATAAAAGACCTTCGTAGGAGGCTTCTATAGAATAGAAGTCCTCCGTAGGTGGCTTCTATAGAATAGAAGTCCTCCGTAGGTGGCTTCTATAGAATAGAAGTCCTCCGTAGGTGGCTTCTATAGAATAGAAGTCCTCCGTAGGTGGCTTCTATAGAATAGAAGACCTCCGTAGGAGGTTTCTATAGAATAGAAGACCTCCGTAGGAGGTTTCTATAGAATAGAAGACCTCCGTAGGAGGTTTCTATAGAATAGAAGACCTCCGTAGGAGGTTTCTATAGAATAGAAGACCTCCGTAGGAGGTTTCTATAGAATAGAAGACCTCCGTAGGAGGTTTCTATAGAATAGAAGACCTCCGTAGGAGGTTTCTATAGAATAGAAGACCTCCGTAGGAGGTTTCTATAGAATAGAAGACCTCCGTAGGAGGTTTCTATAGAATAGAAGACCTCCGTAGGAGGTTTCTATAGAATAGAAGACCTCCGTAGGAGGTTTCTATAGAATAGAAGACCTCCGTAGGAGGTTTCTATAGAATAGAAGACCTCCGTAGGAGGTTTCTATAGAATAGAAGACCTCCGTAGGAGGTTTCTATAGAATAGAAGACCTCCGTAGGAGGTTTCTATAGAATAGAAGACCTCCGTAGGAGGTTTCTATAGAATAGAAGACCTCCGTAGGAGGTTTCTATAGAATAGAAGACCTCCGTAGGAGGTTTCTATAGAATAGAAGACCTCCGTAGGAGGTTTCTATAGAATAGAACACCTCCGTAGGAGGTTTCTATAGAATAGAAGACCTCCGTAGGAGGTTTCTATAGAATAGAAGACCTCCGTAGGAGGTTTCTATAGAATAGAAGACCTCCGTAGGAGGTTTCTATAGAATAGAAGACCTCCATAGGAGGCTTTTATAAAATAGAAGACCTCCGTAGGAGGCTTCTATAGAATAGAAGACCTCCATAGGAGGCTTCTATAGAATAGAAGACCCCATAGGAGGCTTATATTGAATAGAAGACCTCCATATGAATGTTCTATTGAATAGTAGACCTCCATAGGGAGATTCTATAGACTAGAAGACCTCCGTGGGAGGCTTCTATAGAAAGCAGGTCTCCTCAAATTAGACCAATAGGTCTTCTCACAGCTGGCTGATCAATAGATTTTATCAAAGAAGATCAGTGGCTCTTTTCATAGAGGATCTACTGGCTTTCTTCTAAAAGAAGGCATATTGATGTTCTATAAGAAGTTTTGTAAGTCTTTTCATAAAATATATTCTTACAGAAGACCAAAGGACCAAAACTTATATTCAATTCTTTCCCCACTAGCTAATGGTGGCGTATGCATTGTGTCAGCATTCATACGCTTGGGTGGTTCACAAGAATATTCGTTCTCCCTTCGTTGGAGCATTTCTTTCAAAATACATACGCCATGCACTATTTGCGGCCTAACACAGAAACTTTATCTACTAAAACATTTGACCTCTTCTTTATTTCCAAAAGATTTAGCTTGAAAGGCCTCAACAATAGAAATAATACAAACTTTTCATAATATTTTCTAAAGCATTTTCAAAAGGCCATAGCTTTTCCACAACGCTAAATCAAGTTGTAAATATTTTTTTTTGCAAAAAAACACTTAACATTTGTTTATTATGATGCCTTGTTGTTGTTTCTGTTCATGGGTATGCATTTTCAAACTTTTTTTTTATTTTTCTCTCAATGACGTTTTGAAAAGCCTCAAGGACATTGTGAGATGCAATGCACAAACAGCATATAAATATTTTGCTATTTTGTTTTTCTCTGCAAAAAAAATGGAAACAAGAACACGCTTTTAAATATGCTGCTGCAGTAGCTAAATACTCTTTATGTTGTTTCTCAAAGTTTTTTTGTTTTTATTATTGTTGTGCTACATCAGGGCCAGATTGGCCAAAATCTAGTTTTGTTGTTTTTTGGTCAAGTGCTGGTGTCACATGTTTTTCAACAGCAGCTATAACAACAACAGCAGCAACGGAACTTAAAGTGCAGCAATAGCATTTTGGTCCTCAGCAACAAAAGCTAACCCATAAATGTTGGATATCCATCCATATGGGACAGATATTTCAAATGTGACCCACAAACATATTTCCGTAAGGGGTGGGGGAGGGCTAAAGTGGGGAGCTGGGAGCCATTATTTTGTTGTGATTTTTAGATTGTTTATGGCCTTTGCGCAGGACCATAAAGTGTGAGCGTGTGCTCTCATCATCACGTGAGTAAAGTTGTAAATATTCAAGTATGTAGAGAGGGATGTTTTCACTCTCTCTCTCTCTTCCTCTCTTTATTTCAATGTTTGGCACTACTGGCACAGAATAAACAACAAAACCAAACAACAACAAGAAAAAAACTGCAACTAACACAATTATTTCGTTTGATTTCAGTCGTGTTTCACCTCGTTTCCATTTAGTTTTCTTTCTTTTTTTGTTTGCTTTTTTTGCCATCCTAGCAAAAGGGAGCTGATATTTTGTCGCCATAGCCTGGTAGCAAAAATCTATTTCGAAAAAGTAGAAGAAAAACACTACAACAAAACAGAACACTGCGCAGAATATGGAAAAACTAGGTCAATTGCGTTGTATATTGCTAGTGTGTGTGTATGTGCAACTCTCAATCTATGTGTGTATATATGTAAGTGTACATGATGTTGAATGAGCTAGCTGCCTTATGTTGTACTATGTAAATAATAACAGCCACCACGGCAGCAGCAAGGCAAACGTTGATTTGAGGCAAAAAGTCGCATCTATACAAACACGGACCACCACCAGAACTCTAGAGCAGCAAGCACCACATATAGCCAAGCTATAAACAACTTGCAACTAATACTGTGTATAAGTTGGAAATGCAAATGTGTGCAAACATCAATTTATTTTTATTTTCTTTTCTTTCTCGAAATTGTGACAAAAAACAAAAGGGACTAAGTTCCTTTTATTTGGGGAAATGGGAAATCCATAACATTTGTGATTTTTTTCTATCAATTTCTATAGAAATAAAATTGAATGGTGGCGTATTAGTATTGTCAAGCATAATACGCCATATGGAATCAATATTCTAATTATAGAAATAAAACAATAAACAATTTTTATGGTAAGAGTTCCAATTTAAAAATCATAAAAACACTGAAAATCTTTTCAAGGTCAATGTCAAATTTAGTACAAGTAGGCTCACGAAATATTGCTTCAATTCGAAAGAAAATAAAAATGTTTGGAGTTTTCAGTTCTCTCGGAAGGAAGATTTTTTTTTTATAAAAAAATATTCGGGTCTTTTACATTAAGAGCCTCTTATCGGAACCCCTAAGGTATTTTTAAGATTTTTCCCTTCAATTTCTACTGAATTTAAATTGAATGGGGCGTATGAGTATTACCGGGTGTTGAAGCGAGTTCAACAATATCGTAAAGGTTTCTTCCCTTGCTGCAATAATAATTGACAAAAGTGCATGAAGAACACCAACGGATACGTTCCAGTACTTTATCTCTCTTTATCTCAGTTACTTTATTACTTTTCTCTCGTTCAATCACTTATGTTCCTAATTGGTATAGGCCTTGTGAAGAGCAAATCGATGATTTTTTATGTGCATATGTATTTCTAAATATTCATGGATTTAAGTCATGAGCGAACTAATAATAAGTCTTCTTTATTTTTTATTTTTTTACTCATTATGTACCAATGTAAATACCATTCCGTTAACTTTAGTTGTTGAAATAATTTTGCATATTTAGAAGTTTAGTTAAGTTATTACATTTAAAGGGATTGGTCATGGAGACCCAATCTCAAATAAAAAATTAAAACTTCAACTCAGTCTTTTATTTTTGGAAAGACTTAACCCCCCTTGGGCCTCCACTATAAAGCGACTGAGCCCATCACCGGGCATCATACGGCTCACGAAATATTGCTTTAATTCGAAAGAAAATATAAATTTTTGGTGTCTTCAGTTTTCTCAAAGAAGCAAGGCGTCTGAAGGAAGAATTTTTCATAAAAAACATTCGGGTCTTTTACATCTGGAGTTTCTTATCGGAACCCCAAAGTATTTTTAAGACGTTTCCCTTCAATTTCTACTGAATTTAAATTGAATGGGGCGTATGAGTTTTTATCGGACATCATACGCCATAGGGAACCCATTTTATTTTTAAAATAAATAAAAGTAAATTCTTTTGTTGTTGCAATTCCAATGTAAGAAAGCCAAAGTTGATACTCCAATATTTTCAAGGTCAATGTTAAATAATGTACTAACATGAGAACTTTGATACGTATGGACCCACATTTGTTGGAATTTTCGAAATTTTCATAGGAGAAAGTCTTCTGAACGAAGAAACATTCTACACCTATTATCGAAACACATAAGGTATTTTTCCTGTTTTCCCTTCAATTTCCATTGATTTGAAATTGCGTGGTGCGTATAACTGTTGTCAGACATCATACGCCATTGGCAATAATTGTAATTATTAAAATAAATTATAAAAATGCCTTTAGTTGCAACAGTTCCAATTAAAAAATAATCCCAAAAAACGAGAAAGGACAAGGGTGACATTCCATTCTTTTCCAGGTCAATGTCAAATATAGTGCTAAGATGAGGGCTTCAATTCGGAAGAAAACCCCAATCGTTGGAATTTTCGAAAGTCATAGTGAAATATTTTTATTATTAAAATAAATAATAAATTATTCTTCCAATTTAAAAAAAAAAAAAAATCCCACAAAATAGAATGGAAAAGGTTTAACATGAGGGCTACAATTTGGAATAAATGTCCATTAGTTAAAATGTTCAAACTTTTCAAAGGTGAAGGTCTTCTAAAGAAAGAATCTTTTATAAGACGAAATTCTGGTTATCTATATTATCTTACCGGAGGCCAGCAAGTAGTTTTATAATTTTTCTCTTTCATTCCTATTGAGATGAAATTGAATAGTGCGTATAAGTGTTGTCGGACATCATACGCTACCTCGAACCAATTTACTGTCGTTTATACAATCTCCTATATAAAGAGTCATTGGCAGGATCCTATAAGGTTTTCTCAACAAAGGCCACAGATATGTTTCCTTAGTAAATCAGAAGGTCTTCGTGTTTAAATCTAGAAGCTTTTCTACATAAGGAACTCCTGTATTTATTTGTCAAATAGCTTCGCTTGGCTCTTCATAATTTGTTGTCCCATAAAAAATACTCGGTTTTGTGTAACCATAAACTTTATATGGAACATGAAATAATCCAATCGAAAATCAGATAGATTTTCTCATAGAAAAGCAGTAGATATTCTCAAAGAAGAGATGTTGGTCTACTCATACAAGGCCTGTAGATTTTCTCTCCGTATACCAGTTGTTCTTTTCATAGAAGTTCTTTTCACAGAAGTCCAGTTGGACCTCGCATAGAAGAACAGTAGTTCATTTTCTAGGAAATCCGTAAATTTGCTTATAGGAGACCAGTAGGTCCTCCACCACAACGCATGTAGGCCTCAAAAAGACCAGTAGTTCTTCTCCTAGAAGACCAATAGGTAGTCCCATAGAAAATGTATAGACCATCTGAAAGAAGGATAGTTGGTTTTCTAATAGAAGATCAATTAATCTTCTCATAGAAGATGAATAAATATTCTAAGGGAAGGCTAATATGTCTTCTCAAAGATGATCAATAGATCTTCTCATAGGTCATGTCATCGAAGATCAGTAGGTCTTTCCATGAAGATCAGTAGATTTCCGCATGATGTCCAGTAACTCTTCTCATAGAACAACCAAACGAATAGGTCTCTTCAAAGAAGAGTAATAGGTCTTCTCATAGAAATTGGACCAATTGGACTTTTTGTAGAAAGGAAGTATGTCTTCCTGACAAGGACCTTTACATCATTTTATAAAAGATTAATAAGTCTTCTCACAAAATTAATTCTTATAGAAGTCCAATAGCCGAATATATAAATGAAAATTCTTCTCTCGTGTGGCGTATGTATGGTGTCAGCATTCATACGCCCGGGTGGTATACAAGATTATTCGTGTACTTGCTTTTCTTTGGAAGACCAGATGGCTTTCTATTTCTATGAGAATATCAATAGGTCTTCTCATAGAAAACCCATTGGACTTTTCGTAGAAACGAAGTAGGTCTTCGTGACAAGGACCTTTAGATCATTTTATAAAAGATTAATAAGTCTTCTCACAAAATGAATTCTTATAGAAGTCCAATAGCTGAATATATAAATGTAAATTCTTCTCTCATGTGGCGTATGAATGGTGTCAGCATTCATACGCCCAGGTGGTACACAAGAATATTCGTGTTGCTTTACTTTGGAAGACCAGATGGCTTTCTATTCTCAAAGAAGGCAAATAGTTCTTCTATAGAAAACCAGAAGGTAGTTTTAAGAATATCACCTAATGGGTCTGATCTGATAGGTCTTCTTATAGAAGACAAATAGGTAATCTGATAGAAGAACAATAGAACATCCGATAGAAACAAAACAGATCTTCTCATAAAAGACCTTTAGATAATTTTATAGAAGATTAATAAGTCTTCTCACAAAATGAATTCTTATAGAATGCCAATAGGTGAAAAAGTAATTGTAAATTCTTCTCCCATTAGTATATGGTGGCGTATGCATGATGTCAGCATTCATACGTCCGGGTAGTTAACAAGAATATTTCGATATCTGGGTTTTCTTCGGAAGTTCGGATGGTTTTCTAAAAGACTAATAGACATTCTAAAAGCAATGCAATTGGTGTTCTCACAGAAGACCTGAAAGCTTTTTAAAGAAAACCAATGGTTTTTTTCATAGAAGGCCAATAGGCCTTCTAACAGAACTAAAAATAGTAAACATGAACATGGTGTCAGCATTCATACACCTGGATGGTTCAAAAGAATATTTTAGTTTCTGGTTTTCTTCGGAAGGCCAGATTGATATATATTATAAAGACTTTTATTCGCAGAGTTTCGTAAAGAAAATTATAATTTTTTCTTGTAGATAACTAAACGGACTTCCCAAAGAAGACAAGAAGGTCTGCTTTTAGAAGTCAAGAAGATTCTCTTACAAAATAAAAATGAACACATTCTTTATGAAAATCCAAATGATTTTCTTGTGAAAAGCCAGAAGGTTCTCATGGGAAAGTAATGTTTTTAAATAACATTCATAATGAAGTACGTAATGTGATCGTAAGTCTTTTCAAAGAAGAGGAGATATTTGTTAGATGATAAAAAAAGAATAGAAAGTTTTCTTAACTTTGGGCCAAAAACGTGTTCTTAGTCCTTGGTCCCACTAGCGAGTTTCTTGAAACGAATTATAGGAAGAGGTAACATGGCAAACGCAGAAAACCATGTATCGCCTATAAACTCGAATATGAATTTCTTTATATAACATAAAACAGTCTACTTATAGAAGACCAAACCTTTTTATTTCGTTGAAGTGAAACCATTATGGAAACTAGTACTTGTTGTTATTTCTATTAAAACGATGATCATATACGTTTTGTCAATCATCATACACCACATTGATCAATTATAACATTTGATAAATAAATCAACTAATATGAAATATCCTCAATTCAGAGCATCAACTCAGAACATTTTCTTAATGCTATATTTGAATAACAGACCAAAAGTTTTCTCTTCTTTTATACGATTCTGGTCACGATATTTGCTATAAGGCCTATAAAAGACCAGAAGTTATTCCTATAAAGGAATCTTCTTCTACACTTACTTCTGGGGTTTTATAGAACATCCGAATTTTTTTCAATAATGAAATTGGTCAACTTGGCGTATGACAAGTAACAACACTTATACGCACCATTCTATTCAATAAAAATTTAAAGGAAAAAGTAGTTTAGTATGGTTTTTTACATGTAGGTGAGAAAATGGCTTGACATTGAACATCAGATGGTGCTTTAGTCTTTTTTTTCTCAAGGGCAGGATAGTCATTTTATTTTCTTATGGGAAACCCATTTAGAATTTTCTTGTAGAATAACAGAAGCTTTCGTATGGAAGACCTAAAGCACTTCTGATAGAATACCAGATTTTTTTTATTAGGTAATGATTCGATAAACCCCTTAACAACACATCTTTCATTCAGTTCTATGGTGCCTATTAGTATCGTCAACCATCATAGGCCCTAATGGCCTACTCCTAAAATAAAATATAAATAATAACTTAACTTCTTTGCCATTCAAACCTAATTCTCTGCAGCGATTTTTCCTTTTCTCACTAAATATTGGCATACATGTCGAAAGTGTATTTTGTACGACAAAAAAAAAAAATACACAAAACATGAAACTACATTTACATAGTGATACTTACACACAACACATGTATGTAGGCACCTACATAAAAATGTATGTCTATATGTATGTAACAGCAACAAAATAGTTTGACATTATTGGAACAGCAATAAAATTGATGTGGATTAATGTTTGCCATACTGAGTGTGCATACCAAGAAAAAAACAACAACAACAGCAAAAAGATTACAGGGATTATATGCTGTGCCAATGAAATGTAGCATGTAACAGTATATTTGTACATCTTACAGGTATTTTTCGTTTGCCTTTAGGCCCAATGAATGTCAACCCATCGATTCATTCATATGCGAAAATATGGTAGGAAATATTGCTCTTGTATTTCATTAATGTAATGGTCGGTTTTTGAGGTGGAGCGGAGGTATTGGTTGAGGAAATTGATGGCTATTTTATGTATGTCAAATTTTGAAAAATGACCATTCAAATGGCATCAAAAGAAAAACCTATATTTTAATTAAATTGAAGTGTGGCAAGAGTTTTGCAAATGCAGATGAAGATATTGGGGACAAATATCAACGATAATTGATAATCCCAGAAAGAAGAAGTTTTTTAGCATTGCAAATGAAATTGAAATGTAGTGGCGTATACATAACGACAGAAGTCATACGCAATATATTTCTTAAGGAATTTTAATGTTTTTCTTTTATTTTCAATGAATTTAAATTGTGCGTTTGAGGAAAATCTTCCTTACAATTAAAATTTAGTTTCTATAGCAGCAATAATCTGTTATTATATTCCAAATTAGTTAAGTCCATAAATATATTTTGTACATATGTATATACATTTTATTTAATCCTCAGCTTATTACCCAACTTTCTTTTAATACTTTTGCCTTCATTTAATAAATAACTATTATTGAATAATTCAATAAAACCTTATCACTCTCGTAGCGGTTAACCACAATAGCATGTAAATTAATTAAAATTCATTTTAATTGAAAACAAATTAATTAAAACCACCCTCATTAAGTGGAAAACAGTAGACAACGAACGACCAATACCTAAAAGCCTATGTTCATACACCCATACAATGACACAACCAAGATACAACATTATTAATAATTGATTAAACATCAATGTGAACAAAAAAACAAGCAGAATAAAATGCATGTCAGACTGGCATTGAATGACATTGTAAGCAGAAAATTCCAATTGCCTTAAGAAATTCTGCAATCAGATATTGAAGAAAAAGGAAAATCTTAATTGATCTTTCAGTGTTGGTTGGGATGGTGGCCAACAGAAAAAGGAAACCCAAGGAAACTCAATTTTAATTTTCTTATTTTCTTCCTTTGGGTTCATATCTGTAGGCTCGTACTCTTGAATAATAAAAACAACAACAAATAAAAATGCTTGTTAAGATAAATAAATCACAGATTGAAATAAGAAATTGTATGTGATTTATGGATTTTTTTCGTCCTTATTTCGTGGTGTGGCGTATGAGTAATAAAAAAATAAAATAAATGATGATGTGTAATAATATACTAAAGGTGATCATTGGCATATGATTGATACAAAGATTGTATGACAATGAGAACAAGTGACACATGAAATCGTAAAAGTCCGAAATTCTGAGGTATATGGATATGTAATCTATATGTTCAAAGGGCGCGTATAAGTGCCGTCAGTAGTCATACGCCACATGAACCGATGCCAATATATTTTTTTCTAAAGTAGATGTGTCCTATGAGTAGACCTTGGAGATTTCGAAAGCAAGCCCTTTTGGTAATCTATAAGAAAATATTCTTGTCCTCTCTAAAACAAATTTCTGCAAGTTATTTTTGTCTTGCATAAACTACAAACAAAAGAGGAGTCTTCTAAGGACAATTTTTGGAAGAACAAATGATCTTGACTAGAAACTATTAGCAGATCTTTATCGATATTGAAAGGGTCGTATGAAAATCGTCAGTAGTCATACGCCAAATTGACCAATTCCAATTTAGAAATAGTACATTCTTTGTAATCTAACATGAACGATTTCTGCTATTACTAGAATATATTCTGGACTTCTGTGAGGACAATTTTTGACTGCTATGAGAAGCCCTTTTGGTCTGCTATGAAAAAACCTTTTGGTCTTCTATGAGAAGGACGTTTGGTCCTCTATGACCAAACATTTTGGTATGCAATGAGAAAACCTTTCGGTCTGCTATGAGACGACTTTTCGATCTGCTATGAGAAGACCTTTTTGTAATCTATAAGAAGACCTGTAGCCCATCCATAAGAAGACTTTCTGGTCTTCTATCAGAAGACCTACTTCTCTTTCTTGAGAGACTTTCGGGTTTTCTATCAGAAGACCTGCTTTGGGGTTTCTATGAAATTATGTATTCTATAAGAAGACATATTGTTAATTTTTGTGACGACATATTCGACTTTTATAAAGAAACTTCTTGTAATCAATAAGAAGACTTTCTCATTTTTTTATTGAAATACCTGTTTGTCTTCTATGAGAAAATCTGTTAGTCTTCTACGAGAAGACCTTTTCATCTTCTATGAGAAGACCAATTTTGTCTTCTATGAGAAGACCTAATGGTCTTCTATAGGATGAATTTTTGTTCTTTTCCTAGACCTTTCGGTCTTTTATGACAAGACCTCTGGGTCTTCTATGAGAAGACATTTGAGTCTTCTATTAGGAGACCTATTGGTCTTCTGCGACAAGACCTGTTGGTCTTCTAATAGTATACATTATAGTCTTTTATGAGAAGACATTTGGTCTTCTATGGAAAGACCCTTTGGCCTTCTATGAGATAACCTTTAGACTTTCTATGGTAATACCTATTGGTCTTTTTTTCTTTTTTACTATTAGTCTTCTGTGAGAATATCTTTTGGTGTTCCATGAAAATACATAGTGCTCTTCTATGAGAGGACCCCTTGGTCTTCTATAAAAAGACAGATCATTCTTCTGGGAAATGACCTTTAGGTCCTCTTTAAGAAGACTTTTTGGTCTTCTATGGGTAGATATTTTGGTATCCCATGAAAAGACATTTGGCCTATATGAGAAGACCTTTTGGTCTTCAATGAGACAACCTTTGGGCCTTCTATGAGAATCCTATTGGTTTTCTATGAGGAGACTTATTGGTCTTCTATGATAAGATATTTGATCTTCTATAAGATGATTTGTTGTTCTTCTTTTAGAAGGCCGTTTTGTCTTCTTTGAGAAGACCTTATGGACTTTTACAAGAAGACCGTTTGGTCTTCTATGAGAAGACTTTTCGGCCTTTATGAGAAGATCTTTGAGTTCTGTATGAGAAGAAGTTTGGGCTTCTATGAGAAGACATATTGATATTTTATAAGAAAACCTTCTAGTAATTTAAAAGAAGACTTCAGGCCGTCCGTAAGAAGATCTTCTGTTCTTCTAGTAGTAGACCTGTATGTTTACTATAAGAATATTTTTGGTCTTCTATGAGAAGACCTTTTGGTCTTCCATCTGAAGACCTTAAGATCTTCTATGAAGAGACCTTCTTCTTATATAAGACAATAATGTCTTAATTTACGTGACCGGAAAGCTTTCAAATAGATGACTAGAATGGGACCTATTGGTTTTCTGTGAGAAGACATATTGGCCTCTTAAGAGATACCTCATAGTCTTCTATGAAAAGATCTTGTTGTCTTCTATGAGAAGAACTTGGTCTTTTACGAGAAAACAATTTGGTCTTCTATGAGAAGACCTTTTTTTATTCCACGAAAAGGTCTTTAGGTCTTCTTTGGGAATATCTTTTGATTTTCTATGAGAAGACCTGTTTCATATAAGATGAAGAATTGGTCTTCTATGTTAAGACCATTTGGTCTGTATTCTATTAGAAGACCTTATAGATGACCAGATAGTGGCATTCTTTCCAAAAAGGACTTTTGGTCTTCTATAAGAAAATCTTCTGGTGATCATAATTTTGGCCTTCTATAAGGAGACCTGAAGGTCCTCTAGATACTTTAGTCTTCTGTGAGAAAACTTCTTGGTTGTCTGTAGGAAGATATTCAGATTTTTCGGCAAAATCGGATACTAAATTATTAAGTTGTAATGCCACCGTGGTGCAATGGGATGCACATCCGCCTTGCACGCTTAAGGTCGTGGGTCCGATGCCCCGGCCATACAACATCAAAACACTTTTCAACGGTGGCAAAATACCCCTCAGAAATGTTGGCGACATTTCCTGGCGTCTTAGACACGCCGTTCGGACTCGGCGATAAACTGTAGGTCCCATATCATTGAGCTAATATAAATCGAGGGCACTCATTGATATGAGAGAAGTCTTCCTTGTCCCTTATGGGATGTTTGTGGAACAATTATATTAATGCTCATCTTTAGTAAGTATGGACTTGCCTTCGCAGTAGAGGCCGCGAAGAAAATTTGACATGCCTCGCACTTTTGATCAACTTTTGTATGGGAGGTTTCTGAAAGGGTACTCTAGTTCATTTTTCTTCAGACTATTTGCAAAATTAAGATTTGTTTTATTTTTTTAGAGATTTTACATTTTTTTTAATTGTTTATACTTAGATTCGTATTTTATAGAATTCTGCGCCATTATACATTATTGTATGGAGTGGCGTATACATTATAACAGAAGTCATACGCATCATAGTGCCTCAAGAACTGTCCACAGATCACGTGTGGCGTATACGTGATGACAGAAGTCATACGTACCATATTCCCTTTAAGAATTGCTTCGATACCAAAAACCCTTTCGGATTTTCGTCAATTTAAAGCCCTTATAAAGTTTTCTTTCAACTCTAATCAGTCTATTCCATACATAAAACATTTTAATATGTTACTATTATTTTTTTTTTTTTTTTTGGAATTTTTAGTGAATTACAATTTTACAAAATTAAATAATAAATGTGAAACTTTTTGTAGAATTCTGTTCCATTACACTGTGCAACACGAAAATTATTAATCATATTCTTACACCGCAGCGTGATAGAAGACCAAAAAAGAGAGGGCACGTGTCTCGCCGTTTTTTCTTATCTCATCAACTTTTGCGGTTATAGGCCACCAAAGGTTTGAGGCTTTGATGTAAAAAGGGTCATTTTGTCAGGACTATATCTTCCAAACCGATAGAAAATTTGAATTTATCTCAGAAGCAAAGTTGTAGCTCTTGTCTTAAAGAACAAAACTTGTGAACACATATCAAACCATCAAACTTCATCTGCAAGGTAAAAATCGCTAAGGTCAAATTTCTTTTAAAATTTTTTCTCGGGTTTTGGTCTACAGCTATCAAATCGATCAAATTTGAAACAAACAAGCAACTACAAAAATGTACCTCATATCTCAATAAACATCTTTCTACGAACTGTGTGTAGACGATTCTTAAAGGTCCAAATAGCAAAGCAAATGTGATTTTTATCCCTTTTTCTCTGGTTCTGGTCCACACATACTAAACCGTTCAATATTCAAGAAAACAACCAACTACAATAATGTGGAAAGGCGTTAATAAAAAATTTTCTGGAACATTCGAAATATCTATGAACGGTTCTTAATGGTAAAAAAAGCAAAACACTTTTGAAAATATTAAATTTGTACACTTTTTTCTCGGATTCTGGTCTACAGCTACCGAATCGCCCAAAAATTTAAGATACCGCCAACCAAAAAAATTTACCTATGATTTCCATAAACAACTTTCTAGAACATATGAAGATTCTATATAATATGGTGTGATATGGCGTATACATTATAACAGAAGTCATACGCATCATAACCTCTACAGAACTGTCTACATAACATATGTGGCGTATACGCAATGGCAGAAGTTATACGCATCATATTCCATCAATAGATTTTCTATCCTACAAATGTTGTACCATTTAAGTGCTTATATTTTTTCAACTCTTGAAAAATGTTAATTTCTTTTTCTAATTTGGCATAGGAGAAAATACAGTTTTATGGTTTTCCCAATTTTTTTTTTTTTAGATTTTTTGTCCCTCTTTCTTCCACACAAAAGCTACAACTATTGTATTTTGGGTCAGTTTTTCCACAAAAAAAAAATGTCACAAATGTAAACAAATCAATATTTCTCAAATGTCAAATGTTCAACTTTCAATTATCATTGATATGCACACAGACGCAAAACCAGCAACAACAAATGAACGCATCACGTCATCATCTGTAACATAATCATGAGAAATACACGCACACACAGTTTGCACATAAAACGCAATATCCAACAAAATGATGTTTATGCATTTTATTTATTGATCGATTTCCTCACGTCATCACTGATTCCCCTTCAAACATTAAAGCTTTTTTGTATTGTTTGTATGCCATAACCACATAGAGCTTAAATGATGTCTTCTAACACTCTGCTGAGATGCTCTTCATTAATTATTTCATTGACAAAAAATCAAGTCAATCCAGTTTTTTTGGATAAAAATTAAATTATATTCAATTTTTTTTTTGGCTGTGATATTGATATTGGTGAGGTGGCTACAATTAGCTCGAAAATAGAAAAAATATTTTTCTTTCAAAATTTAAATAAAAATTTAAAAATTTTCTTAAAAAACAAGCGAAATATTTTTTACAAAGAGAACAAAAATATTTATTTGAAGGTAGTTAATAAAGTAAAAAAATAAAGGGTAATATTGAAAATTATCTTCCAAAGTTTAAATATTAACATTTCTAATATCGTTCTCCTTTCTTCAAAACATTTCCATGTAATTTATAACAACAGGAATTTGGTGGCGTATACATACTGACATTAATCATTCGCACCCTATATGTATCTATTAGACAAATTGAGCCTAGAAGCGAAATTTTGTAAAATGTTATGAAAATATATTTCATAAAATTTAATAACGCCATCTACAATTCATTGTTAACAAAAAATCCGAGGAGAATAAAAATTGCTGGGTGTGTTATAGGACGAATCATTAAACTGGTAATCACTGGGAATATTGAAAACTAACTTCCAAAGTTTAAATATTAAAATTTCTAATATCGTTCTCCTTCTTTCAGAATATTTCCTTGTATTTTATAATAACAGGAATTTGGTGGTGTATACATACTGACGGTAATCATACGCACCATATATCTATTAGACATATTGAACCTAGCAGCGAAATTTTGTAAAATGTTATGAAAATATACTTCACAAAATTTAATAACGCCATCTAGAATTAATTGTTAACAAAAAATCCGAGGAGAATAAAAATTGCTGGGAGTGTTATTAGACGAATCATTAAATGGTAATCACTGGGAATATCGAAAACTAACTTCCAAAGTTTAAATATTAAAATTTCTAATAATGTTCTACTTCTTTCAGAACATTTCCATGTATTTTATAACAACAAGAATTTGGTGGCGTATACATACTGACAGTAATCATACGCACCCGATATCAATTAGATATATTGAGCCTAAAAGCGAAATTTTGTAAAATTTTATGAAAATATATTTCACAAAATTTAATAACGCCATCTAGAATTCACTGTTAACAAAAAATCCGAGGAGAATAAAAATTGCTGGGTGTGTTGTCGGACGAATCATTAAAATGGTAATCACTGGGAATATTGAAAACTAACTTCCAAAGTTTCAATATTAAAATTTCTAATAATGTTATCATTCTATCAGAACATTTCCTTGTATTTTATAACAACAGGAATTTGGTGGCGTATACATACTGACATTAATCATACGCACCAAATATCCATTAGAAAAATTGAACCTAGAAGCGACATTTTGTAAAATGATACTCTTGTTCAAATGTTTGCGATGCAAATTTATTTATATTAATTTTTTATTTCCAGATTTTTTTAATAAAATCTATTTTATCGAGAATTAGTTTACAACTTCAGGATAAATACATTGACAATAGTCATATGCCCAGAACCAAAAATAGAATTTTTCCCTTTCCAATTTTAGAACTGCCCTATCAATCTTTTAACTCAATATTGTGATTATGTCTTGCTTTTTAAAGCCCACATTACCCCTTGTAGGGTACCAACAAAATGCCGCTAGCTAGCCGCTTAGTGTTTAGTCTGCTTCATTGCTTCACATTTCTAGTATTATCCAAATATGTCTATGTATGATGGCAGTTTTATTAAAGAATAAAACAACAACAACAAACAAAAATAACAAAACGCAAAGTTAAGTCATACGGCAGCAACAACAACAACAACAAATAACTAATCAAGCATTTTTATATTCAAGGTAAACAACAAAAAATGCTAAGTCAGCTGCACACAACGGCGGACTAATGAAGTTGATGTTGGCGTCGACGAGCAGAAAGCAGTGGCGCTAACGTCAAACACTAGACGATCAAATAAAAAACAAAAGACAGGTATTTTTTTGGGAGTGGATAACAAAATGGGAGGTGGGGAGGACAACAACAACAACAAGAAAAAAATAAAAGCTCATATGTTTAACAAAAATGATCGAATTCACATAACTGAACGAAAAACCAAAATATTTTTTTTTGGTTTAGCCACAATGTCGCTGTCGTGACGATGATCCATCTATTACGCCGTGAAGGGAGATACACATATATGTATGTACGAAAAGAAACATATGTTGTACATAATTGAATAAATTAAAAAAATATTTGTACCTATATACATATGTGTTGAGAGATATGCAATATCTTCAAATGATATGCCAAAGTTTTATTTTAAATATATCAGCGACAGGTTTGTGGCTGTCAAATTGCTGTCTCGTTTACATTTGTTTAGGTTGTTGTTGACGTAATATGAATAAATGATGACCAATAGCCAGGCAGCCAGCAAAAAAAACCAACAAACATATATAAAAATTGATTTGTTTTTATTGTTGTTTTATGGGATTTATTTTCAGCTTCTTCTCAATTTCTTGGCCAACAGGTATTTGAGAAATGAAATTGTACACATTGTACAACAAATAAATTTTTTTAACAAAGAACAAAACAATTTTAAAGTTATTCTATAATTCTCATTTTTACATTTTTCTTACTAAATGTTCTTATCAGTCCCATGACCAGCGATTTTTTTCAAAATTTCAAAACAAACAAATAAATAATGTGCATATTATAATTTATTATTTAATATTTTTTTAAATACTTTATTATTGTTTTATGTTTTGCATTTTATTTCAATTCCCCTGTCACCTTAAAATATTCCCCTGCATTCACTGGTCTTAAATTAAATTTTAAATGTTTTGTTTTTGAATTTTTATCAAACTGCAAACAATACAACTTAATAGATGGTGTTGTTGTGGTGTTATTTTCTGATGATGTCAGCACTTTAGATTATTGCTTTTTTTTAAATGCTTGCTAATATTTTGTTTAATTACTTGATATATCTTCTCTTGCATTTGTGTGTTTTGTACATGCAACGAACAAAGCGTAATAAAATAAAGTATTTATATACATTTTCTTAAATTTAATTACTTTTAATTATAGAGCCGGTTTGTGTTGTGTGTGTTTTCTATATTCATCATCATTTTCAGAATTATTATTATTTGTTGTATAATTGCAAAGGTGTCATCTATCAATGTTTGATTAATTAGAGAGAAGGAGAGAGAGAGCGAGAAAATTCTAACTTAGGTCAAGAACAAGTTAATAACTTTTTTCTTAATCTTTTTCATTTAGCATTAATCATGGATAATAGCTGCTGATTGCATCACTGGAGATCAACTTATTGGAAATTAATGGAATAAAAAACAATTAAGTTTGATTTGAAAAGCTGAAGTCCATCAGAAACACATTACGTTTATTTATATACATATGCAAATGAAATGAAACTATTAAAAAAATAAATATTTCACAAACTTGTATAACGCCATCTACACTTCAATATTGACATAAACAAGTTGAATGAAAGTATGAAATAAAAATTTTCCCGCAAACCCAATTGAAATTTAATCACATAAAAATATGGCGTTGTTTTTGAAAATTATCTATACGAACATATCCAAAGTATTCTTGAAAACTCATTAAATATCATAACGTCATCTATACTTAATATTAAACATAGATATGAATAATTTGTCTTGGATGAATGTTTACCTATGACGATAATTCACATCCAGGCGTAGCGACTGCAACAAGGATTTTAAAATTTGGCAGGGCGATCACTATTGTTACGAAGCAGGAACTAAACGGTCAAGCCAAAGTTAGTGCAAAATAAGAGGTATTATTAATCAAAAGAAACCTTCATCAAAACCATTAATATTTCTCAATATTGTATAACGCCATCTACACTTCAACATAAACGTAACATATTCCACGACAATATAAAATAATGGGCATATTTTTGGGCGACCCATTAATATGGAAATAAATACGGCGGCATTGCGGTATGTTGGCAAAATGTTTGAAAAAAAGTTAATATTCATAGTACAGCACAGATATACAATGATCGCTTATATTTGGCAATTCTCTATGAATGACTAGGAAAATATATAAAATATCTTTGATATTGATTTACTGATATTACGCCATCTACACTTCAGATTAGTACACGTCAAAACATACAAAGATATATACAAAGACATACATTGGTAAAGATTGGACATAGTGCATAATTCAGTTCAATTTTACTATAAAACCATAGAGGGTGCTTGTGTATAACAGACAGCTAACAGAAGACGACGGCAACAAAAACAAGTATAACATAAATTCTTGTCACCATATTGTAAATTAACATTATGTTAGACCCCCAGCGCCATCTGCCGATGTATACTAGCAATGGAAATGTCCCATCTTGTTATGTTATATATCTGTGATAATATAACAAGATGGGACATTGCCATTGCTACATCGGCAGATGGCGCTGAGGGTCTAACATAATGTTTTGTTACAATATTGTGAAATTAAATTATGTTATATTTAACATAGTTCACATTTCTGTACGCTTTTGTTTCTGTTAATTGCCTGTTATACATAAACGCCATCTATGCTTGAATATTAAAATTTAACTGCCTTATGCATTATGTTCAATCTTTAACATTGTATCTCTTTGTACACGTTAAGCAATTTGATCAAGATTATTTGTATTTGAATTTATATTAATTTCCTTGTTGGCTCGATCTTTTTCAATGATCGAAAATTGCAAATGAAAAAGTTAGAGACGGATACCACACAACCACAAAGCATATTAGATTTTGGGTGGTTTCTCTGATCGCTGTGTATTATGAAATTGTAGCTGCGAAATTCTGCAATTCAACGCCAAGTGTTTCCAATATCACTTTCAATTGCACATTTTTCTATTTAATTCACAATTGTGTCCACCTTAGGATGTTATGTGTTTTGACTATGAACGTTATCATACCACGACAACATTTTTTCCGTAGCTAAGGACTGCCGCTTTAAATTTCAATTCCAATTTTTAATGATTAAATTTTTTTGATGATTGGTAAGATATTTTTGTAAAACATAATTTTTAAATTAAATTTTATATTCGTATCTCTTGCAGAGTTGAGCTTTAATCGACTTTTTAAAAATTTCTCCCAAAAGTATGCTAATAAATTTATTTATTCATACAACAGGCATGATAATATCTTTTAGTCAATTGTTTCAATACCCGTGAAGTAGAGATGGCGCTGTAGTAGCTGAGTGTACTGAGTGAATTTTCAAACGTTTTATGAACTTCAAAACGGGATTTTTGAAAGAAATTTGTCCCCAAACATTATAACACTCTATGGCGAAAATAGCTCAATGATGCCACTAGGATACACATAGTCGAATGGCCAGTAGATATATCGGCTGATTGCCAATTAAGTAAAAATTCCCGAAATTCAGGCGGCCTGTGCGACAGTCTAGAAATAAATGTCCGAATGTCTTGGTCCCTAGAATGTCGGCCCTTAAACTGCCAATGCCATGCTCGCCAATGAGATAATTTTTGGATATAAAAAATGAATTAATCAAGGTAATGTTGACCAACTCCACAAAGATTTTAAACAAACTGCCCGTGTGATCGAGTTTGGCTGTGGATATTTATGTGCCTGCTTCCACTCAATGTATGAGAGACTTGCGACAATTTGGATAAAATATAAATTTGTAAGCCTTAGTCTTATCGGCAGTCATGCTCTGACCAAAAAAATAAGGATGAGCAGACCAAAGATATAAAACCAATATATGATCGATGATGCTCGGACCATGACAATAAATTTGTTTCATTGCCAAAAATGGAAAAGGGAAAATAAATTAAGTCCAACAGCCTAAAAACTAACCTTCCTCAGAAAGAACTTCAACTATGGAATGAAGCTGATATATTTTGTGGAGGAGAAAAAAATGGCCGCATACCAGCAACAGAGCTGGGGCTACAAATTCAGCCAAAAGAAACCAAATTCATCAAGTGTTGATAGATGAAAGCAAATCAAGGAGTTTGTTGGACGATTTGAGGAGCAAAGTTTCGCTCCGATTTGAATGTGGCGAATAACCTATGAACTAACACAACACGAAAGATGTAAGCTATTCAACAAGACGACGTAGAATACTACATTGAAATTAACAATTGTTGCATTAAAACACTTTTCTACCCGATAGCATATCGGGACAAAACCCGCTCTATTAAAAGAGTCTCAAATCCATACCTTGATACCATAGACCATCACCACGGAACCCTTGGTATGAATTGAAAAAAATGGAAGTAGTAGAAACAAAATTTCCGAAGGAAAATTAAAGAAATGGACGAACATGCATAATGATACAATCTCTGAATAGTATAGGTTCTCCCGTCTTATGCTATAAATTTGTATGACTCCACAATCTAGCCACATTTTACGTGAATAATATAATGATGGAAAAATTGTAGGCATATTTTACGTGGATGAAATACTGATGGAAACGTTGGAAAACATTAAGCTGAACAGCCTAACCTGAATAGAATGACACTTTCATTGTTGACTCGAGACGTAAACATCCTGCTTTGTCCAGACTGCCATCTACATTTTAGGTCCAATATAATGGGTAAACGATGAAGTGTCTGGGTTATGAGAAAGACAGATACTAAAATCTATTGTGGATTTTTGGTAAAAGAAAATATACATCGAACGAATCATCAAACTACACAGAAAAAAGTATTTCAAGAATTTTTACATATTTTCATTCGTGATGTAGTTCTTTCATACTGTACAGGTACCTCACATAAGATACATGTGCAGTTTCTTATCTCCGAAAGCCACTATTTTTCTCAAAAATATGTTAGATTTTCATGAGATGCAAAATCACTTTCCTATTTTTCCCTATATTCCACTATTTGCTCTCATATTTCCTCTCTTGTTTAGTAAATGCTCTCAACTTGTTTCTCAACACAACCCCCACCATCGTCTCGCCATCACATTGAGACTATACCAACAAACCGCACCACACACAAAAAATTGTTTTTTTTTTCAATCTCTCAGAAAAAAACCTGTACTTTTTTGATTTATGAGTGACGTTCATGAAATGCAGAAATTTAAACCTTAGCAAGACTTTATGAACACTTTTCCTGAAGTGCAGTAATTATTTTTTCTGTGTATATGTAGAAGAATACTGAGGGAATAAGAGCAAAATTAAGTTGAAGAGCTGATCCCAGAATAGAATAAGACTTTCAAACATAATCTTGATATTTTAAAATACATTTCATTGTTAACTCGAGACATTAACCTCCTGCTTTGCCTAGACTGCCATCTACATTTTAATTTCAATATAATGGCTAAAAGATGGTGTGTCTGGAAAAGTCTAATTGCAGTGAATACTTTTGTACTGAATAAAAGTCAACAAGGAGGTATTGTCCAGGTTCAGCACAAAGACCAAAACTAAAATCCATTTTTGGTAAAAGATAATATACACCCAGCGCCCAGAAGAAGGGCAAGGTTATCAAAGAAAGCTTTTCGAACCTAATTTCTTACAATTATATTAGTCCTTCTTCTAACCATGAAACCATATGTAAGGCCATACTGAGGAAATGAGAGCAACACTACGTTCAAGAGCTGAACACAGAGTAGAAAAAACTTTAAAAAAATTTTTTGATATTTAAAATATTTCTCTGTTAATTCGAGACATAAACCGCTTGCTTTGCATAGACTGCCATCTGCATTATAGTTTCAATATGATGACTAAACGATGGCGAGTGTGGAAAAGATTATTTGAAGTCAATAATTTTGGACTGAATAATAGTAAAAAAGGTGTAATTGAGGGTGGAGGTTCATTTAACAGACAAAGACAAGAATTTATTGGAGATTGTCAGGTGCAAAACTACATCCCACGAACAGAAGAAGATGAAAGTTATCAAAGAGAGCTTTTCGAACCTACATTTTCACTTCTAGGGGGCCTTTTTTACCATCGATACCATATATAGAGGCATACTGAGAAAAGGAGCGCAACATTACTCTAAAGCTTTGATCCTAGAATAGGGCGAAACTGTCATTGACATTTCAGTTTAACTTGAAAGTTAAATATTTTGTTTCACCTAGAGTGCCATCTACATTTTAGTTGTTTTGTCTAGACTGCCATCTACATTTTAGTTTTAATATAATAGCCAAACAATATTGTGTCTGAGGTATATTAATTGAAGCGAATAGTTTTAAAGTGAATAATAGTAAAAAGGACGGTTTATGGAGGTTCGGCAAATACACAGAGATTATAATCTATTTGAAATTTTTGGTGTATGGAAAAATTTATCCCACGAAGAGTCACCGAGGAAAGTTCTCAATCACTAAATAGAGCTCCTCAATCCTAGTTTTTGTTCGCCATATATAGAGACATTTTACATAGTTGAAATCCTGAAGAAAATTAGAGCAAATTTACTCTAAAGACTACATTCTTGAAAAGAAAGGAAACTTTAAAAAATACACTTGAAATTTCAATATATATTTAGAGAGTTATATTTATAGGTTTACAGTGCCGTCGAAAATTCAGTTGGTATTAAACAATTTGTCTAGGAGATATAAATTGACACGAATTCCTTTTAAAAATTAAACACTTAAACGTTTATCCTAAAAGTATACTTTTGAATTTATCTTTTCAGACAACTGCTGCAATAATCACATCAATATTCAATTAGAGATGGCGTTATAGCACACTCTTTAATATTAATAATTATTTTGGGTGCCACCTTGGTGCAATGGTATCCACGCCCGCCTTGCACACAGAAGTTCGGGGGTTCGATTCCCCGGCCAGGCAACATCAACAATTTTTCAACGGTGGCAAAATACCCCTCAGTAATGTTGGCGACATTTCCTGAGTATTTCAGCCTTAAAAAACTTCTCCACAAGTGGAGTCATAAGACACGCCGTTCGGACACGGCGATAAACAGTAGGTCCCATATCATTGAGCTTAAATATGAATCGGGGTGCACTCATTGATATGAAAGAAGTCTCCCTTGTCTCGTATGGGATGTTGTGGAACAATAGAAATGATTTATTTGTTTTATATTTAAAGTACATTTTATTTTTATCTCAAAATATACCTATCCTTATTTGTCATAAAATATTTGTGACCATAGGAAAAAATTACAATTCCCTTGAAAATTCTTGGAAAAGCAAAAGAAAATAATAATAAAATGTTTGCAATATTTCAAAGGAAAATATATTCCCCACTTTTATAACACCTCAGAGATAACAAACAGATTACCTGGTTGTGAGCAAAATAATTCATTGTTTTCCCTCCGTTTTTATTTTATTATTATTTTTTTATTAAGAGCCATTTATAAATCCTCACTTAGAGATGAAAAGAAATTCAAGAAAATAGCCTTGAAGTAGAAATTCACATTGGCGTCAGCGCTGGATGGCAAACACGTGTCGTATCCGGCAAAGCAGCGAAAACATGAAATGAAACCAAAGGAACATAAAGAAAGCCAGCCAAAAGAAACCCCAAAGACTACTTACTATTTAGCTTGGCTAAATGGTCAAACCATAAACTATACTGCAGGAAATAAGCAATTTTTTCCGCAGGAGAAAAAAAACGTCTATCGATTATTTTCCTTTGCGTAAGCTGGCTGGCTGTCCCAGAAAAAAAATAGCAAACAGTTATGTTATCCAGGCCACTATTTAAGCATTATGGAAATCCTCAAAAACAGTTTTTTTTTTTTGGCTTTGAAGTTGTATGTATTGCTGGAATTAGTTACTGGCATATTTCATCAGTGTTTCGGGGTAATATTGGCATTTGAGGTTGTGCTAAGTGTACCAACTGTCGCTGCTGCTGTTGCAACATTTGTAGGTTATCACTTAACCTAAACCGGGTGGTGCTGGTGATGGTAATTCAGAGTCAGCAATGTAAAAAATGTAAACACATACACATGGCCCTCAGCCTCTGTATTATGTCCCTAGCTATCAAACAGCATCCATGCAAAGAACCAAAAACAAAACTTGGTGGGGGGAGAAAGGGGTAAATGGGTCAGTTTGTAGTTTTTTTGCTTTTTGTAACTGGGTATGCGTAATTTCTTCCACAATTACATAGAAGTTTGTAGTGTAGTGTAGTCACACCACAGAAGTCCTTCAAGTTGTAAAGTGCTCTGGCTTTGGAAGTTTGTTTTTAGGATATTTTCTCTCTTTCTGCTTTACGATTTTCATTCTTGTAAAATTAGATGCACATCTGTATGGGTCCACCGCTCTCTCTCTCTCTCTCTGTTTGGCTTGACAAATAGCAAGTGAAGAGAAATGGAAAGAAACCAGCCAACAAATGTGGCTTCATTCTAGATGTGGCATGAAATGAGTTTAAATTTCCAAACCCCTAAACCAGGCAGGAGGAGGACATTATTATGCGTGCGTGTACATACACGCCATCATTTGTGTGATAGAGTACTTGCAAAGCAGAGCTTGACATTTAGTTGATAGTACAAGAGGACTGGTAGGTTGGGATTGGGGAATTTTTTAATAATTGTATGTTGGGTCAACAAAATGGGGTGGCTGCCATAATTATATTTGCCACATTATTTTGAAATGAATGTAATTTGATGTGTGTGTCTGTGTTCGTATGTATGCCTGTGACCGTGTGAAATATATGTTTTCTGGAAAAGTGACCCCTTTTTTAGAATATTTTTTCTCCCTTTTCAACTGTTTTAATCTTCTTTACATTAATTTCCTGTAAATTTGCGGAAAGTTGGTATAATGACTTTGTGTATTTAAGTTTATTAGCTTTTCTTGGCTCTTATCGTTTGAAGGAAGAAAACACACTCACACACTTAAACTTTATGTGGAGCTTGTATCCATATAAATATGTATAGATTTAGGCGGTAGGAGTATAACAAAGGGATTTTTTCTTCAGGATTTTAGACAAGCTGGTCACTTTCAGATGTGAAAGCCTTAGATTTTTTATTAAATGAAAAAATACGCAAAACCAAAATGGCTTATAAAGTTTAAAGGTATTTTGACATGATTTTGACTGCATACTTTTAGGAGAAATACAAAAAACCGTATATAATTCAACCGTAAAATCCTTGAACCTGTTTCTTTTTGGAAAACAAGTAAAGAAGTTCCCACCGAAGAAGTAAAAAAATACGTTTTATTATTTTTTTGGAATGGATGCATTAGGCTCATAAATGTATATAACTTGGTTTAAGTGCCTAGTTTTAGGAGATTTCACAAATTGGATATTGTAAATTGGATATTTGGGTTGGTTGCATACTCTTAGGCTCATAGTTGTTATAACGTGCTTTCACGTACATACTTTTAGGAGATTTCAAAAAAATTGGATATTGCCTATGCAAAATGTGTAGGCCATTTTGGACTGCTTGGAGGGTATTTTCCTACGTAAGTGGTAATCTGAGAAAGTCATTGTCATGGTGAAGTCCCCAGATAAGGTCAGGGGTAATCCTCGATTTTATCGCTGCATCATTCCTTTTACAGGACTCGACAAGAATGGCAGTTTGGTGCGAAGCCATCACATACTGAAGAAGACGCATGCCTGCATGTTAACCTCGGTGTAGCTGAGTCAAGTCGGTTGTATATTAATATGATTTTAAGAGTGTTTTTGACTACCTTTATTGGTCAAAGGTTTTTGCTCGTATAGGGTTAATAGGATGCCAGAAGATCAAGCTTGGGCAAAGCTATTGCACAAATCGTTTGGCTGGTTCAAACAATAATGTATTCAAGAATTTTGTTCTCTGGAGTTCATCTTAAGTCCAATTATTTGGAACTTATTTATGGATCCACTGCTGCAACAACTTAATTCACTTTGCAAGTTGTGTGATTTTGCTGATGACTTGTTTATTCTGATTGAGGCTCAATATTGTTCAGAAATGGAGCAGTTGTGCTAGGGAATGATCTCATTTGTTGCCCAGGTCTCCACATTATCCCGCAATCGACATCAAAGTGTTTTATTTGAGGGTGGAGACTTTTTTATGATGTTGGCTTGTCTGCCTTTATGCCCCAAGGTGTCTACTGAAGCCATGCATATATTGTTATGTGTCTCCCTTTTAGCCAAGAGAGATTTACCTTAAATCCCCCCTGTTTTGAAGAGTTTGGGTGTCAATGTTCGCAAGGACCACAAGTTAAAATGGCCTTTATTTCGGATTTCTGTAGACCTCACTAGCTCTCCTCATGGCAAACTCCCCGTGTCGCAAACCTAAAATAACTCTGTTACGAGATCTCACCAGAGGTCATTTTCTGGTACTACAGAATTGTGGAACCTCTACACTCCACCATGTCAACACAGATCTTTTAGATCTTGTCGGTATGGGGCACCTTCAAACTTAATCGATTGCCATTCGCCAGAGTGGAAGATGTGGATGGACCTGGTCCATGTTAATGTGGCTTAGTTTTTCCTACTTTACATGTTCCAAATACGTACATATAGGACATGCGGCAAGGCCTTTGTTCTGGATTAAAAGTGAGCATTTTTGTCTAAAAATGGATTCGTAATTCAGTAAAATGTACAGTACCTTGATTCCTACTGTCCCTACCTACTATCTGCCAAGCAACGGAAGCCAATAACTGCATAATGTACCATTATACGAGAAATGCAGTGTCAATTTCCATTGGAAATTAACACAAATGACCTCCCTTTGTCTTAGATTTGGTTTGTGAGTAGATGAGGACAGTAGGAAGCCGTTATTTTGTTAGAAATTATATTTTAGGGAGATTGGACGTAGACCCTACTTTCTTGATTAGAAGCAACCATTTTAGTCCAAAAATTGGAATCGTAACACAGCAAATAAAAGTCTCCCTTAGTCATGCAGTTCTTCACATGGTCAACTAGTTCTTCACATGGTCAACTCCCCCGGTCGCAAACTGCAAATAACTCTGTTACGAGATCTCACCAGAGGTCACTTTTCTGGTACTACAGAATTGTGGAACCTCAACACAGATCTTTTAAATCTTGTCGGTATGGGACACCTTCTAACACCTTCTAACAAGAACTGCATAATGTACCATTACAGCAGAAATGCAGAGTCATTTTCTCTTGAAAATCAACTCAAATGACCTCCCTTTGTAATAGCTTTGGTTTGTGAGTAGATGAGGACAGTAGGAATGCCGTTATTTTGTTAGAAATTCTATTTTAGGGCAATTGGACGTAGGCCCTATTTTCTTGATTAGTAGCAAGCATTTTAGTCCAAATTTTGGATTCATAATTCTTAAAATGTGCAGTAACTTGATTCCTACTGTCCATACGTACTACCTGCCAAGTATCTGAAGTCAAGAACTGTATAATATTGGTTTCGTAATTCAGTAAAATGTACAGTATCTTGATTCCTACTGTCCCTACCTACTATCTGCCAAACAACGGAAACCAAGAACTCAATAATGTACCGTTATAGCAGAAATGCAGTGTCCTTTCCCTTGGAAATCAACTCAAATGACCTCCCTTTGTCTTAGCTTTGGTTTGTGAGTAGATGAGAACAGTAGGAATACCGTTATTTTGTAAGAAATTATATTTTAGGGAAATTGAACGTGGACCCTATTTTCGGTATTAGGAGCAAGCATTTTAGTCCAAAATTTGGATTCGTAATTCAGTAAAATGTACAGTGACTTGATTCCTACTGTCCTATCTGCCAAACAGGGATGTCAAGAACTGCACATTGCGCCTTTATAGCACAAATTTAGTGCCGCATTCCCTGGAAATCCACTCAAATAATCTTCCTTTGTCTTAGCTTTGGGTTGTGAGTAGATGAGGATAGTAGGAATGCCGTTTTTAATTTTGTTACAAATTACTTTTTTGGTAAATCGGACGTAAGTATGTCTTAAAGCTCTTGCAAATATTATAAATAAGAAATATTATGAAGAAATCGAACCCAGGACAGAACGCCGTCTTTAAGAAAGTTGTTAAAATTAAAACCTACGAAACTTCTACGGTTCTTGTCCTACTAAACACAGCAAGTCTGTTAGGAAGATGTATTTGTTCATAATCTTATTTTCTTGATAAAAAACAGCCCTGTTTCTTGATTAGAAGCATTCATTTTAGTCTAAATTTGGATTCGTAATTTGGTAAAATGTACACTAACTTGATTCCTACTGTCCCTAACTACTATCTGCAAGCAACGGAAGCCAAGAACTGCACCATGTGCCATTATAGCACAACTTCAGTGTAACTTTCCTTTGGAAATCCACTCAAATAACCTTATTTTTTCTTTGCTTTAGGTTGTGAGTATATGAGGACAGTAGGAATTCCGTTAATTTTGTCAGAAATGACATTTTAAGGAAATGGGACATACGTATGTCTTAAAGCTGTTGCAAATATAATTAATAATAAATGTTATGAAGAAACCCATCAACAGAACCCCCGTCTTTAAGAAAGTTATTTAAATTGAAACCAACGAAATTCCTACTGTTCATGTCCTACTACATATAATTTAGTACCTGATACATAGGGCATGTTTATATTTTTTTAGTGAAAAGTAGGCAACTTCGTCATTTAGTAGAAGGGGTCAGTAGGATTCCCGTTCGGACATTCTTTTAGGGCAGGGACGAGCTTCTTTGCAAAGACAGTATAGTGAGGGCGCCTACTGAGTTGTTTTTGCATTTGCTTCTCTCTCACTCTTACAGTGTAAGTGAATGAAAACACACAATAAACAGCATGTGCTTGTTGTTTTCTTCACTCATACATATACACATACTAAACCATTGATGGAAATTCTTGGCCGACACTGATTTAGGGATATAAAACTTCAGTAAATCGTAAAACTTCATATAAATTGAATAAATATTAAAAAGAAAACAGTCAACATAACCCTCCGTATTCAATAAAGTTACTAAAATCAAAGCCTACGAAATTCCTACTGTCAATGGCCTACTATAGGTTGAACCTATAAGAAACGGAACGTTTATTTGTAAACTCAACGATTTTATCTTTGCTAGGTCCACTAACTTGGTTAGGCTTTGTAATTTAGTAGAAGGGGACAGTAGGATACATTCATATCATTTATTTTCGAGTTTCCAAATAAATTTTAAAACTCTACTAAATAGTAGAAAACCCATGATTATCGAACTTAATTTTATGAAAATTTTGGAATGTTATTTGTTGTAACAAGACAAGGTAAATTTTCTTGGTTAAAATAGTTTTTTTTTTTTGATTTAGTAAAAGAGGACAGTAGGAATCTCGTTGAAACATTCATATACATATTTCTTAAGTTCGAAAAAAATTCAAAACTGTACTAAAAAGTAGAAAATGCATGAGGAACTTAATTTTATTAAAACTCTTGAATGTTATTTGTTGGAACTAGACAAGTTAAATTTTCTTGGTTAAAATAGGGTTTTTATTTAGTAGAAGAGGACAGTAGGAATCTCGTTGGAATATGCATATACATATTTTTAAGTTCGAAAAAATTAAAATTTTTTCTAAAAGGTAGAAAATGCATGATTCTCGAATCTAAATTCATATTTTTCACAATTTTTCAGCTACACAATACATCTTTCAACTATCTTCTTGGTTAAAGTAGGTTTTCTGATTTAGTAGAAGGGGAAAGTAGGAATCTCGTTGAGACAATCATATACAGTGGCGGCCATATAATTAAGAACGACATCGTATTAAAAAGTATTTGACTTGCTACGTTCCAAATATTTGAATATTTATATGGAACAAAATTTATAAATAAAGCACACGGTAAGCACTTCCAAATAAAGCCAAAACATGTTTTAATTCTCCCTCGTTTATACGAAAGAAACCACGATTTATTAAAATAGTCATAAATCGACCTGGCCACATAATTAAGAACGATATAAGTGAAGG